>NC_138238.1:12847046-14119546 GCF_964197995.2 Scardinius erythrophthalmus | reverse complement strand
TCACATAGCCTTCACCATACCTAGATATTGGCATGGTTTTATTTCAGTTAGCCTAATAGCTAGTTTGATTTGCATTGAGAGATGATCTTATGGAAAGTACTCCATGCCAGTCTCTAGGTATGGTGAAGGCTATGTGATGATGTGGGGTTATTTTAATTCCAAAGGCCAAGGGAACTTTATCAGGATGCATAGTATCCTAAAAAAATTTTTTTTTTAAATACTTAAAAATAAAAATCTACCTGCCTCTATGGGAATTTAACATAGGGGTGTACTCACTTAAGCACCATGTATTTTAAGAAAGAACATTTATTTATTTACGATACATTATTCATTCACAAAGAAAATTGGTGTCCTTAAAGGTTGGATTTTTCCTAATTTTTTTAAATTAAGGCATTAAGTTCAATTTCCAAAATATGATTTTTTATTCCTCTTTTTAGTCAACTTTAGCATGGGTGTATACACTTATGCATTGCACTGTATATATTTCAAATATATTTGACCTTTATTTAACCAGAAGAATCCCATTGAGATTAAGAACCTCTTTTGCAAGGGTGACCTGGATTGAACAAGGGTGACTCATAAAATTACTAAAAGTATTAAGTACTTATTTTAAATTTTCAATCATTTTGATTTTTAATGTACTTAAAGGTATAGTGGAGGATTTTCCTGAATTTTAGAAAAGAACCGCCCTCTCCACTTTTTGAAAAAATGCACATGCGCAACACTCTAACTTACCTGCTCCCGAGAGGGAATGCCTATTAAACGTGTGCACGAGAGAGAATGCATGAGCCTAGTTCTCCTCGTACCATTTGGTCATAAGACAAATTGAGATGTTTACCGTGTCTGCGTAGTGCGTGACTTGTGCCAGGGCTAGCATCGCTAATCATAACTTACATTAACTTTTACTAGCAGTGATTTTAAAAGGATTTCTCCACATAGCATGCCAAACTTTACCTGTCGAGTAGAAACTTCGCGACTGAGGCATCAGTGGGAAGCCCAACCTGTGCTTTTAGCGCACGCCAGCGTGTGAAATATTCTCACAAAAACACTGGTCTTGTTTCTTTCTTCAGAGGCCTGTCTCTTCTTGTACATACAATTCGTAGACACTTTTTCTCTTGCGACCCTCAGACATTTTGAAAAAACCTGGTGAGAACGGCGCGCTTCAATGAACGGCTGAAACCGTAGCTCACCACACATATACACCTGAAAGTACGCATGCGCAGAAAGCGAAAAACTACCTAGGGACGAGCACGTTAGACGGCCTTACGTAAACATATCACCAGAATGATTGACAACTAGGAGGACCAATAGTCTTGATGATCCACCCGGAAAAAGAAAATCCTCTACTATACCTTTAAATATTAAAAGTAAAAGTACTGATTGATATTTAATAATTTAATATTCTATATTTTATATAATCCTACTGTTTAAATTACCCGGGGTTGCTGGGTCTGACATCATGAATTATAAGGAATTATCAAGTAGCCAGCAATAGTCAGTTAGAAAGATTAGTGGATGTATATAAATATGTATTGATCTGAAAGTAGGATTAATTAACATTTATAAATATACACTCTCCTAAAGGATTATTAGAAACACCTGTTCAATTTCTCATTAATGCAATTATCTAATCAACCAATCACATGGCAGTTGCTTCAATGCATTTAGGGGTGTGGTCCTGGTCAAGACAATCTCCTGAACTCCAAACTGAATGTCAGAATGGGAAAGAAAGGTGATTTAAGCAATTTTGAGCGTGGCATGGTTGTTGGTGCCAGACGGGCCGGTCTGAGTATTTCACAATCTGCTCAGTTACTGGGATTTTCATGCACAACCATTTTTTAGGGTTTACAAAGAATGGTGTGAAAAGGGAAAAACATCCAGTATGCGGCAGTCCTGTGGCGAAAATGCCTTGTTGATGCTAGAGGTCAGAGGAGAATGGGCCGACTGATTCAAGCTGATAGAAGAGCAACTTTGACTGAAATAACCACTCATTACAACCGAGGTGTGCAGCAAAGCATTTGTGAAGCCACAACACGCACGTCGCACAACCTTGAGGCGGATGGGCTACAACAGCAGAAGACCCCACCGGGTACCACTCATCTCCACTACAAATAGGAAAAAGAGGCTACAATTTGCACAAGCTCACCAAAATTGGACAGTTGTAGACTGGCAAAATGTTGCCTGGTCTGATGAGTCTCGATTTCTGTTGAGACATTCAGATGGTAGAGTCAGAATTTGGCGTAAACAGAATGAGAACATGGATCCATCATGCCTTGTTACCACTGTGCAGGCTGGTGGTGGTGGTGTAATGGTGTGGGGGATGTTTTCTTGGCACACTTTAGGCCCCTTAGTGCCAATTGTTTCTGACCATGTCCATCCCTTTATGACCACCATGTACCCATCCTCTGATGGCTACTTCCAGCAGGATAATGCACCATGTCACAAAGCTCGAATCATTTCAAATTGGTTTCTTGAACATGACAATGAGTTCACTGTACTAAAATGGCCCCCACAGTCACCAGATCTCAACCCAATAGAGCATCTTTGGCATGTGGTGGAACGGGAGCTTCGTGCCCTGGATGTGCATCCCACACATCTCCATCAACTGCAAGATGCTATCCTATCAATATGGGCCAACATTTCTAAAGAATGCTTTCAGCACCTTGTTGAATCAATGCCACGTAGAATTAAGGCAGTTCTGAAGGCGAAAGGGGGTCAAACACAGTATTAGTATGGTGTTCCTAATAATCCTTTAGGTGAGTGTATATTATATTATATTATATTATATTATATTATATTATATTATATTAGGCGTAACATAGTCGTGACATAGATATGATTTTTCATTCACAATAATCAATCCTAAAGTTCAGCATTAACTTACTTTTCCCACCATCAGTCATGCATACACAAGTTCAGAGGATCTCTAGTTCTTGGCTCATTTTGAGTCTGATTTATTAACTCAGTGAATTGTTTGCTTTTGAAGAAATGTGTCAATGTGACTGAAGTAAAGTTGGCTAACATTACAGTGTGATGGTACTGATTTCATAAATAAATTACAACTAAATAAAGATACAAGTAAATTATCATAAATAAATGTGACTTGATTTGTGGTCCCTTTTAAGAAAAATCAGTGTAGCACAAAAGTCAACTTTAAAATAATATATATATTTTTTAAAACAATTCAAATGTATGCTCAGTAATTGATAGTGACAATTTGCACCCTTAAATTGTGCTTTTGTGCATTTGATCAAATATCGCTTTCGACCTCTGCTGAAGGAAATTTGAATAAATGATCAACCTGTTTGCTTTTGGTTCTTTCTTCCAGTGTCTGTGCAAGAGAGTCTTGAAAGGAAGTTTGGAAAGCAGGGCGGCCCCATCCCAATTGTTCCTACTGCTGATTTCCAGGCCCGCGTAGCTGTGAGTGTCCATATTTACATTCTTTGCCTTGTGTGCATGTTTTTCTTTTATGAATTAATAAATGTTATGTATCTTTTATTTATTTTTATGCATTATATTTTATTTATTCTTATATTAAATTTAGTTGTTTATTATTTAGTTATCTTTATTTATTAGCATAACCATTTCAAATCGTTTTAGTGAATTGTGGTAGCAGCAAAAAAAAAAAAAAACATTTGAAAAACGCACGCACACACGTAAGTACGTACGTACGTATGTATGTATGTAAAAAAATATATATATAAAAAATAAATAAAAATAAAATAAAAATATATATATATAAAAAAAAAAATTATATATATATATTTTTTTTTATATATATATATTTTTAACAACATCTGTACATACATATATATATATATATATATATATATATATATATATATATATATATAAATATAAATATAAATATAAATAAATAAATAAATATAAATATATATATATATATATATATATATATATATATATATACAAATATATATATATATATATATATATATATATATATATATATATATATATATATATATAATATATAATATATGACAGTGTGCTTTAGTGGAGTAGACATCACCTAAGCCACCACGGTAGCTGATTTCAGTTATACCAGATATTCACTTCACTGTCTGAAAAAACAAACAAAAACAAATTCAATTGATTTATGTACCTTGTGAACAAAGCCTTCGAGTTCTGTTTAGGACCAGCAATTCTTAACCCTTATGTCAAGTTTGTGCATTGATGTGATGTGTTTGTGTTTGACACAGGGAGCCTCTGAGAAGGACATTGTGCACTCTGGTCTTGCCTACACCATGGAGAGGTCGGCTAGGGTAAGCTATTTTTATGTCATTGAAGAGTTTTGAAGGCCACATGCTGAAGCTGACGCCCATAGAACCACTCAATTATACTGCCTGTAAAACGACAACAGGTAAAGCAGGAACCGCCCTTAACTCCCCCTCAGCTGCTTTATAACAGCTTTGTGTTGCCATGAAATGGTTCAAATATTTTTTTCAAAATGTTCAGCCCTCGCTTCAGGCCCATTTTACTATTGTTGATATGATCACCGTGCAAAGAAAGCCACCTCGCCCAATGCACAGATGTTGTTAATATTTATTGATGCAAACCTGTATTCATTAAGTAATATTTTCCTTTGCAGCAAATTATGCGCACGGCAAACAAGTACAACCTGGGCTTGGATTTGAGGACGGCAGCTTACGTCAATGCCATCGAGAAGGTCTTCAAGGTGTACAATGAGGCTGGCCTGACCTTTACATAAATTTCACGCAATTCCCTTTGCAAAAAGAAGACAAAAACATCCGTAAACCTCTTGATTTCCCCCCTCCACAACCCTTTTAACATATGAGAGTTTACTTCAGCCTAAACCCCCCATCTCCTCTATTATAACACTATCACACTGTCATATCTC
Source organism: Scardinius erythrophthalmus (assembly GCF_964197995.2). Classification (NCBI taxonomy): domain Eukaryota; kingdom Metazoa; phylum Chordata; class Actinopteri; order Cypriniformes; family Leuciscidae; genus Scardinius; species Scardinius erythrophthalmus. The sequence continues at coordinate 14,114,664 of NC_138238.1, read as the reverse complement.
AAATTCTCTGTCCTCGTGAGTTTGAGAGCTATAAAGTGGTTTATTCTGTTCTGAGGCTGCAAGTTTCACTGCTTTGCTGAATATGATGTGGTCTCAAAACAAACTGGCACCAATAATCAGGTTTCTCAAGTGTTTCTTGTTGTAACTTGTTTATTTTGTCCCTGTTTTTTTGTACTGATCTGTGGTAAACTAACGTGATCCTCTTCAAATGCAGCTGATTTTAAATGTCTGTTGATTTGTCATATTGGCCCTGGCTTCCTCTCTCCTCAAAATATCACTTCAACATGGTGCGTTTTTGTTCTCTGTCATGTTGCGGTAGGTTTTATCTACTTTATTCTTATTGTTCGGTGTTGCAAACCATTTATGGTTATTGCTTCAGTAGAATAAGAAGAGTTAAAGATGCCTTACACCTGTGAGCAGGAGTTTTATACTCAGAGAAATTTTCTGTCACTATAATTCATGTAATGCATCACAGAGGGAAACCCAGCCATGTTTAGCCTCATCTCAATGTTTTGGCCTAGAGATATAATGAAGTTCTAGCTAACGATGTGCAGTACATTTAGATACAGACTTTTTTTTGTATCCGAGGCAGTTCATTCCACATAACTTTTAGAGATCAGATAGTTGTTAGCATGCAGCTAATGCTAAACCTAGAGGGCCCGAGGCACTTGCACTCAAAGGAGAGCAGGAAGTTGCTCACCCAGCTTATCTGCACCCATATCTGGAACTGTTTTGGAAATTTATATTGCCTTTTTGTTGAGAATAAAACAACTGTCCTATATTTTCTGTTGTATTTTGTATCTATTTCTCAGTGTCACCATAATACTTACATTCCTTCATTACCCCATGAATGAATTCTTATGCAGTTTATTTTCACATTCACATTATACATCATAATTAGGATATCAATACATTAAAATATTTCATAATTCCAATAGTTATTGTTCAGTTTCTATTAAAGGTGAATGAACAGGCATTTGTGAAAGTGTTAGGTTCAGCAATTTTATGGCAGTATTTCAATTGAGTAAAACGGGTGAATTTTAACCCTTAAATGCATACCTCATTCACTACCCTCCACTACTATGATATTAGACTACATAGCCTATAATAAAAGATAATGAATTTTAAACCTGAACCATACATATTTTTATTCAAAGATCAACAGTCTGTCTTTAGTCTGGCACAAAAAACAACATTAAAGGTGAACTAAGTAACTTTTTTTACCTTATCTGAACAGCTTCGGAGTCATTGGAATGGTCGTTTCGCACCCCCCTGGTGCCCGTGAGCGGAAAATACGCATTTGCATCTTTGAGCCGGCGGGCCGCCGGCCGCCGTGTCAGGAAGTATCGCGTGATATCAGGTCTCGCGATGTAAACAATTGCTTTACGGCCAAAAGAAATCTGCTAAAATGCTGTCATTATTGCGCTCCCTCAAACCCGAATGAAGAAGACGTTTTAAAGAATGTCCCATCTGCTTTGATGTCGTTGATCTATAGCCTCTGGTGTCTGAGAATCACCAAAGAGTTTTTACAACAGTGTAGTCAAATATCTATTCCGAAGCTGTGGGGGGAGCTCTAGAGAGAAACCTGCGAGCAAAAAGCGAGAATACAGCGAAGAAATCCCGAAACTACTGAGTGCTGCTTTAAAATATGAACTCAAATGTCATTGTAAAAACAAAACAAAATCAATTGACTGTTGTTGTAACAGTGCATAAATCAGACCATTCAGGCTATAGCCTAACGTTAATAAGCCTTCTACCAAACTTATTTTTAACAACTAAATTGTCGGTAGATGTAGACAATGTAGATGTAGATGTAGAAAATGTCTTGTTGAATCTTGTTGACACATAACAGTAAAATACTTGGTGTTAAGGTTTGAATGGAAGCCATTTATGAAGAAGTACTTTAAATCAGCCTTTAGGCTATTAATTATTATTGCAGAGATGGGGTTTGGGGCTGGGTCCGTGGGACTGTTTCTGGGGATTCACTTATTTTGCCTACCTTTTGTCTTCTGCATTCTCCTTACCGTTGTCTCCTTTTCTTCCCTCAGACTTCCCCAGCCCCAAACCCAATCTCTTAAAAATGAATAAAGGCTATTCTAAAGTAGCCTACTTCTTCCTGCCTCTATGTATCAATGCTCATGTGTAGCCTAAATGGGTTCCATTCAGACCTTAACATTAAGTATTTTAATAAATATGATCTGCCCAAATGCACTATAAGTATATCCCTTTAACTAACCAACCAGTTCCTTAATAACACTTCCTTGATGAAGTGACATGATTTTGGTGGGAAAACAAAAGAACAACATCAGTGAGTGTTAGCAATAGATTTTATTGACTTTGTGATGTTTCTCTCATTTTAAAACATGACATCCTGTTTGACAAAATTACAGCAATCATGTTAAACATTTCAAAAGATGGCTAAAATATCTAAACGAACCTAAACCTGTTCAAACTCAATCACTTACTGAGCAATGGCTCTTAAATTCTTTATTTTCATCAAGCGTCCTGTTAATTTTATTGCCATTGTCTAAATAATAGTTAACTTATGTTCATAATTTTCATAATTTATTTCTGAAAGTGCTTTTTATACAAATAACTTAAAGTAAGTTACAGAGATCAAAATGGTACTGCAAAACAGATGTATACAGAAAATGATCTGCTTCAGACATTGCCTGTTTCTAGATGAAAAAATGTACAACTCCTGGAGGCATATATTATTCAATGCTGAAAGTTAGAATATAATTGCAGATGGATGGGGTCCAGTTAGCATTCAGCGATGAGTGAGATAGTGAAAGTCCATGTTTAAAGTATTCAGGTTCACTTCAACAGGCCCTTCCCAAAGGACAACGCCTGCTCGGCTGCCTTATTGGCTGCAGCGTCTGTAGCAGCTTTGCCGACCGCGCCGCTCAACATATCGCCAATGCCTACGCAGACACAAGGTATTGATCAGAGAAATTTCAACTGGATGAATATGATAGTGGAAGAGTTTAAGATTATCATCCCAATAGCTCCTTTTAAAAGAAAAGCAAAACATTACCTCCTTCCGCTTTCTGGTCTTTTGCGCCGGCTGCCTTTTTCTTGTCTCCTCCGATCATTCCTCCAATTTTCTCCTTGGCCACCACAGCTAATGAAACATTTACAAGAGTTAATGATCTTGTCTGTACATGTAAGGTAAAGTTAGCTGTAAATTACAGAAATTACTAGCATGCGGCATGCGCCACTTCTTGAAAGTTGGAACTAACTTACATTGGTTTTCAGGCATCAATTTCAAGTTAATGTGACCTTGCAATGAACAAAAAGATTATAAAATATGTTTCTGACTTACCAGCCTGGTCGATAATCTTGTCCACATTCTTGTCCATGTTTCGTGTTTGTCAGTCTGGAACTGTGTGTGTGCATCAGAGACATGCGTATTTATAGGCTGTTTTGTTTAACCTCTACACACACACCCCAAAGCATTAGATGAGAAACACCCTCTCAAACTCATAGCATTCTTTATCTCTGTCACTCCATGTCAACATTAAAGGAGCATTCAGAGCTTGGGAGAGTGTTTTCATCAACCCATTTAATTGCTAAAACAAGCCATTCAACTTCAACAGTAACCCCCTCAGGGTCAGAAGTATAGTGTTTGTATTGTTTTCAGGGCATGGCATCGGACACATTACTACTGAAGTACTGGATATACAAGCTTTCACTGTTGTTAGAGAATACAGGGTTGCGTGACTCATGAAGGAAGCAGTTGAAGAATTTATCATGAGACAAAATGAAGCCAAGCTGTTGGTGGTTTTACCATGATTGGTTCGGTTTTTGAGATTTACAGCATCTGGAATCATTTGTGATAATCTCTTTTTCTGTCTTATGCATTTTGATATTAAAAAAATGTGTTTGTTTGGTGTTTGTTTGTCAGGTTCAAAGGAAAAGAAACCCCTATGGGGTCCAATAGTCTGAGACGACACTGAAAATCTAGGATTCAAAAGTTGCATTTAAAGGAAAGCAATATTACAATATTAAAATCTAGGAATATATGGGTGAATTTAAATAATTTAACTACTTTGGTTGGAATATTATTGCATAAACTATTGCAATTTTTTTTAAAATGCTTTGCACTAACGTATAACATGAAAAGCCACACTTGTGACCACAATGAAAATCCTGGATTTAAACTTTAAATTAAGGAGATATTTGGGATTTTGAACAAAAAATAAAAAACTGTAAAATATTCAAGATCATTACTCGTTTCTCAAAAAAGCAAATTAGTGATATTGGCCACGTGAACTTCTTTGTGCCAAAGGTCAGATTTCTGCTGGTACTTTAGAGGAATACCATAGTATTACCATGTTAGTTGTCCAAAAAAACAAACAAACAAAAAAAAAAAAAACATTTTGAACCATGACATTTTTTGTTCATAATGACATGCCATGAAATAAAAATTCATTAAAGATATAGTTCATCCAAAAATGAAAAATGTATCATTACTCACCTCAGGTTGTTCCAAACCTGTATGAGTTTCTTTCTTCTGTTGAACACAAAAGACCATTGAGTATAGTATGTTTTCCCTACTATAGAACGACTGTCAGCTGTTTGATTGACAGCATTATTTAAAACATTTTCTTTTGTGTTCAACAGAGGAAAGAAACACACAGGTTTGAAACAACTTGAGGGTGAGTAATGATAACATTTTCATTTTTGGGTGAACTGTCCCTTTAACTGACTGCATATAGCATAGGCCAACCTGCCTCTCATTTATTTATTTATTATTATTATGTTATAGTTTCTTCAAAGCAGACACTATAGATTTTTCCATACATATGTTTACAGCAGCATTGTTATTGCTCTATTCAACAAATGTTCTCACTAAACAGACTCACTAACCAATAGTTTGCTCTGTTTACTGGGTGTGTACTGATGGATCCCTAAAGCGTGATGTCCTGAAGGAGTGGTGGATAATTGCTGTGGTGTGTATGAATGTGTTTTGGCTTGATGTCTGTTTGCTAAATAGCAGTTCAGATCTTGATCCTGCAGCGCTATCAAATAAAAATCTTTCTGTGCAGTTCATTACCCTTCAATCCCATATTCCACTGGCGTGATAAGGAAAACAATAGAATAAACAATAATTCATCATTTTAGCCCCCAAATACAGCCTGGCTCTATTATGTCTATTATGATCAAAAATATTTATCTGTAAATTATATTTAGATTCAGAAAATAAAGGCTAGTACACAGTTTCCATGTGAATTTAACGACCTGTAACAAGCTATTTGTTCCAACAAATGAAAATGCTAGAGGGTGTTTGGTGTGTACAACATTTAAACAAAAAGGCCTATACAAGTACACTAAGTGAGCTAAAGGCAAAGAACAGTGTAAGGTTTGGTGCGATTAACAAAAATAGGAATCATTTTCCTTTTTGTGAGTATAAGCACTACAAGGTTTGGCCAAAACAGAATGCAATAAAATATGTTGTATAATGTACATAGTGCACATCGCTCTGGAATACTTGATTCTGAATGATCAGTAGCAGTGTTCTTGATGCGATTTAGAGATGATAGACGGCAAACAATCATTGATGGCTGAGGAAATGACACAATATAAATCAATAACATATAAACCTTTGAGAGTATGTGTACAAATTTAGTTGTTATCTTGTGCAATATATAAATATAGATAAATATGTGCAAAATGTGCGAATATGTTATTTTAGCAGGGCAGTAGTACATAAAAATATCCTATAAATGTAGTATGGTGTCCAAATATATGCACTACAACTATTATACAGCTCTTTACATACCATATATGCAGAATCTGTAGGCTAGTTTATGCTAACTAAAGTGTTTAGGGTCCAATTCTCACTATTAACTAGTTGCTTATTAGCATGCCTTTTACTGGAATATTGGCTGTTTATTAGTACTTATAAAGCACTTTACTTAATCTAAAGTAAACGATGACACAATTTTCATTTTTGGTTGAACTATGCCTTTAATTCTACCCAATACCTAAACTTAACAACTACCTTACTAACTATTAATAAGCAGCAATTAAAAGTTTATTGAGGCAAAAGTTGCATATATATATATATATATTGTGACGTCATGAGAGGCTGCACAGCTCTAAGCGGGTCAGTTCAAGTAGTGCAAGGACACAAAGTTCAAATATAACCAAGGATTTTATTAAAGTTCTTGGGAATCAATAGAAACAGCGTTCCAAATTCAAAAGTGTAACTAAGGTTCAGGTTGGTCTTCAACAGTCAAAACTTAAACGATGCCTCTTCTGATAGTGAATTCATAATCCCGATTCCCTTAGGTAAGTAAACAGTCTTTTCCAACCTTACTTCAATCAGTGCTGCAGCCCGTGGCCAATTCAGCATTAAGTCCTTCAAATGTCTGGTAAGTATTTCCAACCTTGAGTATTCCTCGTGGGAACGATACTTGAGCGGTCTGGTCCTCCTCTGCAGAGACAACAACCTGAAGCTTGTCTCCCAAACCTCACCCTGACATTAACTGTGTCTCTGATCCTTAAAAAGCCCTTCAGCTCATCAGACTCTGATCAGTCTCAGGTGTGCGGGAATGTGGTGTATTGAGGGGTGGAGTTTCCGATTCCACCAGCAGATGGAGCCATAGCTGTTTGTGGTTGCAGCCATCTCAGGGGAATGTAGCGCCCCTCCAGGACACAGCCTCTCGTGACATCACACATCCCCCCCCTCAAGACCGACGTCCTCGTCGGGATGAAGGAGGTGAAGAAGGCGTCACGCCGGGAGAGGGCATCCGCATTGCCGTGGCGCTTGCCAGCCCTGTGGACAACAGAAAAGTTGAATGGTTGCAAGCTCAAAAACCATCTGGTAACTCTACTATTAGTTTCCCTGTTCCTGGCCATCCACTGCAGAGGGGCGTGATCAGACACCACCGTAAAACGTCGGCCCAGGAGGTAGAACCGCAAGGATTCCAGGGCCCAGGTTACAGCGAGACATACTTTTTCCACAGTGGAATAGTTCTTCTCTCTTGGAAGTAGCTTCCTGCTTAGGTAGAGAACGGGATGTTCCTCACCGTTATGTGCCTGGGCGAGTACCGCACCCAGACCCACTTCTGAAGCATCCGCCTGGACAATGAATTCTTTCTTGAAGTCTGGCGCCACCAGGACCGGACTGGAGCACAGAGCTCACTTCAAGTTGACGAAGGCTGCCTCCGCCGCAGGGTTCCACCTTACCATTCGTGAGTGGCATTTAGTTGTCAGTTCTGTTAAAGGTGTAGCTATGGTAGCAAAATCCGTAATAAAACGTCTGTAGTAGCCAGCTAGGCCCAAAAACGACCTCACCTGTTTCTTGGTGATGGGCTGTGGCCAGTCCTGTATGGCCCGCAACTTGGCTTTCTGAGGCTTGACCAACCCCCGTCCAATAGTGTATCCCAGGTAGTTCGTCTCGCTGAAGGCCGCACTTCTTTGGGTTAGCGGTGAACCCTGCTTCCCTGAGCGAATCAATCACAGCTTGCACTCGGGGTATGTGGCTGGCCCAATCTGGACTTTGTATGACCACATCATCCAAATATGCCGCTGCGTACCTCTTGTGGGGAGCAAGGACTCGATCCATCAAGCGTTGGAACGTGGCAGGTGCTCCATGGAGACCAAACGGAAGCTGGGTATATTGGTAGAGCCCCTCCGGTGTGGCAAAGGCCGTCTTCTCCTTGGACGCTGGGGTCAGGGGCACCTGCCAGTAACCTTTTGTGAGGTCAAGAGTGGTTAGGAAGCGAGCATGCCCTAAGGAGTCTATCAAATCATCGACACGAGGCATTGGGTATGCATCAAATTCAGACACTTCGTTCAACTTCCGATAATCATTACAAAATCGTACTGACCCGTCTGGTTTGGGAACCAGTACAATGGGGCTTGCCCAGGCACTTTGGGACTCTTCGATTACTCCCAGCTCCAGCATCTTCCTTACTTCCTCCTGAATAGCCACTTTACGAGCCTCCGGCACGCGGTACGGGCGCTGGTTTACCGTTTGGCCAGGCATGGTGCGTATCTCGTGTTGGACCACTTCCGTATGCCCGGGGAGGGAGGAGAAGACATCTCGGTTACGATCCACCAGTTCCAGGGCCATCTGCCGTTGATGTGGGGACAGGCTTGGACCCACCTGAACCTCCTCTCGCACCGGTTCTTTGGACTCTGTGGGGGGTAGACAGCTGAACAGCGCCTCCCTGGCCTGCCACTTCTTTAAGAGGTTAATATGATAAATCTGCTCAGGTTTTCTTTTATCAGGTTGCCTCACCTTGTAGTTTACCTCTCCCACACGTTCAATGACCTCATATGGTCCTTGCCAGGTTGCGAGGAATTTACACTCAACGGTTGGCACCAGGACCAGCACTCTGTCCCCCGGCTTAAACTCTCTGGGTTGAGCAGACCTGTTGTAGGAGGCTTGCTGTTGCCGCTGAGTGGTCTCCATGTGTTCACGCATCATGGGATAGATGGCCTTCATTCTCTCCCTCATGGCCCCAATATGCTCGATCAGGGTCCGCTGTTGGCATGGCTGCTCCTCCCAGGCCTCCTTGGCAATGTCCAGCAGTCCTCTGGGTCTGTAGGAAAGCAAGAGCTCAAAGGGTGAAAAACCAGTAGAAGACTGAGGTACCTCTCTTACCGCAAACAGTAGGTATGGCAGCAGCTGATCCCAGTTGCGCCCATCTTCCCCAACGGCTTCCGCAGCATGGATTTTAGTGTTTTGTTAAAACGTTCAACCAACCCGTCCGTCTGGGGGTGGTAGACTGAGGTTCTCAGCTGTTTGATCTTCAGTAAAGCACAGAGTTCTCTTATCACCCTGGACATGAATGGAGTCCCTTGGTCCGTCAATATCTCCTTTGGGATTCCCAGACTAGTTGAGAGAAGGAACAGCTCCTTGGCGATTTGTCTGGATGTAGCCTTCCTCAGCGGGATGGCCTCAGGATACCGGGATGCATAGTCCAGGATGACCAGAATGTACTGATGCCCCCTGGAACTCTTCGGTAAGGGCCCAACTATGTCCAGTCCAATCCTCTCAAAAGGAGTTTCGATAATGGGCAAGGGAATGAGCGGATTTCTATATGTGGGCTTTGGCGCCACCTGCTGACACTCAGGGCAACTACGACAGTAGTTCTCTATCTCTTTGTGTACTCCTGGCCAAAAGAAGCGTTGCATGATTCTTTCCTTAGTCTTCTCTACCCCTAGGTGGGCCCCGAGCGGGTGCGTGTGTGCTAAATTGAGTACGGTGGCCCGATAGGGCTGTGGTACGAGGAGCTGTTCATGCACTTCATCATTTTTCTTTACTACCTGATACACTAACCCCCGGCTTACTGCAAAATGGGGGTAAGTAGGGCTTGTCCTATCCCCTAGCACTACTCCCTCTAACACCTGCACATTTCTTAAGGCATTTGTAAGAGTGGGATCTTGTAACTGGGCTGTACCATACTGGCCTGTGAGAGGGGGAAGCTCTTTGGTGCTTTGGACATCTTCCTCACTGGAGACCGGAGTACTTTCCTGGGCCATGTTTTCTTCTCCCGTGTCTGGACCAGTCTCTGTGTCAGCCTGGGCACCTGCCATCCCCCTCCGCTTCCGTGGTACACGGACTAGCCTCTCCTGAGTCTCTCTCCACAGCGGGTGAAAGGCTGGGCAGTCTCGTCCAATTAGGACAGGGACGGGTAGGGAATCAACCACACCCGCCACCGTGAGTATGGTTCCCCGGGTAGTGGTCATTGTGAGTTCAGTGATGGGGTAGTCTCTGGTGTCTCCATGGACACAGGAAACTGGGAGGACTTTCCCTGGGGTCAGACACGATGGACCCACCAGGTCCTTCCGCACCAGGGTGACCCGGCTACCTGAATCTAGTAAGGCCTCTACGTCATGGTGATTCACAGTCACCGGGCAGGTGGGGGGTCGATCTGGGGTGCCATCTATGACTCCCACAAGCGAGGCAAAACGGTGGGCGGGTGGTGAGCTGGAGGAATCAGCAGTGGGCATAGGTTCATCCGCCGGTTTCCCACACTGCCAGGAGATGTGTCCCATCTCCCCACACCGGTAACACTGCCGGGTTTCGCTCTCCCGGAGTATTCTTCCTGGACCCGGCTGGTTTCTGGCTCCCCCTGGAGCCTGGACAGCTCCTAAAGTGGCTGGGTTGGAAACCTTGGGGTTCTTTGGACGGGTTCCTCCCGTCTGTGGTGAGGACGCACTCGTGGGCTCTTTTCTGGAAGCACGAAGCATCTCTGCAGTGGCCTGGTACTTTTCTACAGCTTCCACGGTCAGATCGGCCGTGGTCAAGGCCTGTTGACTGATGATCCGTTTCGCCTCATAAGGCAGGGCCCTTAAGTAACGATCCACCACAATGGCCTCCACTACCGCAGCTGCCGTATTCTTCTTCGGTTCCAGCCATTTCCGTGTGATCCGGACAAGTTCGTGCATCTGCGCACGAGGGGGCTGGTCTGGTTGGAAGGTCCAGCTGTGAAAGCGCTGGGCCATACCAAATTTGGTGAGCCCATTTCTGCTGAGGATCTCAGCCTTCAGGGCATCATAGTCAGTCACCTGGTCAGGGGCCAGGTCCCGGACAGCATTCAACGATTCCCCCGTTAGGAAGGGTGCTAACAGTCCAACCCACTGTGCCCTGGGCCAGGCTTCCCTAGTGGCCGTGGCTTCAAAAGCATGCAGGTATGCCTCAACGTCATCTGTGGCCCCCATCTTGGATAAGAAGTCACTTGCCTTTATTGGGCGGACACTCCGGATGGCCATCTGTTTCTGCAGCTGCAATTCCTCTGCCTTCAGAAGGTTGGCTCTTTTTTGTTCCTCCAAGAGAGCCACGTTCGTTTGCATTTGGGCTTGCTGGCCAGCAATAAGGGCTTTCAAAATTTCCTCCATTTTGTTATGTGGGGGGCCTACGGCCAATTTGGAAAAGTGGGCAATTAAATTTTCAGTGTCCTCCTCTGACATGCACTATTAATGCTTGAGCTATGCCCGCATTCTCCACCAAATGTGACGTCATGAGAGGCTGCACAGCTCTAAGCGGGTCAGTTCAAGTAGTGCAAGGACACAAAGTTCAAATATAACCAAGGATTTTATTAAAGTTCTTGGGAATCAATAGAAACAGCGTTCCAAATTCAAAAGTGTAACTAAGGTTCAGGTTGGTCTTCAACAGTCAAAACTTAAACGATGCCTCTTCTGATAGTGAATTCATAATCCCGATTCCCTTAGGTAAGTAAACAGTCTTTTCCAACCTTACTTCAATCAGTGCTGCAGCCCGTGGCCAATTCAGCATTAAGTCCTTCAAATGTCTGGTAAGTATTTCCAACCTTGAGTATTCCTCGTGGGAACGATACTTGAGCGGTCTGGTCCTCCTCTGCAGAGACAACAACCTGAAGCTTGTCTCCCAAACCTCACCCTGACATTAACTGTGTCTCTGATCCTTAAAAAGCCCTTCAGCTCATCAGACTCTGATCAGTCTCAGGTGTGCGGGAATGTGGTGTATTGAGGGGTGGAGTTCCCGATTCCACCAGCAGATGGAGCCATAGCTGTTTGTGGTTGCAGCCATCTCAGGGGAATGTAGCGCCCCTCCAGGACACAGCCTCTCGTGACATCACAATATATACATATACATATATATACATATACATATATATATATATTATATATACATACACTATATATATATATATATATATATTTATATATATATATATATATATATATATATATATATATATATATATATATATATATATATATATACACTGAACAAAATTATAGATGCAACACAGCTGAATTCAAAGATCTGAGACTTTTTCTATGTACACAAAAGGCCTATTGCTCTCAAATATTGTTCACAAATCTGTCTAAATCTGTGTTAGTGAGCATTTCTCCTTTGCTGAGATAATCCATCCACCTCACAGGTGTGGAATATCAGGATGCTGATTAGACAGCATGATTATTGCACAGGTGTGCCTTAGGCTGGCCACAAGGCCACAATAAAAGGCCACTCTAAAAGGCCACACCCCCCTCGATCCACAACGTTGACATCAGCAAACCGCTCACCCACACGACGCCATACACGCTGTCTGCCATCTGCCCTGTACAGTGAAAACCGGGATTCATCCGTGAAGAGAACACCTCTCCAAAGTACCAGGCGCCATCGAATGTGAGCATTTGCCCACTCAAGTCAGTTACGACGACGAACTGCAGTCAGGTCGAGACCCCGATGAGGACGACGAGCATGCAGATGAGCTTCCCTGAGGCGGTTTCTGACAGTTTGTGCAGAAATTCCTTGGTTATGCAAACCAATTGTTGCAGCAGCTGTCCGGGTGGCTGGTCTCAGACGATCTTGGAGGTGAAGATGCTGGATGTGGAGGTCCTGGGCTGGTGTGGTCTGCGGTTGTGAGGCCGGTTGGATGTACTGCCAAATTCTCTGAAACGCCTTTGGAGACGGCTTATGGTAGAGAAATGAACATTCAATTTACAGGCAACAGCTCTGGTGGACATTCCTGCAGTCAGCATGAATGAACGTGTTTGGGATGCTCTGAATCGGCATTTACAACAGCGTGTCCCAGGTCCTGCCAATATCCAGCAACTTCGTACAGCCATTGAAGAGGAGTAGGGTTGGGTGTCGGTTTTTGTTTTTTTTCTCGATACTGGTGCCAAATTGATACAACCCTAAAGATTCTGCATGCATGGTGTGTAAAGAGCTGTATAATAGTTGTAGTGGTGCATGTATTCACACACCATATTTATAGTGCATAGTACATTTTGCAAAGGACACCTACGATCCCGCCCGAAAAATCAAAAATGACACATATTCGGCATACATTTCAACAAAACTCTTTATTTCACTTATACAGTTTATAAAATCAGCTTGCCTGCTTTGATGCCAACATAAAAGTTATGTGGGACATTTGTTTGTGTGTGCTTGTGTGTGTGTGTGTGTGTGTGTTTCAGAGAGAGCAAAGAGAGACAGGCTCAAAGAAAGAAAGCTTGAGAAGAGTGTGTTTTTGTGTTTTTATCATGTGTGTGTGCATGTGTGTGAATATCCGAGTGCTGATAAGGCAACATGCAGTCTTCAGTTTTTTGTGGCTTCAAAGAAAGAACAAACTGCAATGTTTGATAGCTTTGTCTTAGTTACCTACAGCAGACACAAGCCTGGGGTGGATCTGAACACGCCGTTGAATGAAAGGACAGGGACGGGTTTGGGTGGCCATGACGGTAAGGCTAAATGAAGATGAAGACGGTCATCTTATTAGTAAAGATCTACACTTCTTAGCATTCCCTTGGTAAAACACAGTTCCTAGAGTCAGCATATAGCACAGTGCTACAGAACAGACCAAAGACAAACTTTGCAACGGCGCTGTAGTATTGCTTTTACATTGCGGGCATCACAAATTCATGATCGCACACCGACTTCACATGCATTGCAACAAAATCAGGACGAAACAGAATGTGTTTGAAGATTTGATCTCTTTCCTCAACATTAAAAGACTGTCTTTTCCTGTTGTCCTAGCAGCCGAAGGATTCAAAACCCCTTTTTCAGCAGACTTCACTCACAAATTGAACCAAACCTCACATGTACAAGCTAATGAAGAGATGCAAGTCTAGCACAGCTACATCAATACGGATAATTCTTTTTTTTGTTTTACAGTATCTATGTATACAGTATGCGTTCACATTTTGTGAATAAACATATTTGTTCTTACTCTAACAAATCACACGGTAAGTCTATTGGTCAAGCACACAGTAACTCTATTCTGCACACACACTGAACTAAAGGAATGTAATGTATCTCTTAATGTACATACAACTTGTCATTGCGTACATTGCAGCATTTTCAAGACTCAATAAATCGAAAAATGGCTATGATCTCACAAAGATCCAGACGCACATTGCTACATGCCCTGATGAAATGAGATGTATTGCTTTTCTTACATTACTGGTCATGCGGGTATCTTTTTTTGTTCTTTTTTTTTCAGACATGGTCCTAAAACACAACCTCAACCTCTGATATCAGCCTCTAGGCTTCCCGGTTCCTGTCCATTTTTTTGTGTAAGGAGTGAGTGAGGGTGTATGTTTGATCGTGTCTGATGAGGTGTGGACGGGCAGAGGGATGACAATAACACTAGAGAACAGTATGATGCCACCACAGATGAAGAGGAGGGGAAGCGTCACACATCTAAAGGCTACAGGGCTCAGGGAAAGTCTTTTTCAACTCTGGTTTTCCATACAGTCACAAAAAAATATCGTTAACATCTGGAGTCGGGTCGAGGTGAGGCTTTGGAGCAGAAACTCAGAGGTGGAGAGTCAGAGGGAAGAGAGGGGACCGTTTCAGCTTCAGCCCTCTGGACTAATAACCCTGATGAACCGAAAGAAAAATATTGATGTTCAACACAGATTAAGTCATTCTTATCTGCACAGATGCTTTGGACACTTTCCATAGAGAGAGTTCAGAATCAAGTCATTCTTTTTTTAAATTACCAGGATTGCCTCAGGAGGTAAATTTTCTCGCAATAAACATATGCAAATACAACAAGTTGGGACATATGTAAAATGCAATAAAATTCACAATCTGTGATTTGTTAATTCTCTTGAACCTTGTTTTAACTGACAAAAGTACAAAGAAAAGTTTTCCAATGTTTTCACTGACCAACATAATTGTATTGTGTAAATGTAAACAAATTTAGATATTGATGGCTGCAACACACTACAAAAAAGTTGGGACAGAGGCAAAACAAAAGTGAAAAGATTATAAAGGTTAGATTATCTAACTCTTTTGAAACAGTCCGCAATGAGTAGGTGAATTGGTAATAGGTGAGGGTATCATGTTAGGGTGAAAAGGGAGCTTCTCAGTCTTTGCAAGCAAAGATGGGTCATGGCTCACCACTTTGTGCCAAATATCATGAGAGAATTGTCAAACAATTAAAAAATTCCCATTTCTCAATGCAGGATTGCAAAGAATTTACGTCTTTCACCATCTACCACATAATATTGTGAAAAGATTCTGGGATTGCAGAGAAATCTCAGTCTGTGTAGGGCAAGGCAGGAGACCTCCGTTGAATGTGCGTGACCTTTGAGCCCTCAGACGGCATTACATGAGAAACCATCAAGCTACTCTGTTAAATACAGCCACATGTGCTCAGGAAACACTTTAGAAAGCCATTTTCACTTAACACAATCTGATACTGCATCAAGAAATGCCATGAAATGCCATGAATCTCTGTTACGCAAGGAGAAAGCTATACATCAGTTCTATGTGGAGATGCTGGCGAGCTCTAGCCTGGCTCCGCCCTCCTGCGTACTTCCGCTCAATTTTATTTCCCTTCAGTACTACGTCTGGGATTGTGGTGTATTCTTTGGTTTTCTCCGATCATTTTTTTACCGGTCCAATCAGCGAACAGAGGGAGTGGCTGAGAACGATGACGTTGAGGTTGTGCGCTAGTTTGAGTATAGGGTTACGTCACGACCAAACGTTAGCGATTGGTTATGGCAGATCCAGAGTGACTCTGGGCAGATCCAATAGTTTTAAACTTCAACAGAGTACCCGCCTACAAAGAAGTTAACGCTTGTCAATGGAGAGAGGCCAGACTCTCTGTACAAATGAAATGTATGAGAGTCTGGTAGAACCAGGCTAGGCGAGCTCATCTCAGATGGTATAAAAGACAATGGGAATGTGTGCTGTGGTCAGATGAGTCCATGTCTCAGCTTGTTTTTGGGAAAAACAGACATTGAGTTCTCAGTCCCAAAGACGATTTTCATCAGTGACAGGTGCAAAAGCAAACATCTGTCCTGGTATTGGGGTGCATCAGTGCAAGCGGTATGGGTGACTTGCATTTGTGTGAGGGCAGCACTGACGTGGAGGCATATATTTGGATTGTAAAGAGACATAAACTGCCATCAAGATGACATCTTTCATGGGAAGTAAGACAATGCCAGGCCTCATTCTGCACATACTAAAACTGAGTGGTTTCTAGACACTGCACCATCAGGTCTGTCTCTTATTGAAAATGTATGACCCATCATGAAAAGGAGAATCAGGCAATGATGACCACAGACCGTCGAGTAGCTGTCTTGTATCAGACAAGACTGGGCAAATATTCCACTTGCAACACTTCAACAATTGGTATCCTCAATTCCCAAATGATTAAAAAGTGTAATTAAAAGTAAAGGTGATGTGACACAGTGGTAAACATGCCTCTGTCCCAACTTTTGTGTAGTGTGTTGCAGCAAAATCAAAATCAAAACTTGTATGCATGTACAAAATAAAATTAAGTTGGTCAGTGAAAACATTGGAAATATGTTCTTTGTACATTTGTCAGTTAAATAAAGGTTCAAGATAATTAACAAATCACAGATTCTTGATTTGATTGCATTTTACAAAATGCCCCAAATATTCTGGAAATGGGTTTGTATAAAGCATTCATTCATTCTAAAATATGATATATTTTATAATTATTTTATAATACAGAATATTATAGATAATTATTATATTCACTATACACTATGTTCTATACAAACTACTGTTCAAAACTCAGATACTTTTCAGCATGAACGCATTAAATTGATCAAAAGTAAAGACATTTCAAATATTGCAAAATGTTTTATTTGAAATAAATGCTGTTCTTTTGAATTTTATATTGAGCAAAGAATCCTGAAAGAAAATGTGTTCTGCAAAAATATTAAGAAAAACTTTGATTGATATTAATTGATAATAATAATTTTTTGAGCAACAAATCAGCATATTAGAATGATTTCTGCAGGATCATGTGACACTGAAGACTGGAGTAACGATGCTGAAAATTCAGCTTTGCCATCACAAGAATAAATTACATGTTAAAATATATATTAAAATAGAAAAGAGTTATTTTAAATTGTAATATTTCACAACATTACTGCTTTTATTGTATTTTTTGATCAATTCAATGCCAACTTATTAGCCACATAGGCATTTTCCGACATGCTAATTTTATGTTAGAAACAAGTTTATCTAACAAATAAAATAAAAAACAATGGGACAAGCTGTATAATTTTTTTATGGAAAGTGCTTTTTTTCTCTCCGTACTCACCTCTCCACCCTCTCCTCCTTCCATGCCGCCCCCATGGGAGAAGTCACCCTGTGGAACACAGACACAATTAAGATCCAAGATACAGCTGCTCCTGTCTTTAGCTCCGCCTGTCATTCATACATTCAGCAGTGAATCTTCATACAGAGCTCAATAACATTGCTTTTGTCATAGCCATACTAAAGAATATCCATTCAGACATGCAGGGATGCAGCACAGCCACAGGCCTGGACTCTCAGACACTCCCTGTGCAGAGGGACAGTGTCTCTTTACTGCAGTGTGTTATGACTGCTGTCTCTGCAGGGATGGAGGGAAGGAGGGAGGGATGTAATCGATGGCCATGGAGTTCCTGTGGAAGGTGAATGCAGCTGGCAGGCACATCTTCTTCCACAGTCTCTCTCTCTCTCTCTCTCTCTCTCTCTATTTGTTCTGCTCTTCTGCTGTGTCACTGTCCTCCTCAAAGGACTCAGTCTTAGTCCTAGCTTTCTTCTCTACATCTCCATCAAATCTTCCCGTCCTTCAACAAAATTAAAAAAAATAATGTTGCGATCTGTAACATTTGCCAAAAAGGATAGTCGTTTCAGAGGCGGAGTAAGTTAGATTTTGATGAGCGATTGTTGTGCGTACGCTAAAATCCACACCAATGTTCAGATTTATCAAAACGGTGCCTAACACAACGTTAGGTTCCAAGCAGGTGTACGCACTTTTCTTTGTGACAGCTTAGGAGTACTGAAGGTATTTTGCAGAACCGCAGAGCCATACGTCACAGCAGTCTGAGGACAGCAGCGCTAGGACCGCGGTGTTGGGGTGGAGCTTATAGCATCATTAAGGGTACGTTCAGTGGTTGGGTGGGGTTGAGCATTCATTAAGGTACAGCTTACTGTAATGGAGACGGGTAGGGTTAGTGATTGAAGCGAGGTATGCGATCCTCAGCACCACCCTAACTTCCGGTGCTGCTGTTCTCAGACTGCTGTGACGTGTGCTTCTGCGGTTCTGCAGTTACATTTAAAAGGCAATATTAATAATACGGGATTTGATACAGTGTGCGTATGCTAAAGTGTGCGTATGCTAAAATCCATGTTTTTTGGGATTCAGTGGCCCTCAACTTTTTTGACTCCAAGGTCCATTGTCCATAACAATATATTTAAATATTCTTGAAATCACACTTTATACTTGGGCTTTCTCGTATATATATTTTCAAGACTGTGGTGGGAACCCTAGTTGTTAAGTGAGTTAATTAAAATAAGAAATATCTTATTTTAATGTGTATTTTGTTTTGAAGTTATCTTTCCCTGGTTGAGAACCACTCTCTTAGATTAAATGTAGGATGGTGTCTATGCAACATTTTATAAATGAGACCCCTGGTGTCCTTAAAGTAAAGTGCACCAATGAATCGTCCAATATAATACCAAGAATGTGAACGTATATAGGGTCATTTTGATTTAATGATTATTTTGAAGCATAATTGCTCTCTGAATATCTATAATCACAGTTAAAAAGCTTATGATAACCCATTTTGAGAATGAAAACTGATCTGTGACTTCCAGAAAAGTTTTTAAGAATTTTAAGGACTTTTATGTATATTAATAAATACATATTAATGTATGTATTAAATTATGTTTTGAAGGCAAAACTGATAAGCCATGATTCCTGACAATTATTGAACTTGTTAAAATGTATAAGACCATCATTTAACATTATTTGGAACAGCAAGTCATATTGTGCAGGGAAAACATGCATTATCCATGAGCAGTTAGAAATGCACACTGCCATTGATAAGCTGTCTGAGGATGTAAAAGTGTAACTGCTTTAGTGTCATTTACATGGTCTGTCCTGCCAGAATACATGTTCTGGTAGAAGACATGACAGAGTGCACAGGCTGTTAGTTGATGCAATGGGAATGATTGTATTAGACAGGTAAATATAAGGATAGATCTGTCCATTTGCGTATTAAGTGAAGATTTGCTTCTCTTGATGATGCTATTAGTGTAGATTCAGAACAGCAATTCACTTAGTTGTCAGTGACTAAAGCTCCAGTGTTGTTTTTGTTAGCTAAAACTACATTAATTGGAATATTGCTGAAATAAACTAGAATATAAATATTAGATAACAAATTTAAACTTAAAGAAACAAACTAAAATTAGAAATGAAATATTATTTATATAATAGTATATAAATAATACTAAAACAACATGGATCTGCTCCCTTGAGTTCGGAGCAGAGGCAGAGTTTTCTTTCCAGAAAATTCCTCAACACTGACAAATCATGAACTTAAAGGGAATCCAGGTAATCAATGCAGCCATTCGATCTCATTATGCACAATGAAGAGAATGACTCCAGTGGGGATTGAACGAAGCCAACTGAACTCTGCTGTTATATAGATGGTTGCGCACATTTGCCCCATCAGTGTGTTGTCTGTCATACAGCAGTCAGCTAAATTTAAAGCTCAGTCTCATGAACCACCATTACCAAGCCCATTAAATAAGCACCTCATATAAAGCCTCATCCTGTCAACAGCACATGGGGGGGGGGGACAAACAGAATATGTTAGAAACAAAACACAGTATAAATATAGTAGCTACATGTAGTAAAGTGTTGTAGTTAACCCAGGCTAGACATGGATCCATTAGGCTAGACTTAAAGGTCTTTGAAATCCAATACACATGAAATATTAAACAGAAAGATAAATATGCCGATTAAGGACGATATCCACTGCCAGTGGAGAACCGCATGAGAGCGCTGTCACTCACCGGGTTGACCATGCCGGTTGATGCACCCACATTCTCCAGCCCCTCTGCTGTCTTCTGCCCCATCTCATTAGCACTGCCTACCGCTGTTTCACCCACAATATTCGCCTGGTCGGTGGTCCTGTGGGCAACTGTGAGGGATAGTGTATGTCAATGACTTCTCAATTCTTCAATTTCTAGTTTCTAAAGAGGCACACTTATTAATTTCTCACCTGTGTTTACACCTGACACCACTCCCTCCTTTGTCTTGTTGCCTGAAATAAACAAACATGAAATTTTCTTCATGACAATGGTGCAACAACTTCATTTTACAACTATACGGAAGAATGAGCTCCATATAAAAGCATGTAGAGGGAAAGCCAACCTATTGATGTTCTGAGTCAAAATGTGAAATATAGGCCTATTCTACGGTTCAAAAGTTTGGGGTTGGTAAGATTTTTTTTATGTTTTTGAAAGAAGTCTCACCAAGGCTGCATTTGTTTGATCAAAAATACAGTGAAAATAGTAAGTGAAATATTATTACAATTATAAATAAAATTTCTTATTATTATCATCAATGTTGAAAACTGCTTAGTATTTTTGTGGAATCTGAAACTCTTTGATGAATATAAAGTTCAGAAGAAAAGCATTTGTTTAAAATAGAAACTTTTGGTTTATTATGCCTATAATGACACCTTTGGCCAATTGAATGCATTCTCTCTCTCTCTCTCTCTCTCTCTCTCTCTCTCTCTGTGTTTATATATATATGTATATATATATATATATATTATATATATTTAATTATAAGTGAAAAATTATACAAATGCACAACACACAATAAACATTAAGCAATATACAAATATGCAAAGTACACAGATTTTCAACAATGTGCAACATACTTGAGACATTAAGACATATACATGTTTAAGCAATCTGATCTCATCATTTAATCCTGCTCACGTCTCTATTCACAGGTGATAGAGGACTATCCAGATCAGTGCAAATAGAGGGGAATTCCATCACCACTTTAAAGCTGATAAGATTCCAAACACTTCATTAACAGACGCTTCAAAGAGTTTGCCTGTCAGTCTTACATCCACCCTCAATATCATTATATTACACAGATCACAGCCTTGCTGTCATCATACATTTAAAAATTCAACACAAAGGACATAATTTCAGCTGTTCGCTTATTAGTGCAGTCTAAGCAGATGTTGAAATTGTGTAATATTTGGATGCAACCTGCTTCAATATTTCAGTATGTCTTCAATATATATTAATCCTTCACTCAGTCAATCCCTCTCTATTCTTAGAGAGTTCCCTTCCTTCTCCCTCTCTTTCTCTATCCATCTCTGTCTTTCTTTACGTGAAAGCTTAGTTTTGAGTAGTTTCTGCATGGCTGAGCACATCTGCTCTCCTGCAGTCTTCCTGTATGTGCCTTAAAGGAGATCACTCTATATATGTCAGAGTCTATCTGCACTGTTTGCTTTTCAAATACACATTTTCTGTTTGACGGAGGAACCTGAGCTGCTTGTTGATAAAGGGTTTGCAATACCGGTTGCAGTCGAGATCAGCGTAAGACACTGCGTCATAAGCTGATGCTGATGACACCGCATCTTCAGAAAATCAATGGATCAAAGGCCACTCACAGTACCAAACGCAGTAGCTTTTTCACTCACAAACAGAGAATAAGTAACCTACCTTCGTAACAATCAACATGAGTAATGATTTCACACCCTAGCGCACACAATGCCATATAAGCACTCTGAAGTCTCCTGACAACACATGCACTTCGATGAGAGCGGATTTGCAGGCCTGTGACCTCTGCACAGGTGACCTTGGTGGAGGAGTGCTTATAAAGATTACATCGCACCCAAATGCATGCTAGGTTGATTGTTGATCTGATTGGATTAGGTAAGATTACCACTGTCGATTTATAGGTGATGAAAATTACATCGAGGAGAGAGTTTTGAGTGACCGGAACGCTCTATGGTGTGTAGGTCACTTTGAGACGCTGTCCATTAAATTGGCCGTGCAATGAATCCTATTTATTCATCTTTTTACGTTGAACGGTGTTTGTAGTTTGTATTTTCTGTCTCAGTCATCTATCGTGTCCTCCTTATGCCATCTGTTCATTTCTGTTGTGATGAGCATAAGCAGGCGCTATGGGGCTACAAGCCTATGACATAACACTGAGCTCTCCACCTAATTTCTCCATCTCTCTCTCTACGGTGGCATAGGGAGCGGATGAGCGTTAGTCATCTCAGTCCACTCACAACCAGGCAAATCCTGCTGCATCGGCACACGCTCTCTCTCTCACTCACACACACACACATACGCATGGAGACGGCAAGCACAGAGGGGGAGGGAGTAAATGCTGCAGTGCTCAGCTGATCCGCTCCCTTTATGCCCCCCCTTACTTTCTCTCTTGTTCACATGCACATAAATAACAGTTTATAATGCATGCAGGATGAAATAATGTATTCATGTAATATTGGATAGATAAACAACATGTATATCTCTTATTCACATGCACATGAGTGCATGCATGAAATAAGTAAAAAAATAAAATAAAATAAAAAGCAAATCTCTGCCTAAAAATGGCATTTCTACAGAATGAATAAAAAATTAGTAATGGCACCAAATCTTGGTATAAAGTACTATGCTTTGTTAAATTGCATATTATATTATATTATATTATATTATATTATATTATATTATATTATATTATATTATATTATATTATATTATATTATATTATATTATATTATATTATATTATTATAAATGCCGAGATCTATAATGAAAACTTGACTTTATTAAATTAAATAAAAACAAAATAATTCAAATTATTAAATGTGACTGTATAAAACACGTGTTTGGGTTTATGTGTTAAAAACATTTATTTTTTAATTTTTTTTAAAATTCATCTGAAATTTTAGTGCACGCTGATATTGTCATTGTATTTATAAGCTTTTACTTTGTCCCGTTCAGGTCTGTACTACCATCACTCTCTCCTTCACCACACCCCAGGTTTTGTTCCCTGCACCATTTTCGCAGCATTGTTTTTTTTGTTTTTTATCATTCATGAATCTCACATTCACAGCTGCCTCCATCTACACTCTCACAGATCCTCAGCAGACTAGAGCACAGCCTCATTGAGACCCTCCTCTCAAAATACACTCACACACACACACGCACACACACACACACACACACACACACATATAATGAAATGCAGACTCATCCATCACATCTGTATTAAATCCATTGGGAATAATTGCAAAGACCTTTACAGAACACAGCTATTATTATCACTGTCAATACTGCATTATTTTACCCTACGTGGGACACACACAGAGAGACTAGCAGCAAACATCTGCACTTACCCACATACATGACTCCTTCCTTGGTCCTGAGAGCTGCCTCTTCAACCCCAGCTTTAGTTTTCTCAGCGGCGGCCACCACTCCTTCCTTGGCCATGGAGAATCCCTTCATTAGAGCATCCATCCTGGACGTTGAGTTGAGACTATGGCGCTCTGCAGATGGACTGGGCCTGGCAGGGTTTGCAAGGACTGACGGTGTCTGGCTAAATGCTGAAAGTTTCAGATGACAGGAGAGAGGAATACAGAGAGATTCTGCGCCGGGACAGATGGATACACGGACACCCTGGACAGAAAGCAGTAGAATGAGAGTGAGAAAGAGAGAGAGAGGCGAGCAGGCGCAAGAGAACAGGATGCAGAGAGACAGAACCTGCTGGATGCTGCAGTGCATTTAAGTCGTGCTGCGGCTACAGCCTCCACCCACCCCCCACCCCCCCCCCCCCCCCCCACCACACACACACACACACACACGCAGACGTGCACTGCTTCTCACAGCAATGTAGAGCAGACTGATTACATATTTATTACGCTCTAGCCAGCAGTGCATTAAAACCAGATGATTTTTACAATTATTGCCATCCTCTTGCACCTTGGGGATATGTGCTCTGCCTCAAAAAGGTTGTTTATTTCTTTATGGGAATTCATTTGAGTGTATAAACATTCTTATCTGGCCCATGAAAATAAATATTTTACCATTACCACAGTAAAAACATATTTGCATTATATAATATTTCTTTGTGTGAGTGTATATATATATATATATATATATATATATATATATATATATATATATATATATATATATATATATGTGTGCGTGTGTGTGTGTGAGAGAGAGTAATATGTATACTATAATTTAATGTCATACAATATATAATGTCATAAATTAATTTGCTTAGTAATATTTAAATGTATATAATAATTTTGTATATTGTATATTTTTTTGTGTATACTATTATATTTATTTTATTATATACATTACAATGTATGTAATATAATATAATCATTTGCGTAGTCATATATATACAGTATATATATAATTTATATATATATATATATATATTTATACAAAATTATATGTGATGGTAGAACCAGTGGTCCTAGCTCCACCCTCGCTGTCCACCTCCAAACTCAAGGTGTTCTTAGCCCTTCAACATGTTGGTTCTGCCACCGCTCATTTGATTTTATCCATGTCCACCGGGATGCTAGTTCTGCCTGTTTGGTGTCCTTGTCTCCAAGTTGCTACAAATCATTTGCTGTGCTACGACTCCTTTACTCCTCTGGAAGGGGGACGTGTAACAGAAGACAGACAAACATAGTCCGGGGCTAACAGAAGAGTCCATGGGGGAGTGGAGGGTGGTAGGAGCCAGGTGCATGAGGAGCCAGGTGGAGGTCCAAAAAGCCCACCATGACGAAGCCCCAGGGCGGAGTCGAGGGAGGGAGGAGCCATGGTGGAGATTTGGCAGACGACACCCAAGGGGATGACAGATGGAGAAGCCGAAGAGCCCAAGTGAGTTCAATGGTACTGGAGACCGAGGTGGAGCCGTGGCGACAAGCGTCCGAGGCATTAGGGAGCCTGAGTACTGCGGGGGAGCCAGGGAAAGGCTGAGCCAGACAGAGCTGAAGGTGTATGAGGGACAACGTCAGACAAAGGCAGGTGGGACGAGGGAGCCCGGTGGAGCTGTCAGGACGATAGTTTCAGGTGGAGCCAAGGGAGGGAGGTGCAAAAGCGAGGCCGGTGGGTCGACAGACTGAGGTGGAGCGATGGGTACCGAGGCTGGAGGCGGAGCCAGGGGATCCTCTGGGCTAGGCGGAGCTGGTGGCCTGAAGAACCAAGGCTGATCCTCACAAGATTGTGTAGGAGATGCAGAGGGACTGAAGAGACTCAGTGGAGGTAATGGCTTTCAGAGGAGGCGGAAGAGGGAGGCTGGGAGGAATCACAGGCAACATGGGGCTGGGCGGAACCAGTGGGCAAACAAGAGATTCAGGGATGGGCCCAACCAGCGGTGAACAGCAGATTCAGGGCTGGGCCCAACCTGCAGGGAAACAGAAGATTCAGGGCTGGGCGTAACCAGTGGAAACAGGAGATTAAAAGGTATTACCTCCTCAAACACCTTTAAAGAGGTCCTATAATGCCCTTTTACAAAGTCTTGATTTTGTTTTTGGGGTGTACTAGAATATGTTTTCATACTTGATTGTTCAAAAAACGCATTATTTTTCATATATTTTACATTATTACAACTCCTCTCTCCCCAGTCTGGTTGAACAGGTCGTTTTTTATGAAGCCACTCCTTCCAAAATACGAAATGTGCTGTGATTGGTTAGCTGGCCCAGTGTGTTGTGATTGGCAGCGCTTACCACATGTTCGGGAAATTTCCGGCCCCTTCATAACAGCAAATATGTAAATATAACAGTAACAGTAAATATGAGCGATGGCGTCAATTTCAAACCATTTCGGACCCAATTCAGACCCTGACAATGTTAACGAACAAGATGATTGTGCTGAAAAACATGGACTTTCAAGCATGGACTTTGAAAACATTTTCTATTTTACTATATCTCTTTACATAAATATTTTTTCTACTTAAAAACTATAATTTCGTAATTTTACTAACCCAACTAATTACTCATCCGGGCTTTCCAATAGGTTGCACATAAGAAAAAAAAAAGTAGCACGATTCTTTATGCCAGTCGGGCTACAGCTGAGAAGCTGTATACAGCTTTGCAAGAATCGCAGATAATTCCGTGATGGGCCCACGGAAGAATTCCGTGAAATGAACACGGCCCCTTAAGTTAAGGAAAAGATTGTGGGTGGGCTTACGTTTCCATGACATGCGTGACAACAACGGGACGGGTTTAGAAAAGAAGAACGGGATAGTTGGGTTTAGGAAACTTGACACGCGGCAAACCACCACCCCAACCAACCAGATTTTCTGCCTTTCATACTACTCGCTACCGTAGTCGCTCTTAATGCTACGTAATCGTGCTGACCATCACAAAAACAAAATAAAAACAGATAAACGTGTCCGTGTACACGAATCAATAGATTAAATTACGTGACCATTTCACGAACTGCCGTGAGACTGGGCTGGTCTGACAGGGTGGGGGGCATGGAATCACGATGGTGGCTCTCCATCGTGATGTCGGTCAACCATCACATCGTCCATCGACACAACCCTACAGGGCACAGACAAACGTTGAGGATATAATGTTCAGGAACAGTGTTAAAAATAAATGTTAACCTCTCTAAATTTGTCAGCCTTAGGACAACAATTCTTCCTCTTCTCTAAAGCAGCCCAACATGGCATCACCCCCTTTGTTTGTGTGTTCCCGGGGGCAAGGTTTATGCAAATTTTGGGTTTGTGATGTCAGGCCAATCTCCACAGTCAGCGGTGGGCTCCAGCAAATCCATCTTGCAGCTCGCTGGCGGTGGATGGCTGGTCACTGGATGTGGAGTGGGGTCGGTGTGGTCATCAGCCAGGCAGATGGTGAATGGGGAGTCATTGTTCACCAGCACCCACTCAACGAATCTGGCAAAGTCTTCCTTTGGACCGTCCACTGGAAGATGTGCCTTAGACCGGTCGCTCAGGCTGGTGTGGTAAAATACACAGAGCGAGTGGTCCGGGTAGTGTATTTGGCACGCTAGCTGGAGAAATTCCCACACGGGGTCTTCCAACAGACGGTATGGTATCCCTACTCCAGGCAGAGTAGCTCAACAGCTGGTAGGTCAATGGAGTGAAAAACAAAAAAAAATACAACAAAAAGAAAGGCGGAAGAAAAACGCTGCCAAAATTTACTGTACGGTTCTGACTTCTGTCATGGGTCGTTGTACACAAGTAGCGTAGGGTGCAAAGACGAATAAATCAGGGATCACTACTGACGAGTGGACATTGAACATTAAGCATGTTCCAGCCAGGTTCATCACTTGTTGGGGTACCCATAATAATAATAATGTTAAATTTATATAGCGCTTACTCAAAGCGCTTCACATATTGAAGGGGGACTCTCCTCAACCACCACCAATGTGCAGCATCCACCTGGATGGCAGCCATTGTGTGCCAGAATGCCCACTGCACACCCATGAAACATTTGCAGCGTGTTTCTGTATTTGGTTGAGTTGAGCATTTGCAACACATGTGTTGTCAAACTGATGAAGATGTTTGCTTAATTTTTTTTCTGTTTGCATGTGTTTTCTTCGGTTGCAGCGCGTTGAGCATGTACAATGTACAGCATGTTAATACATATGTTATTTTATTTTGATGATAGAATATTTCTGTTACGGTATATAGGGTTAACATTACCAGTGTTTTGTGAAAAAATTTTAAATAACGTTGTATTTGTTGCAGACCAGCAAATAGATTGTAAAAAATCCAACAAAAACAGCTGAATGATTCCTTACTTTCCATGCTAAATATATTAGAATTGTCAGCTGAAAGTCACTACTCATCAGGAATTCTTTGGTGTGATGCAATTTGATTGGATGAGGGTGGTAAATGCCAACCCACCTGGTGGCTGCGGATTGGTTAAAGGGATAGTTCACTTTGAAATTAATTTTTGATATGTTTTAGCTTACCTCAAGGGCATCCAAGATGTAGGTGTCTTTGTTTCCGCAGTAGTTTCAATTTTGATATTTTTAGGTCAAACCGTTCTTGTCTGTCAGTCATATAATGCAGGTCGATGGTCACTGTATCAAAACACAAGCACAGAGTCCAAATTAAAACAATTCCCCATCGTCCAAATTAAACAATTCCCCATCGCAAGTACACATTGACGGCCTAAGACACGAAACGAGCGGTTTGTGTGAGAAAACGAACAGTATTTATATCGTTGTTATCTCTTGAAAACAGCACACGTCTAAATGATCTGACGGCGCGGGCGGTATAGATGTATATACATAGATGTCGCCTTGGCTACGCAGTTCATTGGAACGAAACCGTAGCCAAGCGACATCTAGTGTATATATCTATACCCGCCCGCGAGCGGGTATAGATGTATACACTAGATGTCGCCTTTGCTACTACAGTTCATTGGAACGAAACCGTAGCCAAGGCGACATCTATGTATACATCTATACCCGCCCGCGCCGTCAGATCATTTGGACGTGTGCTGTGTTACAAGAGGTAAAAACGATATAAATACTGTTCGTTTTCTCACACAAACCGCTCGTTTCGTGTCTTAGGCCGTCAATGTGTACTTGCGATGGGGAATTGTTTAATTTGGACGATGGGGAATTGTTTTAATTTGGACTCTGTGCTTGTGTTTTGATACAGTGACCATCGACCTGCATTATATGACTGACAGACAAGAACGGTTTGACCTAAAAATATCCAAATTGAAACTACTGCGGAAAAAAAGACACCTACATCTTGGATGCCCTTGAGGTAAGCTAAAACATACCAAAATTTATTTTCAAAGTGAACTATCCCTTTAAGGACCACAGAATGATGATTGACACGGGAAATAGAGGCTGTGAAGGACCCCTAACGCCTGAGAGCTGTAATCTCTGATGGAATCAGACAGGGTTGCTTGTCCACTCCGCTGTGCCTCAAATGGTCAGCTGTTTCTAGGCGGGATTAAACAGTTTACAGGTTAGAGAGTGAACGAGATATTCTTGTCCATGGCATTCTACATCAGTAATCTGGAATGAAAATTATATATATATATATATATATATATATATATATATATATATATATATATATATATATATATATATATATATAACAACAATGAACCATGAGGTTTGTTTTAATATAAAATAAGTCAATATATTCAATATATTTTGTAACTAAAGAATTTGTGTGGTCAAGTAGATTAACAATTGTGTAATGCATTAAATACGATATAAAAAGTACTATACGTGAACACAAGAATTAAGATTATGGATGAAATGAGATATTCAAATGAAATAATAGCTCAGTTTAAAAAAAACATAAGGCTGAGCAGTTATGAATAACTAATGAAATATACTGTAGTAATGGAGTCCTCCTTGAATAATGCAAACATCACCAGTGATGAATTATGAATGACATCATTAATAAACTATTAATTCACTCTTTGAGTGCAAAAATGCAACCCAAAACAAGACTATGACTGATCAAAAAAGCACATAGTAAAGGAGGGGGTAAGAAAAGGAAGTATTTCTCTGATGTCAGATTACAAGTGGTGCTGATATCTCACCAACTGGGAAATGATCCTCAGTATTTAAGATATCATAAGCATGCAGAGAGCAGAAGCATTGATTAGGCTGCAGACTGCTGTGTCATCTATATCTATTATGTTCTTCCGCCAGCATGCCAGCACAACTGAGAGCTGAGAATAAGCTGATACTACACTGTCAGAAGAGCTCAAAGGATCAGAGACTCAAAAGAGGAACACGGTGCAAAAAATATCAGACAGAAATGCATCTAAAGGCATCTTACCTCTGTGCCAGTTCTTTGCAGCCGAGTACCAGCTGTTAGGCCCTATCTGTTTTTCTGAAAACAAACACATGCCAGTCAGAACATGCTTTTATGGCATACACAATGTGTTTCTGCATGCTGGGTTTTCCCATTGGAGCTGAATTAACATCAGGTGATGATCACTGATCCTACATAAAACTACAGTAAAACAAATGAAAGGACAGAGTTTGAAATATGTAGGTGGATATTGTGCTTAAAAAACTGTCTGACTTACATTATCTCACTTAAGCCTATACTCACCAAATAAATATACATGGCCATGAAACATTGTGTTATTGGATATTAAATAATTTTATCATCTTACTTGTACATTATATTAACCCTGTAAAGCCTGTCATGTGAAATAATGGTTCATATTAGGGCTGCACAATATATCGAAATATCGCAAATGTATAAATCGCGATATGCATATCGCAACAGCTTGCAATAACTGGGGTCATGAACAAAAGACAAAGAGAAAATCACTTACTGCTCTTGGCTGAATAACTTAGCTTTAATAAGAATCAGTAGCCTATATATTAAATTCATACAGTCAAAAACTAAGCAGTGTTTATTTTTACATTTGATTATTCAGTTTCTGCTGTTAAATAAACCTAATGTAGGCCTACCTGAAACCCTAAACCCTGTGGTTTACACTGATGTTAAAATAACACTTATTGCTAAAGTAAAACACTGATGTTCACTTTCAGAAGTTGTAGGGTTTTCTTGTCACAAAAAGAATGTGAAACACGTAGGTTATATAATTTTCAATGTATTTCAAAGATAATTTAAGTTTATTTTACACATTATCGTATTGCATATCGAATATCGCATTAGACCTTAATGAGTTATCGCATATCGCATTTTTCTTCAATATCGTGCAGCCCTATGATGATAAAACAGATTATGGAGCACATACTCGAGGAGGAGATTTTAGTTTCAGTTTTATTCAGAGGCCCAAAGCAAAAATATAAAATTTGGGTCAGTTGCTGATATAAATATGGCCAAAAAGTAAGATGAAATTCTGATAGCTTGCTATGTAAATCAGTGAGATCTTCATAGATCTACTTGCAAAGCAGTTGTCACTCTACATCTTTCAGTAATCTTAGTAAGATTAAATTTAAATGTTTAGTTTTAAGCTAAAAGCTCTAGAGTTTTAAATGTGGGGAGCAAAACATAGGCTATAATGCAATGCAATGCAATACAATGATGATACAACAGGTTTTTCAGCTAAGTTTTAATCAATATAGAGGTCTTAGAAATGTGTTTAGTATAATAAAAAAGTAGCCTATAGCGCCGGTTTTACTTACCTGGGTGAGTGGACTGACATAGGCCTAATCTGTTCAGTTCAAATAGTAGGAAATATCTGAACGCAGCGATTGACCAAATAGAATCAAGTAGGCCTATTCCAGAAAGCTGTGTAACAATGAGGAACAAACGCAGACAGATGGCAGGATAAGTTTTTGTGGAAATACTTTATTAAATAAAATCTTTAAACAAAGGAGAGTCAGGAGACTCAGGAGAGTCGACGAATTCTGGAAATCTGTAAAGCATTTTTCGTTCCGCGTGGGAGGTTCCATGTGGATCTGCTCATTAGTAAAGTGAAGTTCCCAAAAAAATCAGAGTCATTTAACATACTGCTGCTCAGCAATTTAAACAATAATAATATATTTTTTAAGACAATAATATGTTAAATGTGTCTTCACATGTCAAAGCTTTTCTAGAAGTCTTTTTAAAAGCTATAGAAAGTTCAACACTATACTTATCTTAGAAAATAAATTATAACATGCCCAGCACTAAAATGCCTTTCTTATCACAACATCCAAAAATTAATAATAGATAATAAGAGTAGACATTAATCCTCCTACTCTTAAAGGGGTAGTTCACTCTAAAAGGAAAATGTTGTCATTAGGCTATACTCACCCTCATGTTGTTCCAAACCTGTATGAGTTTCTTTCTTCTGTTGAACACCAAAGAAGTTATTTTGAAAAATGTTGGTATATCCAGAGTTGACGATAGCCATTGTGGGGGAAAAAAAATACTATGGAAGTCAATGGGTGCTGCCAACATTCTTTAAAATATATTTTTTTTGTGTTCAACAGAATAAAGAAACTCATACAGGTTTGGAACAACATGAGGGTGAGTAAGTGATGACAGAAGTTTCATTTTTGGGTGAACTATCCCTTTAAGTATATAGACTGCTAAAGGTCCGGTCAGCCTAACAGACTTTAACAGGAAGCCACATTGTGAAGCACAGACCGAGTGCTGGGCTTGGAGACCTGGCCCAGGAGACCCCCTGTTTGTTGTCACAGCTGAGCTCTACGCTGTTGAGGCAGTCAAGCGGAGACTCCGAGGACCACCACACCACAGAGAAAATGGCCTCTTAGTTTGACAATAACTCCTTCTCTCTGTGCAAACCCCCACCGTAAGCTCTCTAAATCTAGTCCGACCTTTTGGTAGGTGGGATGTTTTCACTCCAGGCTGAGAGGGAGCAGCTGATGTCTGCTCCGAGGATGGAGTTTGGGAGGCATGGTTTATGAAACGGGGTCAGGGCTAAGAACAAGGACTCTTGTGTGTTATAAAACCTCTTGCATTTATCACTGCAGACAATCTCTGGACGGGAAACATAGCACATATATATAGCTGCGCTGACATCTATTTAATATGTTTCCCCTTTCTTTTGGAAAAGGTTCAGAAAGGTTATTTGAGAACCCAAAATGGTTGTTCTATGGCATCGCTGTGAAAAACCCCTATTTTGAACCTTTATTTTTAAGAGTGTGAGGTTAGGGCTTTACAGAAAAGTTCAATTGGTTAACATTAGTTAATGCATTAGATATGGCGAGCTAACAATGAATAACAAAATAGATTAATACTAATTTATAAACATGCTAGTGTTCATTGTTAATTCATGTTCGTTCAAAATACTTTAATACCCTTTGACATGTCAAATGAGTTTGTTTATGTAGAAATTAACATTAATAACAAATGATGGGTAAGATGAGTTACACTTGTTACATACTATTGTAGTAACAGTAAATTATGCATAATTACAAGTAACTAACCTTAAACCAAACCCTAACATTAACCCTAAGTATGTTAATTAATATTACTCAGTACTCATTTGTATAATTACATTGTAACAATGCCTCCTTAAAATAAAGTGTAATCAAATGCTGTTGTTCATTGTCAGTTCATTACACCTATGTTAATGAATTGAACTGTACAGTGTAGTGTAAGAACATAAACTGCATAGCCTAAGTACAAGGAGTTAACATGGACTGGTAGAGCATGGTTCTAGCAAATGACAAGGTCAAATATTTAAATCCTAGTGATCACACATACTGATAAAATCTTTGAATGCAATGCCGCTTTAGATAGAGTATCTTTCAAATGCTTATGTCTAAACATGGAAATCAACCATTTTCTTGCAAAGCATCATTGTGCACAGTGTGTGCGATTGAGTATGGAAGGGTGCTGTAAGATTGCAAGTAGCACAATACATGGATTTATGGTTGTTAGTGTAGTGGCAAACAATTTTACATCACTGAATAGGAGACAACATTAAATTTCTTCCACATTAGCTAGCGGCAGATTTCCTCCTATTGTTAGAGGGTGTTGATACTGTCAAGGGAGAGGAGGGAGCGAGAGAGAGGGGGAGTGGGAACTGAGAGGGTGGGGAGAGAGACATACTGGTGAGGATACCGGCTGGTTTGGACAGAGAGAGAGAGAGAGAGGGAAGGAAAGAGGGGTGGGGAGTTTCCAGGATTGTTTAAGGCTAGTTTTAAAACTGCCATCCGGAGGAACCCTTTCAGTACCTCTGGAAAGCGAGATGGCCCAGACTGTGCCTCTGCTGCTGCTGGCCGTGCTGAACTCTCTGAGCTGCCACAGTGAAGTGAGGGCCAGGGACCCTGATGTGGAGGAAGAGGAGGCTGTTGGGATTGGAGGAAGAGCAAATCATACGCCTGTCACCTTTGGGATGCCAAATGAACATCCCAGCATCCCAGTGCCTCCAGCTGGCTCAAAAAGAGGGTGAGTCCAATGGGCATTTTTAAAACTAAATATATATTTATAACTATACATAACATTTTGTGTGAATGGACCATAGTCAAAATATTTAATGACGTGAATTATACTAAGGATATTTGTCTGTTCAATAAGATACTGTCTAAAGGTCTTAGGTCATATAACCCTTGTTTTACACTACTAGTCAGGAGTCTGGACATGCCTTTTTTATTATTAATACTATTTACTACATATCAAAAACGTTAAATAAATTAAATGAAAGTAGACATTAGTGACCAAAAAATGGTTATAAATCAACTATCAACTATCCAAATCAAAGTAGCCAAGCGTCACAACTCTAATCATTCTCTGAGCTTATGAGGTGCATCATGGGATGTTTTTCTTCTGATTGGCTGCTTTTCCTTCTCGATCTGGCCCAACTATTCATTTCATTTCATAAAAAAAAAAAAACGAAAATATTTTTTAAATTACAAAATAATGGTAATGCTTGTAGTAAACTGTAATAATTATTTTTTTAAAAAATCATTATGCTTATGAGGTGCATCATGGGATGTTTTTCTTCTGATTGGCTGCTTTTCCTTCTCGATCTGGCCCCAACTATTCATTTCATTTCATAAAAAATAATAATAATTATATTAAAAAAAATTCATTTAAAACTTTGTGTTGTAATTCCTTCATACAAATCTTTTTCTATAAAACTCATTTTAAGCATTTAAGCATAAACCTTTAAGATCACGTGACACAAATTCAAGTCAAGTGTGTCCAAAACTTTGACTGGAATTATATTTTCTCTGGAAGTTTTTTATTTGCTAAACGATCAACACTATAGTATAGTATACAACAGTACAACCCACTGAACAGACTAGACTGTGCATGTATCCCACACAGCCTTGTTTTAATATCATATTATTAAATATGCCATTTACCCTGACTAGAGTACTTTGCATTCTCCCTCTGTTCTGAGAAAGAAAAAGCGAATGAATTTGCCCGAGAGGCTTAATTACAGTAATCTTACAATGAAGATACAAGTCAGTGCTTCAGTGATCTGGGAAGGTATTATGGAATGACTGAGTTCCATTGTGATATCCAATACATACTGATATGGGGGCCTATATGTATAGGAGCCGTAGAAGTTAGCCGTCCACTTCTATAGTCAGCTCAGTCTTAGATGTGTTAGCTGATATTCCAGCCTTGACAACACACACACAGTAGCTCTCTGCTGATTTCTTGAGGATGAGAGGAATTCGACCGGACTGGGCATGCTCACTACAGCTTAACAGCGAGGCAGAGGACAGGTACCCCTACAGCAGTTTTCAAGGGCATTTTCTTTTAGTCTGGACCAGAACAAAAGAATATGAGAACCAGATGTGTCCAGAAAAGACATGGGAGGAGTGCTAATCAAAAGTGTTTAGGTGTTTAAAGAAAAATAAAAGAGAGATAAAAAGAGGGGTGAAGATGAAAGAAAGGTGGACTGATGAAGGATGTTCAGATGTGGGTACATGGAGACAGATTAACGATAAAACCATAAAGCGGGATACAGGGCTTGAATTCAGGCAAACTATGACTGAATCAGTGGCTGAATAGGGGCTGATGTTTTACTGGACAAAGGCTCTATGGTTCAAGGTGGCAATGAAAGGAAACAGGACAGCTCGCTTATATCTAATCTCTTTGTTTCTGAAACTAACACTGAAACGGATGCACAAAGGAAGGTCAGTTAAAAAAGCACAAGTAATGGGCCGTACTGTACATACAAGATGTGTTCTTGCATTTGAAAACACCGAACAGAATGGACACGTTATACAATTTGAGCTGTTTCTACCTTGACAAACCATCTTAAAAAAACACATCCTGGTGCTGAGAAAATGGAGAAAAATCATAGCAGTTAAAATGTTCTTCTAGTGCATATTCATATGGGCCATTCACATGATGCATTGTCCATCTGCACTCTTTTTTTTTTTTTATGTGTGTACATACGCAAACATGCATTTGACAGACATCTTCAACATTTGCAACGCACTTTGGAACAATATTGGAACATCACCTAAAACATTTGCAATAAAACAAAATTGTCGCTTCCTGTGAAACCGGCACAAAATATATGTAATAAAAATGGAAGTTGCTGCAGTCAGGGAAGCCACTGTAGCTCTTTTTCATACATTATAAATGCCTCAGAGCGTACATGCAATAAACGCTGTCATGTTATCCTGCGTTCGGATGCAGATGCCTGGTGTTCTGGGACTGGGAGGTAATAATACCCTACAGTTTTCATCATAGATTTTGTCTCAGTCATTTCAGAATGACCAATCCAACATTTATGGTAGTCCAGTTTTTTTCGGACCTCAGGATCTGCTGAGCCAAAGTCACATTACTTTTTCTTTTTTTTTTGCGCATCAATGGTTTTATTCAGTAAATGTGTTTCCATTGTAGTTTATATGGATGCCTTCTTACGGATAAAAAACTACATCTGCGCATGTTTTTTATGCACATTTTTAGAGCATCTTGCCATTTCCATCCAGCATTTTATTATACGATATCTCAATATTTGCATAAAAATAGGTGGATGGAAACATTGCTAGTGTTAAATTAAAAGGCAGAGCAATGCATCACGTGTCCCATAGAAACACAATACGGATGCAAGAACACATCCCATGTGAACAGTGCCTAAGAAATGCCTCCAAGTCATTTTAGGGGAATAAATTGTGTTTTATAAGCTTTGCTAGAATAAGCTGCATCTTTGGAACAACAGACAGCAGAAAGAAAAAGAACTGACAAGGGAAATCTTATGTCCCTTTATGTCAGCTTATATAATATTCATAATGAGAACAGCACTGTGAACGCCACCTTTTCAAACATGCGTTTCAGTATTCGACAGGATGCAACTCCAGCAATACTTCAAACTAGGTCATTTTTGCAGAATACAATTTGCACACTTTACTGTAGGCTATGTTTACGAAATAATACACAGAAAAACACAGACTTGTCAAAATAAGATTGAGCATGTGTAAACATCGTAATCAATGTGTGCATATCAGATT
The DNA here is from genome assembly GCF_964197995.2 of Scardinius erythrophthalmus. Lineage (NCBI taxonomy): Eukaryota > Metazoa > Chordata > Actinopteri > Cypriniformes > Leuciscidae > Scardinius > Scardinius erythrophthalmus. Next base: position 14,078,022 of record NC_138238.1, on the reverse strand, counting down.
CTCTCTGATACAACAGAAAGCTAAAAACAAACATAATGAACGTGCCAATAGAACGACATATAAAACCTTTTGCTCAGCGATAATATCTTGCTCCGCGCTTGTTGGGAAGGGTACAACAGGAAAACAACAGGGGCTCAAGAGCATATATCTTCATCAGTCTGTGATTGCATGTAATCTCTGCTCTCAACTTTCACGTTTCATCCTTCCAAACCTCCTCTCTCTGGTCAGAAACTGGTGTTCGTATGTAAATCACCGTGTGGTCACCACAGCCGTACTCTGCACAGAGACTCAGACAGTGAAATCAGTGAACCCCTGTCCCGATGGAGCTCCTGACTGTCAAATCATCACGTGAGTCACCTCATAAACTCAAACAACCTCAGATCTTACATTTCTCAAAACTATGCTTTGCTTTATTGATGATGATGATGATGATGGTGATGATCAGGTATAGGCAGTCCTCACGTCCTGTGTACAAGCAGAAGCAGACAACACTCTCTTCTATGCACTGGAGGTGTTGCCCAGGCTATGGAGGACACAACTGCCTGGAAAAAGGCAACATACAATCTCCAGGAAGAGGTCTGGATACAATCCTTTTTACACAATAAAGCATACGCATATCTAAAATATGTTAGGAGTATGCATGTTGCTCTTCAGCCAATTTAAAAGGAATATCAGTTGAGCTGCCCATCCAGTTTTGGTGACTCATCTGTTGCTTCCTCTTTATCGTTCTTTTCCAGACAAACCTCCAGAGGATGAGAAGCATGCTTCAAAGTCTGAGGTTAATGACAATGACAACTCAGGCAAGTCTGTTGTTTTGGGCAGAACTGGCTTGACCTTTCATAACTTTCCTCTTTCTGCAAGCTTGCTTCTTTAAAACAACCTTTCTGACAAACAGAGGAAATATCTAGCAGGCGCCTGGCTCAGTGAGTGTCCTTCAGCAGGAAAGGAACAATCAGCTGGCACTCGGGATAGCTAGAGATAGAGATAGAGATAGATGGAAGCAGTGCCTTATGCCAACAATCATATTTAAGAAGAATAACAACATCTTAAAGTTGTTTTCCAAATTTCCAAAATGTCCTGCAAGTGAATATTGACACATTGATACTTTACTGAAAACTATTGAAAGTACAGTCTTTGGCAGTTCTTTAAAATCTAAAGTCATTGTGTGTTTATGAGAGTCTCATGTGTGCCAAATACTTAAACCTGGTATCATGAAATAAAAAAGGATTATTCTTAGTAAAAATAATATTTAGTTTCATAATATTCTGTAATATTGGGTCATTAAATGTAACTTTTGGTATTTTAAGCCTGTTAAATGCTTAAGGGCTATAATAACCCCTCTAAACTGAGCATATGCGTGGGCCCAATATTTACCCTCAGACTTACAATGTTGTGGTTAACTTCTTTCCCACATTCTCCCTCCAAACAATTTTTGGTGTGTTTTTCTGTAGAAGTTAAAATGGAAACAGACCTACTGGAAGATGCAAGCTGGTCTGACAAACATCTACAGGAGGCTCCCATTCATGGTTCTTCACCAAACCAGAGCCCTGTTGGTAAGACACGGAATCTGTGCCCAGCAAACCTAAGCACACAGGAAAACATTTAGATTGGCACATTACAGTATATGCATACTGTGAGATTTTACCACCCTAAATTGAATGGCATGACTACATAAACAATGACGTCTTCCTCTAGAGGATATCCTCTCTTTCTTATAAACAAACTCCACCGTGACGTAATCACCCAGAGATGTAGGCAGAAGGAAGGAGATTAAGAAAGAAGGGCAAAAAGTCATCTCTGAACCACATGAGTCATGGAATAGCTGTTTGAAAAGGGGTTTATATATTCTCTGACGTATATCTAGCCAATGAGCTCATATTGTTTAAATGCAATTACAGCCTATAAAGGAACATCCATCAAAAATGCAGAAGTTTATACAGATATTCAGTAACATAATGAGATGTCTTTGTGAAGGAGGCTTGTAAGGAAAGGGTTATTCCTGATGAAAACATCATAAAAGCTCATGTAGAGACCCTCAAATGTCAGGCACATTGATGTACTCTAAGGGCCAATCAATATGCTGATACAGACAAATATACCTTAATTGCATATTTAAAAGGTCACACAAGTAAAAAACAGAGTTATTTCACCATTTTCCCTTGTTAATATCTGAAATATACAGTATTTCTCCAAAATTAGAGGCTTGTTAATGATATTCCAGGTGCCAAAGAACAGATCCCTACCTCTCAGCCTCTGCAATTCCTTGATTCATCAATTCTGCTGTCAATGCATCTGTTAATGTCAACCATGATGAGTCAGCTTCAACCAGTGCTGGAAAGCTTCAATCAAACACTGGAGCATCTGTCCAGTGAGGTGGACACACTGTCTCAGGACTTGCAGCAGTTGCGGATGGAACAGGAACACAGCAGATCCATCAGCAGAGGTGAAGGTCATAGTGGATCTATTGAGCAGAGACTAGAGTACAGTCATCTTCAGGTCGACCAAATGAAAACCCAACTGGACGCACAGAAAGACCAGATGGAGAGGGCCTTTCAGACCCAACAAGAACTGCTGAAACACAACCTAACAAAACTGAAGGAAGAGATGGATGATCAGATCAGTCAGAGTCAGGATGCACAGGTCATTAATTCACTCAGACTCCTTAAGTGACTAGTACTAAATCTTAACACATCGAAACAGTGCATAAATATAGATTTTTTGTGTTATTCCAACAGGTGAATCTCTATTCTCTAACTGAATTGGTTGAGGAGGTGAGACTTGGCCAGAAAAGGCTGGAAGGGGCACTGCAGAGAGAGCGTGCTGAGTTTGTCGATCAAAGTGGAGGCCAGCCAACACAGGCGTCAGGAGTGTGGGAGGCCATCACTCGGCTAGATGAGAAGGCACAAAGTAACTCTGTGCAGCTCAGCAGCTTGTCTGACACTTCAAAAGATTCTGCTAAAAAGATCAATGATCTGCAAAGAGACCTATTGATCCTGGGACAGAGCCTAGGGGAGGTCAAACAACGCACCGAGGTCCACTTTGTGGAGACAGGTCTGGAGGTGGAGGCTACTCGCGTCAGGGTGCTCAACAGCATTGGGGAACTTACAGCTAACGTAAGTGCGCATGAGGGCCTGTTGAGAGAAATAGAGCTTGACCTGGAGAACATCTATCAACTACAAAGAAATGATTCGGTAATTGCAGAGCAGGTCTGTAGCTGCAAATCGATGGGAAGTTCACTAGCTAGGTTGGAGCTGGAGGTGGCTAACGTGACACGTTTAACAAGACAGAACCGACTTGCACTTGAGGAGGCAAATCTAGATAGGAATCAGGCCACTCAAATGGAGGATCTTCATCAGGGCCTGCTGAATATGAAGGAATCATTGGCATTTGAGCAGAGCAGAAGTAGGAGTCTTCATGACAGTATTTCCCAGCTACAGGCTTCACTCCTTGACAGTCAGCAGGAGATACAAGGCCTGAGAGAGCGGGACGAGGACAAGTCGGCTGAAATTCGAGGCCTATCAGCCACCTTCTCTTCCCTCCTGAATGATGCTGTACGCCACTCTGAAGTCCTGGAAGTGCTACTCGGAGAAGAGGTCTTGGAATTCACGCGCTGGTCACATAGCCAAAAGAAAGAGCTCAGTATCCCAGATCTTTTACAGAGAATGCATGTGATGCAGCAAAAGATTGAGACACATGATAGGAGTCTGAATTCTATTCAGAGAAAGCATCCTGATGGAGATGGGATGAATAGCGATGACCCGGTAGCATACTCAGAGGGGACCGCCACAAAGAACCAGGTGAAGGGCACTGAAAGTTACCAGTCCTCATTAGACCCTTTGACTGGAGAGGAGGATGTGGATTACTCCGTCAGTGACTTCTGGAGTTTAGGAAAAGAGGTGGAGCAATTAGCAGGTAGAATAACCATGTTGGAAGAGCGCTGTGGCAACTGTACTGAGCCCCCTGGTGGCTCTGTTGTGGAACTGCAGGCAGATATAGCATACCTACGTCAGAGCCTAGAAGATCATTTGAGAATGTTTCAAAAACTATTCAGTAATACAGAAGAACTAGCCAGCTCGACCAGAAGCCTGAACCTATATGAAGTTTGGAGGCTGGTGAGAAAGAAAGATGAAAAGAAAAGGAGGGGGCACAAAAAGCAAGAAGACCAGGAGAAAAGAGAAGAAAAGTCTTCCAGTGAGCGGCGCAAAAGATACAGCGAAACAGGTAAGAGATCTCATTAATACAGTTTTTTCCCCATTTTCCAATAGTTTTAAACATGAATGAGGAAGATATTTGATACTGAAAGGCCTATATAGTGTACACACAACAACACTGCCTCTAAATGGACAACACTAAAACTACATCATGACAAAGCAGTTTTTCTGTATCATTTTACCAAAACAAATCATCAAAATAACTTTATCTCTTCAGAACATGCTTGGTTACCACATCCCCCCGTGGTGTTCATCACAAGCCTGGACTACAGAATAGGGCCAAATGGGGAGCTTGCATCAAAAAATGTTGCTGTGAACTACGGTGGTACTTTTAATCCTACATCAGGGGTGTTCCAGGCCCCTGAGACGGGACTCTATCTCTTTTTAGTGACCTTAGACTTTGAGAGAGGCCTTTCATTGGCTGTACTGAAGCGCAGTGGAGTTACAGTGGCCTCCCTCAGACAGGAACAAGGGGAAAAGAGGGGACCAGTGAGCCGAGCCTCTCTGCTGGAGCTTCGGCGAGGGGAGGCGGTTACATTAGAATTGATGCATGGATCATTACGGAAAGCGCAGCCTGGGGATAACAAACTGTCTGGACTATTGCTCTTCATTACAGAGCACAAGGACATGCTGTGAAAAGAACTGGGTGAGCGACAAAGGCATGGGAGGATACATTCAAGTCTGACGCACTGTGCGTCACTGCCAGACATGCTTTAATTTGCATGCATGCCATGCATTCTCTTCTTGAAGGTGCAAAAATACTTGTTTAAATGTTATGTTTTGTAATTGGTTCTGGAATGTTACTGAGACAACAGGGAAGAAATAAGGGGAAGAAAGCATATATACCAGAACAATTTAGATACCACCAGACCTTCTGTTGGTCTTCAAAATGTGGAGGATCTAATAATAAGGCATAGTATGGAAACCAGTTACTATGAGGCGATATGAATAAACAAAAGGTACCAATAGTGAGGGTAATTCTGTACATCCAACAATGCATGCATTCAAATGATCACATTCAATGCAAATGTCAATCAAGAAGAAGGAGGCATGACTGTGTACTAAAATAAGGTATTTTACTTAAAAATTGATACATTGGACTAATTCTGTGTACAGAACAGCTTTTCTTGGTAAACATAAGGCATCTCTCTTAAAACCAGATACTGTGCACAATACAGTTAAAAAAAGGTTCATATTATTCAGGCCATTTTACATATTTCCTTACACATTAAACAATTAGGACAAAAATATTGTGTCATTTATCTAGACAGATAAGCTTAAATCAGTTCAAATGTTATTTTACAGGTTAACTTGCTTGATTGTAATGGACAGAATAGGCTTGAGCACAAAACTGCAGCCCAAACAATGAGAAAAGACACGCATAAGCAATGTGAGATCTGAATCTGCAATGCAAAAGTTTTTGTACTAGTCTCTCTCCTTCCCTGTACCTTTGTAGAAATGCAGAAGTGGAATTTCACAGACAGCTATAAATCACTGGCATAAATACACCCACATGATATAACCGGATCTTCAAGAAATGGCTAACTTGTTTTCGAGGAAAAAGGACCCTGGTTTTGAAGTTGAACCTGAATTCCCCACAAGTGCTAATAATGCATTGCGTGATTCAAATTTTTTGACTAAGCTCTTTTGCACACAAAAAAATGTGTTCACATAATCTCATCAGTTATGGGGGAAAAAATATGTTCATGTATATGAAAGTCCTGTCCTGACTTTTGAGTAAATTATAGATAAAGGTCTAGTTTTACACATTAGAACAATGACAAATGATAATTCACACCCACACTTTCATAGGAAGTCATTAAATGTAGAATTTCATTTTAAAGTCATAAATTTACTATTACTAGTATTTGTAAGGTTGAGCTGCTCAGTAAAAACATTGAGAATGTCATTTGCAAGAACAGTGTTAATAGTCCTGCAAGTATCTTACCACAATAATTCATACTATATGACATGACATGAATAAATAGCACATGCATTTGCATTATTCAATCACATTAGACATTTATGAGTCGTATGATTTCCAAGCGTCACAACATTAGATTCAAGGCAAAACAGTTCAAATGAGGCATTGAAAACAGCAATCCAATCTGACACTGAAAAAATTCAGATGTGATATACTGAGGTTGACTTGAAGGCTATAGGATAAAACAAAACAACGGTTATGAGGCATTCAGGAGCAGTAGGCATCCATTTGCACCGACACGTCTGCGATGAGGCAGATCAGATCTGCCATTCTGGGTGATTGAAAGTCACCACATCTTTTAGATGAATAGATTTTTTTATGGCTGCAGTGTTGGCAATATTTGACAGGTGGTACTTCAATTCTTCATGCCAGAGCTGGAGTTATGATCACATTACTCATTATACCTGAACCTTCTATTTCTAACAACAAATCAATTCCATCGCTAACCCCCAGTTTTGTATTTGAACATCTAATGGACAGATTCTCAGAAAGGAAAGCAGTTGAAGGAATAATTCTTCAAAAAGGCTATTAATTAAAATATTAATATGTAGTTAACGGGACATTTTCTTTTATACATATATATGACAATATGGGTCATTTGAATTAAATAGGGCATGTTCTCTGACGTTTCGGTGGCCACAACTGCACATGTTCCAAATGTAGAGTGACCATTTAGACACTAGCCATACTAGAGCACATCCCAAGCATATGGCTGGTTCGGTCCAAATATCACCCCAAATATGTCCACCTCTCAAGTCAGTCAATAACAAAGCCTCAAGCCTTCTCCCAAATGGCTCCATTACTGTGCTCCCATGGCAAATGGTGCCACCTTGTCACTCCTCCATACAGATGTATTACACAGCTTTCACAGAAAGCACCATATGCTCTTCAATTCTCTCCCAATATATAAGAGTGCCTGAAGAAGGAAAAATGGTGGCGATGGGGATGGTTTGAGTAGTGATGCCTGTTGAACAGTTGTCCTTACTGTCCTTACTTCCTCGTGGATGCGTTATGGCACATACTGTCCAGCAGAGGGTGCTACATGACATTAAGAGCATAACTGCAACAGGACGAGGAATTACAGCCAGACAGGGAGGCAAATGTTCTGCTCAGCAGCGCTTCCACAGGTCCGTCTAGGAACTGAGGCAATAGTTCATAAAGTGAGCATAAATATCTCCATGATATATCTCAGACTGGCATATGGAGGGAAAACTGATCATATTTTGATATCCTGTGATTCAACCATTTTGGCAAGTGTTTTCTTGACTCGAAGAGCAGTGAGGCGAGAGGATGGGTTGTGGGCCCAGCACTCAGACATAAGCTTTAGCATGGCCCGTAAGCACTGTGTGGAGATGGAGACAAGAGACCAGTTGTTTTAGGGTTGTATTTTACACAACTATTAAATGGTTCCAATGCAGTGATATTTAAAGACCCCATAAAATCAAAAGTTCTGTGGCTTTTAGCAACCATCTGTTAGCAATGAGATCAACTATATGCCTAATGTACTCTTAAATGTTGACGCAATGACTTCTTATAAGCACATTTGCAATTTACAAAAATTAAATGGTTACAAAAGATTTCTATTTTAAATAAATGTTTGAACTGTTTGAACTTTCTATTCATCGAACCCTGAAAAAAATGCATCACAGGTTTCACCAAAATATTAAACAGAGCAACTTTTTTCAACATTGACAATAAAAAGAAATTTTCCTTGAGCTCCAAATCAGCATATCAGAATGATTTCTGAAGGGTCATGTAACACTGAAGACTGGAGTAATGATGCTGAAAATTCAGTTTTGCCAAAGTTATAAATTACGTTTTTAAATATAATATGATAGAAAATATTTGTTTAAATTTTAATACTTAATGATACTGTACTTTGGATTTAAAAAAAATACCTAATTAAACATTAAATAAATAATTGTTGGATATCTAGCTGAGCATAAGAGATTTCTTTCAAAAACATAAAAAAAATTAAAACAAAAAAACATTTAAACGGTAGTGTATGTCAACATAAGATAGATAAAAATTAGTATCTGAGCAGTGTTGAACTGAACTGCGGTGCTTGATCTTACCTCGTCACTGTTCCAGCGATTAGACACCACTGGCCGCATGCCTTTAACACATACCACTTCCCTCATGTCCTCATAGGACGGTTCTGAAGGTACCATGTCCCAGTATGGCAATTGATACTCCTCAACAATACCTGCACATAAAAGAAAGTGCCTTTATTAAAACAAATCCATCACATATGTATAAAGGAGAGACAAACATACTTTAAAAAGTGTGTACACATTATTATAACCTCAAACACTAACTAACACATGTAGACCGTACCTCCAGTCACGCATCTGCGGGCCATCTCCCAAACAATGAGACCGTAGCTGTAAATATCAGCCATTATGTATGCTTGGAATTGGTTCTTATTTAGGGTCTCATCCAGGACCTCTGGTGCCATGTACCGCCGTGTTCCCATCCTTGTGCTCAGAGGGACATCCACCTCATTGGTGTCACTAAAATAAAAGCAAACAAGTGTTCAAACTATTGCAAACAACTGCATACTAGCTGTAAATGAAGTATGCCTCAATGATACTTTTTAGTCATTGCCAGTGTGCCAAGACATTTATTTGCATGCATGCTTGAGTATGTGTTGTTAGAGTGTCTTCACCTGTTGTATTTCACAGCCAGGCCCAGATCAGCAATGCAGCAGGTGCCATTCTTCTTTATAAGGATGTTTTTGCTCTTTAGGTCTCTGTGAGCGATGGCAGGTTTGCCCTGTGTGCCGTAGATCTCTGTGTGGAGGTGGCACAGGCCACAGGCTGCAGAGTAGGCCAGCCTCAGCAGAGCCTGTGTGTCCAGGGTGGTGTATTTCAGATAGTCATAGAGAGAGCCGTTCTCATGGTAGTCCGTGATGAGGAAAAGCTGAGTGAATGCACCCGTGCCCTTAATATCTGCAGCTATAAAGCCTGGAGCAAGACCGGAAGAAAGAGTGTGAATGTAAAGGGTTAGTGAATGTAAAGGGTTAGTAAAAATGAAATTTCTGTCATTAATTACTCACCCTCATGTCGTTCCAAACCCATAAGACCTTCGCTCATCTTCGAAACACATATTAAAATATTTTTGATGAAATCTGAGAGCTCACAAAAAGTATTCTCGTCGCTTAATATTAAAGGTTGAACCACTGTAGTCACATGGACTATTTTAACGATGTCTTTACTACCTTTCTGGGCCTTGAAAGTTGTTATGATGTTGCTGTCTATAGGGGTTTGGGGGGGTCAGAAAGCTCTCGGACTTCATCAAAAATAATTTAATTTGTGTTCTGAAGATGAACAAAGGTCTTATGGGTTTATAAGACATGAGGGTGAGCAATTAATGAATGATTTTTATTTTTGGGTGAAATAACCCTTTTAAAAAAGAGGCATTCAAAAACCACAGCAGCAATCGTACAGACATAGGCATTAGAGAAAATATCAAATATGCTAAGTTTTATATCATTGTACAAACCTACAATTTGTGAAAAATATTAATCTACCTTAAACCAGCAAAATGTTTCATCGTCCCTTCATATTAAAATATAAATGCAATATACATGTATTTGACTCTGTACATTAATAATGATTATTCTACTGGTTTTGCAATGGAAGTATCATATCAAATTATTAAAATGCAATGCTCCCAACTATGAGTCCCTACTATGTGTTTTTTGACAGAACCTACCGAGTATATTCTCGTGTCTCATGAGCACAGTTTGGTAAATCTCGGTCTCTCTGAACCAACTGGCCTCTTCACGGGTAAAGAACACTTTCACCGCCACCTTTTCTCCTCTCCAGCGACCGAGCCACACTTCTCCATACCTCCCCTTTCCGATTTGACGTACCATCTGAATTTGTTTAGCGATGGTGCGCTGGACCTGTGAATCGAGAGAATTGGGCAATTCAACTCAAAATATGTAATGGTTCATAACTACAAACATTTATATTGACTCAAGAAATTTCCATGACCTTTCCCATACCTTTTTAAAACTGTGTTAATTTACATAACCGTAAACCCTGTCTTTTTTTGAAAAACATGTTCAGAAACAGTGCCTCACCAGCAGGGGGAGCCCTGAACCAGAGCCAGTGCTTGACTGACTAATAAGATCTTTGAGAGACTCTCCTACTGGGATGAAGGCCTCATCCTGCTCCAGATCTCTTTGGTACCGCCTCCGTCCCGTCTGTAGCTTATACCTGATCAAACAGCCACACAGAGTATATCATCACCTTCAACGCAATGTTACATCACAGAAGCTGTTTCACAAAGGGATCAGTAACTTATTACTAAGAGCAACAGTATATATATATATATATATATATATATATATATATATATATATATATATATATATATATATATATATATATATATATATATATATATCCATGCATTAAGATCAAGCTCAAGAGGTGTCTTAAACAGATGATCAATCTTAAACAGGTGTGTCTGTGCCAGTGTTATCAGTATGCTGGTCAATAATTAACAGACTGCAGTGCATCTTTCATTCATTTCAGCTGGATAAACATGTCGTTATGAAATTAAAGTCTCACCTGTAGTAACACACCACAGTTATGGCCACCAAAGTGAAGCAACACACTGTCACGGAGATCAGAAAGGCCAGCAAGTGGGCGTTCCATAACTGAGGCTCTGGATTACAATGAGATCACAGACAACAGTTTTCATCACTGATAATAAGAAATGTTTCTTCAACACCAAATCAGCATATTACAATCATTTCTGAAGGATTCCTGTGACACTGAAGACTTGAGTAATGGCTGCTGAAAAATTCAGCTTGGCCATCTCAGGAATTGCATTTTAAAACATTAAAATGAAAAACAGTTATTTAAAATTGTAATATTACAATATTGCTGTTTTTACTGTATTTTTGAATGGAAGTGGATATACACACATATATTTATTATTTTTAGGTTCTTAAGGGACGTTCCACTTACTTCCTGGAATAGGAGGTGGAAGTGTGGGCTGAAGGTCTCTATTACAGAAATCTGTGGAACAGCACTCAATGGTCCGTCTGGGTTGAGCATTAGGAGAGTCCTGGACAACAATAACCACATTCAGTCATTCATAATGCCTCAGCACTTAAACATCTATTCTTCACTCTCCCATTTATGTATTACCTTGCACTGGAAGTGGGAGCCCTCGTACTTCATGCAGCCAGAGGTGAGGATAGCCTCGCCGTGCTCATCCTCCTCTACGATAGCAAAACACTGGCCGTTCGTCCTGTGTAAACACACAAAGACCATTTAATCACAGTGTTTGTGATTTAGATGAACAGTTAGAGGAAGTTGAAAGTGGCTGTTGTGAGCAGTAGGTAAAGCACATGGTGTACTCACTCGCAGGTGTTGTTTGTGGCATCTTCGGGGCAGTGGATCGAGCAATAGCAGCTAAGGAAGCGGGCAGCATCCTCGGGGGCCACGGTGGACCCGTCCCCAGTCTGGGGTCTCTTTGGATCCGACCCGGGCTTGACCCCAGTGCCGTGAAGCATGTAATCTGGGTTCTGCCCACCTAGAAGGGTTGAAATAGGGGAAGTCAGATTTTTAGACCACCTAGAATGTGACTGTCTCTAATAGCTTCATCATTATAGCTCAATATTTACACAAACATTGAGTCACATCATATTAATGTCACTATGAAATCAAAATAGACAATCCTTTTTTTAAGGAATATTGCAGTATTTATTATAAATGATTTATTCGTGCACATCATTATTTTTTTTTAAATGGGTCAGGACATGAGAAATCAATTTGGCCTTGATCTTTTGATATACAAGAGGTCTTTGTACCATTAAAGCATTCTAAAATGTCCTCCACATTATGAACAAAGCATTTATTTAATCAAGCTCCAAAAGTGGCTCGTTTTGATATTGGGGGACTTGTGATATCACACGGGCAAATGCATATGCCTGCCTCCAGGACAAAACATCGATGAATAGTTTAACATCATTGCACCCACTTGCATTCAGTCGCTTAACGGCTGAGACACTTGCCTGAATCATATTCAATGTTGCGTCAAAAGCAAATAGAACCCATTATAATCATTTCGCCATTATAATCACAGTTTGCAAAGAAACATTTGTTGACAGAAGTAGCAGTCAACTGTATCGGATCCGACAGCAGCTAGTTTGCAAATCACATGTACATGATTTTATAATGCTTTGTCTGTAAATGACAGCTTTTCCACATATCCATTTGTTTTTCTTGTGCAAAAAAAACTTTTTTTAACATAAGTGAACCTAAAGGAACACATGAACCCTTTTAAAATTCATGTCCCCTCACAATCTTTTACTCCGAATTATCTTCCCCTGCAGTGACATCTCTTCTCTGATGATGTGAAAAAGAAAAAAAGAAAAAGAAAAATTCACAGCCACAAGGACACAAATCCCCTGTTATTCTCTTCGGTCTCTGCTGAATTATACTGCAGGGAATCTAGGGATCTTAGATAAATAGGTGGGAGTGAGGAAAACAGATCACCATAGACTGTGAGTAAAAGAGGGAGATAAGGATTTAAAACGTGGACAAAGAGAGAGAGAAATTGAGATTTCTCTGTGCTGTAACCTGATCCGTCTGAGTGTGTGAGCATTTGTCGCAGACAGACAGGGTGCATATTGCCTCAGGCACAAAGACTCATGTGTTTGGTAAGTATTGCTGTGGGTGCTTCCTCTTAGAGCCCTGCTGCTTGTCCTGCAGGTCTGGGCAGGCCTAAACCCAGTCAAAATAAGCCCACACTAAAACAGGCATGCTGCTGTTTAGTAAAACACCACATTCCACACCTAGGATCTCATTACTAGAGCTGTGCTTCAGACCCATCCCACGTCTTAGACTACTTTAGACTTGCCCTACATCTCTATCTCTGAAAAAAAAAAATCACATAAATATTAGATAAATGGGCAGGAGATACAAATGCAAACAAGTATAAATGGCAAACTCCATCCAGTAGGAAGATCTTACCTACTATCAGCAGAGTTACACGACAGCAACACCTCCAGCCTTATCAGCTGGGGTGGAGACCACTAAAGTGATATACAGTCTGATAACACAGAAGTGTGGAGCCAGGACGCTTTAAACCCTGAGAGCTGATATCAGCTGGGGGAATGAAGAGGACGTGGCACAATAATATCGGAGGAAGAGAATTAACAAAGCGCTTGTTAAACGTCTACAGGAGAATCACGCAATTCAATGAATCACAATTCATAAATACATTGTTCTTGATCAGATGTTGCTTCAATACATGTCTACATTCATATTCAGTACAATCAATGAAGAAGGAGGTCATGTCAATAATCAGATTCCTAAATCTGTATTTTAAGTGCAGCCATAGCTGCATCTACGTGGAAAGAAGCAATATGGAAATATGGACTATATCTGTGACAGAGAAAGTGAATAAAGGGCAGAACAGAATGGCAGAAGCAGTGGAGTGAATCTCATGAATAAATGTACAGATCATATTACACTCCAAAATCAAACAACACACACACACGAATTTGGATACAAATAAAATGAAGCCTTTTTGGACCTTTGAGACATTTTAATTTCCCACAAAATTTCGCATCGCCTTAATTTCTGGTTTTGCATTTGAGTTTTTAGTAACACTTTAAATAATTTATTCATCTTAGTTAATTTAAACATTTACTAATAAATTATTTAAGTCAAAAGGACCTAAGCTAATATGAACTAACAATGGACAGTTTTTTTATTTTTATGAAATAACGTTAACAAACATTAAAAATAATCGTATTGCTTATTGTTAATGTCATTTAATGCATTAATGTTAATGAGACCTTATTAAAAAGTGTTACAGATTCTTAAAAAAATTAAATAAATAAATTCTCATTAGATGTTCAATTACTATAAAAAACAAACAAAAAAAAAAAAACAGGAAAAACAAATACCAGAATATAATCTTTTAATTTAAACCACCATAAAACCTGTACATAAATAATCTGCATAATTTAAATATATGAATGTATTATAATACATGAAGTATATTTGATATAATCAATGGTTATTAAAAAATCTTAATGGTCCTAAATGCAGGCTTTATTTCCTTACAGCACTTTGTAATTTCTTTCATTTTGATTGCAGGCTGAAATATGACCTGGGCATGTTTCATCATGAGATTCACCCAGGGACTTGAAATGATCTGAGCGGAAAAACATCATGCTCAAGCCAGGAATGAAAGTGTGCTTGACAATGCAGTGGCTATAATCAGTTTTATTGAGAGGGATCCTGGAACAGATGTGTCAAACACGATAAGATGTTACTCAACACCAAGTCAATTTGTGGAACACTGCTTACAAAAGAACGTGTCATGAAACATTCTGTTGAATGGCCTGAAGGTGAAATGGTGAGAAGTGGGATTAGAAGGGAAAGTGAAAGACCAGATTAGGAACACAAGAGACAGGATTATAGTGTGTAAATATGAGGTTGAAGACCGGGTCGAGTGGCACGAGCTCTGGAGACTGATCAAACACTCTTGAGTCCGCTCTAGTTTGTCCTTTCTTTCTCTTTTCATGTAATACTTTGTCTCTTGGTGTATGAGTCAGTCCATTCATATGCTGCTTTCCTGCAATAGCCAGCGATATAAATCTTCTGTTTATGTGTCATAGTTCAGTTTTTGCAGATGAGAAATGTTTATTTGAAGCCATGAAGTTGTCCCATGGCCCCCTCCATTTGGGCAAAATGCAAAACGCCCGGCTAAAGCATTTGATGTAATATCTTTGATCACTTCACAGTTTAGTCCAGGCGCCGATGCTGTCACACAGGGCCCAGTGTGATAATGGAGGTGGAAACCGGTAACATAAACATGGTAGAATAGAGACAGGAAAAAGAAAGAAAATATTGCTCTGAAATCCCTGCTCTCAGCGAGAGGCCGGTAAATTGAAGGAATGCGAACGGTGTAGTCAGAAACACAGGCTGCTTTTAAGAGTGACTGTAAAAGGCAGGCTAATCTGTTACGATGTGTTGAACCCTACACGTCCTAACAGCTACAATGCGCAGATAAGCGCAAGCTAAATTCCCGCAACCACAACAGCGGCACACAAACAACCGCAGGGCTCAGGAATGTTATCTGAGCTGAAACACATAAAACAGGTTTTGAGCCAGAAGGTTTACTAAATCAGAGCAGATGGGACTTGTTGCGCTATCTCCTCTGAAGTACCTCTGAGGCACCAAGTGATTCATTGACATTATGAAGCCACTGAATACATTTGCTCTCTTTCCCCCTCTCTGCGTTTTTCCTTGGCTCGGAGAGAAGAATCTACAGAGTATCGCCATGCTCCTACATGTGTGCTTGATTGTGGCTCGCCGTCACCGTGGAGTCTGAGGTCTGGCAGTACTCAGGCAGTAATGAGTCCTGCTGACCGCATTCTCCCAGCCTGTAGGCAGCTCAGCTCAGACTCCAGCGCCAGCCTCTTTAAGAGACACTTCGGCTCCATTTTCCATACAGTTGGCCCAAACATATACACAGGACTCTACAGTTACATGTCTAATCAGTGTAGGTGCTGTGGAGCACGCACATGAGCCCCAAGCAACAGGTGAAGCCAATCAGAAATCTAACGGTGTAGATGGGTAAAGCAGCTCGTAGTTTATCACAGTGGCCCCAAACACATTTGTACACTTAATGACTCCAACAGACAATGTGATTTCAGCAAGATCATTACTAAATCACACTGTACGACATGGATCTAATAAACTTGGGTATGTCATGTATGTAGACTGTACGACGATGACACCTATTGAATCGTAGGCTACGACACAAGTTAGTATAGAAGAATAAAGCATCATCAGCATGAACTAGTGGTAAACAAACAGCAAGATAAATAGCATTTTGGCAATTGTGGTTTTTATGCGCGCTGAAAAAAAAAGAGGAGGAAGCGAAAGAAGCGAATATGGACGCGGTCATGGCTAGGTAAAAGAGGCAAACTTGGCATGCCATTTTTGCAAATGGATCTTGAGGTACGTTTTAGCTCCATGTCTTGTTGATCAATACGTCATTTCATGTAGCATTTTTATCTGCTAGTCAGTAAACACTGAGATGATTATGCTAAATGATTGCTGGCTATCTTTGTATTTGAACGGCTGTATTTGAACCTCTCTCACGGTAAAATGTAGGACCACCGTTTAGGAGCCACGATCACAGAAGTCACTACAATTGGTCATCTTGTCTGGGAAAACCCTAAAATCATACAATGTGTTCCGGTCACACTTAAAAAGGTCTGAATGCCATTGCATGAAATATTAAACCAAGAGACAAGTACAAAAAAGATGCTTACACAAACTAACTTTTCTGAGCAAGTTTGTAGTAGTACACCCAAAAAGTAAAATTATGTCATCGTTTGCCAATATCATTCCAAACCTGTATGAATTTCTTCTGTGGAACACAAAAGAAGATTTTCTTTTTCTGTCCTTACAATGAAAGTCAGTGGGAACCAATGTTGTGACCCCATTGACATCAATTAAATGAACAGAAACAGCTAAAATATTCTTTAAAATATCTTCTTTTGTGGTGTCAAGGTCATTTATCATGGACGTTTTCCAGTCAGTTTCCCACGTTCAAAAATGCGTCCTAACAGAATAACTACTGGTGTAGTCCTTCATATTAACTGTTCCACAAAACCCAACAACCAGAAAGTGTCTAAGACAATGTCTTGACTGAAAAGTCAAGCCACTTGTTTTGATTCTCTAATGCAATGGCTTTTTTTGTAATATGGTAGTGTCTATATCCTTTTTAGGGCCCACTATATCATGACATTGTGTTGCTTGAAGACTTTGTCTGCATAAGATGAGGCAGGAGCTGAAGCTTTAACTCACGGGTAAACATCTGTGGTTTGACCCTATTAAAGCAAAGGGTAGAGTAGGCAGCTCAGAGTCACTACTGAAGCTGTAATGGGAGGCTGGTCAAGAGGCGAGAGGAGAATATGAGTGCTTCACAGACTTCACACACCTTGTTGAACAGACTCTGCTAAATGATTCTGGTTTCTGTAAAGTACAAAAGTGACAAAAGATTGCAAAGAAGCTGTTCTGCAAGTAAATTTTAAAAGTACAGACCGAAAAGTAGCACACTTTGTGGAGAAATGACATAAAACCAATCAGTCTGCATGTGTTCTTCTCGGTGGTGTAGCTATTATTTCTCAGCACTGCAGTAAGACTTAACAGGAAATGATGCAACGAGCCAGCCAAGTCTCTACGAGGGCGTTTGGCTCACAAGCCTATAATCAAGACACTAGTCCTCATGACAGTCTCAGAGTGTCTGCAGCAGAAACGTAGGAGAGGGTAAATAAAAACACAAAAATCCTCCAAGATGTCCTTGTTCCAAAATACATCACTGGGTATCCATTAGATACATCAAAATAACATGTGAATCATGTCCCCTTGAGGGATGACATGTAGGAGGTTTGCCCTTCTGTGAGAGGCTTAAATATTAGAGACATTTATTTATT
The DNA here is from genome assembly GCF_964197995.2 of Scardinius erythrophthalmus. Classification (NCBI taxonomy): domain Eukaryota; kingdom Metazoa; phylum Chordata; class Actinopteri; order Cypriniformes; family Leuciscidae; genus Scardinius; species Scardinius erythrophthalmus. The sequence continues at coordinate 14,060,339 of NC_138238.1, read as the reverse complement.
TAATCCCTACACCGGTTATTCATTAAAATATGTACACGTATACAACAAAAAGTAACCGAACAATGAGGAAAGGCCAGGCTGTAGGTTGTGGGCCGGCAGGAGCGACTTAAGCTTTAAGTGGCCGTTAACCTGAACCTGCCATTATTATTTATTTACTTTCATCTCTTTAATAACGATCATTATAATTATCACATGGGCTCCCATTTCAGGGCCAAATCCCCCAACACATAATAATCCAACACTATTTGAACACCAGCTTGTTAAAAATGGAATGAGGGGAAAGAAAAAAAGGGAACATGTGGAAAACAACAGCCTGCCTGACACAGACCAATAAAGTTGGATGCCTTTATGAAAGTAAAGCTCTAATGGGCATGGAGACACCTCTAGAGCCAAGTACCCAACAGCAAGCTGTAAAAGTGAGAGTTCAGACCGCCTTTAACAGGCCCCTGTGCTGTACCGCCGAACATATGTTCGCTAGAGTGCACGCATGTCAGTGTACAGGAGCTCAACATAGTCCTCTATTCAAATGCTTCAGAACCTGTGGTCTACAAAAACAAGGAAAAGCACAGTGACGCACACCAGCACAGGCCTTCATTGTCAGACAGTAATGATTATTTCCTGGAGAGCAGCACGCATTTGGCATATTTAGCTTACTACCTGCAATGCCGGAAATAGTTAAAGTGTCAGGGAAACTCACAGCATCGACAATAGACTCAACAAGCTTCCTGTAGTAGGGCCCGGCCGGGAGGCCCAGCGTGGTAGAGCAGTGCAGGATCGGAAGCACAGGGACACTGAAGCAACTGATTTATTCAAAGCTAATTTTAATAAGCATGTTGTGGCCATCAACCAATAAAAGTTTACAACAAAAAATAAAATTTTATTAAATGCTACAAGTAAATTTAGACATAACTACAATTTGAGATTTGCTTAATATTTATTCTCACAATCTCTGAGAATTTACTGTATAAATAAAAATGCCTCAATTTGATGTTATATTTCAGCCTACTTGGGTTTCTATATTTTCTATAACTATAACGTCCTGCTGCCGTTTTCCTGTCCTATGGGGCTCAACCTATAAGTGCTCAACCTCACCTTCTCCAATGAAGGCAGGAAATTCCATAGTTAATTTATTTGTTCAAGCCTGTGTTAAATGTGTTGAATGACATGACATTTCTCAGAAGAACATGCCGCCATATTCAGTCAGAAGAGATTATTCTGTGTCAGACGTTGACCTGCCCTCAGATCAGCTTTCACAAAGAAGAGGGGGAAAAAAAACTACAAAACACGCTCAGCAGCATTCATCTACAGTTCAATTCTCACTCTGTCTTGTTCTCATTGACACTCTAGACTCCCTCCTCATTTAACAGGAACCTTTGCAATGACCGAGGGTAGTTACCCTTTGTTTTAAAGGCTCTGGTTGACTTTATGAGTGAGAGAAATTGCTGCCAGCAGCCAGCACCTATTTCTTCTTTTGTTCCTTTACAGGGAGGGGAACACCAGAAGGAAGAATATATTTAAAAAGAGCCTAACAAGCAGACAGTGACCAATCCAAACAATTGTAAGGTTAAAACTGTGTCAGTGCAGTGAACAAAAACAACTTTTAAACTGTTGTACCAAAAAAACAGAGAAATTAAGCTTCTAAAATGCATTCCCACCCCAGAGACTTCAATGTGCCTTGGTCATTTCCTTTTGTACACAATATTACGAGCTTAACTCTAAAAGGAGGTAGTGGGGTTGTGAGCTTTGACAGTAATTTAAACTTCCTAATCTCTTTCGATCTGTTTTTTTTTTTCTTAACAGACTCCGTAGAGGCGTAACTCTAATTCTTGATCGGAGGAAAAAGCTCTCTCCCATGGCTTTCATGTTGCCAAAAATAGACAGCGTTTATGACTCCAAGATATCATTCCCTGGAATAGAAAGGCACTTAGAAAAATAAACTTCAAAGAACTAAACAGATAGTAAGACCTTATGACATAAGTGGGCAACTCTGAGATACTCAAGAGTCAAATGTAAACAATGAATCTACTGTTTTTAAGCAACAAGGGTAGTCCACGGCAAAATTGCTGAGTGTTGTTTCGTAGTCTGAAAAAACTTGTTGACTGCATAGCAAAATATTATGTAACTAAGTGTGCTTTGACTCATAGCTAGGCTCACATGGAATCTGTTTATACAAATATACACAGTACGCGACACTTCTCAACAGAACTGCACCCGTCACAGACAAAGTTTTGCATTTGCACATCACCACAATCTTTATTTATTGAATATTTTGGCTTACTTTTTAAGCTTTCAGCTATAGATAAGCATCAGGTCATTTTAGACAGTGTCTATAGCAATTTTGTTACAAAATGACAAGCACCAAAAACTCTGATTAAAGGTAGGCCTAGACTATGTAACTTTTTTTTGTTTAAAATTAACAATATTTTAATGAGTCAATACATCATCAATCCTTTTTCCAAAATGTGTTTTTGTCTTACACTGATTCCCTATGGTAGCTAAGCCTGTTATACGTTTTTATATTTTAGACTGAGCAGGATGGTTTTCTAAGGAAAATGAGTACATACGTCACTCGCCTGTGCGTGTCTCGTCATATCTGTAAATAGAGAAAAGTTGCTACGGCTACTTACACGCATGTATAGCATGAGAGTGGCATAGATTAGTTGTCACAACGAGTGAGAATCACCCATTTAAAAAAATTCCGAACAGAGAAGCTTCTGCTTGCAAAAAGAGAACGCAACAGAGTTTATCTGTGTGCTGCACATTTTACGGAGGACAGCTTTGTCAGGATAATCAGTTGTTTATGGATCACAACATGTAAGTATGTTTTATTACTTGTTGTTTTGCTATTAACAGATCCAATTAAAAGTTTTATGTTATTGCTACAATGTAAACAAAGGGCAAAGTTGTTTGGCTCCGCTAGCCTGCAAGCTAACATTATAATGTTGATGAAGTGTTTCGCTACGAGGCTCTCACTTTTGTAAGACTGTTCACTGATCCTTAGGAACTTTCCACTCAGAAAAGTCCTGTAAAATCTGTGCTTGCAAAGGGTTTGCATGATCATCTTGTTCGAAAACTTTCCCAGGGTCTGAATCGGGCTCGAACTGGTAAGGGAAAATGCCATTGTTAATGTTTAACATGCACCAAGCAGTTCGCCAATCACAACACACTGGGCCAGCTAACCAATCAGAGCACATTTCGTATTTCAGAAGGAGGGGCTTCAGCGAAACAGGAACTTAACAGAGCATCTGAGACAAACTTGAAAGAGAGGTGAAACAATAATATAAAATATGTGAAAAAAAATAATAGTGATGGCTGTTGAAAATTCAGCTTCGAACCATAAGTTATATTTGAAGACATACTAAAATAGAAAGAAGTTATTATATATTGTAATATTTCATAATATTACTATTTTCCTGTAATTTTGATCAAATAAATGCAGTCTTGTTGAGCAAAAGAAACCTCTTTCAAAAAACATTTAAACTGTACCTGTTTTTTCCCCTTATTTGATAATTTACTAAAATAGAAAATAGTTATATATTGTAATATTTCAGAATATACCATATACCCCCATTTTGAAGAAATTCAAAATAAAAGAAAACATTTTCCATAGATCATAGCTAGTTTTTTTGTGCTTTGCTCAAACACTTCAACACTAATTCCATTCACCCTACAACTACCTTCATTAACACACTCGTGTAAATCCCTAGAGGAAAAACAGCATTCACCTAAAATACACACATCTACAATCTTGCCCATTGACACCCTCTTCCCCCAACCCTCTCCTTAACATATAAAAACACTCACAATTTCATAACAATCACCCAAACCATTGTTTCTATGCACAGTCAAATGTGACCCCAATGGCCTCTCCACACACCCAAATATGTGTATTCTCCAATACAATCACTGCTGAGTAAATGAATGAACTACCTAAAGACTACATGAATGCCACACAACAGTCTCTAACGGGGGCCATTACATTCTGATAATGCGAGTCATTTGAGCGAAAAGAAGTGTGCAGTCCCTCATGTCTGCATTTACCTGAAATGGAGACAAAGTCTCCATTACTGCAGACCCATATGAGAGAAGATCATAAGGGCATCAAATCAATAAAATTAAATAATGTAATTCAGATGAATATCTTGGCAGATAGTGTTTGTTCGCTAATGCATCACAAATGTGAAGAGACGGACTCTTTCGGGGCCTGATGAGAATAAAAAGTGATGCCATTATCCTGCTATGTTTTTAAAGGCCACCATCCATTAAAACAGGCAGTGAGGCTTCTGCAAACAATGCGTATCATCCAAATACGGCAAAATCAATTCTCCTGCTGGTTTGTATTATAAATTGCTGCTGCATTTCTATTGTACATCCAGATGAAACAAAACAGATGACCCTTTTAGTCATCTCCAGTTTTCACCTTCTTCCTTCACTCAAACGAAACCAAACAAAAAACACATTTTTGTTTACTATAGGGGTTTGTGATTCAAAACAGACACTCTGCATCTACTGTCATCTGCATGGAAGGAAGAAATGATCAAGTGTAGATACTTTACAATAATCAAACTGTCTTACCCTCAGCTGGCAGTGAGAGGAGGACGGCAGCTCCCAAAACGGCAAATAAGACGACCATGGAGATGCTTTTCATGATGTTGGCTTGATGTTGACTACAAAGCTGTATGGCTGTCTTGGTTGTGTCGTACTCTGCCACTTTTAAGACAACGAAGTGACCAATTAGCGATGAACGCGAGCAGACTGAAGAAGAGTATGCTAGCGTGATGAAGACTTCAAGGCCTCTTTACAGCTTCCTCTTGTTTAAGACCCTATAATGAAGAGAGAGGAACACTTATTAATATTTCAGATCCATCATCGTGACATGTTTCCTTCCACAGTGCCAGAAAGCAAGCAAGCAAGAAAGGACAGAGGTGGTATTAAAATTCCTTTGCACTTCCATCTTAGCACTGTGACGTGAGAGCATGACCCCTGACCCTGTATCAGAGTGGAGATGTGGAATGGTGGCTCTCAAGTGTGGAAGGCTGCCTAAAGGGAAAGTCCACCCAAAACTGAAAATTCTGTCATCATTTACTCACTCATTTTGTTCTAAACCTTTCTTCTGTGGAATTCAAAAGAAGATATTTTGAGAAAGTGCTGTTTTGTCCATCCAATGGAAGCCAATGGTCATCAGAACTGTTACCAACACTCCTCAAAATATCTTCTTTTGTAACATTCAGGTTTGGAACAAAATGGGGGTGAGTAAATAACAAATCATGACAGAATTAAAAAATTTTGGGGGGTAAACTATCCCTTTAAGGAGTGTCCCTTTCAAATGGCTGGTGTTGGGTTCTGTCCAGCGTTAATAACATAATGTGTCTGCTCTCTCTTAGCTCCTGCTTGTCTCGATGCAATTAGTGGCTCCCAGAGGCTCTGCAGGACTGGGGGCCTGAATTAACAGGCACAGAGAGGGGGCCGGTGTCTGTCACTTTTCATTTGGCCAAGGGGGACAAAGAGCCCCGACCTGCGCCCTACTTTTCACACTTCCCTGACTCCTGGGTAATGGGGAAACAAAAGGCGGGGCTCCCCTGGCTCACTGGGACCCCTTAAGAAAGACTGGATCCCTCTCCACACAGGACCACAGGGCAATGGATGGAGAGATACAACCTGCAACAGGTTAACAACTTAACCCATCTCTGGTACAAAAAAAAAGGCAGTTCACAGGGAGTACAATTAATGTACACAAAGTCTTTTCTTCTTAGCAAACAAGAAAAAACAATGACACAAAAGTAAGAGAATGTTTAATAAATGCAATTCTTTATCAATACAAACATATTTACAAACTTTTAAATAATAGTTTAAAAAGTAAAAACTTTTGTAATAAAAATTCATCAGTTCTAATGTTATTTTGGAAATTCATAAATTGAAAATAAACATCTAAATCTTTTTGAGGAAATAAACCTTTGCCAAATCTGCCTATTCAGTTTGTGTTGTGCAGACGCCCAATTTTTTCTCCATATTAAGAGTTTTTCCACACAATGCTTTTTCAGTTCTGTGATTGGTGGTCCAGCTTTATAATTACAGAGGGCAACAGCAACAGCAAAATGGTCATTGCTTTAGTCTATTTAAAAGATATAAAAATTTGAATGAAGTAAAAAATAATTTGAATGCCATCATTGGATGAATCAGCATTTGTGAATAACTCTTTAAATTAATGATTCAATGACTGATTTTTTAAACACTCACTTGTCGCCAACTCCTGCCGTAACGATAAGCAATACAATACATATAACTGTCAAAATACTTGTAAAAACAAAAAAACAAAGATTTACCCTTATTTTGATAAATACCATGTTTATACACAAACTATAAACTTTTACCCTGTTTTATTTAAATGTTTGTAACACATAAATAACGTTAATGTGTGGTTGAAAACACTGTTTGTGAAGCTGCTTCATACTGTACATTTAAACGGCAGCTGCTCTCTCCGGATCAGCGGTAGCGTGAACACAGATTTGAATGTTGCAGTGTGATGATCGCACTTTCAAAGGTTAACCAAAGTCTTTGTTTTAAACAGTTTCACATCGCAAACGTCACCGAAGCGTGAACAGCACGTGTTTTTTCACTGTCCATATCAATGAATGAGAGCGTTCATATCAGAAGCATGATGGCTGAAGGCCTCTCACGGTGTGTCTACTGGTGCGGAGCAGAGCAAGCATTTTCAATCCATTCCTACGGAAGTTGAGCTTTACGCTAACACGCGAGTGTGAAGGATGTCGATGTGCTGGGATTTATTTTCAAGGAATTAGTGTTTGTTAATGGGCGTTGCTACTATAACGTCTTCAGCTAGTCAGCTAAAGATCCTTTCCATCTAAACTGTTTATATCTTAAGCTCAGTAGTGAATGTTTTATGAGCAGTAGGATAACCATATTCATCCGCACAGTCATGCAGAGCCGAAGCACAACCAAAACAATGTTCTTCCGCAAAATGCATGCATTTGGCTAGAGGGCCAAAATGTTACATAGTGTACCTCTAAAGTCTGTAAACAACCAGAATCCCTTTGTAGTTTCACCATAGGAGAGATAAAGGCCAAAGACTAGTAAAAGAATGCCAGGACTAGTCAGTGCGGAAAGCTTCAGGGCCTGAGGACAGGAAGTGTGCTTAAGGAGAAAGAACAATCCTATCTTGAGGCCCCTGACACTTACATTTGTCAGCAAGATCATTCCCATCACAGTCACAGCACACAAATAATATAGCATAAAGAAAAAAAGAAGAAAAAAAAATTAATAGCTCATAAAAAAAAAATCTCATGTTTCAGAAATGATTGAAATGATTTCCAATCCAAATCACATAAAGGCATGGTTTGGAAAATCAATTTGCTCTAGTTAAGAACTACTAGAATTACTACAAATGTGGTAGTACAATAACAGAGTTTGAAAACTGGCACAAAGCAAATCCCTGCAGCAGATGGACCACTATTAAATCAGAAGGCAAAGATGCCATGGAGTTGTGCAGCCAAATTGCATAATTTATAGTCTCACTGAGCATTCTTTCAGAGGAAAGCTCCTCATTAATTTCCTTTGAATGGATGAAAGACCAGAGAGATGGGGGTAAAGGTAAAGCAACTGTAGCCACCATATAGAATGACCACACCTTATAGCAAATCACTGAGGCATGGCGTGTGGTTTCTGGGAAGGCATTCCCACAGTCGTCAATCATATGATGCTTGAAAGGGAAGTCACTGTGGAGACAGAAATCTGAGGAAGAACAGAGTGAGCTGTGTCACTCGTTTCCCTAAAGATAATGCTGCTTTGACAGGGCCTTTGAATATCTTTGTTTTTCCAGCTAAGTCCATTTCATAGGATAAATGGATAACCACAAGACGCCAAACATCCCCTTTCAGACAGGTTTTGGAAAGGCAGGTGAGATGAACAACTAAAGGGATCACCCGAGATCCTGTTAAGTCTGTGGTCTTGATCGGTGCACACTGAAGAAATGCATTCAAAACCAGAGCCTTACATGAAAACAAAAACCACAGAGCAAAAGAACAGAAAAAGAACAAAACTCCGAACATGGACAATTCCCTTAATATTTTTTTAAAAAATTAACTTTATATATTATATTTATATTATAACTTTTTAAACATTATTAAACGAGCATTCGATGATAGTAAAAGTAATCTAAATTGAAAAAACAGGTTAAATGAGTATACACAATTCAGTAACCAATATCGACCTATAGTGAAAAAAACCCTCTAATATCAATGGATAACCAATATGGTACTGATTTATAAAGCATATGTAATGATAATCTCTTAAAAGCAATGGCAAAACTACATAACCAAAACTGTACTAGTGATGATAACAGTACTGAAATGCATCCATATACAGTCTTCAGAAAAACCCTCTCATCACAGCACACGCAAACAACAACACAAACATGCTTTTCACCAACGCCAACCATGCTCTCTAACTTGTAGATTGAGTAAATGTGGTATGTGGATATGTGTGCTGGCATGCGTTTCCCTGGCCCCTCCTGGGGGCCCCTCCTTACAGGCAGCTCTTGCCTCTCAAGTCACGCCGGCCAGCAGGGAGAGCAGACTTCCTGGCTCCACTCTCATTGTTTGCTTGGCTGCTTCTGAGGCTCATCCAAGGCTGGATTACCATAAGAATACTGAAACGTTCCTGCAGAGCACTCCCCTTACAAACCTCCTGCTGCACTTCTTCTCTCCTGTCCTCCTCCCCCTCTCTGCCCTCCTCTATCTATCATTCCCTGTAGTCCTCTTCCAATAGCTCAGTCACGCTCTGCTACCAGCACAGCCCTCTCACAGCCTGCCTTCAGTTTCTCTCCACACCTACAGCCAGTCTTTGGTTTGTATCTGCGGCTTACTGGATGTTGAACAACCCTCAAGAGAGACACAACACTCTAATGGAAATATAAAAGGGGGTTATTGGGTACAACTTACTGTATCTGCCTTGATACCCCAAAAAAGTGCAGGTGGGTAAAAATGATCCTTTTTGTGGGTACATCTACAAAAGAGAAATCGAGTGGAAAGTGCAGAAAGTTGAAAGGATGGAAACGAGGGCGGAGGTTTGTGGCCTCAGACGCAGGGCTCTATCCAGACAGTCGTGGGTTCAAGAACACACTGATGATGGTGTGCGTAGTCTATTGAGGTCATGTTGCTCTACCAATCACCCACGTGGAGTTGGTAGTTGGTTTTTACTACTGAGTGTCTAGATGAAACAGAACTACATACCTATTCATGTTGGCTGACACACAATACCAGTCTACAGTTTGCAAACACTTACTCATTCTATATTGTTAGCAATTTATTTTTATTTTTTTTACATTTTATTGTAACAGCAAAATCATCATAAATACATATTAAAATATATATAATTCTAACAGAAAAATACTTTAACTTAGTTTTAATATACACAAATAACACCGATACAACTTATTAAAATAGGAAAAAAATTATTTGATGGGTTTTCTTTTTCAGTACACAAATGTAACAAAATTACAATCCTCTTTTCCTCTTCATAGGAAAAAGAGAGTAAGTCCAACTCCCATCGATCCATATGTCTAGACGAGTACTAGACTACAAGCTGCGCTGAGACTGACCGCTTCCAGAGAGACCTATTTCTCTAGTCTCACTTCAACACCAGTGGGAATGCTGCTAATGCTAGCATCTCATTCCAACACAATGTAATTTTACAAACATAAGATTTCCTCACATGGAAGACACACTTTTCTAAAAGTAAGTAAACATGTCTGAGAGAAGTTGTGTTAATGGTGGCTCAGATTTACTGCTGTAAACACTCTCTGTTTGGACTTACAAGCCCTGGGCAGATCCTGGGAAACTTGCGCAGAGGCTGCTGTGGGTTCACAAGACGGCTAGATTCATTCTAGTCTGTAATTACAACATTGAGCTGAAAATAAGGCTTTGTTTAAGCAGATGCACACGCTCCAGCACATTCCACGACCAATGTAGCCTAGCTCTCCACAGAGGGCTTCACGTCACTGAGACATATGGTAGGGTGGTCCAGTTCTGGACAACACACCAGAATGCCCATGCTCAGTTCAACAATCACAGATCAGCTCTGCTGGAAAGTAGACAGAATTGAACAACATAATGTCCTGCATTACATTGTTACACTCCCATACAAAATATGGGGTCAGTAAGATTTTGTACGAGAATTAATACTTTTATTTAGCATGAATGAACGCATTCAATTATTCAAAAGTGACAATAAAGACATAGATACAGATTATATATAAAATGTATCCTATAAAATGCTGTTCTTTTGAACTTTCCATTAATAAAAATAAAAATAAAGCAGCATCATTGTTGAACTTTTTTCAAAATTGATAAGAAATGGAGAAAACAAATCTCACTGACCCAAGCTTTTACAAATAAAAACACTGAATACTTCCAAACTGAAAAGACTTGTGGGGATCAAAGAAACTGCAGGAGCCACAAGCATGTGTACTTCTCTTAGGACTTAGGACGATTTTTGATTCAGAAAGTTGTGTTCTCTACCCCGGGATGGTCACCTGAGTTCCCTAATCTACACGTCTTATGAGTGTGAAATCCTGTCTGACAGATCACAGACCACAGTGTGGACCTGTGCAAGCCAATTCCTTTTGGACACGGAGAACAAAATCCATTTTACTAAGTGGCTAGTCCCACTGTGTATAGAAACACATGTCATCCAGCAGGCAACTGAATGTGACATTGCCCCCTTCCCCAAAAACACTAAGTGCAAATTGTTTTGAGCTGAAGGACGTTGCCCTGATGAGCAAAGCATAAAAGTGCACTTCATGCAGGGGTCTCCGATGTCTCCAATTCTCTAGGCAGGACACTTAATGGCTGCGGCAGGAGGTTCCTCTGTATCAAACAGATCGTTTTCACACTCTGCAGAGCTCGTGCTGCCAGAATGTCTGTTCCTGCATGAGCTTACAAATCAAGATGTCTGCCACAAGGTGTTTAAAAGGATGCTATTTTTTTCTTTCTTATCCACATAGATTGGAGAGACATACGATGGCACTGCTGAAGATCTTTTTTTCTTATCTCTGTGGGGTGATGGTTGTTTTCAAGCACCAAGGTTTGAGTTGTTTTTTCTCAAAAGGCATTGGGGCATGACACAGAAAGGAAAGAGGTGCTGTATTTTCCATTACCTTCTCACAAATGTCATGGCCGTGGGATGATAAAGAGGTTTTATCATCTGTGGCAAGCTTTCTTCCTGTCTGAGATCTTCCTGCCCCATAGAGGGAGTTTGGTATAAAACGTCAGCTTGAGGCTTCTGGGATGGTTCATTTACACAACAAGTCCAGAGTATCCGAATTAAAGCAAGCACATTTTTAAGAAAACTCCATGCTTTTAAAGTGATAGTCCAACCACAAACGAAACTTCTCTTTTTTTTTTCTCACCTCAATTTACTCACCTCATGTCATTTCAAACCTGTATGGCTTACTTTAGTCTATGACAAAAGAAGTTTCAGCAGTTTTTGGTCATACAATGAAAGTCAATGGGGTCCAAAATAACAACAATAACACTGACTTTCATTGCATAGAATCTTCAGGATATTCTTTTGTGTCCACAGAGGAAAGTAAGTCATAAAGGTTTGGAACGAAATGAGGATGAGTAAATGATGACAGAATTTCCATTTTGGATAAACAAACTAAGCCTTTGATCCAATGAACTTCTCCTATATTTTCCAAAACTCTGCAACATAAATAGGCCAATCTGTTAAACTACTAAATGTCTGTCATTTTACAACTTCATATTGAGTTTACCTAATTACAGCAGCAGGAAGAGCAGTAAAAGCCTTTGTTCCAGTTAAAGAGTGACATCTGGACACTTTGATCCCAGATCCAACAATCAGTTTGTTTACATTCGCTTTAAAAAGTTCGATTTTAGTCGGAATAAAACAATAATTTGTCTTTTTAAAATGTAAACCATTTAGTCTAACTGAATTCATGCCCGTCTGTTTATTTTTTGTGAAGTTGCACTTGCATGTATGACCCTGTGCACCGTCTATACAATTGACCATGTGTGTTATGGACAGGCTGCTAGCGATGAACTGATTCATCATGTAGTTTTCTATTGTGCCACATGTATTATTATTATGGTGGTTATCTGTACATTCTAAAGGTAAAAAGGCAGATTTTGGTAATTAAAGTAGGTATATTAACACATTATCCCTTGATGAGTTAAATATACATGCATCCTGTATATATTTTTCACTGTAAATTTCTGGCAACCATAGCTGCCAGTTTTCTTTCTACCGTAAATTTAACACAATTTATTTTTACAGATACATATATAAACAGGTCAAAACACACAGACAGACCACATAAAACAGGTGGTAAAAGTATTACAAACAAAAACCAGAGTTAGTTGACAATGTCATTTTCCATTATGCTTCATGTGCATGTTTGAAAGTTTTCCTGCTTCTGCTTTCTGCAAATGTTCAACTGCATATGAAATAGTCCATGCCCCATCTCAATGTAACTTAGTTATATGTGTGTGGTCTGTGTATTAGTGTAAGTCAGAACAAGAACGTATTTGTCTGAGCAATTGTATGGGAATCTCAGGCAGTGTGAGTGCAGTTTATGAATTCAAAATTGTACGGCAACAGGGCAGTGTGTTTGCCCAGAAACCACAGTAACGAAGAGGCTGGAGAAACACGCTGGAAAACTTTAGAGCTGCCCACAGGCGAAGGCCCTGTTTAAAGTCTGGCAGATCACACGGCCTCGTTCAGCTCCACATCCTTTGCAAACATGTGGCTGCAATTGAGTGGAACAGCCCCTCCCTCCAGCCATCCATCCCAGCAGCCCCATGTAAACATCCCAGGTCCATACAACTCACTACATCACAGACTGATTGACCCATGCCTCAGAGCGACATCTAAACTCGCACTACATTCTAATCAAAAGTAAAGCCCATAAGTACCTGAGAAAATCCCAACAGTGATCCAGTCGATGTGGCGGTATGGAGCTCTGCATGTAAACACGGTTATCATATGTCGTGGGTCATTAATGCGGGGGGAACGGTGAAGGTGGGCTGCAGGGGGATCTGGTCTCTGACAGACCAATCAAGCGCCAATAATTATGAGACAGGAAACCCGCTGATTGTGTAGGTCTGTCTCAGGGACAGGGTTAAGGGTTAATCTCTTGGCTTCGGTAATCAAGGTTGTTGTACGCTCCTTCTCTCCCTACGAAAATACAGCCAAAGTTGGAGGAAATAAATAAAAACTGCAGCATTTACTAATGTAGTTGGCTCTAGAGTGAGTCTTTGAAAAAGAGGTGACACTCTGGTAACAGAGCCGAGCGCTCCAACCATTTACCGGCAGTTTAATTTCACAAAGGCTTCTGTGATATACGACAGACCACGATTTACAAAAGAGAAAAAGTATAAAAACACATAGACCAAAGGGAAAAGGAATAAATTCAATCAAATTAAAGGAGAGCATCATACACTAGTCTGCAACAAAAAGCAGCAGGTTCTTACCTCACAGGGTAGCAAGTGTGGCAGTACATCATGATCCGGGGTACTCATGAGTGTCAGTATTAAGAGGCTACTGTCTGGAGCTGTATTTCAAGGTAAAGCCACAAACTCCCGTGAAAAACCTTTGTAGTACCTAAAGAGACATGGAGAGCAAAAAAAGGATGATTATACAATCTGGTGAAAAACTAATGGCCTGTTGACAGCTGGTCACTTCATGCATTTTTACTGATCTGATAGCTATCTGATAGCTTAAACCAGTTCCATTTACACTTGGTCAAATAATTGTGTCTCTGCAAAATTAATAATAATCCAATCTGGTTAACCTTCATTCAATTTTGTAACATTTAGCAACAACAACAACAAAAAAAAAGATCTCATATAAAGTGTTCATTATATCATTCCAATTTTATAGAATAGTCTTGACTGTTTTCTCATGAGTTGCTTTAAGACACTTTAAGTGTGTCACAGTTGAACAACTGCCAAATCACAACTTAGCAAGAGATCATTTTTGCATTTTCAGAATTACTTGATTTTGCATCAGTTGTTGATTGGATTTTGAGATATGGCCACTGCACTCAAAAATGAACACGAGCTTACAGACAATTGTAGAGGGGGGGCATTAAACATTAGGAGGTCAAGAAACACATGGATGAATTGTTCTTGGGGGGTGCTTTCACAATGGCAGTTTAGTTCGAAATGGGGCACGGTTCACATAAAAAAATCGGTAATTAAAAGCTGTCAAGTGGACCTGAGAGCGCACTGGGGCACCGAATCCAAGACTACCTGTAGGAGGTGGTCTGAGTTCGGTTGCACTCGAACTGTGGTGCGAATGTGAAAGCAAATCGGACTTGTTCAGTGCGCACTTGTTCAGAAAGTAAAGTAACCTGCGCATGCATTTTAGCTAATGATGACGTCGTTAGTTCAACAAAACACATGTAAGGGATGACAGTGGTGATGATTTACCTTGGATACGAGCGCAAAAGAGCGTGAGTGCAATCGAGTGCAAACTCTGCTGAACATAATAGCACCAAATTAATAAAAAAAATATATATATATTGACCCGTGTCCTATTTTCTATCATGCACCGTGCACGTTTGTGACATAAGATGAATGCAAATGCACCTGGGTTCAATAGAATCAAGTTGAGTGTGAAACCAGACCAACGCTTCGACGGAAACTGGGAACTATCGTGTTTAGATTCGGACTTCAGTAAGCATGCCCAGTGTGAAAGCCCCCTAAATGTTGAAAATTACCTTTAAACTGCTACTAAAAAGTATAAAATAAAATGCCACACTGCTCACTAAAAACCACTTGTGGAGCCTAAGACTAGTTTCATATTTATACTTCCATGTTTAGACTTAAGTTTGAAAACTAAAAGTACATATGCAAGTGAGGTTTGATACAGTATAACAAGGTATGATATGGGTGCTTTAAACTAACCATATGACTTTTGAACCATGCACCAAAAATAGAAGCTTAAATGATAATGAGAGAAATTGAGAGGGGGAATTGTTTGATGTCAAGAAAGTTCATGTCAAAAATCAACACGGCAAGTCACTAAATAACACTGAAAATGTCACAAAGGAGATCACAGGATTAAACTGAACTAAGACGTGTGTGGATTAGCGCCAAACGCAGGGCAGAAATGCTTCTTAGACAGAGTGTCACCAAGCCTGAGACATTCATATCCACACAGGTGCCAGGAGGATTTGACCCCATTGCCCTCACTGAGAAAGAGGATTACAACTTATTTCCCAAGTCCTGGAATGTTGACTTCTTCCCAAATCTGAAGCATTAAGGATAATCTTTGAAATATGCCTCATCAAAAACAACAGAATCAAGCTTCAGATTAGGAAAGAAGTGTGCAGTTTATAATCAGAGCGGCTTGCGTATGCACATCTCCACACTCTTGACCAGAAACATGCGACACTATTTTGTTGCAATGCTGAAAGATAAGCGACAGCTGTGGGAAGTGGAAATCAAACATGAAGATTCCATCACTGCTGTTAATTCCAGAGGGATTAGTAAAACCAACAGGAAAGCACGAGGGTGTATAAAAAGCAATTGGGGCTCTGAGGGGAGACTAATACGATCAAAGCGAACGATCAGCCATAGCTAATTGAAATTAAAGCCCATGAAATGAGAAGGTTAGCGTGGTTCACTGAGGCACTGTGGATGGGAACACAGATGCCTTGAGGGAGGACTCAACTGTGCCTGCAAAGCACCCACTCATTCTTTTTGCACTGTGGTTATGATATTCCTTAATGTTTGTGTTTTTTACAAGAGCATTCAGTCACGATTCAGTTTTGTGGGATGGCAACAGCTAAGCTTTTCTGTCAGGACCTTTAGTTTTGTGAGATGACAGCAAACTTGTTTACTGTCAAAGCCACAGGCTTCAAGCACAATTTAAAACCACCAATGAGCAAAAAGCCAAAAAATATTTTTGAAAATAGCCTGATAATCATACCAAGCCTAAATACGAACTATGTGAACTAATGCAAACTATGTGATCAGTCAAACAACCACCGGATGTTTCCTTTTGTGCTGAAACACTAAAACAGTCCATTAAGATGTGTGACTGGCAAAGTATAAAGAAGAAAGGCAATAATTAACCCTGGGCTCACAATAGTTGAGTGATGATGACCACCATGTAACACATCTGTTCATATTCACCATTTAGGAACTCTTACTCATTTCCTCTACAAAGCAGAGACCTATTATGGAGGAAGTCATTCAATTACAACCAGCCATTCTCCATTCATTTAGGTTATGGCTCTTAAGCAGATAACACAATATATAGGCTTTAGCTCATGATGCTGTATAAGACCTTCAGCTAGCCTTATCTCCTTGAATCTGCAATGTAAAACAAAAGTAATATTACAACTTACATCTTGGCGTGCTTGTCTGAATGTATAACTCCCGTTTTGCATGCGCTCTTCCTGTAACAACAATGCTGAAACACGACATGCAACTAAATTAAACAACGAATTTACAACATTCTTTAACAATAATGTTCTCATTCTAAAGTTATTTAGATGGCAGATTGCTGCAGCACATCTTGCACTTTACTCTATTTTTATTACCAAAGTGATTCAAGGCATCACTTCATGCTTTCAAAGTCATGGTTTCACTTTAGTTCTCTGTAGAGCTTAGATCGGGCCCAACAAATCAAGCCCGACCCTACCCGAGCCCGAGCACGTTGTGTCCGAGCCCGGCCCGGCCCGACACATTCACTGTAATTATGAGCCCGAGCCCGATTTAAACCCGACCATATGTGGGCCGTTATAACCAGGGGCGGCGCCAGAATATTTTTTAACGCAGGTGCTGCTGTGCTAGATCATTTAAGCTACAGGGGGAGCTGCGCAGTTATATATATTATATAAATACTATTAATAAATGAGCAAAAATTGCCCACTCAATATTAAATATTCAGTTATTTTAATTATCACAATTAAAGTTTTAATTTTATTAAATTGAACAAACATTCAGCATTCAATCAAATATTCTTAAAGATTAATAATGTTACTACAACATATTGTTATTTCAACATAATATGTGTGTGAGCAACAAGCAAGATTTGTAAATTCGGTGACAGCGTGTGTTACGAGTTTCAAATGGTGTACTGTAGGCTAAGTGACCGCGACGCGCCGGCGATTGCATGTCATGATTATATTGTCTGCTATAGGCCTATTGCTTTTTATGTATTAAATCCAGGCAATTGGAATGTATTAAAATTAAGATACAATTTATACAAAACGAAATTCACTTTAAAGAAAAGCTTTCTTCAAAATGAAACTTAACAAACTTGAAACTAAATGTGCTTATTTAATAGCTAAAACACGTAGGTTACTACAGACACTCTTTTTGTACAAATTGCAGCACATTCATTTAATTCTGAATTTTGCACATGTAAAGGAAAGGCATTTGTTTGTGCATAGTAAACATATCTGTAACATTTATCAAGTTCATGTGCGTGCATTTATTAATTATCGTATGAATAATGCGACAAGGAAGAAGCATGTAAACATTGTTTATTCAGAAATAATTGAATGGATCGGAAAAGTAACAAAAGAGGACATTGAGGCCTGAGGCTGACTACTATCATAATTTCTGCCATGGCAAGACTGCTTCATGTGTCTGTTCATCGTCGAAGTCCCCGTTTTTTTTGCTGTCATAGGCGAGCAGCGTGCCGCATTTAATGCACGAGACAAAGCCAACACATATTGTCACTCCGCACGACTAGTTTAAAATGTTTCCATACCTCCGATTTTCCTCCAAACTTGCTCAAAGTTATTTCTTCTGTTTAAATTTTTTTCTTTGCTTCTTCAAGCTCCATGTTGCACTTAAGCAGCAGAATAGTAGCCTACAGCACGCACAGCAGGTGTGATGCGTCACGCGTGCGAGACTGCGAGTGAGAGTGGACGAGACGCTGCGCATGACACGTAACGTGCTTTAGCCTATCAAGGGCCCGACCCGACCCGGCCCGAATACAGTGGCGGGAAATATCGGCCCGACCCGGCCCGCGGGTCGGGTCGGGTCGAGTCCGGGCTCGGGCTCGGGCAGAGAATCTAAGCTCTAGTTCTCTGTTCTGGACAGCATGCTGTCTAACGCTAAACAATCAGATATCTCAGGTACCACCTAAAATGCCACAGTCATCAATCAGAAAAAGATAAGTCACGGCGATCATCTTTTTCATGATTGATTGTCACTGTCATGTTCGAATACACCAGTGTTCGTGCCCATACCTACACTGTAAAAAGTGAATAGTTGGATCAACTTAAAAAAATTACTTCAATTGGTAACACCTAAAGAAATTAAGTTTTCTCAACTTAATTTATCATGTTTTATCATGAAAAATTTGATAATTTAAGTTGAGAAAACTTAATTTCTTTAGGTGTTACCAATTGAAGTAATTTTTTTAAGTTGATCCAATTGTTCACTTTTTACAGCGTAATATATGAAACAAATTCATATAAAAGTCAATATAACTCATTCTATCTAATTCTTTGAAGACTGACACGTGATATTCAAAACATTAGTATTGAACAACAATTCACACATCACAAAAAACAAACTCTCTCACACTGACCCCTAGCCAAACCCTGGGGTTCTTTGCATTTAACTTGTATGCAGAAATTAAACCGTTTTCTTTGACTGTGATGGCTGGACGTGTCTTGCTGGAGGGCTCAGTGCTAATGAATGTTTTTTTATTGAGGGTTTTGTTCAGGTTCAGCAGTGCTCTGAGCACATGCAAAGTTCAGACTGAGAGTCAGACTCTGGAAATGCCCCTCTTTATAGTTGTGTGGTTCTGTGCAGATGCCAAACACATCTCAGACCTGACATAATGCGCTGAAAAAATGCAGACGGCATGGTTTGGGAAGTTCTTTCCATAATAAAATGTCAAATATAACTACCCATGTAAAGCAGAGGGAAAAGATCCAATACTCAAACAATCAAAACAGTATTCAAAAAAGAAATACTTATCCAAATTAAATCCAAATAATGCAGTGAAGTTTTAAACAACAATATAATGTTGTCAGTCCCATAATTTGCGCTTAATACGACTGGGTTCATACAGCATTCTCCTTTTTACGAGCTGCCGTAGGTGCGAGGCTGTGAGAGTGAGACACCGCTCAAATGTACTCTCTGCAACCGGTTACAAAGCATTTAACGTTGTTGTTGGTTATTTAACATATCTAATGGATGAACTCACACTGTTTGATCATACAGCCGAATGAACATATTCAAGCCTATACTTTAATCTCCTGCATGAACATCAAATTTCAGGATTCACACAAATTTCTGTTGTAAATCCCAAAAAATGACTGTGAACGCAGCCACGGTAAAAAGATTTCCTAATTAGGCCTACACTGCATACACCTTATCTTTTGTGATAAATTATATCATTAGGTAAAAGTTCATACATAGATTACTAGGCTAAAGGTTATTATTTATTGGTAAATTAACCAAAGTATTAATAGACTATTTAGAAAATAAACAATAGATTAACCCTAAAAAATTGTTTAATCCCCCCCAAAAAATCGATAGATTAATCGGCAAAAAAAAAAAATTTTGTTCCAGCCCAAGCCTATACTAAATTGAGTTTTCTTTCACATCTTCTTGCACTTGAAAGGACATATACACAAAAAAATTCTATCAAAATGCCCATATTGGCAAGTATCCGAGTAAACACAGTATGTTATGGCTTAAGTGAACATAAACATATGAGAAAGAAAATGTGTATTAGTATACTGGATCCGTGCATTCGGATCCAAAACAACTGGTCCTACCTGAAAAACCTGAAAAGCATTATTTAATTGATTTGTTTGTTGTATTTATATATACTATTGCTCGTAATATGATTATTAGTTATTATTTTATTACTGGCGGTTTACTTGTCTTTAACAATATTTAAAATTTATACAAGTTAAGGCCCGTTCACACCAAGCACGATAACTATAAAGATAACGATAACTATATATGCGTCCACACCAACGACCGATAACAGTCTTTTTATTCTAAGCACGCGCACGCCCAGATGATCCAGATCCATTTTAAATGCGCGAGACCTTTAAATTAGAGTGGATTCTGATTGGCTGTCAGTGTTTTATCGCTCGACAGCTGGAAAAAAATCGTTCTGAAAGTGATCCCAACGATATCGTTCCTCATATCTTTATCGTTATAGTTGTGGTGTGAACTCTGTTATTCTTTAATATGGAGAACGATTTTTAGAATTATATCTTTATCGTTACCTTTATAGTTATCGTCCTTGGTGTGAACGGGCCTTTAGACTAGTAGTTTTGGTGTTATAACCTTAAGGTTACATTGGGTCAAAAACAACAAAAACAATAAGCAGGCCTATTTCATTTTATTTATTTATTACTTTTTTGTGGCGCGGGCCTGTTGAAAAAATCCTTAGCGTTGAGCCCTGGGATCATAGTGGCAGGCTTTAGTTATAAGTCACTACCGGATTGGTATAAAGGAGTAGAACTAGATGGTAGATCTCAACATTGAGGTCTTGGCACAGCAAATAATGGACGTGTGAGTACTTTGCACGCTCAGCTAACCACAACCAACTCTGCTCTATTGTTCTGTGTGGTCACAACAAAACGCTCCTGAAAGACATGGCATTTTCTATACAGAGAGCGACATGGAAAAAGGTATTACATAGAGCTCTACCCCAACATGAGGCTGTAAAAGGCTTAAAGTGCAATTTAGTTGCAGTTTCCAAATACAACAAGTGTTTTCTGTTCAGTTTCTCTTAAGTCATACGCCAAATAGTATTTATGACAAACTCAACCTGCATGCATGAAAGATGTGCTTCGCTTCGAAGTAGTAAACAAGATATTTCTTCGTGTTATTTCAACCTGAAACAACTTCTGTCCTTTCTCAAAGCTTCTCAAAAGAATCATTCTTCACTTGCCAACAGCATATAGGCCATTTGCAGATTTGGCATTCATTAAGATTTGAAGATAACATTTAGTGAGAAAAGATTCACCAAGCGGGAACGTGTGCTCCACCTTTCCATGCACTAAAAAAGGGAAATAAACAGGCTGACTGTTACTGCAGAAAGTGATAAAATCTCCCCAGACTCAATTTCATTCTGCAATTCAAGGCCGTGAAACTAGCACTCCTCTGGTTTTTCACTACCATGTCTTATAACAGCCAAGGTTAATTACACAACCAAAAACTGAATAGACTCCATATAACTGAGTCTTAAATGGATTAGTTCATCCAAAAATGTATAATTGATAATTTTTTTGCCCTAATGACACTCAAAATCTGTATGACATTATGGAAGATCAAATTTAATAATGCTTGTTTGTGTTTGGCTCATATAAAAGAAATCAACGGGGGTTAAATGTTGTTTTGGACCCCTTTGACTTTAAATATATGGACTAAAATCTTGAGGGTGAGTGATTGATTTCAGAATTTTCCTTTTCGTGGGGTGAATGATCCCTTTAAGCAAATCAGAGCATGTAAGACTAAAAGCAGCTTTGCTTAAAGAAACGTTCTTGTCTGATTCAGCTTAGAGCGCACAGGGACCGAAACCTGACTCTTTTACTCTCTCTCTTCCCCCCTTTCCATTCTCCCTCCCTCTTCTCTTTCTCTCTCCTCCCCCCTTTCCAAGGAGAGGCTCTTCTATGGCCAGACGAAGGCCCACAGGCTGAAAAATAAAGAGCGAGTCATGCATGGAGGAAGCGGGCCACCATTTCTCATTTAAATACAGCCGTAACGATATATAAATAAAGAAAGCCTGGCTCTTAGGGAGAAAATTAGATTTGTTTCTCTCTTCCCCTCCCACTCCAGGCCTTCTATTTTAGTTGCAAGCAGAGCACAGGCCTTTTTCTGGCCTGTGGCTGCAAGAGCAATTCAGATGAATGCTGAAGGTTTCATTTTGCTGCAAGAAGTGGGATGGGTGCTGCTGGGGTCATCGTTGTTTTTGAGCCCACATCTTATGCCCGGTCCCAATATATTTTGCAGTATCGCTTTCCAAGTAAGAATATGTTGGGATGTTTTGGTAAACAAGAGGAAAAATACAGGTTCGTTTTTTTGTAATGTTGGTGTTAGATATAAGACAACTCTCTTTATTTGTTGTGTACTTGCATACATTTAATGTGTATGATTATCTAGTGGATAGTTTAAATACTACTTGACCTATAGCATGTTTATAAGGTCAACCCAGCCCTTGACACAGGAATTCACATTCACATCTGTGTCAGACAGATTTGTCTCATGTCTGTTCATTCTCACAAACCATTGGCATAAAATGTCTTTCCATTTGAATCATGTTTTGTAATCTACTGGCATGTTTGTATTTATACTAAACTAAATGCAAAAGTAAGATTCACACCATAAGCTAAACTCAAAAAAAGCAAATAAATAGCTTTATTCAGACAACAAAGTGTTGAAAGAACTTTGTTTTGTCACACCATACAGCCCAATGCAGGCAAAAGGAGACCCCATTAAGAAAACAGTGTGCCTTCCTTCATTAACATTATTCACACTTGCCAACATCTCATATCAATATCTCCACAGTCAAGACTTTCAGGATATTAAGTAGCAGAAAGTGCCCTGTGTTTACTTGAACAACTATTCGTATTCACGACAACACAGAGAGAGGGAAAATAAACTGTAAGCATTAGGTCTATTTGTGTTTCCGAACACTGCCACTAAAAAAAGAGAGGGCTTCTCAGAAGAGCCAAGAGCAAGCACAGGCCCTCTCTAAAGGTTCTCTGTTTTTCATCTGGAGTTTTCTGCACTTTTTTCCCTCCACAAATCTGAAAGAGCAATACCACGGTAAATTAAGATATATGGAAAGAACTGCCTCTCTCCTCGTACGAGATTTATCTCTGTCTCCGTGTTTAATTACCCCTGGGACTAATCACTGGTCTGTTCATTCTCTAGGTGCTGTGGACCAAAAAAAAAAGATTTATACTTTATTCGAAACGTCCCTCTAAAACAACTCCTGAGAGAGTTTGCAAAAGAGAGGCATAAATCCCATACTATAGACCAATAGCTCATAGTTAAGGGTGTTAAAATTTGACACAGAAAGTTGATTGAATTGTGGAAACATTTTTCCAAGAAGTCTTACAAAATTGTTAGTTTAAAAACACTCAACAATAAGAAAACAACTAAGGGGAAAGTGCAACAAATGAGACATAATGACTGGTTGTTGATAATTGGTTTGACCAGGTCTATTGATAAATGGCATAATTTTATGTCAGCACCCAAAAACAGTAAAGTAATGTAGAGCCTAAAACAAAGATCAAAATATTTGTTTTGAAATTTAAATCACAAAGGTTTGCATAAATAATACAATAAACAATAGCAATAGTTAATTATTATTGTTGTCAATGCATAATCATAATAAATATAATGTTTTTGATTGCTGTAGTAATTTAGTTATGCTTGTGTTATGAAGAAATATAGCCATAGTTCTGGGGAAATTGGTTGGTTATTGGATACTTTGACATAATAATAATAATAATAATCTTTATGTAGGATATCGTTAATGCAAAGACAACATACCTCACTAATAAAGGACACACTCTTTTTAACTGCCAACGGGCAATCCGAGCTAGCACAATAAGCAGGTAACTTAGTCGTGATTTTACACGATGCATGTTGGGACTTGACAACAAAACACAAACACAGATGTTATCGAAGCAACATCAAACAAAAATACAATAAAAATATGGAGCAGGAATTAGCTATTTAATTTACGTTTGCTTTATGAGAACATGGCTGTTGTAGAAAAAGCATATATAAAATGACTAAAGGTCTGGAATAAGAAAATAGCAGATAAAAGAGAAAATAAGCATTTACAAACACTGTAGATAATAAACCCGTTGTCAATTATTGTATTAATTGTCTTACTCATTTAAAACGTTTTTTGCAAAACGAAACCATGACAAGAGAAAACAAACTTTCCTCCTCCACAACCGGAAAGAAAATCATCACGCAAATATCCGGAATTCCCACTCACCTTTAAGATGAAGCCACTAATTCAACTCAAAATCCATCCAAATTACGACTTATGACTCGTGACGAAGGTCTACTACAAAACGCGACTTATAGAGACTTTCTGAGGTGAGATTTTCTCCTGGTTTCGTGGACGTTTTTCTCCGGTTTCTTTCGTTCTTTTCTCTGTAGTTGTGCCTCTGTGTAGAGGGAACATTCCACTCGTGCACGTAACAAGATGAGCCCTGATTCAATTCTCCAATCACAGCCGCGCGCTGCTTCAGTCCTCCAATCACAGCAGCGCGGCTGAGCGCGAGCGTTCCACACGCAGACCCGCGCGGTGAAAAACAAGCTGGATAGACGCGCTGCAGAGAGAGAGAATGGATGAATGGGAGGGGGTCGCCCAAAAATGAGAGCCGCGGATGCCATCTGGTGTCAACACGAGGAAGTATATAGTAGTAGTAGTTTCAATTTTAAGTTTATAAAGAAGGCTACCCTACAAGTAATACATAATTAAATACACATAAAATAGGTGTCCGCTTTTTTATATTAGTAAATGTACTCATAAATGTAAGAGAGAATTATGAACTCATACACAGCAGAGGTAAGAGTGAATTCATTCTGAATTATAGTACCATCTACAGGTCAGTATTGGTGTTGCAGAAACTGACTGGGTGAATATTGCCAGACTCTTCATAGGGTGTGCATTTGGATAAACACGATCATTAAAATACATACTTCATAAGTTCAAAGGTTTTTGAAATAATTATCTTATCCTCACCAAGGCTGCATTTTTTTTAAATAATAATTTAACAGTTACAATTAAAATAACTTTTTTTTTCTATTTGAATATATTTTAAAATATAATTTATTTCTGTGATGGCAAACTGAATTTTCCATTACTACAATCTTTTCCTATTATTATCAGTGTTGATAGTCATGCTGCCTAATATTGTGGATTGAAAAAAATTACAATGATGTTTACTGACCCCAACCTTCTTTGCACAATCAACATTTTCTTGCCAAATAATCAAGTACATATGGTTTTATAATTCCAATTTTTTTTCTTTGTGTGGGAATTTATTACGCTTTACCTTACAAAGAACGTAGTACACCCAAAATAGTTAATCCAAATAAATAGCAAGTCACACTGAAACCTTTGTTTATTTGTTTTCAAAGTAATAATGGTTTATTCACATTAACAATAGTACAGTTGGTTTGCATTACAATATGTGCTGTAGTATTGCAGTGGATGTGGTACATCATTTTATAATTTCTCTAAGGGTTAGTTTTTTTTTACATCAGCAATTCATTCAGGAAATTAATTATTCAGCAATAATTTAGGATAAACAGAGCAGCCAAAAGAGATTAAAAGAGAAACATAAAATGAAAAAGAAAATGACAACTGAACATATGCGCTATGTTTCAGTGACTGAAAGTTACATGAAACAAACAGACATATGAACATCAAACACAAGAGCGCTTTGTGTGTTCACTTACAGGCTAGTTTATAACTCTAACTCACATTCCAGTGACTAGACTACTCCTCTATACCTATTGCACCCTCACTTTACATATAGTCGTCTGGCTTCTTTGTTGATTGTTGCCTCATCTTCTATCCAGCAACATCAGGAGGCATTTACCCCTGGATGTTAAGGCTCTGTGCAGAAAGGCCGTGGTGCCAGTTTTTCAGTTTGGCAAATCGTGGCCCTTTTACCTCTGATTCAAATTTCTCCCTGTAAAAAAAGAAGAAGAAGAAGAAAAAAATTATACTTAGAAAAAAGGGGCTTTATATGGTCAATGTGTGTCAATGTACATGTAAAGTAGCCTACTTGACAAAGTACAAACTGTAATTTGTTATTCAATATTGGGTTTAAAGTTAATATATTTTAAATATGCTAAATTGAAACTTATATTTTATATTATATTTATATTTTTAAATATAATTTAATACATGACATACAGATTTCAAAAGAAACTACATTAAAGTATATTTTAGTTACCATTAATGCTTGTCAGTACATTTGGCAGTACACTTTTCAACAGAAAGACAATAGAAATAATTATGAAATAACATAAATATGTATTTAAGTCCTACTTAAGTGGGTTAAAAAGTACTTTTAAGGTAATCGAATTGCATCTGCACTGTGTTCCAAATTATTATGCAAGTAACATATTAGTAGGATTTCAGTAAATCTTAAAGGAACACTCCACCGTTTTTTGAAATAAGGCTTATTCATCTTCTTTCCTACATTTAGATAGGTGGGCAAATGCATTTTTGTCTCAGTGCATGCGTTGTTTTAGTTTGACAGGGTCGGTGCTAGCTTAGCTTAGCATAATGAATGGAATCCTTTGTTGCCAGCTAGCATGTCCTGAGTAAAAGTAATATAAAAAAAAAAAAAAAAAAACCTAATTACTTCTTGTGGCCTGCGTATTCACAATGAGTACAAATAGCGATGCAGATTAACACTAGGCGATTTCCTAGGCAGATATTGACTTATATATTAAGGACTATATTAGGGGGAAGCACAGGCGAAGCACTGCTACTTGGGCATGATATCTCTGCCCCCAAGTAGCAGTGCTTCGCCTGTGCTTCCCCCTAATATAGTCCCAAGTCAATATCGCTATTTGTACTCATTGTGAATACGCAGGCCACAAGAAGTAATTAGGTGGGGGTTTTTTATTATTTTTTTTTTTATTAGTTTTACTCAGGACATGCTAGCTGGCAACAAAGGATTCCATTCATTATGCTAAGCTAAGCTAGCACCGACCCTGTCAAACTAAAACAATGCATGCACTGAGACAAAAATGCATTTGCCCACCTATCTAAATGTAGGAAAGAAGGTGAATAAGCCCTATTTCAAAAAACGGTGGAGTGTTCCTTTAAACATTCAGATTTTAGTTTTTCAAAGAAAGAGTTTGTTTGTTTTATTCATGTCTTTTTAGGTATTAATCTCAGACAGGTTTGTGAGTTTGCCAGGTCTACTTAGGTAAATGGAAAACCTACTTAAATAAATTACATTATTAAGCAAGTCACAGTTCTCATGCAATAAGGGGAGGAAGAAAAATCTTTCTGAAGATGAAAAGCATGAAATGGTGCAATGTCTTGCAAAAGGCATGAAAACAACTAATATTTTATATATTTTCAAATTAATTGCATTAAAAGGACAGCTATAAAAAGTCTCTCTTTATGAAAAGCTCACTTTCTCTTTGTGAGCTTTGGTAAGGGGTTTCTGAAATGCAACTTTATGCACAACTGCCAGCCTGCATGAGATTATTGGAACTCCAGAGACACCAGCAGCTTCAAATATACCTGTTTGATGATCAACAGTGGCTTCCTTTTATATATATAGCTGCCCTTTTGATACAATTAATTTGTCTGACAGAAACTTTCCCTGACCAAGTTCTTCTGTGCTCAAAATCACTCCCAAATCTTTTGATAATTTGATAATCTCCATTCAGTTTTCACAAAATATTAGTTGTTTTCATGCCTTTTGCAAGACATTGCACCATTTCATGCTTTTCATCTTCAGAACGATATTTCTTCATCCCCGTATTGCATGAGAACTGTGACTTGCTTAATAATGTGGAACATCCTCTTTAAGTAGGTTTTCCATTTACCTAAGAAGACCTGGCAAACTATTTCATGAACCTGTCTGAGATTCATACCAGATATCTAAGAAAAGATATGAGAAATAAAACAAACACTTTCTTTGAAAAACTAAAATCTAAATGTTTATTGTACTGAAATCCAACTGATATGTAATAAATATTTGGAACACAACGTAATATACATTTTAACTATAGGCTAATATAATTTCAGTTATTTGTAAATATCATGAAAATTAAGTGTCCGAAAACATTTACTTAACACTTAAGTATATTCTTATGTAGCCCCGCCCCCTTTTTGGCACTGGACTGGTTATGTTCTGTCTTCCTGTTTGTATATTTCCTTATATTAAGATCGTACGGATTAATTAATGAACCGCTCATTTTAAAATCATCCCGGTATACTGATATTTGTTATGACATCCACTTCAAACATTACAATGTGGGGCATCAATGATCATGAGGAAGGTTAGGGATCAGCCCAGAGCTACACGGCAGGACCTGGTCAATGACCTGAAGAGAGCTGGGACCACAGTCTCAAAGAAAACACACTACGCCGTCATGAATTAAAATCCTGCAGCGCACGCAATGTCCCCCTGCTCAAGCCAGGACATGTCCAGGCCTGTCTGAAGTTGGCCAATGACCATCTGGATGATCCAGAGGAGGAATGGGAGAAGGTCATGTGGTCTGATGAGACAAAAATAGTGCTTTTTGGTCTAAACTCCACTCGCCGTGTTTGGAGGAAGAAGAAGGATGAGTACAACCCCAAGAACACCATCCCAACCGTGAAGCATGGAGGTGGAAACATCATTCTTTGGGGATACTTTTCTGGACGGGACAGGATGACTGCGCCGTATTGAGGGGAGGATGGATGGGGCCATGTATCGCGAGATCTTGGCCAACAACCTCCTTCCCTCAGTAAGAGCATTGAAGATGGGTCGTGGCTGGGTCTTCCAGCATGACAACGAACCGAAACACACAGCCAGGGCAACTAAAGAATGGCTCCGTAAGAAGCATCTCAAGGTCCTGGAGTGGCCTAGCCAGTCTCCAGACTTGAACCCAATAGAAAATCTTTGGAGGGAGCTGAAAGTCTGTATTGCCCAGCGATAGCCCCAAAACCTGAAGGATCTGGAGAAGGTCCGTATGGAGGAGTGGGCAAAAATCCCTGCAGCAGTGTGTGCAAACCTGGTCAAGAACTACAGGAAACATATGATCTCTGTAATTGCAAACAAAGGTCTCTGTACCAAATATTAAGTTCTGCTTTTCTGATGTATCAAATACTTACTGTATGTCATGCAATAAAATGCAAATGAATTACTTAAAAATCATACAATGTGATTTTCTGGATTTTTGTTTTAGATTCCGTCACTCACAGTTGAAGAGTGCCTATGATAAAAATTACAGACTTCTACATGCTTTGTAAGTGGGAAAACCTGCTAAATTGGCAGTGTATCAAATACTTGTTCTCCCCACTGTATATTTTACTTAATACGTTATCTTTTTAAAAGTATGCTAAAGTTTATTTCTTTTGATAGGGGAAGACAGCAAACAAATATAGACAAAATGGATTACCTTGATTTTCTAAGAGCCTCTTCGTCTGGATCTTGCACTGTGACATAAAAAATCACATTGAGTCATCCTTTACTGGCCAAGTCTCCAAAATAAAGTGATTTTTATCACATAAACACTAGCTGTCATCTTATGTCAGTGCATTTAAAGCATGTCATCCCTTTCAGTTTAAACCAATTTCCAGTCCACACAGTGATGTGATTAAGAAAGGCTGTACTCACAATACTCCGTCCCTGTGATATGAGCAAGGATTCGGAAGGACTTGGACTGCAGGTTGGCGGCGCGACGGGCCCACTCAGACATCTCCGGATCCTTATCGTCAGGTTTGATCACGGCCTGGTAGACTGGAGAAGCACTGTCCACAAGAGGGTCTTTAATAGGAAGTGTGCTACTCCCAAACAAAGAGAAAAGGGGAAAAAACAAGTTCAGTCATTCATCTGTGTTCTCTGAATTTGGAAACATCAGATAATTACAAATGATTACATAATTGCAGTTTCAATAATCATAATAAAAGGACAGTATTTGCTGACAAACTTTTTGACATTATGCTTCTTGTGAAGATGTGCATTTTAATTACAGTTCTATCTTAGTGCGAGATCTGTGATGGAGGAAGTGACTCAAGAATGAGTTAGGATAGAACTGTATGCAGAGTTCCCATATTAGGAGAAGGTAAATTAAAATGTTAGATGTTATGCAATTCTTGATGTTATGGCAGATATACTCAGAACATTGCTTTTAGGTTTTGTCTTCATTCGTTTTTAATACAAGATTATTTATTTTTCTTTATTGAGCTCCATTTACTTTACTTACATTTTCCCAACAGTGTAACATGGTAATTTAAAAATTACCAAAAAAGTCCACTTCAGTGTTTATGCAATCGGCCTTTAACAGAGAATATAACGTGAGATGAGTCAATGCAGCTGTGATGGATCTGAATAGACTGTTGGCTACTTACGCCAAGGGAGATCCAGCGGCGTCATCACCACTGTCAATCACATGATGAACCGGGATGGGAGGGAGCAAGACAGAGTCGTGTCGCATGGAGGGATGGGAATGGTGGAGGGGGTGAGGTGAGGATGAGTGATGAGGTATGGTTGGGTGATTGGTTGTGGATGGAGTGACATAATTACAAGCAGAAGAGGGAGGAAAAGCACAGATGAGGTTGATATACATGACCTTGTGGAAGCCTGAAATCAGCCCAGACTAGATGACCAATACTGAGCTCTTACTGTTATAAACAAAAGATGCGAAATTAAGGGGAAAACATTTACTTTTACTAACATCTCATAACAAATTGCAAGAATATTCTTTATTATTTTAAGAGTGCTGCAGGGATATATTCCATATTTTGTAAGCCAAAACCCTAAAACGAATTAGAATTTTAAAACTTCCTGTTCCGTTGTCCTGAATCAATTGGGTTTTTGAATGGGTTTTTTGGTTAAATGCCTAAAAGAAGGTCTGTGGTGAACATCAAGATTTTTTCACATTCTACAACATAAAATAAATCAGTAATACCCTCTTGTGATTTTTTTCCAATGCTTTTACTTTTCTTGTGGCTAAATGTGGCTAAATGGGACTATATGGTCTGGGACATTAAACGTCATTGCGGCAGGTAAACTTATCGACTCACTAGTTCGCTTTCACAGCCTCGTGTTTATAATCCCACTCTTGCAAACTCTTCTAACTCAAACTTTTAAGTTGAAAGATTTGTCGGTAGCTTGATGGTGGTGATTTTGAAGTAATGCGACCATGGTGTAGGTCACAGAGCTTATGTTTTGCAATAATCCAAAAGCCAATGGAAAAATCCTACTGAGTTTCTGTTGAGGGAACTAGGTTGATGCTAACTACAAAAATGATGGGCTACAAAATTATGTCATCACTGTAGCCCTCTATGGAGGCATCCTTTAAGTTCTTGTGTGTGTTAAAGAATGGGCCATTAAACTTTGGGAACCGGATCATGAATAAATCGCTTAGATTTAGTGCATTTCTCAAAAGCATTGTGCACTTTAGAAACTACCAATGATCAAATGATACATTTAGGCTCATGGCGCTTTTGGGAAAAACGCATCCCAGACCAATTTTGTGTACTGGATCGACCAATTCATGGAAAAGATCAGACTCAAAGAATGATTTGATACTGAACAGAACATTGCTAAATATACAAAACTATCATATGACTTCAGAAGATGTGGAAAGTTGTGTAAACCACTTTTAATGATAAGCTACTTATTTTTCCTGATGTCCAAGTTGTCATTCACTTTCATTATATTGAAAAGTGTGTCCATGAAAGTTAGCAAATAATGACAGAATTTCCATTATAAGTGAACTATCCCTTTAAAAATATCATTGCTTCACGGTTGTTTTCTTTTCTAATGCAATGAAATTCATATAGTGTGGCTTAAATGTTCATTTTGGGGCCTCTGTATCACTTTCTTAAGCATCAGTGTAGTAAAATGTAAAGTGCTGGATATTACAAGAAACCTACCTCATCTCATTTCCTCTGGCTTGGGCCTGACCAGCAATGGCATCCATAATAGCATCCTGAGAGTACATACTAATAGGAGTGTTGTACTGGGCATGGATGATAGTAGCCTTCCCACCAGGACCCTTCACCTCAATAGGCTTGTGAGTAGACAAAGCTGAGTCTTTCAGTGCAATGGGGTTGAAGCTGGGAACATATTCTTGGCTGTAAGAGTTTAGGTGAGGGAGTGTCCAGGGTACGGTAGTGCAGAGGAGAGTGGATGATTGCGAGGAGCCAGAAATATGAGTGAAAACAGAGAGAGACAGTGAGAACAATTTATGCTTGACTTACCTTACTTAATACATCTGTATCTGCAAATACTACAGTTTTCTACCTAGTTTGAATTGTTTACACCAGCTGTTAATTTCTTGTTTTATAAAATACCATGTCTGAAAGCACAACATCCTGTATAACAAATGCATCTGGGCTTTCAATCCAAAATGTAAAAGACATGGCATGCAATAGTTCCCATTATGATATTTCAAAACATCATGCAAAGATGCATTGACCAATAAAACTTTAACCAAAACCCAACTATAGATTTATCCAGTGTAAATACTTCACTCAAGATTATTTAACATTTCATCATGTCTGAAATGTCAAATTGTTCAAAGTAGCTTTTGAACATTCAGGAGTTGAAAATATAAGCATGCAAACCACAGCCACAGTACTGTGGCCATGCTTCAGAGCACACAGATTCACATGCAACTCTGGTGATTTTGTATTCAAAATCTGTTACTGACTTGGCAGCTGTGTTGGCAATGACCTGGGATGACATAGAGGAATATAGACAAAAAAAAGAAATAAAAAAAAGACAGACAAAAGAGGCAGTGTTAGCCTTGATTTGGCAGTGTGTTGCATGATAATGGATCTACGTACATGTAAATTAGCAGGTAAAACCCAACATTAACAGAGAATGCAAACTGCTTCACTTTGCCTAAAGAACTTGCACCTTAAATCTGAATATATTTGAATAAATTGGTGACAGTTAAAAAATACATAAATAAACATAAATCAATTCTGTCATCGTATTTCACCCACAAGTCATCTTCTGTGGAACACAAAATACGATTTTTTTCCCGTCACAATGAAAGACATTCACTGTCACAAGATAGCCTGAAGAAAATGAAGACGGATGACAGGATTATAAAACATAAACAAGGTTTTATTAAACTAGAAGGCAATGGGCGTAACAGCGTGCACTAACACAAATAATAACCGACCACTGAAGAATGAACAAGGAGGAAGTTTAATATACAGTGGTGACGAACTAAATGATGAGCAGCTGAGATGAATGGTTAGAGTCCATGGAAACAAATGAGAGGACAGAGAACACATGTGACTGATGAATACAAACTAAAAGTCTATAAAAGTTAAACTAAAAATGAACGGGTCCAAATATCCCTGACATTCATTGTATGGACAAAACAGTTCTTCAACATTCTTTAAAATATCTTCTTTTGTGTTCTACAGAAGAAAGAAAGGCATACAGGTTTTGAATGACCTGTGGGTAAGTAAATGATAACAGTCATATTTAGATTTCTTGTAAAATGTGTTGCTATGATGTACATGATGGTTATTACTGGTCACATTTCTCATGACAATGACATTCTGGTTTGTTCTTGATTGACTGGAACAGGAGTTTGGCTGCAGCAGAACAAACAATAACTCTCATCCTCTCATTCAATAAAATAAACAATCCAGGGTTGTATTAAAACTATTTAAAATGGCATTTATTCATTGAATTAAAGTTGAAATAAAATAAATGATAAATATTAGATGAAAAACTTAAAGGGGCTATATGTAGAATTCAAACCATTGTTATTAGCGACACCGGTGGCCGTTAAGTGAACTGCAGCCAGCAACTTATTTCACGTGCTCGCACTCGTGCACACATATCGTAGAAGAGACTGAACCCCAATATACTCACGCCGTAGTTCTTTTTTGTTTTTTGCTTACAAATAAAAAGAAATAGGAAAATACCTTTGCAGTTATATACTTTTAACAAAAATCCCGATGCCGTCCACACTGCTGAGAGCAACGTTCCGATAAATATGTAAACATACACGTGCTGCACACTATCCTATCAATAACAAAATAAACACACATCAAAAACGACAGTGGTGAGAAAGCAGCAGTTCACCGGCATCATGTCGATAGATGAGGTGTTAAAATTATAATGATGATAGTTTAATTATAAAGTTTATTTGCGAATATAGACTGTACCTATAGATTTGGCTATGTGTTTTGAATTAATTTCTATTCTTTGTATGCCACACTGACACAGAACAGAATAGCTCTTTCGGCATTATCCTTTAACATTGTATAAGCATTCGTTACATGTGTCATCGTATGGAAGATAGATTCTCGGGAGCATGCGTAAACATCACATCCTGTTGATTTTCCCAGCAAAAAAGACCTAAGTCCTTCACATAAAAATTATAGACAACCTAGGAAGTCAGTTTTTTTTTAAAAGCGATTAATACATGAGAATTCTTAGAAATAGCCCCTTTAAGCTTAAAAAACTTAGGCTACATGAAATTTAGAAATATTGTCTTGGCAACTAACACACAAATAAAGTAAATATTACTCAAAAAAAAAAAATCAAAGCTTAATAGAAGAAAATAAATAAAAATGACAAAAGCACATAACAAAATAACTAAAACTTAAAAATGACAACTGAAAATATTAAAATAAAAGCCAAGTCAAAATTCTCACAAACACTATAATAGTATATAATACTAAAATTAGAATAACACTGAACCAATCACAACTCAGATATGTGTATTGCTAGTTGCATGACAACAAGAATCAAAGTTTAGAGTGTAGCGTACAGTATCAGACCACTCGAGTAACCAAATGAACATTCAATGGACACACATGCTCTGCTCAGCTACGCACATTATGTTGCATAGCGGGAATTCTGTTCCTATGAGCTGCAAATAGAGGATGCGTGACGGCATCGTT
This sequence comes from Scardinius erythrophthalmus, assembly GCF_964197995.2. Taxonomy (NCBI): domain Eukaryota; kingdom Metazoa; phylum Chordata; class Actinopteri; order Cypriniformes; family Leuciscidae; genus Scardinius; species Scardinius erythrophthalmus. The sequence continues at coordinate 14,025,704 of NC_138238.1, read as the reverse complement.
TCGGTATAGGACTTCATTTGGGATATACTGTTACAGGATTCTGAGCACATTAAAAGAGCCAAACACATTTGCACCCATGTTCAATTTCGGCTCAATGCTTGGTGCCTGTGCTCACATGTTTTTGGACAGAGAAGATTTAGGAGACTTATGAAGCCAATAAATTATGCCAACATATTAAAAGTTGCCATTTTTAATATGTTGGCATCATTTATAAGCCAACTTCAAGCTTGGCAACCTCTAATCGCAGGAGATGTAGTTCTGACACGACTAAAATAACCGTTGAATGTCGTCATTTGGGAGCAGCTAACTTTCTTAGATACAGACCCGACTCGGCCAGGCCCTGCTCATGTTGCAGGCCGGGAGTTATGTGTGCCTGATGGACCACTGGTCCCCCTGCTGCCAAGCACATTCCCAGCTGATCCGGTGCATGCAGAGCAGCATGTGCAGAGGTAAGGACGGAATGTTCTGAGTACTCTTTGCCACAGTTTTGTTAAAAATACTGCAGGGATACAGGTGAGGCTAGCCAAAGCCCCTGTGACCCGTCAATGAAAAAGTGAGTACTAGCATCTAGTTTGTTAAAGCAGATTTGGTGGAATTGCTCATGAAGATACAGATTTGTGGGTTAGCTATTATGTTACCTACCCCAACAATTGTAGGCCATTTTGACTGTCTTGTTGCATAGCCATTTCCCTTAAAGTTTCTGCTGAATACAGGCCTATGGGAGAATTATACTGTCCCCTTTGGTTTGGGGTGTTTTTTGCCCCTTTGCCGAATGACAAATAAGTAGGGACAGGGCTTTTAGCAGGAGAATGAATTACATTCTCCTGAGGTTGCTTCTCAGTGGTTGGGATAAGAGACTTTTTGGAAGGTTTTTTGACCAAGAGGATGCCATATTTTTTGACAGGTTTCTCATCATCTTCTCCTTCCTCAGTGTCCGTGGTTTCCTTAGCATAAAATAAACCATTAGATCAGACCAACAAATTAGCCATTAGCCATTAGCCCAGAATGGCAAGGTATAGAAAAAAGAGATGTTTAGGAAAGAGGCAAATGAGGCATGAAGAAGCTCACAAAACCATCAAACAGAATTCATCTAGCAACAATAATGCAAATGAAAATTGGACCAGAGGGAAACTAATGAGGATTTCATATGATGTGCTTATTCTTGCTTGACCAACAAATGCCTGTAGAGGGAGTTAAATGTCAGCTTTACAGAGAATGTTTGTTTTCACACTCCCTCCTCTGTTTTCCCCTCTCTATGATATGACTTGGAAACTCCCATGATTGATTAAGAGGATTATAAAGAAATGGCTCGCCAATAACCAAAAACGATCATTGAGTTCCCTTCAAAATTGTTGTCCCCTCCAATAAAAAAGGTCAGTGTGTTGGAGTCTAATTTTACACCACACTGGTACACCTATCAGACATAAACCAATCAGTTTAACATACGGCATAAGGAGGATAGAACTAGACTTTACCTTCTGGTGAGGGATAACTGGCATGGGTGAGTCCATTCTTGGAGTGGCTGTGGGTACAGGAGCAGGACGTCTCGACCTGGGAAGAGAAAAGAATTCAAAAGCAAAGGTCAATAATGCAAAACATCAGGCTTTCACTGTCATTTTACTTATAGTGAGTCAGAACTATATTTAAGAAGATTTCGGCAAAATAACCTACAGTAAACACTGATTTATTATTCTACCCCAGTAAAAGCTATTATGTCTCAATTTGGGGTCAGTAAGATGAAAATAGTGACAAAGACATTTACATTGTTGCAAAATATTTCTATTTCAAATAAATAGGCTGTAATTTTAAACTTTTTGTTCATCAAAGAATACTGAAAAAAAAATGTCTGGTATTAATGAGCACATCTGTTTCAACATTGATTATAGCAAGAAATGTTTCTTGAGCACTAAATCAACATATTAGAATGATTTTTGAAGGATCATGTAAAATTGAAGACTGGAGTAATGATAATGAAAATGTAACTTTGGAATAAATTACATTTTGAAATATAGTAAAAGTTATTTTAAATTGTAATAGTATTTGACAATATTAATGTATTTACTTAATTTTTTATCAAATAAATGCAGCCTTGGTGAGCATAGGAGATGCTTTTTTTTCTTTCTTTTTTTGTAACATTAAAAATCTTACAGATCCCCAAATTTGTAATGGTTGTGTATCGAGCAGAAATGTAAAAGAAAAAAAAACCCTTAATTGATCACGAATCACATTGAGCAGCACAACACTTCACAAATATTATCTCTCAAAGACACAATTTTCCTTAAACCAGAGACACGAGGGCTATAATCAATGGGGTCAGGGACTGTCACGTTCCAGTTTTGTGGCCGATAAAGCAATACAAGAAAAAGCTTAAAGCAATGAAAGTACTACGTCTTGGGTCTTGAAAAATGAAAATCCTTAAGCAATGAGAAAGAGCACTCAATGAGTGACCTCACTGTAAGTGCTCTTGTCAAACAACAGCAGCATTGCTGTATGATGTAACACTGGGGGGATTTTCACAAGTCACAATGCATGAGAAATATTTTTGGAATCCATCATCAAATGAAGTCCAGGGAAACTACACGTGCACTTGACAGATGCTTTTAATTGGAGAGGAGCAAGGAAAGATGGTGCAAAATTAAATAAATCTGTCAATGATAAATCTGTTATATCTACCCAATCAAATAAAATGCAGCTATTGTCTATATTTATCATATAACATACAACAATACTAATATCTAATATCTGCATGCAGATGAAAGCAACTTCCACCCTCATCCAACCAATAAATGTATAGGCTGTCAATAAATAAGGAGAATCGAGTTTCTGAGGATCACTCACAGCTGAAAGATGGAGAAAGAGGAGGAGTAGCTTATAAAAGTGAACACTAGAGCCAGCATTAAGAAATGTCACAGGGTAGCCAAGGTATCTTTGTGAGTAACATTTCCTCGCTTTGCTGTAGTGCAGGCGGACACATGAAAGGACTTAATCTTCTTTCAGATAGAGGCTTTGGGGTGTCTGTACTGAATTAATAAACTATATTAAAAAGGTGGAAAGCCATTTAATTTCCCCTACCTCCAAAACAGCATTGCCTTTAATTTATGCATTCAGGCAAACTGAAGGGCTCCATAAGACCAGGTGATTTATCACAGGCACATTTTTTTTGTTACATTGTCCTGTCTGTATATTTGTATGCTAACCATCACTTGTAGTTTGTGTCAGCTCAACTGCTTATATTCATCATGAACGAGCTGTTTAATTGCAGACAACTTTTATTTGCCAGAGTTGACTGATCCCAAAGTAAATGAGATGCATTGCTGATGCCCTCTTAAGAAAACCCATTCACCAACAAACATAAAGGGAATTTGTCAGATGGAAAGATTAAAGGCCTGTTCACACCAAGGACAATAACTATAATAGTACCGATATTGTCTTAAAACGGCAGAGAGGAACGATATCATTGGAATCACTTATACAATAATATTTTTCCAGCTGAAAAATGATAAAAACATTGACAGCCAATCAGAATACATCCTGCTTTAAAGAGCTTGAGCATTTAAAGAGGTAGACGACAAAACTGCAGCACAGTCTTATTATAAACAGAACGTTATCGTGCATCAGTGTGGTTGCTAATTTAGTTATCTAATAAAGACCCCCCTGTTGTGAAAATCAAGTTTTTAATGTTGTTTATATGTCTATGTGGTGTTTTTAATATGCTTTAAGACAAACCATGTGCAAAATCATAAGTCAACACCATTGCTGAGTATTTTCTCCTTAAAACTGCAGTGAACCAAAGACTGTCTCAAAAGTGCGGTTTGAAATCGCTGGTGTTTCTGACTTCACAGATCACCTTGTAACCAATCACGTCAACGTGTGATCATCAACGAGTGGATCTCTAGGCTGGTGTGAGTGAGTGGAGGCGGGGCTAATTTTCTAGAACCGCGTATACTAAATTAAGCAAAGGTTTAGAGTTACATTCAAGCGATTTTAAGGCATGAAAAAAAAACAATTCAAGGAAAAAACATAACATAATATGTCATTTTGGGGATCAAAGATGAGTTTTAAGTGATAAAAGTATTGACTACAGGGGGACTTTAAGAGGGAGTCCCATTTCAAAAGCTACACTCAATGCTGCGCAAACAGCGCTATGGGGAAGAACATCTTAATTTCACTGGTTGTGAACACGTGTGGTAAACACGCCAAAGAATTTGGCTTAGATAACCTCTGATGATGACGTCAGCAGAATGTGCACGTCAAAAGCTATAAATAGAAGACAGATTTCTGTTGGGTGGCCAGGGGGAGGCATCAGAGAGGCAATTCCTCCATCTTCTTTTCAGATTTACATGATGAACTAACTCAATCTTGGAATAAGCCCTATTCTTCCTGTTTTTTTGTGACTGCAACGTCAGTTTATTTGACTATCTTTGGTGCAAAGGCACAGGGTTATACGATGATGCCCCAGGTTCAAGATAAGCTTGCGGGTTATCTCTCCCCTGGCAGCGCATCATCACATTTCTATGCGTGCTATGGTCGCTACGGAGAGACATCGGTGGCTGAAAATCACCGGCGTCAAGGAGAGAGATAAAGTTTTTCTCCTTGATGCCCCCGTGTCGCCTTCTAGTCTATTTGTCGACTCAGTCAATACTGTCATCAGTAGATTCCGGGGAGGCTAAAATGCAGGAGGACGCGTTTGATAAGTTCCTCCCTCGCCATGCCCAAGGGTCGAGGCTGTCGGCCACCCAGCCCCAACCAGGTCCAGCTCCTCAGAAACGAGAAGCTCAGAAACAGTGTGGCGAGTAGCGCACCTGCTCATAAGGACTGGGGACCGGCGCGCCACGCTCCACCATCAAAAAAGAAGCTGGACCTGAGATCGCTGATCTCATAAAGAAAGAAGAGGTCCTGAAGCCTTTGCGCCCAGGACGTGGCAAAAACGAGTTCCTTCCCGACACCCTCACACCGCTGTTCCATCCCCGCCACCTCCGGTGTTTCAGGGGGCAGCGGCGGTTTCCAGTGAAATGTTAAATGTTCTGTTGACTCCTGCCGTTTTCCAGGACATTAAACATTTTACATTCCCCCATCAACAAGACGTTGTGTCACTCGACGGAACAGGCGCACTTTCTGGTACAAGAACTGCAATCTCTTCTGGACAAAGGGGCCATAGAACATGTTCCGCTCCCAGACAGAGTCAGGTCATTACAGCTATTATTTTCTGGTTTCCAAAAAAGATGGGGGGTTGCATCCAGTTCTAGACCTTCATGGTCTGAATCGTTCTCTCAGGGCATTCAAATTCAAAATGTTGACAATCAAAATGATTGTGTCTCAAATTCAACACAGAGATTGGTTTGTCACGATCGACCTCAAGGGCGCATATTTTTATGGGTGTAACAGGGGGTGGCCGCAACAGAGCAAACTATGTCGCATTGGGTGAGGGATGCTATTGCTCTAGCCTATGAGGCACGTGGTCAAGCTTCACCTCTAGGCGTCAGGGCTCATTCTACCAGGGGGGTTGCATACTCCAGGGCTTTAGCAAGAGGCGCTCCCTTGCAGCAAGTATGTGATGCGGCAGGCTGGTCCTCTCCACACACATTTATTAGATTCTATAGTTTGGACGTTCACGTTACTCCGGGCTCTCACGTCTTTGAGTCGACATCACAAGCTCATGTCTAAGGCCCTTCTTGGCGTTTGTGCGCACACCCTACACAACCTTGAGGGGTCCAGACACTTCCAGTGCGGCTGCGTTGGTACTCTCGTTCCCCATAGCACTGTTCGCGCAGCATTGAGTGTAGCTTTCGAAAGGGAATGTCTCGGGTTACTTGACTGTAACCCTGTTCCCTGAAAAAGCGGGAACGAGATGCTGAGCTTCATTGCCACACTGAGGACGTTCAGGACGTTCTTCAGACAAAATGACCTGATGAGCACACCTGTCACACGTCTATTTACAGCCTCTGATGTGCGCATTCCGATGACATTATCATCAGAGGTTATATAAGCCAAACTCTTTGGCGTGTTTGCCATACGTGTTCACAACTGGTCAAACTAAGACGTTCTTCCCCATATCGCTGTTCACGCTTTTTCAGGAAACAGGGTTATTGTCAACTAACCCGAGACGTTTAGTTTGGAGGAAATAAAAGATGTGTTTAGAAACATGAAAAGAATCAAAAGGTGTTCAAGTTGTCCTCTGTACACATAACTGTTGAGGTTTACCTCAGCATGGTGAGGACGAGTTTTGTGGTGGCTGCCTTTATCTTGTTTTGGGCATCCAGATGGGTCATGCCTTCAGTGCTAACTCCATCTATTGCAGAAATTATGTCACCCTGATTGAGGTTTCCGCTTGCTGCCTTGCTCCCTGGTGTGATCTGTGGAAAGACACCAGACATTAATTAAATAATTACAAATGAATCCACAGATTGAATTTTATACACACAAAAAAATTCAATGTAAAATTCTCATGACTATAGAAATCTTTTTTATTCACAATTACTATCAAATTCATCTTCATACATTTTGCTTGCTACAACACATACATTTGCAAGGTACATCGGTCACATTTAATTAATAATTTGTCACTGTCAAGTGCAGCAGCTGGTTCTGAGCAGATGAGTACATGGCGACACAAACAATGTCTCCTTATAGAGAATCCATTTGCAGCTTACATACATCTTAACAAATGTCTTTAAGTGATGAGAATGATAGTGGGACATGGGCCATAGAAGTGATATGTAGTGATGTTATGTTCGACACCAAAGCTCAGAATCTTTGTCAAGAGAAAATCAAAACAAAACAAAAACAACACATTTCACATGAAAGTACTGATACATAGCTTGATTAATTTTTAAGCCAAAATCACATGATCTATGACTTCTGAAGATGTGTTCACCTGAAATCCACATGACTGTTTCAGTATTACAGGTCTTAAAAAGTGGCACTCAACAAAATGATTATTATCGTGAAATTTTCCTCATAAAATTATAACAAAAGTTTGATAAGTGTTCAATATAATGTTTATACACTATGCAAATAATGCTAAGCATGAATGTTTCAGACTATTGCACTGATAAACGCCATTTCTGACTGTTGCGTATGAGAAACATTAAACAGCAAACGCGTCAAAATTGGAACGAAACAGATTTGCTCGTTTAAACTGCGCACCGCAGTGAACAGTTATTATCAGCGTGGCTAAAAATGCACCTGCAGCGTGAACTTAGAGTGAGTTGATTTACTCGCTGATCTCAATGTCTCAATGTCAATCTCTTTTGTGCATTTCGTTAGCCTCATAGCATAATTGCCTAAGAAATAATTAATTCAAAAATTACTCAGGCAATTATGCTATGAGGCTAACAATTTGTATTATACTATAAAGTTATTAGGTTACTGTTGTGTTTCACAACAAATAGAAATAATATTAAACATGATCCGAATACTATGGAAGACCAAATTGTACCCTTTGAATTTTACCCTTTAAAAATGTGGTTGTTACATTTTTACAGATGTTACTGTGTTTGTTAATGAACATAAAATTACATCTTCATCCCAACTCTCACCCTAACTACTGCTAATGTCATTCAACTCAAGCTACATTTCAAAGAGACAAAACATGTCAAATTAATTTGCGAAATGTTCACTTGTTTGGCAAGTGTTTGTCATGTTCTGATGATAAAAGTACAATTAACTGTCTTTTTTTAATTAGTAGCAAAAATCTGCCTTTAAACTTAAAAGAAATAAAGATTTGACATTTATCATGATCATTTTTGGATATAGACTGATAGGAAAAAAATGTAGCCATTAGTGTCTAAACTAATCACCAATTACTTACTCATACTGTTTTGATTGAATCAGTGATCTGTCATCACCTACTGGTGTAACAATGTAGCAGAAAGACTCAGTATAAATAGGCACTATTGGAACACTGCTCGGTCATTCAAACTGAAGAACTGGGACAAACTGCAGTATAAAAAAAGGAGGAAAAACATTTAAAAAGCAGTGCAGTGGAACATAAATACATAGACTGGTTTGAAAAAGCTCAGAAACCAAGGGGAAGAAGACTGAAATCCCATAATGAAATAAGTCAGTGGCTATTCTTTCAGGCACCTCGTTAAAATGTTAAAAATAAAGGTTGTTGTTGACGCCCCTGCCTCCCTCAATTTTACCCTGTATTCTGGGGCCCTGCCACCAACCCTTGTCCCACCTGCTGCCATTACTCAACGTACATGTACATGTTTCTGAGAGAGCTCTCCTTTATGTAATGTTCTACTAGTAAATACCAAACCAAACTGCCAAGCACCTTAAAACTTCTGAAGGTGCACGAAGAGCACTTGATCATGTGATTTACCTGTAAATAACTGGAATCTGTAATGAACAATTTTTATTTATTTTTAGGTGGACAGGAGTTAGAAAAAGTCTGGGACATAATTTTGCTCTTAACTCCAAATCAGCAAGGAAATGAGAAATATTAGGCTATATAATTTACATAATAAGAAATTGGAAAAGATTCACATCCATTTGGCGTTCACACACTGCTTTTTTATGCTTGTATTTAATTGCTTGTATTTCCCTGACTTTACTGTTGAGAGACATGTTTCTCCTTGGCTATTATGCCATTAAATCCCACTGCATGCATCACTGGTCAGGATACTACAAGCTAGATTAAAAAAGAAAAACTCTCCATCCCCCTGCCTCTCTTCACATTCGTGAAAAAAATTCTGTCATCAATTACACACCCTCATGTCGTTCCAAACCCGTCACTCTTTCGTTTATCTTTGGAACACAAATGAAGATCTTTTTGATGAAATCTGAGAGCTTTTTGTCCCTAAATTGACAGCAACACAACTACCACTATTAACAAAAAGTTAATAAAGAGAAAGTGAGTAACTGCAAATACTGTATACAACTATTCATTTGAAGAATTTTCACTTTACTTGAGTATCAGGATTATGCTTAAAGGGGGGGTACAATGGTGTTTCATGTATTCAGAGTTGTTTACACTGTTAAAGAGATGGATTCTCATGCTTAACATGGCCAAAGTTTTTTAAAAATATTTTGGACGAATAACGGAGAATTTCTGTGCCGAAAATCTTACTTCCGGGTTGGTACAAGTTTCGGCTGGTTTTTTTTTGACCGTGGATCTAATGACGTAGACCAGAGTGGAACTCCTTATATGAGCATTTCTCCCGGAAAAGCGCGACCGCGCACCTCAACGCGCTTCAACAGGAAATCATCGGCAGCGCTGCATAGTGTCTCCGAAGTGTTTTTGGTGAGGGAAAGCTTACCAAAGAACCCAGCGTTAGGAACAGTGGATGCAGAAACGAGTTGTGTAGACTGTTTGTTCCCTGCATTTCGACGATGAATGTTTTATAAACAAAGCCCAGATCGACGGATTCTCTCTATGGCTCTGGCTTCGCCCACACGGCCCGCCTCCAGACGCTAGTTTTTTTCCGGAAAGACTCGGTACAGCCTATTTTCTCTTATAAATATAATAAAACTAAAAGACTTTTTGAAGATATGAAGGATGCAATACTACTCTATAGGTACTCAAGATTAACAGGAGATTGAGTGAAAATGAGCATTTCACCCCCCCTTTAAATCTGTTTAGTTTCTTTTCCCCGGTTTCACAGGCAAGGCTTAAGCCTAGTCCTAGACTAAAATACATGTTTGAGCTGTCTTAACTGAAAGCAACTTGCACTGACATATCAATATGTCACTGCCATTGTTTTGTCTCAAGATGCACAACAGTAATGTTCTTTTCTAAGGCAGGTTTATAAAATATACTTAAATGTCCTAATTGAACTCAGGCATAATCCTGGCTTAATCTTAGCCCTGTCTGTGTGTTTTGGTTTTGTTTTGCCTGTTCCTGTTTTGCCAGTGTTCCCTGTCATTGTTAGTGACCTCGGTTGCTGATTTGAGTTCCACAACTGTTTGCTGTTACGTTGATTACTCCCTGTGTATTTAAGCCCTTAGTTGCCCCTTTTCATTGTTCTGTGTCGTCTTGGTAGTATGTGGTTGTGCTAGTATCTTTCCCTTGTGATCTCCTGTATCACTATTGCCATGCTTTTACTAAAGCCAGACAGAGTCTTGACAGAGACTCTTGACAGAGTCCTACTGAAATATTTAATGAATTACTCTAAAAAACACTTTTTAGAAATTAAAATCTCATTAGTCATTAGTCCATACTTCAACTTATTTCTCAGGACATTTTAAACCACTTGTCATTTGAATTGAGATGCACTGACAACAAGAATCACTGTTCGCTCACATGTTAATTTAGTCTGCATAACAAGCACAAAAGAAATACAAAAATACAGCTGTTCATTTAATTTAAGATGCTAACATACAGTAAATCCAATGACCCGCTAAAATCCATATGAAAACATTTGATACATTGGGACTGTTTATAAAAACCTAGTCCAGATGGCAACTCTGTAATGATATGGTATTCCAGAATGTATAGGTGACAGCATCTGTTTTATCTGTGATAGTAGAAATCTGCCAGAAGAACCTGTTTAGTTTTGAAATGGGGGCCTGTCGTTGTTGGCATTGTGATTTATGAGGCAGCCCTTGGTAAATGCCAACTTTAATGGTCTTTTTCCACTTCCTGGACTGTTCTGACTAAAAGCAAAGTTTGGGGTGATGATCTGGACTATCTGTAGTACCTGTGGGTATTTGCAAGGCTCTGAAGGTTGTTGACATATTCTTTTCCATTTTTGTTGCTAAGCTCCAGCACACATGTAGCCTAGAAATCTAGAACCCTAACCCTAACCCTAGCCTCTTCTACCCTAGCGGCAGCAAATATTATTTTGCAGCCAGGGTGGTCTAGCAACTCTCCGTTGGCTTTCGAGCTGGAAAAACCAAGCTCTAAACAGGCCAATCACATCGTGTATAGAGTCTTATCTCCATGTCAACTACACAGCCAACTTTTACAGTTCTATATTTTGATATTGTGTATGCCACCTGGACATTAGACATTAGATACATCATGCATATTTAAATGAAGTATATTAATACATAATATTCCATTTGAACTAAGATTACAATTTTAACACATAATGAAAATGTGCATGCGTTTCAGATGAATTTACAGGTTTCAATATTCATACTATGTTTACATATGACTAAGTAAATCCCTGACATTCGGTTCTATTTATTTAATGAATCATAATGCAATTGTATTATTCAACGCGCTATTTGAGACATCAACCACTGGTCGATGACCATAATGTTTGTATAAACTGTAGGTAACAACTTTTAAAATGTACATCTAGGTCATAAAAACCGTAATATTTTCTTCTCAGCCATGTCAACAATTGTCTGTGAGCGAAATCTCCTCCCATCCGTTGTCTGATTGGCCTTTCGCAAGGATTCATGGGTTGTTAAAGTGTGTGGAGCCTGCATCCATGCGGGCTTTGTAGAAGGGTACAAACGGGGCACTGCTGAGCACACTTCAGAGCGTGAAAATGCTGAATGGGACGGCCTATGGACTCGTAGACTCAGCGAGCGCATGCAATTTAAGCCCACCAGACCACATGAAGTCCACATGAAGTGCGCCATTTGGGAGAGGGCCAAAGAATGGCTGCTGCTGCTGGCGAACAGCGGTCTTTCGAATCGGCTTTGGCCGCGACTCTGGAAGACTTGGAGTTAAGCTTTTCTTTGAGAAAAGAACAAAGAACGGCACTTAAGTCATTCTTAAAAAAGGAAGATGTGTTTGTAGTTCTGCCGACCAGATACGGCAAAAGTTGAATCTATCAACTAGCTCCGCTGGTGGGAAAACGCTCTGGTTGGTTGTAGCGCTATCCTATTGCGTGCAGAGGGAATTTGAAAGACAACCGTTTATCCCGCCCCTCGGACTGAGCCCTGCTAATGGTGAGTTCCCAGACGCAACATCTTGATGTGGGTCTGGCTTGCCAGGCAAGCACACATGCATATAAATGCGCATAATAGGCCCTGACTCTGTCCACCTTTATGTCGAGAAGACCTTGACCTCAGCATAATGTAGCCTGACGTCATACAGCACTGAATAGTCAGGGTCAGAGACCTTGAAGAGCTAACAAAGCAATAGCCAAAGTGAAATTGAACAGACTTATTATGAGTTCTATACATTTGCAATACACAGGAGACACAATGTGAGAATGAATGGGCAATAGAATGAAGAAAAATACAATTTGGATACATCACTAAGGATGATTGCATCTTAAGGATTCATCTGCAGTGAAATTACTTTAAATTTTACATCACAAATGACTCCACAGACTGTCTTTGTCATGGACTTTATGAAGTGCTTCACAGAATATAATATTGGCACTTTGTAAAGCTGAACTTCCATATCATGCGCAATATATAATGACGGAAATGATCACTGAGAGGACATTTAGTGTCAGTGTTTTCTGCTATCAGCAGTGCCGCTTCACAAAGCTGTCCGGCGCTTAAGCCATTGACAGAATCTCTCAATTTTAAATTGTTGCTGCAATTGCGGTTCCTCGTTCCTGCTCTTTTCATTTAATATGCAATACCTTGGCTGACAAAAAGATGAAAGCAAGAATAATTTAAAAGAAACTGTTTCCAATTCAGAAAAAAAAAAAAAACGACAACTATAATGAAAGGATTTTAACTGTGTTCTGAGGAAAACCTTTTCATAGATGTCAGTCAGGGCATGTAGAATTTGGAAATCTTGTCTTTTTTTTTTTTTTTTTACTAAACAAGCCATTAAATACTAAAATCGACTTTGTACAATAAACCATGAGAAAAAAGTCAATGAAGTAAAAAATGTGACAACTAGCCCCAGTCTCCCATATATTTTCAACAGTTTTAAAGGGAACTGACTCACATCTGGTTAAGTTTCTTTCTGCAACTCTCTTCAATCAATATTTAAATTCACGATGACCTCATGTGTCTATTGTCTCTGTGCTTTTCACATTTATGGCCACATGTATTTCTGCTGGTCTGACCTTCAGTGCTAAGCTAAAATCAGTGACCATAATTCAGGCATTGCACCCGCAGGTCGTCAGTGCTATCATTAGCTCCCACGGAGCTTTTTATATACTGTTACAAAGGAGAAAAAGTAGATAAATGGTAAATAGCGAATAGACAGTGATGTAAGTGAATTATTATTATTTATTATTATTGTTTTTAATTTATTAAAAAATCAGCCTATAATGTTTCATTAGAAAATGATAAGGCAGCTCTTCCCACCTATCCACAACATCAAAATCAACCCACACACATAAACAAATACACCCATATTGACAACCTCATATTGTACTGTCACTCACTTAGCATTGTCTTCATATTAGTGTTGTCATTTATCCATGTCTGTAACACTAAAGCCAGGATACCTTAATTAAAGTTGGATCATAGCGTGCATGAAAAACGAAAAGCGACAATTGAAGAATGTCTGTGATTTGATATTTCAAAAGGTTACATCTCAGGTCTAAATCCATTTGTCAACAGCTGCTGTAAATGACTCTCCTGTCCAGCATGAGCCGTTTGTCGGCTTCTTTATTGACACTAACATCACACATCCTGGGGATTTTTTTTTTCAAGTATGAGGACAAAATATGAGATTGCAATAATTTACTGAATCAAAGTATTAAATTAGATAATCAACTCCTTCATTGTCTTCAAATGTCACAACTTCACGTCTCTATATCACTTTACACGTTGTCTAAAAAGACTACAGAAAATCAACAAGTATTACAAAAGCAGTAAAAGCAAATAATGGGCTGCTTTGTGGAAGACAGCAGCTCTATCAGCCTTTGGACCAGGATTAAGATTCAATGTAGATTGTATACAGTGCTTTAGGATGCCGATCTCTTATTACACTGTGGGAAGATTTGATTGTGAAATGCATAAACTGTCACCTCTGGCAGTTAAATGTCCATCAATCATCTGAGACCTGATCCAAACACATATACCTTCCACATTTCAATTTACTGCCATGTTCAGTGACAGCTGGGTCAGGAGAGACTATATCCAGATGGACAACTTGACACTGATTACAGCGTCAAAACGCGAACCACCAACAATGCTGATTAGAAAAGTAATGAAATCTGAACAATGTTTACTTGGTATGATGGTCCTTTCTGTAATTACTTGCAGACAAAGGGCCAATATATGAGGAGTCAGACCTACCACAACCTTGACAAACAGAAGTAATGACTCTCCCCTTATTGAAGTGAAGGCCAATCAAGTGTCAAGAAGGGAGTGAAACAAACAAACCGGGCAGAACTGCCTGTGACTGATTATACAGCGATACGATTTATTTTAGAAACTCACCTCATCCTCTCTCTAAACCTTTGGACAAGGCATGTCAACTTCACTGAATCCATACACTAACACAATGAAGATTCTAGTTGCCATGAGATGAGCACACTTGGTGAACAGACAGAAGACTGTTTTTTATGTGTTGTATTCACAATTTTGTTTTGTTTGGTTTTATTTTAATGTTAAATGTTGCTATTTCAATAGCATACCTTATTGATCAATTTGGAAAGGTGGGACAATCCCTTTGCTTCTTTGTTTAGTGCCGTGAATGTCTACAATGTCACTCATAATGTTCTTTTCATAGAAGTCGTGTTGCAGGAAATGATAGATGGAAAACAGCTTCCCATCAAGAAATGACTTCTAGGAAAACAGCATTTTTTAAAAATCCCAAAGCTAAAAGGAGAATCAACATCGGAGAGCAACAAGAATTTGCACGTCTTTCCACGAAACATGACGTCAACTCCTGCTTAGCGTAAATGACAGATGGTACAGCAGGACATCCAAAAGCAAATGACTTTTACACTTAGAAGTATAGTTCACCCAAATATGAAAATTCTGTCATCCTTTATTCACCCTCATATCATTCCTTTCATCTGCAGAATATAAAGGCAGATATTTTGAGAAACAGGTAGGCCTATCACCCAAACATTGAAAGACAGTGGGGTCCAAAACAACACAGACATTTTTTCCAAAAAAACAAGAAAACCACAGAGGTTTGGAAAGACATTAGGGTGAGTAAAAAATAAAATAAAATAAAAATAAATATTTTGGTCAACTACCCCTTTAATTACTTTTCTTCTGGGGCTATACTTGAGAACATTTAATGTCTCCTTTTTATTTCATTTTCCCATTTTTAATTTTTTCATTTTTCATTTTCGTGTTATAAACAAATATCCAGCATGTTTTTTTTTGGGCGAATTAGGCGAATTAGCATTGGCGGTAGTGTATGTGATTCAACTAGACAAGTAGTATACTGTACATCCAGGCTTCTCGACTTTCACTTTTAACCTCTCATGCACAGATTGATTTTCTTAAGGCTTGCCTCATCTAACGCTATTCATAGATTTTTCCACTGTTAATTCACCACTCTCTCAAGCCAAAGGGCCAAAATAGCTGGTTAGAGAAGGCCAGCTTTGGCCTGGACGATAACCAATGCAACACGTTGTTACATAATGCCAACATAAATGCGATTTTCATTGTTTTAGCGAGTTAAAATAATCTCTGATGTGAGCTTTTTTTTAAATCAAAGCAGGAATTTGTTTAAATAAAGCATGATAGTTTGTTTTTTTCTACAAGAGCTGTTGTCTCACCCGGGATATGGTCAGGGGCATGTTGAAGTCTTTCCCTCCCTGCAGCCTGAAGCCCCATGGTGCAGGTCCTGACAGGGTTACTGTGTAATTGCTCATTTTGGAGAGAATTTAAAGCGAAAAGCTTCTTCTCGGATCAGTAAAGTCCTATCTTTCCCTTCAGTTCTTCTCCCTGTAGTCGGGATGACCAAACACCCGGGTACGGGCAGGCACCGAGGAGCCTCTGAAACACAACAACAACAGACAGGAAATGCAACAGAGTGAAAAAAAAGCTGTATTACCTTATGCCAGTATACGACCATCACACAGGATGTGAGGAAATATATCTGCACTATCAATACAACTCAAAAACATACCACAGAATGAATCAGACTTTAAAAAATAACAAATAGTTCAATCCCACCCCTGTTTACACTGACAAAATAATTTTAAAAAGTCTTAAAAGCAGAAGGAGGAGAGTTCTTGCCTGCTCGGATGGCCTGGACAGACAGCCTAAGAATAGATCCTCTCTGCAGAAAGCAATAACACTAAAGCCCTCGGGCCCTTATATGGCATGTAAGGGGACACCCCCAGATGCCAAGCCCCCATGATTCACATGGCGAATATAGCCTGTTCTTAGGGTAACACATTTTTCCACTCTGCTCCTATGGGCGTCCACTCATAGAGAACCATGGATATTGAGCTAGTGGGAAACGACTAATAAACAACAACGAGCCATAGTGGCTAAGTCTGACGTAATGTCACTTTATAACAGTGTCAGGGTGTAAATCCAAATAGAAGGCTGTAAGATTTGTTTGAGGTGATGGAACTGATTAAAACTTTCATCAAGAGCCTCGTCTCTTCTTTCTAACTTCACAGTGGAGGTTTAGGTTGCTGGGTTTTACAAAACCTGTGTGAACCAAGGAGTTTCATCAAAGCCACTTTAAAGCAAGCCTTCAAAGTTAGCAAAAAAAAAAAAAAAAAAAGGCATAACACATTGGTACACAGGTAAGCAGACCAGAGGCTGTTTTTTGGATGGATGTCAATGGAGGAGAGGCTTAACGAAGCTGAATAAACTGCTTTGCTGAGAAAACAGCTTATCATTTAATAAATTGACAGCCTATCGGCTAATCTTCAACACATTTGCCATTAAACATTAATTTTGGATTTATTTTTAGAGTTAACACTGGGAAAAAACGCAGTTTTATAAGACAAGTCTTGAAAAAATTTGCAACAGGTATGATTCAGTTTACCACAATTCTCATTCTTCTCTATGGCATATGCCAACACTGACTGACTATTTTACAACTCAATGATGTCAAGGCTGTAATGTGATGTAATGTGTACACGTGATCCAAATTGACCTTAATGCTTTCTCCAATGGAAGAGCTCCGGGCCTTGGTACCTCTCAATAATAAGACCATCTCTGGTTTCATAATACCTGGCGTAAAACATCCATTAGCATTCGTATTCAACTCAATTCAATTGCTCAACTGGTGCGGGACCCACAAGAGTTTGTGATTTGTATTCTTCCATCTTTGCTTAGAGCACTCATTTCTGCTGCAAGGTTGTTTTAAGCTGTTATAAGCTAGGAGAATGAACATATTCTAAATCAGTAAGTTATTCTAAGTTTGTGGTTATCTCAAATATCGTTCTCCAGTAGATTAAGGAGAATGAAAAAAAGACTTTTGAAAGAAAACTGAAAGTCTATTTTCCTGTCATCCCATGTTGTTGTCATCAGGGGGGTTTAAAACGAGCACACATACCAGAGAAGACGACTGACACGGTCAATACACTTACAGGACACCCACCATCCTTTGCCATTCATGCTTTGTGAAAGATCAGAGGTATATTTTAGCCAGGTCATTCTGATTGAATCCTGTCACTCTTATTCTTAAGAGTGACAAGTATAGAAAGCATTGTGGCTCCATCATGTTACACAATGACACACTCAATAGCTATTATTATAAACAATGCTGGTCTATGGAAAAGTAAAGCTCACCCTCAGCCATAAAATAACTTTCCTCTCTGTCTTGGTCCACTGTGAGACATGGGGACGTCGTCATTCAAATTCACAATTATGAAAAGCATTAATCTTCCCATTGCCTTGAATGGACAATTTTTTACAACTAAAGGTACGTTTACACAACAACGATGTACTAAAAACAATTTTTTTTCTTTACGCTTTTGTACAACGTTGTGAAAACGAGAAGAAAAAAACTGTATTATACATGCCAGGCCAGCGATGTCACTTTGTAAAG
This sequence comes from Scardinius erythrophthalmus, assembly GCF_964197995.2. NCBI lineage: Eukaryota > Metazoa > Chordata > Actinopteri > Cypriniformes > Leuciscidae > Scardinius > Scardinius erythrophthalmus. The sequence continues at coordinate 14,007,910 of NC_138238.1, read as the reverse complement.
AAACACTACGCGTCTGCGTACATCTAAGCATTCTTTTACAGAGTGGTGAATGTATGGTGAATTATGTACACCCGCGCATGCCGACTGACTGAACATGCGTATTGCATGTGCACGACGTCACCGTTTTCACAAATTCACATTGTTGTAGTTTACATGGAGACATCGTTTTAAAATGTTTTCATTTTCAGGACCCAAAAATGCTGTTGTCGTGTAAAGGTTTTTCAACTAAAAAGTTTTTAGTTGAAAATGGCGTCATGCAAACAGCCACTAAATTTTGTTGAAGCAACACTGGTGTTTAGGAAAGTTGCCAATGCATTTTAAGTAAAGGATAATGCACAATCTGTCTCTCATGGGGGGCCAGAAATTATAAATAAATATAAGAATAAATGAAAGAATAATAATAATAAAAAATTATTAGGTAAAAATACACAAAAAATAATTGATTGTATTGTAATTATAATACGCAATAATAAGTAACATTTTCCTATTACTTGTTCAATTATAATTTCTATATATATATATATATTTTTTTTTGCCTGCATACTCATTGCAAAACAAAACTGCTGGTGAACTGTAGATTAATATCCCACTTATTATACAGCTACTCACCAAACAAGTAAACAGGTAGCCTATATAAACATCCTTACCTGTATACTATTTTAAAGCTTCTGCTCAGAATTAAAAAAAAAAAATCCACAATAAACAAGATGAAAAATGCAACAATGTTACAATAATACTAAAGTCCTTTAATGTAATTTTCAGGTTACAATTTAGAATAATGTTCTGTCATTAATTTAATTCTTAAATTGAACAATCTGTCAATTAATTAATTCTAATGTGAAGATCATGGTAATCCACTAGTAATGACTCAAGTGTTACTACATCCTTCTAAAGGAATTACTTATTTACAAAAACTTACAAAAACCTCAAAAGCTTACAATGACTTCAGTATGAAGTCCCCAATGACTTGGGGATTTTAACCTTCATGTTGATGACAGCTCATCTTGCCCCGCAATGGAATTGTTAACATTGACTGAAGTTTCTGAGCCCACTCACCAAAAAGGCCATATTTTAGACTTTAGTTTTTAGTTTTTACGCTTGGCCAATGTATCTGTAAATGATGTCCATATGAGTGATCATAGTATTGTTCTGTTTGATCTGCACTTCAGTCCTGAGCCAAAGCCTTCAGCACTTAGGTCTCAGAGGCGTGTTATCACTGCTAATACTGTAGATACTTTTTCTGATATGTTTGATCCTGTTTTAGTCATGGATTGCCTCGATGTGGATGATTTCATTCACTGTTTTAATAATCACTGTGTAACAATTCTGGATCAGGTGGCTCCTGTTAAATCTAACTTGTCTACTCAGAAAAAAGTGTGCCCTTGGATAAATGAAGATATCCTAAGCCTTAAGAGACTGTGTCGAAAGACTGAACGCCTGTGGAAATCCACTAGTCTTGAGGTGCACAGGCTCTATCTCAGGGATCTTGTGTCGTCATACAATGTGATGGTTGAATATGCCAGATCTGACTATATCTGTCAACTGGTAACATTGAATAAAAGAAATCCTAAAGTGTTGTTTGACACGATCAATGCACTTGTATGTCCTGCTGCTCCAGTTACCCCTGTTTTTTGTGAAGCTGACAGCAACGCCTTCTTGGGATTTTTCACCAACAAAATTAAGATGATTAAGGATAAAATCCCGCCCCTTCCGTGTGGTGCCCCTGCTGTTTTTGAGCCTGTCTCCAGCATGTGGCCCTCATTTAGGACTGTGACGTTTGCTGTTATTTCGGAACTGGTGACCAAGATGAAGCCATCTTCTTGTTCATCTGATGTCCTTCCTTATAGGCTCTTCCAAAAAGTGTTTGAGGTAATTGGCCCTTGTGTTACCAAAATGGTTAACCTCTCTTTGTCTACTGGTGTGTTTCCCAATGCTTTCAAGCATGCCATAGTGGAGCCCTTACTAAAAAAAGCAGGTTTAGACCCGACGGATTTCAATAGTTTTAGGCCGATTTCTAAGCTCCTGTTCCTGTCCAAAATCCTTGAGAAGGTGGTCTGTGAACAGTTGACATTTTTCCTGGACAAAAGTAACATCCATGAGTCATTTCAGTCCGGTTTCCGTAAACAACACTCTACTGAAACAGCCTTACTGAAAGTGTCAAATGACATTATGATGTCTGCTGATTCTGGAAAACACACTGTTCTAGTTCTTTTGGATCTGTCCTCAGTCTTTGACACTGTTGACCATCAGGTTTTGCTGAGAAGACTGAGGGATCAAGTTGGACTGTCAGGGTCAGTTCTACAGTGGTTCTCCTCATACAGTATCTATCTGGGCGTAGCTTCAGTGTTACACCTAACCAAATAAGGTCTGAGTCTGCGGATTTGGTGTGTGGAGTGCCTCAAGGTTCCGTTTTGGGTCCTGTTTTATTTTTGTTGTATTTGATCCCTTTGGGAAAGATCATACAAAGGTTCAGTGATGTTCTTTCCACCTATTCACTGATGATATCCAACTTTACTGCTCCTTTAAGCCATCTGAGATCTGGAAGCTAAACTCCTTGCTCCTGTGTCTCGTCGAAATAAAAAAAATGGCTAAGTGATAACTCTCTGCAGCTCAATGCAGACAAAACAGAAACTCTGGTTATTGCCCCTGATGTTTCATTTCCAGGGATTAAACAGTACTTGGGGGACTTAGGCTAGTCTGCTAAGCCAAGTCTCAGAAACTTGGGAGTTATCTTGGACAAAGACATGTCATTAATGCAGCACTGTAAGCAGCTGACGAGGAACTGCTTCTTTCAATTAAGGAAAATATCTAAACTTAGAAATATGGTCTCACGAAATGATTTGGAGCTTATCATTCATGCTTTTGTGTCTTCACGTTTAGACTATTGTAATAGTTTATTTTCATGTCTAAACAAGAAGGAGCTCTCTCGACTGCAATTAGTGCAAAACTCTGCAGCCAGAATTCTGACCCGTACTAATAGGAGGACTCACATATCCCCTATTCTAAAAGAACTGCATTGGCTGCTAGTATCCTATACCTATAGATCAAGTTTAAAATTCTAGTTCTAGTTTTCAGAGCCTTGCATGGTCAGGCTCCATCTTACATCAGTGATCTGATCCAGCCCTACACCCCTGTGCGGGCTCTGAGGTCTGTGGATCAGAATCTGCTGAAGGTTCCACGCACTCGTTTTCGTAGGTGACCGATCCTTTCAGGCTGTTGCTTCTAGGCTTTGGAATGATCTTCCGCCCTCTTTGCGCTCTATTGACTCTGCTGATACCTTCAAGTGCAAACTAAAGACTCATCTATTTGTTCAGGCTTTTAATGAGCTACTTTTGGGTTGATATGATCTTGTATTGTCTTGGCCTTTTTATATTATGTGTATATTCTGATGTAAATTTCTGTTGTGAAGCACTTTGTGGCTTTCTGTCTGTGAAAGGTGCTATAGAAATAAAGCTTACTTACTTACTTACTTACTCACTAATTTCTAGAGAGTTATCACGCTTTTCACTTTAAATTCCTGTTCCAAATAATTAGTAATTCCTTTTTGGGTAATTTGGTAACACTTGAGTCATTTCTATTGGGTCACCATTATCTTCACTTGCATGCCGTGATTGTCCAACCAAAATCAAGTAATCCAGAGTAAAATATTTTTGGGTCAAATTTTATTCAATAAATAAATAAATGTTTTATAGTTGCTTGCCATCCTGAAATGCTTTTTCTAAATAAAGGTTTGGAAATGTAACGACTATTTGGTCTTGTCCCGTTCTAAAAGTATGTGCTATTTATAACGCATTTCTTTCTGTAAATTGGTCAGAAACAACCTTAACAAGCTAACAAAGTTTCTTCTGAACATCTGTGATAGTTACCATGGAGGACGTCACAGCATCTGTATCACTGGGCTTATTGTATGTGCACAGATGGTTTCTCTCCTGTCATCAAGAATTTTTTACACTGGGTCACGGATACAACAAGGCAATAGAAGTGACAAAAGTGTAACTGTCTCTAACAAGCTTTACTATTTAAGTCAGTTTTAATCTGACAGTTGCCAAGTAGCCTATGTACAGTATTGTCAAGTATATCTATGTATTTTGTTCTTTACTGTTCAACATCAAAAACCATGTAAAATAAAGCTGTATTTGAACTACATTGCACATTTGACATATTTCTGAAACCCAAAAGCATAAATATTTTTTTTTACATGCAAGCATAATTCATAATACTGATTAGAATATAATATTTATTAACATTATCAATCACCCAAATACATAATTCAATAAATTAAAGTGAAATCACACACTCATTGCAAGATGGACTAAAATTGTAATGCTTTTGGCCATCCAACATGTGCATGAAGAACGGTTGTGAAGAAAACACAATAGCACCACATACGATTAGGAGATATATAAATACATTTTAAACACCAAAGCAATAGAACTATTAAATATTGTTTTGCAGCTACTCCAATATGGTCAGCAGAGATACTCAGATCACCTCTAATTTAGGTCAGAGAGTCCAGGCTTTATTATAAATTGCTACAAGAGAAAGAGTCAATGGCACAGAGCTGTTTACTCCTTAATCTTATCTCCAGGGGCTTGTGACCTTGTTCAGAGCTCATTGTAGAAATCAGACAGAGTGAATCTTATATAAATGCAGAGCCAGCAACTGCGTACATATATACTTTAAGGCTGCTCAAGGTACAGTTTATGGAAAAATAGCCTTTTTTTAGTTTCTTTTCATATTTGTGAAATTTATCAATATAAATATTTATTGGTTAAATGGAAGAAAAATAGTTGAATACAATAGAATGCTTTAGAAAGGGAGTTTGTTCTTAAATTGGATCCAGTCTAACCAGTCTTGGCTGGTGAATGAGGTGTTTATTACTGAGGTGTAAAAATCTCTTCATTGATGACATGTTTGTTGGCGTGAGGGCGGGACTGTCACTCAAATGACATCACAGCAATAGCAAACCACATAATCCAAGTAATCCCAGATGGACAAAATCAAGTCCTGCCCTACTTTTTTTTTTTTCTTGTTTGACAAGCCGTTTCACTTTCAAGAAAAGAATATCGCAACTTCCATTTCATGCCGACTTTAAACCTGCAACCCAAATCACTGATGTGTCATGCACACTTTGGTTTACTCATCACAAGTGGTTTAAATGAAACTGTAAGAATCATAAAGCCATAAGTTTAACTAGGACGTTGAAAAAATATTTTCCCCAAAACATATGTAGAACATTTGTCACGTTAAATCACTTAAACAAATATTAGGAACGAAATTATAAAGGGTTTTCACTTTTTTTTTTTTTTTTTGTGATGGGTGCCGTTTCATAGAGATATTAAGAATGTAAATGATGCTGCACTGTTTATCACAATTACTGTATATGAGAAGAAATATCTAAATGTTTGGTCCCACTTTATATTAGGTGGCCTTAACTATGTACTTACATCAAAAAATAAGTACAATGTACTTGTGTTCATATTTTATTGCAAAACACTTTTGTTGCTATTGAGGTTGGATACAGGTAAGGTTAGGGACAGGTGTGGTGGTATGGGTAGGTTTAAGGGTAGGTTAAGGTGTAAGGAATGGGTCAACAGTGTAATTATAATGTAATTGTAGAAATTAATTACAGATGTCATTATATGTATGTATTTTTACAATGTAAAAACATCTAGGCTATGTACACAATAATTACATGGTATCAAATTATTAATTTAAATGTAAGTACATAATTAAGGCCACCTAATATAAAGTGGGCCCATATGCCATATGCAGTTTTAGTTTTTTAGGTGCATTGGTAAAAAAAGTTTTGAAAAACAATTACTGTATGACCTTTACCATGCACATATAAATATAATATGATGAAAGCTTCAGACCTGGAGTAACGAAAATATAGGGAAGGACAATGAAGACGTGAAAATGTTATCACAAATATAATGTATGACCTGTGGCTTTGGCTGATAAGCTAACTTATCATTCATATAGCACTTGATTATGTCACTCCGACGGCGTCCAGGCAACAAATCACATGCAAGTCAGCAGGACACACTATTGACCTCCTTGATAACAGTGAGTGACTGGATATAAAGTAGGTGTTCACTGCTAAATGTGTATCAATGCTAAATGAAGAGTTGCTAATCAGGTGAACATTCTGGCAACATCAGTAAATATGCAGGCCAAGTGCCCCATAGAAAAATATTAAAACATCTATGAAGCATATTTACCTCAAAACGAAAATGGTAAACATATATTTCAGTCAGTGAATTTGATCAGTTTCAGAGACCATTATATGAGAAAGTGTATGTAACTTTGAGAACACGTCAGCCTTTAAAAGCAATGGAGCGTTCTGGCTGAGTACTTCCCCAAAACTAATCTTGTTAAAAGCGTTTCCCCTCTAATCCCTAAGGACTCCCAGAAACTGGCGTATTAATCCCACTAAAGCATCTCTGAAATCCAGCAGAAAGGCATCTGAAAGGTACAGTTCATTACAGCCACAGGCTCTGAGACCAGTCATTTGAATTTAAAAGACAATTTTCACATTTATAGGGGTTTTGATGTTATTGTAGCCTGCACAGAGAATGAAAAACATTTAAAACCAAATATTTCTATCAAAAAAAGCCTATTTTACATTAAGAAAGCATGCAGGTGATCACAACCATGGGGATTTTCACATGTGGATAGAGAAACATGGCACAACACAAAAGCATTAAAAATCATACAGTCAAGATTATTTGTTAAGCAAACTTTCGTATTAACATTCAATAGACAAATATACGTATTGGCCATACAGTTCTGGAAAAAAAAATATATATAAACTATAATCAAGACAAAAAATGTATTTTGATCAGCAGCAAGAAAAATCATTGGTCATTGGTTCTCAAAGTGCTTATTTCGTTATGAATATGTTGGTGGGAATACCTGATACTTTAAAGCTGAAGTGTTTTATTAAAATTTTTATTTATTTATCTTTCAATTTTAAAATTAAGGGTGCACAATATATCTGTAGCTTTGAAGTATCGATAAATGTAATCTTTATCAAATCGGAAAATTTATATCCATTTTTCAGACTGAATGTAAGTATCGGCCATTTATCGTTTATCAGCCATTACGATAAAAATATTTTTACATTTGTACATGAAATTACACACTTCACCTTTAAAGAAACATCAAAATATCCACTTTTACACCTGTAGACAGGGCTCTACATTTCATAGTGAGACCAAAATCTCTGGCTGGGTAAAAACTAGGTGTTTGAATCTTCAAGTCACAGATCACGTGTTGTGTTTGATCTTGTGCAGGCACTGGGAACCGTTTATTCCAATGGCCTAAAGCACAACCTTCAATGGATGAAGCATCTCACTAAAGGGATGGATGTATCTGAAAACATTCAGAGCAGTGTTAATCCACAACTGAATCACTGTTTGCTGCTTTACAAAACTGTCGAATTCTTCCCTGAGAGGAGAGGATCATCTCCACACCACTGAAAGAAGCCCGAAAGGGTGTCCTGACCCCACTTTCCTATAGAAATACAGACCTTGTTCACCTTGTAGGCTGTGGTCACCCATTGTCCTCCTCGAAACAGGCAAAAGTATACAATAATAACAGCACTGCCAAATTTCAGATGTCAGTTGTAACAGCATGCAGGTTCAGTTTTGAGCCCTGTGTAAAGGAGACAAAATGGTGGAAGGAACAAGTCAGATGACCAAGAGTTTGTTGAGATTGTGTCCTTAAGTATAAGTCAGTGGTAGTGTAGCCCGTATTCAGTCAATGCCAGCAGGATCCACAGTGACAGAGGCTTCCTCCACCGAAGCACCTGGGAGCTGTCTGGAGGAGCCACTGCTGCGCCCTACTGAGAGGAGGCTTGGACTGGACTCTGACGTCACAATGATGGAAGGGATCCGAACCAACAGTCTTTTCTCATCAACTTTGTCTGAGACTATATCTGGCTAAATGTAGAAAGAGAAAAGACAGTGAGGGAGGAAATAAATAAATACAATTTTAAATAACTAATAATAATTGTAACTCAAACGTCATTTAGAACCTAACCCAGTCCGAAAAGAGCACTTACAGAGGACGAGAGACAACTGGACAGGCTCCCCTCAGCCATGGAGATCTCTTCTTTGTCGTCTGCCATCTGAAAGAGAGAGAGGGGAGATACGAATGAAATTGACGATTATGAGGGTTTGCCATAGTTGCATAGTTCAGCACTTCTCTTTCTCATTCTTAAAGCTCAGATATTTAATCACTGATTAAGTTTGCACAGTGTTTAAATGGGCTGTGACCAGTCAAAAGAAAAAGGTGGAAGGGCAGAGCAGAAGGTGCCACCCAGTGGACACGCTGATGCTGTTCATCTTGATGACATGGGATGAGCTTCTGTTTATGGGGATTATCTCTCTAAAACCAGCAGATTAGGGCAGGAGAATTAAAGCAGGCTTAATATCAATGTAATGGACCCTCATTCAAGCCTGCACTTGAAAGAAACGTCATGCGCACTGATCCACACTGTACATCTTTCACATGCTCTACTGGCTCAAGACCTGTGTGCAATAACATTGTATTAACAACAGGAGCGGAATCAATTTGATTACCATTTTTTAAATGAACAGAACTTTTTGAGCAGTTTTTTTTATTAGAATCAAGTGTCTGTGACTGGAAACTAGAAACAATGTTATTACATTGTATATCCTTTTGACTGGTGATAGACACAAAAGCAGGATTTGTTTAAAGCTCCAATATGTAGGAATTTTGTAATAAAATTTCCGAAAATAACTTGCACAGTGTGATATATTTCCTCCAGTTGTGTACTTAAAATATCTCAAAAGTCTCCAAAGATTTTTTATTTCAGAGAAATTCCGATTTTAAATAACTGGCCGTCCCGGAAAAGAAATGTCGCGCCTCAGTGACGTAATGTCCGCTCTATCCCTTTTTCCGGTGTGAACCATGTGATAGGATATTCCACCACACCGGATTTTTTTTTTTTTTACAACAACTTTATTGAGGTTTTTTTTCTTATCACAATAAACAATACAGACGTCTGACAAAGAATAAAATTTAATAAAATAAAAAATATGACCCACCACACCGGAATAGCATGGTCAAATGCGGAAGTGGTGGTTATAGCGTTATAGACTGTATGGTTATAGCTGTTATGGATCACGAACTCTTTATTGAAGTGCCAACAAAACGAAAGCGTCAATATTCGGATACACGCGGAGTCGCGGACTGTGTGACAAACGGAGGAATAAAACCCGGATAAACATCGGCAGGCGTTTTCGAGATGGAGAGAGCTGCGCGTCAATCTTGGACTTGACAGAGACTCTCTCGCGAGTGTATTGAGACAGGTAAGACATGCAACTGTCAATAATAGCACGTATAAACAAAGTTATATTGCTCTTTGTACTTTGGTAAGGCTTTTTATCACGTGTGGTGACCGAGATTATGGCAGTACAATTACAATCGGAGATGATGTTAAAAAAAATATTTAGTCATTACTTGCAAATGTTCGTTCAAATTTACTTTTAGATATTGGTTTGAACACGTTAAACAACACGGCATTAACCATAAAAACGTAAAACTGCACAACGTTAACCAAATAAATCATTTGACAAATAGCTGTATGTTGTAACGGGATAATATAGCATACCATTTCACGTTCCTTGTAGTTCATTAATTATGATGACATAAAATAATACGATCAGACATACAGGTAATACAAAAACGAATGAATTACCTCATCCGTGATCATGATTCATTAATTCCATGTAGATATATCGCTAGATGGTGAAAACGCATTAAATATCTCCCATCGTCACCTCCTTCATAGCGTCATCAAGCTTCGCCTTTGTTATTGTTGGAAACTGCGCCCTCTTGTGGTCAAATACCAAAGTCGCATACTGGAGCTTTAAGTCCATTAATATGAGAGAGTTATTGTCTGATATTACTTTATGTTGTACAATCCCTTCAGTGAAGTAGATCAATGGTTCTCAAATGGCGTGACGCCATGGGTCACAGTTCTGTTCAGACAAATAAAAATTCTAAATGCAAAATTATAAAATTCCACAAAATATGATCATATTATAGTTTAAAATAATATAAAATAAAACCAATAAATATGTAAAATGCTTCCTAAAAAAAATCTAATTAAAGCCATATAAATGCAATCTAATAATTGGTCTTAACTATACATTTAATAATAATAATAATAATAATAAAAAACAAGAATGTGGTAAAATTTCATTTTTATAAAAACTAATACTGGCAAAAAGCATAACACGTTTCTTTAATTTTATATTTTTTTCATATAACAACCAATCAGTCATATTTGAGTTTCACAGTTAGTTGTAAGCTGTTGATTTGATTTACTAAAAGAACTGACTCAGAGTCGTTCATTCATGATTCTTTCTGGAACTGGTCTACACTGGTTTGTTTCACTGTATGTTTCTGATTCACTAAAAATAACAGGAGTCGTTTGCACTACAAATTGGACTGCACTAGTTGAGCTGTACATTTCTAAATCACCATTCATTTGTTCTGCAAGTCATTCATTTAGGAATCGGACTAGACTGACTGACTGTTTGTACATTAGTTGATTCACATTGTGTTTAATTCACTAATGGCACCTTTTTAATAAGAGTCAGTCGTTTGAGAATCAGGCTACACTGGTTGCACTGTTTCTGATTCACTAAAAAGAAGTGTCTCAAAAGAGTCATTTCTTTGGGAAACAGACTACAATGGCCGCACTAAATGTTTCGTGCTGAAGATTCAGAAGTGACTTTCGATAATAAGTGTTATTTATAATAAGGTTCCCTCATGATTTATCATTCAAGTGGAAAAGAAAATGTATCATTATTGAGCAGTCCCAGGAGGCTGAATTAAAAAAAGCCATCTTTATCTGCAGAGCAAGAACAACTGTAGATTTTAGAAAGTGATAGCTCCGCACCGCTACATCTAAGAGATAAGCCAGTGAAAGAAGTACAAATCTCTCTCTCAAACTTTATGTACAGTCAAACGAAATAACAGAAGAGCATCATTAGCACATACAACCATGCAGACTTTTGAGGACACTTTGTCACGAACTACGCTGACTGAAACCAGGGCAGTGAACTTCAAGATATGAAGGATGGAATTAAATTTCCAAATGAATTTTAAATCTGATGGAGTCATTTCCTCTCTAAAAATGAATGTGGCCTTCCTAATTTCATAAATCAAGGAGCGCTGAGTGAGCTGAGAAGCTTCTGATTAATGAGGTGAGATATGACACTTATTGAAGACTTTTACTTACACTGATGTATGCACTGGTCCGGTTCACGCTCGGCTCGGTTAGACTCTGAGCTGAGGTTCTGTCGAAGATACCAGAGTCTCTGCTCTTGACCTTCAGCCTCAGAGAGCTGGTGCGCTTGATATCTGACGGATCTTTCCGGATGTCAGATGAGACCTGACGACTAGCAGGCCGTGAAGTCACACTGGAGATATCTGCCTCAGTGTCCGTCCAGCCCTGTCCATACACAACAAACACTCAATGCTCATCCAATAAGGAGAAGTGCACGATAAAAATCAAATCAAAATAATTGTGAGATTTCTGTGATCATTTGAATGAGGAAGGCCAGAAACATACTTTACACAATGGCATGCATAAGAGAATGTTTGGCTGACATATTACACGAGGGATAGTTGATCCAAAAATGAAAATTCTGTCATAATTTACGCAATGTTGTTCCAAACTTGTATACATTTCTTTCTTCTGCAGAACACAAAAGAATATTTTGTGATATTTTGATATTTTGATATTTAAAATCTTTTGACAAAAGATAAAATATCTTTAAACAAAAGATATTTTGAAGAATTTTGGTAACCAAACAGTTTCAGTTCCCATTTACTTTCATTGTTTGTTTGTTTTTGTCCATACAATGGAAGTCAATGGAAACCCGAAACTGTTTGGTAACCAACATTCTTTAAAATATTTTCTTGTTTGGTAAAAAATTCAAACAGGATTGGAACGAGGGTGAGCAATCGATTACAGAATTTTCATTTTGGCGTGGACTATCCTTTTAAGGCAATTCAGTTCACTTGGTGACGTCCCTATTACAGTGTGTACTTGGTTAACATTATTAACTGCAGGGTTCAGAAATTAATATATATAAATTCTTGTATAGAGTTTGTTTGCCAAAAGGTGTTTTCTTACCGACTCGCTGTCAGACACCGAGGACAAGCGTGTTTTCCCGGCACGCTGCATGTTGTTGCTGGTCTCAGAGGACTGGCTAGTCAAAGTGGAGCGTCGTGTGGACATAAAGCTACTGCTCATAAACCGGTCTCTACGAGGTACACACAGCAGCACTCCCAGACATGGTATGTACTTAGCAATGGCAGACCTGGGAGAGAGAGAGAGAAAGAAAGGGGTGATTTGTGAAAAAGGGCGGGAAAATGAAGGAAATGTCAAATTGCAATTCACATCGATTTTCCAGAGCTGTCAATGAAATAAGTGACTGAAGTGGCGATGGATTTTTGGGTTTGTTGTTTCTTATTTTAAAACCAGACTTAACAGTTCAGATCAATCCTTTAAAAGGATGTCATATTGAGGCAATAGGAATGGGCAAATGATGACCTCATTAGTTGCTTCATCATAAGGCACTAATCTTGTGCAGCTCACCGCAGATCTGTTATGAGCAATATATGGCCCAATGCATCCAGACTAGATCAATCTGAAGTAAAGCTGACTTTTAAAGGTCAGAATCTACCTCTGTCGTCTCAAGGTATTTGTGCTAGCACTCTGTACATAAAGCCGCTGATCAATTTGGGTTTGTCTGGCCTTGAAGCACGCAGCATGCATGTTTGTGGAACAATGTTTCATTTCACTGGACAGGTGTGCTTCAGTGCCTCAATATGCTGCCAAGGTCTTTCAATTTTTGTGCACATCAATACAGTGTAAAATATTGCCAGGATTTTACAATATTTAACAGGAACTTATCTTAAAATAAAATACAAAAGAAATATATATATTTTAAATATTGGGGTCAGTAAAAAAAGAAAATAATACTTTCATCCAGAATGTGTTAAATTTATCAAAAGTGTTTGACATTCATAATGTTACAAAATACTTTTTAAATAAATACATTTTAAATCTATTCATAAAACACACAAAAAAAAAAACCCACACAAATATTAAGCACCACAGCTGTTTTCAACATTGATAATATGAAATGTTTATTGAGCAGCAAATCAGCATATTATAATGATTTCTAAAGGATCATGTGACCCTGAAGACTGGAGTAATGATGCTGAAAATTCAGCTTTGCCAGAACAGGAATAAATGACATTTTATTATATTATGTAATTATTTCATTATTGTTATTTTGTAATCATATTTCCCCATTTTACTGTTTTTGAATGCAGCCTTGGTGAGCATAATAATGCTTTTAAAAAAAACGTCCCCACCCCTATAGTGTGTGTATACATGATTTTAAAATAAAATCATGTAACCTTGGTAATTTTCTTCCACTGTAACAGGTATAGAACTTATACTGTTAAATAGATGTATCATCAAGTAGATTTCACACAAAATTGTTAATTTATATACCTGATGTTAATCTGATCGAATTGAGTGCTTTCCCCTTTAATTGTTGTGATGTCACAAATCAACATAACTATCACAGATATTCAGTTGCCTAAAAACTTTATTTTTATCTTTGTGGACTGTGGACGCTACAATAACTTCCTGTTCTGTTTAATCCTCTTCCCTTTTACATTGTAATCTCACGGGAGAGGTAGGTTTCTTTTGACTTCTGATAATCTTATTTAATATTTATTGCAATTATTGCTTTTAAATCTATATTTTACTCCAATTCATGTGTTTATTGTTATTTTACTTGATTATTTTTGTCTTCTGCTAAATATGTGAAAATAAGAGCACGTGTTGATCAAATGGTGATCAGTGTGCATATGTATTTTATGGAGAACAAGGCAATTCACTCTCAAAGAAGCTGCTTATTTGTGTTTTATATCAGGGGATGAATAAAAGATTCCAAGTGAACCGCCGCCTGCTGTCCTGTGTCTAACTCTACAACGCAGAACCAAAGTGTTTTACAACTGGTGTCGCTGGCCGCACATCACGCTTGGCATCGTGTGCCACTGGTTACACCACAATACAACAATTTATTGAAACAAAAACACTATTCTGCTATACCACAATTATTTTGTGCTGCTGTTCACTGTGAAGTTACAGTTTATAATCACCATATAATTGTAACAAATTGTTAAAATGAATGAGAATGCGCAGCAATAGTATCCATTAATATACTGCAAATTCTTTTTAAATGCAGCAGAATAGATAACTATGTAAAAAAGCTTACTCTCATCAGCATCATCATACCTGTACTTGGGGTGAGTGATGGCATAGATGATTGGGTTGTGAATGGCGGATGCTTTGGCAATCACAGCAGGCACAGAGTTCATGTACGGTGTGAGCATGTCAGCGTATCTGTGGAAAGAGTAAAAGAGACATAACATTACACATTATAATGCATTCATTTGACATTTTCATGATTTAATTATTTTCTTTTATCAATTAATGAACACCTGCAGTTCCATCACAAACCACTCATGAACCCACAGCTTGAGAAAACCTGATTTTATAACAACAAAATGTCAAGACCAGGAACGGACTGAAACTGAGGGCTTAAATACATGAGGGCTAACAAAGGAGCTGATGAGTTAATTAACAAGACACAACTGAACAGAATACTAAAATCGATCAGAAACCATAGAAACAAACAGGAAGGGAACGGAGGACAACTGAACTAATTAACAGACTATAAGATTAACAATGAGAATCAGACATGAACCGAACTGAAAAACAGATCCAGAACAAAACAAACTAGAAATGTGACAAATAATATTATATTTGTGGCACAGGTATCAGGTAGCTTACTACTGTAGCACTTGGTAGTGATGGGAAGTTCGGATCATTTTACTGACTCTCTTGTTCGATCTCGTTCATCAAAATGAACAAATCTTTGTGTTCATTTAAGTGGCTTTATATGTTATACTTTTAACAGGCAAATTCCCTGAACACATCCACCTATGCAATCTTGGTCATATTCTGAATTAAGAAATCATTATAATGCAGTCAAAAATAATTTACAGGAAACATAAATAATTACTTTACCTTCTGAGTCTTTCGTTCATGAATGACCCATCACTAGCTCTTTGGCCACACATAACTACCTTGAAAAAATATCTGCTTCTCACATGGAACACACTATATTATGTGATTCAGATAAATGGATTTTTTTATTATATTCAATTTAATAAATTAAATTTCTGCTCATTTCTACCTTGAAGGTCTTGAACAAATAATTGAAATCCCTAATGGTCAATATCATGTGTAAACACAGTGACAACCGAAGTGTGCGTTTATCTGTCAAAATTGTTTAGCAGTTTAAGTTGCTTCTGACTAAAATCAATGCTAATTAAATAACATAAATCAAGAAGGATGTAAAAAAAGGGATTGTGGGTGTAAGACATGTTGATTCTTACCCAGCAAAAGCAGTAAGAGCTACACAGGAGTATGGAGACCAAGAGATGACATACAGCAGGATCACTATAAGCGCTATCTTTGCCATCTTCCATTCATTTTTCATTCGGTGGATCTTCTTGATAGAGTCTCTGAGTCCTCCTTCTCCATTGATTTTTCCCACAGCTCTGTTATTCCCATCATATAGACATGTAAACAAACAGATTCAGTACACACAGGAAGAGACGGAACATGCATCAAAGCGTACAAACAGATTTGATCATCTTTGTCTTCTGTAAAGAACACCGTAACACAGCACTAATCTAAAATAGATCTCTTTTTGATAAATAATACAATTGCCCTTAACAAAAAAATGGTATACTTCCTCTTTCGGGTTCAGACCTGTGGTCAAACACGCTCACAGAAATGGTAAAAGTGCTTACCTGTTGGTATCCCGGATGGCCCTGAAGATGAAGAAGTAGCAATACATGATGACAAAGAGGGGGATGAAGAATACAAATGTAAAGAGCAGCATTGTGTAGGCGCGTACTGAAGGAGTGAAGGTCATGTAGTCCCACGAACAGGATGTTAGCAAACCTTCAGGAACATACGCACCTGTGAATATAAAACACATTTTTTCTTATACACAATTTTAAAATGAAATGCCTCTTTTGTCTTCTTAGACAAAATGCCCCTGGTAAGTGAATGTTTGTAAGCACTTACTCCATCCAAAGAATGGGGGCAGGCTCCAACCCATAGAGTACATCCAAGCAGCGGAGAGTATCAACAGGGCTCGTTTGCGTGACATAACGCCAATCGAGGCCAAAGGACGAGTGATAACGAAGTATCGATCAACCGCAATAACCATGAGCGTCATCATTGAGCAGATACCAAACAGAGCGCCGCAGAATGCATATAACTCACAGGCTGTGGAGAGAGAGAGAAATACCAAGAAATAATGTAAAAAGGAACATTATTGCATTTCATAATGCACCAAATATGTAATCCAGCACTGCATTCATAAAGCAAGTCCTTCACAATGTTTCTTATGAGTAATAAATCATACCACAGGCCATAAAGAGTAGGCTACATTTAAATCAACCACCTCACTCATGCTCCTGAAAATGGCCTATTTTTTTTTCCTTCTCAATATAGAAATACCTGTTAATTCATTCAAGGTGTACATTTTGGCAACTGTGTAATTATAATAATAATGAAAATCCCTGTAACCCTGCAAATCTATAATTACTTGGAATTGTCACTAATGTAAACAGGTTTTTCACTGTACAGGGGTGCGTTTCCCGTACAACTATAGCTCGCTGCTTAATTACCATAGTAGGCCTACGATGCATCGTTGGAGAAATCAACTAGCTAGTCACGACTGTTTCCCGAAACCGTATTTCGCAAAGTATCGTTCAACCACGTCGGTTTATGACGTCTTGCACGTGGTGGACTAATAACTTATTTTAATTAATCTGTTTGAGATCGAATTAACGCTAGATTTTGTCATATAAGTTACAGACATGGCATCTGAAGACCATTTCTAATTTTTCTCAGTTATTTTGCTTTATTACCAGACTCAATATTTGGCTCGATCTTACATAGTAGAGCAGGTTCGCACATGCACAGTCTTCAAAAACGGTGCTTTAAATCTCGACAAACTAAAATACGTAAATTACGTTTGTATGTAGGCCTATTCTAAATAAATAACACGGGTTGTAGTGAATGCCAGCATGCTTATTTTGCTAAAGATAAGGATTTATTCAGTCTACATCTCATGTAAACTAGAAACTATACTTCTAACCACAGCTCGAGAGCTGTCGTTCCAACCACACAAGTTTGCGATGCTGTTTGGGAACGTTCGTTGGAACGATGGTTTTGGGAAACACCAAATCGCTGAACTATGCTGATAACGACGGAACTTGCGACCATAGTTGGCTAACGATGCTTTCGGGAAACGCACCCCAGATTGGGAAAAGGTATGTTACAAACGTGTCATTGAAAATCCCATATTTGTCTTTGTCAATTATTTGTCACAGGTCTGCTTGCAGCAGAGAAGAAATCTATATACAGCAGTCTTTATTACAAACTCAAACTCGGATTTCTAAAACAGATACTTGGAATTCTAAAACACGGAACAGACATACAACTAGACAGGATTAAACTCAGGCTAAAATACACAGGCAAACAACTACTGAGGAACTAATGAGCCTAATTAACAAAACACATGAAGGAAGGACTAACACAATCAGTAACCAAGGATACAAACAGGCAGGCAATGGAGGAAGACTGAGCTAATTAACGGGTAGAGGATTACCTAGGAAATAAACTGAGATTGACACAAAACTCAGACAGGAACTGAACAGAAAAACAGCCTACTGTTTCATAAGTCTTGAATATTGTGTATAAGTGCAGTGCAGTGCAGTGTAGCTAGATAATGTATAAACATATGATCTTCCTGAAAGGTTTATATTTGTGCTATTAATGGCTGGTTGACTGAACATTAGCCTAATTATAATTAAATTGGTTGCACTCATTATAGCACTCATTAAAAAAAAAAATACTTGACCACAGAATGGCAATTGACCAAACAGAAAATTACAATCCAATTTTAAGTATCGTAGAGCAATGATTTTCGCTTATAAAACTACAATAACACCTTGGATAAAATGTTAACAATGAAGCAATATGAACAATGTATGACTGTAGGTGGTTGTAAGATTCTCAGTTATTATAAAAAAGATGATGTCTAAAGGAGATAAATAAAGCATGTCAAATTCTCATCAAATAAGCTTTAAGATCCACAAAGGGGTCTAACTCATAAGATGATTGTGGATGGGTGTTTCATAGTTTTCTGTAAGTGGGTCCTGATGTCACATTTCTCAACAACATGAGGGTTCTTTAAGGAACATCATTCAGAGGAAGCATGGCAGATCTCTCCCAGATACCTCAGTTTGAAGAGAGACCTCGAGAGAGTTTGAGTGAGCTCATTCCACTTCATCAATCATACAGCAGTTACTTCACTTCAAAGAACACACTTTAAGTGCTTAAAAGGTTTGGAATTTAAACCATCAGTGATCAAGGGATCCACGGATGACCTGACGTTTTATCAGTGCCATTATTTGAAAGCCTAGCATTACAGCACCACATAAATTCCACGTACCTGTAAATTAATATTAAATATTGAAATTTCTAACTGAGATAATATATTTAAGAGAGCACTATAATGAGAGATCACATTTGTAATATAATGCCTTTGTATGGAGCGGTTCAGTCGTGATGCACTAAAATGTCTAAATATGCAAATTCCCCTCTGGGTTTTAGGACTACAAACTGAACAAATGTGAAATAAACTTTTAAACAATACAAACCAATAATACCGTCAAAATAGTTTGGAGACACTGGCTGTAGCGTTACAGTTTTTATCAATTGCTAACAAGCATAGGTCAATACTAAAGCCACTTTTTCAAAACTCTTCATATAGTCTGCATTTCCAAGATGAATCTTGGCCAATCAGTTAATCTCACCTACAAAACTTACTCACACCAACAAAACACTTCATTTATGTCTCAAAATAAAGTCGTTCCACCATAACACTGGCAACAATTCTCATTCAGAAAACATACATTTAATTCATAACACACTGACCTAAAAAACACAAACAACAGGGAACATTACATTAATGATGAACTTTTATTTTTAACGTTTGAATGTTTGTTTTTCACAAAAATATTCATTATATGAAAAGAATAAGATCTTTTCATTTTACTGACTTTATTACAGCATAAAGAATGAATGCTAAATGCAGCTATTTGCTTTTTTCTATATCTTTACATATAGTAATTTACATGCAAAAAAATAAGAAGTTGAAACAACAACAAAATCCTGAAAAAACTGAAAAGTTTTGAAAATGTGGCTTCAGTATTAAACAATGCTTATTAGCAACTGAAAAAAACTGTAGTAATTTACTTGTAATTGGTTTGGAGTCCCAGCTGTAGTCGGCCCTGCAGAATTACTGCAGAAATGCACAGAGTTTGCAATCATTCTGATTTGAATGTGCTTTCAATCAGTTTTGAAAGCAGTGTGTTACACTGTAAAAACTAAAGGAGCCTCAAGTATCCTGTTGGATACTCAAGGAACTTCAAAATGTAATTTTGGTGCCTCAAAGCTCTTTTTCCTATAGAAGGGTTACTGGAAGAGCATTGACAATCTTTGAGGTTCTTGCTGGAACTTATGGGATCCTTTAAGCACTTTGTATTTACTTCAGAGGTTCTGGAGTCACCTTTTCATTACTATGAGACCTCGAAGTGCTTTGGGGGAAAATAGAGGAACTTGAATGCGATAGAAGGGTTATTGGAAGATCTTTTAACATTTAAGTGGTTCCTGGAAGATCTCTTAAGTTAAAGCCAGCATCTGGAGGAACCCAATGGTTCAGTGAGGCCAGAATTAGATTATTATTCTATTATTATTATTATTATCCTATTATTATTATTATTATAGGCTACTTAAGTTTGATTCAGTATACATACCCAGGTGAAAAAGACGTACTATTAAATGTATTAAAAATTTACTTGAGTGTGTTTTTAGTAGACCTACAATACAAATATACTTTAATGCATTTTAATACATTTAACAGTAACCTAGTCTTTTTCACTTGGGTAGATTACATATATTTAGTATAGGCCTATTTTATTAAGTCATTTAAACCTTAAACAACAACACTAAATAATAATAATATTATATGAAGAAGAAGAAGCAGGAGGAGAGAAGTTTTATTCAGTCACGAAACTGCTGCTATTCCTCTGCTGTCGTCGCTTCAGTGATCCTCGCGCTGCTCGCGCGCAACAAAGCTCAGCTGATCGACGTCATCGGTTTGAAAGTAACGGCTCCTCTCATCAAAGCTTCCGCCGTTTGTTCGGCTCTCCATTACAAGGTTTGTAAACTCGCCAAATAAATATAAATACAGAGTCTACTCACTATATATTTAAACACACATATATATAAACTAAATTTATTATACATTACTACGTTTTTACAGTGTTTACCACTCGTTTATTGCACAGTATCTGTTTTTAGCCGCGATGCTAACTACGTTGATCTAATGAACAAATGGAAATGATTGACTTATTGTCTTAGATTGATTTAGTCATTCAATTCAACATATTTTATACAACTGTGTCTTCAAATTGCCTAACTAATTTAGAAAATTCTCTGATTGTTATGAATAACAAAAACAGGTTATAGTTTGCTCTGTTTTTGTTTAGCCTAACGTTAACTTTACTTACTAACGTTACAGGTGCCCTCATTCTCTCAAATACCATTTTAAAGCCATTTACTGGTCAATAAATATTATGTTGTGAATAATCAGCTTTGTTCTTTTGTTTCCCCAGAACAACCATTACATTTCTAAAATAATCTGAACATTTCAGTGGCAACATTGAATTACAGTAAGTTACCTGCACCACATGCTGTACTTTATTACTATGAACTTTCTCTGTGTGCAATTGTATTGTTTGACTGTGTACTTGTGTTTTTTAAATCAGTTATTCTCTGAAAATCTTTTCTCATGATCTCAAATCTCATTCATGTTACTCAGAAAAATAATATCACAGGTTTGATTCACAAAAAATGCTATAGACATTTTAACTCTGAATTATAACTTCAAGTTTAGTCTTTTTCGACAAAAAAAAAAAAAAAAAAAAAAGGAAAAAGCTATTAGGCTTCAGAAGACTTGCAACACAACCCATAACACATGAGTTGTGAACTCATTGATTATTTTTAGGATCTTTTCTGGGACATTTTTGGATCTTAACCATTTTTACATAAAGTGTTGTATTGAATTGAACTAGACAAGTGTACATAAGAATGGTTTCATGAATGATTTACACATTTTTTTTCTGCTTGTGTTTCATGCAGTGAAATTGAACGGTGACTGGGGTTGCATTATGCCTGAGATCTGCTTTTGGGTTCCACAGACAGAAAGTCAAACAGGTTTGGAACGTCACAAGGCTGAGGAAATTATTTAAATTTCACAACTATCACTTTAATAACATTACTAACAGTAAATTTTGTACTTTGCAGGGATCTGAAATAAGCTGAAATACAAGTTTGATCAAGAATAAAAATCCTCCTGTAGACCTGAAAATCATTGAAGTGCCTGGACTATCCACCAGAACAGAGGAAAAACAAACGGAAAACGATGCTGTACCTTTTCACTTTTCTAACTCGTTAAGTACCTCACACCAACTTGGTCCCACAGTGACATTTTTGACCACAAACGAAATTGCTGATCGTGTGGATTCTTAGTAAAATGACTGGAATTCCCCAGTGAACATTCACAGAACAACAGATAATTTTACTGCACCTTAATACTGTTTCCGGGTCGAAGCCTCTACTTCCTCTATCTTGTTTCATGAGAATACTCAACAACCATTTATGAACACTGTTGATTCAAGTCACACATTTAAGATTTTCAAAAGCCATAGTGTACATTATAGACTCCAGTCTAACGGCATCCCAGACTTAAACATTTTATGATTCAAAATAGCTGAATAACTAACAATCTGAGATTTCAGTATAGAGATAAAGGTTACAGCACAATGAGTGTATATTAGCACTGTTGTTTGTTTTTGGCATCTGATAGAGCTTTTGGACTTGGAAACAGTGATGTTAGACTTACCATCGGACTGAAACACAAATGTGTTAAAGTTAAGTATGATGGACATTTTTAATTAGTTCAAATGTAATTTTATTTACATTGATTTATTTCGTGGAACATGTGTTTCCATGCATTTTGTTGAGATGTCTTTTCTTGTTTATCTATTGTATATACATGGTTGATTATTCATGTTGCTTATGTATTATACTATTTTTTTGTGTATTCATTGATATTAATCTGTAGTTAGCTTTTTTCCCCATGTGCATGGAAGTGTATGTATAAAAATGGATATCAATAAACAATTCTTATTTTGTATTTGGTTCAATTTGTTTATTATAATAGATGTCAAAGGTAACCATAGTAACAATATGAAATTAAATATTTAAAAAAAATGAAATTTGGTTCCTGGAGGCACCCAAAGTGGTTCCACACAGTGCCTAATATCAGAGTTCCTCAGGAAACCTGTGTGGTTCCTCAGAGAACCGGCCCTTTTTAAAGGGTGCCTAGAGGATCTACAGACGGTTCCGCCGGTGTGGCGAAGTGAAGAACCCCAAAAGGTTCCTCCAGGCACCTTTTATTTTTACAGTGTAGCATAATAGCATTCAAAAAATGTCATGCAAATATAGTGTTTTGCAGATTGTGAAGTATGAATGACAAAAATGTTGATAGATTTTGGAAAATGTGGTCATTGAATGCATTTTGTGTGAAAGAGATGGAAAACGATTCACAGTTTGGTCCTCACAGACTTCTGTTTCGCTGAATGTGAGAAGAGTTTTGAAAATGTGGCTTCAGTATTGATGGATGCTTGTTAGCAATTGAAATCTGTAAGCAGTCATTCAGTTCCTCTCTGACTTTTTTCAGTTTTGTCTGATCAGGAAAGCAAACCTCTGAGTTTAGAAACTAGAAACTACAGTGAAAAATTATGATTTATCAATTAAATCATACGAGTCAGAAAAGGTACTATAAACAAATTAGCTTTGTTAGTTCCCCAAAGCGTAACTTGTGTTAAACGGTTCATTTAATGTGATTGATTTTATATTTCCTATGGTGATGAAAATATAATCACTGTTTTCCCCATGGAACAAAGCTTGATAAAACAGCCAAAATGATCCCTAATTATTTTTCTGAGCACTGATTCATCAGACTATCTGTCTGGTGAGCCGAAAACATTTTTCCAGTGCCTGCAGAGTTCAAGCTAACCGAACACTGATTCATTTCTAGATACGCTTTAACCTCTCTGGACACTAAGGTGTTTCTTCTCCTTCACCAGGATACAGTTATGCATCAATGCATAATCCCTCTCCAGCTGAGATCCTTTATCATTATCTGTTATTCTTTCTTCTCATCTGCACTAGAATCAGTCGCGTGAAGATAATCTGATGTTAAAAGATACCCAGCAAAGTTGTCTTGACATCTCACTGTTTCTTAGCATCTGTGTGCGCAGCTTTGAATGCCGGCAAATGAACCATGGGTTTGATCAAGTGCCCATGATTTTCTGACAGCTGGATTACCTTTTTCCCCAAAGATCCATCGCTTGTGCAAACTGGTGGTGAAGAAGATTGGTGTCTGAGTGACACACATCAGAAAGTCAGTGACAGCCAGATTAATGATGAACATGTTGGCAGGTGTCCTCAGACTCCTACTCCTGAAAAGATGCACAAAGAACTGTCAAAAACTGTCAAAGAAAGAAGAAGCTCATCAATGGCAGTGGTGTTTTATGTTGTTTTATTTATATACAATAATGTTAAATAGAATATATTGTATGAATGGATCTAAAATTATATACATATCATATTCATATATAATAATTAATTAGGTTTTATATAATAACATCATATTTTCTGTTCCCTGATTTCTCTCATTTAGAAAGGACAATAACTATAATGATAAAGATATACTGTAGTTCTAAAAATCATTATAAATATAAAAGAGAAAAGTCCATACAATAACTATAACGATAACAGCACCGAGAAATAATATTATTTGGAATCACTTTCAGAACAGCTGATGAATCAGCCAATCAGAATCCTTCCTGCTTTAAAGAGCTCAAGCATTTAAAGTGCCAGATGACAAAACTGCAGCACACTCAGAATTAAGATATCGTTATATATAATATAGTTATCATTATCGTTATATTTATAGCTACTGCTCTTGTAGTGGAGCGGCTAAGTGCTTATGTTTAGCAGAATCGTTCAGTTTATGATACACTCGTGAAAATTGGCATGAGCAGTCTCCATGGGTCACTTGACAAGAAAATTGTCCGAGCCACTTGAGATTTCAAAATGGCGGCCATTTTTCAAGATGGCCGACACCTTAGTGGAGCAGTTAAGTGATATAGTGGTTTATTTGGTGATATCACTTAACTGTTCCACTAAGGTGTCGGCCAACTTGAAAAATAAAAAAAAACTTTCAAGTGGCTCGGATCATTTTCTTGTCAAGTGACCCATGGAGACTGATGCCAATTTTCACACTTGTATCATAAACTGAACGATTATATCACTTAGCCGCTCCACTATTGGTGAGAACAGGCCTTAAATCAGAGATTCCTAAACTTTTATAAAAAAAAAATATATAAAATAAATATTTTACCCTGAGATTTTAAATTAATATTTCAATAATATAACAGCATGTGTGTGTGTGTGTGTGTGTTAGCAGATCTAACAAGAATTTCATTGGCTATCACACAAATAAGATATAGCCTAGACTCACTTGCAGAAGGCATACATGACCAAGAAGTTTCCCACCATGCCGGTGATGCCCACCGCCAGAATGACAGAGCCGATGGTGTAGTGAGCGTGGTCTGGGACATCCACAGTGGGGAAAAGATATCGAAAATCCTGCACCATTGCCACCTGTGACCAGCGAGAGAGAGAGAGAGAGAGAGAAAAAGAAGAATGCCAGGAGATGCTTTCAGATCAGGACAATGTACTAAAGGACATTGAAACTTAATAATTGAGTTTTACATTACTTATAAAGTTATTAATATCTTAATTCACCAAGATACCATTAGTTTCAAATCCCCTATAGTTCCTAAAACCTCTATAACACCCATTTAATACATCAATAGCCAGCTGAGATAGAATTAAGCAGACATATTTAGTGTTTTTGAAGACGCAGTGGATTGTGCTGTTGCATTCACTTATTAGTGTGTGGAACAGAGAACACAAAAGCTTTTAGAATGGCAAGCGGTGCCCACTTTTGGTTTTTCGCCCTTGTGTCAGGCTCAGTTCTTAAGAGGCAATTAGTACATCAAACAGTAGTTTGATTCACCAGTGTCAACGTCGGCCACTTTTAGCCTCAATTTATCCATTTATACTTCTATCATTCACTGAACCACTCTATTGACTCACTCCAGAGCAAAACAAGTGGAATTCACTGTATAGGTCACTTTCATTTAGAGCATACAATGGATGAGTAATACAGACTAGTAAATTATGGCAATCATTGACATTTCTCATAAATAAAACACTCTGCTGAACAATGACTGAAAAAAAAAAGATTATGGCTAGCCTTTGAAGAAGGGGAAATGGAGATGGTATAGATAGTGGATATTGCAAGACTGCTCAGTATCTCGAATACAAAGTGAGAGAAGAGGACAATTTAGAACTATAATGAGTTTATAATCTGCCACATATCAGCGGCAGATAAATGCACTGTGTGTGTATGTGGACATCTTTGCTCATGATATAACAGAGGGAAAATAAATGGATCTAATTAAAATAAATAAATAATAAGTTTAGCATCTCACTGAAGTAGATCCCCCTCCACTACTAATGGAAGAAGAATGCAAAAACACTGTTTTAGTTAAATACATTTATCATTAAACCTGATGATCATGCTCTTGAAAATGATCAAAAGAACATCTGACTTTGTATGATCTTAATTGATTATATCTATAGTGCAGAATCTAAAAAATCCTAAAACTGTCTGTTTTTATCCAGGTTTAAATTGGATTTTGAATCCTAGAAGTGGGGTTAAACTCTGAATCCGATTGTATTTCCTACAACCATCTGAGAATAAAATGAAGCTTAAAACAAAAGCAGGTGCGAGAACCTTGATAAGATAATGCTGATCTTTTTGGTCACAACTAATCCTATCAGATGGCTCTTGATCGTCCAAGTTTTTAGTCAGTGCGCTATGATATGTAATTTTAAGTAACAGATAAAAGAATGTTTGAGCGGGTCTTGACTAAATTAGATTCCAAAGGGCGATTCTAAATTAGATTTTAAATGCTTACCATTTAATACTGTTTCAGAAAATGTACAGTATAGAGAGTACAAACTGCCTTTTAATTTTTTTCAGTTCAGTCTAGAAGACTTGCTCAAGCCGAAGCCCTGAACAAGCGATACTCTGCTTTATTGGTCTCGAAA
Organism: Scardinius erythrophthalmus; assembly: GCF_964197995.2. NCBI lineage: Eukaryota > Metazoa > Chordata > Actinopteri > Cypriniformes > Leuciscidae > Scardinius > Scardinius erythrophthalmus. The sequence continues at coordinate 13,981,374 of NC_138238.1, read as the reverse complement.
GTAATACAATAATTGGTTTGCAGCACATGATTAAGCATGCGGTTGCAATTCCCCAAAACAAACTTTAACATTTTGTTTTGCAATGAATGACATTCTCTGCCAAGATTGTTATTCATTTCTACCACTCATCAATCCGTTGGTCAATCAATTGACAAACCTATACCAAAATGATCAACATATTAAAATTGCTTCCAATTATTTCACACCCTACAAGACGTGATTCAGCAAGTCACTCACTATTCCTGTCTATCCACCCATTCAGGTCTGTATGCAGGAAAGCCATGTAAACATATATCAGGCTATCTATGAACACACAATGTGTTGAGTGCAGTGTTTTTCTTTTTCATTTTCATTTTGGTGCCTCTCATTTACAGGACTTTTTCTTTACACAACGATGCTCTCCTACAATGTGATAATCAGGAATCAGGTGTTAGTCGAAGGAACTCAAAATCAAAACTGAAATGAACTGAAATGAATTCTGCCTCACGGTTACCTTGTCTTTTCCATCATGTTAAGGGAACTCAGAGTAGATTTATTCACAGTAAACAGTGCCATTTGTATGCCCATGCTGCACTACTAACATATAATGTATAACAGAAAAAAAGAAGAAAAACAGAAAAAAAAAACAGTATTTGACAAATTTAACTCTTAGAAATTGATCATTTTATTCAGCAAGGACACATCAAGTGATCAAAAGTGACAGTAAAGACATTTATAATGTTACAAAATATTTAATTTTAAATAAATTATCTTTCAAACTTCAAAAACTCGTATGGTTTCCACAAAAATATTAAGCAGCACAACTGTTTTGATAATAAGGAATAAATTATATTTCAAAATATATTCAAATAGAAAAAGGATATTTTAAATTGTAAAAAATATATTTTAAATGGTAAAAAATATTTCACAATATTACTTTTTTTATATATCAAATACTGTAAATGCAGCATTGGTGAGCATAAGAGACTTTATTCAGAAACATTCAAAAAATCTAACTGATCCCAAACTTTTGAATGGTAGTAATATATAGGCAGTAACTATTCAAATGAAATAACCACCCAAAAAAACAACAGCACAATTTCCGAAGACTCCAGAAAGCAGTGTATCCAATGCACATGGCCTCGACTGTCATTTCACCTAATCTGAAGAGACGGAACTGATATTTGCTTTAATCCTCATATGTCAGTGCTTCTCTGTAAGGACTGTCGATGTGGGATTTGAACAAGAGCATGTGCTGCTACTTGGAGAGAGGATTCTGATGAGAAGTGCTCTTAAAATGTCACTATCACTTTGATATTCAGTGAGTGATATAAAGAGACAAGGAGAAAAAGACAGAAATGGATATAGAGGAAATTACACTTCACCACAGCACTTGTTGAGTGAGATTGATGCCATGCTATTTAAGATCCGAAATAATTTAATTACGTTTAAATAATCCAAATAACTTACCAGTTTAAGTGCTATTGATAAGTTTTCATTATTTAAAAGACTGAGAGCAACAGATTGTGTAGAATGAACTTGTTTGTCTGTGCCGCCCTACTTATCAAAGCTTATGGCTAGTAGAAACAGTCTGGATAAGAGCAAAGCACACAATCAATTACAAATCCGTCAGCTGACAGTTTCCTGATCAGTAAGGAACTTCTCTCTGAAGCCCAAGGCCCCAAACTTCTCAAGCAGAAACTGTGATAAAGGATGGCTGATCCACTGATTTGAAAATAAGGTTCTTCTACTCCGCCAGTCCAACAAAATCTGAGACCTTTCCACAAAGAACAGGGGTGTATTTCCTGAAAGAACTTTCTTGAGGGAAGGTGAAGTTGAATTCAAAGTAAAGTTTTCAAAATGCACAAATTCCTGTTGATTCATATCTACAACATTACTAGGGAATAATTATACCGAGATATCGAGAGACAATTTTCAAAAAGCACTCTGACATGTGCAGCTCGGAGGTGCTGATGATTTCAGTCTATGCATGCTTTAACTGATACCAATGACCCATTTTTCTTGGCATCTCATTGGTAGTTCGTCCCGTAGTGAATCATTATTTAACCCTCAGATGCGTGTCTTCACAACAGTGGACAAATCTTTGAAAGCCATTTTTAGCCATTCCGGGTGTGATGCTACATCCGAAATACCCTGGGTGGTTACCTTTGACCCTTAGGCTATGTGTCCAACAAAGCATCTTTAGCATGCTGAAAATGGCAGGTGTTCTTCTGAAAACGTCAAGCCACAGTTGAGAGGCTATGATACAGAATATCAGTGGAAGAGTTACTATCTGATTTCACAGGTAGTTTAATTCTGAATATAAAAATGGCGCCATAATGTGAAGTACTTGCGCTGGCCCTTGTTTTAAATGATTTGTCATTGTGCAAGCAGGATGTGATACTGGGCTACTTTTACACTGTTGTCACATACAGTTTTTGTAGTCCGGGGGTTGAAGCGACCACCCAACCACAGCCCCCGAAGGCGGATTTTTACCCCCTGGAACGTGATTGGGCTGTAAACGGTGCTTCCATTTAAAACAACTGAAAAAACAAACAAATGCTGTCTTTAGGAAAAAAAAAACACTTTGGTGGACACACGGCCTTACACTAATTCTATATGACTGTCCTCTTTATATGTCATTGTGTCTTTTTCAGTTTATGACAAAATGATGCCCCAAGCACATCTGTAATATTTAGCCTTCTATAAATTCAACATTTCTGATGCACCAAGCACTTCTGGAATATTTACTATTATTGCAATTGGTGAAATTAGATTAAGAAGGATAATATGCTTGTTTTGAAGTAAAAAGATAGGCCCTAATTGTTCATTTTATAATTAAATGATTAATGCTTCGGAGGGTTAAATATATTTTCTAACAATCTCATTGCAAAGATTTCAGTTGAATTGCTTTATCTGACATGACACATGCACTTGAAGGAAAATCTTACACAGCATATCTTTCATTATTATTCCATGTCTTTGTCAGGAGCTGAACTAGTGGTTTAATGGCTAAGGCTGGTAGAGTATAACGTTAGCAACGTCAAGATCATGCTAATAAAATATTTAACTTACAACTGTACAGTGCTAAAATTAAAAGCATAAAAAGAAATAAACAATGGTACATAGTGGTATTAAAGAATCAACAATATGTTGTCCACATTGAAGAATTATCAATTCAGATGTTGAGAAGAATGCTAATATCCGGAAGCCTTGAAGGACACGGCAAAGTCACTGGAGCTTGAACAGATGTTCTGTTTAAATCTCTCTCCCTCTTATTTTCATTGTCTTAGTCTAATGTAAAATTCATTGACATGAGTCAGAAATTGTATGGGTTTCTATCAAATCATGCAGGAGAAGTCTACCTCTAAAACACATTAAAATGCTGCAGTAATAAATCATTTTGTAGCAGTGCTTCCCAACAGAATACCAAGCTAGGCTGAAAACATATACTGTCAAAGATCCAGAAGAACATTAAAGCTGCATAGGGCCATGTTGGCCTTATGAATTAACCAGAAAAAAACTGTACTATTGTCTTTTCAAGAACAGCATTTATGCTCAATTGATATGTTCACTGGTTTTTATTGTTGGGCAAATGCATGTATTTTTTTATTTAAATAAAAAAGTAGCTGATTCCACCTGTTGTTTTTGAGACCACATGGGCATCTCTCAAATTTTATTTCAGGCCTTTGGATTGGGGAATTTATGCAACCAATGTCAGGGTTCTGTCACTTCTGTCTAGTCTATTTCTTGGTTTTGTGACAGAGCCCTGACACTCCTGTTTTGTCTTGTCTGTGCCTTGTTTCATGTCGTGCTTTGTCTTGTGCTGTGTTGCATGCAGCTTGTGTTTATCACTGGCTGTGTGCTTTCATGTTGTCATGTTTTGTGTGAACACGTGGCGAGTGTTCTCATTAGCTGCAAGTTCATGTCTTGTTTTGTTAGGGCACATGGCTGGTGATTGTGTTTGCTGGCCATGTGCTCATGTGTTTGTCATGTTTGGTGTGAGCACATGGATTGTGCTTTCCTGTCGATTGTTTAACCCCGCCCATCTTGTTACCAGATTATTGGTTCATTTGCCCCACCTGTCCTCCCTTGTTACATGCTTTGTTTGCTCTCCCTTTTTAGTCTCCCTGTGTTTGCAATCCTGTGCTGGTTCGTCGTCGTATTTCTACACTTGTTTGTTCCTCCTGTGTGTTGTCAAGTCAAGTATGTGTTGTTTTTCCCCTCAGGGTAGATTTTGTTTTATTTTTATTAATAAAAAGCCCTTGTTTCCTGCACTTGAGTCCTCGCCTTATCTCCTCAAACCCTGACAACCAAATATAAAGGCTAATTGTCAAGCAGTATCATCACATAAACTGTTTGACTAATAGATGATCAAATATAGCTGTGGGCAAACCGTGAGAGCCTCATTAACAATTACAAATGTATTTGGCGCAGTTTTAAACATCAGTATTATCTGTAGTCCCTGTACTATCAACTTTCCTTTTTCCTTTCAAGCTCCTTTTCAAACTCACATTTGCATCACTTTTTATATCCCAGACATTGACTCTCTCCACACCTATAATCAGTCTATTGTTTTGATATATGAGAGGTGAAAACCGTTAATGACACAAGGTTCAGATCAGAAAATAATTCCATACCCTAATTTATAGTGCTCCATAATTGGGTGAAAATAACTAGTTAGATTCACAATGACTGCCGTTGATGTTTGAGAAAATAATAGGCTACATCATGGATTGAAGAATATCAAATTCGGCAAATGGAAGATATAGAGGTTAAGCTTTGTATTCACATCACCTCAGCATATTAATGCAAGCTGTGCTGTAGATATGATGTTAAAAATAAATAAAGTATTGATTCATGAGAGGAACAGGGCCCCCGTCTGTTTGAAAAATGCCATAACACTCATTCATATGGCACTACACATTCCCCTAACATTGGTGGAACTGTCAGTAAAGCATCAGCAAATAGTTTTTGTTTTCCTGGAAGGTATTATGTTTTAGAAAAAAATGGTTTTAAAGCCCTAAAATGGGATGAAGCTCTTCTTCATTACTATACTATTTCAATTTCATTTTCATGCGATGAAATGATATAGGCCAATGCAAATTTTGCTCTCTTGCACTACATTATGCATGTTTGCTATATTTTATTTGTTTTGTTTCTTCCTTTTGTTTCATCATTTTAATCGGCAAACAGGAAATATCCAGGAATAGTTTACATCTTTAAGAAATTAATCCCATGTGCGAGATCCCCACATGATCCTATAGGACTACTTTTATAACTGCCATTTGAATATGGCTGATTCTTACAAAGTCTGCTTTGTCTAGGTCTGGTAAAGCTCATTTGCTGAGTAATTCCAGGATTGAAAAACCTCTGGTGTGTGTGCGGGTGATAGCGAACAGCTGCAATCCAGCTGCGTAGGCTACTATCACGAAGACACCACACAGATTAGACATATAGAGACTTGATCCAAATATGTCTGTATTTTATCACCATGAGAAATGAGTACCACTTCAATTATTCCTAAACACTAGAGTATCTAACCTGCATAAAATGTATTTCTAAAAAATAAATAGGCTACATGTAGCTACATGTGGGCATTACAGCGAAACGCGGAATACAAAGACAAAATGCCATTATATTTAGTTTACTCTTTAGACTAACTTTATTTAATGCATGCTACCCAAAGAAATACATATGGAACATATTTCTGATGTTGTTGAGCAATAACTCCAGTCCTCGAAATAATTTCACAAAATGGATACATTCTATCTTCATTTCGACATTTTCCAACTCCAACTAACGATTTTTTGAACATCATTTCATGCAGTAATTTTAGGTCATGTTCCTAATTAAAACGAGCATAAAGTTCCCTGGTTTATCCTTTGTTGGTGTTTTAAGACAGTAGGTCTCAACTGTATCTTTTGACACGAGCAATGCGTTTCAATGCTTCATTAAACTTACAGTTGTGTGTGAATCAACTATGCATAACCATGCCACGCACATCTAACTCTCCAGAGGCAGTAACAATGAGGTGATTAAGTAGCTAAAAAATTTATAAGGCAAATCCCTGCACGTCCATTTGGAGAGATTTAAACTGAATATCTGAGGTTCCTCTCATACAGATATATATATATATATATATATATATATATATATATATATATAAACGTTTGGTAACTAAATTTGTAATTAAGCACAAGAAAAGGACGTTTAAAATGAATGATCGTCGACGCAACACGCAACTTCTTCTAACTTTTGAGGATAATGAAACGTACTAAAGCGCGTTTAAAACATAACATGTGCATGTAAAAATACTTCCATGTACTTTGTTTTGACTACCTTTTTGGAGGGAGTCATCCCAATTCGCACCCTTTCACCTGAAACAAGCTGAAACGGATGAACTTTCCCAACACTCCTCCGATTACGCACGCGCTCTAAGCGTTAACTTTCAATAATTTTTCCATTTTTAGTGTGCGTTAATAATATACAACTGTCTTAAAATCCAACACACATGATCATATACGTTACAACAGAGTAGTATACGCTCACAGAAGAACCAGAATCCGTGCGCACCCTACCGCTAAACACATGGTTTAATACAAACTCCATCATCTTACCGTAGTGGCTCGTGCGGGCAGCTCCATCAGCTTGTGCGCGCTCACTGCGCTGTAATTCCACGGGGCCAGTGTGTCCGCACTCACCGCGGTGCCGTTAGGGACTTGAGTGGGGATTCCCATGCTGACCGAGCGCGAAGCGTTCATCGCAGTGGACACGGCGGGCGCAGGGAGAGGAGCTCAGAGTTGGTACGCAAAAAGAGTTAGCTTAAACCTGAGAAACAGCATTACTATATGATAATGTGTTGGATGTCTTCCTCTGCCAATCTGTCTGCAACCTAGAACTAAGCTGCCAACTGCGCCCAACATGTGTGTGTGTGATGAGTTTGTCAATGCCAGTAACCATGTGCCGATTCGAGTATGCATGAGGAGGAATGCTCAGTTAAGCAAACTCAAGCATCCCACATACTACACAACAACAGCCCTGTGCTAAGCCCTTCATAATCACACCAAGCATAAGCCTTGTGTGCCTGTTTGCCCATGTCAATATGTGCCAACAGGACGTTCATATAGCCTATGTAAAGAACCTGCACATGCTCAGTCCTCCCCTGTCTCTCTCTCTCTCTGTTTCTCAAACCTATCCAGTTCATATTCAGAAACAGCTTTAATAAACATGCGGTCAGCTCAGCAGCACAGACATAGACTACTTTTAAAATGCCAATTCAGTGTGAACCCCAGAGCTAACAATTAAAATATTATGAACAAAAACTGCATTTACACACACAAGCTGCACACTGCTGACGATGCATTCCTTTAAATACGTTTTTTTAATAAAATATTTTGTTACCACATAAACATCCCTTTTTTCAGGATACTGTATTTTTAAGATATTTTTGTAAAATCCAAATAAGCTTTACAGATCTTGATTAAGGAGTTTAAACAATGCTTGTTCAATGAACCATAAACAATATTTGCACATGCACCTGTGGAACAGTCCTCAAGACACTCACAGCTTACAGGCGGGAGACCATTAAGGTCACAGTTCCAATAACTTAGGACACTAAAGAGACGTTTCTACTCTGAAAAACACCAGGAGAAAGGTGTCCTACTCACCTGCATGAACATGCAGAGAGGCAGGATGTAGACTCCAGATGTGGCCAGAACAATAAACTGCAATGTCCTTATGTAAGATGCCTAAACAGGGAGACAGCAAGGACAGCCGATCGTAATTGCAGTGCCAAACCCCGTTTAACCATGTGTCCCCCTAAATGTCTTTGCTAACTTGCAAATGCCTTGGTGGAAGACTGGAGTAACATCTCACAACAAGAACGGACAAATCTGCTGCAGTCCTTGAGGACAAGATGCACTGCTTAAAGCAGCAGGGGTCAAGATACTGACTGCTACTTTTCATACCGACCCGCCTTTGTTCAAGGACTCTTTGTTCCATTTCTGTTCATGAAATTTCAGTGAAATTTGGTCAGTTTGTCCCAGATGTTACATCTTTTTATGTTCATTTACACATTAAGAAATTTCCAGGGGAAAAAAAAAGCTGACGACAGGGAGTTTATATCAATTATTATATTATATTGTGTTACATTATTTATTCTTTTATTTATTATATTATGTGCGAGTACGACCATCTGAATGTATAACTGTGTATTTTGACCACTGGAGGTATTTTAGGTGGAAGTACATGAATATGGGTCATGAATTACTAACAAAGAGCAGCACTGTTCTTTAAGGAGAGAAAAATAAAGATTTATGGAGTTAATTGTGTAAAATCTACTGTTATACAAAGCTTTTTGTGTATAAGGTGCTTGTCACTGCTTCCACAAGACTTATCCTCTTATTCGGCTCCTGCAATTTTGTTGGCTTTCCAGTGTCATGAGACACATTGCCCAATGCATGGACAAATCCCAGCAGATCTAGTTGGAATGCATTGTGTTGAAAATGGTTGTAGTGCCATGGTGAAGTAAAACATCCTTTCACTGGTAGGAATGCTAGCTAGTGTGTTTTCAGTTTGTCATTAGATTGGAGAGAGAGAATAGAATGAAGAAGCAATTATGGTAAATATTTCAGGTGATGCTGACCTCTGATTCTTGGAATCTCGAGGACAATTAACCTGGAACATTCAGTTAAGTTAAAGACATCTCTAAACCCTGGCCTTGAAAGAAATGCAAGTAATTAGCCCCACATTCATAGTTATCTATGTTTTTCATCAAAAGGATTATTTTGTGTAATATCTCTTGTTTGAGAAACTAGGGCACCAAAGAGCAAAGATGAAGACCGTCAAGTCATGAGATTTTCAATAATCACATGTAGACTTGTTGACTTTGAGGAACAATGTTTTTTTTTTTTTTTTTTGGACTTTCCGGTATAAATGTGGGGGTTAGTTAAAGGGATAGTTCACCCAGAAATGAAAATTCTGTCAAAGTCATTCTCAAATCTATATGACTATATTTGTTCTCTGGAACACAGAAAAGGGCATTCTGAATAGAGTACTGGTTATGCTTTTCCATGCAATTATAATGGATGAGGATTTTCAGAAACATAAAGGAATCATAAAACCCATGCGTTATGATTCAAGGCATCTTATGTTATAGGCTACAATAAACTGATCAGTGGTGGTGGTGGGTTTTAAAATAGAGGCGGCACACTAAATTTTATAGGTATGGGAATTGTCTGTTTTTGATTAACTGCTTAAAAATGTTGTTTTTTGTCACTTTTAGACAGAAAATGTAAGAAAATGACATAACACATATATGCAAGATGATATAATATAATTTCACTCACCTATCACCTGAAGAAAAAACATCCCATGCATGGGGTCTTCCTTTATTTTTAATTTGTAGCTGTTGAATGACAGCTTAGTAAATTTAATGGTGATTCAATATTCAAAATATTCAGAGCGTTTTCCCAACAGCTGAGCTAACGTTAGTTGATGGCCGGCAAAACTACGAACACATCTTCCTTTTTTAAGAATGACTTAAGTGCCGTTCTTTGCTCTTTTCTCAAAGAAAACCTTAACTCCAAGTCCTCCAGAGTCGCGGCCAAAGCCGATTCGACAGACTGTTCTACTGGTCTTCCTTTATTTTTAATTTGTAGCTGTTGAATGACAGCTTAGTAAATTTAATGGTGATTAAATATTCAATTTATCTACCTTCAATAGTTAAAGTAGTTGCTAGATTATCAGCGGGAGAAGTTCAAATGATCACATAAATTATGTATCTACGATGATTGGTTCATAAATGAAATCCTCTGAAAGTCGATGAAAATCAAACACTCAATGGAGTTTTAACCAATTAACGGAGGTAAAAGTCTCTGGCTATGGATTTGCCTCCCCCTCCCTTTCTTTCCCTCAGACTCGTTTCCTAAATGGTTCAACAGCAGCGATGGTTTTCGACTTAAGTAATATTTTATGTTGTTACAATGGTGAAATTACAAACATTATTGTATGTAAAAACTCAAAATGTTGGCTCCCCTGAAGGGCTGCCAATGAGACAGACTGAATGATCACCTCCACTGAGCTTAAAACTGCTGAGACCCAATCAATGAGTCAGTGAGTCATTCAATGACACATTCAAAGCAGTTTTGTGAACTAGATCCACCAATTTATTGAACAAATCTAATTTAAAAAGAATGATTCATTAACCTCTCATTGATACAGTGCTGATTCTCAGTGCTGATTTTCAGTGAATAACATCTCAGTCACACATACCGACCATTTTTAATTATATGTTTATGGTGCATTTGCGTTCTTTTTAAATGGGGATAAGTGCAGATCTATCTTATATTCTATGGGAGAAATAAAGTCATATAGGTTTGGAATGACATTAGGGTGAGTTAATAATGACTATCCATTTAAGGGAAGCTGCACTCATCCAATAAAGACCACACAAACTGACCTTACAATCTGCGCTCTTTGTCAGTCTTATGAAGGAGGTTTTCCATCCTTCACTTCCTACCCTGCTAACAGTGCATTGAATAGAGTCTGTCATAATGGAGTTTTCAACCACTGAAGTGTGTTGTTGTTGTTTTTGTATTCCATTGCTTTAATTAAGAGGTCAGGTAACCCACAGATGGCCATCTAAAGACACAGCCTTACGACTCCTAAATCCCCTATTGCTTTTGACATTGTGTATAAAAAAGAAAACTCACAGGAGATTCCCACAGGAAAAATGTCATAAATAACTGTTAAGCTTTAAGCCAGCAAAGATGACAGTTTATAAGTCTGATCAATGGGGAGGTCAACTGAGTCATGTTTTGAAATCTAATACTATCACTTGAGACACTATGTAACTAACAAAGAAACAAACAAAATAAAAACATAAATGAATAAATAAATATTCAAATATTCACTAGCGTATTACAAAGATGGTTGGTTCATAACCGTTGCGGAAACAGGACAAAAGTTCATTTGAGTCACTATTGAGATGTTTACAAGAAGTTAAATCTTGGATGTCCCAAAATTTTCTGAATCTGAATGAAAGTAAAACTGAAATAATCTGGTTCAGGGCCCCTGACACTCAAAACTCTGGGTGAGTTAGCCCCTTTCTGTAAATCTGTAGTGAAGAACCTTGATGTCCAATTTGATAGTTCTTTGAAATTTGACAAACAGATCAATTCAGTGGTAAAATCTTGTTTCTTCCTTTTAAGATCAATAGCAAAGGTTAAAAGTTTAAAACCTTTCTTGTCCTCCAGTGATTTTGAAAGGATTAGTCATGCTTTTATTTCTATTATTGTAACTCACTGTATGTGGGTGTCAGCCAAGTACTATTGAATCGTCTTATGGTTCTAAATGCGTCTGCTAGACTTTTAACAGGGACTCGTAAAAAGCAGCATGTAACACAGATTTTAGCATCACTTCATTGGTTGCCTATGGCAGTTCAGAATTGATTTTAAATTATTGATTTTTGTATACAAAGCATTGCATAATTTGGCCCCACCATACTTTGTGCATCTCCTTCATGTACATAAACCTTCTAGGTCTCTCAGATCAGCAAATCAGATGATCCTGGACATTACAAGGACTAGATTGAAATTGAGTGTCGATCGGGCATTTGCTAGCATCTCCAAAACGCTGGAATAATCTACCTTTACATCTTAGACTGGCTGCCTCTTTAGGTTATTTTAAACGAAACCTGAAATTACATTTGCTAGAATTAGCGTTTGGTTCAGTAGGTTGATTGGCAAGAGGCTCTTTACAGATGTTTGTTAGTCATTGGTTTGTCTGAAAGTACATTTTAGTTATGTCATTTTATTGTGTGACTCTACAGCACATTGGTCAACATTACGTTGTTTTAACTGTGCTTTATAAATAAAATAAATGAATGAAATGAGTTCAGTGACAATGTTGCAGTCAAGAATAAGTGTGGTTTGAACATACAACCTTTGTTGATAACACACCAGTTATGCTAATTGTCAAAGACACATGAAGTTGAGGCCAATTACATAACTTTAGGCATACAAATTTTAACGTTATTAGTGGATTATTACTTTTTTTAACAGTACTGCAGTGCAATTACAAAATGTTGCTGTTTAGATTTAAATAGGCAAATGCTTAAGAGTTCATTATTGGATAATTATTGCAGTGATTATTATGTTTCTAGCATGTTATATGTATGTTTGGCAACAGTTCTTCTAACACTAATTGTAAATAACATCACAACATTTAGATATTTTATTAGCCTGGCAAGCCAGACCTACATCAAGATGTTGGGTCTGGCAACTCACCATAGACACGGCTCAATCCGAGGGGCGGGATAAACGGCTGTTTTTCAAATTCCCTCTGCACGCAATAGGACAGCGCTTCAACCAACCAGAGCGTTTGCCCAACAGCGGAGCTAACGTTAGTTGATAGATTCAACTTTTGAATCTGGCCGGCAAAACTACGAACACATCTTCCTTTTTTAAGAATGACTTAAGTGCAGTTCTTTGCTCTTTTCTCAAAGAAAAACTTACCTCCAAGTCCTCCAGAGGCGCGGCCAAAGCCGATTCGAAAGACTGTTCTCCAGCAGCAGCCGCCATTTTTTGTTTTCAAGTTGCAGGGAACCGTCACAACTCTGTCGTCATTATGTTAAGCCCGCCCCGCCTACTCTATACACGATGTGATTGGCCTGACCCAGTTTAGGTTTTTGCAGCTCGAAAGTCAACGGAGAGTTGCTAGACTACCCTGGAAGCAAAATAAATTTTGCTGCCGCTAGGGTGCGTCTAGATTTCTAGGCTAATATTTTATAAGTAATTTGAAATAATGTATCTTTTATTTATTGTATAATTATTTCTGTTTGCCTCACTTTTAAATGAAACATCTGTTTTTGGGTCTTGTCACTAAGTGATGATAGTTGTCAACAACGATAACTTGTCCAGACTCATAGGAATGGCAGGTGCAACAATGGCCTTCATATATTTGCACATAATCAGAAAAGAAAAGTCTTAAAGCCTGAAGGATAAGCACTTAACAACTGAAGGAAAGCACTGAGGGATTGCCAAGCCTTTCCCCCCTGCTTTATGCCAAAAATTAATACGTCTGCAAGAAGTTCCAATTGGACAGAGTTATTTGGTGATTTGAAGTGGTAAAATTACCTCACCAGCCTGTTGGAGTCTGAAATGAGAGTAATATGACCAATCTCTTCTTTTGTCTCAGGAGGACATGTGTTCCAAATTCCCTATTTAAATTCTGCAGTTTAATCCATCTTTTCATAATCATATCCAACATAGACCGTGACTTATATTTACTCTATGTTCACCTTGTTCCAATAATCCTTCTTTATTTTTATCTTATTTCTTCTACATTTGTATTGAAGAGCTATGGCATCATTTTCATTTTGCACATTTACGCACGCAAGCACACACACACGTTGGGTTTCCATGTTTTATGGGACTTTCCATAGACATAAGGATTTTTATACTGTACAAACTGTATATTCTATCCCCTACCCCTAAACACAACCCTTATAAAAAAAAAATTTTTTAAACTCAAAAAACATAATTTAGTATGATTTATAAGCTGTTCCCCATCTGTCAATCACTGCAACATTATGTTGACTGACAAATAGGGTCTCACTTAGGAGCCCCAATCACCTCTGAGTTTTAGAAAAACGGCCAGTGGAATTGATGAGTGGAATTTGCACGCTGAGCCACTCCCCAAACGGGTATATAAGATGGCAGCACGCATCCGCTCATTCAGATGTTTGCTTCATAGCCGAGTGGTTGCACAGCGATCACTCTTCCAATCACCAATCAATGAAAGAGTGTGCTACGGAGATCGTTCTCGTTGGTGGAGAGGGTGCATTGAGCGGGCATCCTAAAAGAGCAGTGCACAGTTTGGTGCAGGGAAATTCCCCTGGGTGTTTCGGTGAGGCGACGCATTCTGCCCCGGTGCCTTTCTTCACGGAAGTGCATGAGCAGGTTCTGAAGTCATAGAAGGCACCTTTCACTGCCCAAAGCCATTTTGCAGCCTCCTCCACTCTCCCTCGATGGCGGGGCCGCAAAGGGCTACATGGAGATTCCTCAGGTAGAGCGTGCAATTGCGGTGCACTTGTGCCCGCAAAGTGCCGCCACCTGGTGGAACCGTCCATGTCTTCTGTCCAAGGCCTGTACGACGATGGCAGCCTTGTCTGCTAAGGCTTACAGTGCCACTGGACAGGCCACCTCTGCCTTGCATACGATGGCCATCCCGCAAGTACACCAGGCCAAAGCACTGAAAGAACTCCACAAGGGGTTGATGCAGGAACTAAGCACGGTAACTGACCTCGCCCTCCTGGCGACTGAAAGTCAAGGCGCGGGCCCTTGGTCTGACGATGTCTCGTCATCTCTGGCTGAACCTTGCTGAGATGCGGGAAGCCGACAAAGTGCGCTGTCTCGGTGCCCCCATCTCACAAGGTGGCCTCTTCTGTGACACTGTCGAGGACTTTGCCCAGCAGTTCTCGGCAGTCGAGAAGTAGACTGAGACGATAAAGCACATCCTGCCCTGGCATGACACCTTAGTCACCAAGCCACCGCAGCTGTCCCCCAGTCTGCTCATCATCGAGGGCGTCCCCCTGCAGCGTCTACATCTGCTCCGGCACGACCGGAGACAACATCCCCGCCACCCCGTCAAGCTTCCCGCAGGATTTCCCACAATCCAATGCGTTCCATTCAGTGACAGTTGAGCTAGTAAAACAAAGATGGCATCTGAAAGTTGTGGTTGCTGGTCAGTTTGTGTGTAAATGTAAATTTCTGACCAACGTTTTTCACTTCTGATGTCATTTCTAGTGAGAAATTACTACTGTAGAAATTAAATATTTGTTTAGTTCTCACCAAAGCTTGCTCTATTTTGCTGTAGATCATTAAACTGTTACGCTGCCTCAGAGTCATTGCCATAAGGAAGCGAGGCAACAAGTCAGCTGCCTAAGTTTTCAGATGCAGCCACATATATGATTTTTTTTATTAACATTTATTATTTTTATATCATTAGTTTTAAAAAACTGTTTTTTTATCAAAACTGAATTTTCAGCAGTAATTACTTGAGTCTTCAGTGTCACATGATCCTTCAGAATTAATTCTGATTTGGTGCTCAAGTACCATTTATTATTATGCATTTTTACAACAGTTGTGCTGCTTAATATTTCTTTTGGAAAACATGATTAAAAAAAAAAATCAGGATTCTCTGATGAAAGTAAAGAACAGCATTTATTCAAAACAGAAACCTATTGCAACATGAATGTCTTTTCTGTCACTTTTGATCAATTTAATGCATCCTTGCTGAGTAAAAGTAATAATTTAATTTACAAAGAAACTATTTTTTTTATTGCATTCTGTATACTAAAATGCTATATTTGAAATATATATGAATAAAAGATTGTACATAAACAGACGGGGGTTATTTATTTATTTGTTTGCCTTTTTTGATAGGCAGTGAACACCATGCACTCTCAGAAAAAAAGGTACAAAAGCTGTCACTGGGACAGTACCCTTCAAAAGGGTTCTAATATGTAACATTTAGGTACTAATATGTACACGTTTGGTACCAATATGTACCTTTGAGGGACTAATATGCACTCTTTAGGTACAAAGGTGTACCTTTTGAAAAGGTACTGCCACAGTGACAGCTTTTGTACCTTTTTTTCTGAGAGTGTGAGTTAAATTGGAAGGGACCATGCCAAACCCATTAATGGGTTGTCCATGTACTTTTGGTCATATAGTTTATTTTATACAACCAGCGGTGGTAGACACCATCACTCAAACCAGAGCTTCCTTTACCAGGCGAGCTTATGCTTTCCTGTATCACTCAAAAAGTGTGTGACCTCAATTGTGTTTTGCAGATATTGACGTTACATGCCCCTAAGGCACTTAGATACCTGGAAGCAAGCGAAGAAATCAATATTCTGGCAGAGGACATGGAGATCCTAGATATACCCATCTTGTGTTTTTTTTATCTGTTGCACTGACATACCTTTTGAAAACTTTGTTATACTCATGCAGAAGATGAGATTTCTAGTAACACTCCGTTGCACAGACATGAGGGACGTATATCGAATAGGATCATTAGCACCATCCAACACAGTGGGAACAGAGATGCCATTCTGGGCAGCCCCATTAATCATTTATGATCAAATTAACGTCACAGGGTTCATATATGGCCTGACACCAGCCATGTCGTTCCTTTTAAAATCACATTGCACATTGCACATAGATTGCAACGCACAATGCATGAGATATAAGAGGTTAGATGGCAAATATGGGATGAAAAAAACAGTTATCAGAGTGAACATCTGGTGCTGTGGCTTCCGCCTGTGCTTCAGACGCTCGAGTGACTTGTGTGCATTGTGCAAAGCTCATACAGGGATGAAGTGGGATTGTGTAGCTGAAGTGCAAGGATCACTATCATTAATCTTTGAATTTGGTGTAAAAGAAAGAAAGAGACAGAGACAGAGAGAGACAGAGAGAGAGAGAGAGAGAGAGAGAGAGAGAGAGAGAGAGAGAGAGAGAGAGAGAGAGAGAGAGAGAGAGAGAGAGAGAGAGAGAGAGAGAGAGAGAAATAATCTAACATTGTTTACTAAAACTTAAAGATAAATAAACAATCACAATATGCATTCATTTTATTATGCGAGCAACTCCTTTTTAATAATTTTGTCACTGAAATGAATTAATTAATTATATATGATTTCCTAAAAAAAATCAACAAAACCCCCAAAAATGTATATGCGATTTATAAATGAGGATGCATTTTTGATTTTTGTGTGTGTGTGTGCGTGTGTGTGTGTGTAAGTGTATGGATGTTTTAGAAATCATCAGTAGGAAATTGTATGATAACATTTATGATAATTCTATGACCATTTTTATAAATGTTTTTTAGCAGATAATAAGTGCAAATATATGTATATTTACATATTAGTGTTGTCACGATGCTAGATAACTTCGATATGACAAGTTGGAAAAACTCAAATTGATTGTTGTCCCATTTAAGTGAATATTAGAATGACTTCAAAGACCTTTCAACACTTTGAGAGGTGATGAAGATACATCTGTAGTTTTCATCATATGAATCCATGTCTGTACATCGCCAGTTTTCGCTCACTGACTCATCACTGCACTATAATTATTTTGTGTCATCCAGTCATACTTGAGAATAAAGAGAGTTATTGGGCAAGTGGTCAAAGAATTACGCCTCGGAAAAGTATTTTCTGTTGACTTCCCTGTGCCACAGGGAAATGGTGGATTTTCTGAAGACATAAAAGACTTAAGTCATGTCAGAGAGCATCAGAGTGGAGGTCTGCTGTGATTAGAAGCCTGCTCTGAATCGCCTGGATTTACACTGATGGAAGGATTACCATGAAAACAGGGAGATGGGATTTTTTAAAGAACATAAATCCCACAATAATCCCATCCCACAGCATTCCCTCCCACGTCGAAACACACGCAGGTACAGCCTCGCGTCCCTTTCATAAACAGGGGTTGCATGAGCAAACAGCACTGGGTGAGAGAATGTGTGGAGACATGGAGTTAAGAGGCAGGGAGTGAGAGAGAATGAAAAACTGCAAGAGGACACAGGTGTCAGAGGAGGCACCAGGTGAGACAGCAAAGGGAAAAGAAGTGAGGAAAGTAAACCGAATGGAAAGCTATTCTGAAATATCTATTTAAAATAGACTAAACCACAGAAGTTTATAGCATGGAAAGGAAGTTATAAATATAATGCACATTATAAAAACAATGGTGAGAGAAATACTATTTCTTAAATCACAAAAATAAAGTTACAAAACAAGGTCAGCAACTAGGGCTGGGCAATATAGCAAAAAATGTTTTATATATGAATCTTTTTATCCTCTCATTAAACAATAAATTAATATGTTTTATTAGAACTATATTTGAACCCTGAAATGGGATTTCCATACACTAAGTTCTCATCAGGCAGGCAGCAGTGGTTTATGGGAAAATTGACTCATCTAAGGGAACATCCAGAGCATAACAATGCTGCTTGTTATGAATCATTACCACAAACTCTAACACGGCGGACACGTGGGATGCAGACTGCACCACACTGCTTATTAATAACTCTCTGACTGCCACTTTCCATGTGACAAATCAATACATGGGAAACTCTATTGATCAGGAAGTTACATTACATTATTCGTGCCCTGATGACAAGATGAGCTTCTCATTGCACTGCAAAAGAAGTGAGAGGTCTTGGAGTGACAAAATAGACTTATTTTCTCTAGTGTTCTGAAATCGCTTTTGAAATCAGTGAACCGACAATTGGTGGTGATTGATGAGAGTCCTTCACACTCCAGTGTGCAGGGGATGTAACCATAGTGACATATATCATTGCCTAAGATTACTCGCTGATTCAAGACATGGCATCTGACCACATGAATACTCTCGCATTCAAGAGAATACTCTCTTCTTCAGACTCTCGCATGCTTTTCAAAACCTTTTCCTCTCTTGTCAACCCTCCTCCTTCATCAACCCTAACAGCTGACGATTTTGCCACATTCTTCATAAATAAAACAACCACCATCAGTGGCCAATTTACCAATCCACAAACTGACACACACATTTTACCAGCTAACACACACATTCTACCCTCCTTCTCTCTACTTTCAGAAGTCTCCAAACTCCTCCTTTCCAATCGCCCTACCACCTGTCCGCTTGATCCTATTCCCACTAACCTACTTCAAGCCATTTCATCCTTAGTTGTACCCGCACTCACACACATCATAAACACCTCTCTTCACACTGGTACCTTTCCCACAGCATTTAAGCAGGCTTGTGTAACCCCACTGCTTAAGAAACCCACTCTAAATCCAGCACATCTGGAATATTACAGACCGGTATCTCTTCTTCCATTCGTCGTGAAAACACTTGAATGAGTTGTTTTCAACCAGATCTCTTCCTTCCTTACACAGAACAACCACTTGGACAACAATTAGTCTGGTTTCAAAAGCCTCAACTGAGACTGCCCTGCTCTCAGTAATTGAAGCTCTGAGACTGGCAAGAGCAGCTTCCAAATCCTCAGTTCTCACCCTGCTGGATCTGTCTGCTGCCTTTGACACAGTTAACCACCAGATCCTCCTGTCAATCCTAAAGATGAAGGGCATCTCGGGAACCGCACTCCAATGGTTCAAGTCTTACCTCTCAGGTAGGTCCTTTAGGGTATCGTGGAGGAGTATGGTGTCTAAGACCCAACATCTAGCTACTGGAGTGCCTCAGGGCTCAGTGCTTGGACCACTTCTCTTCTCCATCTACATGACATCACTAGGATCTGTGATTCAGAAACATGGCTTTTCCTATCACTGCTACGCTGATGACACACAATTCTACCTCTCATTCCAGCCTGACAATCCGACGGTAGCTGATCATATCTCAGCCTGCCTGACAGACATTTCTGGCTGGATGAAGGACCACCACCTTCAACTAAACCTTGCGAAGACAGAGCTACTTGTGGTCCCGGCCAACCCAACACTTCATCACAACTTCACCATTCAGCTAGGCTCGTCATCCATAACTCCATCAAGGTCAGCCAGGAACCTTGGAATGGTAATTGATGATCAATTGAACTTCACAGACCACATTGCTAGAACTGCCCGGTCATGTAGATTTGCCTTGTACAACATTAGGAGGATCAGTCCCTTCCTATCAGAGCATGCTACACAACTCCTTGTCCAAGCGCTAGTTCTATCCAGACTGGACTATTGTAATGCTCTCTTGGCTGGTCTTCCAGCTTGCACAGTCAAACCTCTGCAACTGATCCAGAATTCTGCAGCCAGAGTGGTCTTTAATGAGCCGAAGAGAGCATGTCACTCCTCTCCTCACAAAATTGCACTGGTTGCCAGTTGCCGCTCGCATCAAATTCAAGTCACTGACGTTTGCCTACAGAACAACCACTGGCTCTGCTCCCTTTTACTTAAACTCATTACTTCAGACTTATGTGCCATCCAGAAACTTGCGCTCTGCAAGCGAACGACGTCTTGTGGTGCCATCTCAAAGAGGCACAAAATCTCTTTCTCGGACCTTTACCATGACTGTTCCCTGCTGGTGGAATGATCTGCCTAACTCAACCAGAGCTGCTGAGTCCATAGCCACTTTCAAGAAACGGCTGAAGATGTTTCTTTTTCGACAGCACTTGATCCAGTAATACTAACACTTTCTCTTCTCTTCTTCTCTTCTTCTCTTCTCTTCTCTTCTCTTCTCTTCTCTTCTCTTCTCTTCTCTTCTCTTCTCTTCTCTTCTCTTCTCTTCTCTTCTCTTCTCTTCTCTTCTCTTCTCTTCTAACTGCTTCTATTGTTCTCATTTGTAAGTCGCTTTGGATAAAAGCGTCTGCTAAATGAATAAATGTAAATGTAAAATGAATACAGTAGCAAAAGCAAATGAATGTCACATTCATTGTGTAAAAAAAGGCTCATTGGTCATTTAAAGGTACTTTTTGTTATACTGGTTCTCTCCTCACATCCTGATAGCAATCAATATTAGAAGTGGTCTGAATATTAAACATACATTTATCTTATGTGGAAGTCTCAGGACCAAAAAAATGTTCGTCCAATCATTGCATTCAGTGCCACAAACAAACAGCAGCCACCTTTTACAGTTCCTCCTGAACCAAAACAACAAGCTTATGCTGTGTTCATGCCATGTTGTAACCGCAATTACAAGATGTAACATGACATTCTACTAGGAGTGATTCAAGTCTTCAGACTCGGATTTATGCGTTTCTATGTCAACACTATCAATGGCGAAATGAATCTGCAGCAGTCAGTTTAGCCTTTTTTTAGTCACAAGTCCGAGCTCTGTAAGTTGTTTACATTCATTATTAATGTAATGTTATGTGCTTTGAGACATGAGGTCATTTAACGCCGACTCTCGTCTCGTGAAGCTTTGCAGACTCTGCTGTATGTGTTCATGTGTTTTGAAGGAGGTGTAGTTTTGGAGACGCTCTGAAGGGAGGATGGGATCTTATATGCTTTCAAAGCTAGCTTGCTATTGCTAACCTCTCCAGAATTGCCTGTCCTACCATTCATTTTTAAATATATTCCTTTTTGGTCCATTCAAGTATAGGTCTTAAATCACAGTCACATTAGAGAAATCTGTTCATCATATAAAGTGATTGTGTCTCTTCAGAAAATTTTAACTAAACTGCTCAATTTTTTTGGTGAACTATCCCTTTAACATCTATGGAACATTTCCATTGCACAAAATGTTTTTTATAGTTGTAAATGGTTCTTCAGATTATTAAAATGTTCTTCAAGCTAAGGGGGAAAATGGTTATTTCTTAACCTACAGTAAAATGTTTATTCTATGGCATCACTGAACCCCCCCCCCCCCTTATATAAAGAGCAAAAGATTAAAAACAGAAGTAACACAGAGATGATAGACGGTAAGTAAAACATTTCTCAGTAGACTTGAATGAAGCCAATAATTGAGTCAATTTGCACACTAGTGGACAGGCTGATAATTCTGGGAAATTTGAAACCATTTTCAGGAAAAAGCTAATGATTTTTATCAACAACTTGCGAAGCAGAGTCTAACAGCACACCAATTATGCTCATCTTCACAAAGGACATTTACAGCACATCTGACAGGATACAGTAGGCTGATGGATAAATGGAAGAATGTGAGTAACTTCACTTAATCATATCTTTGAGTCAGGACACAATGGTCTAAGCGACAAGGATTCAACAAGAGCACTATAAAGAGAGCACTGAGAGGTTTCCTATAACAGTGCATCATCTCGCAGGTAATGGTAGGTCATGCACCATGTCTAAAAAGCCTCTGTGATCATACAGTCTCGCATGAAAAGAATTGACCGCATGACCTTCAAACACGGGAGCCAGATCGTATCCATCATTGGTTTTAGCCCTAAACTAAACAGCTTTTAGGATTTACAGTTCCTCAGCATCCACAATAAAGCCTTGTGTAACCTTGCTATATAATGCAATAAATACATGTGCATGAAACATACACACTGCTAAACATACCTATTGAAACGAGGAAAACCATTTAGATGGCAAAAATGATTGTAAATCAAGCAAAGAATAAGTAAAAAAAAAACAAAGATCTACCAATGAGTTAAAGGTGCTCTAAGCGATGTTGGGTGACGTCACTTCTTGTTGAAGTTCGAAGTATTGTCAAACAAAACGGAGGCTAGCTCCCTCCTCCTCATCCCTTCCCCTCCCCCTCCCTTCCGTGCTTCCTGAAACAGTCATGAACCATTTAAAAAACCAAACTGGATTTACCCACCTGTCCAGCAAAAACAGAGCCACCTGAATGTCGGATTGGAATCCCTTCTTGCCGGCGGAGTTCTCGCCATCTTTTGAAAGCTTTTCCGATGTAAATTCGGGACTTCACGCAGTCCTTCAAATTTTCCCTATTCTTTGTTATTTGTTCATCGGAACATCATCTCTTTGGTCGTGTGTCGGCCATATCAAAATTCTCAAGAATATTAAATTTTAGCGTTAGTAATTGTTTAGGAAATCTCTCCTCTAGCTAACTTCCCTCTTCATGCTTCTCTCTCCTCCACTCCCTACACCCCCCTTCATCTGCACACGCACTAGGCTGGCTGGGCCAGTTTGTTTTTGTTGCCTTTTGTGGAGCCTGGGCTGTCTACAGAGACGACGTTTTTTTACAGTGTGTTCAGGGGACAGGGGATGAGGAGATGTTTGCTGTATGTGACAAAAAAATGTTTTGGTCTAAAAAATGCGTGACATCGCTTAAAGCACCTTTAAGCAAAGTAGTCACTAAAATATTAATATATTTTGAAAGTAGAAGGATATGCTTAACATTAAATGCGTTTCATCTTTTTATAAGCATTGAATATATGCACTGCAGACATGGACAGGTGTCCATGGTGTCCAATAAAATTATGCTTATACTGTATGTCAAAGGCTGTGGTAAATTATGGAAGCTTGTTCCCGCCACAAAAAAAAAAAAAAAAAAAAAAAAGATAATTGCGACTTTTTATCTCACAATTGCGAGTTTACATCTCGCAATTCTGACTTTATTTCTCAGAATTGCGTGATATAAAGTCAGAATTCTGAGATATAAAGTCAGAATTCTGACTTTTTTTCTCGCAATTGCGACTTTATATCACGCAATTCTGACTTTATATCTCAGAATTCTGACTTTATATCACGCAATTCTGACTTTATAACACATAATTGCGAGTTTATATCTCGCAATTCTGACATCTTTTCTCAGAATTGTGAGATATAAAGTCCAATTCTAAGGGGAAAAAAAAGACGGACTTTTTTTTTTTTTTACCTCAGAATAGTTTATATCTCACAATTCTGACTTTATAACACGCAATTGCGACTTTATATCATGCAATTCTGACTTTATATCTCCCAATTGCGTGATATAAAGTCAGAATTCTGAGATATAAAGTCAGAATTGCGTGATATAAAGTCGCAATTGCGAGAAAAAAAGTCAGAATTCTGACTTTATAACACGCAATTGTGACTTTATTTCACGCAATTCTGACTTTATATCTCAGAATTCTGACTTTATAACACGCAATTGCGACTTTAAAACACGCAATTCTGACTTTATATCTCGCAATTCTGAGAAATAAAGTCAGAATTGCGAGATGTAAACTCGCAATTGTGAGATAAAAAGTCGCAATTATCTTTTTTTTTTTTTTGTGGCGGAAACAAGCTTCCAAACCAAACTGTAACGGCTATTATGATAAAAAAATTGTACTTGCTTATACTGTTAGATGAATATTATTCTATATTTTTATTATGTTCTATGTGAAATACATTGAAGGTATACAGACTGAGAGAAAAAAAAGGTTTGTGATTATTATAAATTTATAACATAAAAAATACTTCCCTCTTGTTAGATATTTCTTGTTAATTACTTACAATGTTTTTATAGGAATTCAAAGAAAATCACACCGGGGTTAACAATATAGATAAAGTGAACTTCTTGATTAAGGACTTTAATATCCTCATTAAAAAAAATATTAATTCTAAAAATTTAGGGAAAAAATACAGCTACATAAAAGATGATTTCCTTTTATGAATGAAGATTCACAAGACGCCTAAACTTAATAGGCTTTAATATGAGAGAGTATTAATGTCTATACGCTGAGGATATATTGAACTTCACTGTGATATTATGCTTGTTTTTACGTTCTCTTCAACCCCCTCCGGTGATCAGATATGAATCTACACAGGGCAAAGAGATGCTAGATATCTACAGTGATTAAATGATGTTCTCCGGGCCTTACCACATACCATGACTGTCCCGTTACTGTGATATGTAGGTTGTTTCATGTTCAACTGAACGATAGATTTTACAAAAGAGGCCTTCAGAAACAGAATGAAAGTATAAAGCAGGTGGATAGTGATCATTCATCTTTCACAATTGGCAAAAGGCATGATCTTTTTAGACAAAAGACACTCACAGCTGATTGTGTGGAGTTGCATTGACAGAAAGTACAAGGGCAACTCATATAATTCATATAAAAATCTCAGGGTGGGGTCTTATATGACCTTAAATTAACTGTCAGAAAACTGATGGGCTCTATAAGATTCTCAAACCACAGGAAACATGAGCTTTACCAGGCAGGATATTGACAGTTCTCTAGCAGACGCTGTCAATATTCAGACCACCCTTCCCTTTCCAATCCCCAATCCCTGTGATCAGCAATCATGAACTCATAGCCCACAGGCTCACATGCACACTGTAATGCTCAACTTAATTAACTCACAATCAGGGTCACTGGAAAATTAGGAATATAGCAATTTGTAAGGTCAATGTGACTCAATAAAGTTCAGCTGATGTATTTTAAACAAAACACTCTTCTTTAATTCTTCTTTATCTGTGAAAATATTTAACATTTAATAATTCAATCATGAGAAGTGAATTTGTGTCCTTTACACAAAGTGACATCGCCAACTACTGGCCTGGCAGCATAATGCAGCGTTTTTAGTGATTTTCACGGATCCGTGTGGACGGGGATTGTTTTGACAATGTTTGACAACGTTACGAAAAAAGCAAAGAAAAAACTTTCCGTTTTTAGTTTTCGTGTAAACGTACTTTTATTGTAACAATGGCTAGAAATCACAGAAGCCAGAAATTACTTAATTGTTTTCAATTGCTTGTCTTCATAGTGCACCAAAGAAAGTTGATCTAAATCTTCAGTTTCAAGCATATCTGCTCTGTTATTGGGCACTTTCGTAAAGGACTTTAATAAAGATCAAAATGAAAAACTTTAATAAAAATAAAACCCTCTGAAACCAGATAGAACATATATCCCGAAGGGTTCAATTCTAAAATGCTTTTATTAAATTAAGTGGACATCTGTTTCTGTCTTAGAATAATAATAAAAAAGAGGTAATTGTGAGAATTGTGGGAGATTTTAAGTACTGTTGTAAGATATTTGAAATTGTGAGATACATTTTAGACATAAACAGGCTTGCATGTTATTATTTACTCTACAATCAGACTCTTTTGTGTATTATTTTGGCAGATGTCTTTTGAATAGAATAATTTTCTGTGCCGCATTTACCCTCGAGCTTTGTGGCTATCTATAGATCTGTCACCTCTTGTGCTGTTTGCACATGGGAATAATTGTCTCTTGAATGCACACTGCCTCAGATTCACTCTGGTCCAGAGAGAGCACACTCTTGCAAATGCTACAGGGCTCTAGGCTTTTGGAGTTCTGGGTGTGAAAGGCATAGACAGAGATTTTATTAGCCGTACCAGGAAAGATTTCAGAGAAACATTTCATAATTCCTTCGAGTCAGATGAAATGAGCAAGTGCGAAAGCAGTACTTGAAAAAGCATGACATTACTGCTGAGGGAACTCGGTGTGATTCTCACATGTGGTTGTGACTACAGCACCACCTGATGGAGGCATGGCATATGCTAATTGAGAACAGGATTATTGTGATTGAAGACTTTCTAAAGCAAAAACATGGATCTGACTTTGTTGGGTTAGGGCAGGGTTCCTCAAACTCAAACTGTTTGATCAGGGTTGGAGCTAAACTGTGCAGGACAGTGGCCCTCCAGGACCGAGTTTGAGGAACCCTGGGTTAGGGGTTAGACCCATGGGAGTCTCCAATTTCCCACACTTACAACAAAACACAAAGAAGTGCAACGAAATTGAGTCCTGTACTTGTGTGCTAAGTTTTTATAAAAACAATAAATAAATAAAAACTGATGGCATTGCCCTTTTTTTCTTGACATTTCACAAACCAGTGACATGGTGATAGCCCAGCTATAGCTGTTGCTAAGCAACACAATTGCTTCTGCAGTCATGAGGGAATTTTTCTGTCCTGTCTGGCTATGGAGTAAAGGCTCCAGCAACAGACATTCATTGCCAACGCTAGACTAATATCTTAATAGCCAGCTGACAATTAGAGCATGATGTGGCGTTTTCATGTTTTCTGAACCAATGAATGTGTCCTGAGTGACAGGCATGCCGAACGCAGCAAATTAATGAATTTCCATGGAAGGCTCAGTGTGTCTCTAGAAAATCATTAACATAAACGGACCGCACAGACTGCATTCAGCTGTTTGAGCTACTACTTTCCCCGGGTGACCTGTGAGTTGCTAAAGAGATAAATTACAATTTGAATGATCGTATAATTTACCATAATGGATTTCATCTACATTGTAGTTCAAATGTCTGAGACCCACCAAAGAAAATGCTTCTATTTTGCACAAGCACACACTTGTCTTGATGTGTGCTCAACAGTTAAACTACAAGAGAAAACTAACATTTAAATGTGTGCTGTAGGGCCCCTTGCAGCAGCACTGAGAATGAAGTGTACTCATTTAGGTTAAGCAATTTTGTTACACATACACATGGATATGCGTAAAGTGCGCATGACATAAAATTTAATAATCAGCATATCCACACATACTGTCTGTGCACTGCCAGATTTTTTCAAAACTCTGTATGCTTCGCTTGCTCATGCAGCATGACATCTTTTTTACCATAACTTCTGGAGAGAAATAGCGCATGCAGACACTGGTTGAGGATGTAACTTTCATGCACGTTTTAGCCACTATGCTCCACAAATTTGTAATTGTCTACCAAAATGAAGTGAAAGAGGCAACTAGCATTCATATTTTTAAAAAGCGGGTTAAGACGTATCTTTTTAAAGTTGCTTATCAGTATAACAATATGGTGTGAAGTTGTGTCAGTCAGTTTTATGCTTTTATTTTACCTTCTTATTCTCTTATAGTTGTTTTTTCACTTTTATCTATATTGAGGTGAAACTATATTGCCAATTTCTTTATTTTACATTGTGAACCTTTTAGTTGTTTTTGAATATCTTTATATTGACATTGTGTGAATTTGTATTCCCGTTATTTGTTTTTATTGTGAAGCACTTTGGAGTTGCATGAGTTGTGGCGTGCGTTTTGACACAATGACTTTACCAATTGACGATTGGCTCTTTTATTTATAAGGCGGGACTTATTCCGCCATACTGCGCGTTGCACTTTCTTTCTCCCATTTTTATAATAATAATTTTATGAATGAACCTTCTTGTTATATCTTACATTTTTGGTCAGAGAGATGATAGCAAATAAGTAATGCTAAAGTCAGCGGCCATGGCAGTGAACGAGCAATCGTTATTATAGTTCAAAAGAGCAAGAAAGTTATCTAATAATCAAGATACAAAAAAATGCAAAACTGCAAAGTCGCATTTGTCATACGTCACCGTGAGAGCAAGTGGACTTGCTCTTTCAATCGGTAAAAGAGGAATAACATGGATGAAAGTTTCTTGGCAAGGAGGATTGTATGCATCACAGGTACAAGAGAGAAGGCTACTAACATTAGGTAAGACAAAACTTTTTATTTTCACAAAGTTTATTGACTTGTAACCAAACCGTTTTGGTTACAATTGACTTTCATTTATCAAAATATATTTTATGTTCCACAGTAGAACGTTATGCAGGTTTGGAAACTTTTTGTTTTGGGACAGTCTTATTTTACCTGTATTCAGCCTATATCTAGAAAAATAGCTTGAGAAGTAAACCTTAACTCATCCGGTTTCACTTTAGTTTTAGTGCATGATTTATTCTCGCCAAACCACAGAACCCAACTGTGACTCAGCTGAGAAACTCTCTTCAATTGACCAAAGGTGAAGCCTATGGGATTTTCTGAGAAAGCGTGCAGAGGAAGAGGAAGAATGTAGGCGTCTTTGCCATTATTTAGCATACAAACCCACTCACTCACCCTTTATGGTACAATTTCCTCCAAATAAACCTGCTGTGAGATACCGACAAATAGATAAATAATGAAAAGCTCAAAGAACCAGTGGGCCAAATAAGTCACGATTCATAGTCAGTCAAAGAGAGTAAAAATAACCCCCCGGTTTCTATTTCTCCTTTCCTCCTGTGTGAGGGGTATTTTTAGCAACTCAAGACGTGTTTCATTGAGGCGGCAGACCCACTCGTCTGTGGCTGGGCGCACGTGAGGCTGTGGCACATGCAGGGATGAGGAAAAGAGAGGAGGGGAGATGGATCAAGTGCGCATACAGAGCTGAATCACCGGAAGCAACTGCATCACTTTGCTTTAAACAACTCCAACTGCTTTTGCAAGCTATACTCACATCCGTCATTCACAAGAAAACAGCACAAACATTTCATGGTTGAATGTATGACATTGTTTGTGTTACATCATTGATTCACATTGACACAACAGCAGTAGGTCAACCAATGCAAGTTCGTTTTTTACAAGAATTCAAACACTTAGTCTAAATAAAATGTCGGTAATTTCGGATATTTACTTGCATCTTTAGATGTAATGGGAAGATCGGATCATTTTCCTGACCTAGGTCTTTGAATCTCGTTCAGCAAAAAAGAACAAATCCTTATTCAAGGCATTCTGGTCATTTGAGAAGTGTTAAATTATAAGCCTACATTTTTTCCAATAGCCAAATTCCCTCCATCTCTACTCACGATCAAATTCCATTTGGAAATCACGATAATACCAGCCAAAGACAAATTACGAGAAACGATTAATGATTAATTCACCTTTCAAGTCATTGATTAGTTCACCTCCTATATCGTTCAATATGAACAAATCATTATGAGCAGCCTATCACTAATCTCTAGTCTTGGTCTACTGATCAACAGTGGCAATTATTATACCAATAAGCCTCATTTTGTGTTTTTTTATTGTGTCTTATTGATATATATGTTCTCATCTGGCCTTAAATGTCATTTCAAGGTCTGTGTCCTGGCCTTGCTCGAATTTGGATCTGATTTAGGTCCTTATCTGATTCATGGATATTCTCTGAACCACTGCACTGTTTAACTGTAATTGTTTTGAGACTCTAAAAAAACAGACAGACTTTCACATTTCTGTTTGCTTCGGCAATCAGGAATGCCTCTTCCCTGAAAAACTAAATAACATGAGTACATTTGGGTTCATCTATTTCCCTCTGGCAACTTTGTAAAGGGCATCTCAAAACAGCAGTGCATGCACAATAATGAAAAGCTTTGTTTTCCTGAGCCACATCCAGAAATGCTGCGGTGTGTGAAACAGAGTTCATTTGAGGATCTGCAAATGTTTCATTTTTCTATCACTGTCAGTTGAACTAAAGTAAAATGTGCACTTTACCATTCTTTTCAGGGGTAAAATCCATTGAGCACTTCTTGGCAAAATAGAAAGCATTGCTGGAACACAATTCTTCCTGTAGAAAAAAAAGAAGACATCTTTTCTTCAGCATGAAGACTGTCACAGTTTTAATACAACAACTGCTGTTTTTCACCACAGACTCACTGCAGGGGTGTCCTTCACGGCACTGAATTTATGACAACGTCATTTCTAACACTTTGCATCATCATCATCATCCAAAAAAAAAAAAAAAAAAAAAAACACTGAAAGGAGGGTAAATAAATAAATTAATATTTAGAAGACCATCTATACTGACACCTTGTGGAGGAAACAGTTGTTACAGTCCTAGGAATACTTCAGGTTCTGTAAGGATGCTTCCATTCTAAAAGCTTATAGACCTATTTAAATAATGTATAGAAAAAAGGGACTTTAAAATCAAGTTGTAATCAATGTAAATGATTTTTTTTTCTCACTTACTACTGTTTTTATTGAAGAACACACAGCTCTGGACTAACAAAATTAACTGTGGTTAATTTAATATAGCATTAACCACTGAATTTTGATGCGTTCCACTATGTACTGTTTGTTCAAAGTTCAACACAACTTTAAGTTTTCACAGCTTACCTGTCGATGTCAACCTTAGAAAACGGTGGCTCGTGAACATACGCCGAGACTTTTTCTGCTTCCAGTCGCACTAAGGTATGTAGCAGACATTTTACCAGCGATCAGCTTATTGAACCTCAGACAACAAATGGTAAGAGAAGGTTACCTGGTTAAGAGAAGTACCAAGTGTCACAACAAATGGTTAAGAGAAGTACCTCTCATAGCATTGAAAACTTTGGAACCTTAGGTTTTTTCTTACCCTCGTAAGCTTGTATATAGGAGGCGGCATACAATTTAAAACCTTTCTCCAGCTTGCTTGATGGGGCTTTGCTTGTTTTTTTACAAAAACGATGAACATCATTAACGCTGATCTTCAGAAGATCCTGGAGACAGCGAGTGTAATAAGTAGCCATGGTAGCCATTGCCATAACCGGAAACGAGTGATATGTAATGAGTAGAACGCGGAAGTAGTTGTGCAAGAAGCGCATTCGAGCCCGAATCTGATCCGGAAAATGCAGATGACCAAGCTGATCGATCAACTTTGCCAGCGCGACTGGACCAGATCGTATCAGATTAGTAAGGTTTAAAGGAACACGTCGACTTTTGGGGACGTTAGCTTATTCACCGTATCCCCTAGTTAGATAAGTCCATACATATCCTTTTCCATACATACCACATATGTTGTGATATACAAATCACAACATGTAAATAGGAAAATGTTGCCGTTATTTTGTCACTTATTGGGAGCAGTATGCTAGCTGGAGCCGTTTAACTCCAGTCTTTGTGCTAAGCTAGGCTAGCGGTGCTAAGTCAGAGTTGAAAAGGGTATGTGTGGACTTAACTCTGGGGGACAAGGTGGTGAATAAGCTAATGGCATTAGCGCCATTATGGCGCTTTTCCACTACACAGTACCAGCTCGCCTTGACACGACTCGGCTTTGTTTGGTTTTCCACTGTTTAAAAGTTGTACCTGTACCTGCTTCCAGGTACTTTTTTTCGTACCACCTCCGGCGAGGTTCTGAGCGAGCTGAGGCGATGCTAAAATGTGACATGAAAACACGGCAGACTGCTGATTGGTCAGAGAGAATCGTCACTATTCACTGCGTCGTCATTGCACGCGCCAGACGGAGTATCCTGAATAAAAAACAGCAAAAACAAATACAAAAACAGTATACACTCCATTTCCTCCATTGTCCTGTGTGTGTGGGAAGCGGGTGCCTCGCGTAGAAGATTAAGTCACGGCAGTTTCCTGCGGCGTCCCTATGACTAACACAATTTATCCCTTTTCTAAAATTCCAAGGGCCATTTAGAAGAAAGAGACAATATTGTTGTCCACAAAAAAGTATTTATTAACACCATTTATGAATTATGATGGCTTGCCACTCTTCTTTAACTCCTTTTCTATCATCCTGTCAAAGTGCTCCTGCTCACTGCTAAAAAATTAAACATTAAATAAAAAAGGACATCCATGGTGAATTTGATCTTGTCACTGTGGGTGTGCTGCCCAGAATTGATGTCAGGTGAGTGTGGATATCATCAATTTGCTCCTGATCTTCAAAGTACAACGGCACAGGCACTTGTTGGTGGAACACTTCTGGAAAAAGTGTCAAGCCACTTTGATTTCTTTTAGCCACTGATGATGGACTGTGCAGAAAAAATTGAAAATGACATTAAAAACATGCCCATGTATGTCTCTGTAAGTCGTTTATTTACTAGAGAAGCTATTGGTTTGGAAGTTAAAAAAAGAGATGGGTATAGTTTATACAAGTTTAGAGAGAGAGAGATTTTCATTTCCTTAAGTAGCTAAAGCAAACACACTGACTAAGCAAACACACTACTGTGTTAGACAAACACACGGAGCAAACACACATTATGAGGTGCAAGTTAAAGAGAACTTGGTATAGACAGAGTATGATAAAACCCACATTAAGTGCACACACCATACATTTTAGTCCAGATCAGTAAGCTTTTTTTAAGAAAAATGTATATTAAGATATAAATTAGATAATTAGATCATCTCATTTATAAGAAACAACTCAAACCTCTATTCAAACCATATGGGAAAAGTTTTTAATGTGGGTTTTATCATGTAGTTGGAGTTGGAAATAAGTGAGTGCAGTTCAACTCTTTACTTAGAGAGAGAGATTTACATACATATGTGCCTATATTATAAATGTGTCTTTTCTGGGTTCACACCATAAACTGTAAAAAAGACAAGTTCACATATTTCCAATATCTACTGTAATCTTGCCCTAGAAACCATGTGGAGTATGTTTTAATGCAAGGAGTAAACAGGGTCTTAGCAGAAGCGGCCATCTCACGCAAGCTAAAGACAGGCAACAACAGAAAATTAATTTTGAAAGTGAGTAGAGAAGACTAGGGGCAGCTAAACCTACATGTGGTTAGCTAAGTTTGAGCCAGACAGAACATCAACCTGACAGTCAAGAAATTTTTGTCTCTCGAAATAAATGATAGACCCATCCATTGATATACAGCCTAGAAATGAATTGATATCTACCTACCCTAGCTTTATCTAGCTAATCGTTTATAAATAATAAATGTTGCATCATTGCTAAACAACAACTTTAGCAGATTATTTAAAGGTGCTCTAAGCGATGTTGGGTGACGTCACTTCTTGTTGACGTTCAAAGTATTGTCAAACGAAACAGAGGCTAGCTCGACCCTCCCTCCTCCTCATCCCGTCCCCTCCCCCTCCCTTCCGTGCTTCCTGAAACAGTAGTGAACCATTTAGAAAAACCAAACTGGATTTACCCACCTGTCCAGCAAAAACAGAGCCACCTGAATGTCAGATTGGAAGCCCTTCTGCCGGCGGAGTTCTCGCCACCTTTTGAATGCTTTTCCGATGTAAATTCGGGACTTCGCACGTTCCGTCTCCTTTTCCCTATTCTTTGTTATTTGTTCATCGGAACGTCATCTCTTTGGTCGTGTGTCGGCCATATCAAAATTCTCAAGAATATACATTTTTAACGTTAGTCATTGTCGTTGTCTAGGACATCTCTCCTCTAGCTAACTTCCCTCTTCATGCTTCTCTCTCCTCCACTCCCCACACCCCCCTTCATGTGCATGCGCACTAACCCCCCAACCCCCACACCCAAATCATTCTTGTCTGGAACACTATTTGTTATGTTTCGTGGTCCAGGCTGGGCCAGTTTGTTTTTCTTGCCGTTTGTGGAGCCTGGGCTGTCTACAGAGATCGCATATTTTTTACAGTGTGTTCAGGGGACAGGCAGCTAGCGGATAGTGAGGAGATGTTTGCTGTATGTGACAAAAAATGTCAACACTCATAGAGAATAATGTGTTCGAATTTTAAAGACGTGGCGCTGCGCTTCTCGTCCGGTGTGCGACCCCCTTTAAGGTGCTGTTTTCTTTGAAGCCGAAGAACTCCATACTGGCGAGCTTACTTTTTTTCGGGTGTGGACAGTGTTTCACTCTAGCTGCGCGGGCGAGTGCTGCGTCGTCTTCTTATTTGATAGGTGTCCGCGGGTGCCACAGAGAGGTGAAGTCAACCAGGTACTGGCGCTGGAGTATTTACGTGTCATGTTATCATAAGAGTCCTATTCATTTTAAACATTGTGGTTATCGCCAATACCGGTATATTGTCACAATGTCGATATTTCATGCTTTGAATATCACGATTATCGTCAACACCGGTATATTGCGACACCCCTAATGCATATATACATACACACACACATATATATATATATATATATATATATATATATATATATATATATATACTGTATGTATATATATATATATATATATATATATATATATATATATATAACACACACACACACACTATACTATTATACATAATGTTCAATATAATGGCTGTACATTGCTAAAAATGGTATTGCCATCTATAGTTCCACGAAGAACCTTTAGCATCCATGGAACCTTTTCAGTGCACAAAAGATTATTTATAGTGGAAAATATTTTGATTATTAATGTTCTTTACACCAATAATAATAAAAATGGCTCTTTTAAGAACTGATTACTGAAAAGTTCTTTGGGGAACCCAAAATGGTTCTTGTTTGTCATCGCTGCAAATCCCTCCCCTTTTGGAACCTTTGTTTTTAAGAGTGTACGAATGTATGTCCCAACTTTTTGATAATTTGTTTCCTCTAAAATGTATACGCCTATTAGCTGGACCATGCAGCCTGAAAATGACTGCAAGTGATTTGAGCATAAGAAAAGTATGATATTTTATCTTGTTGAAATGAAATACACTAAAGAAACAATAATGAAAAACACTTTTTGGACATTTCAGTCTTTGCCCGTTTAATTAAGCAGAAGTTTTCCTTGCAGATGTTAGGGAGGTGCCTACAGGTCATCAGTCATTGCAGATCATATGTTATGAAATTAGCATGACATTCATTCATCACTCCCATTGCAAGAGTTTTAATAATGGTATCCATTACAATGTTTCCTATGAAAAAATAAACACTCAGACACAGAGTGTAGGCGTTTGTGCAGCGCCCCTGCTGGAGTGCATTGGTAATAACTTTATTGCAAAAATACAAGTTCACTCAACCTCAAGCATTTACAAATGAGTCCCGAAATGGAAAACCCTTGAAATGCCATTTCATCTTCGAGAAATCCACCTCTCACTGGCTACAACTCGCATTCAAAGGCTGTTAACTGTACAGACATTAATAAGTAAAGATTCAACAATTCAGCAGAAAATCATTTTCTTCCTCAGTATATAGGAAAAGAAAAGAAGAAAAAATATTTGATTTTGTCCCAGTCTGACTCTTTGCTGGTAGATCAGGAGAGAGCATTTTGCATAGCATACTCATACACCATCTTTGCTACATTCTCAAACATCCTTTAAACAAAAGGAAAGATGAAAAAAAAAAAAAAAAAACATATCTTTGTGTTAGAGCCAATCTTTGGTTAAGACAAAGTTAAATAAGATCTATTTCTCTTTAAGTTATATATTTTATAATTCATTTTATTTTATCGCTCAAAGGCTTTTAATGAAAAAAGTACATATCACAGCACAATATGATTAGAATGAAAAGTTAAATACTGCATTAATCATATTATATTGTGATCCGACATCTGTTGGTCAGTATTAGATTTTCATTAATATATCTCAAAAATCTTGTTTATTTGAATAACAGTATGAAAGCATTCCTTACACAAGGCCACTTTTATACTGTCCAAATTTCAGTCTAGTGAAGCTTTGCATATAAGCTTCATGTACGCTATCAGGGCCAAACATTCTTCAGCTGTGTTGCTTTAAAGTAAAATCTAGAAACAATGTAGATTCTACAAAATCGAAACCCTCAACTATTACAGGCCTGAAGATCCATCATGTGCCAGCAGACTCATAACTGTGGTTTCAGTGTCACTGCAAGTTAAAATAAAAACCGAATCAAGTAAAATAAACAATAAAAAGGAAGCTTAACTTGGCATATCTCCCTGTATAAACGGGAGAACTGTCAATGGAATTAAAATAGCAGAATTTCTCCAGCTTTACACTTCTGAAGTGTACTATACTTGTCTTAATGCAGATAATAATTATTACCACTAGAATTGATTAACATTCCATAACGTCATTACGTAGTTTCTCCATTCCTCTGTATATTTCTTAGGATGTCATAGTTTTTTTATTAACAATAAATTTATTTATTAGTGTATGTTCAGTCAAACATGTACACAGTCTTTGCCTGTAACACGAGACACAAAACAGCTGTGTGCTACAGGGAATGCCCGTATCAGAGAAGTAGGAGGAAAAAGGTTAGAAGAGACAGTCTCGTTCCGTTCTCCACGCCAGGGCCGCAGATTTACATGCCTGCTCCGACAAAAAGCACCAGAGCTGAGAGATGACACCGTACAAAACATCTCTATTCACTTAGTACAGGATAAAGTACTTAGCATCTACATGACATTAACCCACCCGCTACCAAAAAAAAGTTTGCAGGAGAGTTGGGAAAAATAGTTCCGCAAAGCGACAACGATTTCCGGGACATTGGTTTGCAGAGGATTTGCATCGTGGGACAGGCGAGGAAGAAGGGTAAAGTGTGTTTTTTCATACACTACTGGTCAAAAGTTTGGATTTTTTTTTTTATATATATGTTTTTGAAAGAAGTCTCTTATACTCACCAAGGCTGCGTTTATTTTGATAAAAACTAGTAAAACAGTAATAATTGGGAAATATTATTGCAATTTACAGTTTTCTAAAAATACATTTTAAAGGGGTCATATAATGTCATTTTTGTACAAGCTAATATGATTCTTTAGGGTCTAAATTAAAAGTTTGTAATTTACTTTAATTAAAAATTCTCATTAGTATTGTAAGAAAACACTCATTTTACCTGGTCAAAAACAGCTCTGTTTTCAGCACGCTGTTTAAGTGCATGTGTCTTTAAATGATAATGAGCTTTGCTCACCCCGCCCCTCTGTTCTGTGCGTACACCGTTTGTAACACAATAACACAATAACCATAACGCGTCGTTCATTATAAACGTGGGATTATGAATTATATTGATAACGTCGTACATAGAAAACATGCTGTAATGTACCTGAGTGTAAAAATAGCCGCATTCATCGTGAAGCGTGCAAGCGATTTGCAAAGATTAATATAAATATTAATATAAAGGTCAATAAAACGTTACACTCACTTCAGTTCTTCTGGAGGTGCAGCAGGAACACGAATAGTTGGTACCGATCCTTTTTTCAGGAGCAGCTTCTTAGCAAAACCAGCTTTATACTGACCCTCGTTTGTAAAGCAGTCTGGTGAGAAATGATTCGCGCAAACATGAAAGCATTGACGTTGATCGTGGGGAATATTCCCTTCGAAAACAAAACTCAGCCACTGCGTCTTTAGCGGTTCGGATTTAGGAACATCAATATGATGCTGTGTTCCTTATTACACCCAAGAACAGAACACCACAATCTCCTAGACCGACGTCATTCTACTCAGTGCTCCAGCTATCAACAATGAACGCGCGTCGGCGCGTGCTATGATTGACAGCTCGCTCACGAGGGCGGGTCTGTGTTGAAACGCTGCTGTCAATCAACCATCGTGGGAGGGGCGTCGATTTTGTGACGTCACAAAATCGAACAGCTTGATTTGAGATGGAGGGAAACATATAAGAAGATTTAAAAAAAAAAAACACTGGATGGATTTTTATCATTTTATGATGGTTGTGTACAGGCACTGCCAACACACATTTAAGTACAATCAACTTGTAAAAGTGCATGTACCATTATATGACCCCTTTAAAAAGTTATTTATTCATGTGATGGCAAAGCTGAATTTTCAGCAGCCATAATTCCAGTCTTCAGTGTCACATGATCCTTAAGAAATCATTCTAATATGCTAAATTGGTACTCGAGAAACAAAGTAGCACAACCGTTTTCAACATTGACAAGAAATGTTTCTGGAGCAGCAAATCAGCATATTAGAATGAAGATTATTCATATCCATTTTTCACAAGATTACAGTTTTTACTGTATTTTTGACCAAATAAATACGGCCTTACTGAGCATAAGAGATGTCTTTCAAACATTAAAAAAATCCTAATTATTCCAAACTTTTTACCGGTACTGTAAAAGTCAAAGAGGGCAGAGTTACAATAAGCCCCTCCCCTTTTACTACCCAACACATGCACACACGCATACACACAAACACACATTTACTGTTTAGTGCAGCATGGAGGTACAGTATGATTCTCCTCTGCAGTTAATTGAACATTTTAGTTAATTAAGTTAAGTGCTCTGGGTTGGATGGCTCACTGCGGGGGGTCCGGGTCTGGACCCCACGCTCCTAACATTGCATGCTGCAGGTCTGACCATAGGTTAGTCATACACACACACACCTGAGCCCCAAAGCACCACACCATACCAGTGCTCGTGAAAAGAAAAAAAAAAGTTGGTTTCTGTGGCTCTTTCCAGCATGCTGTGGATCGAGTTTTGGGGGCTTTTGCATGGAAAGATTTACCGACTAGAGCAGGGTAATGGAAGAACATCACCCCAGGACCAATACAAAGTGCAGGGTGACTGAGGATGGCATCAGGTCTCGGGAAGTGCTCCTTCCAGTTCTCCAAGAAACTGTGAAGAGAATGGGATTGGTGTGCAGAGAGGTTGCCCAGAGGAAGAAATGCATCTGTGGAAACCTTCCAGGGCTGGAGGACATGGTTGCATCCAAAGCCAACTGGTTGGGATACCTCAGTGCTGGACCGTAGTGCTTCCCCCTGGAGACAGTTTGACGCCCGTCAAACACAGCCAGAAGCTTGGAGAACCTCTGGAGACGTCCTGCAGTGGGGTAGGATGGAGTGTGAAGGACAGGATCCAGACCAATCAAAGAAAAAAAAAGCAACAACAAAAGAGGAGCTCCTTCAACAGCAGTAAGGAAACGAAAATGAAGCAAATGCAGAATGTTTAGCAGGGTGGCCACTGGAGCCTGGACTCAAATGCAATGCAATGGCAGAAACATGAATGCGGAACAAGCGGGAAATGGCCCTTTGAATGGAGGAGGTGGTCATGGAAATGGAAAACGAGAGTTAGCTTTACCTGGGACCTCTCTGCAAGGCCCAGGCTGCTGAGACAGAGGTGAAGATGATGGAAGGAGATGAAGATAGCTGGGCTGGAGCAGATGGAGGTCTGAATGAGACAATGGAAACTGAAGGCAACTAGGTGAGTACATGGAGCTGTGATATGGCGAAACCCCGGAGTCCCCCAGCTAGGTACACACACAAAACATACAGACATTGATATGCACAAGGCCGAGAAATCACACAAGTGCATTCAGTCAAAAGAGAGGAAAAGAGGAAAAGAGAGGGGTAAGATGGGGAGAGAGGAAAAGATGGGGAGCACAAAAGTAAGGCATGAAAAGAATCAGGGGCCTCATTTATAAAATGCACATAAGATCAGATCTGATCCCAAGTCAAAAATGAGGAACAAATTGAGATTTATTAAAGGGATAGTTTACCCAAAAATGAGCACTCAGTCGTCATTTACTCACTCTCTCATGGTGTCAAACCTGTATGACTTTCTTTCTTTCTTCCTTCTATGGAACAAAAGAAGATATATTATTATATATTAAGATATATTATTATATATTAAGATATATGAAAAATGCGTTGGGTTTTTTTGTTGTTTATTTGTCCATACAATGTTTTGTCACTGACTTTCATTTTAAGGACAAAAACAGTTAATTCTTCAAAATATCTTCACTTGTGTTCCACAGACGAAAGAAAGTAATACAGGTTTGGAATGACGAGAGGGTGAGTAAATGATGTCTGAATTTCCATTTTTCGGTGAACAATACTTTTAAAAGCAGAAACTGATGTGAAAATGTTCTGACACGAACAGCAAGTGAAAAGCAGCTGTACAAGCTATTTTTGTGCTCATGCACTGGTATGCCAGTGCACGCTGACATGATTTTATAATGACTTTCAGTGATGCAAGTGTGATGAGTGAATAAATGAATGAAATGAGTAACCACTTGTATATGCTATCTTAATATTTAAAATGCAATATCAATATTCAATATCAATCCACGTTCTGGCCGTACTATACATACTGTATATATTTCAGATATCTTATTGAAATCTTATTTTATGTCTTTGTTTTTTACAAACCTGAAAAATAACATAACATAAAACATAAAAACATAATTTTGTATAAAATAAATAAATAACTGCAACAATTCTACATTCATAAAAAAAGGTCATGTTGAGGGTTTGAATGACAAGGAATTATTTAATTAAATTATTAGTCCTATTTATTTAGAATATAATCATGCATACAGCAATAGCTGTACACTCTTTGGGAGCGAGTAAACCTCTTTTCAGAATTAAGGTTTAATGAGAACATGGCCTTAAAAAGAATGTGCATGTAAATGTGATGAATTAACTAATCTAAAATTAATACTAAAAATGTATCACTGACAGGATAATGAACTGAATATCTAGATACACAGTATGGGCAGAAAACTAGGATGTAGTAAGGTGGACCTAATAAACCAAGTTTGATTAATTACTTCTTTCATATGCGCTCATTCATGTACATAAAATTTAAAAATGATTAATAGAGCATAAATCATTAATAGTGGATAATAGTGTATACAAATGTATAAATATTTGGGAAGATGATTACATGCATGTCTTTATAAATGGGACACCAGGCCTCTTTTCAAATGTAGTGAAGTTACAGCATATGGACACAGGATGGCAGTATGACTCAGTAAGACAATGAGAAGTTTTGCATATGTTTGTGATTGCCTTCAATGTGTTGGTGCACATGAATCCAGTTATGCATTCATATATTTCCAGCATACAATACATATTAGAAAAGAAAGAATGCCAAAACAACACACTATGTACACCAAGAAGTATGTAAAGTGTGTAAAGCATGTAAATTAATATGAAGTGTACATAAAATAGCCTGAAGCTCAGCAGTGATCGGCAAGGGTAAGGCAGCACACATTTATCAGGCTAAAGTGGCAGTAGCTGCATGTTAGCAATCTCCTGCATAGGTGACAGCGCTCTTATCAGGTTTCTAGGGCAGATATTTGATCCCTCGCCCTCCTTTGGCCCCTCTACCAAACTCTTGCCAGTCACTAGCCCAACTATTTCACTCACAGATAAGCCAGTCAGAGTTCCTTTTAGTCTTATTCATGCGTGGGATACTTACGAAGCTTCGGGAGACAGCAAGTCGGTTTTGGCGTCTCCCTATCACAGTTCCACTCAGACTGCGAGCAATACGGCGCAGGTGATCTGCATCATACTGGTCTTCCTCTCCTGACCGCAGCTCTTGATGGGCCACTGACAGGGACTACAGACAACAAAGAGTTACTGCAGCAAAAAAGAAAGTCTGGATGAAACCAGACACAACACCCAAACAAAATCAACACGTGCTAACAGATTGTGTGCTGTATGAAAAACAGACTCTGATGTGGAGAGAAACCAGACAACAAAAACAAAACAAAACGAAGAGACAGCAATCCCTCATTAAAGAAGCAGCAAATAATAAACACACAAAATAAGTAAATGAAACCTAAATTATTTACACTAATGTTGGGTACCATCTAATGTAGCCCACATACTACACGATTTTAGCCCTTCATTTTTGCACTTATCGTAAGTTGAAATCTGAAGCAAATGGGGAAATGTTCTGATGCGTTGCAGATGCCAGAGCACATTAAATATCTAGACCTGTCCTGCAGTGTTTTGATTGGAACTGACATCAGTGACCAGAGATAGTTGTGTAGTTAAAAAAGAACAGGTTGTCCAAATAAAGGAAAAATGAACAGTAATTTCAAAAATATTATAATGTATGGACGGTAGGAGGATGGGAAAGAGAATACCCATCATTTGAAAATGTAATCTTGGTCAGAGTTTCGCAATTAGATCTTCAGACACCTCATTTCTTACCATGTTTGTGTATCCAGTAGGGCTGCTACAACCTGGTGGTCCATAAGCGGTTCTCTCGAGCTCAGCCGTGGGGGTTCGAGAACGTCCAACTCCAGTGAGTAGCTTTCGTGCAGCAGGAGATACTGTGTGAGAAAATCAAGGCAGAGTCAGTGGTTAAAATTACCACAGCAGTACAACCTTTTGACGATTGCTTCTAAAATCTCTGTGAAGTTCAATTTCTAAAGGGGATTTACAAAACGTTTAACCATTAAAGATGGGACACTGCCCACTTTATTTGGACCAACTTGCTCCTCAGGATCACAACCTGTAAGTATGATTAATTATTAGTTTTGTGTTTTATATTGTGTATGTCTCCAGCTTACTCGCGTTATTACTGTCTTACTGAAATAGTTCGGCTAATAAGCTTTGGACCAACTATTACAGTACCTAAAATTGTGTCCATTAATCCAGATAGTCCTTTGTTGTTACTTTGAGTAATGATAAAGGATGGAGCAAGATTTGTTTTACAAATTTTAATGTTACATCAGTCATTCACTGGAACATAGGTGAGTTGGCTGTGTGTACATATAGGCCTCCTCTCGTACTGATTAGATAGGCAATTTGAACGTGTTCCTCCTGAACTTTGCTAATAAAACATCATATAAAGGACTGGACCAAAAAAAAACACCAAGACAACCCAAGACATTAATATACCTTGTCTCCCAACAGCAGGTGAGCTGGTACCACACAGGGCTCGGCCAGGACCCGGGCCAGCCTGGAGACTAGCCTGGTAGAGTGAGTCCAATTCAGAGAGTTCCTGGTCCTCTGCCGCTGTGGGTTCCAGCTCCATGCTTTGGAAGTTTGAGTGCTTAGAGATGTTCTTCTTCCTGGTGCTAATGGGACTGTGAGGAGCAAGGTGTCTTCCAGGTGTGTGTTGATAGAGAGCGGTTCCTGTCCGCTGGTTCTGGTCAGGTGGTGTGTCGTAGGGGGTGACGACAGCATCGGGGCGGTCTAGGCTCCAAGAGGACCAATGA
The DNA here is from genome assembly GCF_964197995.2 of Scardinius erythrophthalmus. Taxonomy (NCBI): domain Eukaryota; kingdom Metazoa; phylum Chordata; class Actinopteri; order Cypriniformes; family Leuciscidae; genus Scardinius; species Scardinius erythrophthalmus. Next base: position 13,938,756 of record NC_138238.1, on the reverse strand, counting down.
CGGGCAGCAACAGGAGGGGTCAGTTTGGTGCATGGCTGGGAAGATGCAGACAGGGGCTGCCATATGGGGGCTCGTCGGGGCATTGCCCCTTTCTCCTCAACAGGGGCAGGTGGTGGACTGGTGGCCCTGCTGGATTGGGGTATCCGGTCTAGACAATCTGCAGTGCCCTGCCACAAAGGAGGATTTGGAGATTGAGAGAACGAAGCTTGAGGGTGCTGACAGCTGGAGATCTCTTCGTCCTCTCCCAAAACACCCCAGAAGTCAAGAGGCAAAGAAGGTAGAGATATGGCCAGGTGCTTGCGTATGGGCATGATCCGAATGCCTGATGCTTGGAGAACATCTGATAACCTGATGCCACCCCATTCCTCCTTATTCTGGGTTGACCAACTGCTACGTTCATCTGGCTCTTGGGGTTGCGCCTGAGAAGAGGCAGGCCGAGGGTTGAGCGATGGGTGGCTAGAGGACTGAGATGGGGAGTTTGTACAAGAGGAGGGTGATTTCATGTGTTGAGGAGAGGGTGGGCCAAGCACAGAAAACTGATTGGTCTCCCAGACCTCTTCCTGATTGTCTGTCAACAATACTTGGTCCGGGCCAGGGTGTTCACTGCAGAGGAAAGAAGAGTGAGAGTAGGATACTGGTAAGACACTGACAAAAAAAAAATAAAAATAAATAAAAGCATGGTTATTATGTGAAATCAGTAATCATGTTCAACATTATCACTCAATTAATGTCACTAATTAAATTATTGGCACAATTAATTTCATTAATGGCATAATTAAAGTACATTAATTAAATTAATTACATTTTTAAAATAATTAAATATAATTAAATAAATAATTAAAACATTAAGGGTTGAAATTACTTATTACAAGTGTTGTCATTGTTTACTAAAACGATTTAAAATGGTTTTCTTATCTGAAATAAAGCTAATAAAATAAATTACATGAAAAATTAGCTGTCAAGGAAACAAGTTTTTTAAGTTAGTTTGAGCAATAATAAATTACTAAAACTTATATAAAAATATTTTAAAAAGACTGAACAATATAAAAGTATATAAATAATACTAAGGTGACACTGATTAACAATTTTGTATTATGTGAGATGAAATGGTTGTTTTTGTGAGTAAATCACCCTACATTATGTTGAAGGACATAACTTTGCACCCCTTGATTTCCTTGTGCATAAAATGTACACTGTGCATGTGCTAAAAGGTTTAACTTTTTATAGATACAGTCAAACATAAAATTCACATACACATATTTTATACTACTAGGAGTCTGCACTATGTATTCAGTCACAGAGGCAAACAAAATATAAAATAAGAACCCCTGAGGAATAACGGGTCTTCTATAAGAACAATTGGTGTTAGGAATATTTGTAAAATTGAACCTCAAAGTGAAATACAAAACAATACTCATTCATTCACATCAAAATATTCATTTATGTCAATGTTCATTACTACCTGAAAATGGCTTTGTTGCAAGAAACCCATTCTAATACATTTTCTAACTAAAAAAATCACGATGCTGCCAAGGACCAAATTCAAGGAGACCTGTGTCCTTCACACCAGTATTCATAGGCCACTTCTCATAGAATGCATACACACACACAGTCCCCATGTGCTTTCCACAGCTGACGCACTACGCGACCTTGACATCATTTTCATAGTCGTCAAATAAACCAGAGTTACAACAGCCATAAATACGCCCAAAAGATCCCCAGAAGTGGAGAGCGCGGGAATGAGAATTGGCTTTGCTCCAGAAGGGAAACCTGCTCGCTTTCTCCATTCACCTCTAATAAAGCAGAGCAAAGCATCCATCAGAATACCATCAATCCTCCTTCATCTCCACTGGCCCTCAGCGACCCACCGATGACCCGTGTGATAGATTCATTTTCAGATAAATCTTTATCTAATACCAGTAAAACGCCTTTGAAATATCTAAACACACAATTCTCAGGATTTTTAATCCGTTGTGCAGTTGCCTTCTTTAGTACAGATGTACTGGGATCCCTGGATCTGACACGGTTAACATTCATGGTGTCTCACAGTCTAATATATTAGTAAGACAAGCCTGCTTTTGAAGCTGGGTATGACAGTCTTAAGAATGCAAGCCTAGACAACCCTTTTATCCCTTAGATTGTTTTGTTTTTTTACTCCCAAGACTCCATTAATAAGGCAAATACCCCTTCATTAGCATTAAACCAGAAATGTGTTTTTAACTTAATTATAAATAGACCATTATTATAATTACTCAGATGCAACCTTAAAAATATCAATACCATGGGAGAAAAACATTTCTAAGTAGCTTAATCTCAAATTAAAATGTTTGGAGAAACTACAGAATCTTATTTTAAAACAATATTACATTTTTTTAAGGTTGGTTTGATTATGAGAGACGGGACTGAAAAAGTAAAGATTGTTTAATTGCTGTGGAGAAACAATATGAGTAAAGTACACTGTATATAATATTGTAATAAACACTGTAATAAATTTAAAGCAAAAATAAAATAAAATAAAAAAATAAAATAAAATAAAATAACAGTGCTCCCTGGAACCTGCTTACAGCCAGTACCCCCTATAGTAGGGCGGTTAAGCGCAAAAAACGATCACTTTGCGATAAAAGCATTAAATTTGGTAGGAGGGCTCACAAAGAGGGTCTGATCAGATTTAGGACCGTAGGCGCTTGAAATTTGACCCCTGGGGGTCATATGGATTTTGTAATGGGAAAATGGATTAAAAGCTGCCAGAAACATAAAATGCAATAACATATTTCACCATAAATACATGTAAATATGAGCACACTTTCACAAAGAAGGTCTTTAAACTTTAAAATATAAGATATGTTTTAAAATTTGCTCCTGTAATACTAAATATTACTATACATGGGTTAATGAATTATCTGTAAATTCATGTTATGTGATCAAAATTAGACATCACAGTAACAAGTAATTAAGAGCTGATCTTTGTCTGGTCTCTACCAAAGCAATTCACCAATGGTGATACAAAAAGGTCAACTGTTTTTAAACAGCTGACATGGAAAGAGACACGCAAGCTAATCCACCACGGCAAGGTGCCAGCTCGGCAATATATCCAGGATTAAATAATTGGAAGGTTTTAGCCATTGCATTGGTTTAGTTTTTCTTATGAAGTGGAACTGTATTTGAGGTCTAGCCTACTACTAACTTAAAAGATGTGTGCTAATAACTTAAAAAAATATTGGCTACTCTATTTCACTTAACTGGCACAAAAAAGATTAAATCGCTTGTAATTGTGGTAATCGTGCTAATCGTGCTAATTTAATCACAGTAGTTCTTGTGTAGTGGTCTTGTAGTTTTAGTTTTTCTTAAGACGTGGAACTGTATTTGAGGTCTACTACTAACTTAAAAGATGTGTGCTAATACCTTAAAAAAATATTGGCTACTCTATTTCACTTAACTGGCACAAAAAAGATTAAATCGATTGACTAATTGTGGTAATCATGCTAATCGTGCTAATTTACGTTTTTCTTGTGAGGAAAACACGGTCTACACTGTGAAGTGTAGGCCTACCTACTAAACCACTTGCAAATAATCCAGCAGGACTCAACAGTTCATACAGTTAATATTTCTAGTCAAGGTGAGAGCATTTGGAGAGCAAATAATTGACTGAGATTAGCTTTGGGTGGTATAAACTAGCCGTACAAGAGCACAGAGTTACAATGAAATAAATAGGATGAATTGCAGTTTAGATAACCAGCCTAAATGAAATTCTGTGGAAATGTACACCTACTTTATTTCACAGAATCCTAACTCTAAATTCCTGCAGACTAAAATCTATTTTATGTTATATTTGCCTGTCTGAGTTATGTTTGCTTACTTGCAGTATTAGCCTACACTATTTTTACTGAGTAACAGTGAGAAACACATTCAACTGACTTTGCCTTTATCTCACTTGTAGTCAAGAGTAAAACATCCCACCAGTTCCCTAGATTTTAAAGAGAATAATATTTAACTGTGGCCACCACAAGATGAAACCTACTGACTGAATAAGGAGGAGTCACTGACAAACTACCAAGTAAAAATGATGCGTATTAGTATATGCACACAATTTAATATTAAATATTTAAACATAAGTACATAATTTCTGATAGATACCATAACCTCTTTTCCTTTTTGTTTAAAAATGAACTAGACTGATTAATGATCAAATGTGCAACTTTTTTAATTGTTAATTTCTGTCGTCTTTCCATTATGACATTATGAAATCCATATTTGGCGGCCATTCTCAATTTTTTTTAAAACATATCTTATATTTTAAAGTTTAAAGACCTTCTATGTGAAAGTGTGCTCATATTTATATGTATTTATGGTGAAATGTGTTATTGCATTTTATGTTTTTGGCAGCTTTTAATTCATTTTCCCATTACGAAATCCATATTTGGCGATTATGGGGGCCAAATTTTGAGCGCCTACGGTCCTAAATCTGATCAGACCCCCTTTGTGAGCCTTCAAACCAAATTTCATGCTTTTATCGCAAAGTGATCGATTCTGATGAAAATCTGCGCTTAGCCGCCCCACTACTAGGATACACCTGGTTGGGAATCACTTGTTTAGAAATTGAGAAAAGCGGTACTACTGTAGGTGGTAGGTGGTTCCTGGTGGCTGCTGCATGCCCTGGAGAGGTTATAGAGCCAACTGAACTGGGAGAAGTTCGATACAGAGGTAAACATCTCTGATTAATGTGCTAGCGGGCTCATTTACTGTAAATACTTCCTCAAGCACTACATTGGGTAATTACCCAAGGGGCTTTGGCCAGGTCAGGCCATACATCACATCAACGCCTTTAATCAATGGAGGGGAAAGAGAAAGCAGGGAACAAGAAAAAACAAACACAGTAAAACAACCGCATTCCACGGGACACACTGCAGCAGAGACCGTTGCATTGTTCTGGGAGGCTACTTTATTAGTAAAGTGGCATGCCATGTGCATGTTATATTGGTGGTTATTTATCGCTAATTTGTGTTTGCCAATAACTCAGCCGACTGCCTTCTGCTTCTAATACTTGGGCTTATCAGGAATCTTTAACATCCGTCCTGATCTGTGATTTTGAATAAAAAATAAAAAACCTCTGAAAGCTCCAGCACTTTGTGAGAGTGAAATATCAATTGGCATTCAGACAAACTGATCAGTTAGATTATGCCTACAAGTTAGATGTTTTAAGATAACACTGCATCACAATGACAGACATAAAACAGAAATACAAAAAGATAACACACAGCCTTCCCTCATCACCACTTAACAAAACTCCAACACACTGTAATTGTAATTTATCCTAATTTAAAAAAAGCATAGACAAGGATTTGGCTTTCAGACCAAAATATTTTACTTCGGTATGATACCAGCTTTGGCACCTCAGTATCAATTCTACCACACAAACAGATGTTAGGTATAACTCAAATATACATGAAATCTGGCAGATAAGGCCCATTTGTCATGGAATTAATTAACAACTAATTAACATGTTTCATAACTTATGAAAAACAATGATCATCACAAGGTGCATCTCAGCATATAGTTTCCAAATGAATTATTACTGTTTTAAATAATTATTAGTGAATTAAAATATTCCAGTACATAAAGGTAATATATCATAATTGAGCAAAATAAAAGTTTACATTTGCTTAAATGGATCGGAAATACAAATATGAATATCGACCAAGGAATCCACGTTAAATTTCTCCTCAGTCTTGCATGAATTTTAAGATGATCTCGGCAACACAGTGGGTGTTATTATACTAACGCTATTATTATATATTATTATAATAATTGATTTATAAATTTCATAATCAATACATTTCATTTTGATTCTCAAATCATGCACCAATGCTTTTTTTACACCCTTATACAGCAACTCTGCTTTCACGTTTCAAGTCACATAAATTATGGTTGTATGCGTATTGTAAAATTTAAAAACAAAATTTAGTACCGCAGTGCTGATTTTGTATCGTTATACCGCACAACCCTAATAGACCCAGGGGTCTGGGAGAGTACTGATCTGAAAAAGCGGATAAGCTGGACACACAGGGTGACAGTACAGGTACCTGGTGGGCCCCTGTGGGCGGCTGGGCTCCTGCTGCTGCTCTTGCTCTTGCTGCATGCGCTGCTGTAGGCCCCGCGCTCTCCTCATGCATTTTTGCAGCTTGGCGTCAGCAGCCATAGTCCTGCTATGAGTGTTAGCACTGCCCTCATGCATGGAAAATCTTAGTTTAGCTATAATGCAAAAGAACAACAAAAAGGGAAAGGAAAGAAGAGCAGAAGAAAAGAAAATGCAGAAAAGAAAGAGGTGAGTTATGAGGGGCCGGCATGCGGACCATTTCTTTGTTATAGAAAAGACAACGTAGTGAAATTGAAAGAAATAGGACAGGGTGATGGTGGGATATATTCCACCTTTCACCCCAGAGTGAGGTCTCGGCTGTGTTCAATAGGCAAAGCTTTGCACGCTAGTTCATAAATGTCGTCACACAGTTGACTGCATGTAATGCGTTGATAACAGTAGCTTTCAACAGAAGTGTCATGCACATTTTAAAAGTAACATTTAAATAATAAAAAACACTTTTAGAATTACAATAAAGGTAGCTAAAAAAGGTGTTGTGGCAGAAGTCATGTTCTCAAATTTATTTTTCATTTTTAAATTAATTCATTATTTTCTCAATTTAAATTTTAAAAATTTTACTCTAATATTTTATATTATTGTACATTTATTTTTATATATTGTTTTACTGTATATTATATATTGATATTATTTATAAACAACAAACAAAAAAAAAACAAAAAAATAATAATTTTCAGTAGGATACAAAGGATTTATCATAATGTCAAAACTTTTTTTCATACAAACAAAATGCATTGTGATTGCTATCTGCCAATTTCAATTGAACTTTTGCTTGGTTTATTAAAACAAAATTTGTATATTATACAACCCAAGTCCTCGCACATTACACAAAATCTGTCCGCCTATAGCTCCAGAATTGTTTGAAAAAAACAGGTGCATGACACTCCTGAGTTTCAGCATTTTCATTTTAAAACACATTTCCTGCTGTTATGCAGCGTTTTGCTTACTGAACATACCCGTCCATAATGAGTGACATAAACAGAGTTCAGAAAGACCATAATATGGAGAAGCACTGGGCTGCTCTGCTGAACGACAAGAGAGAAACCAACAACTGTGGATGAGCTTTTAAGCCCTCGTTCACAATGTGTACTAAACAACATGTTGAGATTCATCACACCGATTAACTGTTAATTGCCTTCCCCAAAATGAGTTTGCATTAGGAAACAGTTGATTTGGTTGCTCTCCCGTCTGGGGCTGTTATATGGAAAACCGCATGGGAGGTTAGTGTTGCCATGGTTCCCTTGAACCTGTTTCGTTTAAGTCTGGTTTAGCATTAATTCTGCCTATCATAAAAATGCTATTATCAGAACATTTACTGCTGTCAACACCAGCTGCGCCTGAGCTAGCTTTAACTGCCGATGACGTGCATCGCTTTCAATGGGTTGAAAAGGAGCTGACGGCATTCTGGGAGATGAAAAGGGGCAAATTTTTAGGACGGCACACCACTGAAGACACAGGAAGCAGGAGCGACAGCCAGGACAGACATACGAACGTGGACACACAAAACCAATAATGAATTGCAGGGTTGTGGCAGGTGTTGCTTTAATTTGGCCAGAGGAAAAGGAAACTGTTTTTTTTATATAGTGAAGGCATGACCTTATAGGCTGCCACTGAATCTTAGAGGCCTGTATGCGCTTTGGGCCGAATCAGATCTGTCTCGACGAGACAGTGAAAGTGCTGCTGGGATCTGGAGAGTGGAAATATTTACAAAGGCTGTCTTCCCTTTACATATATTAGTGTTTTGCTGCACACATACAGACAAGCACGCACATATACGCACACACCGTGAGCAAAGCGAGACAGAGATGGAGGGTTTGCAGACCTGGATAGTGGTTTGCGAGCGGTATAAATAGATTTGTGGAGAGTTTTGCATGGCTGAAATTGTTCTCTGCTCATTAATCATTCAAGCAAGTATGCCAGCACCTCGGACAAAACCGTTGTTGTTCCAGGTAAGCGAGAGATACAAAGCCACCTTTTTTGTTTTAATTTGAAGAGTGCTGAGAGATTTAGACAGGATTGTGTGGCAGTATCCACACACAACGGCTCAGCAGAATCACAATCCAATCCTTCCAGCAAAGGGGATTTATAGGGGTCGGGAATGTTATGATGGTGAATCCAGAACGGATTTAAGCTCTGTTAGCGTGTGGCTGTGGGTGAGGCCCATTCAAATGGTGATCCAAATGGAGGGCTCACGCACAGAATAAAATGTTTAAAAAAATAAAAAATAAAAAAGATTAAAATTGTTCCAGCCGCTGTCTGGCACAGATCGGGGCTCTCAAATGGCAAAAGCCGAGCGCATGTCTGGCACAGATCAGGGGCTCTCAAATGGCAAAAGCCGAGCGCATGTCTGGCACAGATCAGGGGCTCTCAAATGGCAAAATCAATAGCACGCCGCTATTAGCGGTATTAACAATCAACAGGCAGAGCCAGATTCCCAGTCATCCAATCAGATTGTGAAAATCTGTGCAAATGGTGAATCAGATCAGAGCACTAAGAAAACTAACATAGGGATGCACCGAATTTCGAATTAAAATAACAAAATACAAAAAGTAAGAGTTTTAAAATTAAAATGATAAAATAAATACAATACAATAAATATAAATAGATTTTATTTTAAAATAAAAATATTTAAAAATAATAATAATTATAAATAACAAACAATAATGTTCAACTCAAATACAGATAAGGTGAAAATTATTTTCATGTTATCAGTAAATAAATTCAATACTATTTTTTATTAAAAAGTAAGTTAATTTAGGCATGTACAATTAAGCATGTACAATTTCACCAAAAATATCAATTCAAAATTCTCAAATATTAACTGATATAGTACCAATATAGTGCATCCCTAGAGACCAAAAAAGAAGGATTGGATGACAAATAATATGCCACACACATAAGCGAGTAGACCAGCACACAGAGAGACAAACAGAAGCAAACACACACACAGGGTGCTGCAGGAAGGAAAGGCAGTGTAAAAATGGTGGGTTTGTGTCGTGTTGCAAGGACAAGAATGTTTTTGGGAGGTGCTTTCTTACTAAATGGACTTAGAAAGTGCATATATTGGGTAAGTGCTGGTTACCCGAGCAGATAGCGTAGGATTTGGGCGTAGCAAGCAGAGGCAGGTTAGAATTACTTACACACAGCGTGGTGGGAGAGCGCCAGGGCTGTAGCTGTGTCCCCAGCTTGCTCCAGACGCAGCGACTGCTCTAAGAGAGAGTCAGCCTCCGCCAGGCAGTGCTCAAAACTGCCCCCCTTCCCTGCAATTAACACACCAAGGCCAGGCCTCTGAGAACACGCTCATACACGCACAAACACTGCTCACAGGAGCCCCTGTGTGTTCCCGGGAACACGCCACTCACAACGTTTGCAAGGCTTACCGGCAATAGAGATGTCAACTGACACACAAGTGCACACAGTATAATGACTGCCACCAGCACAACTCAAACACAAGTAGACATGTACAGTAAGTACACACACTTTAATTGATTAAAAAAATACTGCAGAGTGTATCGGTGAATTTTTATGAAATATGGCTCTCATCTACAATATTTATATCATGGTACATGATATTACAGTGATATTTCAATTATTTTATTATTTAAAGATACTAAGGCATTGGATTAGATGTCATTATAAGAGAGTAAAGGGTAAACTTTAACCGGCCTAAAGTGGTTTGCTGGTCTTAGCTGGTTTTAACTGGTCTAGCTGGTCTCCCAGCAAGGCTATTCTGGAGTTAAACTGATTTAGCTGGTTGGTCAGCCTGATCAGGTAAAAAGTGGGCAAAACCCTCTAAAACCATAAAAACAGACCAGCCAAAACAGGTTAGCTGGCTGTCAAAATGATCAATTAATAAATGTATAATATCAACCGATAATTAATATGGTACCAATGTATTGTGCATCCTTAGAAACCAGCCTTAGGTCATTTGCTAATCTTAGATCAATTAAACAAATCTCTAATATCAACCGATAATCAATATTGTACCAATATATTGTGCATCACAAGAATCCAGCCAAAAGTGGTTTTCTAATTTTAGCTGGTTTATATGGTCTCCCGGTATATGGCCAAGTTGGTGTTAAATTGGTCTGGTCTTCCTGCATGGCCGGTCAGTCAGCCTGATTAGGTGAAAAGTAGGCAAACCCCCAGAACCATCAAAGCTGACCAGCTTTAACAGCTTATTAAGCCATCGAAAATATAAATTAAAAAATCTTTAAGATCAATGCATGACCAATATGGTAGCAATATATTGTGCATCCCTAGAAAACCATCTAAACACATCGGTCTAACCGGCTTAGCCAGGCTGAGAGACCAGCTAACCAGTTTAGGCTGGTTTAAGCTGTGTTTTTGCAGAAGGGATTGCTCATAATGCAAAGCTGTGTCAGCTTTCTCTTTAAACTCAAATTCTATCTCTTTTCATTTGGTTTCTGACTGTTCGGCCCAGTGTGGCATTTACCCTGGTGCTGAAGTTCGTCCAGGTCCATGAACTTGCTGGGTCTGGGGTTGAAGCCCTGCGCTGCTTCTCTCTCCTTCTCCTTCTTCCTCTGGAGCTCTTGCTGCCTGGCCCTGCGAGCAACTTCCTCTTGCAATTCATCCAGCTCGCTGCGCCCCTCTCCTACACACATACACAAGCACATAAATAAATAACAGTAATATTCATGTCCAAAGTTGACATGAACACCTTGTAGCAATAGTGGGTTAATAATGCACAAAGGTAAAGACTGGCGGTGAGACGGTGACTAACCTAAACTCAGTGGAGTGCTGCTCCAGGTCGGTGATTTGAGGTCTTGCAGGATGGCACTGCTACTTTTGGACTTGGGCACTGTGCGCCAGGAGGGCCCAGAAGTTACTGGCCTCTTACTGCCACTGTCCCTAAGGCAGAGTGGAGCAGATGTCTTGATACTCAGACATCATGAAAGTCAGTCTCAGTGTCTATGTAGTAAATCAGTTTGTGTAGGCCTATACTACAACATTAAGGCTTATGGTTAATATTTGGCTTATTCGATATTTTGTTGCCGACACACAATAAACCAACATTGTGTGAATATTGAAATAATACCATCACATAATTCTATGTCTATTAAGAAAATTGTATGTATTGACATATAGAGTAGGTCTGGGTGATGTTTTCTTCCTTCTGCTTATTTAATATTTTATACAATATTTAAAGAAACATTGTGTCAAAATATCAAATATGATGCAGCATGAATTTGAGGTATCATTCAAATATGCTAATTTGGTGCTTAAGAAACATTTCGTATTATTATCAATGAAATAAAAAAGTTGTGCGGATTAATATTTTTGTGGAAACCTTGATACATTGTTTTTCAGGATTCTTTGATGAATAGAAATGTTAGAAGTCAGTATCTATTTGAATATAATATATACCAAATTTTTCTTTTCAATATTTAGATTTAATATACATACCTGTGAGCACTGGTGCTCTGGTTGTCACTGAGGGGCATGTCCATGCTGATGGGGCTATTGCTGTTCCGCTCACTGCTTTCGTAGCCACTCTCCATCCTCTGGATCAGCCGAGGCTGCTGTTCTACGCCTCTTAAAGGTGGTGGGATCGGTAGATGTTCCACTCCTGTCTCTGACACGCACCCTGAGCCATCAGTCATGGCTCCAGTCTCTTCTGCTACAATATTTGACCCCCCCGCCGCAGCCCCTGAGACCAGCTCGCTGTGCACCGGTGAAATCGGGTCTTCCGGCAGCGGGGAGGGCCCGAGCGTGGCGTACCCAGGCGGCCGATGCTTTTCCCGGCTGAAGATGCTGTCAATGTTCAGGGCCTCTCTCCTGGGTCTCCAAGTGGGCCGATAGCGCCCTCCGCTGGAGCTGGACTTAGACTCACTGCTGGTGCTCTCGTCTTCCCAGTCCCTCGACCGAGCCCCAGCCTCCGAGCCGCCCACCCCTGAACTAGAGGACGATGAGAGGGGTCTGCTGTGGATCATATTCACAGTCTCTTTATAATCCTGCAGATGGCCAGTAGAAGAGGTTCTTGGTGTACAAAGGGGAGTGGCCTGGTCTTTAAGAACCTCCCCTAAAAAAAACAGACTTGTACAATTATCAAAGTTAGAATATACAGTATATATAAATATATTTGAAAGTTGCATCCAAATTTGACGAGGCACGTGCCTTCTCAGTTGGATTAAGCATGACGATTTGCTGGTGACATTTATATTATTAGAGCATGTTTGTGTTAAAGTACCTGGAGTGTCCACGCTGTTTTGGGAACCGCTGCTGTCCTGATTACACACCACAGTTCCCTGAGAGTCAGAAGAGAAATAGGAGGCCATGGACTCATGGTGTGATCGAGAGTGCTTGTAGCTGCAGCTGTCTGTGGAAGAGTCTGTGCGTGTGTCACTTGAAATTGAGGGCTCCCTCCCTGACGACAATAACAACAACAGCAGAGAGGGTATTTAGAAATAGAGAAAGTTAGCTTCAGCTATGCAACTGCGCAAAGGCCAGATCTTAAAGGGATAGTTCACCCAAAAATTTTTTATTCTGTAATCATTTACTCATCCTCATCTCATTTTAAACCTTCCACAAAAGAAGAAAATTCAAAGTATGATTGTACTTTTCAATGCAAATGACAACAAATACAGACTGAAGCTTTCAGACTTGAATGTAAAAAAGGATGTAAAAGCTCTATACATGTTGTCCATATGATTTGTGCACTACTGTATAATCCAAGTCTTCTAAAGCAGTGGTTCTCAGCCAGGGGTCAGGGATCACTAGGTGGCCTCAATGGCTTAAAATGTTTTATAATAAGACAAAACAAGGAATAAAATATGGTAAAACAAGATTCAATTCACCACCTAAACAACAGTTTTTTTCTATGAAGAATCAGGATTATCACCTATACATATGAGTAAGCCCAAGTGTGATTTCTAGTCCAGGAAAATGGGGGGGAAAGTCATGGGGTCTCTGAATATTGTTGTGAATATTACTTTGCAGTCAAAATGGCTGAAAACCACTGTTTTAAAGCCATACTATACCTTTGCGTGAGAGATGGAACAAAATTTAAGTTGTTATTCACTGAAAATCATCCCATCCATTGAGCTGTAACTCAAGAAACACTGTAACTGCATCACTGGGCAGTGATTTGTGAACCAAAGTTGTTAATCCGTTAACCAGATCAGGCCAATGCATGAATAAATCATTCAGATCAATTTTTGTGAACCTGATTCAATAAAAAGATCTAAAAAGGCATCACTACATCTCTCATGAATGTTCCAAGGACAGTTGTCAAGATTTTTAGTGAATAAAGCAAAAAAAAACAACCACAGTAATTTCAGTAAAGCGGTCAGAAGAATGCGAAAATAGAGCACATGGACCACTTTTCATGGTACTTTTGAGTCCTTTATAAGCTTCAGTAGCCATTCAAGTGCAATTGAATGAAAAATTGACCACATTCTTTACACATACACATAAAACATTCCACATTCTTTATTCCACAGAATAAAGTCATATGGGTTTGGAAGGAATTCATTTACATTTTTTAGTGTATATAGCTTTGTTTGATTCTGAGAATTAGACATCATGAGTAGTATTGTTTCTTTTGTTTAACCCTCTACCTCTCCGTCCCGCCTCTCACTTCCTTTTAGCCTCACCGGAGTCTTCGCTGTCATAGCCAGCCTTGCTGCTGTGATGCAGGTCTAACTGCGCTGCCAGCATGTCCTGCGATGACACGGGCGTTCCTCGAGGGTCAGCATACAGCAGCAGGAGTGGCTGGTAGTGGCCCTTTATACATCTCGACACCACATCCTTCCATTTGGGTCCAATCTATGACAGTTCAGTACATCCTGAGTTAACCATTCCATTCACAATTAGAAACACTAGAATCAGCTGCTCGAGAAACACGTGTCATTACCTCCTTCACATGTGCGTCATCGAAGTACATCCACTTGCGTATCTTGGTCTGGAAGAAGAAGGTGGAGTAATGCTTGCCGTAGTAGCAAACCATGCCCACAAGGTAAAGCTCTGAATGCTTGGCCCGCTCATCCGTCACACGGTAGAACAGCTGGAGGGCAGGCACATAAAGAAAGAATTGACCGTGAGGACCAATCAGATTTAGAGTTTGCCATAATTGCAGCGAGGCATTAAATTATTCTAAATATTAACTTATCAGCAATGGGAGAGCGTGTTTTGAATCATAAGACAATAAAATTAACAGTTAAATTAATATATTTAAAATTAAATTATATTTAGAGTTAATGTTTGAGCGACAGGTAACTAACTGTTCATGAGAAGGCATCTCTAAACAAGGTTCAATGAAAAACAGCATCTAAAAATATTTAAGAATTAGTTCCCTTTCAATTCATGAGTGTACATTTGAATGGAATTGGTCACACACAAACAGGATGTTAAATTGTATGTAACTGATGTAATTTGGATTGCAATGACAGGAAGAAATTCACTGAATTGCAATAAAAAGTCACACAACAGATTACTTTCATTAGTTCAACAATTTTTATATTATATTAAATATAATTACAACTCTTTATACCAAATGGCACAACATGCAACCTTATAAAAATAAACAATCACATCAAAATGTAAATTTATTGCCTAATATAATGAGTAAATAACATTTTGGGAAATTAAGTGTTCTTATTCAAAATAGGGATAACACTTTATTAAATATAATAATATCAATAATAACATCAATTATAATTATATTATACATGTGTAATGTATGTATACATTAATGTTAATTTGTTAAATATAATAATTTAAAAAATCATCATTTTATATACATATACAAAATAATAAGTAATTTAGACGTTTTTGAAGTCTCTTAAGCTCACCAAGGCTGCATTTATTTGCTTTAAACTGTAAAATTGTGAAATATGATTACAATTGTTTTCTATTTTGATATATTTTAAAAGGTAATTTATTCATGTAAAGGAAAAGCTGAATTTTAGGCAGCATTTACTCCATATGCATTATTCCATTTATTCACTTCAATTCAAATTCTGTGTCCTTTGTGCTAAATTGATCATTTTGACACAGATCAAATTCAGAATGGCACACAAACCTGGTATGAAGTACGTAAGAACACTGTTACACTAGTGGGGCTATGGATATATTGAATGTGACAAAGAGTACACTGTGTTTCCTCCTTTTGTCCTGGACTGTGCATAAGAGAAGGGGAGCTGGAAGCTCAAGGTTACTGCGTTAAGGTGGCGACAAAAAGGAACAGCAGTAGTGTGTTGTCCGTGCATGCATGAGTCTTACATCACCCAACCGCAGGCACGTGCCCAGGCTGTGGATGACGTCTTCAGCTAGATCAGAGTGGTCTGAGTCCCACACCAGGCCGATGCTGATGATCTCCGGGCAGTTCATCAGAACCCGCCGAATCCTCAACATTTCGCCACAGTTACTCTGAAATGAGACAAAAGAGAAGGCATCGTGATTAGGGCTGCATGATATTAAGCAATTTTTTCTGCGATTTGTTGCGATATGAATACAAAGAGTTTCACCAGATTACTTGAATAGCCTCATTCTAGAATGATTGGGGTTGAAAAAAGCAATAATTAAAAATACTTTTTACTATGAAGACTTTAAATGTGAAATCCTTTTACGGCTGAACAATTTGGAGAGAAAAAAAAAAGTGAACATTTTTGGTGTTCATACTTAGGGTTACTCTTTACAAGATCCACCTCAAACCAAAAAGTGAAGAGTTACAAAAAAAAAATACAAAATTCCGATAGGCCACATTCAACCTGCTTTGACCAATTCCATATGAATTATGGAATGTGCATGTGTGTGAGAGAGAAAAGGTGAAGGAGAGATGAAAGAGCACTTCAAACAGTGCAACACGGTCCAGCAGGGCCTTATGTTCAGCACCCAATGTTCTTGCTGTGCTCTTTGAGTCACCGCCCTCTGCCGAGCGCTTTGGCAGCAGTATACGGAAACAGGCATGGAGAAAGGCTCTGGCGACGAGCACCACTGCCAGCCTGACCTCTTCCTTTAACGTACAAAACCTATCCGAGCACTGCCTTTGTGGAGCCGTCAGCGGGGCGGCACCAGGCTGGCACCAGACCTGGGCAGGAAGGGATTAGACAAAGAGCCCAGTTCTCAGAACCGTCCTCTCTCTTTCTCTCCGCCTCAGTCGCTCCATCACGGACAAACACAGAAGCGAGGCGGCCAATGAACAACCAGCAGCGGCAGCACTGCTGAGCTTTGGGACAGACACACAGTGTCCCATTAGAGATCATTGTTAGCCTCGGCTCCACAGTCAGTCCTGCCAAGTGCTGGGAATCCAGACAAACACATGCTTTCAGGGCCAGACGACTAAGCTTCTAAAGAGCAGTGACGTTCCAGACTACCGTGATCTCAGTTGCATTTCAATAAAGTCATTTCAGGGAATCAACAAATGGAAAATCACTGGAAATGAAGGCGTGGATTTCAGCTCAAATTCATTTGGACTCATTTCGTTGATTCGGTAAGGTGTAGACTCAGCCGCTGACATGGGTTTCTCCATAAGCATGCTGAATGATGCTGGAGTGTGTTTGGGATGATGAAATCAGCCGCCTCCTGTGGCGGGGTGAGGGTGCACAGTGTGTGGTAAGAGCTGATCAGCAGCTGGTGTGTAATAGGCCAGGACTGTGTGTGTGTGTGGTTTTGTGTTGGGGGTCTTTCGTCTGTTGAGAACATAGGAGTAGTGAGCAAAAGACCCTCTTGTGGGAAAAACAGATGGCCTGTGTGGTTCCATGTGAACAGCAGAGCATAAATGAGTGTGTCTGGGTGGCTTAAAAAACGATTACACTTTGGGTGAAGATCAAGTTATTAGGGCAAAAACAAAATCAAACTAGGCAACATTATTGAAATAAAGTAGGCATTACTTCATTTTATCCAATGGGATTTGGTTGAATAGTGAAAATTAGGCTATATTACAAGACAATATTATACTTGGTACTGATTGGTCAAGCTAACGTGCTAAACTGTAAATGTTACCATTGCCACAGGTAACCAACTTCCAATATAGCTGTGCTTGTATGGACACAGGGGGTGACATTTAAAGTCAAAATGAACAATTCTTGTTTTTTATGGAATATTTATTATAAATGATTTGTCTGTGACATTATTTTTTAAATTCACGTGCCCTCATTATCTTTAATCAAAGTAATTTTTCCCTCTCTCTTGCAGCAACATCTCTTCTCTAAGTGTTTACTGGCGGGACATGCTGTCACTCACATGAGATTGCAGCAACCACAACGATCCAATGATCCAATCAATTCCCAGTGGACAAAATCAAGTCCCGCCCCACAGTTTCATTAGGATATAGGAAGAAAATATATTGCAATATATTCTGTATTCTTCTTTTTTATGCTGACTTTAAAAAAATAAAATAAAGGAATACACTTTCAATTTTTAAAATTCAAACATACAAAATTGAAATAACTTTTAAAACGGACTAATTATTAGACATATTTAAAGATATTTAAGTCATGTTTTCAAATAAAGTAATACATAATTTTAATAATAAATAATTTTGACATTTAAACCAGTTTATTTAATTAATGTCTTAAAATGTTAAACATTACAACAGTAAAAAAAAATAAAAAAATAATGCAAATTTATAATTGCATTTTGAGTGGCATGTGGGTGCAGGGATGGCTCTTAAAATAAAAATATATATATTTTTTTTTTTAAAGAGCTAAAACCTGCTTAGAGTGAACCATCCAAGAGTCAAATTTTAAAAAACAAGGGAGAAAAAACAACAACAAAGAAAAGCATTTGGCACATGGACGAAAAGCAACTCAAATATGCACCTAAAATTGATTTTATGAATTTATAATTTCATTTCACAACAATTTTAAATATGAATTAAATAAACAGATAATATTATGCCTATTAATGGTTTATGTAAATTTTTGTTTTAATACATTGATAACTTAAGTGTCACTCCTAGTCAGTTTTGCCAAGTCCATGGTTTTTCTGCAGAATTAGGCAATTTCTACATGGTTGCCGCAGGTAGTTTTTGTAGTCAGCGGGTTGAAGTGACCCCCCCTCTTCGATGCGATTTCTACCTCCTGGAACGAGATGTTTACTGGGGGACCCCTCCCTGGAACGTGATTGGGCTATTTTTGGCCCGGATTGGGCTAGTTTTGATTAGCAATTGGACGGGTTTTTTTTTTGCAGACCTGGCAAACCTGCTCCAAGTCCTCCATATACTCAAGATCCCCACAATGTCTTTCTTCTCACAAATTAAAACAGCGAGAAGATAATAATTAATAATTAATTTAATAATTTAATGCAGTTTCATTTGTTTCTGTCTTGTTTTCTTGTGATGTTGACTTCATCTCCTCTCAACATTTCTCTGGTCAGCCATCCCAGTTCCTAGCCTGGCTAACGTCAGACCTCGTCTCATTGAGACGTGGTCTGGGAACCACATGTTCATTTTCTCATATTTGAGGCGTGGTTTACGAATGCCCAGAGCCGTTTATTGGGCGCAACGAATGTCTATCAAATGCGCCTGTACGTAGCTCATAGCCAATCGTTTCAATTATACCAGATGACGTATGTAGAGCGACAGAAATTCGACGAGGAAGAAGACGAAATAAACTTGCGTTCTAAACTACTTAGAACACTATCTAAGGCTGCATCGAAAGGTAACTTCGCGTCTGCTGCCATGTTGGATCCATAGATATAAACAAACTGCTTCGGTGTGTCGCATAGTCGTCATCGCCTTGCTGCTCCCTCCCCGTTCTGTGATTGGTTCCCTTTTTGAGGGGAAAATCTGGTACATGGTGTCCAGGCTGCCTAGCAGCGTGAATAAAATCGCGCTGCGCGCAAGGCAGCATGGGAAAACCCAGGCTACCCAGTTCTTTGAAATAGCAATAAAACTGACCACATGTTTCTCATGTTTCACTTTCTCAAGTGTTGAACACTGATTTGTAGATGGCCTATCACTGATTCCTCAAATTCTTAAAATGGAACACTGTGAAACTATTAGAAAAACATATGGTAAACACTGAGGTAGATTGTAATTAGTAGGTAGATAGATAGGTGTGTATGCGTGTTCTCACCGGACAGTTTCGCAGGTCGCCCATGGTGCTTGCGTTGCGGAGAAGCTCTCCAAACATGTCGGGTGTGGGCTTCTCCTTGCATTCCAGCATTCGCACAGCTTGGTTACTGCAGCAGAGGGAATAAGAGACAGATGTGTCCTCAAGCACCAATGTTAACACCACTGATGGGAAATGCACACACAATTTTACAAACATCAATGTTGAACTATAACGGAAAGAATAATAATAGTAAAGGCCCTATTTTAACGATCTGAAACGCAAGTGTCAAAGCGCAAAGCGCAAGTAACTTTGTGGGTCTCGGCACTGTTGCTATTTTCCCGGCGGGATAAATGACTCTTGCGCCCGGCGCAAATCTAAAAGGGGTTGGTCTAAAGTAGCTTCATTATTCATAGGTGTGGTTTGGGCGTAACGTGAAATAAACCAATCAGAGCATCATCTCACATTCCCTTTAAGAGCAGACGCGCTTTTTCCTTGGCGTATTGCTATTATAACGGCGGATTTGCCAGGCGCGCACCAGGAGCAGTTCACAGCCGAGGAGAGCAACGCTCTCGTCACGGCCGTAAAAGAGAGATAAGTGACATTGGGGATGGAGAAACACACCCAAATTAGCTTCGGTTAAACAGGTATATAATAATGTGGGTAAATGTGTAAGCTAGATGTATGCTTTTATAATAAATTGTCTATCTATCTATCTATCTATCTATCTATCTATCTATCTATCTATCTATCTATCTATCTATCTATCTATCTATCTATCTATCTATCTATCTATCTATCTATCTATCTATCTATCTATCTATCTATCTATCGTTTGTTATAATATGATTTGCAAAAATGAAAATGGCTGCTTCTGTGTAGATTAGAGAATCAAAGTGTATGCGCGTTGTGCACGCTATACATTATGGTCAAGCATGCGCCCTTAAAATAGCATAATGAACAATGCGCAACGCGCCACTGACTTTAGACTAGGTTTTTTCTGGCCAGTGGCGCAATTGTTTTATGGAACAGTAAAATAGCACTAGGGATTGTTTGCGCCGGAACACGCCTCCTTTTTTGCGCTGAACCGCCCAGGGAGCGCAAGTTCATTCCCTAGTTTAGCGACGTGCTTCTGTGGAGGGAAAAGCGCGCTTTGCGCGGGTGCAAAATAGGAATGAAACATGCGTCGGTGTACTAAGTCAATTGCGCTGGGTGCACGATAGGGCCCTAAGTGTTCCACCTACACCATTAATTCAGCCGCTCAAAAACCTTACAAAGTCTACAGTACACAGATGTTATATATCGTCAGTATATATAGATCACTATTCCCTGGAAGACATCAGAAACTAATGTAGCAGCACTCGATCTCTGTTCCATCTCCACATGGTCTCCATCAGGACAAGAGCCGCAGGCCTGCACAGAAATCAGCGTACTTTACTGGCTAATGTTTCCTTAAGCTAAGCGTGATAGCATCCATTTGACATGCAGCATATCTGCACACATGAACCGTCTGTCAGCATGTCCGCATGGAGGAAATGTGCCAAGACAGCCCCTTAAGGGCTAAATACAACCTATACGCAGACACTAATTTAGATCAGACAGACATGTCTACCCTTTCTCTCACTGCCTTACTTTCAGCATTATTCAGTGCTTTACTTGGAAATGACGGTCATACTGAGAATTACATTTAATACATACTTTTTCACAGTAAATGTACTCCTCTCTTTGCAACGAAATTAAGGTTTAAAAATAGCCACTTTGACCTTGAATCTCTCTTCACATTGTTTAGCATGCAACGTTTATAATCTCAGATCACCGCTCATCATATTCCACACATTAATAATGCTGTTAAGAGGGTGGATGGCATCATCTTTTTTCTTTTCTCGCATGTTTTCTGTATATTCATCCATCTATATAAGCTATCGCAGGCATAAATCTTAAAAATATTACCATTTGCAGGGAGACTTGCAGGGAGGATGGTAATACAGACGATTTGCACAATTTATGGTGGATTTACAAACTATGTGATGTTTTCCGTTGTGTTTCCACTTATTTAGTTATTTATTTATGCTTATTTAAAAAGTATGCAGTGCCAATAACACCAGTTCAATTATATGTAAATGCGACCTGGCTGACAATAAAAACAAACCTTGAATAAAATTATGTACATGATAACAAGTTTAATATGCATTTCATTTGGAAGAAGAAACCCAAATGTGCCGCCCATAGGCAGATGCCTGGTTTATAGTGTAGAAACTGTACATCAGTTCTTTTAGACTGACAAATTTGAGCCTCTCAATACAGATAAACCTGTCCAATCTGTTTCAGAAAAGAGCGAAATAAATAAATCCTACGCGTTCCATTGTTTTCCGTTATATGTGCGAGCCTGGTTAAACAGCTTTGTTTCTGGATGAAAAACGCTTGAGTTAGGATTTTGAGCATATTGCGTAGTCTTTGTTTTCTGGTGTGTGTTTGTGTATGCAGGTGGACGTGGCTTCCCACTGAGAGTGTGTGTGTTCATATTAAAGCCGTTGTGTGAGAATTCAAAGCTGCACAGGGGTGCCTGCATCCAGAAGTGAGGGAACACATTGTACTATAATTTATTGTTGTACGGCCACGTGGCAAAGCACACGGTTTACTGTGGAGTAAGAGTGTGTTTGTGCGAACCCAAGAGAGGACAGAGACTGCTTGTTTATGCATGTGTGCAATGCAAAACCAGCAAACTGTATGTGAAATGGTAAAGGTTGATGAGTATTTAGTCATTAACTCTGCATGTGCATTCAGACCTAGGGCCGGTTGCACCAGCTGTACGAAAGTTAAAACTTAGCCTAGTTTTGATGTAAAGGGGCACTAAGTTACAACTTACGCAATACTATATAGTTTTGCGTTGCACCATTCAACTTAGTTGAAGCATAAATCTACGCATAAACTAAATATTTACGGAAGCCACCGACCAGGAATAATGGTAGGAATAAAATAGCAGACTGACTGCAGAGCATCAATAAGCTGTTGTTTTACCCAAAAGACTTCAATACTTCAGACATAAATGATAATGCTGACATTTACACTAGCTTTTTAAGAGAGAGAATATTATGTGAATTAATTCTTTTGTTAGCAGCTTTTTAACACAACTTATGAATGTCAAATAAAATCAGTCATAAGTTATTTGCATCAGTATTTATTTATTGATCCTTTTTAATTACAAATACATTTTCTGACTGTTCTTTACACATACAATACCTGTTATGTTATTCATGATTAAGTAGTGTCACATTTTAATGGAAACTTATTTTTCCATTATTTGCATGAGGCAAAAGAAGTTAGAATCAAGGATAAACTGAAATTCGTATTTAAAGGCTGCTTTTGGATCATTGAGGGTAAAAATCATATTATGCGTCTACGCATTACTTTACGGAGAGCTTACAACTTACTAGCTACATTCTGCCTTAAGAACTAATGGTGCACCTGAATAAAGTACAGTGTTACAAACTAGCTAGTTTTTACTAAGCCTCTAGTGTGGACTTCTAATTTAAGTATAAACTTACAAATGGCTGGTGCAAAATCAGAAATCACTGAAGAATGTTTAAGATCTGTTTATTTTTCCCCAGTCTGTCACAACCAGGGCATGTGAGCAAAGTGGAGCGGGATGTCCTTTAACAGTATATCACTGCATCTATCTTTTTAACCCTAAGCAAAGAACGGAAGCAAAGAACAAAAAAGGACTTTGCTGTGAGTGTATCACAAAATGAATCTTTTCTAACTCCACCCTCCCTTTCAATTTCTTCTCCTTCATTCTTAACTTTGATGTTTGCTGTGCATTTATTTATAAGGTTCGCAACTTCATTAAAACTATATAACCTCCATAACCTTAGACCTATTGCTTATTTTACATATTCTCAAACCAGCATTTCACAAAGGGCATTCTGGGTTGAGTGAACGGCCCTGAGTGGACTAAGCGAGTGAAGCAGAATCTTCAGAAAAGCGCTTTCAGCTCCAGACGAAATATTACCGCTCGCATGCTCTGGTCGCAACAGATCCTTGAGTGTCTTTCATATGATTTTAACATCCAACTTTGCATGATTTATGTTGATAAAAGTGCTTCCTGTATCGTTGAAGACCCTGACCTACATGCTCAGTGATATTAGCTGTGTCCCAATTCAAAGGCTCCTTCAAAATGCATCCTTCGTTTCCCTGGCAATTTCGCGGCCTACCCAACCCCACAATTCATTGCGCGCCAGTGACAACAGGATTTTCTTGAGAGAAATTGTTTTCAAACAGTTGAATGTAACTTTCAAAAAAGCCAAGTACAAACGCTACTGCCTCTCGTCCGTCCCATTTAACAACGCTCGGTTCTACCTTCGAACTTCGCGGCCACGGCTTTGAAAGATGTCTTAATAAATCAGGCCCTGAGTGGCTATTCCATCATTTGGCAATGCATATCAAAACAAGAAAGTGAAATTCTGAAGTGTGTTGGAAAGCTCAGATGGCGTAATAGTGATTCTTTCTTATGTCCTAGAGAGTGTGCTGGGGACAAGATTCCACAGGGATTGATGGGTAATGTCCTATCTGTGTCCTCAGCGGTCCACTTTCTTATACTGTAGGAGAAATGGTCTTATCGAGGTCTAAACATCAGATGTGTTGTGAAGCTCTCAGAATGAAATACTGTCCAGCAGGCAAGAACGTTTCAGGAAGCGTTAAGAGTAGGTGTGTGCGCATATATGTGGGTTTTATATGTGGGAATATGGGGGAATGGGGATGGATAGAGAGAGGAAAAGACATAAAACATGACAGATGAAGGCTGCATGTGTGTGTAACAATACATACACTAGAGTGGGAGAATAGGTCATGAGGGAGGGCACATTTCCTGTACATAGCTCTAGCAGATGACTCTCACAGGTCTGATATGTACGATGACAGCTAATAACCTGTGATATAGAACCTCATTCTAGCCTAGCAGGTCGGCTTTAGCATTCAGCTGGAGCTGGTGGCTCACTTACCAGATAAACACTGTGGAAGGCTCCCTTGCCTTCAGTTTCCAGTCTGATGTGTAAATCGAAACCCTCACTCAACATCAAAGTGACAAAATAGCCACAATTGTCTGTTTCCAGCACTAAACGGCGTACACACACCCCTCTAAGTCTCAATAGATCACCCTCAACCGCAAGAGTATCCATCATTTGTGCAGCACAAGACAAACTGAACCAAAACACAGTGAAGTGCAGGACAGTTGGCGGTAATATGGCCACAGATCTTGGAGGCAACTGAAGGTTGTCGCATTGACAGGGGTGCTATTAGCATTGGGATCTTGAGTAAGACGCTTAAAGTCACCACAAGTCAGCATTCTTTTTGTTTTGTTTTTGGAATATTGCAGTATTTATTGTAAATTATTTATCAGTACACATCATTATTATTTTTTATTTATGTGCCCTCATAATTTTTTATCAAATTAACGTCCCTTGTAACGACATCTCTTCTCTTCTCTGATGACATGTTTGATGGCGTGAGGGTGGGACAAGTTCCCACTGGCATGAGATCATAGCAATAGCATATCACAACAATCCTATGATCCAATCAATTTCCAATGGACAAAATCAAGGCCTGCCCTACATTTTTTGTTCGAAAAGCCATTTCACTCGGATATACTTCACAATAGGGAAGAAAGGTCTATTGGTGAATAATCTGTGCAAGTTAATCCACAGAAGAAAAAAAGATCTTTTTATATAATCTTTGGTCAAAATCAGAAAATTGACTTCCTCTCTGAAATGGTGTTTCTCCTCTGATGACATCAGTTTGACGTCTAAGGTAGAGCATCCTTAACCATAATCAATGGTTTCATTTCAAAACATAGTGAGCTGCCTACGTAGACAGCATTTTAAGGAATCATAGCTACGCTTTCAACGCAAATGGTGTGCAATTTGTTTTACTTAATTTCATTTTACCCAATTTAAACAAATCCTTCACAAAGATAACAATCCTAAAATACATTATGACAAGTTCTTTAAAATTAATACAAGGCTGCATTTATTTGATCACAAGTACAGTAAAACAAGATTGAGAATATAATTACAATTTAAAATAACCATTTTCTATTTGAAAATTTAAAATATAATTCCAATGATAGCAAAGCTGAATTTTCAGCAGTCATTACTCCATGATCCTTCATAAATCATTATAATATGCTGATTTAGAGACAAAGAAAATGTCTTATTATAAGCATTATTGTGCTGCTTAATATTCAAATGGTGATATATATATATATATTTTTTTTTTTTTTTTTCAGGATTTTTGATGAATAGAATGTTCAAACAGAACAGAAACTTTATAAATATCTTTACTGTCACTTTTGATCAATTTAATGCATCTTTCCTGAATTAAAGTATTAAATTCTTGTATCATCAGCTTAACAACATGCTAACATTGAAAATGAGTCTCTATTTTAGTGGAGTTGCTGCCTATGTGTAAGGCATTACAAATCAGTCACCAATAAGGTTTTTAAGATGCTGACTTAGAAAGCAGCTGTCTATGTAGAGAATAGGCAGTGAGACGCCTCACTTTAGGTTTTAGAACAGAGCTAAATACTTTCTAGGAGCAAAAAAACAATGACACCATGGTCCTCCACTTACCAGAGAGAGGTGGTGGAGATGTAGTGCACCATCTGAATGAAAGGGAGAGGATCCGACGTGGCTCCACAATTATTACAAACACACTGGAAGAGACAAAAACGCATACATAGAACAAATGTTAGGAACCACATAAAACAGACAATAAAGAAACACATAATTACCCTCACCAACCTGTTCGAAAAGTGTCATGGCAAACTTCTGATGTGGGATGCAGTGCTTGGCCGTGCAGATGTCCTCCTTGGTCTCATCCGAGATGTGGAAGTGGATCCGCATCAGGAGATTCTCCTAGAGAAAACAAACACTGAGCGGTTGGATCATTTCTAGTAACTGTGTGTGTGTGTGTGTGTGTGTGTGTGTGTGTGTGTGTGTGTGTGTGTGTGTGTGTGTGTGTGTGTGTGTGTGTGTGTGTGTGTGTGTGTGTGTGTGTGTGTGTGTGGCTTTCTCGTTTCTTTGATCCTGCTTTGATAAACAATTCTGGAACAAGATGTTTAGTGCCAGTGCAGTATAATGTCGCCTATTCTTACAGCATTTAAACAGTGAGGCATCTCTGAACGGGTGTTTGTGTGTGTGTATCAGAGACAGT
Organism: Scardinius erythrophthalmus; assembly: GCF_964197995.2. NCBI lineage: Eukaryota > Metazoa > Chordata > Actinopteri > Cypriniformes > Leuciscidae > Scardinius > Scardinius erythrophthalmus. The sequence goes on along the minus strand of NC_138238.1, from coordinate 13,912,383 downwards.
GAGTTGTGTGGTCCGGCTCTTATATTCATTTTTCTCTGTCAGCACTCACTTCACGTTAATCTGATCAAGTGAGAACAACACATCTATTTTTCATAAGAGTCCTTCTGATTCCCTGGCTGAACAAATTTAAAATCAATCGATCACACTGCAAGTTCCTGACAAAGGACAAAGGAATACAGGGTAAACGAGGGAGTGGGAGAGAAAGTGAGAGAGGTGAATAAGACCATACATCAAATCTCTCGTTCCCTTCCTTTCATCTCACTAACAGCACGGACCACGCCTGCAGGACCCGTATAACCACCAGTGCTGGAGAAGCTACATGCTACTCCATTTTCCTCAAAACAGTTCACCTATATTCAAGCTGCTAATCTGAAAAAGTATTTAGTTACTAAGGAAAAGAAGATTCATTGAGGCAACAAGGCAACACTTTGTTTTATACATAACTACAACATACTTTTTTTTTTGCAATCAGATCTAAGAGAAATAATAAAGGTGAAAAAATGAAATGTACAAAAATATGAACACTAAATATAACTAATATGACTTAAAAACTCCCTAGTTTATGTAACTATCAACATAACATTCTAAAAGCAGCATTTAACTAAAAATTTTGAGTGGTAGCATGTGGTTTTGAGAACTTTACTCTTATATATAATACATATATAAGAATTATACATAATAAAATACATACATATTAGTATTTTTTTATATAACTACTTTAAAACTACTGTGTTAATGTTTACTATTATATGATTTTTATTAAGGGGGGGGGGGTGAAATGCTATTTCATGCATACTGAGTTTTTTACACTGTTAAAGAGTTGGATTCCCATGCTAAACATGGACAAAGTTTCAAAAATTAAATTGTACGTTTGAAGGAGTATTTCTGTTCCAAAAATGCTCCTTCTGGTTTGTCACAAGTTTCGGAAAGTTTTTTTCGAGTATGGGCATGTGTGACGTCAGATGTAGCGGAATTTCCTTATACGGGTCCTAAGTTTACTTCTCCGAAAGGACGCGGGCGCGCGCGCAACCGTAGACCAGAGCGAGAGAGCGAAAGCAGTTCGCCCATCAAAGCGCTGTGCTCGGCTTTTGGGAAGTCAATGTCACCAAAGAAGTGGGTTTTTGGTTGCCAGGGCAAGACAACCCTGCACAGATTCCCAAAGAACCCGGCGTTAAGGGACCAGTGGATGGAGTTTGTTTTTTCAGAGCATCAACGGAGGTTGTGCAAGACTGTTTGTTCCCTGCATTTCGACGATGCTTGTTTTATAAACAAAGCCCAGATCGACTGATTTGCAGATCGTCTAATGCAGGGGTCGGCAAGTAACTTTGGCCGTGGGCCAATATTTTTTTTAGCCAGTAGATGGTGGGCCAGCTACACAGATCGCGGAATATGATGGGTCGTCACAGTCCGTGGATCATTCGTTCAATCGTTTTTTCAAATTAAAACCAAAAATAAAATGAAAAACGACTTGTTTTTCCATTCCTGAACTAAAATGAAAAAAAAAAAAAACGAATAATGACGGGTTTTCTGATTTTCTGATTGTGCTCAGATCAAAAATAGAAAAAAATAATTACTGGATTAGACAAATTTTAATTTTGATTTTTAATTTAACACATTTTAAACAGATCAAGTACTATTGTGGTAACAGATTACAGCCATTTTAATAAAGTCCGACTTTTGAACTTTATTCCTTTTTTATTATTATTATTTATTCGGGACACACACATACACACCTATGGCTTAAGGAGGTCTGCGCGGGAATGTTTTTTTTTTTTTTTTTTCGTCCTTCTCCCACAAGGTTCTATTCAGCAACCGCTTAAAATACACTCGATGTTCACCCGCTTTATTTCCCGACCTGACGGGTCCGCAAAATTTAGATCTCGTTTCCATAATCTCACATTCAAATGTCTCTAAAAGAAAGTCTCGGAAAGAAGGAGATTAAGTAGCCTATAATAATTAAATGCTATACAAAAATTGTGTTCGTGTCAATATAAATATTAGGCTATTTTAACATTGTACTGCCACAGAAAAAAAATTATTAAATATAAATAAATTAAATAGGACAAAGCCTATCTCTCAAATTTCTAAGCAACATAAACGAAAATCATATTGCCCTACTGACAAATGAAGTAGGCTATTTTCTGTCGAACTATTTCAAACATCCTTGCAAAAAAAGAATGTTGTTGACTGACAATGGTTTCAGTACCAAACTATCAGAACCATCAGAGCTAGGTGTAGCCTACAGGCGGTCAGAATGAAGTGTGGATACGCTGTCAAAAGATGTCGGGAGTTGGCTATTGTTAGTCAGACCGCCCGCTCCGTCCAAAGTACACCAGAGTTCTGACCGCTACCGTATTTTGACGCGCGAACGCACACAAAGTGGTAAAGAAGCGTATAACTAGACGCGGCAGGCGCGAATTTGACGCGCTATTCGCGTCCGGTGGTATAATTTAAAATGTAATCACGCGCCGCATTATTCCCTATGGGCGTTTCACACAGTATGCGGCTGGTGAAATCGCTGCGTGACTGCAGCTTTTCTCAAGTAGTGGAAGAGTTTTGTGCAGCATTTAGGACTTCCAAAATGTTCTGGCGGGCCAGAAAATATTGCTGGCGGGCCAGTTTTGGCCCGCGGGCCGCCAGTTGTCGTTCCCTGGTCTAATGCTTAAGGATCGAGCAGTCACAATGATAAAGGTTCGCGGTCGTGCGTTGGAACCGGGCGGTGAGTAAAACTGCTTCAAATGTCTCTGTGTGTTGTTAGCTCGGCGCGTTAGCACAGCTTTAGCTCCGCCCACACGGCCCGCCTTCAGCCGCTTGTTTTTTTCCGTAAAGACTCGGTACAGCCTATCTTTCTTTTATAAATATAATAAAACTAAAGACTTTTTGGAGATATGAAGGATGCAATACTACTCTATAGGTACTCAAGATTAACAGGAGATTGAGTGAAAATTAGCATTTCACCCCCCCTTTAACATTTTGAATTAGCTTTTATTTTATTATTTTCAGTTTTCATTTAAATTTTACGTTTTAGTAATTTTATTATGTGCTTTTGTTATTTTTTATTCGTTTTTTAAATATTTCTATTTAGCTTTATTTTTATTTCAGTTAGTTTTAGCCATTTCAGTACTTCAACTTAAAACTTATTTCAGCTAGTTGACAAGGCAACATTTCCAATTAAGATATGTGTAATTATTATTTATTTATGCTTTATTTTATTTTAGCTTTATTGCAAAAAAAAATAAAAATAGTTTAGTTTTAGACTTCTATGGATGGGAATTTTGCAATGCATTCTTGTATTTCTCAAAGGATACAGTGGTTCCAAAAGGTTTTCAGACACTGCAGTCACTCTTAAAAATATGATTTTTTTGCAATTTGCAATACATAGTAAAATATCAAAACCAAGTGAAATTTATTGTGAAAAATAAATAAATAAAGCACAAGCTGGTAAAACATAAAAAAAAAAAAAAAAACTTGTTTAGGTTTGAAATATATATTGCTCATTAAGACAAGGATAATTGGGACAACATCTCAATTTCACTCGGCTACAAAGCTTTCTGCACTTTATCATATAAAAACCAGCAAAGTAGCATCATGTCATTCTTGCAGAAATCTACATGGTTTTGAAACAGTCAAGCTACTGTCTCACATTTAAAAAATACAGTCAAGTAAGAACTGTTGCTACTAGTTACAGTAGCTACATCTCAACACTAATAACTCTGAGTTCACCGAGCTCAGAAATAAAGACTCTTCACACATTGCATTCAAACTAATTTTTCACTCTGAAAAATGTCACATCTCATGCCCGCCGCTAGACACTTCTCATTGAATATCACACAACAAATCATTAGTGTATGGAGCGTTTCATTTCCGGCTCAGATAATAACGCAGCTATTTATGCAGGGGTGCAGATGTGCAGAGGAGCGAGGCAGAAATGAAGAGTTGGCATTTCGCTAATGTACTGCCTGTCGTCTGGTGCACGTGAGGAGAGGGGTTGGCGTCTAAGTGGAGACGGATGGCACAAAGAGCGCTTTGGCCCCGTGCCTACATCTGCCTCGCAAATGCGCCAGTCAAACAAATGGGAGAAATCATGGCAGTTCCATTCAACAGATCCTCGGCTAAAAATAACGAGCCCGCAACAGAAACAGACCTTTGTTACCGAACTGCAGACAAGGTGCTAATTGAGCTAAATAACACTTTGATGATGCTGTCTTTTGTGACCTTATGAGTAAGCACAGCTGCATTCACATATCTATGGAGGAAAGAAAAAAAAACCTGACATAGACAGTACTAGCTGAATATAAATGGGTATTTAAGATGGAGCCAATCACAGGGTCTCTCGGTGAGCTATCTTGATTGGACAGCTCAGCCACTCGCCCGTGAATGATCGTTCAATTGCTTATTTGCTTAAAAGCAATTATCTGTATTGATGCTCATGCGGTGTGTCCTTTAAGGACATAAATGTGAGATAAACACAATCTATGGTCCTTAATCAGGTGCGGCCAAATAATCAGGTCTGGGGATTAGAGGAGTGGGTTGGGGAGTACAGGAAGACCTTAGAAAGCTTCCACATCCTTAATGATCCCATCCGAGCTCATCTAAAGCAACAGCAGGGCCCATTCATATGCCTGCCAACTCCTGCTGTCATATGCCTGTAAAGCCCATGACGTTCACAGCCATAAATCTAAATGTCTACTTAAAAAACAGCTCTGTTGCAAAAGTCTACATAGGCCAACCTTACATACAATGAACCTTTTCTATGGTATTATGGTATTGTAAACCGTCTAACTGTTTTTGAATGCAAGAAAACATCTTGCTTGAAGCAGTGTTATTATTGTTAAAACAACTACAATAAAAAACGAATTGAAAACATTTTGCTTCATGGTACATTATAAAACTTGAAACCTAAGAAACTAAATTAAAACTAAGAATGATAAAGGCAACAAAACTAAACTAAATTAAAAAGATGCATTGAAAATAAAAATAATTAATAAAAAATAAATTACAAATTAAAAACTAAGGAAGCCAAAATATTGAAATAGATGCTTTAAAGAGAATGACTTGAAACTGATTCATTTGTAGTGACTCAGTTTGTCAAATGAAATGCAAGTGAGGCTCTTCCATTACCACTCACATTATATTTCAAGTTAGTCTGGGGCTAGCATGTGGCTAAGCTAACATCTTCATTCTCAAAGAGCAAATAAAATACATAAAGCACACATGCTGCATGAAAAAGTCGCTTTTAATTAGATCAAATTACTCTTAAGTGCTGAATAAATTATATTAATTGGACCATTTTACTGAGCGTGTCACAACGCATTCTAGGATTACCTCATCCAAGAAAGATACAGTGGTCCGACAAAAAATGAATTTTTGGTGCATTATAAGTGCCATTTATTTTAAAGAAATAAAGCACAAACATTCTTTTTAAGCATTTCACGTTTTAAAACAGATATAATGTTCCAATTAATGACAAAATGATTTGGTTGTCAAATGATACTAGAAAAATATCATAGTTCATGTGATGAACTAAAACTTTGGCTACTCTGCTTGGGGAAATTGGCTTTACACAACACATTCATTAAAATCTCCAGGTGGTTAAAAGTCATTGAAAAAAGTCTCAGAATTGCAAAGTTAATTCTGGGAAAAAAAGGTCTATTGTCACTTGATTTGATATTTTTATCTGGTGCAATTTCTTCAAATATAAGTCTGCAAGTACTTTTTGTTGCCACTGTACATACAGTGCTGACAAAACATCCTTCATGTCGAGATGTCGAGAAAAAACAGTGCAGTTCACTAGATCTTGGAACATAGCTAACCAAAGTTGACAGAAAGAATTGACATAAGATCATGTCACAAAATCATGTACGACAAAAGCTATCTCCCAACAATAGAAAGAAATATAACCATTCCTTACTTCACAGTTAAATATAGATCAACCTCAGATGGTTTTATTTAAAGTCTCATTGCATTCTTAGAGAATCATATCAGGCAGACATTTAGATTCAAATTCACTTATCAAAAATACGACAACATGTCCTGCCATGCACATCGCCAAAACACATCTTTTTCAGTAATATATGAATATTAAAGTTGTCAAACTTCAGCTGTCTGCCTTTCTCCGAAGTTATTTTCCCTACGCTGCTCAGACTCCATGTTTCCATTTCTACCACTCTTCAAACCACACAAGGATGTGCACAAGCAGCAGTGCTTGAAATTCAACACCTAACATCTCTGGAATCTAAGATCAAGGTTGACAAAATCCAAGAGAGGAACAGAAATAGACAGAACTGAGAGAGGTGACGCGAGGAGAGACGAAAGAAGGGTTGAGGTGAGGTGAGAAGAGGAAATGCCTGAGAGAGAGAGACAAAGGGATGAGAACAGAGGAGGTAAGACGGGTATAGCTGATCACTGTGTCAGCAAAAAGAGAAAAGTAACTTATTAGGAGAAAGCGTGATAAAAACAAGTCTTACAAAACACTCAGCCGCGTCGTCCATGATGCCCAGCTGGAAGCGCTGCTCGTCTTGGAAGGTTTTGGCCAGAGCGCTGCGCAGAGCGTCCGATGGGAGCACCTTTTCACTGCTGAACTGGAACTGGGCGAAGATGCTCTGAAACCACAAAGGGAAACAGCACCTCAAAAGTAAGAAAGAGAAACTGATGCAACTAAGAAACGCTACCGCACACAACAGCTTTCGGCAGCCTGCCCGCTCACTGTGGAGAGAAAATACACATCAAGAGAGGAGGGCTGACATACTGTACTGTAAAAAACATTACACTGCAATACAACCAATCACAGACTAATCAATAAACAAACACACAGGCTGTTTCAAAACCTAGTGACTTGCCTACTTAGTGCTTAGAAAGTATGTTTGTATATGATGGTCAACAATGCAGTCTAGCTACGTAAATCAGCAGGTTTTGAAAGACAGCAAACATGCCAACATGTCTCTGACAATGTCAAAAATGCTGTCTTAATGGGCAGCTAAATATGTTCTGGAGCACAACAAATGCTCAAACATGCCCAAAAATGCTATTTAAGCAAATTAATGCCATACTATTTATTCATTTATTTAGCCCATTACAATTACAATAGTCATTCAAAATTGCTTACGTTAGTAGAATAAAATGGAAAAATACAAACAGTCCGTTTAAAAATGTTTAGGCAGCCGTGCACTTGTACAGTATGTCAAAATGTGTCTATGATGCCCACAAATAGTAAGTAGGAAGCGTGCTTAAATTTTTTAACAGCTTGTGTTTTAACAGATTTGAATGTCCAATAAAGTCAAGAAAATGTTCTAGTGTGCCCTACCAATTCCATCTAAATGGGAAGCTCAGTGTGTTTTGAAACACAGCAAATGTTCAAACGTGTACAAGTAGGCAGTTCACTAGATTTTTAAGCAGCTGATATTGGAACATTTCCAATAATGTCGAAAAATGTTGTCTTAGTAGGAAGCTCATTAGACTTTAAAACAGCTAATGTATGAAATATCCAATAATGTCCAAAAATACAACACTACATTAAGTTTAGTAAGATTTTAATGTTTTAGTAAGATTTTTTGAAAGAAGTCTCACCACGGCTGCTTTATTTGATCAAAAATACAGTAATACTGTTAAGTATTAATACAATTTAAAATAACTGTTTACGATTTTTATATATTTTGAAATGAAATTTATTCATGTGATGGCAAAGCTAAATTTCCAGCAGTCATTTTCAGTGTCACATGATCCTTCAATAATCATTTTAATATGGTGCTCAAGACACATTTCTTATTATTATCAATGTTAAAAACAGTTGTGCTGTTTAATAGTTTTGTGGAAACCATGATACTTTTTGAGTATTCTTTGATGAATAAAAAAGTCCAAGAGAACAGCCTTTATTCGAAATAAAAATATTTTAAAATGTTATAAATGTCTTAATTGTCACTTTTGATTAGTTTAATGGATCCTTGCTGAATAAAAGTATTAACTTCTTCCCAAAAAATTCAAATAATAAAATAAAATCTTCCCGATCCCAAACTTTTTAACATTAGCGCAAGTATAAGCTCATTAGTTTTGAAACAGACAGAGTTTTCAAATGGGCCCAAAAATGTTATAGGGTGAGCTCACAAGGTTTTAAAACACTGTGGAATTTTGAACATGCTTAAATGCTGTACCTGCAGACAGCTCACTGCGTTCTGAAACACAGCCATACATTCAAACAGATTTGTGCCAACTTCTTCAAAACATAAAATTTTGTGGAGTCTCACACTACTTATTCGATTGGACAAGCTCATCCCTGTAGCACCGGTTGGAAAACATCTAACTAAGATACTGAGCTCATTAACAGTGAACGCTCAAACAAATGCAGAGTCCTAAATGCCTGCGGTGGAATCTATTCTCCTGTCCATCAGCATTGGCACTGTTATTGAACTCAATGAACAATGACTGCAACACAATGCTCTCTCACCAGAGGACATCCTGATAAGCTGAACAAATGGACTCGGGCAAAACTCACAGTGCAAAGGCAAATATTCGCTGCGACTGCAGTGACACACACATACTGCAGTTTTAAAACCCTCATATATGCAGTGGGCGCAGTGCCCAAGGCAGCCCCCTATTTGAAGGTGGGATGGGGGTTTCTCCCTGAGCGGGACAGGCCGGTGGCTCTGGAACAGGTAATGCAGTGTGATGACTGCACTGCGCCAAGGAGAGAAAGAAAGAGAATGGAGGGAGGGTGGAAGAAAATGAGAGAAAGTGTGGGAGGGACAGACGTAGAGGGTTATGTACCCCACTGAGGAAACTCGATGAGAGGAAAATTCAGCCACTGCATCATTTCCCCATGCAGCTCTAATCACACACTGCTCAGCCCAGCTAAGAGCCTGAAGTGATTTTCGCCTATGGACATATTTTAATGTCCTCTTCCTTCCCCATCTCTCTGTCTCTCTCTCTCTCTCTCTCGGAGCTGATGAAACACTCAGGACAGATAAGGGCCAAATGGAAGTCTGGTGTGTGTACGCAGCAAATATATCACTCTGGCAATCAGTGCCCAACCAAACTGCAGTTCTGTTCTGCTCTCCTCAGCGAGAGTGGGACAGCAGCACACGCCCTTACATACTTGCAAGTTGCGACAAACTCTGAGCTCAGATCTGATGTAAAAGAAAACAAAAGAAGATGGAAAAAACAACTGTTGAACAAGCAAAGTCTTTCTGACTTGTAAGAGTGGATTTCCTGCAGGGGTTCAGGCTGCAAGACTGCAGAACGATTTAAGAAACGTTGTTAGCAAGATGGTAGAAAACTGTACATTTCTTGTCTATTACCACCCACTGCTAATTACAATGACGGAAATAAGCACAGTTACAATAGCTTAATACGTGGGAGAGCGTTGCTATAGAGAGTGAATAGGTAACACTTCAAAATCAATACCAAATCAAAACTAGTTAGCACATTATTTGTAACTGAAAAGGTTTAATGACAATATGGTAATGGTTACACTTAAAATAGATGTATGAGATGATAAAAACTTATACCATTAATTGTACCCAGCATGTATGTATAATGTTACCTGACAGATAGAAAGAGAGGGAGAGGGAGTGTAGAGAGTAAGAGAGAAAGAAATGAGGAGCCAAAGAAAGAGTGCCCCAAGAACGGGAGCCAGAGAATAAATGAGACAGAGTAACAGTTACAATCTTCTTTTATCCTTTCCCTGACCATGAGCTAAAAACCCAAATGTGAGATGTTCAAACTGACCAATCAGATAATTAAAACTTCCCCCACCGTACTAAAGGTGTGCCAATTTATAGACCCCCAAAGTACACACATCTTGGCCTACAGGCCTTGATCACAATCTGTGCCTTTAGGAACTCCAAATGGTCATTGGGGTAAGAAAGAGGGGGTTGAAAACAGTAAAGCAAATGTCTTTGTTCATTTTCAGATATCTTGAATTATTTTCAATCCTACAGACTGACATGAAAACTCAACCTATCACAATTCGTTATGTTTTATCTGAAATGTCAGTGTTCGTCTGTGATCGGCTGTACTGAAAACATTGAATAAATGAGTGGGAATGTGCATAGACTTTATAATCAGAATTTCTGTCAAAACAAAAGTAATATTTCCACAAAAGAGTGTGCCGTGACACCAAGTCGACTGTCGGGTCATCGTTTAACGCACTAGTTGGACCCACATCCGCGGCTTTTCAAACAATTGAGCATGTTGAATTGGCAGCAAAGCCCATCGAGGCAAGAAATCACTCTGATTTGCTGTTCTTTAAAAAATGGAAATGATAAAATGACAAAATGGTAAGCAAGTATACAGTTTGTAAAACCATAGTCTTTTTTCTTCTGATTTCCCTTTTTAAATGACAAATACAGACTACTGCCACTTGCAGGCATGAATAGTTACTTCCTTTCAAGCAGGTTCAGAACATTCGTGCTAGCTGGCCATTGGCTGTAGTTTTTGTGATGTTCCAGCACAACTTTTTGGCCCAGACACATGCAATGTGAGGCAACAGTCAGCTTTTGACACCGCTAGTTCTTTGATATCAGTTTGATTTGTCTGGGCCTTTATAGTCCTGGCCAATCAGGTCTTCATCTTGTCTAGATTGTCTCCAATGTCTGGCCAGCTGAAGAGGGCTCAAAACCTCTTTAAAATAAGCCAACAGACCAGCCTAACCAGGTGTGGAGACAAGTAAACCATAGGCAGGTTTTCTCAGCAGGGATAAACTTTTACAGAAATAATTCAAACATTGTGGAATATTCAGTTCTGCTCATGGATATCTAGTTAAAGGATTAGTTCACTCCAGAATTAAAATTTCCTGATAATTTACTCACTCGCATGTCATCCAAGTCTTGTCTTTCTTTCTTCAGACGAAAAGAAATTAAGGTTTTTAAGGAAAACATTCCAGGATTTTTCTCCATGTAGAGGACTTCAATGGAACCAATGGGTTGAAGGTCCAAATTGCAGTTTCAGTGAAGTTTCAAAGGGCTCTACACGATCCCAGCCAAAGAATAAGGGTCTTATCTAGCAAAATGACCAGTCATTTTAAAAAAAAAAATAAAAGGTTCGTCTTGCACTAGCTCTGCGATGTGCGTCCACTAGTGACATAAGTGGGAGTACGAAAAACTCTCGTCTCATTTTCTCCACCAACTTCAAAATCGCTTTTTTTGTAAAGGGCATTTGACTTAGTCTTTGCACGTTCACTTTGTAAACACTGGGTCGGTACTTCCGCCTGCATCACGTGTGACCTTTCCAACTTGATTACGTAAGGCGTGAAGTCGTGGACATGGGGGTGAGTAAATTATCAGGAAATTTTAATTCATGAGTAACTAAGTAACTTATCCTTTAACTTGCTACTTTCCTCAAACAAAACTCTTGAGTATCTTTTAAAGACATGATACAACTAACCTGGAAAATGTACACAAATCAAGAGACTAGTTAACTCCCAGGCCAAATTACACTAGTCAACCAGCTTCGCTGGTTTTTATTTTGTTCAAAGAGCTAGCCAACAAATATTGACACATATAAACTAGTCTGAACCAGTTGTGACCTTCCCAAAAAGGACATTCATATAAACTTCTCAAGTTTCAACCACAAGCTGCCTTGAGTCTTTATATTATATTATAGAGTGTGTAGAACTGGAAATCCAATTTGAGGGTTGAGTCGTCCATGTGTGTAATAGCAGTAATGTAAAGTGTGTCAGTGTGTGTGTGATGTAAAGTCCTTCTCATCTCTAACAAGGACATGGAACCCAACTGGACAGGCTCTACTCAAACCATGCAAGTCCAGTCATATGCATACATACTGTATACATTCACACACACAAACCACCAGAGATTGTGTTGTCAGCTGCGAGCCCTCAGGCGTAGCCTGTGAAATAAGACATTAACCTCCACTCAAAGACACTAGACACATATCATCTGCACTGCTCAAAACTCACAAATGCAATGAGAAAATATAGACATGCACACACACACCCTGACAGGAACAGCAATCTTGTGACGCACGTAAATATATTAATATTAAACACTCCCTGGGCTCAGTTTTCAAATTGCAGAGGGATTGAATCTCATGCTGATTATGAGTTTGTAATTGGGTTTAACCAGAGGTGTAAAAAGTACAAAAAAATGTTACTCAAGTGAAAGTACAAGTACTGAGGGAAAATTTTACTCAATTAAAAGTAAAAGTATCTGGCCAGAATCGTACTCGAGTAAAAGTAAAAAAAGTACCACATTAAAATTTTACTTGAGTATTAAAGAAGTAAAAGTAATAGCAAGAATGAAAACTAGAGATTCTTGTTTAAGCTTTTAATCTCTAAAATCATGAAGTGAATGAACCACATACAAGGTTTTATCCTGCTTTTGAACTGTTTGTATTTAATTGTATTTATTTATCAAACTATAAGACTACTATCTAATGCCTATATGCAACATTCTTTAAACAATCAACTAAACATGCTTTTACCACTAAAAGAAAAGAATTCGCTAAGGTACAGCCACTGGTGCTCTTGATCCTGTGGCTGATTTTGGACCATAAACAATGGACAAATGGAGTCTTCAAACGCCTCAGATGTAAAGTTATTCGCTGTCAAAGTGACTCCAAAATGTAGGTGTGTAACGATACACGTATTCGTAGAACGGTTCGGTTCGTTGGACCATTTTTCCTGCCGACCAAAATTTCGTTATTTCAAATGTAGGCGTGTTGCACGTGGCAAGCGCGCTCATAATGTAAGAGACGCCGGCACGACCACAACATTTCCCAACATCAAATGGCAAACGTAATGCAAGAGGAACGAAACTGCTCGTTATTGTGTGGTTGAAGGGCCGTTTATCAGTTTGAACCAAAGCAGCGCGAGCCGATCTTGATCAAGCGACACTGCGCTAATAAGATATCCAGAAAAGAAAGCATTTGAATTCGCCACAGAAGTAATAACATCGCTGCGAGATCTAGTGAGAAACATTCACATTTCTCCATTATTAACGGATCAAACAGCGCTGACGTGGAAACCAGGAAGAAACATTGTGCCATGAATGAACTATTCAGTGTCCACAGATCAGCAACATTCACCATGGATTTACTGTAGTTACACTAACTGCAACCATGGAAGTTTGGCAGGAATAGTAGGCTACAATGCCATTGAATGCCAATCAATGCCATTACATCGGTTTTATTTTGACATTATGAATACAATTGCTGCCCTCAAATGTTAATCTGAACTAAAATAAACCTTTGTTTATAACTACTACAATATTAAATTTAATTTTTTCCAAGGAGCTGTTTTGTTTTATATGCTCCTAAGAAGAGTCAATTATAGCTCCAGAATTGCTCAAAGTAAAAAAAAATCATACTTTATGATGTTAGTTTTAATAAAAAAAATAAAAAAATGTAATCAAGGAAATTTCTCTGGCATTTCTTTCTTTTTGCTGTATTGAACCATACCGAACCGAACCGTGACACAAGTGTATCGTATCGAACCGAACCGTGAATTTTGTGAACCGTTACACTCCTACCAAAATGAACGGAAGTCAATGGAATGCTAACAGCAGGTGATGGCTTGTTAGCCAATGGTGGCCCCCGGGGGTGGTACGCTCTTCGGCTGCTGGATTGCCCCCCTGAGAATGACTGTTATAATTTATAACCAATTTGGTGAAATGTGAAAACAAATCTCATTAAATTAGACACTAAACTTAATTAAACTAGGCATCAGCGCAATTCAATTGGTTTGGTAATAGCAAGGAAAAATAGAATGAAGTGATCTCCAAAAAAGAAGTACTTTTTGACTGTAAATAAAATTGTAAGGAGTAAAAAGTACTTTTTTTTCTTAAAAAATGTAATTAAGTAAAAGTAAAAGTACTGATTTTTAATTGTACTCAAGTAAAGTAAAAATCCCCCAAAATAATACTTAAGTACAGTAATCAAGTAAAATTACTCAAGTATTTTACACCTCTGGGTTTAACTCAATCGCTGATTCGCACTACATAAAACGGCACAAACATAGAGGTGTCAGTGGAACTTCTATAATAGGAAACATCATCGTAATAAAGGTGGCGGCTTGTGTGAGTGACTGTGACTTTGCATTTATTTCGTTTGTGTATGCGTGTGTTTCCTGCCTCCAGCGCTGCAGTTCCTCAGCGGGGCTGATGGTCAGTAGAGGTCACCAACCTCAAGGCACTATCACACCTCGTGAAGTGGCAGTAATGTGGGCCCTTGCCACCCAATGTCACAATTCAGCCTCTGTGACATGCAGCCTCTCTGGTGACAAACATTATAGGCTTAAAAATGCGGTCAGACCGTTCAGGTTAATTTATTTAGCACAAGTATGCTGCATTCAATAACATTTAATTTTAATGACAACAGTGAGATTATCTGTCTGAATTCATAGTCTCCCCTAAATCTGCATAAATAAATTAATTGAATAGCAAGTGAATTTAGCTAAGAGAAATTTAATTCTTGAACTTTCTATTTATCAAAGAATACAGAAAAAAATATTTAGCTTAATAATGTTTTCAACATTGATAATAATAAATGTTTCTTGAGCACCAAATCAGCATATTATTTCTGAAGGATCATTTGACTCTGAAGACTGGAGTAATGGCTGCCTGAAAAATCTACTTTGCCATCACAGGTATAAACTTCATTTTAGAATATCTTCAAATAAAACAGCAGTGTATTTACATCAAATAAATGCAGACTTGGTGAGAGGCTTTTTTTTCAGAAACAATTAAAAAAATCTTACCAACCCCAAACTTGTGAAATGCCATCCTCTCATAAAAAGACAAACTACTAGTAATAAATGACGTTAAGTAGTTGATAAGTTGAAAATGCAATGAAATCAAAGGAGCAAATCAGTAAAGAATATTGGCCAAATGTTGCATCCTTGTGCAAACAATCAATATGAGATTTTTCATCTCCATACCCCTCAGCTCATTTACATCTCAGTAAATGAACATGATATTCCCCACAGTCAGTATGCTTCAAATAAACACATTTGTAGAATTTTGCGGTTTGTAGAAAGGAGCGGTGTGGTGAGGGCATATTTCAGCACTCATTAGTAGCATAAGATCATTAAATTTCAATAACATGGCTGGCAAGCAGGCGGCTGGCGGGCGGCACGCGTGAGGAACTCTCACAACCAATCGGCCGAAACTAACGTTCCTCCATTAAAAATTGGTGGTGACATAAGCGCATGCCATTCAAGGCCATGGCATAGGACAGCCAGAGCCACTTGAGATCACATGCCACCAGTCCACAGAGGGTTTGGCAGGAAAAAAGCTCAGGGTGAGACCTGAGGGACTGTAATCCGCCTCAGAGTCAGGCATTGAGCTTCACCACAGAGTAAACTTTTAGCACAGGGCCTAAACAGAAGCGCGCCGTCATGTTATTAAGAGAAAAAACTAATGCTGCCTTAACACTGTTGAAAAATGATGCAGTCAACTCAATGACATATGCCATTTCAGGTACAGCAAGACAAATTATTTTGAGAACCACAGTCATTCCTTTTCCCATTCAAAACATAACGGAGGCTTAAAGCTTGTTTGCTTGGACGCGATTAAAATAAGTCTCTTTCTAAGTCTGCAATTTTGTTCTGAACACATCACCTGGACAATATCAATTGCTTTTAGTCCCCGAATAGTTTAACAGTGAATAGAAATGGAGCTAAATTTAGCAACAGGTTTAATACAGCGAGAAAACAGGAGCAAGAGAGAAACAGCAAGAGTGTGAGTGACGAAGAAAGGATGAAAGAGCAGGAGAAGGACAGGAAGAACAGATCCTGGTAAACAGTCATAAATCCTGGCAAATATGTGAAAGCGTTCTCATGATACGGCTTTGTGTCACCACAGCAGAGTGATTTCTGATGCCTCAGCACTTCACACACTTCATTTAGAGAGAGAGGGAGAGAGAGACATTTCAATCACTGTGATGGATTTCACACAGGCTCATTTGTGTTTCATATCAACAAAGTAGCCCAGAGAAAAAAGCACAAGCACACAATACTATCTATCTATCTATCTATCTATCTATCTATCTATCTATCTATCTATCTATCTATCTATCTATCTATCTATCTATCTATCTATCTATCTATCTATCTATCTATCTATCTATCTATCTATCTATCTATCTATCTATCTATCTATCTATCTATCTATCTATCTATCTATCTATCTATCTATCTATCTGTCTGTCTGTCTGTCTGTCTGTCTGTCTGTCTGTCTGTCTGTCTGTCTGTCTGTCTGTCTGTCTGTCTATCTATCTATCTATCTATCTATCTATCTATCTATCTATCTATCTATCTAATCTATCTATCTATCTATCTATATGTATGTTTGCATGTATGTATCTATGTATGTACTGTATGTATACTATGTATGTATGTATGCAAAGGCCAGAGCTGCATCACCACATGCATGCCAATTTAAATATTCAAGCACAAGAAGAAGGGAACACAATTAAGCCACAGTCACACATGCAAAATATCTTCGGACACTGCAACGGTCTTAATACGACAACGGCCGTGAGTATCCTAGTAAACATAGTCAGTTATGTCTAAGTAAAGTAAACTAAACGGTTGAGAAAGAAAACACATGTATATCAGTTTATTGGATTCGTGCATAGTCTTAAAGTGCTGCAGTCTGCGTTTTTAATGTTAAACAACAAAGGACAGAAAAAGATCACTCACTGCTCTTAACTGAATAACTTTTGTAACTTCAATAAGGATTAATCTATTTCATTTATTGAAGAGTTTTAGCTGTGGTATCGAAATTGGCTATTTTTATGGCCGGTCATTTTTCTTAAGTCACCTTTCATTGGCAGGTGTGGCAAAAAGTTAGCTTTAGGCCCTGCATCCATCTGTCTCTTTATATATCCATCTTTTAAGCTGTCTGGAATACGTTTGAATAATGATTACAAAACTATAAATCACTATACACCATTGCAAGTCCAAATCCAACAGTTTTGCAAGTTTTACCCCATGCACATCACTCATTCTCCTTGCATAAAATGAATTCAACAAAACAATATTTTATGGCAATTTATTATTTTATTCAGCCATGTAATAAGGATATTATATAATCAGCCAGTTACTACTATCCATCTATCTATTGATTGATCCATCCAACCATCCATCAACCAGAACCAAATACATAAACATTAAAGACTCAGGACCATAGTTTCTCTATCATCATTGAGGCAGCACTATGACATAATCTCAGTTTGACTTCTGCAACACCCTATACTGGACAATTCAACATAGCCAACAAATCACTTATGTCGAATCTCACAACTAAAGACAACCAACTCCACGGAAACCAAGACCAAAAGGCAGAGACTGTCTTTATGACATCATGTGGGCGTGACACTAAGCTATCAGAGAACAGAGTAGCCAAGGTAACAGGTAGCCGTGGAAACAATGGAGCAGAACCCATGCTTACATCTGTAGAGGAACCAAGTGTTCAGCACAGAGAGAGCAAGATCACTGGACATGAAATAAAGTGGAAAATTACCCAACACCAGAACAAGATTAGACCAGACACAAAGTAAAGAAAGAAAAAGACCTCTCGATCCATCAGGCTATTTGTACTTCTCCTTTTCTCTCAGGCGTAAACACAGCCAACAAGAAATGTTGGTATTTTTGGAAACAAATGGCCAAGTACAAATCTGACGGCAAAGATTTCTTTTAACACAAAACAAGGAGCCTTTTAAAGAAATATGTCAGTTTTGTGACTTCTTACTGGTATGTGACACCTTTAAATAGCACAGCTACTTTTAGCCTGAAGGCAACTAGAAAACAGGATATTGTTTGAGTGAGAGGCCTTTGCTTGTTATTTAAAAAGAGAACCAAGTTGCTTTTCCTAGCATACTGTATATATCCCTCTCCTCCTCCACCTCACATCTCTATCAGCCGCCAGGCAGGAAATTAAAACGACTTCCTCGAAAAGAGCGACAGTGCTCTTGATGTTGAGAATCTCATTTCCATTCTATTCCTGTGCTACAGTAAGGTCAGCAAGGAAGTCAATTAGTCCGAGCAGCCTCTACCCTTACCTTGCTGGATCATTAGAAGAGCAGCCTGGGCACTCTAGGAGACTCCTGTAGCCTCAAGCTACTTTTCTGAGAAGGCAATACTAACAGGAAGTTCATTTTAATTTGCTATGCACAACAAGGCGCTTTTTGGGAGGACCTGGTAACACTCACCTTCAGAGCGCAGAAGATGCACGAGTCCTCCATGCACTTGTGGGTGTTCAGTTGACGGAAGCTTCTGCGGAAGATGTCAAGATGCCAAAGGACCTGTGGTCAAGAGAACAGAAGGGTTAAGTCAACTAGAGAAAGTGCATTCAATTCAAACTGTCAAGTGGACACTGAAGTGCCTATCAACAAAAACATCTCATAAACGACCCACAATCAAACCACCACCGTCCCAGATGAAAAGACCAGTATGTTGTGTTTTAGATGATTCTACCCACCTTGGAATACAGTTTTTTTTAACTAGCTACCAGTAAGACTTTCTTGGCTATCCAACTTCACCAGAAAGACCATGCTGGTTGACCAGTATTTTTGGTTGTCATATATTGAGTAATATATTGTATGTTTTGGGCACGCTTATGGTTAACCTGCTAGACCAGCACAAAACCAACATGGATGACCACCAACCAGCAGAACTAGCAAACCCCCTATATTTCCAGGCCAAACAAGCAGGTTCCATCACAAACTCCATTAGTCAGGCTTTTCAGGATATCCATGCAAATGAAACAACATTGAAAGTGCCACATAGCCACAGTCTTTACTTTTTGGGTGAAATCAACATACCAACAGATGGCTTACTTTCTTAGTTGCCTCTGCACAGGACACTGGGATAGCAGAAAGTAATTCAACATAAAAAACGACACTCTCACTCACCCTCGGGGCAGGTTTTCACATTACAAAAAACAGCCAGAGGCTTCCTGGCCCCGTCCCACGGCGATCGGCCAATATCTGCACAATTCTCCAATCCTGTCAATAAATATGAGCCAGTCTTAGCTGCTGCTCTCACTCTGATCATCTGCCAGCTGTCCACTCCACTTAATCCTCTCAGCAGACCAGGAATCCAGCACTTCCAGTAGCCGTCCCGGCTCCGGCAGAGGTTCAGACCCGGATCCCGGTAGAATGAGAAGACAGGGAGGAGAAAGGATGGAGCGGAAGACAGTGAGAAATAGAGATGTGGGAACACAAACTGTCTGGGAGAGAGAGGTGCGATCGCACATGAGGAAGAGAGATGGAGAGGGAACGAAGGAAGGGGAGGGGGGAAAGATAGAGCGAGAGAGAGAGAGAGAGAGAGAGAGATATGGTGAAGTGCGTAAGAATAAGAATGCGTGTGGAACGCAGAGGGGGAGATTGCTGCAGAGATATGAAGCTATGAATAACCGAGACATGCGGTACACGCTGCGGATCAGAGTTGTTTGGAGTTCACCTGCCCCGGGCACGACTCTCACTCATCATATAGAGCGAGACGTAGAGAACCTGCAAAACTAAAGTGAAACAAACAGCGAAACTGCACCTTTACCCGCAAGCAACCATCTGGACCCGCACACACACACACCATTGATCAAAGGTTTATACATTCCTAATGTATCCAGCACTGCCAACTGGGCCCGAACACAAACCCATAATATCATCATCACCCAAAACTGGGCTTATACACAAACAGACCACACACATAACAGATCAGCATTGTTCTTCAGGAAAGCAACAAAAAAGGACAACAATGCAAAAAAGCAGCAAAATCTCACTCTGTGTGGAAATCAGTTTTATCTGCTAACAATGCAGGAATGCCATGCTCAGCTTGGGAAGCTGTGCTTTATTATTTTCTGTAGGGCTTGTGAGAGTACAATAGCCTGTCCATACCTTACTGATAATAATTAACTAAGGCACCGTGTAGTAAATCCTCAAGCATATTTGGTCATCGTCAAAGCACATTTAGTCCTAGATATAGGGTCAAACATAGCAATTGTTGAATATCCAAGTAAGCCAAGCAAAATAAAACTTTAGTAAAACTTACTAGAAAATAGTAATGCCGAACAACATGTGCTGGTGTTGTTGGCTGCAGTTTAAAGCAGAATTTTTAATTTTTTAATTCTTAATTTTAATTATTTAAAATAATTAATATTTACCATATTGTTCTGAATATAAGACGACCCTGATTACATGACACATTTTTTCAAGATGTACCAAGATGTAAAAGGCTTTTTGAGGACCAAATCTTATATTTTATAAAGAAAAAGATTTTATTTGAAAGTTTTTCATATTTTAATAAATTTTTATATTCAAAGTATGGCATATAATGGCAAAATGTACCAACAATCACATTTAAAACTAAACACTTAACAGCATTAAAAAAAAAACAAAAAAAAAAACTGTAGTTCTCATTTCCAGTAGCTTTCACAATAACTGATTTGTACAGTGACAGATGTTGGCATGTCAAAAAACACATGTTGTCACATGGTGTTTGATCTGCATTGCCTATCTGATCCAGGGAATATGAATGTTTTTTCCTTAGGCCTATCACATAGCGCTGAAAAGACAGCAGTTTCTCCCTGATGTCTGAGGGCACGCGCTGGGGCAAGACTGGTTTATGCTGCATCATTTTTACGCTGATTTAAAGCCAGTTCACAGATGCATTATTCACCTACTATATCATGAATACTGAGCATTCTAAAGTTCTACTCGACATCCTCCTTTTAGCATATTCTCAAGCAGGGAAGGACACATATTTGGACGCAGGGTGTGTGACGACAGAAATCTATAGCAACCTGCTGTGATTCCTCATGTGGTGACACATTTGCTGCTCTCTGTACTTCAGAAAGCCATCGCATTAACCTGTGCGTGCAGCTCTGAACCAAATCTACTCTCCTCTGAAAAAAGGCAGAGACAAACAAACAGGGAAATAATCACAAACAAATCGCTAAGTAAAGGACTCCCCTGAGACTGGTGGAAAATAAATAGATGTGTTTCATAACTAACATACAAAGCATCTGCATTAGGTCCGAGGAACAAAGAACACTAAAGCCCCTTTGATTGGGCTAAATATGTGAAATGGGATTATATAATGCTTTTTTCCTCTATATCTCCCTCTCATTCTAACACTCCCAGTTTTTTTTTTTCAAGCACCCACTTTATGTCTCTAAGTATTATGAAATAGTCCTTTGGGTCTTTACCTAGAGTCAGGATGTAGATAGACTATGCTATCCTGTTACTACATAAAACATTACACCCCTATCCTTAACACATGAAATGGCTTTCTCATGTCCTCTCAAATGCTAACACACACACACACACACACACACACACACACAAACATATTTAAACATGCGTACACAAAGCAAAGCTCTAGAGTCTCAGCTCTCTTCTCTGTTCCCGAAAGCCCCGTGGCAGCACTAGATGATTGTCAGTTCAGTCTCAGGGCAGATTTGCTGCTAGTCTCTGCAGCTCTTAAGCCTGGCCTGGTTTTCTCTCAGCAGCAGCACATCCTCAAAGAGCTCTGTGCTCATGTGCTCCGACCTGCCTGACCTTGCTTTTTCCTCATTTGAACTCTCTCACTCTCTCTGTAAAATAAAATGCAAAATTTGACCTGGTGCTGTATTGGTTCATAAGTTACTTTGTTACTATATACAATAAAAGTTCTGGCGCAATATAGCTGCCGTCGCATCATCCAGGTGGATGCTGCACATTGGTGGTGGTTGAGGAGAGTCCCCTTTCTATGTAAAGCACTTTGAGTGCTGAGAAAAGCGCTATATAAATGTAATGAATTATTATTTTTATTATAAAAAAAAAAAAATATATATATATATATATATATATATATATATATATAATTAAATACATTTAAATTTCCCATTTCTGTCAACAATATACTAATTGCACGCTATAATCTTTGCACTTAATCCCGGATATGACTCGTTTAACATGATCTACCCACTTATTTTTGAATAATAAACTGGAAATATTCCTCCATTTAAACAACTTCAATTCATTTAAACTAAGACTGGAGATCGTATCAGAAAGAAAAGTGAATGAAAGCGTTGCGAGCATTGTTTATTTGCACCATCTTTACGTAGCCTATTAAGGTTTTACAGTATGTGTTGTATCCTACCGTGTTCAATTCTAATGAATGCTCTTTAATGTGATGTGTTGTTAGCTTTTTGTATTTCTTTAATAAAAAGGTGGTCAGATTTTTGCGTTTTCTGCATATTACACATACAGTAGCCTAAATAAATATTTGTGAGTTCTCCTTTCAATCATAAAATGTGTTGGAATAATGAGACATTTTTGTTTTTTTCATCATTCAAGATTAATGTTGGGAAACTTAAATTTGTGGATTAAGTACTGGTACTATATTTGTGATCAATTGTACATTGAATCACAAAATTCATGTGCTAGCACTGCCATTGATAGAGGCTAAAGCAAAAGTTGTTTTACGCTACTAGACCATTTGAAGTTTCTGCCTTTCGAATGCGTCCGTGGTAAAGGCCTATTACAGACAAAATTAAAATATTGTGCGGGAAACAGAAATCCGATCAGTAATACAGATATCTGAAATGTCCTTCAAACTGACAGATTTATTAAATAAAACTTGTCGGTTGGTTCCTGCTCTCAGTGCTATAGTTCAAATCTGGTTTGCAGCATCTCCTAATCCTATTCTATGTCCTGATCCTATTTCTGTAATCTAGGGGTTAATGCAGGGGACGGGGGTGGGCGGTAAAGATGAAGATGATGAAGATGAAGAGGTCAAATCCAAGGGCACTAAATCACTAGCATACACCCAGGAAAGGCAGAAAAAGACACATAAGCGATGATGTAAATTGTGTGCCTAATAGCGCAGGAAGATGAGACCAGGCTTAAGCAGATTAAGCACAAACACTGTTCCATTCCAATCCACTATTAAATGGGCCTAAACCGAACTCATACACAGCCTCTACAGACAGCCCAGTTCTATGACCTATCAGGACTTTAGCAACACACTTCAAAGGAGTGGGGCTGAATTTAAGGGCTCCAGCTGAAAGAGAGGAGCTTAGCAGAGCTGAAGGAGTGAGAGGAGAGACGCTGGAGGATGACAGATTGCATTCTGGTGCTGGCGTATGCGCTTTTCTCTCCCCTTCCTTATTTTATTTAGTAGTGATGAATCGGCTACCTGCTGAACAATGAGCTGAGTGGATATGGGTGAGGACCGCCAGTCAGTACCGCAGTTGCAGAGAAGGCATAGAGAGAGAGATAGAAAAAGAGTGAAAGGAAAAAAGAAACAAAGAAAGAAAGACAGAACGGAAGGATAGAGCAGGGCGATATATATTAAATATGAAATTTCTAATGCGAGAGACATTTTAATAGCGTATTTGACCTAACTCTAATACAGTTTTTGCTATTGATGAAATTTAAGTTTGATTAATTTGCATAAATGAGTTCAAACTGTTTCATTGATTCAAAACTAAATTAATGGTTCATTTTGCATTTAAACAAATTTTCACAGAATTCAAAAAATAGAAATATTATTCATTTCGTAATGCTTCATTGTTCTACAGGGTCCAAAATTCACTCCCCATTGAAAGGCCATAGTGTATTGTTGACGTTCGAAGTATTGTCAAACAAAACGGAGGCTAGCTTGACCCATGCCTCCTCATCATCCCGTCCCCTCCCCCTCCCTTCGGTGCTTCCAGGCTTTTCCGGTGTATATCAGGACTTCACGAGTTCCTTCTCCTTTTCCCTTTTCTTTGCTTATTTGTTCATCGGAACGTCGTCTCTTTGGTCGTGTGTCGGCCATATCAAAATTCTCAAGAATATACAATTTTAACGTTAGTCATTGTCTGGGACTTCTCTCTCCTCCACTCCCCACACCCCCCTTCATGTCCACGCGCACTAACCCCCCAACCCACACCCCCACTCCCAAATCATTCTTGTCGGTTAATGGCTGGAACACTGTTTATGTTTCGTGGTCCAGGCTGGGCCAGTTTGTTTTTGATGCCGTTTGTGGAGCCTGGGCTGTCTACAGAGACCGCGTTTTTTAACAGTGTGTTCAGGGGACAGGCAGTTAGCGGATAGTGAAGAGATGTTTGCTGTATGTGACAAAAAATGTTTCGGCCTATAAAACGCGTGACATCGCTTAGAGCACATTTAACTTACTGCAGAGTCTAAATAGGCAGCATTCTGCAGTGTGGGCCCCAGCGAAGGCACACTGGGTTTTACATGGTGAAAATATGGTGAGGATCTCATGGAAACAGAGACAATTTTAAACACAGTGATAAATTACACTCTCCGTCAGCAATCCTGCGGAGAGGGCTCTGATGCTATACAGTCTTGAGTAGGAGAGGGGCTGCGTCGAGCAGTAAGTGTGTGTGTTTATGTGAGTGAATCCCATGTGAACAGGCTGGGATGACTCAGAGTGACAGATGCACACGCACCACCATACCCCTCCCATTCAACGTCAGTGACCAATCGATCATCCCTAACTCCTGAGAGGAAGGCGAGTTTGCGGCACTATGCAGAGGAATAAAAACGGCAAAGATCTTCAGTCAGAGGTTAATTGAAACATACACATATTCAAACTCTGTGACGGCAGTGGCACGGATAGAATGCAAATCCCCTGCACTGCTGAATCTTCAACGTCACAACAAAAGATTGCGAGATGCTAGCGCAATGGTCAAACATATCTGTCTAGTGCAGGGTTGCCCAATCCTGTTCCTGGAGATCTACCTACCTGCAGAGTTCAGATCCAACCCTGATCCAACACAATTTGTAATTATCAAGTGCTCCTGAAGATCTTAATTTGCTGGTACAGTTGTGTTTGATCAGGGTTGGAGGTGAACTTTGCAGGAAGGTATATGTCCAGTATTGGGCACCCCTGGTCTAGTGCACATTTCTATAGAAAAACTATATAAAAGCAATGCAGTGGGATGTACAATCGCATTTTGAGTGAACGGCCTCTAAAACCGGTTCTTTTTAGTGAATCAAAAACATACAGTGCGCAAATGTAGTCTGATTCCCGAACGAATAGTTCAAAAAGATTGGTTTGACAAATACTGCCATTGTCAGTGAATCATTCACTCAAAAAATTCATTCAATATGCTTATTTATTTTGGAACAAACCAAATGACTTTCTTCATGAGTGGATCAATGAATCACACACTAAACTGAATCGATTCTTTCAAAAATGTTTATTCACTCAGGAATGAAACACAGCTGTTGTGTGGTTGATGGTTTATTCTGTTTTGACATTAACTGGAAACATGGAGTCTAAAATGTAAGACCTCAATATTTCAACCTTTTGGTTATTGTATAAAAAAAAAGGTAGGCAACATTTGTACTATTGGCTATGTCCTCTATTCTTTCATTAATATCTATTAGAATGGGGTAAAAAAAGCAAGTCCAGCCAATCAGTCATCATTAAAGACTGTGGAGTGGACAGCTTCCTGAAGACAATTTGTAAACGTTTGAAACAGGCTCTGAAAAATGAACAAAGCTATAAGAAATGGGCCAACACAAGGACGAAAACGAGAGAGAGGGTCTTTTCATGTCCTTCGGCACTGAAGGGTCTCCAAGCATCTGCTACCTGATCAGGCCTGCTAGCCACATTTTCATTTCTCGGATACTCTCACTCTCCTCATCCCTTAGGGACAGTAATTAATACGACAGACATTCTGTTAGGTCGTTGTGAGTGTGATTAATTTTGTGGGAGTTCTAAAAGAAGTGGTCCTAATGAACTCTTTTCTCTTTGTAACGTCATATAGAGTTCTCTTACCCTCTCTCCCTCTGTTTCATCCTCACGCCTGTACTATACTAATGCCTCACTACTATGGAAACAAGCCAAGGAAAATATTACAGGCATGTTAACAGTTGTTTCTAATAAGACAGAAATACTCCAGATATAAAAATTGGAGGGAGATTTAATCTTTATAAAGGTAGAGATGGTATATTCAATTCTGTCCATTCATGAGCACAAAAAGAACCATTTGCAAAGCCAAGTTTCCAAATGCTTTGAAACCAATATGTTATCTCTTCTTTTAGACTTGATTTGAACCTTATGTTTAAGAATAATCACAAGCCAGTGTAGAGAGGGCAGGAACTCAGAATGTATATTGAGATGTATATACCGGGGGTCACCAATTAGCAGACATCGCTTGTACTATTTTGCCATTTATATGGTATATATTTTGTTTAAACGGTATATAGTTTAAGTGCAGAGCATTAAAACAACAGAGCTGTACACATCACAAGCACACAGGGACGTTAATGGTAATGATTTTTCTGCATAAAGCGGGCTCATTACTGATTAAAAAAAGAGCTTCAGTAAGATGATGTGGTTATTTTAACAAAAATAACGAAGGCACTGTGGTGAGCAGCAAAATAGACTGATATTCTCATTAAAACAATGTAGAAAATTAGATTCTTCTCAGATTTACATTTTCAAAAAAAATTCTTAAGAGGACAATGCTGAACCCTATATCTTCTCTATGTAAGCTTTATGGGTAACTTTACAATAAGGTTCCATTTGTTAACTATGAACTAACAATGAAATATACTTGTAAAGCATTCATTAATATTAGCTAATGTTTATTTCAATGTTTACTAATGCATTATCAAAAGTTGTGTCTGTTAATATTATTTAATGTGCCTGAGCTAACATGAACTAACAATGAAGTTAACTAATGTTAACAAAGATTAATAAATACTGTAATAAATGTATTGTTTATTGCTAGTTAATGTCTTAACTAATGTCAACTAATGGGACCTTATTGTAAAGTGTTACCAACTTAAGTGCTATACATAGGTATCTCACTGTAAAAATCAATAAACTAATAGTCTGATTAAACAGCTGATCTTACCTGTTAATATTCATATCCATTTTAGCTTGACTGAATAAATATTTCAATATTGTTTTGGAGAAAGAAAATGCTTAGTCCTCAAAAATTTTACCTTAATGACTTTTTTTTTTTTTTTTTACAAAGTACCCCTGCTGTCCATATGGACATTTATATCTATTGCAGAAAAAGTTTTGCCCGGACCTCTGCTGGAAAGGTAACTTTAAACAAATAAAGCAGATAAAAACTCAAAATTTATGGAAATTGTACAACCCAAAGCGAAAAAGCGACGGATAATGATGATTTGTAGTGGAACATACTTTAAAGTGCCAAAAAAACATGAAAGCACTCCTTTCATACTACTTGTTAAGAGACTAAAACGAGGACACAATATGGACCAGAAATGAGCACCAAAGTCCAAACATACAGTAGAACATTACTAAAACATGTTGTGCGCTAAAAACTAGACTTTTTTCATAAAAAGTTCTATTCCGCAAAAGAGTGCATACATGTTTGACAACACCTGACTTCCTAAATTTAAATAAATGATTCCTTTATTATGAGACCAGGAGGTTACACGATGGTGACAACTAGCACACACCTCCCATCTCCCAGAGAGAAGTGTCCCTCTACCACCAGCAGAACAGCACAGGCCGTAAGGCACGCGAGGGCAAGGGGTCGACTGACAGGAAACGTGGTTTTATAATCTGGGTCACTGAACCTCTGCAGATTATGACAGGTGTGAGAGGAGAAGAGACAGGTTGTAGCCCCCTCTATAGGGTTTTGGGGAGGTAAGACTGTCAGAGCGGCTTCCTAAGACTAGATCTTCAGTCAAGCAGACGGCACTGAGGGAAAGGACTCGGGCGAATGATGGTCAGTTGAATGAAGGATGTCATGAGAATGTTCCTGCCAAGAGCCTGAAAGTGGTTTGAGTGTTTGCAAATAAGTTGTCAGAACTCAAAAAATGTTTGTCGTGATTCTGTTCCATTTAAGTCAACAATCTCAGATTAAATCTAAAATTTTGATTTTGCACTACACAAGAATTTTGAATGCAATTTAATTTAATAAAACTTGAGGGATTTATCCTTTGAAGATACATCTACATCTGTGACAGAAACAGCCGGGCTATAATGGCCCACTGGGACTCTTCCATGCAGCTTCTAGTTCCAACCCAGTCCATTAATCCCTACTGTAAACAAGCCAGTTCCTGCAGATGTTTGCGTTTCCTCCAGCACTTTGTACGCAGCCACTCTGTGACCAGGAAATCACGGCCCACCTGGATTGTCAAGTTAAAAAAACACTCCAGCTTCATTCCAGATCATATTTGTCCTGCTCCAGACAAATATTGAATGCTAAATATAAGTAGACCTTTAACATACATGCTACAGACACATGCCAGTGCAGGTTAACTATTTAAGGTTTATTTATGTTGTTGCATTTTGTTTCCCACAACAGCTGTCTTCACACTTGCCGCAACATTTTGTATTGTGAATGAGGAGATGACGTAGCTGCCATTTCACACGACTAGAATTACGGTGCTGTTTTGGTCTCTTTCAGCATAGAGTGAAAGTGCTGCAACATCACAGGCACACAAAGATAATGGCTATTTCAGTTTAATAGGTGTTACTGATCTAATTTCAAGCATTAAACAACCATTCAGAACAACAAAGGTCCATATTACACTCTATTTTTGAAGTATGAAGCATGCATATACTGCACTTCATGCTCTAGGCATTTTTTTGTATATGAATCCTGTATAGTGTAAGTAAGCAGTATGGTAATATTGCATACCAAACATAGTTCATTTTGGGGTTTCTCAAGGTAATGTTTTTAGATTCATGTGCACAGAAGTGAACAGACACAGTTCTGTGTCTTAAAGTGCATAAATTATCATAAATAAATATGGAAACATATTTATCCTTGAGCCAGCATTCCCCAATCGGTTTCCACAAATAACGTAATGGTTGTCTTTCTCTGTTAAAGCTCACCAGGACTCAATGTTTTGTTGTTAATTGTTTATCTTATCATACTAATTAACTACTACTATATGAACATGACAAGAAAGGAAAAAAAGAAAGACGAATAAAAAGGAGGAAAATTTCAAAGGAAGGAAGGAAGAGTGGATGGAAGGACTTGGAGGGAATGGAAATTAAAGAAGAAGAAGGTTGAAATATGAAAGAAGCGAAAATAATAAAAGGAGGAGAGAAAAGAAGAAAAAGGACAGGAAGAATGGAAATGGAAAGAGGAAAACAGTAAAGAAGGAAGGAAAATAAAAAAGGAATGAAAGAAGGAAAGACAAGAAGAAAGGAGGAAGTAAGGAAGGAACAACAGACAGAATGAAGAATGGAAGGAAGAAAATAAAAATGAAAGGGAAAATGAAAATGAAAGGTTAAATGAAAGCAAAAGGAAGGAAGGAAGGAAACAATGGATGGAAGAAAAGAGGGATGAAGGACAAATGAAGAAAGAAAGAAAGAAAGAAAGAAAGAAAGAAAGAAAGAAAGAAAGAAAGAAAGAAAGAAAGAAAGAAAGAAAGAAAGAAAGAAAGAAAGAAAGAAAGAAAGAAAGAAAGAAAGAAAGAAAGAAAGAAAGAAAGAAAGAAAGAAAGAAAGAAAGAAAGAAAGAAAAGCCACACTGTTCCGCAGTTTCAGTAATACAATAGATATTTTGATTATGCAAATAAGTATTTGAAACATTGGCATGCTCCATTAGTTCCTTTCTGTTTTTCTTCACCATTTATTCTTTTTTATCTCAAGGTATTTCTATCAATGATTGCATTCACAGCTGGTATGAGGGAAGACAGCTGAAAAATGGCTTTTTAAGTGCCGCAATCACCATAAAATCTGGATTTGATCAAGTTGGCTGGCAGAGGAAATAAATGAATGAAGGAAGGGATGCCACGTGACCCGGGCCAGAGGGGAGACAAAGGTGGCATGGCATGGGCCGGGATAATTGCCGGCAGCAGTTCTGGCCCAGCTTCAGTCAAGGACACGGGCTGTTTATTCAAATGAGCTCTGATAAAGCTTAATGTGGACAGCGGCTTATTGCTCTCGTCCTAATGAGAAAAATCACAACGCTCTCAGAACAGGTGCTCCGGCAGACAAGCAACACAGACAGTGCTATGTAAAACAGCAGTAATGGCAGCTGAATAAGGAGAAGAAAAAAAGAGAGAAAAACGAAAAAAAAAAAATGTCATGGTATGCTAACAGGACAGGTGACACTGGAGGCTGTTTATAGGCTAAACATATGCTTCATTATGAGCCCATCTATCCATTTAATACTCAAACAATCATGCATAGAGAGAATTATTTGTCTATAGTTAGCTGCACTGAAGGATGATTCCACCAAACAGGTGCCATTAATGTTTCTCATTTCCATAAGTAATAAAATGATTTCAACAATGAATAGCTGATGCCAAAACACAGTCCTTCCGTTGTCTTCACATGTGTTTACAACATCTTTCTGATTTTCCAGTCTTCAGTGTCACATGATCCTTCAGAATGAATTCTAATATGTTGATTTGATGCGCAAGAAAAATTTCTTATTATTATCAAAATTGAAAACAGTTGTGCTGCTTTATATTTTTGTGGAAACCGTAACACATTTTCTAAAGGATTCTTTGATGAATACAAAGTTAAAATGAACAGCATTTATTTGAAATTGAATTGTTTGTAACAATGTAAAAGTCACTTTTGATCCACTTAATGCATCCTTGCTGAATAAATATTTAAAAAATTCTTACTGACCCAAACTTTTAATCAGTAGTGTACAGTATATGGTAAAACTTTCATGTTACTGTCAACCCTGTTACATTTACAGTATGAAAGGATAATTATATTAAAACATGTATTAATCTAGCTTGAGATGGCAGAATGCAATTTACTAACACTTAACGCATTATCTATCTGACAGACTATCAAATCTTACAGAAAAGTACTTTTAGAAAGAAAGGCACAGAATGACCCTGCAGTAGTTTAGATACTTCTGCACACATTTTTAAAATTAGATGATTAGTCTCTTCATGAATAGAAAAAAGTGAGATATGATTAGACACTTCATAATAAGTACATGATTAAAATGTGTATTAATTATTTCAGCAAGGTTATCTCAGGATACGGTAAAGTAAGCCCTGAGCTCACAACTGAACCACTTCCAGATTTCAGAGCAAAAAATATATAAATAAATATATATATTGCTAAATTAAGAGCCTTTCGTGTTACTTAAGTCGCAGTGGGATGAGAATGTGCATGAAGGGGGGAAATTTAGAACTCAACTTCCAGGCTTAAATTAAACACCTAATCTCTGGAGGAGTCTGCAAGACCATTTCCAAACTGATATTAAGTAGAGCCTCCGAGGTCTCGGAGCGACCTGCCTTCCAGGACGGTAGACTTGAATAGTTCATCCAAAAATGAACTCTCCCTCATGTCGTTCCAAACCTTCCTGACTCAATCTTCTGTGCTGAACACAAATATATTTGGAAAAATCTCTATACAATGAAAGTCAATGGGGTCCAATCTTGTTTTTGACCCCAATCTTATTCAAAACATCTTCTTTTGAGTTCCACTTACCAAAAATAAGTCATACATAAGTCATACAGTTTTGGAATGACATGAGGTAATAAAAGGCGAGTAAATGATAACACAATTTTTCATTTTTGGCCAAACTCTCCCTTTAAAGGAGAACTCCGGTCAATTTTAACATTGAGCTCATTTTTTTGTACATTTGGAGTGCTGTCAATTGCCGAGTTCACGCGCATAGGTTTAGTTACCTATGATCACGCGCGTGAACTCGGCAATCGACTACTTTGGACTTCAACCGAAAACAGGATGTAAACACAGGTATTTGCGCTGGCTTAAATAACATCATTTTTATACATATCTTTCACATCTACTGCAGTCAGATTCACTCGTGTTTACTCTGAAGGAATCACTCACATTAGCAGTGCACTTGCAATGACACATCAAGGATGTTAAGAGGCTAAAAGCAGGTTTAGTACTTGCCCCATTGAAGTCAACAGGGTGCAAATTTTAAAAATAGAATAACTCGGTGTAGGCAACACCGATTTTTGTTGTTGTTCTCTGTATTGACAGCACTCCAAATGTACAAAAAAATTAGCTCAATGTTAAAATTGACCGGAGTTCTCCTTTAACTCTCAAGGAAACAGTCAAGTCACCTTTATTTATATAGCGCCTTATACAAAGTGGCTTTACAGTGATAACAGGTCAGTGTTGATTCAGTTCTGTTGTCATTTAATTTATAAATCAGTTCTGCAAAAAAAAAATTGTCATCCTCCAGCTCAGTTCAGTTCTCATACATCGTCAGTACAGTCAGATCAATAATATTGTTGAATATTAAGTGAATATTAAGTGAGAAAAGTGCAAATTGCTCCCCTGTCAGATGCCACTGACACAGAACTCATTTAGCCAATCCTCTCTCCTGCATTGTGTTCCGATCAGAGGATTAGTATAATAGCCCATTTTTATTTTTCATTACTTATTAATAAGTCTCTACTGCGAGATTAAGCCCGGACCTTTTGCTCCCACACACCTGGCTGGCCTGATCCAGCTGAAAATGAGCACATCCATCGCTGAGCCCATTTTGGAAAAGCTCAGACAGATCTGTAGTGCTGGACTTGGCTTTTGAATGAAGCGCCCTAGAGGGTTGAAAGAAGCGCCCCATTTACAACAGAGCACTCAGGACGAAAATGCAAAATCCTTTGGAGAATCAGCTGCGGTGCTACAGTCTCTCACACATGAAGAGCTAATCTAGAGGGGACTCGCTAATAGAATTCCTGTCTAACGGCTGATAAGAAGTTAGTTTGACTTCACTGGATCTGTGATTTGATTTAGCTCTTTTAAGTATGTTGCGACTGAACAAAAAGGAAACATGAAAAAACCCTGGAGCATAATTCTACTCACTCATCCCTGTCCGGTACTGTTACAGCGACTATAAAGTGATTATCAAGGATTCCTCTAAGTATGGAGAATAAAAATTTTATGATTTGATAAGTTTTTCTTCACCCTTTCTGGAATGGTCTGTTTTTGTTCTTTAAATCAATCTATTTATCTATCTATCTATCTATCTATCTATCTATCTATCTATCTATCTATCTATCTATCTATCTATCTATCTATCTATCTATCTATCTATCTATCTATCTATCTATCTATCTATCTATCTATCTATCTATCTATCTATCTAATTTTATTATGCTGTTGAATGCTTATGCTACAGTATAAACAGTACGATAATTGTGTCAGAAAATACCACAGTATATAGTATTACACAATTGATTCAAAATTGATTCATTTGCAAATATTTCAGATAGGCTTACATGTTAGTTTTTCTTAAAGGGATAGTTCACTTTGAAATAAAATTTTGGTATGTTTTAGCTTACCTCAAGGGCATCCAAGATGTAGGTGTCTTTGTTTCCGCAGTAGTTTCAATTTTGATATTTTTAGGTCAAACCATTCTTGTCTGTCAGTCATTTCATGCAGGTATATGGTCACGGTCTCAAAGAGCATGCACAAAGTCCAAATTAAAACAATTCCCCATCGTCCAAATTAAACAATTCCCCATCGTAAGTACACATTGATGGCCTAAGACACGAAACGAGCGGTTTGTGTGAGAAAACGAACAGTATTTATATTGTTGTTATCTCTTGAACACAGCACACGTCCAAATGATCTGACGGCGCGGGCGGTTGTTTTAATTTGGACTCTGTGCTTGTGTTTTGAGACAGTGACCATCGACCTGCATTATATGACTGACAGACAAGAACGGTTTGACCTAAAAATATCAAAATTGAAACTACTGCGGAAACAAAGACACCTACATCTTGGATGCCCTTGAGGTAAGCTAAAACATATCAAAAATTAATTTCAAAGTGAACTATCCCTTTAAGGAATTAATACTCTAAACTATACAGGGAACCCTCTCATATGGTACATTACTACAATTGTAAAGGTTAAAATTATCAACAGAGCTAAAATATTCAACTGCTATTTATTTTCATATATAATAATCACACTCAAATTATACATAAACATTTTAATTGCACATAAGGTAGTTTTCATAAACACTTGTCTTGTTCATTAGCTCCTAGGTAGTGTTTTTTTTAGCTAACTAATAAAACTGTGAACACAGGATAACTTTCCTGAGGTAAATGAAACATTAAGTGACATTGTTCAGATGTTTTATTGCTGTCTTTCTGCGATTGAAACCCTGATTGAGTGATTACATGAGAGATGATACATTTTAGTAAATTGTACGGTTTCTTTCGACATACCTTCTGATGTTCAATCATGTATATTTTGTCCTATAACTTGTAATTAAGTGGAAACTTGGACCGCAAACTTGGCAACACTAGCTTGAACGACGGGTGATTCATAGGACTAATTGAACTTGTTTTAAAGTCACTTTTTTAATTCACAATCCCTGTAATATATGGGGACTGGTGGACCTTCTGTTGACATGTAATGTAATGGCGTAATCGGAGTATATATATATATATAGATATATATATATAAAACAAAAAAATGTCTACTGACTAGTCTATTATAAAAGTATGGGATGTAGTTTTGAATATCCCTTATGAAAGCAGTCAAATGGCTTTCAGAGACATTTTTCAAGGCTATGTTGGGTAGGTAACATAGAGGAATGTTTAATTTATGAGCAGACAGACTGTTTGGCCAGACATATTGGTGTAAGTGAGGACAGCCTACACGGAAGACCCAGATAAAGCTCTGCTAAACTGGGACCGGCATAGACTAACAGTGACATCAGATACAGGAGCATGAAAAGGATAAAATGGGAGAGAGAGAAACAAGAGAGAAATCCAGAATGCTCTGAATGAACTCTACAACTATCCCAGCATACTAAATACCGCTTCAGCCGCGCAACAATTTCTCTTTGACCAATCACATTTGTTCTGTGCTGTTCACACAAGGCCCAGAAGAAACTTTTTGCTAACTATTTTTGATAACTGCCAAAAGGTGAGTGAATTGAGAAATTGGGATATGTAGTGTGTATTTAGTGTCCTTTTGACAAAGGTATTAGTTTTGCATTTTTGTGACAAACAGAACAAACGTCATTATGTCACATGCAGGGTCGTACACAAACGACAATATACACATTTTGCTATTTTAAACTTTCTATTCCGATTTATCACGGTTCCCACAAAAATATGAAACAGTTTTCAACATTGATAATAACAAATGTTTCTTAAGCACCAAATCAGCATATTATAATGATTTCTGAAGACTGGAGTAATGATGCTGAAAATTCAGCTTTGCCATCACAGGAATAAATTACATTTTATAAATATATTGAAATATACAATCATTTATAAACTATATAAATAGTATTTTATTTTAAATTGTAATATTATTTCACAATATTACTGATTGTACTGTATTTTTAAAGGGTTAGTTCACCCAAAAATGAAAATTCTGTCAGTAATGACTCACCCTCATGTTGTTCCAACCCCGTAAGACCTTCGTTCATCTTCGGAACACAAATTAAGATATTTTTGATGAAATCTGAGTGCTGGATCACTCCTCCACAGGCTTATGGACACTATAACTTGCTGGCCCAGAAAATAATATTACACACATGACCCGTGTCGGCCAATAGTGAGCCTACGTGGTGACGTGCAACACAGACGCGCTATGCTATTACACTACGTGTAAAGACTCGAGGCCCAGAGAGAAGGAAATGAAAAGTGGAATAAAGTCGTTATTTTTGTTTGTTTTTGCGCACAGAAAGTATTCTCGTCGCTTTATAAACTTAAGATTGAGCCACTGGAGTCACTTGGACTATATTAACGATGTCTTTAATACATTTTCTGGGCCAGCAAGTTATAGTGTCCATAAGCCTGTGGAGGAGTGATCCAGCACTCAGATTTCATCAAAAATATCTTAATTTGTGTTCCGAAGATGAACGAAGGTCTTACGGGGTTGGAACAACATGAGGGTGAGTAATTACTGACAGAATTTTCATTTTTGGGTGAACTAACCCTTTAATCAACGTGTTTTTTTTTTTTTATTGACATATGTTTTCAATAAATATTTACAGATGTCAATATAGCCAATAAAAATATATATTTTTGATAATTTGATTTTGACACATGTATATTCACTATAGAAATGTGTGTTTTTTCCATGCTTTTTTTTATACATTTTATTTGTTTTCATAACTTTTTAAAATTCCCTGATATTTCCAGGTTTCCCTAATAGAAAACCACAAGCCAACAGTTTCTTCAAAGACAATTTTTTACTTGCATTTGTCACTTGGCATGTTAAATTTGGACCCCGTGTGAACAGCATCTGTAAAGTATAACACATTAATGTCATTAAGGCAAATTTCCATCCTACCTGTAGCGCACTGTTTAGGAAGCAGCTGTTCTGACCCGGCTCATTGCTCAGGCCTTTGCTGGGTGCGATGGAGGTCATGGTGCGTGGGGTAAACATCCCCTGCAGCCCACTGCTGCCTGACGCAAAGTAGTTCCGCTTCCACGACATGGGTCCAGCTCCGCTTCACTCCCCCCTCCAATCACCACAAGAGCCACATCCTTCGCCAGCTAATCACGCTGGAGGAGGAGGGCATCCTGAATACAGTGCAGATGAGTATGTGTGTGTGTGTGTGTGTGTGTGTGTGTGTGTGTGTGTGTGTGTGTGTGTGTGTGGGTGTGTGCGTGTGTGTGAATGAATGAGAGAGAGTGAGCAGAGAGTGCCTTTGCTGGGCTGTTCTCTATGTTACTCCCATGAGAGAGGAATATGTGGGTCAGAGATGGGTGTTTGGTCAGTGAGTACAAAACAAAATTTATAATGAAGGAATCTGCCAACAGGTGTGAATATAATAGTGATGTTTTCTCTCGAGGGGGGGCGGGTGAATCTCACTAATGTCTGTCTGTCTAAACGCCTTCCTGCACCTGAGATGGTAAAGTGGGGTCAAACGCAAATACTGGCCTGGTTAAAAGCAGCTGTGTGACTGTTGCGGTGTTTGTTAGAGTAAGGGCTTGTGTCTATGTCTGTGGTCCGAGACACTGTCCTCACGAAGCTGTGTCCACTTTCTGTCCGCTGACTGATCTTCACTTCTGAGCCTCTGCAATGTGTTCTCTCTTAGCCCAGCTGGTCTGAAAAACAGAAATAATAATTTACACTCAAAAACTTTCCTTTTATAAAAAAAAAAAAAAAAAAACTCTTTCTGATTTTAATCTGCATAGAAAAGAAGGGGGGGGGGGAAGGAGTGGGAAACCTGTTTGAAAACCATCATAATTTTTAAACTTTAACAGATTTTTCCTTATAATTTATACAAAAGAACATGAATGGCGAATTACTTTTTGGATTCTGTGTTTCAGATATGCACCCCCCTCTGTTTATATCTATCTCTCCATTGATTAACACTATCTTTGGATAATCCAAGAAAATAAAATGCTTTTTATTTGTAAAATAGTTAATTCATTTGAATATTTTCCTCTTTTTTTGTAAGTTGATGGATGCAATCCAAAATATAAGATCATAAAACAAATTAATTGTCTCTAATCAGTACAAATACACATTTATTTTTAAATGTTTTTGAAAGAAGTCTCTTATGTAGACCAAGGATGCATTTAGTTGATCAAAAATACAGTAAAAACAAGTGTATAAAACAATTCTATAATTATTATAATTGTATTTTCTTTATATTTTATTGAGACTACATGTAATATTTGTACTTTTAAAAATGTATTTGTACCACCACAGCACAATTTAAAATTATTTTAAAATATGAGTTAATAAATTTGTTGACTCAAAACTTATAAGAAAAAAATGTATGTAAAAATTATACATTATTTGTCAGGTTATTTGTCAACTACCTATTTGGTCCCACTTTATATTAAGTGGCTTTAAGTACTACAGTATGTACTTACATGTACTTACATTGAAATTAATAATTTGATACAATGTACTTATTGTGTAACTGCATGTTTTTACATTGTACTTAAATTTAAAAAAATTCCTGCATGTTATTACAGCTGTAATTAATTTATGTAATTACATTTGTAATTACACAGTTGACCCTTCCCTTACACCTTAAACCTACCCAATCCACCACACCTGTCCCTAACCTTACCCGTATCACACCTCAATAGCAGCAAAAGTGTTTTACAATACAACATGAACACAATAAGTACATTGTACTTATTTTTCGATGTAAGTACATAGTACTTAACGCCACTTAATATAAAGTGGGACCACCTATTTTCACATCACTTTATGTTTTTTTAACCCCTCTAATATGTACAGTACACACAGTAAAGCAGTCCTGCACACCGATTGCCATGCAAATATATCAACTTAGGTATAGATGCAAAATCTCCACTCTAACAAATTTGGATCATCATATGTTTCATACCCTCATCCTCTCCCCTTTCCAACCAGTAGAAAGCAAGTGAGAGAGGAAGGGAAAGAGGGAGGGAAAAGGGAGAGGAAAGACAGCAGCACTGCAGAGACACAGCTTGCATCACAGAGCTCTCCTGCCAGGTTGGAGGCATGTCCTATTCCCACTACTACATAAATACACACCCACAATACACACTTTGTCCACATGGTCCAGCCCTGCAGTTTGTCCTGTTTTCCTGAGGCAGAGACATGGAGAGGGATGTTCTGATGTGGAAGAACAGTGTGTGTGACAGACCTGAGGCAGGTGTTACGTGGGGTTCCCGCTCTTCATAATCAAGGTCATGGATGTTCATGATCAGCTAATGATCGATTAAATGACATTGGTCATTTAATAAATGAAGCTCAACAATTTCAAAACAGTGATAGTTTTCTAACACAACACAAGGAAATATGTCAACACAGGACAGAAAACGTGGCTTGTCAAGCTATTTATTGGGGTCTAACAACAGGTTACCCTGCATCACCTGACCATAATGTTGTTGCTCAACAGAGGACAGTGTAGCGTCATGCAGTGTATTTAAACGGTGTCCTTTATTGACTTAAATATAAGCAAAAAGTAGTATACCAAACTATATAGTGATCCATAAAGTATTATTTTATGTTTAGCATGACTAGTTCAAGTAACATCTTCAGCTAGTTAGTTTGAGATCCTTTCCATCTAAACCTGTTATATTTTTTAAGCCTAGAAGTAAATGTTTTATGAGAAGTAGGATAACCATATTCATCCACACATTCATGCAGACCCGAAGCACAACCAAAACAATGTTCTTTTGCAAAATGCATGCAGTTTGAAAATGCATGCACTAGAGGGCCAAAAATGACATGGTGTACCTTTAAAAAAATATGTGGTGAACTCCAAATACCATGTGCATGATGCTATATTTTTTCATTATTTAAAACAAATAATTTATTTATATAATGAAAAAGTTGCACATGGTAGATGAAGTCCGCTATATGCATCTTAATTTTATTAATGCTAATCAATTAACTGTTCATTTGAATTAAAATTGATAATGAAAATACCTGAAAAATGAAGCATGATATGCTGCTTCACATGCGTGTGTGTCTTGTTCTCCATAAAACAGGTGTGAACACTCATTCTCAGTGGGCGGCACTGCTGAGGTCGGTGAAGGAGTTATTCACTGTTGGAGTCATGTGACCTGAGTAGCACGGGGTACAATTGTGAGTCACAGGCTGCCATGACAACAGCGCAGTCCACCCCCCACCCCCCAAGCAACGTGCCGGTCGATGCCCCGACCGATACTGTCATACACTAGCTGGCACTGTGCAACCATTGCACCAGAGGGTTTATGCATTTATATAATGCACTGCAGAGAACAGCACAACACAGCCAACAATTACGAAGAGAGGGACAAAGAGAGAGAGTGAACTAATGAGAGAGAGAGAGAGAGAGAGAGAGAGAGAGAGAGAGAGAGAGAGAGAGAGAGAGAGAGAGAGAGAGAGAGAGAGAGAGAGAGAGAGAGAGAGAGAGAGAGAGAGAGAGAGAGAGAGAGAGAGAGAGAGAGAGAGAGAGAGAGAGGGCCTTTCTGATTATCCAAATAAGCTCAGCCCAATACGGCTCCTAATAAGATGCAGAAGACCAACAGCTCTGAAAAGGCTGTGTCCTCTGGAGCTGGGCGAATAGGACCGTTTCATTAACTTAGCAACAATCAGACGCTCGGGAACCAATTGAGAGCTGCTATCAATCAGACCAGGTCAGGATGAACTATGGGAAGTAATCGCCTCCTGGCTAGTGTGTTAGTAAACATGTTACGTAACACTCTGGTGCACTGTGTGGCAACCGCAAAGCCCCGCCTCCATACCTCACAGTTCTGCTGGCCACCAATCCCCCCAAACACACACACGCATTTCCCTAAATCCCCTTTTAATTCCGTTAAATGGCAGAGTTCCAGTGTCACACTGCCAGGATCCACAGCCGTGGAGATACCTTGGCAACCACACAGAGGGCACTGGGATTCTACAAAGAGAGAGAGTGAGAGAGATGGATGAGCTTGTAGCCTCTCATGATCCCTGATCTTCACCTCTCTTGGGCCTCCATATAAAAATCCCCAGGATTCTATTTTTCTTATTTCACAGAGCAAACATGAGAGTTTTTTTTCCAAAACAGTTCAGCAAAACAGAGATTTCTCTTTAAGTCCGCATGTCATCTGTAATTTGATCACTTAAAACTCATCTTTGATCTGTGAAAATTATTTATTCATGCATTAAAATAGCTTGAACATAAATCTACACCCTTTCTTCATTTAGTATATGCAGATGCATGAATATGCAAATTAGACCCACTTCCACTCAATCACAAAAGCTCAGAATACCTGATCCACTCAGTCAACTTTATTGTAGTAAATGCTACACAAATGGCAAGTGGAAATACTGGTTTAATTCAGCCATACATGTTTGAACATGTTACATGTTTTTTTTTTTTAAATGCACCCTCAAACGAAGGCAAGACAACCCTCAGTTGATACTGTAATAATATATTGGCGAAACAGATTTGGCATACACTCCAGTGTGTATTTATATTTGCACTCTAGAGAACGCAGTGGTGAGAAATTTAGGTCAGAGGTGTAATTTAGTCAGTACTAAGTAAGAGATTCATTGTGCAGTGTAGACAGCTTCATTGATTATAATGGAACATTGCGATCTTTTTAGTGATTAATGAAGGCAGCGTTATTTGCGCTCTTTCGAGGCTATACTGTATACAATCCATTGAATAAAAGTTTTGTTTTTCCATGCTGCTAAGAAGACCGACAGCCAATTAAATGCTGCAAAATTTCAGAAGTGACATTTACTAATATAACTACATTATGGTTGGTTTCATTTAATATCGAACTAAGGCTATATGCTTAATATGTAGCTGTTTGACACATTTTGAATCGGGGGTCCCTGCTCTGTCTCTATCACCTAAGGGGTCCTTGCTCTGAAAAACATTGAAGACCCCTGTCTTAAAAGGATACGGTTTCAGCCCAGTGTATTACTTATCTTCCCAACCTGTCAACCAGCGCTGCAAAAAGCACAGATAATCTGAAAACACAGACAAACATGTATGTTGGAGTTTAGCGATGTTCTTTGTGAAATTCTGCTTGAATGAAAATGTAATACAGTCAGTAATGTGTTCCTTGTGCGCTGTTTGCGATCATGGTTAGTAAATAAATGCACTTATGCAACCTCTGTGCTACAATACAAGGTAAAAAAATGTAATATTAGGAATTTATAATAGGAATTTCACCATTTTAGTTTTTTAGATTATAAGCTTTTTTAAGGTTTTACCAGTGTTTATAATGTAAATCAGAAAACTTCTTTGCCACCCCCTTTCTGCAGTGTTTGGCAATATCAAAGATGAAAATGGTATCGTTTTTTTGCGATCTGCACAAATTAGCATTTGTGGAGCAATCTAGATCTGTGGTTTGTCTTATCTGCAACTGAATTGCTTCTCTTAAAATATATAACGTGAAGGCAAATTGCAAAGCACTCACCAAAATCATGATTATCAGTTTAACCATTATCGTGCAGCCATAACTGTACAGCAGCAAAACCCAGGCAGAAAGAGTGTTAGCGACTCACTACATCAAGCTCTCCTTGATTCGAAATGTGAAACTGTTGAACATGAAAACACATGAATACAAGTCAGGGCATACTCCAAAATTAATTAGTTTCACACCTGCCAACTGAGAAAACTGAGACAAATGGATGACCCTTAATACAGGTGTAAACAGGGTCTAAAACGTTTTTAAGCTTGTCCATTTTTGACAACTTCCAGAGGTATAGTCGAAAATGCATTAGACCGGATTGCTTTCATAGTGTATGTGGTTAAATGCGTTTGAATAGTGTAAAATAGCAAGGGTAAAATGTAAACGGTTTGAAACACGAAACAACATAACCCAGGATGTTTACCAAGGGTTTAGAATAACCCATAAAAACAAAAGATGAGCCACTACAGGAAAAGTACAAGAGCACACGTGTAGTGCAGCACTGCAGCCTCTCACTAAAGCTCCAGCCATTAACAGAGCCTTTATAGTGCTGCCACTGGAGACCAGACTCACTCATCCATGAACACTCTCACGAGCCCTGAAGAGCACCTTACCATTTACACAGTCACACTAGTGACAGACTTAAACATCACCTCTGTCAGAAACAAATTTCAGTTCATGTACGTAACTGCCAATTCAGTCATTATAAACCGTTGAAGAGTCTTTGTGATTTACGTGTTTTAGTTATTAGTTAGCAGTTACTATTGTGTTACTCATTCATTTTCTGTGTAGTTATTCATTAATAATGGAACAGTATTCTAAAGTGTTACCCAAATATCATATTTCCACAGTGTGAAGATGTAATTAACAGTCTACAGGTGTCGATGAAACCAGCTGCTAAATGGTCAATGATTCTTTCTTTCCATTCCACAGAGAAACTGAACTAAACGGGGAAAAAATCACAAGTCATCAACTCAGGTATGAGGAATCCTTTCTTTAGCTAGCACTAAAGTAAAGGTGAAGAATGAGAGATAGAAAGTGTTTCTCTTTGGGAATGGGTGTAATCAGCTAAAACTGAATCACTAGCCCAAGGGCTTGAACATTTCTTGAGCCTGGGTGCCGCACCGCAGCCGGAAGCAGGGCGCTCTGATGCCGGGAGCCCGCAGAGAGGCTGACATCTGTCTGCATGTAGCTTGCACCTCTCTCCGCCTCCCACTGATAGGGTTTGCGTGACTGCAGTACGCCAGCAGGAGAGATACGCCATGGAACTGTCAGGCTGAATCCGGGACAATGTAATCCGGTGTCGTTCACTGCTCAGGGATCAACAGTGATTTTATTTTCTGCTAGTCAGAATTTAGTCACTATACCTCCACTGCTAGCATTTCATTTCCACCACAAAATTGTATTTCTACATAAAAACGGTAAATATATATATATATATATACAGTACCAGTCAAAAGTTTGGAAACGTTACTATTTTTAATGTTTTTGAAAGAAGTCTCTTATGCTCATCAAGCCTGCAGTTAAAAAAAAAAAACAGTAATATTATGAAATATTATTACAATTTAAAATAATGGTTCTCTTTTTTAATATACTTTAAAATGTAATTTATTTTTGTGATGCAAAGCTGAATTTTCATCAGCAAGTACTCCAGTCTTTGGTGTCTTATGATCCTTCAGAAATCATTCTAATATGCTGATTTATGATCAATGTTGGAAACAGTTGTGCTGCTTAATATTTTTTTTATAACCGGAGATACTTTTTTCAGGATTATCTGATGAATAAAAAGTTAAAAAGAACTGTATCTATTTAGAATAATAATCTTTTGTAACAATATACACTACCGTTCAAAAGTTTGGGAACAATAACTTTTTTTTTTAAGAAATTAGTACTTTAATTCAACAAGGATGCGTTAAATTGATAAAAGGTGATGGTAACGATTTATATTGTTAGAAATGTTTTTATTTTGAATAAATGCTGTTTTTATGAATAAATGCTGTTAACGTTTTACTCATCAATGAATCCTGAAAAAAGTATTCCAAAAAAATATA
The DNA here is from genome assembly GCF_964197995.2 of Scardinius erythrophthalmus. Lineage (NCBI taxonomy): Eukaryota > Metazoa > Chordata > Actinopteri > Cypriniformes > Leuciscidae > Scardinius > Scardinius erythrophthalmus. The sequence continues at coordinate 13,868,617 of NC_138238.1, read as the reverse complement.
TTAAACAGAACAACTGTTTCCATCATTGATAATAACTGAGTATCAAATCATCATATTAGAATGATTTCTGAAGGATCATAAGACACCAAAGACTGGAGTACTTGCTGATGAAAATTCAGCTTTGCATCACAAAAATAAATTACATTTGAAAATATATTAAAAAAGAGAACCATTATTTTAAATTGTAATAATATTTCATAATATTACTGTTTTTTGTTTTTTTTTTAACTGCAGGCTTGATGAGCATAAGAGACTTCTTTCAAAAACATTAAAAATAGTAATGTTTCCAAACTTTTGACTGGTACTGTATATGTATATATATATATATATATTCATAAACCTCTTCACACAAAATGTTCTGAATGAATCTTCCGGATGAATGCAAGTCATTCTCAAAAAAATTCACCTCATCTATTCAAGCCAGATAACGTGACAAGTATACCATAGTGACAAGTTTATATCTGAAATATTTGCAGCAATAACATTCAATACGTCACAGAAAACCAAACAGTTAAGTTGCAAGTAAAAACACAAACAATATAATCAATAAAGATGTGTGACATTGCAGCACTGGTCAGTTACGGCTATTGACAGTTCCGCCAATTGGCCCACAACTCTCACGTACTGACCCCGGGGCCATTGGTCCAACGTTACTGTTGAGCCCTGCTAAAGAAACACAGGCTACTGGAAGAAACAGCGTTTTTCCTCTGCTTACAGGCGGGACTCTCACTCCTTCGCTTGTTATGGAGCCAGAAGGATCACTGTTCCGCAGAGGAGGCGTAGGCGAGAGCCCCTGCGTAGGCGAGAGGTGGGTGCACGAGCCCCTGCCCTTTTTCAAAATTAATCAAAAGTGCCCTTCTCAAACAAATACCAATGATAATATTGTGGTCAATAAAACAAAATGCATTTGATTATAATTAAAATGACAATGTGTGCAAAACTAAAGTAGCCTAAATTCACGTTTAGTTTTATATTTCTCTCAATCTGAGGTGTCGTTGCCATAACACGTTGCTATGGGTTGCGTCACTTGAGTGTGACTGTCTTGCTTCGGACTTGACTTTAGAGGTCAGTTTCCATTTTCGAGGGTCTAAAACTCCGGAGTAGTGTGTGTGGACGGCAGGCGCAACCGTAGCAAAGGTTATGCGTTTTAAAATGAAAATGCACTGGTGTAAACGTATCCATCCACCTTATTCCTGACGACCTTACTGCGTTTTTGAATTATGGGTGGCACTTCCGGTTTTGGGGAACTTCCATTCAAAAAGGCTGAATCAATTTAGCACATCCTTGCTGAATAAAAGTATTACTTTCTTAAAATAAAATAAAAAAGAAAGAAAGAAAGAAAATGACTGACCCCAAAATTTTGAACGATATTGTTGTTGTTTTTAAATAGATGCTGTTCTTTTTTTAACTAAGAATCCTGAAAAAAGTATCAAAGGTTATAAGTATATTATTATATGAAACAATTATTTCAAATTGTAGTAATATTTCACAATATTAATGTTTGTTCTGTATTTTAGATCAAATAAATGCAGCCTTTTAATGAACATAAAAGGCTTCTTTGAAAAACATTAAAAATAGTAGTGTCCAAACTTTTGGCCGGTAGGCTACTTATACTATTATACTTACTTATACTTATATACCTATAATACTACTATATATATATATATATATATATATATATATATATATATATATATATATATATGCCCCTTTTTTACATTTGAGCCCCTGCTCCTGAGGAACTCTCTGCACGTCCCTGAACCTAGGCCAGCACAAACACCGCCAGTATTGAGAAGTTTAGATGCCAGCGAAGCCGTTTCATTTCGAGGGACCTTTTAAAGGCTTTGTAGTCATTCAATTCAATTTTGCTGTGGTAAAGTGCGCTTCAGGGGATAGACACGCATGCCAAGAGCAAACACGAGCTCTAGACTGCCATTTTCTTCACAATTTAGCTGTTTTTCTGACTAATCATAAATCATTCTTCCTCTTCACTCATTACGGCAGCAACGTAACCAAAAATAGCACAAACATCTGCTTGCTGGCTTTAAAGTCCGGGCATTTAATTATATTAGCATGCCGTTAATATTTTTACGTAATCATCAGCTTTTGTTGCAAATCCAATTTCAACTACCTTCCCCCTGTGACGACGGCGGGACAATATTAAACTTGCGGTCACCTCTTACCATCTGAGTCTTACTACTACTGTTCCTCTTCTCCAGGGAAAAGAAAAATTAGCACAGACTTTCCTTCTTGTCTCCTTCAGAGACACCACGTGAAAGCAGACATTAAATAAAGGAGCGCCCCCATGTCGCCTCAGGACCAGGCACTTCAAAGAGGACACCAAAAAAACAAGGGATGATGGAGGGAAGCTGAAGAGACTAGTGAGGGCTAAGTCGAATTATCGGAAGAGCGAGAGAGAGAGAGCACCACAAAAAGTGCTAACAGCCCAAATTTGGATGGAACCGTGCAAACACTGTACAGTGTACACACACTATACTCCCCAACAGAGGAACTCCAGGATACAAAAGAACAAATAGTTCTCTCACAAAGAGCTTAAAGTGGAATAGGATCTACTCAGAGACATGTTCATGGTCACACACTAACAAACACACTAACAACCCGAATAAATACCCTCAGGAGAACAGATGGTTCTAAACCAGCTTTCCAACATCCTAAATGGAGATTGTCCTCAAAAGACAAACATAATCATCCAGAGTGATCCATTTTTCCTCTTCATTTAGCCATATTAAGCCAGGATTTTATTATGTTAGCCACTGGGAAGAATGGTCAACTGATTCAACCATAATATAAGTGTATAGGGACAAGTATTGATTGTTGACTAGTGGTGCAGTACTAGTAGAATACACTGGAAAAAAAATATATTTAATTGATAAATAAATAAGAATGAATGAATAAATGATTTCAAACAAAAATAACGAGCATACCAAAAAAGTCTTAAGGTATTACTAACAACAAAGGCATTTAAAAAGATTTGAGGTTATAAAGGTGTATACTCTTCAACTTTCAAGCTAAGAATGGGGTGGAGACTTCTGGCAAGGGAACTGATGCTTTGAAGGTGGGAGATAGTGATGCCAAAGCAATATTTTATGAAAGCACCGTGTTGAATAGTGTTAAATAGAGTTGGCGGTCAGCTCTTGAGCAATTCATGATCTTCGCTTTTTGGTTATACAATTTGTTTATTAAATTAAACATATTATTCTGCATAATCCATTAATTTTTGGTCTGATATGGGGGGGGGGGGGTTATAAGCCACGAACAGTGTCAGATGCAAAAAAAAACAGCCAAATTATACAATCAATAACAAGTAGTCTCTCAATATTGAAACCATGTCATTTAACATCCCTATGACTGCATAAAAACATGAGACTGTATGTGTATGATTCTCCTAACACTTTGGTTGCTGTGTCCACACAGAGCAGCAGAGAGTGTGATTTCCTGGCCATGCTTCTCCGACCATAACAGTGACGAAAACCCAGGGTGACATTGGCACATAGCAGGAGCGCGAGCGACGTCAGTTTGATTGCATGTTGTACAACATCATGCTGAAAATGTAAATATATTCAAGCAACATTACCATCTATGATAGTGTGTGAGTGTGTGAGTGTGTGTGTGTGTGGGGGGGGGGGGGTACTAGTTTATGTATGTCTAGAAGAGGATACTATTTTGTTTTTTTAATTTTGTTTAACTTATTGTTTTAACTTATTGTTATTATTACATACATGGATATATTTTTTATCAATATTTTATTTTCGATTACCGATATAACATTATATTTTTTTCTACTTAATCATAATCAAATTCATTTTTTGGGGGATATTTTAAATTAAGTTAAATTAAACTAAATTTGAAATATATTGCAATTATTATTATTATTATTGTAAACAACAACAATAATGGTAATATATTTCAAATTTCATTTTACTTATTTACTTTATTTTTGGATATTACTCTTATTTTGCTATGTATTTTTGACCAATACTGAATAATTGATCATGAACAGATAATGAAAAGTGTACAAATTAGTGGTCAACCCATATATCGCCAAGTCCTATATTCAGTTGCCCAATGTCATATTCGTGTAATTTTCACTGTGTATGTAAAATGAGAAAAAGTGTTTATTTTACAGATTTTTTTTTTTTAACACATTTTCAAATTATTTATTTGTAATTTATAAAATAATAAAAGTTTTGAGAAGATTTGCGAAGTAGGAAAATTAAATTCAAGGTCTCCATCTGGTAGAAACTTTAAGTAACCCAAATATCACTGAATAGACAAAAAGCAGCATGAATTTATCACACTCAGGAAAGATTATTTTTCCCATGAACCATCTCTCTCTGTAGGTCTAACCCCCACAGGCAAACTGGAGAACATTGCGTCTGCTTTAAAGCTGTATCAGACAAGAGAGCAGCTGTAGCAGAATAAGGATGAAATGCCCGGCTATGAGTAACTGCAAGAGGCTGCAGTGCTCTGATGAACTGCCAATCGGCTGGTACGATAAAGACTTCCACATGCATCTCTCTGCTCTGCGGAACCAGCATCCATCACTGAGGCTCGGCACCATCTGTGTTATAGGGAGTGACCTGAATCTGAGCCAGAGAGATGGAGAAAGCCACGTTTAAGTAGGAACACGCCACAATGAAGCAGTCACGAAATTTAAAGTGATGACGTCTTATGCTGTGGATTCCAATGATGGTACGTAAGAAGCTTTCCGACGTCATGCCAGTGCAGTATGGAGAAGGAAATCTGATCTTTTTCTTAAAGGAGAACTTGGTAACTTTTTTAACTTAATAAAACTGTCTAGAAATCATTTGGATGGTTAAACAACCTGTTCTGGTGATATTGGTGACTTTCCCCGCTCCCCCCAGCGTTCCCAGGCGGAAAACCAACCTTGCAACTTGGGGACTACCGTCCCGGCAAAATAGAAATTGGAAGTCTCGTGAGAAGCGAGAACGAGAACGAGAACGAGCGCGAAACACGAATCGCTTTATGGCAATTCAACATAAACACATACGCATGTATGATGTATTACCAGATTACCCACCTCGGTAGACAAAGCTCCACACGATTCAGTTGGCTTGCTCCGATCAAAACAAACGCACATGAGCAGCGGTAGAGAGGGGGAGGAGGCCGCCGCAAGTGAGTTTTTTTACGACCGTGTTGTGACATATACGCCCCCCCACAGCTGTAGGGGGAGCTCGTGGGGAAAACATGCGACAACAAAAGGGAAAATCAGCGAAGAAGTGACTAGAATTCGCTAGAGTTGCCGAGTTCTCCTTTAAAGGACAGATGGAGTGTAATGGTTGGCATTAGTGTATAAATGCCCGTGATTATTCTCATCCAAACAAAAGCCTGAGCTAATCCAAGTCATTATCTTCTTTGTTGACAATTATATTTGTAGCAAGCGATTATGACAAAACATGTCTGAGAAAGAATGACAAACTCCTCAATTGATGCATTTGCATAGAAAGTTTTCTCTCAGAAGGAGATGTTCTGAAACGCAAAAGGGCTTTTCAAAAGAGTAGAAGTTACATCACACACAAGAAAGTCTTTAGTAATCCTACACATACAGACACACTAGGCTCTTTGTGATTATTACATAATCACCTGATCGTGACTACTTGATCTGATTATTCAAGATAACTGTGATCACAGTACACTTTGAATTCAAGTCAAATATTGTTATCCAAATATCAGAAATGTATGAAAAATCCACAAAATGTCTATTTTTATATTACATGTTTTTTTTTCCTTTTTTTCCATACAAACACACACCACTCAAAGGTTTGGGGTCAGTAAAAGCAGTAAAAAGAAAATCATTTTGATCAAAATAATACTTTTATTTAACAAGGATGCATTAATTTAATCAAAAGTGACACTAAAACATTTCTAATGTTACACAATATTTATGTTTCACGTTAATGCTGTTATTTTTTTTAACTTTCTATTCATTAAATAATCCTGAAAAAATTTCTTGAGCACCAAATCAGCATATTAGAATGATTTCTGAATTATCATGTGACACTGAAGACTGGAGCAATGGCTGCTGAAAATTCACAGCGATAAAACTACATTTTAAATAATCATTTATTATGATACTGTTATTACTGACTTTTCACAATTGAAGTAGAAAAAATATTTTTAAAATGTTAATTATAATATTGTTCTTTATCATTATTTTATTTAGTATGCTATTCATGTCATTATATCCTTTGAAACTTTAACAAAATAAATCATGAATCAAATCACAATTATTTTTTTATAATCGTGACAACCCTAACACGCACAGTCACTCTTCTTCTGATGTAACCTCCTCAGGATTCTAAGAAATGATTCACATGGCAATGCGACCATCACACTGTGCCCGTCTGTGTGTGTACTTGGAAGTAAGAGAGCATGAGGGATTCAAAGGAGGATAAAAGAAAGTGTAGTCATGCATTTGAGCTTTAGACACCAAGGCTCTGTTCACACTCCCCAAGTGCCCATGATTTATTCAAACCAAATCTTCAGACTGCCTGTCTATACAGTAAGTGATGAAATCTGACAGTGTGGTCAATATCCAGTAAATCTACATAGGTTGCACTGGTAATGAGCTAAGCATGTCATGTGAATGAAGCTAGAAGACTGTCATTGTGACAGCCAGCAGATACACAATTTTTGTCCAAACAAGTTTCTTGAGGCTTCTGCACAACTAAAAACAACATGAAACAACCTCTGCCTTAGTCAAGTGAAGCTCTAAAAAGCATGTAATGCCACAAAGAGCCGGGGCATCTTGAACAACCACCAAATGTTGAGCCTTTGAACAGCAAAATGGTGTCAACAGACCTGAGCTTTTGGCAATAAGAAGCACCCAAACAGTTATTGCTCCTTATTATCAACAAAGAGAGTCTCATTTGTGGTAAAGCTGTCAATCAATCTGTAATTTTGAATGTGAACACAACAAAAAGGAATTTACAGTAATGCTCACAATTCCTGTAGCTCAAAGCAGCTCACATTCTGTGATCAATGTCAGGTTTCTGTGTTTGGATCCCAGAGAATGCATCAACTAATAAAATGTATTCATGAATGCAATGCAAGTTGTTTTGGATAAGAGCGTCGACCAAATGCATAAATGTAAATATACAACAGATGTCTATTGGGTAAAATCAATGAAAACAGAACTTAAATGAACTATTCAGTAAAATGTTTAGTATTTGATCTCTAAAGAATTCTGATTGGTTTCACAGTTGGTTTCACCAACCACTCAAAACCAAAATAAATAGTGTTCCAACCAATCACTGACAGGGGGTGGGTGTCGTGAGGTTTTGTTCGCTCGTGTTCGCTCGTGTTCGCTCGTGTTCTCCGACTTCACGTGTAGTCATGCAAAACCTCACAACACCCACCCCACCCACTATTTATTTTGGTTTTGAGTGGTTGGTGAAACCAATTGTTTTTGTGTGCAGATCTCAGAGCCTAGGCTGCCTACAGAGACGCGTTTTTTTGACGGCCTGCTTATGGGGTGGGCAGCTAGCGGATCGTTAGGAAAGATTAGATGAATGTGATAATTTCTGTTTGGGCCTTTTTTGGGCCTGAAATCGCTGATACAACCTTTAAACCGCGGAGACGTTGCCTAATGCCTCGGAAAATCCGATCTGCCTGTTTACATGACGGTTGCATTGACACATATCCGATTTATTTCCACATATGAATGAGGCCTGAAACCGATCTCGAAATATCAGAATGCATGCGTTTTTTTCCTGTTTACACTGTCATAGAACACATCGGATCTGTGTCACATATAAGCAAAAAATCGGAATTGGGTCACATTTCACTGACAGTGTAAACGAGGCCTTATGGGTCTGTTCACACTTGGCTGTTTTGGTTAAATTAAAACAAACTCTGGTGTGATTGCTCTGTTAAGTGTGAATGCTGCCATCAGAACCTTGGTTCACCAAACAAATGGACCAAGACCGAGACTAGGGCTGCGTGATTTGAGGAAAAAATCAAATTGCACCAGGTTTGTTGTGCTTGTTAGTAGTGCTGTATAATTTGTCCAAAAATGTTGTGCTTGTATATTAATATGACTAATAATTATTATTATGATTATTTATGATAAAAAAATCTGTGACAATAATTTCTTTAATATGAAATATGAGCCTCTTATGCATCCACTGTGGAAAAAAAACTACAAAGGAAGTTATTTCAAACACTCGACTGACGTTATGAATTGAGTTTGGAGTAAACACATGTTATTAAATGTTGTCTTTTGTTGGATGTTTATAAACACTTCGCATTACAAGTGTGGGAAGATGTTTGACACGTGTTGCTTTAAATGCACGTTATAACAGACTCGAACTTGCAGTCCTTTCAGAGATGGAGCAGCATTTACTACTGATCACAGAGCCACTCTTAACAAACATGCTGTGCATATATTTATTTTATTTAAAGTCGTAAAAAGACAAAAAAATGCAGTCTAAGCGAAATCGCGATTTCGGTTTTATTTCAATTAATCACGCAGCCCTAACCGAGACCCACTGCTCCCAAACGAACTATGGTGCGGTTCGACTGGCAACACGGACCAACGACATTTAAATTGATCAAAAACAGAACGTGATGTCACAAGATGCAACCCTTAGGACAGAATGCTCAATGATACCTGGTTCTTCTCGTCACAGGCACTATATGTTGCCCACTACAGCTCAGTACAGGTGTCAGAATCGCCGTCCAAAAGAACCAAGAGAACTAAACTACAAGTGTGAACACACCCTAAATCACCAATGAGGTGAGCGAGTTACTTTCTAAGAGGATGAACTTCTGGTCATGCAATAGCCTAAACATAATTCATGCAGGTGGATTTTACTCAATGTAAAAAGCCCTTTAAGGACAGTTACTTCTCATGTCCTGCACATATATCATACAAGACTTTCTGGGTTTACCAGATTTACATGATAATAACTTAAAGATCTTGCTTATGCATGGGATCCAGTTTGCTTGGGTAATGAAGAAAACCGTGGATTGTTCTCTTTATCTGCCAGTGTCTAAACTGTGAGGGCTAAATTCGCAGATTCAGCATGGAAGAGAGAGCAGATCGCCAAGGTGCTGCTAATGCATATTGATGACTGTAAGTCCCGGAGGACTAAAGTGACTCAGCCCATGACTCACAAAGAGAGCATGCGCTTAAATTAAACTGACAATTCAGATGGACCAATAGCGTGTCGTCACCAAGAACACACACAGAAGGCCCTTTCAAATACATTATTAGAGCTGATATAATGACATCAAGGCAGAACATATTGCTCTCTCTCTTATTTAACGTAGGGGACACTGGTACCAATAATGAGGTCTAATATGCATGATTGTAGATAATAAACTTGGATTCATTACCTATTCATATTATCATATTATGATAATATGAATATATATTTCATACGTAATGACAACAATTAATATGCCTGGAGCAACATTATAAATAAAACAAAATAAATAAATAATAATAATAATACTCTGATTCTCTGCCACTTGTTTTCATCAAATCACAAACCCCCACACATAATCTAAATACATTCTCTATTAGTTCTGAATTCGATTCGGGTAATGATTTAAAGGCAGTGGCGAAATGTAAGAAGAATTCTTTTTAAGAGGGACCAGCTAATGCATTTTCAGTGCGAGAGGATGAGAAGTAATCTTTTATTGATTGGGAGAGTGTGGCGGAGCTGGGCAGAGGAAGATTTACTGCTGGGATGGGTTCATGAAAGCCTTGGAGAGATCCAACAAAGAGCTCTAGCTGGGTGAGGTTGCCAGTATAGGGCTACCCCTATGGCAAATCAAATAATGCCTTGATAATGGAACAGCCTTCGACAGCTACTCATGATGTAATACATATCCAAAGCATTCAACTGATGGGAAATATAAAATTAAAAAATATAAAATATATATTTATAAAGCAATATTTACCTACATATTACAAATATTAAAAATAAGTAGGTAAATATTGCTATATAAATAATAAATATACTTACATATGTTATACTAATGCATAGTGTTAGGAGTATCATTACAAGTAACGTGAGTTACGTAATCAGATTACTTTTTTCAAGTAACAAGTAACAAATTTACTTTTAAATTTACAACAAAATATCAGTTACTTTTTCAAACAAGTCCTCCTGTCCCCATGTTGAGAGAAATTGTGAGTGAGGTGCAGAGGCGTTGTGTGCGCTGTGTAGCCTAGACATGATGGTTATTGTAGATCTAGACCAGGGTTTCTCAAACTCGGTCCTGGGGGGCAACTGTCCTGCACAGTTTAGCTCCAACCCTGATCAAACACACCTACCTGTGAGTTTCTAGTGATCCTGAAGACATTGGGTGTTTCTCAATATGCGTTCTTCAGCGATCTTGCGTCCTTGTGTTCTCGTTTTACGTCATCATAACCGTCGAAGTTCAGACCCAATTCTCAAGAACGCAAGTACAGAGGACGCATGAAAGAACCCGGATGTGTTCTTGATACCGAGGATGCATCGAATGCAGACTTGAGCTAGTACTCGCCTGGTGTCCCAGAAGTCATTGCGGCCGGTTCCGAGTTCGTTCTTCCAAGGAAGCTTGGCAAGACCGGTCTCCACGAGAACACAAGTCCGTTCTCTGCGTTCTTGGAATTGAGAAACAGCCAAAGATTAGCTTGCTCAGGTGTGTTTGATCAGGGTTGGAGCTAAACTGTGCAGGACAGTGGCCCTCCAGGACCGAGTTTGAGAAACCCTGGTCTAGACTAAATGCGAGTAGGCATCTATTCATCTCACTTGCACAAAAACAGATTCAGTATTCCTAAAAATGAATAAAAACACAGTGAAATGAAAACTATTAAGCAACCCTGCAATAATGTCAATTATTAGTAACCAATGTCTTTGCTGCTGATCTTCAATGTTCCAATTTTACCATATTAATCAGCAAAATGACTTTAGTTAAACATCACATTTGTGTTTCAGTTTTTGTGTTTTTATTGCTGAAGAGTGTAAATGCATCATTTCACTTTTGGAGTGAAAAGGCCTTTGGAGAAAAAGTAAGGCAAAAGTAATAAAAAAAGTAACATCTCGGTTACTAATGTATCCCTCGTTCCCTGAAGGCCAATGACCGTTGGCGTGCGTGAATTGCGTCACACGCCCCGCCGAGCGGTTATAAACAGGAAGCGGGCTCACACACACATTGTTCTTTGCTGAGGAGCCGAGATCGTGACAGCCGTACAGCGATGGTCAGCAATGGTGGCGACGGGACGTTACGTCTCCCGTTCCCACCTTCAATGAACGAGGGTTACATTAGTAACCGAGACGTTCCCTTTCAGTCGCTCACGTTCGACGTAACGACGACGTGACGACATAATTGGGATCCCATGGAAAACGCCACGGTTGCTGCCACATCCAATGCTCTACGCAAGACTCTCAGAGCCCCAACTGGCTGGGGCGGAAGGCCTGCGTAGAGGGAGTTCAAACTACCGTTCCGTTATACCCCACACAGTGGAACTCTTGGATAACAATGGGAAAGCGTGCCTTTCCAGGGGAGAGGGACGCTGCGAAGCCACATCCTGCCCGAAGGGAGGTACCAGTGCAATATATGGAATGTCACTGGGGTGCCTAAGAAGGGGGAGGCAACACCAGACAGTGACGGCAGAGCGGGATCTGATCGTGGAAGAATATGCATATGGGATCGTCGCAGGGATCACCACATATGGAACCCAGCCTAGCACAGGTTACATGAGCATACGAGCACTAGGCCTGGCGTCGGACGCTCCGCGAGGGTGGTGAGGAGGGAGAAGCCCATAGGCCATAGTCTGGCACTATACGGTGCCGACCACGACCTAGTGAGTTCCTCATGCACCTCCGGGAAGAAAGGCACCGAGGCGGCGTGCTGAGAACCAGTACGGCCCACCCTGAGAAACCAATCATCCAACTGAGAAGGTTCGGGATGTGGTGGAGGGTTCCACTCAAGCCTGACCTTCTCGGCGGCCCGGGAAAGCATAGCCACCCATTCTGGATCGGACTTGGGCAACGCTACACTCCCCGAAGGGGGTAACGCAGCCGAATCCTCATCTCCAGAGGACAGTCTGTAGCTCAGAGATGAACAGGAAGCTCGGCTCCGAAGTGAAAGACAATGTGTGCATGCACCCGCTTCCTGTTTATACCTGCGCTGCGGGGCAACGCTTGACGTGATTCACGCACGCCAACGTTCATTGGCTCGTTCTGTAGACACTCGAAGATGATAGGGCTCCCTGAAGTGATACCAATTACGTTGTCACGTCAACGTTACGTCGAACGTGAGCGACTGAAAGGGAACTAAAACTATTAGTTACTTTTTTATGGCGCAATGCAATATTGTATTACTTATAAAAATAACTTTCCCCAACACTGCTAGTGCATATTAAAAAAAAATCAACAAAAAAATCTATAAAATATTACATCAATAATTTAGATCTGCTTGGCTGTTGAAATCTGCTTGGGTGTTGAAACTACAGTTACTTTTAGTAAAAAAAAAAAAAGGTTTAAAAACAATCTTTTTCAATAATTTTTTAAAGTAACAACATGTAACTTTTCAACCTTCATAATATATTTCCAAGACCCTTGTGATAGTACATCGACTTACAATAGGTTGAATGAGACGTCTGCCAGAGCCTGACGGGGTCTGTATCGCTTTTACTGGCACTATGTAACTTCGGGGTGCGGGTAGTAACCAGAGCTCAAAAAGAACTACAAAATTCGACTGCTTTACGGCATACGTCACTTTGCCCACCACTTCCTCAAATGTGGCCAACCAGCGCGTTTGTTTTCGTACGTCTGTTTTCGTCATGGCTGAAGCAGCAGCGAAACGTAAGAAGTCCAAGGTTTTGTCGGAGTAGAGTCGGAAGAGGAAAAGGGAGAGTAATAAACTGAAAGTCAGGACGAGGATCAATATTGGTCGAGCGTTTGCTCGCTGGCGTTAGCTTATGGAGGAGGAGAGTTACCAGACCGATGCTGACTTGGCCGTCATGCTGTTGAACTAGTAAGTAACTGTAAATTGCTTGCATACTATCTTTAGTTTTTCTAATCTGTTGTCTGCCTGGCTACGTTACGGAAACTATCTGGTCCTCCATTTATCTTCATGAATCAGCTAGTAGATGAGCGAATTATCAATCTGGTAGCTAGTAAACACTAACATGGTAGTTTTAGATGGTTAGGATGCTATCGCTATCATTCTCGTTCAGATTTGAGCATTGCAATCGACATGCAAATCGCAAATGTTTGAGTTAAAATGTTTAGTCTACTAAACATGTATAAATTATGAAAGGGGGAAGATTAATAATATTGTCATTGCCCATATGAAAAAAACCTGCATGCTTCATATACAGTAACCGTAAATCATTTTACGACAGCGGTAATGGACAATTCCGCTTCCAACCTGTAGGGCGACCGCAGAGGAAAAGTTCCATGTTGTTGCTTTAACTATATCACAAAGCCCTAGTCATTCCCCCATATATTTTAATATAAATGCCCTATATCACTGGTAAGAAAATCCAGCCTAATAATGTAATATCACAAGCGGAGGAGTAAAGAGCCTATCACTATTTAACAACGCAGCATAAATTTCAGCATATCACACTAGCTGACTGTGGGAGATATGAGAAAGCGGAGCAAGGGATCTCAGCAAGTTTGCGCTCGTACAATCAGAGAATGAACCCCTCATCCCTGCATGGATTCCTCTGCCTAAATGACACGACATATTAAAAGCTCACTTTAGTTGATAATGGTCCATCCCTCCCACTTATAATCTTCTCAAAGGGACCTGATTTGAACTCGGGTCTTTGAACCAAACAGATCTTAGATCACAATTTCCTCTTCATGTAAATCTCTGCATTATCCAAAAAAAATCTATGGAACAAATATGAAGGGAGACTCTTATTACTAGCAGGGCCCCTTTTGATCTTTTTTTTTTTTCATGAGCACCAGTCTCTCTGATCCAAACATTTATCTAACAGTCAGCACTAATTAAACTAAACACTCCTCAAGAGGCGTTGGCACATACTGTACTATCAAGTCATCAGAGAGGAAGAGAGAGATATAACAGGCCATCCCTTACAAATATAGATGGAACAGCCAAAGAAACACTCAAAGCCAAGGTTATTGGCCCTCGTAATCTGGGAATATGACAAACGGTGGACATGGACTCTAAAACCTTTGAAGTTCCTTTATGGCTTAGTGCACAACACAAAGGCCCTTCTAAAACATCAAAATCAGCCTCTTTGTCATGCAATCCTGTTTATTCAAGCCAATTCCTCTGTTTTCTGATGGAGGATGGAAAAATAGAAACAATGGCTGACGATAAATCGGTTTGGTACGGGTCAGTGAGACCGCTGAGACCAGCACAATGAGTGATTCATGGTGTGAAACAACAAGTGAGTGATGAGAAACAAAGATCTCCCTGATGACCACACTGGGTTTTGCTCACAATAAAATGAATACTTCATGCCAGACCACATGAGGACAGACACTGAGTAATTAAAGAACAAATTCAGGGAGATTTACAGTCTCCTGGTACCTTGCAACTAAAGCCCCTTGGCTTAATGTCTGTGACAGCCACGTCAAATTTTTGGGTAGTTAGGGATGTCAAAGTTGATACTAAAATAAAAATGAGAAAAAATGAAATAGTTTTTCAATAGGGTCTATACAGCCTGCCATGTTGTATTATGTTGATAATGTAAATATAAAATATATATTGTTGACTGCCCTTACTTTATTTGTTCTGACTGTCTACTTGAATAAATAGTTGGGAAGACTTTTTATGCTTTTGAATTTATTTTTTACATTTATATTTTAATATTTAACAATTGTATCTTTGTCATTTTTACAAAGATACATTCATATGTGAGATGATTTGAAAACACAACAACTTAACTTTTAACAAAAAATCAGTCAAATCAAGATTTTTTTATGATAGAACTTATGGGCTTAGTGATGCTTGACATTGACACATTATTCAGTGTTTAATAATTCTACTAATAAAATATAAAACACGCTAATGTCTGATAAGCTGATGGGCTGAATATTAATTACGTTGTCTGCATTTTCTAAAAATGATTTGCCGAAATCAAAATGTGGACAGTAATAGGTGAGCACTAACCAATGAGAATGCTACTTTCTCATTATTCCAGCCCACTACCAAAGGAACTAGCTGTCAATGGCTTCCGGTTAGTCTTAAAGGCTAAATAATTCCGAATGAACCCAGTCATATAGTCAGGGGAAAAAAACAAGAAAGAATATAATTTACATGTAGAGCATCAGTCGTACGTGTAAGACTCTCTCTCTCTCCCATTGAAATCAATAGGAATAGTGCTTCACTGTAAAGACATCTAGTCAGAGCGTTCAAGTGTAGGGAAGTGAAAATACATTATATCTGTGCTACACTTAGTCCTAGCCTTTATCTCAATCACTGGCAAGTGAAATCTAACAATTTATTAGCTAGTGGCTAACTACAGACATTATTTAGTCGCCTAGCGTGAAATTTATTCGCATAAGCGAGTGATTTAGTTGGGTTGCAAGGCAGGTGCTTTTGAACTCCTTAAGAATGTACAGATTAAATTTGTATTTCCTGTTAAAATGTAAGACACCACAAGCAAGAGGCATCTTCAGAGCATTTGGAGCAGATCCAAATCTTAGGAGGCCATCTATCCCTCCAAACGCTCCTTTCATCCATCACCAAGCACTGCACTGCAGAATGCCCTTCTGGGAGCACTCTCCTGATTTCTATCTCACTGTCTCTGACAAACACCCGTCCCTCCCAACCTGCTGTCTCCATTCGGCTGGTTTCTGGCCTCCTTCCAGCAGTCAGGGTCTTAATGTGCGATACGCATGCACAAATAATTTAATGGCTACATTAGCGGAGACAAACGAAGTCCAAAACATTTTGGTTGGTTGATCCATCAATGTCCCTCTTTTGCCAGGCACACACGGGAACAATTAGCCGTTAAATATATACAAGCTTTGGGAGATAGACAAAAAGAACTGCACTCTGGGAATTCCCAGGGTCATGACAGCAGATAATGTGTGTCAATACATGACCTGTGTGTTAAAATGGAATGAGGTGAAAAGGCAAAGCTGTCTTTCCAAGGAAGACATCTAATGACAAGGGTAAATGGGATGCACATTTATATTGGTATAATACTGGATATTTAATAATTACATGCTCATTTTCCCTATGCACATTTAGTCAATTAATGCTTGAAGTAACTCTTCCGCAAGAGGTTTGTTCTCAAGCGTCAAGCAGGTTCTGTTTATAATTAATTTGTTACAACGTGTGTGTGTATGTATGTATATGTATGTACAGTATGTGTGTATGTATGTGTGTTTAATTTCGCTGATCAGTGTTTATTTTTGAATAAAAGCCTAAATTCAATCTGTTCTTCATAAAGAGTCTCTTCAGAGAATGTGGACTATTTTTTTTTTACTATCACTTTAATGAACTTTTTTTGAAATGCAATACATTTATCAGCCTTTAACTAGGCATAACATAACAAAATAATTCTTGGCTTATTGTATAAACCAGAATTATTTGCATCCCTATTGAATTATTTGAATTTATTCATTTATTTTAACACATTTTTTATATATATATGTGTGTGTGTGTATGTTTTCCTTTAAATGTACAGTTGCCATTTTGAAACGCTGGCCACACACGACATTCAACATGGAGAAAAGACATTTAGACAATTAAAGTGCGGCAGCGATCCCAAGAGATGGCACTGAACGGAAGCCAGGAAACCAGGGTCAGGAGCCCCAAAAGAAGCTCTATTTTAACAAGGTAAACGAAACCATCATGTTTAGTTCTTCAAAGAAATGGAAGCTGAATGAGCGAGTAGACACCTGTTTTATCAGCAGGATATGCCTGACACAGTCAAAGTCAAAACAGCTGGCATTTCATGTCCCACTTTTCCCTTTTTGCCTCAATTACACACAGCCGTGTGCCCAAAATGTCAGACAGGATTAGAGTGGGAAAGGTCAGAGTAGGGACGGGGGTGTGAGAATGAACACTGGTAATTCTCTGATGGAGAATGTCTCTTCCCCCACAACATGTCTGTAATAACTCTACCCAGTCCAACCCTCAGAGCCCCACAATGCTCCGCTCTGCCCCATCATACATGGCCATGGCTAAGCATGTCATCGCAGACGCATTTGGACAAAGAGGCAACGCCCTTGACGTGATTTTCACAGACAGCAGCGCAGCTCATACAAGCACACAGTAGCTGTCAGTCACCCGTCAGCCACCATTCAGCTCTGAGCCTGTGATAGGACAAGAAAAAGAGCACTGAGATAGGGAACTGCTTGTGCTGCAATGCGTAATGGTGAAACACAGATAAAATTCATGATACAAAAATATTAGATTATAAGTACTTTGAAATAAAAAATGAGGCCAGAAGGTGTATTTAAGTCACGTGACATTTTTAGGTCTTCCCCCACTGTCAAAATCACTCCAGTCTACTGAAACATCCGCTCCCACATCAGCTGTTCAATATATCCATATAATGGAATGCCATCACCTTGTTAAAGGTACAGTATGCGAGGTTAACGGTTCTGGAGATTCCACCATTACGGAATGACACGAGCCGTGTCACTGGTTAAAATCGCAGATTTCTCTGGAATTAAACATTGTTGGAAACATTTGGGATAATGTAAGTACACAAGTCAACAAAATACATAACATTGGTCTGTGTTCTAGTTATTTTTTTATATTTTAAAGTAAAATTTAATATATAGTGTCCCTTTAATGTCAAATGTGCACAAAAAAGCAAACAATCCAGCAAACTAATATTAAGAACCATATTGTAAGTATTTTGAGCTTCGCTTTTATTACATTGTCAAATATATATATTTTCCTTAATATAAAAAAATTGCCTGACAAGCACATTTCATAATGGCACTGTATTTTTTAACAGCTACAACAAAGATACAAGACGATGTGATATACAGCGATGTTGTTAATAAATACCTGCTAAGTTTTAATGCCTGACCTTGTAATCATGTCACAGATAATTGAGTCATCAGTGTCCCAATGTTTAGTGGATCAAGACCCTTGCTAGCTCCCAAAATTATGTTCATGATTTAAAGCAAAAGAAGCAGAGAGGGAAAGAGGATGAATAAAGAGTCAGAGACAGCATAAATATTACGCTGACAGCACCAAGGATTAGAATATCATGTCCAGTCTTATTAAGCTAAGGATGCTTAACATCCAAGGATGTTTTTACTGTAAACACCACAATGAAAAGTGCATCTCAAAAATCTCTAAAGAAGACCTTTAAATCCCAGACAGACATGTAAATGTGAATTCAACACTCTACAGGGATTATTACACACATAATAGAAATAAAACAACGAACAAAGTACCTTCACATTGTGTGCTTTTTATTTCCCTGATGGGACACATTGGTCTTGGTATCGCTTTAGTCCAAGGTTAGGCCAAGATGAAACAACTAGCTTTTAATTCCTCCTTATGTAACAAAAGCACTAATTCAGCCATGAGTTCATATCTAGGCCACGCAAGTCTGCCTGGCATTACAGAGCTGTGAGCATCGGAGTGTGGCGGTGGCCTGTGGTACTGCTCAAGCACGTTTAGCAGATGACCCGAATCAGAGAACCATGAGATGAAGACCTGTCTAATGCCTTTACAGATTCACAGACATACATCTTCATTAAAAACAAAAAAAAAACATTAATAATCATAAATATTATTATCTCATATTATGTTAAATTATAAGGGGCCGGTAAGATTCGTTAGTGTTTTCGAAGTCTTTTATGATCACCAAGGCTGCATTTATTTGATCAAAAATACAATAAAACAGTCAGACTGTGAATGTTATTATAATTTAAATAACTCTTAATAAGAATAATTTATATATAATAAATTAATAATAATTCATACATTAATATTAATATTAATAATAGTTATAGTTGAATTTTAAACAGGCATTACTCCAGTTTTCAGCGTCACATGATCCTTCAGAAATCATCTTAATATGCTGATTTGGCGCTTATTAAGCATTTCTTATTACTATCAATGTTGAATACAGCTGTGCTGCTTAATATTTTTGTGGAAACCTTGACATTTTTTGTTTCAGGATTTATTTTAATGAATAGAAAGAATCACAGCTGTGCTTATATAGAGCCAAATCACATGGCTTCATGTGTGATATTGCATTTATACAACAGTTCAACGGCACAAGTGTGTAAATAAATAAGAAACAACAACGGAGTGTCTTTAAAACCCCTCTTTTGTGCAGAACTACTTCTGAAACTTAAAGGAGAACTCCGGTCAATTTTAACATTGAGCTCATTTTTTTGTACATTTGGAGTGCTGTCAGTACAGAGAACAACGACAAAAATCGGTGTTGCCTACTCCGTGTTATCCTCTTTTTAAAATTTGCACCCTGTTGACTTCAGTTCAATGGAGCAAGTTTTAAACAGTAATCAATTGTCGAGTTCACACGCATAGGTTTAGTTACCTATGATCACACGCGTGAACTCGACAATCGATTACTATGGACTTCGACCGAAAACGGGAAGAAAATACAGGTATGTGTGCTGGCTGAAATAACATAATTTTTATTAATATCTTTCACATCTACTGCAGTCAGATCCACTCGTGTTCACTCTGAAGGAATCACTCACATTAGCTGTGCACTTGTAATGACACATCAAGGATGTTAAGAGGCTAAAAGCAGGTTTAAAACTTGCCCCATTGAAGTCAACAGGGTGCAAATTTTAAAAAGAGGATAACACGGTGTAGGCAACACCGATTTTTGTCGTTGTTCTCTGTATTGACAGCACTCCAAATTTACAAAAAAAATAGCTCAATGTTAAAATTGACCGGAGTTCTCCTTTAACTTTGCCCTTATCCAAAACCATTTGCTCAGTAACAAGTAGATTAATAAGACCAAAGATTGCCCTTTGCTATACCCAAAATGAATTATATCTCATGTTTAACCACTATATACGTAAGACTTAGCGGCGAATTCCCGAAAGACTGCGGGAAAGAATTCTCTGCGGGTACACGAGCGCTGAACAACCACTGACAGCCCAAAACTCACATCTCCGAAAACATCTAAACAAACAGTCAAATAGTTGCATATTTGAGTTCTAAACAACTAAATTCTTCCCTAAAAACTCATCAAACTACATTCCGTGACGCAACAACATCAGTATTTGTAAAATGACGGTGGTTTGCTCTTCCACCATGACACGCTGTGAGAAATCTCCAAGTGTGGGTATCTGCAGGTTGGAGAAATGGGCATGACGAAAGGTTGGGGTGTGCCGACTGGTAGGGGTGTGGAGAAAGGTCTTTATTATTGGTTACGAAAGCTGTCTGTTAGGGTGTGGGTTAGGGGGTAGTTTCTGTTTCTGTAGCAATTCACCTTTTGGCACGTCTTCTTTACTCACGGCAATTACTCGTGAAACGGTTCCCGTGGTGATACTAGAAGAATATCGCATGGTTGGAAAAGGCTCTCAGCCAATCACATTCGAGAACCAGAACGAACATATATATATACATATATATATAATATAGATATATATTATTACAAAAGTGACCCTATGAAGCTGCGAAATGCAGATCACAGATCAAGTGTTGCATGCATTTTACTTCAAATGATCCTTCGTTCCCTTACGAGAACGTTCTCTCGTACTGCGTTGCAAACGCTATGGGAAAACTCCTTTTCTCGAGAATATTGAAGCCTTTATTTTAAAACGCATTTGCTACAGCACAGGCTAGAGCATCAGACCCACGTGAGTGAGCTGATAGGCTGTGCTGTGGGCAACTGCACGAACCAATGGCGGATAGACAGAAGCGCGCGAGCCAATCAGGGCGCTTGGCGCTCTGTCACTGTCAAGCGCGCGAAACTACACATGACCATAACATATAAATACAGATAGAATCCGCCATTTGACAGATTTAATCTCCTTCAGCTCGACTCACCTCGTCGCTGATTTTCTCCGGTCGTAAGAAGCCCTCGTCGTGGAAAAGCCGTCCAGCGGAACAGCTTCGCATCCCGGCATCTCGCCAGCTGAGCGTTTCCCTGTGGCATCCGACGAAAAATTATATCCTTTTCATTGCATATTTATCTAAAAGAGCAAACCGCTGTTTTCACAGCGCGGCATAATGCCTCTCTCCATCTGTGAGAGCTGCGGGGTCTCCCTGCATGCATCCGACGGACACACCCAGTGTGCGGCCTGCCTCGGCCCTGAGCACGCCGAGGCAGCGCTCATGAAAGGCGGCTGCCAATTCTGCGACGGGATGCCTGTCTCCGTTCTCCGTTCAAGGCTGTCTTCGACGGTGACCGATTCCGCCCACCTTCCGTCTTCGGCGCCCCACGAGCCCCGTAGGAAGAAGCGGCGCGATCAGAGGCGTCCTGAGCGCGGTGAGTTTAGCGAGTGCACGCCGGGCCTTTCTCCTCGTGCCTCGCCCACGCCTTCTTCGCCTGTCCTGTTCTCTCGGAGCGAGCAGCGCCCCTCGTCTGAAGCGGCTGGACTCGTCTCTTTCGGCGCATCTCCGGATGACGTCGATGACGCACTTTCTATGGCGGCATCTGAGAGCGAGGATTGGTCGGGCTCCGCGGACCCCGCCCCCCCCTCTCAGCTAGAGTTTTCTGATACTCGAGCGAGCATTGACGCCGAACTTCTCCGTGTCATGTCTCGCGCTGTTGACGAGTTGGGACTCGGTTGGCTTTCTCCAGCTGAGCCCGCCAGAAGCCGCCTCGATGAATGGTACCTGCCGGGGCGCCAGCAGGCCCCTCGTCAGCGCGCCGCTCCATTTATGCCTGAGGTTCACGAAGAGCTCACAAAATGCTGGCGCGCGCCCTTTTCAGCGCGAACGCGCTCATCCGCCTCTTCTACGCTCTCCACTGTTGACGGCGCTGAAGAGAAAGGATATGTGTCTCTCCCCCCACTGGAGGAAGCGGTCGCTGCACACTTATGCCCCCCCCACTGCAGGTAGTTGGAGGTCTAAGACGGTGCACCCTTCTAAGCCGTGCAGAACTACTTCGGCCATTGCCAGCCGCGCATACGCTGCCGCCGGTCAAGCCGCCTCTGCACTTCACGCCATGGCGACGCTTCAAGCCTTCCAGGCCAAACTTCTCCGTTCCATGGATGAGTCAGGCCCGGACCCAGACACATTTAAAGACCTCAGGAGTGCCACGGATCTGGCACTGAGGGCCACGAAGACCACCGCTCAAGCCCTGGGCCGCAATATGGCCAGCCTAGTGGTAATGGAGCGCCACCTCTGGCTAAACTTAACCGAGATCAGGGACGCGGATAAATCTGCCTTCCTCGACTCGCCCGTCACAGCCTCAGGTCTCTTCGGCCCATCTGTCAGCGGCTTCGCCGATCGCTTCACTGAAGCTCAGAAGGCTTCCAGCGCCATGAGACACTTTCTACCAAAGCGCTCCAGCTCAGTCCAACGGCGCCCCAAGAGCACGCCGCGACCTGAGAAAGTGGTGTCCCAGGTCCTCCAGCCCCGCCCAGCGGCTGAGACCAGTAAGCACATGAAGCCAGCGAAACGGTTCCCGTTCCCTAAGCGCCAGGGCCCGCGGCCGAAGCTGACGCTCATTCACGAGCCCAAGAAGCCTTCCTAACCGGCACAAAGAGGGGTCACTGTCCCGCTGCGGCCGGACCAGCCCCAAAAATCGCTCGACTACTGCTCACGGCTCCCTCTTCAGTTCAGGCGGCTGCAGCAGTTCTAAATGCAGTTCATGGGCCCGTCACATGTCACGCACCCCTGCAAACAAACGCTGTTTTAACAGCGACCCACACAAAGCACAAATCGAGCATAATTTCTCACATGCATACATGTCAGTCCGAGCCCCCCACTCTGGGTGTTCCAGATATGATAATGCCTCTAGCTCTGCGGGCTCTAGCTTGGCAAGCTATCCCCGGAGTTTCAGTATGGGTGATGAACATCATAAAGCATGGTTACTCGCTTCAGTTCGCCCGCAGACCACCGCGTTTTCGCACGGTTATACAAACCACGGTAAGGGGCACATTGAGTCATGTCCTCCGCACCGAAGTGTTAAGTCTGCTGGCGAAAGGGGCCATCGAGAAGATCCCCCCTTCTCTGAGCGAGTCAGGTTTTTACAGCCGATACTTTCTTGTTCCAAAGAAAGACGGCGGCCTGAGACCCATTTTAGATCTCAGACATCTGAACAAGGCTCTCATGTCACGGCCGTTCAGAATGCTCACGACCAGACATATCCTGGCGCGGATTCGCCCAGGCGACTGGTTTTTCTCAGTAGATCTGAAAGACGCTTACTTTCACATTCAAGTGAACCCCCACCACAGGCCATTCTTGAGATTCGCCTTCGAGGGGCAGACATACCAGTACACAGTTCTTCCATTTGGACTGGCACTAGCGCCTCGTACATTCACGAAGTGCATGGATGCAGCTCTCTCCCCCCTGAGACAGCGGGGAATGCGCATCCTAAACTACCTCGACGACTGGCTCATACTGACCCAGTCAGAGGCGGAGTCACATACTCACAAAGCCTGGCTCCTCAGCCATCTAGAATGTCTAGGGCTCAGGGTCAATGTTGCAAAGAGTGTTCTGTTGCCCAGCCAACGTATCACGTTCCTGGGAACAGTTTTCGACTCCGTACTTATGAGAGCATGGCCCACACCGGCCCGTGCTCTAACGATTCAGCAGCTCACGGCATCGTTCATAGAGGGCTCTCTTGTACCCCTCAGAACGTTTCAGAGGATCCTTGGCCTGATGGCCTCTGCATCATCAGTACTCCAACTAGGCCTACTGCGTACCTACCTCCTCTGGTGCCACCCCACGCCTGGCATTCAGGCCACTTGATTATCAAGGTGGACCAGCGCTGTGTTCAAGCCCTGGCCCCTTGGAAAAACGCCAGCTGGTACCAGCAGGGCGTAAGCATGGGGGTAGTTTCAGAGAGGAGGATGATTTCAACAGACGCCTCCAACTCCGGTTGGGGAGCTCTGTACGAGGGCAGGCCTGCCTCCGGCCTCTGGTCGAGCTCGGAGAAACGCCTACACATAAACTGCCTCGAAATGAGAGCAGTTTTTCTAGCCCTAAAAACATTCCTCCCATACCTGGCAGGACACCACGTGTTGGTACGGACGGACAACATGTCGGTGGTCTCTTACATAAATCGCCAGGGCGGCCTCAGGTCCCGCAACCTGTTTGCCATAGCCTCACAGCTCTTGCTATGGGCTCACACCAATCTGCGCTCGCTCAGGGCAGCTCACGTGCCAGGCACGTTGAATACAGGAGCAGACATGCTCTCTCGGGGCAGAGTTCCCCCAGAGGAATGGTCTCTCCACCCTCAGACAGTTCTCCTACTCTGGGAGGTCTTCGGGAAGGCAGAAGTAGATCTTTTCGCCTCAAAAGACAACTGTCAATGCCCAATCTTTTTCTCAAAGAGCAGGGATGCGTTGGCCCACGACTGGCCCAACCTTCCTCTCTATGCGTTCCCCCCGGTCTCGATGCTCCCTCAGGTCATCGAACGGATCAGGAACACGAAAAGCGCAGTGCTATTAGTAGCTCCTCTCTGGCGGACCCAGGTTTGGTTCCCAGAGTTGATGCAGCTGTCTGTAGCAGACCCGTGGCCAATCCCAGTGAGGCGCGACCTCCTGACTCAGGCCAACAGGACAATCTGGCATCCCCGTCCCGACTTATGGGGCCTACATGTATGGCCACTCAACGGGTACCCCAGAACCTCCCAGAGGGCGTCCTGAATACTATAAAGGAAGCTAGAGCTCCGTCTACCAGACGCCTCTATCTCAGTAAATGGTCAGTGTTTTCCAGCTGGTGTTTAGCTCGAGACCTCGACCCATACACTTGTGAAGTACCAAGAGTACTGTCTTTTCTACAGGAGATGTTGGACGCGGGTCGCTCCCCCTCCACTCTCAAAGTGTACGTGGCAGCCATTGCTGCTTTTCACGTATTGGAAGCCGGGGCCTCCTTAGGAAAAAGTGACCTTATAGTTCGCTTCCTCAGGGGCGCCAGGAGGCTTAACCCGCCTCGGCCACCGTCTGTTCCGGCCTGGGACCTCTCCTTGGTCCTGCGGGCTCTTAAGGGACCTCCCTTTGAACCACTTCAGTCAGCTGATCCTAAGTCTCTCTCTCTGAAAACCGCCCTGCTTCTAGCACTGGCGTCAGTAAAGAGAATAGGGGATTTACAGGCGCTGTCTACCAGCGCTTCCTGTCTGGAGTTTGGTCCTAATGACTCCAAGGTCATTCTTAGGCCAAGACATGGATATGTTCCTAAGGTGCTCTCAACTCCGTTCAGAGCCCAGGTTATTTCTCTGTCAGCTCTCCCCTCCTCCGAGGAGGATAGCGATTCTCTCATGCTTTGCCCAGTCAGAGCTTTGAGAATTTATCTGGAGCGTTCGGCCTCTTTCAGACAGTCTGAACAGCTCTTTGTGTGTTTCGGGGGCCGATCCAAGGGCCTCCCGGTCACTAAAACCACACTGTCCAGATGGATAGTTGACGCCATTGCCCTGGCTTACACCTCACTGGGCCTCTCTTGTCCCATAGGTGTTAGAGCTCATTCCACGAGAGGTGTTGCCTCTTCGTGGGCTTGGTCAAGTGGTATTCCCATTGAAGACATTTGTGCGGCGGCCGGCTGGTCCGCTCCGTCCACATTTGTGAGATTCTATAAGCTGGATGTCCCTGCTCTGCAGACATGCGTTCTTTCTGTCTAGACTCTGGCTCTGTGGATCCAGACTAGTTTTGAACCATGGTCACTTGGGTATTCCCATCTATAGCATATGTGCGGCGGCCGGATATCCGCTCCGTCCACATTGTTGAATTATAGCTTTAATGCCCTTGCTTGTAGCTACAGTTCTTCTGTCTAGACACTGGCTCTGTGACCCAGTCTAGTTGATATTGAACACACGGTTTTCACTTTGTGGGCTAAGTGACTGGCTCTGGCCAGATCCGATGAATTATAGCTTTAATGTCCCTGCTTTGCAGTTACAGTCTTTTCAGTCTAGACTCTGGCTCTGCTGACCCAGGCTAGTTTGATATTAAACACACGGCTATCACCTTGTGGGTTAAATGACTGGCTCTGGCCAGTCTTTATTACGGATAATTGATGGGCCCGATGTTCGGTCTCTTTTTATCCTGGCTATTCTGTACTTCCCGGAACTCTGGTGAGTCAGAGCGGCCAAAAGATTAATAGCACGGCGTTTTAAATGGAAACGTTCCCATAGCGTTTGCAACGCAGTACGAGAGAACGTTCTCGTAAGGGAACGTACTGGTTACTTTCGTAACCTCGGTTCCCTTAGAGATAAGGGAACGAGTACTGCGTTGCCTTGCCGTGCTATTTTTCTTATGGCAGGTTTGTCGCTTCAGTCGATTATACCTGTCAAATGGCGGATTCTATCTGTATTTATATGTTATGGTCACGTGTAGTTTCGCGCGCTTGACAGTGACAGAGCGCCAAGCGCCCTGATTGGCTCGCGCGCTTCTGTCTATCCGCCATTGGTTCGTGCAGTTGCCCACAGCACAGCCTATCAGCTCACTCACGTGGGTCTGATGCTCTAGCCTGTGCTGTAGCAAATGCGTTTTAAAATAAAGGCTTCAATATTCTCGAGAAAAGGAGTTTTCCCATAGCGTTTGCAACGCAGTACTCGTTCCCTTATCTCTAAGGGAACCGAGGTTACGAAAGTAACCAGTACGTTTTTCACTGTCCTGCCACACTAGCAGAACTCCCCTCTCTGCATATTTACACCTCCCTCCAGTAACTCCTCTGGCTTGCCAAATTCATCTCCTCTTCCTGCCCGGCACGCTGCCATCACCTCATGCACGCCTTCCACAGCTCTGCGCCAGCCAGCACTTTCTGAACTTCTTGCCGTCTCTTTCTATTGCTTGCTTTGCAGAAAACCCAGCTCATGCAACACAACAGATCATTGTTATTTATTGTCTGCTCCATGCCTCCATTTCACATTGGTCCCACAGACGGCGGTATACACACTTTAGATGTGTGATGCATACCACAAGCCAGTGTTTTCTGTACTGGTATCCATTTGCACAGATTTATTTGGGATATTTCGATAAAAAAACACTAAAATATGTTACGAAAAAAAGCGTTTAGTATATTTTGCTCAGTAAAGTGCAAAAAGAAAAAGAAATTGTGAAGCAAAAGGTGATAAACAAGCAAGCATCAGTAAAGGTTATTCAGTCATTTTAGCATTTCCCTAGACAGTTATACTACAAATCACTAAAAATCTGTAACTGTCACTTTGATATGCCTTTTAAATTGAAAGGTTCAATATTCCTCTGTACAGCCATTCACATGGGGGAAAAAAATTCTCTCCTGGGCATCACGTGTTAGCAGGGGTGAAGAGAGGTGACGTGTGCATTGAGATTGTTGGTCATTCTGACAGGCCCTATCCTAGTGTGTGTTTGTTCAGCTGTTGTCGCAAGCCTCCAATTGTCCTAATCTCTTCCAACAATATTCATACCATCATAGTTGCTACGATTCTGACTACGAGCACAAAATGTTTGTGTCCAAAGGCAACAGTGACTTGAACAGCAAGATTTTGCTTTTTAGAAAACAATGAAGTTCTCAAGGGCACAGCCTTATCATGCCATTTCAAGACAGAATTCAACTAAACCAAAAAAAAAAAAAAAAAACGGTTTTACTTTCTTTGAGCTTGTTTTTATCTAAAGTCAATCTAAATTGTTGTTCGCAACTTATTGTTTCTGCATTGTGAATTATTTCAGTGTGAAAAGAGGCAGATGAAAGAAAAAAAAAACATGTGCAGTAGGCCGCATCTCTAATTTAGCAAATTTAACTTTCATTTATCTCAAACCACAGAGCATGGTACTTTCAACAGTAAGGTTATGAATGCAGAGATAATACAATTCTGTCCGATACAGATAAGTTGATTATTTTCATGTTACGGCTAATATTAAAAATCTTACTTTGTTAATTCATTTACTATTAATTAACAATGTTAACATTAAAAACTAAAATCAATTATTTCAAATGCCACAAATGGATTTTAGCATCACAGCAACATTGTAATTTACATTATGTAAAATGGATACATAACTTAAAAGATAGTAAAGGCAATCTAGCCGGCAATGTAGAAACAGGGGAAAAAACGTGCAATGAAATATCTAACGTCAATCAATGACAAAATTGATTGATATTAAACATAAAAAAAATCTAAATTTGTCATGAAATATTACAAAAACTAACTTTTTTTTCGTTTTAAATCACAAAAGACCAGGAACATGCAATTAGAAAAAAAATAGGCTCAGTTTTGATTTCACATTGACATTAAAGAATAACTGGATTGTTTTTTTTTGTTTTGTTTTTATCAACGGAACCATTTCCTAGCATCCAACTGTGTAGTTGATAACATTTAAAAAGGAGATAATATCGGCTACATTTTGCGCAAAGAGTATAGAAGTAACAAGAGGCGAAACTCAATAGAACGTTCCATTGCAACAAACTCACCCATGCGCAGAGCTGCAGCTCCGCCATCTTGGACTGAACGCAACACCGCTGTCATAGGATTGAACTATACCGGTTCAAATTCAAAAGCGGTTAAATTAACTAAAAAGTAGTTTCTAGTTTTTAATATCTCTAGAGCAGACATCCCATGTCTCCCGGAAGATCCGGGAGTCTCCCGCATATTTATAGCGGCTCCCTGATGCCCGCAAATTAGCTAAAATCACCCGGAATCTAGAGCGAGCGAGCAAGAGCGCGCAGCTCCAAACCGTGTAACGTTAGAGCACACGGCAGAAAGGGTGAGGGAGCGAGATCAACATATCAACCTAAAATGTGGAACACAACTTGTTCAGATTTTTTGCTTTCATTTTCTTGCAGTTCTAGAGTAAAATATATTTTGTAATATATATATATATATATATATATATATATATATATATTATATAAAATATAAATAATTATATTTTAAAATTTGTACATTTTAATAAACTCAAACTTATATAACTTTTTTCTGTTTCACTTTCATAATTTATTTCACTTCAACAATAATCTGACAAATTAAAACAAGACCAACCATAGTATTAACGTTACAATCATACTAACGTTACAACCATTTAAGTTTGGATAGTGATTTTCATGTTTAAGCGAAAAAAAGGTGACAGTTAAAGGGTTAATTTAGTGATAACAATGAATTAATAAAGCGGTCATTTGCCAGGTTAGGTGTTCATATATCTCTGAAAGTATGCGATTTAAAAAGCCCATTTCGAGTCTTGACAATTTCGACCAAATACATAACGTTAGCAAACTGTTACTGCGGTTATGGGATAGCTTACATTAACGTTACAGCACCTGTTATCGTTGACGTTAGCTCACTTTAAAGTTAATAAAACCTTTTCTACTTTACCTCTCTGGATCATTGGGGAATCTATGAAATGCTAGTTGATTGGTTGTACACTGGTAGTTGTTGCAGTTGATGGCAGAACACTGTTTTCTTTGTTTGCAATTATTTTCAGACATAATGTTAATGCTGTACAGTAGTTGTGCTACCAGTAAAGCCGTTGGTTCAGTCCAAAATGGCGGCCTCGCTACCGAAGCGCCACCTAGTGGCTGTTGTCAAAACTGCAACGGAGTTTCGCCTCTTGTTACTTCTATACTCTTTGTTTTGCGTTCACTTCGTGGCCTGTCTGGCACATTGCTCATTTTCTTGTCATTTAACACAAATTGATTTTGTCTAAAGGTGATCCAGTCAATATGTTTGCTGTTTCTGTGAGTTCATACATCCCACCTGCACTGAATCAATACTCTACCCATGCACAGAATGAGAAGAAATTCATTAAAGTGCAAATGTTCCCTCTGTGTAATTTTCATCTCTTCCTGCATTTCGCCCATTAGCGAGATGTTGCCGACCGAAGCGGTGCGCACACAGTTACGTGACCATTGACCCTCACTGACTTCACAGGGGAGCCCACCATCAATGCACATACGAAGGAGACGAAGGAAGAAAGATACGCTCTAATAAAATGCTCGCTGTAGCAGAAAGAAGACCAGCGAATAGCTGACTGCACTCTGATTCAGCTTAATAACTGCATAAGGAGAGAAATTAAGACAATTAACTTCACACATAATGCCATCAGTGACACACACAGAAGGGAAATTGTGTGATTCTTCAGTTTCCAATGACTTCCTCATCTTCAGACCTCCCTTTTCTTTAGGAATGCCTGATCAAACTGACGAGTCATGCGCTGAGTTAGCTCATTCTGACAAACCGAATTGCTTAATAAGGCTTTATCATGAGGGAATTATACAGTTCGTCTCAGGCAAAAAGGATACATAAGTTCATTCTGTACAGAATGTAAAATCTCTTTTCAGTATTTGTTCAAATTAATCTTTAGAAACAAATAACTTAATAGTAAATTTTAAATATGTATTTATATTATTTAAATACATGAAAATGTATTTATATATTTTAATATATTAAAATGTATTTTAATAGAATAATAATTTGAACACTTAGGCTACATCTTTAGCAAATCTTAAAATCCATTTTTAAAGGGGGGGTGAAATGCTATTTCATGCATACTGAGTTTTTTACACTGGTAAAGAGTTGGATTCCCATGCTAAACATGGACAAAGTTTCAAAAACTAAGTTGTACGTTTGAAGGAGTATTTTTGTTCCAAAAATACTCCTTCCGGTTTGTCACAAGTTGCGGAAAGTTTTTTTCGAGTATGGCTCTGTCTTACGTAAGATAGAGCGGAATTTCCTTATATGGGTCCTAAGGGCACTTCTCCGGTAAGATCGCGGGCGCGCGCGCACTCGTAGACCAGAGCAAGAGAACGAAAGCAGTTCGCCATCAAAGCGCCCTGCCCGGCTTTTGGGAAGTCAATGTCACCAAAGAAGTGTGTTTTTGGTTGCCAGGGCAAGACAACCCTGCACAGGTTCCCAAAGAACCCAGCGTTAAGGAACCCGTGGATGGAGTTTGTTTTCCTGAGCATAAACGGAGTTGTGTAAGACTGTTGTTCCCTGCATTTCGACGATGATTGTTTTATAAACAAAGCCCAGATCGACGGATTTGCAGATCGTCTAATGCTTAAGGATCGAGCAGTCACAATGATAAAGGTTCGCGGTCGTGCGTTGGAACCGGACGGTGAGTAAAACTGTTGAACAAATGTCTCTGTGTGTTGTTAGCTATCGGCGCGTTAGCACAGCTAAGCTTCGCCCACACGGCCCGCCCCCAGCCGCTCGTTTTTTTCCGGAAAGACTCGGTACAGCCTATCTTTCTTTCAAAAATATAATAAAACAAAAGACTTTTTGGAGATATGAAGGATGCAATATTACTCTATAGGTACTCAAGATTAACAGGAGATTGAGTGAAAATGAGCATTTCACTGCACAACTTGCATTATATGTTGTAGCATTTAAAAAGATTGATTTTGTTTTTTTAGTATTTTACTTTTCATTTATTGAGGCCCAATAGTATTGAATTTTAAATTCTGACATTTATCAGTTATTGGCCATAACATGAAAATAATTACCGGCCTATCAGTGTCAGCCAGAATTGCTCAATACGTAGTCAGTTCACCTGGCTATCAATCATTAAATGGGGCATGACATGAGAAATCTAATTTGCCTTGATGATCGTTTGACCTATAAGAATCATTAAAAACAAAGCATTTATTTAAATATGCTCCAAATATGGCTCATTTTGATATTGCAGGATCTGTGAATTCACACAGGCAAATACCCTCCAGAGCCAGACATCGACAGATAAACCGTGTGCTTTTATTTGCTGTTAATGTTGTTGATATTTCAGCAAAATTTTCTTTGCTTCATATTCAGTTTAACAGCATTATGTTGAAGAGGGTAATCTTCCATTATTCCATTGCATATACATTTTAGACAATTTCATTATGTTCTTTCTCCGTCCGTGCAATAAATGCAAGTCCTTGAATGAGCGCGGATTGGAAGTGTATTTACTAGGACTTCTCAGGTAATATCTATGGTTTGACCCATTTCAAAGGCGGACAAAATAAGAAATTAAAATGGACTGAGTAAAGCTCTCTACGGACTTGATATGCAATGCTGTGCTCACTAACATGCATGCATATGAATCACGGTCACACGCACAGCAATTTTTAATACATTTTTAACAAGCAGAATACAGCATCATGAAACACAATCAGCTATGACTTTTAGCTATTAAAGTCTTTCGAAGGACAAAAACATGAACTTTTCATTGGCTCAACATCATCAAGTCAGTTGTCACTTTTTTTTTCGCGTAAGTCCCTGTAGAGGTGCGAGCCGGCCCTGTGCTGACACACTCTGTCCAGCCCTTGCAATTATCAGACAGGAGACTTGCTCTGAACTTCGGTACAACATCATATATTGTGTTGTGATATGATGACGGCATCGGCATCCAATTTGGCCATACATGTACCTCATCTGCAGTGAACATGAGTGTCTTGAAGCCAGCAGCATCTGCCAATGAGGAAAAGAATATGGATTGAGTGGGGAGGTCGCACCTCCTGAAGTGACACAGGTTACCATGTCAACGCAAGTGATAGTGAGAGAGCCATTAGAAAGGCAGTCTCAGCGGGTGGCATCTACACCTTCAGCAGAATGACACATTCAACATCACATCCCCTCTCATTGAGCTCACTGCATCTCTGCTCAGCTCCACAGAAAATCACTCCAGGTGCAGTGAGAAGAAGCCACAAATGAAGACTATCTGCAGTGGATACTAGGGATGGCTATTTTGGTCATTTTGTGCACTGTGCACTTTTGGGTAATAGGTACTTTTGGCTTATTTCTAAATATCTAAGGCCCAGTTTCAGTGTGCCTTAGAAAAAAACATTACTGGTGTGTATCTTGAGACAAAAAATGGCACTGACAAATTTTAAGACATGTCAGTGGAAGTTGCTTTCAGTTAAAACAGCTCAAACATGCATTTTAGTCTGGGACTAGCTTAAGCCTTGTGTGAAATGGGGGGTAAATGTATGTAAAACAGGTAAAATAAGCTTGCAGAATAAAATATTCAATATAGTCTGAAAAAGAAATAGAGCAACTCACATATGCGACCAAATTTCACGAGAGAAGACTAAAAAAATGTAATATTACTCATTACTTAAATGTATAACTACACTTGAACAAGGACACCTTGAAATAAAGTGTAACCATGAAGTATTTTTTTTTTAATCAGCAACACTTTGCAATACTGTCATTCATTGATATTGTTTTTTAGCTAACAAAATTACACTGGTCAATATTTTTTACAGCATTTACTAATCATTGTTAATGTTAGCAAGTTAGTTCACAATGCATTAACAAATGTTAACAGCTGAAATTAACATTAACTAAGATTTGTTGTTGGTTATGTTAACTAATGTTATTAACTATTGTTAACAAATGAAACCTTATTGTAAAGTGTTACCACAAAATCTCAAATATCAGCCGATAACCATGCATAATGCAATTCAATGAGATATACACAAACTTCAGAAATGGAAAAAAAAAATTATATAACACTTACTCCACTTTTTCGAAAAATTAAATAAACATATTGGTACTGGCAAAGCTGTCTGCAAAATTTGGAACTGACAAAGTGTGGAAATAAACACCAGCCGGCTAAGTAGACAGATATTCATGTATGTCCCTAGTAGATCCAAATTGCTAAAGCTCATGGGGCTTATGGTTAGCATCCAAACCACATCCAGTCAAGTCACACCATCTCTGGTGTCCTGTAGTGAACCACAATCCAAAGCACAAGTAAGAATGCTGTGGTAAAAACATGATCCACCCCAGGCTCAACAAGAGAGACGATGAGCGCTATGAGGACACATCTTACACAACACAGTCCTGTGTGAGAGTACTCATCTTGTCCCTTTCTCTCTCTCGCTCGCTCTCTCTCTTTCTCTCTCTGACTTTTTCTCACTCTCTCCTTCAAACTTAATACAGGAGGCAGAATGTGGTTTCCCAGTAAGTGGGTTATGTGTTGCTTCAAATAGACATAGCCGACAATGGGGAAGACCCAAGTTCATTCTCCCCCGCTGTCTTCAGCGTTCTCAAACCACTCTGCAATGCAAGCATGTCATGGCGAACTATGAGAACACCATTATTACTTCATGAATATAACCAAAGTAATTTAGCTCTCGTCGACACTGGTTCAATTACATGTCTTGTGAAGAGGTGGCTCCCATTGTTTCTGAAACGGCCCCTCCTGACAATGCATTAAAACTCTCCCCTGAACTGCTTCATGCTCACATGTGGCCATAAACGAAGCGCTATGAGGACATACCCGATAGTTTTATAATGCCATCACTAGCTGAAAATGTATTTAAATTAATGAATTTTTGAAAAGTAGCATTTAAGCTTCAACATATTTTCAATGCAGTAACAAAATAATGATTATACGTAATGGAAAATGTAATGTAATATGCACAGTGATTAATGGCCTTTTCCTCATTTTTAACAGGGTTTTTCCAGCACTGAAAATTTGATGTACAATGAACATCCACATGAACTTTTGGTTCATTACATGAACTTACAGGGCCCTATCATTCTTTAACCTGGTGCACAAGCAGATCCGTTTCTTCGCTAGAGAAGCATTCAGTCTTTCCGCTTGCAAGTTCCGCCATGTAAATAGCAATCCACCATGGCGCGAGGCCGTGAGCGCAACTGGCTTTTAAAGGGAATGGGAGATGAGACTCTGATTAGTTTATTGCACGTTACGCCCAGAACACACCCATTACTCATTAAGAGAATAGGGGCAACCCTTTTAGACCATGCGCCGACCATTTTTCCCCCTCGTTAAACCAGCAAAATTGGATTCGGACACGCCCTTAGTGCACTTGATCCTTGAGCTTTAGATCATGCGCTTAGATCGTTAAAATAGGGCCCACACTCTTTCCCTCTAATATAAATGTGTCTTCATCATGTGTATATGATAAATAGGGGTTTAACAATACATTGATATAGCCTAGCTACAGCATTTTTTTTTTTAAGAGACACCTTTATTTTGACACCCTCCACATCTTCACACAATGTCTGTATTTATTACTGGCACCAACCAAGGGGGTAATCTATCAGCCGGAAACTGAAGCTTCCCCGGGGGCCGCCATTGATTAGCAGACCATCACCTGCTGTTAGCATTCCATTGACTCCCATTCATTTTGGCATCTCTTTGACAGCGAATAACTTTACATCTGAGGTGTTTAAAGACTCCATTTGTCCATTATTTATATCTCAAGAAACACAAAAATGTATAAAAGGCTCCATTACCTTGTATCTTACGTTGTGGCCCCGTAGAAGCAGTTTTTGTAAAAATAGGCTAACGATTGCGTCATCACCACGCGACTCTGTGTCGCACAGTAGAGAAATTACCGTATGGACAGGAGGAGAAGCTCGCAGGCAATCAGGGGGACGTGGAGACAAAAATGACAAAACTGGTCAGTTTGAGTCTGCGCAGTACGCTCAGCCATCAGGAAGTTAGTGCTTCTATTGTGAGTGTGTCCATTTCTTTGGCACCGACGCGTGCATTCTTGTCTAAACTCACCTGTGCTTGACAATAAGGTCTGCCCAATGGCCCACGGAGAGCGTGAAAGATGGAACTGCTGAATTGTCATAAAACTTTATCAGTTGCATGTGTGCCTTGCACATTTATGCATTCAAGTGCAAACAGACCCAAAAGCGCATTCGTTTCTTAAAGTGGCAGCAGCCTAATATTCCTGCTGCTGTCTGTGTCATATTTATGAAGTTTTATAACTTTAATATTTTAAATCCATATTTAATACAGTAAAGACTAAGCAGTGTTATTATATATTAGATTTTTTTTTCACAGAGAACACACTTTTGCATTCCACTGCGCTGTTTTTCCATTGATTTTCTATGTAAACGTGCGCTAGACGGTGTTTGATCATTGTGTTTGCACCTTTTGCAGCTTCCCATGCATGACGTGACTTTATACAAACGTGGCGCTTTTTAAAGGGGGGGTGAAATGCTCATTTTCACTCAATCTTCTGTTAATCTTGAGTACCTATAGAGTAGTATTGCATAATTCATATCTCCAAAAAGTATTTAGTTTTATTATATTTATAAAAGAAAGATAGGCTGTACCGAGTCTTTCCGGAAAAAAACGAGCGGCTGGAGGCGGGCCGTGTGGGCAAAGCTAAAGCTGTGTGCTAACGCGCCACACTAACAACACAGAGACATTTGAAGCAGTTTTACTCACCGCCCGGTTCCAACGCACGACCGCGAACCTTTATCATTGTGACTGCTCGATCCTTAAGCATTAGACGATCTGCAAATCCGTCGATCTTGGCTTTGTTTATAAAACAATCATCGTCGAAATGCAGGGAACAAACAGTCTTACACAACTCCGTTGATGATGCTCTGAAAAAACAAACTCCATCCACTGGTCCCTTAACGCTGGGTTCTTTGGGAATCTGTGCAGGGTTGTCTTGCCCTGGCAACCAAAAACCCACTTCTTTGGTGACATTGACTTCCAAAAGCCGAGCAGAGCGCTTTGATGGCGAACTGCTTTCGCTCTCTTGCTCTGGTCTACGAGTGCGCGTGCGCCCGCGGTTTTCCGGCAGAAGTACCCTTAGGACCCATACAAGGAAATTCCGGCCCATCTGACGTCACACAGACCCATACTCGAAAAAAACTTTCCGAAACTTGTGACAAACCGGAAGGACAATTTTTGGCACAGAAATACTCCTTCAAACGTACAATTTAATTTTTGAAACTTTGTCCATGTTTAGCATGGGAATCCAACTCTTTAACAGTGTAAAAAACTCAGTATGCATGAAATAGCATTTCACCCCCCCCCCCTTAAAAAATCATGCCTATAGAAAAATAGATTTATCAGCAGATATGGCCTGTTGAGGCATCTGGCCTTTGTTAATATGGAAATCTGACTGCATATTCAGTATTCAGTATTACATTTTTGACACTTCAATTCCAGTATCTCAATATTCTTAAAAATGAAGTGCATTGTCACTTGAAGGCCTACTTAAATTATTATGCTGTTATATCCAGTGGAATAAAATTGTCTTAAAGTGACAATAGTATTGTTTAATCGCAATTATTTCTGGGACAATCTACTGCCCAAACAAAAAGCAGTTATAGTGGCAGGCCTTTACCCATCTAGCACTACTTTGCAATTAAATGCATTGGCATCACAACATTTCGAGCAAAATGTGTCATTAGTAAACAAAGGTAGAGAGAATGCAAGGTGTCAAGGACAAGCGGAGGAAACATAAAACAGAAAGATAGAGCACTCAAGACGCTGTGTCACCATCTCACTTTCACTATCTCATCTCCAGCCCTGTCTAGATTTAGTGCTGTTTTTCTCACTTTGACACTGAGTATATGCCATATGAAAGAAGGAAATGAGAATGGCATGCATATAAAGCAAGCATGGAGAAATGCGAATGCGCATTCAAGAACATCTCCTAAAATTAATTACATCCCACTTAGGGTTGCAAAGGGGCAGAAAATTTCCGGTAAATTTCCATGGGAAGTTAAGCTGGGGAATTTTGGAAATATTCATTACCACGGCAACCGCTTGCGCTTCCACTCTGAAAGTAACTGTACACATAAGAGACGGATAGATACATTATTTAAGGTTATTCTTATTCGTTAGAATATTGATATATGAACTTGTTGTCAAGTAAGCCCCGTTGCGAGCATGTGCGTCTCTCTAAACTTTCAGTGTGCTGCACAGCTCTAGTTGACTTCTGCACCTTCCCCCCCGAAAATATCACGTTAATTTTGAAAACGTAATTCCTTTTGTGGATCCTCTTGGTCTTTCTTCATGTTTCTTTGACAAATATCAGTGTCTCAGTCTCACGCACGCTGCACGTGAGTTAACCACGCCTACTTATTTACATGTCGCGGTATACACAGAATAAAAAAATCTGTTACGGTTGACATTTTCTTCCGCGGTAACGATATATACCGTCATACCGCCCAGCCCTACTTACAGGTATGTGGTAAATAAAGTTATGCTAGCTTATTTAGCATCTAACTTATCAGCTTGCTATCTACTAGATGAATACATTGTTGATATTTGCAATTTAAACATTTCATAAATATTTTTCCCCATAATATCATCAAAACTTACTTCACTTTGTTTAGTCCACAGGCTCAAATGTGTGCCTTCAATAGTCTTGTGCTTTGGGCTTCTGTGCATGTGATGGAGGCATGCACAGTGACCGTAGGGGGTGTGGTCTCAATAGCCATGCAGTAAGCAGTGTGATTGAGGAATGGCATGGATATTCAAGTGTATTTGAATGGCATCTGTTTGTTTGAGTCAAGATTATGCTAAAATATACTTTCCTCAACTATATTTAAGTTCCCTATGAAGAACCAACCTTCAACTTTGAAAATTCCCAGTTTATTCCCATTTATTCCCATAAATTCCTGTTAATTCCTTTAAATTCCCATTAATTCCCATGGAAAGTTTCCTTCTTTGAAAATTCCCAGAATTTTGCAACCCTAATCCCACTACAGCCTCATTTACAAACTGTTATGTCAGGGGTTGACAACATTCTTGACATGAATTTCCGTTTTTTGTCATTTCCTTGTGTCCTATCTACAAACGAAAAACAATAAAATCAGACTAAACAATTTTTTATAAATGTATTTATATTATACGTTATTTTATTTATATAATATTATTATTAATTAATATATGTTTTTATGATTATAGTTTAAATGTTTCCTCTAAAAAGTTTAGGTCGTTTAAAAAACTTGAACTAGCATACATCTTACATAAGTACATTAGTACACAAGACAGCATTTCAATAAAAAAAATTATATATTCAGTTTTATCCAGCATTTAATGATTTGTTGAAGTACGAGATGAACTACAGCACTACATATTACAATCTCTATGACCAACCTGTACACTTCTCCTATTAACAACCAAGCCAAACACCACCCAGCATTTCCACTCAGCCTCAGAGAAGAAATATAATCGCACAAGCTGATAAAAATCCAATCTTTTCCAAACCCCCACCCCCAGCTATAAAAGCTCGGAGTGACGTTCTCAGAGAGGGGGTTTAAAACAGCTTTAAAATCACGTTGTGTAAGAACTACAACCTGAGCCGTATGATGAAATCAGAAAGGTTAGGCTACACTGTAGCCTAACCCGCTACACCACCACAGAGAGTCCCTCATTTCATTTTCACAGGCTTTTACCAACACGCCGCACACACTTTTCTCTCCGTGGAGTGCCGAGCGCCTGTTGACTGATGACCCCCATGAGGGCCACTCATGTGGTGCATAAAAGCACAGGGGCCCCTTAATGGGCCTGAGAAGCTCTTCTCAGGGATGGCCGTCATTGACAAAATTACACACATTTAAAATGGGTAACTGGCAAACAAATAGAAATGAAAGGTACTGGAAATTAATTAATTATCATTCTGCATCAATGGAGATTATTAATCTCAAAATAGTAACAGTAATTATGTTCAACTTTAAATCTGAAATCAGACACCACTGCTGATCTCACAGCTCATATGGTGCATGCAACATGTGTCTAACTGGAACATTACAAAACAAACCAATGTATATCACAGCAATTCACACAAAAAGACCAAGCAATTTTTACTGCATTTCATCTAAGTCACAGGAAATCAACCCTACACTGAACTCAAAAGTGCTCTGATAATGGACATGTTATGATGAGAAGGGATTTACTAAATTAAACAAAATGATCATTTACAGAATAACATTCTCTGGAATTTCATAATCTCACCAGATTTATGCAGTTAAACCAGGACAGCATTAAAAGACAGGGAAAATAACACAATAAACTAATGTTGCAAGTAAACGGAAAACCTGGTGCACTTGTTCTTCTGCACCATTTGTAATGGAACATGTGCTGCTGGCCGACACCGGTGTCTCAAAAGTCACAGACATGTGCAGCATTTTTGGACATCATAGGTGTGTTCGGAGTCAGCTGAATTCGCTTATGATTCCCAAAAAGGCTGTCTAATGGTCCACTGCACTTATGCAGGGATGAGATTAATTTAAAGGGATAGGCTAGCTCACCCCAAGAAATTTGAATTGTTTCATAATTTGCTCATGCTGTTCCAAACCTGTATTACTTTAATTTTTTTCCTTGGAAAAAGAAGGTGTTAGACAGAACTGCACTCCTGTTGAATCTTTTTCCATACAGGTTGTCATTTTGCCTTACATCTCCTTTTGTGCTCCACCGAAGAGAGAAAGTCATAGGAGTTTGAAACAATCAGGGTGAGTAAATGATGACAGAATTTTCATTTTTAGATTAACTGTCCCTTTAATCACTTAAACGCAACCACAAAACTAAATCAATATCGACCATGTGCTGTCCACTTCAGTGAGTCAATGAAACTGCAGGATAAAATCATTTGAGATCTTTCAACACATAACTAAAGAAGACAAAGTAAAAGCTTAAATCAAAATAAAAACCTATAAAAAATGAACTTCGACATCCTGCATAAATTACTGAACAAGCGCTTAAAAAGCAAAGAACTGTAAAATAAAGTATTACATGTGCACGACTGAAGATGCTGAGTATGATCACGCCAGATGCAACGTAAGTGATAAAAAT
Organism: Scardinius erythrophthalmus; assembly: GCF_964197995.2. Classification (NCBI taxonomy): domain Eukaryota; kingdom Metazoa; phylum Chordata; class Actinopteri; order Cypriniformes; family Leuciscidae; genus Scardinius; species Scardinius erythrophthalmus. The sequence goes on along the minus strand of NC_138238.1, from coordinate 13,828,046 downwards.
GTCACTACAAAGGTGACAATGTTTTGAATGGTCCCAGACTCCCAGCTCAGAGCATCCTTGACTTCAGACAGGGAGACGCATCCGCACGCGCTGATGTTAAGCAATTTCCCCATCACATTACACATCTGGAATGCAAGCTTGCTGGAATTCAAGTTACACTTATAGCCTACAGGATGGATGTTTACATGTTCGGATTTGCACATATATCCAATTTCGCTCGAGGAGAGCACCGTTAATTAAGTTTAAAGAGTGCTTACTCACCTTACAGCTCACACACAGATGCAGTCAGTCTAGCGTCCTGTCCGAGCTCAGCTCATCTCAACCCGATAAGGATGACCGCGCATTCCCAAATTTCCACCAGCGCCATCCAGCGCCGCAGCCAATACATGAAGATCTCGCGATAACGACGTTCTCTACATATGCAGTTCTCGCGATAAAGGCTTCCCTTTGGCTTGAGGACCGATCTGCCACCATCTGCTGGAGCTAGTTGGAATTAGTCAGAATGCCATTACGTAACCGATTTTGGTTTTGTGTAGACAAAGAGAGAGCGGCGTGAATTCTGAATAAAGCATCTTAGCGTGTTCGCAGTGCAACATTGTGTAATAATCACACAAAAGCAAACAACAGAGTGGCTAATGGTCTATAACTTGCACTTTCTACGAAAGTAGGACTAATATTTGGTGCATTCCTGTAGCATTTTCAACAAAGTAGGCTATCAGCGAAAGAAAGTGCTTAAGTGTCAGAACATGCTATTTGTCCACTTCAGAAGGACATATTAAACATTATATATTCTGTTTTATTACATCAAATACATTAAATGTTAATTCAAACAATAATGGATAGCAGGGTTGTTAGCTACAGGTTGATAGAAACCTGTACACAGAATCTCTTAGAATACAATTTGCATGTATTCTTGTCTTTCGAAAATCATATTTCATTACAAGAAAAACAGCCTTCTTCCACGGTTCCAACTCAGATAAATTGCTAAGCTACAGAACATGACATCTGTTTCGGATGCAGAAAAGTTAGTTCTTGCATTTATGACCTCTAGATTACTGTAATGCATTACTAGCTGGTTGTCCTTCATCCTCAATAAACAAGCTACAATTAGTCCAAAATGCAGCTGCTAGTTCTAGCCAGGCCCGGCTGCAGAATGAAATGACTGAGGGGGCATGCGAAATTGTTAAGGGGGCTTAACTTAATACCATCAATGAACAATACACACACTGATAACTTGCTTAGTAAAAAAAGATAAGCCAGCGTCATTTATTATGCATATATTAACCCTTTCACGCTTAATTTTAATATTCTAACTGACTCTGAGTTTTTTCAAGGCGACTGTTATTTTAGAATTTAGAACGTTCCCCCTAAATGTTTCCATGGCAACGCGTCATATTTGTCACGTGACACACCGCGGATATATCGCTTTTATTTCCTTTTCCCTTTTTTATTCAAAATACTCACAAACTTGCTTACCATGTCATCAACTATCCGATATTCCGATTCTCAAAAATGTGTATGTGAGTGTGTTTGGTCATTTAAAAACCTTTATAAATAATCTTGATCTTGATCTATAACGTGAGATGGCTGTTTCTTTGCGCCGCAGTTCTGAGAATCCTGTGAGTCATCAATTTCTCCCGAAATACATGCAAGAAAGTGGAATAGAAGAATAGAATAAACTACTTTATAGTTACTTCCACTGTGTTTGTCTGATATGATAACACACGTCGGAAAATTATATTTGAATAGATTGCTGCTTCCACAGACATCAGTGTGTATTTTACAAACTCCAAATGTATTGTTTTACTAGTGCTTAATGTGTATTTAAATGTCTGAAACCTAAAATAAACATTGTGATTGTGAGGTTGAAAACACTGCATAGTTGTGATATATGACAGCGCTGAGCGCGTCCGACTCTGGCTCAGCGCCAACCAACGCGCGAAAGCACAGTTTGAATCTGGCAGTTATGTCACGTAACCGAACATTCTAAATCCCATATGTGGGACCGTACTCTCAGGGGCACTGAAATAAAATAAAAAAATCCCATATATGGAACTGTACCGCTCAAAAGGTTAAACATTTAATTTGTAACCATAAATACAAAAATGAAACTGAGGGGGCACAAATCAGATCTGAGGGGGCAATGCCCCCTTTTGCCCCCTCGTGGCGCCGGGCCTGGTTCTAGCCCAAGAAAATATGATCATATAACACCAATTGTATCATCTCTACACTGGTTACCTATTAAAGGAGAACTCCGGTCAATTTTAACATTGAAACATTTTTTTGTAAATTTGGAGTGCTGTCAATACAGAGAACAACGACAAAAATCTTCAATGGGGCAAGTTTTAAACCAGCTTTTAGCCTCTTAACTTCCTTGATGTGTCATTACAAGTGCACAGCCATGTGAGTGATTCCTTTAGAGTTAACACGGTGAATCTGACTGCAGTAGATGTGAAAGATATTAATAAAAATGATGTTATTTCAGCCAGCGCATATACCTGTATTTTCTTCCTGTTTTCGGTCGAAGTCCATAGTAATGATTGTCGAGTTCACGCGCAAGATCATAGGTGACTAAACCTATGCGTGTGAACTCGACAATCGATTACTATGGACTTCGACCGAAAACAGGATGTAAATCAAGGATGTTAAGAGGCTAAAAGCTGGTTTAAAACTTGCCCCATTGAAGTCAACAGGGTGCAAATTTTAAAAAGAGGATACAAGGTGGAGGCAACTCCGATTTTTGTCGTTGTTCTCTGTATTGACAGCACTCCAAATTTACAAAAAAAATTAGCTCAATGTTAAAATTGACCGGAGTTCTCCTTTAAGTTCCGTATCAGTTACAAAGTATTGCTACTGACCTATAATATAAGGCCCTAAATGGTTTAGCTCCTGTGTATTTAACTTATCTTCTATCGGCTTACAATACATTATGATCTTTAAGGTCACAAAACTGAGCTTTATAAGTCCACTAAAGGAGGGACAGCTTTTTCACTTTTGGCTACTAAACTCTGGAATAGCCTTCCTGATAACGTTCGGGGCTCAGACTCGCCTCAGTTTAAATCTAGATTAAAGACGAATCTCTTTAGCCAAGCTTTAATATAATTCATCTCATAACTTTATCAGATCAAATGCACATGATTATCCTTGCTTAATGTTATGAACAGCAGCTACGCTAATTATTTTCTATTTGCTTCTCTGTTTTGTCTCGGGATGCCCATCCTCAGGTAACTAGAGAGTATGTCAGCTTCAGTCTGAATCCAGGCTCTTATGAAGACTTTAGATGCTTCAACATCTGTGAAGAGACGCCACCAACTCCTGCGAGGACTTCAGATGACGTTAACTATGAATCAACATGCACTAATGCTACAATTTTATATATGCCATAATCATTTGTTAACAAAAAAGTTTCCATTCATTTTTTCTGCCTAAATTATTACACTGTTTAAATTAGTACATTTTTAGCTAACTGTGATTTGTATACATTTCTGAAATCACTCTAAATTGTAATGTGGACTCATGCATTTTCTGTAAAGCTGCTTTGAAGTGAGGTGTATTGTGAAAAGCGCTATACAAATAAATGTGAATTGAACTGAATTTAGCCTAAATTATGCTGACAAGTTAATAGGAGCCATCATCACTTCTTTATCTTCATTATTAAAAACATGTAGATGTTGCATGTAAAATGTGGGACAGGGCTGAAAATTTACTTAAAATAAGTTGATAATTATAAATATTTTTTCTACTACAAATTGAAAAACAGTTTAAAAAAACTGTCAAAATATGACGTTGATTCTAAATGTTAAATACAATAGAAAATGAGAAAGAAAGACCAAAAGGTGGCAAAAAAAAAAAAAAAAAAAAAAAACATTTTCAAAGTGTCAGTTTTAAACTAGCCACTATTCATGCTTTGATTGGTTTTGTGCAAGTATTTTATAGAATTAATTGTTTATGTATTGCTTTATTGTTTTATCTATTTTTGAAGTAATTTGATATAATTTGAACAGAAGGTGCAGCTGACAGCAGACAGATTGCTTCTTTATATAAGAAATCAGACCATATTCTGTTTAGGGACAAAGGTTTATTTTAATGCTAGATCATTTTAGGTACTTTATATGTCTATCATAGATCATTGCAGTCAAGCATAATGCATAATGTGTCTGCCAACCAGCAAATCACAACATGCAATGATGTGTTTCCATTGTAAACAGCACACAAAACAATGGGAGAAAAGGCAAAGATCATTCCTTTCTCATGCAAATACGAATCAGTTGTTGTTTTTGGATGTGAGTGCATAAGGTCCCTGTTTGCTGGTCTGTGTATCTCTGTACGCATCTGTATTTGGCTTTTTCGTTAAAGCATGTATGTTGCTGTGTATATACACGTCTGTGTTCACATAAGATGGGCAGGTTTCTTAGAGGTCGTCAGTTTCTCCATCAAAGGGGATGTTGTCCAGCTCCGTGTACATGTGGCTGTGCTCCTCATTGCATGTCCAGCCGATCGGAGTGCGGTTGAAAGAAGGCCGACAGCAAAGGTTAAACTCAGGCACTGGCTGCGGCTCCTCGTTGGTTGCCTTGATTTCAGGGGCTTCAAAGGTGACAAGACGAGAGGCCTTGTCAAATCCTCCAAAGGGCAGAGCCATTCTTGTGGGCAAGAACAACATGTAGATGGATCAGTTGAATAACAACTATCAAAAGGTATGGCGTCTGTGTAGAATTATTTTTTATAAATGATAAAATATCCAAGTACCTATTGAAACTCTTGTACTTGGGAAGATCCTTGTGAACTTGAGGCCCTGGCATTTTCCACCTCATGGTTTTTTTAAGTTCCTCATCATCTTTCATAGCATGTTCCCATGGTGATATGTATGTATTAACATACTCGCGTCTTTTTTCCTTCTCTGCCTCAGCATTTACTTCCTCTGCCATAAGAAGAACAGAAAAACAAAAATCTAAAAATTAACTCCATGGACTTATATGTTTGCTGTTGAAAAATAAATAAATAATGTAACAAGGTGAGATTTACCTTGAGGTGGTTTGGGAGATGGTTCAGGTGGAGCGGTCATCTCACATTCCAGAGAAGGAACCAGGTTCTGGAGGTTCATCTACAAAGGCATGAGGAACAAAAAGAAGATCATCCTGCTATGCAGTATACTGTACATTTAAAGTCTCATTAACTTAAAGAGCGATATGTGTAAATGTGAATTTAATTACATTGTGGTCTCTTTCTTCTCACATAATTTCTTAATACTTCATTTGTTTACATGATAAGCAGTCATGCATTATGATGTTATTTTCGCAAAACAAGTTCCTTCATGTTTATAGAAGACCCCTTGATCTTGATTTTTAGGGTGTATTTTGTGATCCAGATCCTATCACACAATAAACCTCTATTTCCTATCAAAGCTATTGCTTTTCTCATGCCTGTTTTGCTGACCAGGTTCTCGTCACTGACGATGAATTTCTCCACCCTTTTCTGTCTCATCTTGAACATTTTGGACCCCTTGTTCTTCATGAGAGACAGCTCCTCCAACATCACATCTCTAGGGGCCTTGATTTTGGTCCCCAAGTCAAGTTCATTGGCTTCAGCACTCTCATCTTGCTGGTCTGGTCAAGATCAGTGAAGTGGGGAAGGAAAAAGGCAAATTCAGTCAGTATTAACACAATGCCCCTTTTAAATTGTTAGAATGACTACTATATGTAGATGGAGACATTATACTAGTGTCTAAATGAAGCATGAAAACAACATAAAAAAGGGGTCTTAGCCTCTACAGGACAGAAGCCCTGCACTCTTTAGGTTTTATTATATTCTTTCTTAACTTTATTATCAACCATTAAACCTGGAGTCAAGCCAAATCCGATGGCACTCTGCTTATTACACATAAAGATATGGTGGAATCCAGCTTGTCCCGTAGATGCTCTGCATTAACCTCGTGCACAAGCAGATCCGTTTCCTCGCTAGAGAAGCATTCAGTCTTTCCGCTTGCAAATTCCACCATGTAAATATGCATCCCTTCATCCCTTGCATCCTTTCACTGCTATTCACAACTCCTCTCCCATAATCTCCTAGGATGGATTGAATGCGCACTTCAGAATTTAGCCGGAAGTATTATGTGATCCTGTGTACTTTTCCTGGTAACACTTTATTTTACAGTGTCTTTGTTATTATGTTACATGTACTTACCATAGTAATAAGTTAATAACAGTAAATTATGCACAATTACATGCAACTAACCCTAAACCAAACCAAACATGTAGTAAGTACATGCAGTTAATTAATATTACTCAGTACTTAAATGTATAATTACACTGTAACAGTGACACCTTAAAATAAAGTGTAACACTTTTCCTTTACTATTATTATTACTATTTTAGGGAAGTATGCATATATATATATATATATATAGACACAAAACCAGTCACATGGGTCAATTTTTTGAAATTGAGATTTATATATCACATGAAAGCTGAATAAATACACTTTCCACTGATGTATGGTTTGTTAGGATAGGACAATATTTGGTCGAGATACAACTATTCGAAAATCTGGACTCTGAATGAATCAAAAAAATCGAAACATTGAGAAAATCGCCTTTAAAGTTGTCCATTTATGTTCGCGATTGTGCAGCATTCACTCACGAAAATAAATGTTTTATATATTTACAGTAGGAAATTTACAAAATATCTTCATGGAACATGATCTTTACTTAATATCCTAATGATTTTTGGCATAAAAGAAAAATCGATAATTTTGACCCATACAATGTATTGTTGGCTATTGCCACAAATATACCCGTGTGACTTAAGACTGGTTTTGTGATCCAGGGTCACATATATGAATGCAGCTTATGACTTTGGAAATACTGCACTTTTCACGTGCTGTGTTCAATTATATAGTAGGGAACTAGCCTAGGCATATTTAGATGCAGGGAGTCACATATTTCATTCCTGATTAAATCTGTATTTTGAATGAATCGTTGGATGAATGATTCAATGACTCAGAAAACTTGTCTCCACCTACTAGCATATCAATGTACCTTTCAAAAAGAGTGCAAATCCACCGACAATAAATACACAGTCTGTCCAGAACGTGCAAACACGGACAAGCTAAGTGATACAAACAATAAAAAATCAAATTTGTTTGTATAAAACTGTTTGTATAAACAGTTTTAACAGAGCATGAATCACACATACAATATTTGTCCCAATGTGCGTATGCATGACAATCTGCTGAAACAGACTGAAGTTAAATAATTTGAAGTTAAGCGGCTTGAAATCTCTGCCGAACAGCTCTTCTTTTTGGCAGTAATTTTGCTGTTGATTTATTTGGCTCTGAAACGCTAGCCACAAGAATGTTGTCCTGTAAACAAACTGCCCATTATGAGCACATTGCCAAGCAGATGAAGTGAGAGAATCTAGTACACTAAACAGCCTTCACACACAGACACACAAACGCAAAGCACCTAATAACGCTGCTCATTAGAGGAGAGCTGTGAAGTCACACGGTTTGATAATGCCTTTGAGATTTAGGAATAATTGGCCAGCTACACACTGCATAGGCTAACCGCTCATTACACTGGTCTTTATAGAATGATGGAGGCATTTTTTTTTTGTCAAAGCTGGGATGAGTAATTGCATCGCAACAGCTCATCAAACTGTGGGAATTGATAGCCCATGACTCCAGAAAAAACAGGAACATTATAACATGCTGTTCTAGTTCAAATGTGACATTTCACTGAATCTATTGATGCATTAAAAACAATTCAAACTGTGACTATTCTTAGAAAAATTCACACGGCCCTCATTAAAGTTGGTTGCAATACTACGTAGCTGTGTGCTTATGCCAAGTGTTCTCTCCTTTTGTGGCTCTACACATACAGTACCAATAAATTAAGTGTTCTCAGTGGGGATTTACACCGTGAGAAATTTACAGAGAGCCTGTGGGTTGTTTGGCATTTCTGGCTCTGGCTCTTCATGTTGACACAGGACACCAGTGAGGGCGTTTGTTAATTAAGTGTGACATTTACAACACTCATCCGGTCATCAGGATATCACAAGTGAGTGATCAACCAGAATTAAGGTCTGTGTATTTCAACTACATATGTATATGTGACACAAAGAAACACCACTGACCATATTGTGAGATGTTTGAGAAATCTGTGATGATTTTCGAAGGCATCTTCCTCTTGTTGCTTGGAGCAGGTGTTCCAGAGACAGGCATCACTGCAATCTGAGGGGGGGAATGAAATCTGAATAAACTGGTAGGGGAAGATGAGAAAATATGCCGTGTGCATTTTCTGATAAATTGTAATGTATTTCGGTATGAGTTTAGCATGATCATGCATCCCCCAAAATAATATTATATAGGAAATAAATTGATAAAATAAAATCATAAACCAAGCTGGAATTATGAACGCTCATAGCTCAGTGAATTACAATTATTATTAAACTAAATAATAAAAACACCAGCAACAACATGCCACAAAGGGCCCAAATTCTGAGGGGCTTATTGATGCTCTCTTCACTTCAAAATAAAATATCACACCTATAAAAATAACAATATTATTTACCCTACAAACAAACATAAATGATTTTTATATTATATATTATCTGGTCAGGAGGAATATTAATTCTTACATTTTCAAACAACCCCAATCTGTCTTTAACATGCATTAAGTAAATCTTGTGACATTAACAGTAACAGTAGTTTTGTATTTGTAAGGGCTTTCTGTTCTTGATGACTGTTTGCACGAACCCATACACAAAATAAATATTTTCAGAATATATTTTGGAATATATGCAAATATTTTAAATTGGCCCAATAAATATATTTCGCACTTAACATCATATATTTGTGTTATATTTCAGAATATATTTCAATGTATTTTTTTCTTTATGGGTCCCCAAAAGTGTCAAAAATATATGTGGCATATATTCCAATACATTGAAATGTATTCTGAAATATAACAAAAATATATGATGTTAAGTGTGAAATAAATTTATTGGGCCAATTTCAAATATTTGCATATATTCCAAAATATATTCTGAAAATATATTTCAAATATATTTATTTTGTGTATGGGAATATATTTAAAGTGTCCGATTAACACTAATTTTCACAACATATAACTATAAAGTATATTTAAGTTACGGTCAATTGGTAAAAATTCCATAACCGACACCAGTCTCTTGTTGCAAAGAGGGGTATTTTTGTTTTAGCACACTAAATAAATCCACCATGGGTAACTGGTCAGCAAATTCCTCAAATGTCCAACTGAAGCATTGCAATGGTAAGTCTGAGTAGTCTGAATGCCTTATTAAACACATTTCTGAGGAGCTGTGAGAAACATTTCTGCATTTGAACTAATAATAATAATAATAATAATTCAGTAAGGACCACACAGTTAAATCATTAACAATAACATATATATTTAAATAGGAGAGTGTTGGAGTGTTATTTATTTTCATTTGTGTGTTTATGTATAATTAATTTATCATTTTTGTACATATATGCATATGTGAAGAAGATCCAGTGCTATGTCAGTGTTTAATAGATCTATTTGAGTTATGAAATGTAGCAGGAGGCAGATCTGTCTAAGAGCAACATATATTTTTACCATTTGCAAACAATAATAAATCATCTCGGCATACTCTAACCCCCTCAGTACATTATGAGCTCATTATAACATTTTATCACCTGCAATTCCCCCCGTTGCAATCAATCAAACATCACAATGATTCCTCTTACCTGAGACCAACGATTCACTGTTTCAGAAAACAAATCAAATCAGTTTGAATCAAAGGTTCCCAGGAGGGCTGTTTTACGGTTAATCCAGTTCCTTAGGGTTGGCTAGGATTCCACCAACTACTGCTCTCTTCTACATCCCAGGGAGAGTGAAATCCTATAGCAGTGTTTGGGACAGGAGGTCTTTAGGGAGTGGGGAGGGGGTTTAGTTCAGCACAGGGACAGAGCTGATGGTGAGGAGATACTTTTCTTGCAGATACTTTTAGGTCTAAATATAGAGCAATGAAGAGCAAGATGTTTTCAGCGAGGATCTGTAAAAAGATTATGTCCCACTTCTTATTTCAGTCACTTACTTTGGTCACTTACCCTCTGTAGGCCTATTTCTTACAGTAAATATTTGTAACTTTCTGTGCATTGCTAATATTGAGCTGAATATTGAATGGGTGGGATCACATTTCTAGCTTTGACTTTCACAAAATTTGAAATTCAAAACAATTCACTAAACACAAAAGTTCTGCTATTTTTCCCTTTTCTGATTACAATATTTCAGTAACTTTGCAGCATTTTATGTAGCTATTGTTTACTCTTATCAACAATATATACTTTACCAGTACCATTTTGTATATTTATTGTAATAAGTTATTGTGTATATTGTGTATCCAGCCATGAATAATATAGGATCTTAATCAGTCTTTATCGTAGTAGGCTACTTACTTTAAGAAGCAGTTGACAGACCTCCATAATGAAGACATATTGCGTCTGAAAAGGAGTCAAGATTATTTACAGTTTGCACTTCACCAGTTTAAAGTATGGACAGTAAACTTTCATAAGGCACGCAGTGAGAGTTCCAGTCTTCTCAATGTCAAACAGAAAATCAGATCTCTTTCAAAGAAGAACATGTCAACAGAACTTAGCTACTTAGGTGCAACATATCACAAACCTCAAGATCAAGAAATGCATCTTCATGTGTTTTCTTTTTAACCACGCTAACGCAGGATGTATAGTTGGCCTTAAGACAGGACAGACATTGGGCCCTATCATACACCAGGCGCAATGCAGCGCCAGCCGCAACACACGTGTTTTTTGCTAGTGCAGTTATCATTTTCACATACTTCACCACGTTGTTTACATGTTCAGGCGTATTGATGGCGCGTTGCTATTTTGAGGCAACTGAAATAGACTGAATCCTGGTCTAAAGTCAATGGCACAATATATATATATTTTTTTTTGTGTGTGTGTTATTTAAAAAATCTTTTTAACAGGTTGCCATTGAGATGACTGGAAAAAAGTGTCCCAATTAACCTGAATTCACCCCACATAAAGATATGGTGGAATCCGGCTTGTCCCGTAGATGGTTTGATCCGTTTGCGCTCTGCAGATGCGTTCGGTCTTTCCAATATCAAATTCCGTCATGTAAATAGCGAATCCGCCATGGCAACTGACATTTAAAGGGAATGGGAGATGAGACTCTGATTGGTTAATTGCATGTAAAGCCCAAAACACACCCATTACTCATTAAAGGGGGGGGTGAAACACTCAGTTTCAGTCAATCTCATGTTAATCTTGAGTACCTATAGAGTAGTATTGCATGATGCTTCATATCTCCAAAAAGTCTTTAGTTTTATTATATTTATAAAAGAGAGATAGGTTGTACCGAGTCTTTCCGGAAAAAAACGAGCAGCTGGAGGCGTGCCATGTGGGCGGAGCTAAAGCTGTGCTTACATGCAAATAGCTAACAACACACAGACATTTGAAGCAGTTTTACTCACCGCCTGCGGTTCCAACGTACGACCGTGAACCTTTATCGTTGGGACTGCTCCATCATTAAGCATTAGACGATCTGCAAATCCGGCGTCGAACTGGGCCTTGTTTATAAAACGATCATCGTCGAAATGCAGGGAACAAACAAAAACACTTGCACAACTCCGTTGATGCTCTGGAAACACAAACTCCATCCACTGGTCCCTTAAGGCTGGGTTCTTTGGGAATATGCAACGTGATCTCATGAGAATACGTGTGTATTTTTACGTAAAGTGTAATTCTACCATACGTACATTTACTTACGTTTTATACACACAGAAACGTATAATACTGACGTATTTACAGCTCTAAAACGTAAAATATTTACGTATAAACAGCAAAAAAAGTCAATTATTTACGTATGAACAACTCTACCGACATATTTGTACGTATTCTTATTTATGCATATTAAAATCGTGGCATTAATGTTTTGACTCTTTTGCATTCAAATGTCTTATCAATTACGTTTTCAGTCGCATTTATTATTATTAAATGCAGTTTACTCAAGAAATAGGCTAAAACCATTCGCTCTGTTCGTGCCTTCTGCTGCAAACTCGTTTCGGAGGATTACATGCAGTTACACAAGAATACACTTTAAAACCTTAAAAATACCTTATTTAATCGTTTAACCATTTTGTAATATTTAGTTTATTTACAGTGAGACACAAAATGCGTTTTCTCCAATAGAACAATAATACACCAAAACCCAACATAAATTCATAAAAGACATCAATTTTATTAGCTTGATAATCCAAATCTTTAGAATCCATACGTTTGCAAGAAAGAGATCCAAATTCAGCCCTTTATCCAGTGAGTGATCTTCATCTCCATTTCACAGGCTATCAGCAGCGCAGTCCGTAACCGTCAAATTCCGCGTTCGTGATGAATTCAAATTCAAAAATTGCGCCCTCAAGAAGCGTTACGACATGTTTTACGGCAGTGATATCAAACGCTCATTGGCTCTCGCCACATATTGCGACATGCCATATTTCAGTCGGTAAACTGTATTTGAAATGGAGAAGCGCGCGCGCTTGCCGAGCGAAGCCGGATTAACATTTTCTTGGATTAATAACTTAAATTCTACCTCATTCAAAACTATTATACTGAAAGAGAGGACTGTGACTGCAACACATCGTCATGTGAACGACTTTTGGTACCGGTTTTTTCTTCATAATTGTAGCCTATGTAGTTTTTAAGAAATTGTTATGGGTAGGTTTAGGGGTAAGAGTAGGATTAGCTGCTAAAAAATCTTTTAATGCTATATTGTTAATAAAATTGCCATTTCCCACACATCTCTGTACATTTTGTCCTTTTTAAATGGGTAATGTTTAGGTTTGGGAGTGGGGTTAAGGGATCTTCCATTTATCTATAAAATGTACGTTTTCTATCATTGAAAATTACGTATTAAATACTACGTATTAACAATGAGACCAAGGCTGTCATGCATTTATGGATATACGTTGAATCTATACGTATTTTAAGTTGTAATACGTACATATAGATACGTATCGAACCTGAAATAACGTCCATATGATACGTAAAAGTCACTATAATACGTAAATATATATACGAATTGGATCGTTTTTATTTACGTCTAAATAATATGTACGTTTCGTGTGTGAGATCAGGCTGGAATATGTGCAGGGTTGTCTTGCACTGGCAAGCAAAAACCCACTTCTTTGGCGACATTGACTTCCCTAAAGCCGAGCACAGCGCTTTGATGGGCGTACTGCTTTCGCTCTCTCGCTCTGGTCTACGGGTGCGCGCGCGCCCTTCCGGGAGAAGTGGCCTTAAGCCGCTTGTCCACCAGCGTTTCGATTTCTGACGCGTCGCGTCGATTTGGTCAACAGCGGCGCTGCAAAAAAGTATCTCGGTGGATACTTTATGCAAATGAGAGCGTCAAAACGCAGGGCAGCAGCCAATGGAAACTCGGCGGCGAGAATTTGTGTATGGGCGTTGCTATGGTTTCATATTTAAAGTACATTTTTCCCGGCGCGAAAATGGAGGAAAAATTGATTATTGCTGTCTCAAACTTTCCAGTAATATATGATTCCAGCCTGGACATATATAGAAATGTCCAGGTAAAAAATGATGCCTGGAGGGATGTTGTCCAGATTGTCGGAAGCGATGGTAAGTGCAGATTAAATATTTTAATGTTTTAAGCATGATTGAATATGATGAGGCAAGTTTTCAATGAGGACTCCAATGCAATGTGAATTGCCCTTTGTGTTTCTTGTTCATTGTCCAAGCAGCGAAAACGTCACTGGCGTCGCGTCGGAACAAAAATTGATCGGACGCTGGTGGACAAGCGGCTTTAGGAACCGCATAAGGAAATTCCGCCCCATCTGACGTCACACAGGCCCATACTCGAAAAAAACTTTCCGAAACTTGTGACAAACCGGAAGGAGTATTTTTGCCACAGAAATACTCCATCAAACGTACAACTTTATTTTTGAAACTTTGTCCATGTTTAGCATGGGAATCCAACTCTTTAACAGTGTAAAAAACTCAGTATGCATGAAATAGCATTTCACCCCCCCTTTAAGAGAATAGGGACAACGATTTTAGACCATGCGCCGGGGGCGCCGACCATTTTTTCCCGTCGTTAAACAAACAAAAGTGGATTCGGACACATACTATGTGTACTTGCACCGTGCGCTTTAGACCATGCGCTTAGATCGTTAAAATAGGGCCCTAAGTGAGGAGCACCTGAGGTACTGGCTGAAGGGTGAAAGTAAGAATGTGGCTCATGACAGAAACACAGACCTGTGGCTAAAGTTAGCACCTGATATCTTGTGACATATGATCGCGGGGCATAGACCAGAGGGGTCAGAAGGCAGTTCACCTTATGAGAGGAGGTAAGATTACAGAGCCAAAGCTTAGTTAACTGTTTACGGTTGTTCATCACAACATTAAAGGTTACATGCAGTTTACAGTAGTTACCTCTTGAATATGGGCTTGTGATTAATTTTACATGATACATGTAGGTTATAGGTTATATGACAATCATTTTTAAACATATTTCTACATGATAAAATATGACTGCACACTCCATGGAAAGTGTTTTGTAACTAGGGCTGCCGTGCCTTGGATTCAGTAGAGTGACTGAGGGAACTTATTTTAAACCTCGTGTAACAGCGCCGCTCAGGGGTTTTTAGGACAACTGCATGTCTTTTCATGACCTTCAGCACAACAGACCGCATTGTAAGATTCCAATTAAAAACATTTATTGTGAAACACTATAAAGCAGTTGGCATGATCTTTATATTTATATCTGCAGGTTAATCTATTTGAGAGCTATGAAATTAACACAACATTAGAGAAAATATAATAAAAAACCACATCCGCCACTTATATTTCTACATTTATTTTCATTGCTCAATAGTAACTCAGACAGTACAAAGTCGTTCTCGTATTCCCAGTCCTAGAGCCCAAGAACCCATAAGTCCATTAAACTTTCCATTTTCTCTCATTCAACATTTGCATTGTACATAATTCCACTATAAACTTCAAATTACCCAAAGCACTAAGTGTAATTGATTTAATATAATTACGTTTTCATAATATTTAACACAAAATAATACATTTACTAAATTAAAGCTTTAAAAATGTTGTGCAGAAGCATGACATACATTATGACAGTCTTATTAGTACAGGAAAATTAATATTTGAGTGTATAATTTTATCTAATGGCCCAGAAAATCAAAAAGGCAGTTTCCTCTCTATTCTAGCTTTCAAATTTTATATCTTGCTTCATACCTTCCATTTGCATACCTCCATTCTGTCATGACCTTTATACTTAAATGACACAAGGCACACTATAGCTTTACATCCAATCAACCCTCTTAACCTTAGTAGAGAAATGGTACCCACCATTCCATGTTGTTCCATTACACCAAGGCCATTGGGTCTTTTCTGATAAAAAAGCAAAGCAAGCAAAGTTCAACTAGGCATGTGCAATTTCACAAATGCGGTTAAACAGCTCACACAAGTGATTGCAATGGATGTCTTACCTGTTTGGAAAAAGCATCATTCACAATAAGAGCAAGCACCAGGGAAAGTGGTCAATGTCACATTCGCATAATATGTTATAAAGATAAATCAGCGCTTGCAGAATTTGTCATAGTGTACTTTTTTCAGCTGTCATATGAAAAAGCCCCAGCACAATTCCCCATAGGGGAGTTCACATGCTTTTGTAAATGCTCAGTCAAAACCATGGCCTATGCAGCATTATGAAGAAATGAGCACATGCATCAAGCATTTATACTGATCCTCATCAAACAAGAAGCAAAGGCTTTGTGCAATACTCTAGAGTCTACACAAACACAGGCCTGGAGTCCAACCTCAACAGATGTTTAGAGAGATAAAGGATGGATAACATCAGAAGGAAAGGGCAATGCAGAGGCCAGATGATATAGCAATTCAAAAGCAAGCGCAATGGGGTGATTTGTACCATCTCTCCACTTGAGGAATTTTCATCTTTTTCATTGCAAGTCCGTCACATTCTTTGTGTATTTCTTTCACTAAGACTCTGATACAACTCGAGAAAATACATGTCTTAGAACATTCTATAACACTTGTACACAAATCTTCAATGACTCTGAGGTCCAGTAACTTCTGTTACAATCGGATTCTGTCATATATAGTTTAATTACCCTTCATCATTCCATCCTTGTGGCCCCTTGTACATAATGTCAAAACTTATCATTATTAGATATTTAGTTGCTCTCACAAATAGTGTCTGTGCAATTCTTTCTATGGGTTAAACATGTTCATTTGGTGTAAAATAAATTAGATGCAAACTGAAGTAGAAACATGAATCAAATGTGCACAGTACATAAATATCTCAACATTCTGAAAAAACTGAATAATACAGGACATATACAGATGTAGACATCTATGATGCTAGACATGTAAGTTGCTGCATACTCTATTTTATAATTGTGTACTTGTCTAGAGTGACTGAAATACAACAGTTGTGAACATGCAATCTCTGAATGACTTTTTTGTTTATATATATTACTGATGTCGAACGATTCATTTAGCAGAACAGAGCTCAAGCACTCAAGTGCTCTTGCCCAGGGTGATAATTAGTGTCACAGTGGATTCTCAGTAAAGCATTGAGCCAGGCCTCCACACGTTCGGTTGCAGACCCATGCTCGATGTACTGAAGCGTGGTCTGGGTACCCGTAGGTTCTGGCTACTCCCGGACCCTGAGGATCGCACACCAGCAGACAGGGGACTCAGCTCAGGGGCGCTCTTAAATTGCTTGGCTGCCCGGAATTGGGTGTCTTGCCCAGGAGTGAGTTGTGGGATGGGCACTGAATTGGGCACGGGGGCAGTGAATTTGGGGAGAGCAGGCAGGGCTGTTGTCGGGGCAGGAGGAGGTGGCGAGAACGGGGCCGCAGGTCGTGGAGAAATGGGAGGTGGGGAAGTGACATCACTGCGCCACATTGGCTCACCGAGAGTTGTGGCAGAGCGAGGGGCGATTACAGTAGGGGTCAGGGATGTTGGTGCAGACATGGGAGTAGGCGTGGAGAAACGTTTGATTTCATACACACGGCTTGCTTTAACAGGGACCTGCTTCGGTGGGTTAAGGAAATTACCTGTCATACCAACACCATTCTGCTGCTGCTGATAAGTAGCAGTGTTTTGAGGGACTCCACCTCCATAACTGAACAAAGAGGAGTTGAGCTGGTATGGCTGCCTGCTCACAAAGTCTAGAGCTTTTATACCCTGTTTGTGCTGGCCAGGCACTGTTTTAACCCCAACTTTAGTAGCATCATTAGCCTTTGTACCACGCTGGGCTACTGGAGGGCAAGAAGGTGACAGCAGTGGGTTATAATTAATGGGTGGTGGGGCTCGGATGTTTGGAGAGTATTTCCAGTGGCCTGGGAGGGAGGGTGAGGGTGATGGATCACGAGGCTGCGCTGGAGATTTGGGCTGTTTATCCACCACATATCGGTCCATGCGACTTTGTCTGCGTGCAAACAGCTCCGCACCTTTACCTTGCATCTGGGGCATCTCAGGAGCTGACTGAGCTGGTTTAGGAGCCACTGGTGGTGGCATCTTGTATCTCTGTGCCTGCATGAAGTTACAAGCCTCTGCACCCAGGTTGAGGAAATCCTCCTCAGGGCCAGACTCAAACCCAGCCTCTACACCCGAACGGGACCTGTCATCCAAGTTCTGCACTAGAGACAGTAGTTCAGGGTTATAAGATGGAGCCTTCTTCTCCTCTTGAGCATTGAACATTGGTTTCTTGGTGCCACGACGACAAGCCTCCTGCAGGATGCCAGTGCGTCCAACGGGGACTGAGACCCGCTGCTCTCGAGAAGTCATCCCATCTGTGGAGTTGGAAAAGAGAGGATACTGCTGGGCAACTGGTGCATTGGTTGTTTCCGGTGTAGTGGATGCCACAGAGATATATGGGTTAAAGGAGACTTTATGGGCTGGGGAAGATTGCACATTTGGTGCTGTGGGTGCATAGGCATGGGTAGGGGCTGGGGCAGGGGCAATGGGAATACCTGGGACATTTGTAGATGGGGGAGAGAAAGGCTGTGCTGGCACGTGCACCAGTGGAGGTGGCTGATATTGAGCAGAAACCTTGTGGTACGGAGGACTGAGAGGCATTGCCTGTGTTTGGGGTGGAGAGTATGTCTGAGATATACCAGAAGGTGATCTCAAAGATGCTACATGAGAAGATTTTGGAGAAAAAGGGGCAGAGGTGCTGGAATAAGTTGGAGAGTAGAGTGGAGCATTTGAAGGGGGAGGAGAAAATGGACTTGAAATGATTGAGGATGGAGAGAGCACAGAGGAAGGACCATTGTAGGTGGCCGGTCTGGCAGGGATATACAGTGATGTCGTAGAGATGGCTTTCTTCCCCTCCGAGCCTGCAGGAGAGAAGGGAGCTGGCATAGTTGCCACAGACACAGCTTGAGCCAGTGATCCAGCCTTTTTGGCAGAGCAGGGCCTGAAGACTACTGGAGCAGTTGCTGCTCGATGGCTCACACAGCCAGGGGCAAATGGCCTGGCAGTTCTGTTGTGCACTGAGTTGGCAGCTGACGAGTCTGCTTGCTCTGGTAATACTCCTGCAATTGATGGCATGGGTGTCTGGACTGGAGATGACAACACAACACTTGTCCTGCTCACCACCAAAGGTTCCCCGTTCACCATATTGGTACTATGAGAGAATAGGGGTGTGACTGGAGTAACTGGGGTATACGTTAGGGTTGAGTCTCCCTGATGCTGTGGCATGGAGAAGGCAGTGGGTGTAACCAGGTTTGACATATTTTTTTCTGCTCTTTTCCTCTGTTGTTCAAAAAGCTGGGCTCCTTTTCCTGAAGTGGCGTTTAGGCCCGGGCTTATCTCTGCTTCTCTGTCAGGCACAATACACGCTGAAGTTCTCCTGTCTAGAACGTCCAGGTAACCGCTATCCCAGGTAGGGTCTGGTGCAGCCGAAAAACCATCCTCATCAATCTCAGATTCACTCCCAGGAAACAGGCTTTCGTCTTCAGTTTCTCCCTCTGTGTTACTGTTGCTTTCTCCGTCTACACTGCCAAAGCATGTGAGAGTATACTTCTTGGCGCGCTGCCGTCGCTTTTTGAACATAAGCACACCTTTAGAATGAGGGTTAGGAGCATCTGTCAAGAGTGACGCAATGGTGCGGCACTTGGATCGGGCTTCCTTCACCTGCTTATCTTGTGAACTCTCACCTCTGTGTAGCTCTAAGGAGAGAAAGATAGTGTGTATATCAATCAGCAATAAATACTTAAAATTTCTTTACTTGAACCAACAATATCATTTGTATATTTTGTGTATTTGTTAGCATGCCTTGTCTGGTCTATAGGGTATTTTTTTACTTTTATATAACAGTACCTTTGGTGATTAATAGGCAACATCAAACATAAAGTCACATATAAAGTCATCAAACATAAAGTCACAACTTTCATAAATCAAACTGGCATTGTAATAAATTGGAACACAGTTGAGTCAGAATAGCTTTGTGTTATAATGCAGAGGGTTAGATGCTGAAATGTCTGGCACCAAAATGCTCATGGTAAATTACTGAGCTCATCCTTCTCTACAAATAGCCCATCAGATTCTAACAGCTTGAGCAAGTAACCCTTTGGGATCCAGGATCTATATTAAAAGACAGGGTAAAGGAATCTGATATTCTTTTTGCTAATATATTCTCGTTCTAATATGGAGGGCCTCAAAACATCTTCAATGTTGGAATAATTATGCCATATTAAATTCAAAATATTCTCATTTATAAGGTCCAAATAAAGACATAAATGTGTTTTTTTAATTATACAGTAATTATTTGTAGAGACTTTTGATCATCTAGACATTACAAATGACCATTCAACACAAAAAGGTTAAACATTATATATACCTGCTATTGTACAACTGTGCTTAATGAGAAATGGTTGACATATCTAAGCTTTTTTAAGCATTTCAGTTTTCAATAAATCAATACAAGTAAAACAAACGTCAAACACAAAACACAAAAGCCAAAACTGATCTCAGTGAATCCAAGACACTGTAAATAATACCTTTCTATCACCTTTCTCATTAGTGATCATTTTATCCCCAATTTTGGATCATTTAAACAGAAACCAAGCTCCATCTCTCTAAAGCTCTACATAAGCCCTGAGGTCTTTACCTGCATAGATGTGTCCTTTGTGTTCAACCTCTCCAGGCAATGTGAAGCTCCTCATGTTGTTCAGTGTAAAAACTATGTTCTTAAGCCAGCCTTACTGGCAGGACACACACAAACACACCAGTGGAGCACAGCCAGCAATGGGAGCTCGGCCCACATTGGTGCAAAATCAACCAGTCCGTAGTCTGAGGTCAGGCCTTTTAAAGACCTTTTGTCTAACCGCAAGACCCTTTCAAAGGCCCAGAGAAACCCCATTATGTCATTCAAGCTATTTTGGTCAGTGAAGAGAGCTAACGGACATTTCCCACCTGTTTGGGCACACTTCGGTATCTCTCTGGATAGACCTGCTTAAGCTGACCGTCATATGGGCTCATGATGACTCTCCAACCATACCACAATGACTTAACCCTACTAAATCAATGACTCTAAACCTACTTTGACTCAGAAACAAGTACCGCCGATCAGATGTGTTTGAAACTCTTAAGTGTTGAGGCAACATTTGACTTATTGTAAAATGTAAAGATAAAAAGGTCAACCTTTTTAATCACCATTGAACAGTTTCGAACAATCAATTTCTGTAATATCTCGTGCTTTTGCAGTTACTTTAGATTTGAACAATTATGAGCCAGTAACTACAGTTATGACACTTACAGTACATTGAAAAAGAAAAGAAGAACCAGTTCCTCTACAAATGCTATTTAATCTTTGTTCACCATCTATTCTAAGAGACAGAGATATTTCTCTGATTGGCACATCCACAATATTTTATACCACTCTCTTTTGACCTCCCACCATGCTGTCACAATAACAGGTGTGCACGCTTCATCTTCTCTTCTTACCAAGGCTGTCTGAATGCCCTGGCTTATTCTGTATTCACCACTAACAGTGACAGAGAAGAGCAGCTGTCATGAACCCTCACTACATTAATGTCTCTAGCCTCAGAGACATACACACAAGAGAATTCACAAACATGAATTCTAGTTTGGAATTCTCAATAGAGATACAGAATTAAACACCAAAACATGTTTATTTAGGCTACACAATCCTAAAAATGTCCCATCAGTCTTGAAAAGCAAAGTGACCTTCAGACTGTCGGCGGGGTGCCATTAGCTGAGGAGAAACCCTTCCCAAAGGTTTTAGAGAGGGGAATTAGCACCCCATCAGCTACAGACACAAGATACTGTACAGTATATTGTTTGACTCCAATGAAGTTTCCAATGTGTGTTTATCTTACTATAAGAAGAATTGTGAAAAACAGACTCCTAATCCTCATCCCATCATTAACCACATCATTGACACCTGTGTATGCATCTCATATTTAAGGTCAGATTTTTAACCTTTGAGAGGGATGAGCTTTCAAATAACTGAATAGTGACTCAAGTCATATGATACTTAGTAAAAATCAGCACTTGGCTTGAGTAGAAATACATCAAATCTAAAAAAAGAAAAAGAAAAGAAAAGAAAAGAAAAATAGCTACTGAACCAGTCCAGTAGATCTCAGCCAGGGGCCAGAGCCTAGGGGCCTTGACAAGACTCCCCAAAAGGTCATACAATTATTAAAATTTATTTATATTAACATTATTATAATAGTAAATATAACATACATATATGTCTCTATGTAAAGATAATAGAAAGGATTCAGTATCAAATATTGTCTTGGACATAGGGTGGCCATGGAGTCAAAAAGGTTGAGAACCACTGATTTAACCCTTGATGATTAATCAGCTTGAACTTTTATCAATCAGTGTAAATCTAGATTTGGCCCGAACCATACTAATTTATATGCTGTAAAATATTGTTTGATACCCATTCATTTAGACAAAGTCCTTAATACTTTAAGAATGTCGTTAAAAAGGAAACCTAAAATAAACTAAAGATGTAGAATATTTTGTTTAAAAAGTCCAGATCTTAAATCATTTTATTAGCAGAGACTGAACCATTTACATGGAGAGAATGAAATATCACTGACGTTGGACAACAACTGGACATGCCTTTCCCAGCATGCAATAGAGGCTTGTATTATAGGCCTGAGTCAAGGGACAAATATAGACTCCAGCCATCTTCCCCTGCCCTCTTAAACCCTCAGCAGAGAGACATGAGGAACCCCCATCACCGACATTTGCATATGAGCTCAATTACTTATCCCACATCACAAGATATGATTATTTCCCACTGAGCCATATCATGTTATTAGGTTGTATGACAATCAATGAAGCAAATGTGTATCCTTAACTAAAAGTTGTCATAACCACTGATCTCACACCATTTCACAAACCTTAAGAACACAAAACACACTTAATTTTAAGACAAACATAACTGAAAGTAATGATAACGTGCAGTACAGTAAGTGAGTTTAACCGCTCTCACTGATTCAGCAAGTTCATTCAGTGAATGTTTCTTCAGACTGATTTATTTTGATCGATTCATTAACATAACTGGCTCATAAGAGTCATTTGAGTCATTGTGAATCGAATTATGGGTCGTGCTCAGTTCAACTCACATTCCCAACTCGGGTTTGCAAAACTTCCAGATATAATTTCATCCTCAAATATGCCCTCTATCAACTTTTTTCAGACTGACCCATTCTCCCGAAAATGAATTGTCCACATTAAGTATCATCACACACAAAATATCTTGCAATATGCAGTAAAAATGTGATAAACTGAATTCTGGCTTAATTTGATCAAATATCATTGCATCACATCAGGTCCAGATTTACATTCCTTCTTGACATGGGATTTATCTCTAGTGAATTTTCCAAAGGTTAAATTTAACACAGTACAGAAATAATTCTGAGCTCATCCTCCATATAAATTCACTCAAAAATAATTTGTTGTACTGACTCAATTGCCATATAGTAATTGAAATTAGTTCAGGCAACAGAATAAAAAAAGTCAAACTGTGTTAGGACAAAATAGCAATTAAATGTATGGTGTATGAAATGAAGATATTCAAGCATAAACTATAGTTCAAAAGTAAAAAAAAATGGGTTTACGAAATAAATGAATACTTTTATTCAGCAAAGATGCCTTTAATTGATCAAAAGTGACTGTAAAGGCTTTTATTATGATACAATTTTTTCTTCTGAACGTTCTATTCATCTAGCAATGCTGGAAAAAATTGTATCAGTTTCCACAAAAATATCAAGCAACACTGATATTGATACATTGAAAAAGTAACATTGATAATGAGAAATGATTTCTAAAGGATCATGTGACAATGAAGACTAATGGTTGCTGAAAATTCAGCTTTGCCATGACAGGAATAAATTAAAATATATTACAAATATAAAATAGTTATTTTAAAATGTAATACAATTTCACAATATTACTGTTTTATTGCATTTGTGATAAAATAAATGCAGCCCTGGTGAGCATAATTCAAAAACATTTTATAAATCTTACTGACCCCAAACTTTTGAACAGTAGTGTGTGTGTGTGTGTGTGTGTGTGTGTGTGTGTGTGTGTGTGTGTGTGTGTGTGTGTGTGTGTGTGTGTGTGTGTGTGTGTGTGTGTGTGTGTGTGTGTGTGTGTGTGTGTGTGTGTGTGTGTGTGTGTGTGTGTGTGTGTGTGTGTGTGTGTGTGTGCGCTATTTAAAAAAGATGACTGGTACTCACTAGCTTGCTTGGCCTTGTCCACGTACGTGACAGTGAGTTCTTCATCCACTGGGTTGTCCACAGGACCGACCATGGGTACCATCTGTCTGTGAGATGCAAGCATGAGAGCCTCTTTTGCCCTCTCTGGAGAAACAAGTGGAGGTGGGACAGTGGGAGGCTCCTGGAAGCCACTGTCCACTTCAGCAGCTCCTGATGGACTTTGGTCTGAATTCTCAGAGGAATTTTCAGCCTGCTGTGACCATTCAGCCTGTGAGGGCTGGTAGACCACCTCTCTGCGTGCCACCCCAGGCATTACGTGCTGTTGCTGAGTCCCCGTTCCCTCTAGATCAGATACAGGCCAGCTCTGTGTTTGAGGGTACATGCAGACGTCCTGGGCGCTCTCATAGCCACTCATTTCTGAAGTCTCCTCCTCTTGGGGTGAGGCTTGGCCGGGGATCTTGGCAGGAGAGCTACTGGGGCTTCGTCGTTTCTGTCTACGCTGTCTCTCTTGTGCCGCCACATCTGCGTCGCTGTCTGTCTCGCCGTAGTAAGCCTCACTGTCTGGAGGGGACGTAAGCCACTCTAGGCCGCCGGTGGGGGACATGAGCGATGCTCGGTTGACACTGGGTGGTTTAGAGGTAAGTGGAGGGGACAGAGCCCTCAAGGCTGCCCGGTACTCCTTATCAATGCGGGGAGAGGGGGCCCGACCCAGAAGCACCACTGACTGATACACAGCTGGGGCCCTGAATGGAAAGCAAAGTGATTATTTTCAATAGTATGACTCTCAACTCCTCATGATAATCATATCTTACACCGACCTTTTGATTCGCAGATGGAGGGTTCCTCTGCCACTATCAATCAGATTCATAGCCTCAGCATGAGATAGTGTTCCACAGGACACATCATTGATTGAGACCAGCTCATCAGTCTCTCTGAGCCCAGCCCTGCAGGCCTTACTGCGCTTCCTCACCTTTAACAGCAGGAGGAGACAGAGTCAGCACAAACATTCTATTGATGAGTTTCAGGAAGATAAGTACGTAGCTTAAGTGCTCAAACTTTTATAAAAAGTACCCACATTTGTTTACTACAAAACTAAAGGCACTCATTCAGACCTCTGCAAGAATATCACAGCTCTTATAAGTTAATGTCAAATACATGATGTGCCTTTGTTACATCTAGGCTACCCCACTACTGGGGTAGATGTAACTGTAACACACACTGGGGTAAGTTGTAACAATTGACCTAAAGAAGCAAAAACAGCTGACACACCATGTAATATGCTTCAAAACCAGGTTTATTGAAACAATCCAAAAGAACAATCTTTCTGACTGACCACAGCTCAAATTCACTTGTTTGACTGTGTGTGAGCATGAGTGTAAATTAGACTACTGGAACAAACTTCCTTAATGGTATTTATGCTTAATGAACACTCGACTCCAGTGTGCCTGTGTAAAGAACATGAAGGTCTAACAAAAACTGAACTTGTGTGTCGGTGTGTGAATACTCTCAGAATCACAATGGTGACAAATTAATGTTGTTGACCCTGGAGTGCAGGCTTGGTGGCACATTTTACTCAAACCTCCTTTGGCTTTGAGTTGCCAAATGGCTCTATACAGATAACACCACAAAAGCTTTCATTGTCTGAGGTCAGTTCCCTCTTTTTAAACACAGGCAAGCACACCTGTATGTCTTTCCACTGTCTAGTTATTCTGTAAAATTATTAAAAAGAAACTGTATTTAGTTGTATGTAAGGGGATTGTTGTAACACTACTGTTTAAATATGTGTTACAACCTATACTGTCTATGGTTACAACCCACCCCAACCCTGTCAGTCATTGTTTAGCTAGCCATATTAGCATAGGCTAATGGTGAATTTAGCAGGTTAAAAATACATCACATTTTGCCTGAGAAACTACAATTTAATCTAACATAAGTCTAATGTATCTGCAAAAGTTTAATGTTTCGTTCCAACTGAACTCTCATTGAAACTTCATTGAAAGTTTTCTGATGATCGCGAACACTTCATGCCTGTTCTCGCTTCAGGCTGGCACAGTACAGTGACTATTAGGCCTACACGAGAGCAAATGACACCCACGTCCATGAA
The DNA here is from genome assembly GCF_964197995.2 of Scardinius erythrophthalmus. Lineage (NCBI taxonomy): Eukaryota > Metazoa > Chordata > Actinopteri > Cypriniformes > Leuciscidae > Scardinius > Scardinius erythrophthalmus. The sequence continues at coordinate 13,802,144 of NC_138238.1, read as the reverse complement.
TAATATATAGGCTATATTTTTTTTTTTCAAGAATGACTTTTTTAACAAATCTTTCGAGTCAGTGAATGTGAATCGTTGACTTCAGAGCACTGACTCGTTATTTCCATTTACTGAACTTTAAATCCTGACAAAGCTTTTGACAAAATGGAGGAAACTGAATAATATAGCTAGACCTATCGTTCGGACCGCTATGATTGTTTTGGACGCATTTTTAATCGTGAGTGTGACTCACTCACAACTTAACCTAGGCCTACTCATGTAACCCGCAAAATGTATCACTGAAAGAATCTTTTTGATAGGCTACTATATTTCTGTTCCAAGTTACTTTTGTTTTTTCTTCTTTTGCATAAAATACTGCACAGCCTATCTATTTAAAGAATTCTAAAAATATATATAGGCTACCGAAATGTTGTTTATCAAATTGTGTATTAAGAATTGTTCCGAATTTAGCAAAAAAATCGTCTTTTTTGGGGCCGATTCGACATGTTGAATCGACGTCGGGCCGTCGGTGAGAGATAACTCTGATCGGCTGTTCAGCTTAGTGAACGAGTCAGTCATTGCACGGGAATAATAGCAAAACAGCGAGCAATGAAGTCAAAACGGAACAGATAGAAGGCTGTTCTAATGTTAAGTCATCTTACCTGAGTGTTACTTGGCGAATATTTCAATATTAACATGAGCGGAGTGGAATAAAGTAAGAGTTCAGCAGGATTGATGTTCAAAACGGTAAACACGCACTGCTTTGTTTATGGTTTGTGTATCTGCAGCGTCAGTTTCCCTTTTTGAATGACGAATATAGATTAATATCTTCTGAAATAGACAGTTGTCTCATTTAGCCTACACGCAGGCGCAGAACACGCATTCTAGATGACAAGTCAGCTGTAATTCTCTCGGTGTGTTCAAGAGCAGCTTTCTTCCCCCGACACAGGCGACAACACAGTCGGTTTTCATCGGCGCTAGTTCTTTGGCGTCGGTTTGGTGTTGCTGGCTGTTTGCCCATCTTCAAATACCCTCTCCTTGAGTGTAGGGCCTTCCTGAGGTCATCTGTCAAATATAAGAGCGCTTTTCTAACACTCACTTCATCAACACGCACCAAGCTAAAGGCCAGCAACATTCCTGTCTTTGTCTCTTGCTTCTAAAGGCACTTTACAACTGTTTTGATGAGTTGAGGGGATATGTTTTCACCAACCTAAAGCAAATATGTATTTTCCCCTACAAAGGCCTAAAGGGCTTAACATCTCGGAGCAGCTCAGACTATTAGTCTTATATAATGGCTAATTTTAAAAACAGCTTTTTGTATCTGCAAGTTGTGGACAAAAATAACTGCATGATGCTATGAAGACCATTAAAAACCACAAACACAATGTTAATTTAGCCTTTCTGTGAAAACTGGTAACACAAACTTGTAATTGGAAGACAATAGATAAAAGCCAGGCCCGTTCACCTTCTTTTTATTGCCGATCAAATGGTCTGTGAATGCAGGTTGGGGGAACAACATGTGCAGCTGGTGCCAGAGCAGCTGTTGACTCTTGGTAGACCTGATCCAGGGCATGTCATGAATTCACCATATGTTCCCTACATAGCCTAAATAAAGTGCTCAACTATTGTAAAGAGTCAGTTGTCACTCAGTTCAGCTTAAAACTCAATGAGTGCATGTTTATGAGAGGTGGACTTGGTACTAATATAGTAAATGAAGTGGATGTGTACCATAAAGCATTGGAAGTATGAATGCATTTTCATTATGAGTTCCTATGAGGACACCCTGTAAGTCTTCAGTCATTTTCAAAACATTGCCAGAGGATTTTGCTAGCCGAGCAAGTGTCACTAAGGTCGCTCTAGATGCCAGGATTAAAAGAAGCAATCAGAGATCCGGGTGGATCAGAATAGCTCAATTAAAAGTAGAGATGGTCATGGAAAAAAAGGCCACACCGCAAATGGAAACAAGATGAAAGTCTGCTGAAGTGACCTTGAAATGAATGACGAGGGGAAACTCCCTGGTGCTGGACGGACATTTATTTCCAAGCAAAAATATATTTCTCTAAATAAAAAAGTCAGGGCCATCGCTCTGTGACGGATATCTTTTCCCTTGGAACATGTAAAGAGTAGACTAGACAGTCTCTGCCACCACTCACCGATCCAAAATAGCCCTTAGATCAGGGAAAATGCATTGCACACAGTTGTCACTTAACAAATGGGGCATACTGTGCTTATAAGTAGACACTGTGGCTGTAATTCTACTCAGTCCTGAAATAACATCCTCATTTATACAGAACTGTGTGAGAATGCTTCTTTGAAAGATCTGGATTCCAGAGGAAGCCAAACAAAAGCTGTCAATTAGATAAGAGTGAAGAGATGCACTGTGAAGCCTAGCAGGTTTATCTATTGACCAGGAATGCTTACAGCGCACAGCCAAATAGCTCATGAACAGCATTTATCAACAGATAAAATAAGTGCTCTCTAGCATGTAGTTGCAACATGATGTGATAGTGTTATCTTATTTGTTTGCCCATATGTCAGTGCTATATCTATCTTAATTACATTTAAGTTTTCAATATAAAAATGCAATGCGTATTTCATTTAAAGGGCCCCAAAAAGATTGTTCTAATCGAGTTCATACATGATATATGACAAACATATCCTCACAGATGTGAATGGGCCGCATGACCCACATGAGTTTTCATCAGAAAATGTCCTCAATAATACTTGAATCTTGTAGGCTTATCAAGTGTTATAAATATTCCTCAGTGATATTTGGAACAAACATATCTGCACAGTTAAAAGAAAATCTGACCAGGGCTAAATGTCATAGACATTGATCAATTCAATTTATATATTAAATTACATACATACATTTTGATAAAAAGTTAAATATATGATCTTTCAACGTGACAATGTGATTTTACTTTTTATTATGTGCCGTATTTTTTTAACAGGTTAATAGACCCTTCATTTAAATGAGACCAGATATAGCCTATCGAACTGTCCCCTTACCTTTGCCACTTGGAGGGGATTCTGGTGCTCAGCTCCTCCTTGTAATCGGAAACCCCAAGGTGCACCTCCTGAGAGGGTCACCACTACCTCCTCTGCAACCATTTTTCTTACGTTGTTCCTGTGTCTCTTTTAATGTTTCTTGGTTTCTATCAATAGTCTCGTGACTCTCGTCCCATCCCTGGATGTTCAGTCCTCCTCCGTGGCCCAGACTGCCAGCCGAGCTTCTGTCAGTCCTGAGAGGTGAGCGCAGATACACATGGCCATGAGCATGTGAAGTGTGGGGAGAGCAAAAAGGGGGCGTGAGGAGGCAAGAACAGCTTTATCTCTCTTTATTGGAATGCTGGGTCAGGGGGTGGGGGTGCGTGGTCTAGATCCAGGACCTCCTTCCTTCATCCTGCTGGCCACACTTGTCCTGTCAATCTACAGCCACATCCAAAGGATGCTGATAGACGCTCTAAAAATAAACACCCCAGCAGTCCCAATGAGCTTTATCTGTGAATGCCCTGAAAATGTGAAGGGAGCTGTTAGAGGAGTTATTTTTGGCCGTCAGATGCCACAAGACTATATTGCAAATTAAAATAAAGCTTAATGACACTCATTTGGCATTATAAACAAATTTCTGGGGAATTCATCAGCTAAATAATTATAGGGACTTAGTTAATTTGATCTAGATATAAAGTTGCTTGACCAAAGATGTTTACATTAAAAGGATTTAGATTCTCAGTGTTATTTGGTCATTTTAATATTTGTCATTTATTGAATAGATTTGTTTTTTATGTATGTTGTTTTTATTTTATCTGTTGCTAGCAAATAAGATGGAATATGGAACTGCTGCTTTCCTCCTTTATTCAGTTTTGGGTTTGGAAAATATACTCATCATTACTTTATATTCAGCAATTTGAGTCATTTTATCCTGTGTTGTTGTGGGATCAAGTATTGATTCTCAGATTGTAAAAGAAAACTCAAGGAATATGTTTGATCAAAAGGAATTATTGTCTTTGAAAGCTTGATTAACTTTTCAAACTGACATGTTATGATGCCACTCATGTTTGGTGCTCTGAAAGTTGATTGGCAATCAGGTTCTTATAATTCCAGCCACAGATTTATGCCACAGTGCATGTGATAGCACTTTGACAGGGTTTTCCTAAATTGACATTAATGTCAGGTCAAACTGTCTGTTTTTGCTAGGTGATAATATTAAAAACAGATTAAGAGAGAATTGGTTCCAAATGATAAAACTATTAAAACTAAACATGTTCACAGTTTAGCCACTAGAGGGAGAACAGTACCAACATCAACATCTGGGTAAATAATAGAGATTCAAATGGGCGGGTAACTGTTGAAAACTCTTAAGTATTATTTATTGCATAAGAAGCAACAGGAGTTGTAAGATTTAAATAGCACATATAACGCGTTTTTATTCTCCTGAAATCCGTGCTCACTTTGAGAAAAAAATGACATTTGAGGTGTCAAGGACGTGACATTTTACAAAATTATTATTTGACATTTGGTATATAAAAAAAATCTGAAATCGAATGAAAATAAATATGTTCCATTTATTTCTGTCTGGCATATTTCATTGTTTGAAGGAGGACTGAACATCCAGGGATGGGACGACTAGAAGAAACATTAAGAGACAACGTAAGAAATAGATCTGTTGTTCATGAAAGTGTCAAATAGCCTATTACAACTAAAAATTATTAACTGGTGTTAAAAAATCCAATGTGTTGTACACACACTAACCAGCTTGCCCAAGGTCTGCCAAGTCAGTGTCAGTCAGCCCATTGAGCTGGTAGTTTAGCTGAATTCATCTTCACCTTATCTTCATCTTCATCTTAATGACCAACATAGTCAAAACCATATCAAAAGAGAAGGTACACACTCGCGATGTACAGTACTTCACATTTGTGCTATAGACGGACAATTAGACAACCTAGTAGTCTTGAATATTTGATGTTAGTTTATAGGCTAATAATATGATGGTTCATGATCATAATCAATCAAAAGAGTTTAATCTGATGACGTAACAAAGATATTGTCGTATAAAAAAAATGAGATCTTTTAAAAGTATGCTATTTACGGTTTCAATTCAAGACCTGTGGCAAATGTTCGTGAAGTCGGCCCCTCCTCTGCCCCCTCTCTCGGAAATAAACCCAGTTTTGCTACAAATTTACTCTATATTTGGTGTTGGTCTGATGTCTATGCTGGGGCGTAAAGGAAGAGGAGGAGGGCAGAGACCGCACAAACCGCCGGTGTCCCAGTAGAGAAGAGCGATAAACGCCTGTATCCACTCACCCGTTACCCGAGATGGAGAAAACTTCTTTCAAACTCTTCAGCTTATGGATTTATTGTGTGATTGTATTCCTAATTGATGCTGGACTAGGTAAAGTTGCGTCCCGTCTTTTCAGTTTTCTCTAAATCTTTAGCTTTTGTCCTATAACTTTTCTGTCTTGTCTGATCTCATTTTTATATACTTTATATTATTTTGACATAGCCAATTATTAAGATGAATGAATATGTTTAATTTTGACTGTCAGATATTTTGCTTCTTTCTTTCATATTATCTGAACACACTTTTTTGCCTTTCTTTCTTTCTTTCTTTCTTGCAACATTATCACTAAATGGACCCACATTTTCCCCAGTATAAAACTTTGGCATGTGTGTACTCAGTATGCACTTTCAGTTATACCTTGAATTTCTGATTGATCAGGTCTGATAAATGTCAGTATATGTGACCATTATAAACTTCTTTTTGTAAAATGATTTGTATGATACATGCTGTAATGCTGACCGTTTAATTCCCCTACAAATGGAGGCAAATGAAACTGATCATATGTTAATGATTAGACATGTTTTTGTTTCTATAAGCCTGCAGGCTGCCAGTTTAAATGCAGTTTAATCCAGTTGGAGATCAAAAATTAGCATTTTTCTTTCTCTTCCATGCAGGCTCCAACATCTGTACTTCTCGAGGAGCCAGCACATGTCAGCAGTGCCTGGCAGTGCATCCTACCTGTGCCTGGTGCTTTCAAGAGGTGTGGTGCTCTACAATAATTTATGACTGCGCTGAAACATGTTTAGATTTTAATACAGTATTAAGATTCCTGCATGGTAGAGAGCTGTATGATTGATAGTATAATCAAACGTTCAGTCAGTCTTAGTGGATTTTTTTTATATATATATATAGATCAGCGATATCTTATGGTAATGCTCAGATCATGACTCATTAGATCATGAGATTAAATAGGCTGGATAAGACTTAAATACACTTCCTCATCTCTGAGTCAAGGATTTGTTTTGTCTTATTGCATGACAAAACAGATTTTTGCAACTTTAAATCAATTACAACAATGAATTGTTTCTCAAGACTTATGGTTTTACCGTCACCACTATTAATATCCACCACATGGTTTCCAGTTCAGTCAGTGACAATGACAATTACAATAGTAGCGCCAGATCTTTTCTTCTGTATTGCGATCCGAGTGAAGCAGATTATCTGGAAAAAAAATTGGGATTTAAATCTATTAATTTGGTTGTTGGTTGGATGGTGGCATATGCTGGAGAAGTCCAGGATACATCACCAAAGAGAAGTCTGCCGTTGCAAAGGAAGAGTTTTGACATTCGATTAATTCAAACAAAATTTAAAAAGAATTAGCCTAAATACGCAAGTATAAATTGTTTACAATAAGATTAATAAAATGCTTTTAGCAAATAGATTTAGAAAAAATCATTACATGCCAACTTAAAGAGGTTGTCTAATGGAAAACAGTTGTTTTCAGTGACTATGTTTAAGCCTCAACCATTGAATCATTATGAAGAGGACAAAGGATTTATCTGTGTTGTGTTGTGTTAAACTTTTTTCAAAACTTTTGTCCTTATCCCACATAAAAGTGTCATGTATTACAGTTTAGGAAGTAAAATGACGGCTGTTTCCTTAGCTTTGAAAGGAAATCCACTAGATTGTCAATGTTTTGTTACAAAAAATTTGGCTTAACCATAAGCCTGACATAGGAGGCAGGACTATCTTCTTTTTTTAACCAATGGCAGACGAGGCGAGGAGTGTTTGATTTGTTTTTCCATAATTCTATTTGCCGCAGAAATATTTATTAAGTGTCCTGTACAAGTATAACAGTGTACCAAATGCTTATCAGGATTTTGGACAAGATGTGCCTGGCTCTTCCCGATGTGACCTGAAGAAGAAACTCATCGAGGCAGGATGCAGGAGAGGAGCTCTGGAGTATCCCACCAGCAAAATGCATGTGACGGAGAACAAGGATCTCAGTGACAAGGCCTCTGGATCCACCACCGACGTCACCCAGATCCAACCTCAGAGCATGCAAATCTCTCTAAGACCTGGTGAGTTCATCAACCCAAAAACGAATGACCGCAAATGACATGTTCTTCCATTAGAACGAATTGTTACTCTGGTGTTTCACAGACGATTCCCAGGTCTTCACGCTGAAAGTCCGTCAGGTTGAGGACTACCCTGTGGACTTGTATTATCTGATGGACCTGTCCTACTCCATGAATGACGACTTGTCTCAGTTGCGACGGCTGGGGCAAGGCCTGAGTGAAGAGATGAGCAAAACCACCAGTAATCTGCGCATGGGCTTTGGTGCTTTTGTGGATAAACCCGTGTCCCCGTACATGTACATCTCCCCTCAAGAGGCCGTGTTAAATCCCTGTTACTCGTGAGTGAAGACATATATTTACATGTTGAACATAAACATTGCAGATGATAGGTGTTTATTACAAACATGTAATTGGGCGGTGTGCTTGTTAGCTGACAGAATCTGATATTTATTATCTTTAGTCACACTGCTATTATGGTTGAAGTGTCTCTATTTGCTGAGTTACATACAAAATAAGTATTACACTGTAAGCTGTTTTCTAAAGCTTGAATGTTGTGACTCATTTGTGCCAGCAAAGGTGAATGACCAACACTACCCATTGGTTTGGCATGGTTGCACAGTTACCAGTATTAGTAGAAGCCCATATTTCAACTTCCTGAACCTTCTCATCATTCTCATGTTCATTTCTGGTCTTTAAATATTTCTCTATTATATGCTAGAATTCCGTACAAATGCCAGCCTCAGTTTGGCTACAGACACGTTCTGTCTCTGACGGAGGAGGTGGGCCGCTTTACAGAGGAAGTGAAGAAACAAAAGGTGTCCCGGAACAGGGACGCCCCAGAAGGAGGCTTCGACGCCATCATACAGGCAGCCGTGTGCAAGGTTGAAGTGGCACCTTTATTTTTGGTATTTTTGGCCTACTGTCATTTTGAACTCTCTTATTTGATCATTTTTGTCTTTCTCCCAGGATAAAATTGGTTGGAGAGCAGGTGCGTCTCACTTACTGGTTTTCACCACAGATGCCAAGACACACGTGGCACTGGATGGGCGCTTGGCGGGAATTGTGCGACCCAATGACGGCCAATGCTATGTGGGAACAGATAACATCTACAATATGTCTACAACTATGGTAGTGATATTCTGCTGATCTTTTTAAGCACTTTTCCACAAATAGACAAAGCATACAATTAATGTTGATGGAATATTTAGTATTAGACACACTATAAAGTATAGAGTATATGACCTTTAATTATGCATTCTAACATTTTTTTAGGACTACCCATCACTGGCATTAATCACAGAGAAAATGTCAGAGAACAATATAAATCTCATCTTTGCAGTGACTAGCCATGTGGAATCACTTTATAAGGTAAGAATGTTATTAAGTGTTACCTTAAATCAACATGGTAAATGTCTTATAAGGACACTTTCAAAGACTTCTCCTCTATCCATTGTAGAACTACAGTGAGCTGATCCCTGGCACTGCAGTGGGAACGCTGTCAGAGGATTCTCATAACGTCATCCAGCTGATCCAGGATGCATACGCTGTAATGTCCCTTTTTACATTTGCCAAAATACATTTCTGGGTTCAATACAACTGAAGGGACAATTAGTACTTTTAACTTTTAATAAAACTTGGCTGTCTATGCAGTTGAAACGTCAAAAGTTTTTTGAAATCGGTGCTGCATGAATAGAGAAAACAGAAAAAGGGTTGTGCCGTTCCCTTTCGCCAAAACTTCAACATCCAAATTTTGGCTCCACCCTCTGTCGATCCGACTGTACATGGGCAGGTATACAAAAATGCAGAAGTTTAATCTGTAATTTTTACAAAAGTCCTGGAGCTGTCGAAAGTCCTGCATCAACTGGCAGACCTTTGCTGACAAATAAACGGATAAAAACTGGGTGCAGGTAACACGGAGAAAGAGTACACATTGTTCAGTCAAAATTAATGTTGTTTACAACAAAAAATAATGTGATTTTTGTTTCAAAAATTAGTTAAAAAAGATTTTCTGTGGTTATTCACATTATGCCACATATGCTATCAATAAAGTTGTACTTGTGTTGAAACTGGAACATTCCTTTAAAAGCCTTTACTTCATTCACATGTCTGTGGTCACTGATCTATTGTTTGCTGTTGTGTTTGTGTTTGTGTAACAGAAACTGCGCTCTAAGGTTGAGCTGGAGCTTTTGAATGTCCCGGAAGAGCTCAGTCTGACATTTAATGCCACATGTCTCAATGGAGAGGTCATACCTGGGCTAAGATCCTGCTCTGGCCTCAAAAGAGGAGATACCGTCAGTATCCTCTTTTTTTTCTCTCTTTTTTCACTTTCTTTCCATCGCTCTAATATTCTCCATCCATCTCATTCGATTCTCATGTTGTTTATTTATCCTCTATATTAAATTCCTGTTGTTGCTTAACCAAGCCACTTATTCCAAAACTCCCCAAGGGTAAATTCGGTCCCTTCCTTCACTTTCAGTCTTATACTCACTCCGATGGTTTGACATATTCCACAAATAAGGAGGAGCACAGGAAATGTCCTTCCTAATGTGCAATCATCTGCCTTCCTTGATAAATGAGTTGCATAAAATATTGTGGTTTCACTCCCTTCCTTGTAAATGGTTAACTGTAAAAACGTCCACACATACAGAACAAGTGGGTGTGCCATTACTCATTTTGCTGAGTGTGTCTAGGCATCAGACTTGCCTTTTTCCTGTTCTCTGTCGTACTGCTCTGACTCACACCGCCAAGCCTTCAGTTCAGACTGTCTGTCATTCCAACACAGTCACTGTCAACAATGGAAGGATAAGACTCACACATGTCATGTACATGATGGCTAAACATCCACACAAGAAATACAAATATATTATAAATAAAATGTATTTAAAGTATAATTTTATTTTTCAACTGTTATATTATATTATATTATATTATATTATATTATATTATATTATATTATATTATATTATATTATATTATATTATATTATATTATATTATATTATATTTTTCTCAAAAAATTTGTCTTCAAATGGAGAATTAAAAAAACATTACATTATTGTGGCAGATGTGTAACTTATCGAAGTGACATTATAATATATTTTAGTTCATTTTAAATATAATAGTTAATTAATAAGTATTTTTAATACCAAATATAATTGAATATACACTACCATTTAAAGGTTTAGGGTATTTTTGAAATAAGTCTCTTATGCTCAACAAGGCAGCATTTATTTGATCAGGATTCTTTAATTAATTAAAAGCAGCATTTAACTGAAATAGAAACTTTTTGTAACAATGTAAAAGTCTATTCTGTCACTTTTGATCAATTGATTATTAATAAATAAATTAAAATTGTACTGACCCCAAACTTTTGAACAGTAGTGTGAGCGTAGCACTGTCCCACAGTTCTAATTTGTAATGTATAACAATAATGCATGTTTTTGAACACTGGTGCTCTGTAACAACCCTGCATTTCCTCAATATCTCCTTTACAGGTGTCCTTTAGCGTCGAAGCTCGGGCCAGGGGCTGTCCCAAGGAGAAGCGTAAGACCTTTACCATCAAACCAGTGGGCTTCAAAGACACCTTGCAGATCACAGTCAACTTTGAGTGTGAGTGTAAATGCCAAGCTAAGGCAGAGCCCGACAGTCCCGTTTGTCACCACGGCAACGGCACCCATGAGTGTGGAATCTGCCTGTGTAACCCGGGACGATTGGGTCCCAGGTGTGAGTGTGCAGAAGGGGACTACAGCCCCACCGAGCAGGACGCCTGCACCGGGCCGGACAAAGTGATCTGCAGCAGCCGTGGAGACTGCGTGTGCGGCCAATGCGTGTGTCACAATAATGATTTTGGCAAGGTGTGGGGGAAGAGGTGTGAGTGTGACGATTTCAGCTGCCTGCGGTACAAAGGAGAGCTCTGCTCAGGTAAGACATGATTTGGGGCAAGGAAAGAAGCTAGATGTACTTTGTTGACTGTGATAGTGTTTTATTATTTGACTATTGGTTTATAAATGGATGTGACATTAACAGTATGGAGTACCACAAGGCTCAGTACTAGGACCGTTGCTTTTCACCCTGTACATGCTACCCTTGGGAGATTTCATTAGGAAACATGGGGTTAGTTTTTACTATTATGCTGATAATACTCAGCTCTTTTTTTGGTTTTCAGAGGTTTTAATAATTATACAGGCAAAATGTATAAAATGCAGTGGCATTTCAATGCAAACAAATTATTCTAGACCTTTTTTATGATTAGACACTGAGAACTATTCTGAATGATGTTCTTGCATTTTTATTCTCCTGCCAACCACTCTGATAATATAACGGACGACTATAATGAGTCGGTTTTTTACAGTGAATCAAAACCATACAGTGCAAACCATACTGTCCCAAATGGCACACTTTATATGCACTTTCGGTCTTAAGTTCATGAGACCGTAGGGTGTCACATTGGTCATTTTAGGTTTCAGAAGGGTGCACTCGAGCGGTCAATATGCGCCCTCGATGCACACTTTTGCAGAGCCCGCACTGAAGCAAGCTCCGCTGCAGACTTCTACCAGACAGTCAAAATGGCGTTTACGTCACGAAAGTGCGGACTCGTCGGAAGACCGGGAGTGTTTCGGGTGCCATTTGGGACAGGGCCAGTGTAGTTTGATTCTCAGATGAATGATTCTTATGAGTCGGTTCTTTTTTGTGAATAAAAAACATACAGTATAGCCAATGTGGTCTGATTTCCGAACAAATTACTTTCGTTTGTTTTTGTGGATCAAAACTGTACAGTACAAGTGTAGTCTGATTCCACAAAAAAATTATTTTTATGAACTGTTCTTTTTAGTGAATCAAACAAATACAGTTTACAATTTACTTTATGATGTTTTATTAACAAAGTTGTAGTTACTGTCTTTTTGTTCGTGTGAAACTACTTTTTTTATAATAATTTTATTTAAAAAAGATTAAATGTAATGTTACCATATTTTATTGTTTCAGATTATATAGTTCATTATATAGACATGTTTTACTAACGTTTGACATTCGGAAAGTGTCTGAATATTTTTGTTTTCACTTTAAAATCTTACAACGGTCTTTTTTCGCAATCATTCGCTTGTATATTGTGCTGGTGTAATAATTGTTTTTAAAGAATGTCACTCGGTTTAATATTTTGTCAAATAATGCAAAGACACTCATACATTTTAAGTGTGACTTAAGGGTCCACATACTTTAGGGCTACTGCATCTCAACCTTGACTAACTCGCAACCAGCAGGATAAAGGCTCTGTTTTTCACAGCCTGTTATTTTGTACAAAAGTCTTTCGAGTAAGATTTTCGGTTCCCTGCCTCACATCACCTCAAAGGAATTACCTACAACAACACTAAAACGTCTCGTGCGTTAGTCGAGAACAAGCTCTTCTTATAAATAAACATGCTCTGTGGGACTTGGCAGGCTAAACCATGTGTTGACCTATTTGAGACGTGTGCTTGTTCTTCAGACGAGGTGCTGATGTTCCACTGGGGCGCGTTTGAGTTGGAATGGCCGAATAGTTTATGTAAAATTACAAAATACTGTAGTGGACCTCTTGAAGTTGTGTATCTCCTGGAAGGGGGTTGGTTTCTCGCTTAAGCAGAACCAGATCTCAGTATTCGTGATTCCAAAAGATTTCAGTGTACCTTTGAGGTCTTCAACTGAAAAAATGTTAGTCTCTTAAATCTACAAGAAGTTTCTTAAAGCCTGAATAGCATATCCCCAGAGGCCCAAAGTTATCCAGAAAATGCCTTTCTGCGTTGTCACACACTGTTGATGTCATTGAATCAAAAATAGCCCAGTGAGGGAGTAAAGTAGTGTTTGGGTTGATGTGAAGGGTTTGTACTGTTTTTCTGTGGGAAGAATAATTACATGCATTACAATGTTATTTTTTTGCATTTGGTTAGCCATTGTTTTATTTCCATTTTGTTTTTGATTTAGCTGCATCAGTGTTTTCAACCAAAATCCCTGATCACTCATAAACACTGTTTTGCTAAGGCATTGTAATCTCCTACACAAACATGCATACCGCCACAAATGTGTTTATAATTATAACTGTATATCACGCACAATGGGGCTCAGCATTCTGCCATTGAATGTCAAGTGAAATATAGTATATAGCCTAATGCTTATCATATTAATTCTGTCACATTCCTGACATTCACCAGCACCAGATGTCCATTTTTAGAAAACTCTGTGATTAAAAAACATACATGGATCTGTTTGACAACAGTTAAGCATGATTTCCAGTGGGGAATTTAGTTTGTGAACCATGGAAAGCCTCCACATAATATTTGGTAATAATGTGGAATGTACAAGCCTAAAAAAGGCTCATTACATAATGGGAGTGAACATTATTAATCCTGAAAAGCATTCTTGCAAGAGTCAAACATACAGTACAGCCACGTGGAATCGTCTCACTTATTTCCGTCTTTGTGTTATTTTTTTCCTTTCATGGCTCATTCTAGGTCATGGCACTTGTTATTGTGGGTTTTGCCAGTGTGATCCAGACTGGAAGGGGGAGAACTGCAATTGTTCTACTCGTACAGACACCTGTATGTCCAGCTTGGGGCTGTTGTGCAGCGGTCGTGGTCAGTGTGTGTGTGGGAGCTGTGAGTGCACTCAGCCTGGGGCCTACGGCTCCACCTGCGACAAATGCCCCACCTGCCCTGACGCCTGCACCCTGAAAAAGTGAGCATAATAGCTTACTACCATTCTACTCTTTCTGCAGTGTGTGTATATGCTTTGCACAGTATAAAATATTAAAAGTATTAAGATATTAAAATAACAATTTGGATTTCCAATTGGATGGCAGTCATTGCATTAAACATGCAATATGATAAGGTCATGTGACCACAATATTGCATAATACTATTTGAAATGCTTATTTTGCACAAGACATTCTGTTTAATATACTAAAAAAATTTATAGTGTGGAAGTACACAGTTTATACTACACAGTATTAAGTAGGCCAGTGGTTCTCAACCAGAGGGTTATTTTCATCCCCCCTGTCAACCACTTCTCTTTTTTTGAAGAAGAAGAATAATATATGAGACAGCCGAACTTTAATATTTTAAAAGTGTTGTGTTGACCTAAATTGATTAAAATCTTAATTTTTATAAATAATATAAATTTTCCTAGTTATGTCAAGCTCTAAAATATTTTATGGGTACAAATAAGTAGAACATATTTTTACATTTTTAATCAAGAGACAACTGGAAAAGTCATGGGGGCTTCGGATTTTTTTGTGGACAATAGGGGACCTTAAAGTCAAAAAGGTTGAGAACCAGTGAAACTACAGAACTAAAGAAACTAGTATTCCATTCCAAACATAGCCAATGAGTTCATAAGTTTATGTCGTCTTTATTTAAGTAAAATATTTTTACGTCTTTAAACTTTTTTCTCTCTCCAGGGACTGTGTAGAGTGTAAGCACTTTAAGAGGGGGAAACTCTTCGATGATGACACTTGCACTCGAATCTGCAGAGATGAAATCAGCCTGGTGGATGATCTGGGTACCATTATTACGTTCAATTTGTTATAGATAATAACCAAAACATTGGTAATTTAATGAACAACAATAAAAAATATTATTATAATAATTATATCAGTGCCAGCTTTTTTTGTAACCCTCTATTACTCTACAGTGTTCCATGATAAGAATGCAGTAAATTGCACTTATAAGGATGAAGATGACTGTGTGCAAAGGTTTCAATACTATGAGGACAACAGTGGCAAATCCATCTTGTCTCTAGTCAAAGAGCCAGGTAACACCATTTCACTACTCTCACTGCTAAAAAAAACTGTTTATCAGTGTTTACTGTGTTTCAAATGCAAGTCTCCATCTTTTTACAAAGATGGTTTTAGAAGATAAAAAGAAAGTATAGTATTCAGAGTACAAGTGCTTATTGTATTTTTGGATATTAGAGATTTGAGAGCATAGGAGTTTATAGGTGTTTGTGTAAGCGTATGGACGTGTCGGTGTATGTGCCGTGTGTCAACGGCTGTAAATTCAGGAGCCCGCAGTGAGAGTCTGCTGCTCTGCTTTAATGGACACACATGTGGAACATGGGCTCTATTAGTGGCACACACATCTCCAAAACCCAGGGAGCACCCCACCTTGTAAAAACATACCGCAATAAACAACATCCAAGCTACTGAAGAACCCGCTGACACAGTGTAATTCCCACTGGGACAGGAATGGTTCAGACAGGAAGCAAAGAGACAGACTCGGGACAATATAAGAGAGCTTACAGATTTTTTTTTGAAAATTCTGAAAAAAAGCGAAATCAAGGTACATAAACACTACCGTTCAAAAGTTTAGGGTTAGTAAGGGGTAGAATCTGTCAAGTTTTTTAGCGTTTATCAGCTGGAAAAAATCGTTCTGAAAGTGATTCCAACGATATTGTTTCTCTCTGCCAAATGGCAAGCCGTTTTAACATTTAATCCTTAAAACGTACAAGTATCTATTTTCATGCTACTAGTATTTTTTATAGATACTAGTATCTATTCCTTTAGGTATTAGTACTTATTAGGTACTAGTGCTTATTCTTTAGGGACTAGTACCTTTTTAAAAGATACTAGTACTTATTCATTAGATGCTAGTTCTTATTTATTAGATACTAATACCTAATAAACAGATACCTAGTACATTTTAAGGATTAGATTTTGCCATAGTGTCGTTGTGGACTGTGCTTTTCTTTTATGTTTAAAACGATTTTTAAAACTATATCTGTATTGTTATCATTATAGTTATCGTCCCTGGTGTGAGTGAGCATTTAGAGACTTGTAAAAATGTAAAAATTTTACCACCCCAAACTTTTGACCAGTAGTGTAATTAAAAGTAAACAGACTTTTTTGCCTGTTATATGAAAGATTAAAGGGGCATTTCACCCATTTGAACATTGTTTTTTATTTAAAGTGGGTCATATATGTAGTCGAAATGTAAAAGACATTTTGAATTTGGTGCCTTTGTGACCGAGAAAAGACAAAAAATAACTTCAGGACGCATTTGTATGAAAGACAACAACTCCCACAATGCACCACATTGCACAGCTCCGCAAGCCACTCCCACTAATCCAGAAAGCGCATATCTGCCTATAAGAGAAATCCCTCTTCCGTCTACAAGGCTAGCTACCACCAGAGCTTGAAATTAATTTCACATTCACACAAAATGTCTAGTTAGTTGGCGAACTCATTAGTGCATTACTCCTCGTTTGTATTTCTTTCGAAAAGGTGAATTATTGCATGGTACCTGGATGTTCAGTCAGAACATATGCGGTGCGAAACTAGGAAACTAGTTCACAACACAAACGTCCGTGTCCTCGTCTGATTCAGAGATTTCGTCCAGGAGAAATTGTCATCGTTGAAATTCTTTGCCGCAGGAGGACTCTATCTCTGTGTTCGTAGCGGTTCGTAGTTGCATAGTGAGATCACCGGCGCCACCAGTCCGCCCTAACTCGAGCCAGTCCGGGCTCCTCGTCCGCGGCAGGCAGGTCTTCTGCCTCGGCTGCTCTTCGCTATAATGCGGCTTGTAAAGGTAGCCACAAACACCTGATTCAAGCATCCGACTTCCGAAATCCTCTTCCTCTAGTCTATATCATATTGAGCACTCTCCTCCGCTATTGTCATAACTTTACATCTGTCTCCACAGCGCCTGTTAGCTTAGCTTCAAACAAGATGGAGGATATTGCTTTCAGTTTCAGAGAGTAAAGTCCCACCCACTGATCTGTAATAGGTCTGTAGCGTGAGCGGGTCCTGCCCCCTGGGAGAGATGAGGAACGAGTGTCTGTAGTCTCAACAGAAATCCCCCCCTCTTACACTTCCTCCTACAATGACGCAAAATGACGATTTTTGCGTCATTGTAGGAGGAAGTGTAAGAGGTAAATAACAGATTTCTCCCGTATCAGGGAAAAATGAAAGAGTGTTGCACGACCATTCAATAGTATGACTGGGTTTCTAACAATGCAAAGCTTAATGCAAATGGGTGAAGTGTCCCTTTAAAAAACATCTTTAACCACATTTATTTTCCTGTGTACTAGACTGCCCTAAAGGCCCTGATATCTTGGTGGTGCTCCTGTCAGTAGCTGGTGCCATCTTGTTCTTGGGTCTGGCCGCCCTGCTTATCTGGAAACTGCTCATCACCATCCATGATCGGCGTGAATTTGCCAAGTTCGAGGAGGAGCGGGCACGTGCCAAGTGGGAAACGGTTAGTGAAGTGTAAAAATACTCACAAAATACACTATGTGCATACTGCTGTACATTCTGTACACAGAGGCTAAGTGATCAAGGATTTTAGGATACATAGCAAAACACATTTTCACTCACACACCCCTCTGTTTAATGTAAAAAGCTCAAATTACTGTCTAAGTAGCTTGGTGAACTATAGATGTTGGCAGGATGGTTTTACTGTTTCAGTGGCATGCTGTTTTCCCCCTCAGAACAAAGGAAATGCCTCCGTACCTTTGGGCAAGTTTTGTTTTAAATTATCCAATGCTAATTAGGCTTTCCCCCTTGAGGTCTCGGGCCACATGTGAACTCTCTGATCCTTTTACTTCAGAGTTCCCCACTTAAACTTGACCACTTAACCAGCTAACAAAAATATGTTCCAAGAACATTTTGCTAACATTCCCATTTAGTTACTGAAACGTTATTTTTTAATGTTCTCTAAACGTCTAGTTTATTGCAGTCGCACTGAATCAATAATTGTATCCTTTAAAACTCATCTTTGATAATCAAAATGACATATTCAAGTTTTTTTCCTGTAAAGATTATTTTGTCATGCCTTTAAATAGCTTAAATGTATATAACCCTTGCTTTATTTAGTATACGTGGATCTTTAAATATGCAAAGTAGTCTCCGCCTCCACTCAATCACACCAGCTCGGATACCTGATCCATTCGGTCAACTGTAGTAAATGCTACATAATGGCATTTGGAAATATTGGTTTAATTCAGCCATATATGTTTGAACTAGAAACTGGTTCAGAAGAAGTGGAAGAGTTAATTATACAGGGTCGTCTACAAGTCTATGTGTCTAAAGTCAGACAGCTGCCTTCTAAAAAACATTAGTATCCTTAGAAATGCTTTGAACATCAGTGGAGAAAGGCATATAGTTTATCATAACATTGTAATACAGGTTACATCATATACATAATACACCCGATATATTGCTGTATTCAGTTTTTCCTGTCCCTTCTCAAAGGGTTTCTTATACTCAATGATAAGAAAAGCCCCATCCCGCATGTTGATGGGATTGGTTACATGTTTGTGAAGGTTGGAAACAGGGGCGGTGTCAGGAATTGCTCTGAGACATAAAGTTTGAGGATCCAAATGCAGTTTATTAGAAATCCAGAATCGTAATCAAACACAGGCAAAGGGTCAAGCACAGGAAGCCAGTCCAAACAAGCAAACAGGCAGGCAGGGGTCAGAGGCAATTAGGGAATCCAAGAAACAGTCAAAAATCCAAGAACCAAGAGACAAGAGACAAAAAAAAAACAGGTAGAATGCTCAGAGATGCAGTGTAACAACATACAAAACTTCGCAATGAGTGATAGGGTGAACCAGGCTTATATGGGGTGAGCTAAACAAGATAATGAGACAATGTGATAATGGATGAAGAGTCCGGGCAGTGAGTTATGGGAAATGTAGTTTGTGAGGGAATGACAATAGTCTGATGTGGAGTGCCCTCTGGTGGCTCTCAAGGGCACTCCAGCTGGTGACCATTACAGGCTTTGATATTCAGCAATGGTGCTGACAAATTAATTTGCACATGGTTTGTCTTAAAGCATATTAAAAACACCACATTGACATATAAACAACATTACAAACTTGATTTGCACCACAAGAGTTCTTTAAACATTTGGAAATTTGGTTATGCGAACATTAAGGGAACATTTTATCATTTTGCAAACATTATGGGAATGTTGCTTTTGAATGTTCTCTAAACATTCTGAAACAAGTGTTAACATTAAAAAAATGTTAGACGAACGTCCAACTAAAAAGTCTCCAACATTTTAAGAAAATGTTTAAAGACCCGATAACTCTGAATGATGTGAATGTTCTATTAATGTTACTGGAAGAATGTTTGCTCATAACTTTGAGAGAACCTAGACTGGTATAAATGCACACTGACTTTTTTTATTCTGACATTTTTATTCTTGTAGGGACACAACCCTCTCTACAAAGGTGCCACATCAACATTCACGAACATCACATATCGAGGCAAGGACTGACCGCAGAGAGCAGAGGATTAACTGGACAGCGTTCATAAATTTACAGTATATGGTTTAAAAGTGTTTCCTTCGAAGTTTCTCTTAATTTTAACTTTCTTCGAAGTTCGCTTTAATTGCGCAAATTGAACACGAACAGGAAACGGTTGTACATATTTTGTTGTTGTATATATGTAAAGTCAAAAATGGCACCTCTGTGGAAGTCTTTCTGTTTGTCACTGGATGAATGATAATCTTTACATTGGCTTCTTACATGACTATCTGTCAGCACTCTGTTGTCACACACACGACAAACCATTTCCTTCCTCTCTCTGATCCGTCACTCTGTGTAGTGACAAATATGAATGATAAAAGGCCTGAGCGATCTTTCCAACTACTGATAGCCTGTGGTAACACTGAATCCCTCATCGTGAACATTAAATATTCTAAGCTGTTCTCTTAGCTATATTAATATTATGCATCTACAATATCTTAGAGGTAGCTTTATCACACTGGCCTTTAGTATGCAGTTTTGGTAGGATTGTATAAAAATGTACAAAAAAATTGCTAAAGTTTTATGTCTTGCATTTTTACAAAATACACACCAAATATACACAATGTAATTATTTGTCTGGCTGAATGTGTTATGTGGTTGTAGGAGAGATGAACCCAATCGCAGACGGTATGCAATACACACAGATTTATTAAGACAAAACAGGGAAAACAAAACCCACGATGGGGCAAAACAAGGCTGGTGGGCAAAAACAAAGACAAACTACACTAGACTAAGATTAAACTGATAACTAGACAATAAACTAACAACAGCTACAAGATCAGGACTTTACAAGACAGTTCTTCACAGGGTACTCACAGGAAGGTTTACACACACTGAGAATCACATAAAGTATGGCAATGAACGAGCACAGGACAGCAAACACCAGGGGATTAAATGGGGAGAAACTAATGAGGGAAACAGGTGACAAGGGTAAAGCAATAATGACAAAACGAGGATAACAAGGAGGCGGGGCAAGAGAACGAGACAACACAAGCACATGGCCCAAACAAATGGCCATGTGCTTGCACATAAAACATGGGCCTGTCATGATCCTGCCTCAAGACCAGGGAAAATCAGACAGGAAGGCAGAATCATGACAGAATGACCTTAAAAGACAAAAAGTACCTCACGGCTCAAGTGCACAAAAAGTATAACAGTGCTCTCTAATATATGAAATCCTGGGATTTCTCTTTTTGTGCTGCCAGACATGTCACATAACATATGTTTTGTGTTAATTAAATAGTTAACCAGAAATGAATAAATATTTGTCAAATGTTTTATATATATATATATATATATATATATATATATATATATATAAATAATAAATTTAATGTGATACACCTAAGTGTAATGTCATTACCTATCCTAATATCTAGTGATGGCACATACTTAAATCTTAATAGCAATAAACAAAAACATATACATTTAACATGATATATGTATCAATGTTTTTTTATGTTAAGTTTAGTCTGGTTAAAATGTATTATTAACATTATTTTAATTACTATTAATTGATATTATTTTAATCATATTTAATAACGACTGATTCTACATTGGCTGTGCGAAGGTTATGTGTGGAACTACAGCACCACCTACTGGACTGATAAGTGATTGTGTTTCCTTCTTTATCAAGGTGTGAGATATTTAGGTTTATAGGTTTTACGTGCAGCAAATAATTTACAATAGGAAATTTACATTTACTGTATATCCTTCAATATATTTTGTATGGACATTTTCTGAAATCTGACTGACTCTCTCAAGTGTAACAAAGTATCCATCCATGTTATTATTGCAATGTTAAATATATGTAAATGGGACAGCTGGTAAATCCGAAACACTTTGTCACACCAGATATCATAAAGTGGATCATTCATTGCTAATCGCAATCACATATAATTATGTGCGTATTGTTAGGCGATACTAAAATAATTATAATAAGTTAATAATAACTGTAGCAATTTGGATTATATTTCCAAAACCAAGAGAATAAGATAACTGTCACACTTTATCTTTATTCACACTATTTAAAGTTTCAGATAAAATAAATAAAAAGTAATATGTGTTGTTATGTTATTTAACTAACGTATCAGAATTCACATTTATAAATTGTGAATTCAGGTCTACAACTAAATAATTAATATATATATATATATATATATATATATATATATATATATATATATATATATATATATATATATATATATATATATATATATATATATATATATATATATATATATATATATATTTATTGTAACATTATTCCACAAAATTTTCAGCTCTGGCAAAATAAATAAAATAACTAACGTCATTTTTAACTAACACGTTTTGTATTAACGTTTCAGCCCTAAATAAATAAATAAATAAATGTTACGTTATTTTCGTATTGTAAGAGGCGTCGCCAGGATCACTTTACGTGCACGTCAATGGGGAGAGAGAGAGAAAAAGAGAGAGAGAGGGGATGCTGAAATACTGAAGACTGTGTGCCAGGATCACAGTTAGTCCTACGATCAGCGTCAAAGATCCTGGAAATGTGCAGGTTAGTTCATTAAATCACATCTCAATCTTTACACATAATGCAGATCTTTAAAAAACGCAGAGGATCACACAGATAATCAAAAATAAGACAACACCCTGGTGCTCTTCATGAGCAGCATCTCATCCACTAACGTAAACGCTAGCATCTCACGTCAATCACTATAGGCACATAAATGCGTTACGACATAATTTTAATGTCAATGTCATATCTGTTCGTGTAAATTAAAAGCGCACCATCACTGCTGTTGTTGTTGTTAGCCTAACGTCAGCTCGGCTAGCTCGCGGCGGCTAACTGTTACGTTAGCTAATGTACCGGGATTCGCTATTGTGAAAATTGAAGGGTTATCGTGGTGCCTGTGGTATTTAAAGAGAAACATGTCAGCAGTGATGTTTCTGGTCCTCGATACATATGTTGGCAGCAGATTTGATGAAGTAGAGATGGCATATTTATCGTTTAGGCTAACGTTAGTTGTTAGACCGACAGTGTAAATAAGCCTGACTGTCATCTGGACAGAGCGCATCAGCTCCTTAAGAGTTTATAAGGACTGAAATTCAACATTTAATTTTTAAAAAGGCTATATTCTTTGAAGGTGTATTATTTTCCAACTTTGCCCCGTTAGTTATCTTAGCGTGCATAATAATATGATGTTTCTCAAATGAATAGACTTATTTTAAATGTCTATTTTCTTTTGCTAATAATTAGCAATATTTTAAACATCTCTCCTCCTTTCTCTATTTTGTGAACGCATTTAATTTCTCAGAGGATGATTCAATTATTCATGAGATTATTTTTGCCACTCTTTATTTGCTTAATTTTATATGCGAATGTTTTACATTTTAATAAATAAATAAAAAGTTGTAATGCATAAACATTACATCACAATTAATTAGCCTAATTTCCCCTTCCTCTGCGGATCTGCTGTGTTTCAGGAGAACTGTGAATACAGTGTTTTCATGTGGTTCCATCAGTTGTTGACAGTTTTTATTTTACAGACATCATGTATAACCAACCAGAACTCTTTTTCAGTGAAAAAAATAGGAAAATGACATGAATATTGTAAGCAAAACAGATTTTAATAAATGGATACCAGCTTAAGTTTGACTTGAAATGAGAAATCATGATTAAGAAAGAAAGCATTACATAAGGAAACAGAAAGAAAAATAGAAAGGTGGTGAAGTGTGGGTGTGGCGGGAAGGCTTGGGAATTTTAGTTGTCTTTGTGCTTTAAAACAGTGTCTTGTGAAAGTAGAACAGATTGTCCCAAGACATTGAGTTTAGTACATCTGACTAAATATTTGTTGTCTTAACTGTTCTTCTGGTTCTGTTTAGTTTTGAAATCATAGTTCCTCAGTAAAGAGCCTTGCTATGTCAGGCTATGACCTATAACCAGAGGGCGATTGTGTCCTGGCGTTTGTGAACGGGACACATGGAGCTTCTATGGGTTTGTTGGATCAGACTGCACGCAGTTCTATTGATTATTTGGGATACCAGTAGCTGAGTGTGAACTGAGGTGCACGCTGCTGCCAGTTTAACTTTACACACATGAATGCGTTCAGATTGTGAAATCAGAGGTGGGTCAACTGGTGGGTCATGACCCAAAAATGGGTCACAGGTCTGTTCTGATGGGGTCATGGATACAAAGCAATGCTAAATGCAAATAGTCATGCAGCTAAATAAATACACTACTGTTCAAAGGTTTAGGGTCATTGAGATTTTATTCTGAAGAGACGCTTTAAATTGATCAAAAGGTGAGAGTAAATACTTTTAAATTGTTAGAAAAGATTTCTATTTTTAAATAAATGCTGTTCTTTTGAACTTTATATTCATCAAAGAATCCTGAAAAACTATCACTGTGTCCACATAAACACTAAGCAACACAACAGTTTTCAACATTGATAATAGCAAATAGCAAAATTAGCAAATTACAATGATTTCCGAAGGATCATGTGACACTGGAGACTGGAGTGATACGGGAGCTGCCAAAAACAAATAAATTACATTTTAGGAAATTAGAAAACAGCTATTTTAAGTTTAATATTTCACAATATTACTGTTTTCACTGTGATTTTTATAATATAAATGCAGTCTTGGTGAGCATAAGAGACTTCTTTCTAAAACGTTGTCAAATCTCGCCAACCCCAAACTTTTGATCAGTAGTGTAGACTTTCAACTTTTAAAAGGAATGATGAAACATTTTCCACATCTTTTGTGGTTGAAGTCACAGGCGTGTATCCAATAAAACTCCGGCTGCGTCTGAAATTTCCTACTACATAGTATATAGCCAATTTTGGCGTGATATGTTTTCATCCTCAAAAACCATAACATGTTGCATTAATATTTTTGCATATTATTTGGCTAATGCAGTTTATGGTAATATCAATATTTGATTTTGATTACATTTTTGTTTACTTTTGTATGCTAAAGAAAATGTGTGCTTTTTGTGTAATCTCACAGGTTTATCTGTCATGGATGCAAATATAATACCAAAATTCGCCTCCAAAGACGAGGAAATTGACTTCTGGAAGACTCTTTCGCTGAAGTACAAGAAAAAGTAAGTGGCGGTACAGTGAGCAGCATTGAGCTCAGACACAGATCAGGTCTCTGTTTTGTAGTCTGACGCCTGAGAGTTTCTTTTATGTTGTCCTGCTATTCATATTTTCTTTTTGAAAAAAAAAAAAAAATTGCTTGCCCTGAAGCAATGCATGTGAATGCTGGGAATAAAACCAATGCAACCTGTTCCCTTACACAATGACGGCCATATCAAGGAATTTGCTGAATGTTTGAAGACTTCTCAGTCACATTAGTCTGTTTACCTTATGCAATCCGTCACAGTGGGAATTTCCTTCAATGGGTTTAGCTTTTGTGATTTGATAGACTCCCGCTGCTAATTTTACCATTGAAAAACTCTTAGCGGCATTGTAATCACAAGCTTGTTGCTTGGTAAATTGCATCCCAAAGCAGCATTTCTTAACTCCAGTGTGGAGCGTTTCAGATTCCCTTTATGTAACGGCACCCGGATCATTGGCAGGAAAAGGGGGGCAGCCGATGACATTTACACACACAAAAACGTGGTCCACCCAAGTTTGCGATTAACGGTCTTCTGTATGGGTTACGTCTGATTACATAAAAAACAACTGACGGGGGTTTAAAGCTCAAAGAAATCCCTCTATATAATCTGAACGAGAGATTCAATCTACATTGTGTGACATCTGTCTGTCAAAAACATCCACAATTGTGTGTTTAGCTTGTCAAAGAGAGGTGTGTTATTAATTTTCTAAGCAATGGGATGGTTTTTCGCCTGGTGGATGGGATGAAAAATCCCATAGATCTACTTGGACCGAGGGAACCAAGTCATAGAGATTTGTGGAGTGGGCTTTTTTGATTTGGGCTGGTTAGCAACCACCCAGAACACACTAGCAACCACTCAACAACATGCTGAAAACACCCAGAACACCTTAGCAACGGCTTATTAATGGTTACCTTGTGGTTTATGTGTGCCATCGTATCGTCACATTTAAAGGGGCTTTATGTAGAATTCAGAAACCCTTGTTATTAGTTTGTTTCGCGTGTCATAGAACGCAAGAGATAATGCTCTCGGGAGCATGTGTAAACGTCACATCCTTTTGATTTTCCCAACAAAAGCAAAAGTCCTTTACATAAAAATCAGCCTACAGGCTTTCATAGACAACCTAGGAAATCTGGGAAGGCCTAGTTGTTGTTTTTGTAGCTACATTACGCATTGGTAATAAAAAACGCTATTAACACATCACAATTCGTACATATAGCCCCTTTAACTGAATAAAACGCTATTCACACCAGTGTTATTTTCATTGAGATACTATTTTTATAAATATTTTTAATACGTTTCTATTTGTGCATTTTCTATTTTCATTTTAATTAAAGTTTTAGTAATTTTATGTTTTTTTGTCGTTTTTGTCTATATAGATTTTATTTATTTTTATTTCAGTTTTTTTTTTCCAGCTGTTGAATGATTAAAAACATTGACAGCCAATCAGAATCCATTTGGCTTTAAAAAGCTTGCGCATTTGAAGAGGCAGCCTGCAATAAACACAAATGTATTATGTGCTGGTGTCGATGCTAATATAGTTTTCTTTATAATTATTTTTACAGTTATTGTTCTTGGTGTGAACGGGCCTTAATACAATGTTAACTGATGACATACAAATAGGAATCAGCTCTTCTATCAAAAAGGGGTCATTTGATTTGCCTTAGAGCTGTTTTAGCAAAGCACATCATAGTGTCTGCAGGGTGTCTCTTGTTCATTATGATTTAAGACACACATTTGAAGCACAGGCTCCTCTGGGTCTCTCTGAAATGCGATACTACCCAGTTCTGACCCGCTAGTAAAACACCCTAATCAGCACTTCAGAGACTGAACAGAAATGAGTCACAGATGTTGTATGTTGCTGATTCTCTCCTGTGCTGCCAGGGCATCATGTACTTTTCTCACGCTTGTGGTCTCCTTTTCCCTGGATGAACAGGTTGTCCTACCCTGTCTCCTAGCTCACGTGGCTGGAGCATGACTGGGTAGGGAAATACTGCTCCGATGCCATTTTTAGATCCTTCCCATAATGCTGGCTGGTGATTACATAAAGAGGCCTAGGGCAGCGCTCTCCTCTGGTCACTGGTACACTGTAAACAAAACTGTTTATTTACAGCAGATCTGCTCCATGAACCCTGCCTCATTCACACTGTGTTAGTAACAGAGTCAGCTAAGATCACATTCAATAAATAAGTTATGAGTATTTTTTTATACTCTCTATAGTCTCTTATGCTCACCAAGGCTGAATTTATTTGAGTATAAGTACAGTAATATTGTGAAATATTTGTAATTTGTTGTTCAAAATACTGTTTTCTATTTAAATATATATTTAAAAAGCCGTATTTTCAGCAGCCACTAATCCAGTCTTCAGTGTCACATGATCCTTAAGAAATTGTTGCTGATCTGATGCTCAAGAAATAGATTTTTATTATCAATGTTGAAAACTACGGAGCCCATAAGGGACATGGTGATGGAAAAATATATTTCAATGCTTTTGCGTTCCCGTGAGATACTTTGCGTTCACTTACATAACCTTTGCGTTCCCTTGTAAAACTTCGGCATTTCCTCAAAAAACTTTGCTTTCACTCGCAAAATCTTTGCGTTCGTTGCAAAACCTCCCATCTCATATTTTTTTTCCTCATCATGTCCCTTTAGGGCCTCTGTAGACAGTTGTGCTGCTTAATATTTTTGCAGACATTTTTTTCTTTCAGGATTCTTTGATGAATTCTAAGATCAAAAGCACAAAATAGAAATCTTTTGTAACATTTTAAATGGTTCACTGTCACTTTTGATCAATTTCATGCATCCTTGCTTCATAAAGGCCCGTTCACACCAAGAACAATAACTATAAAGGTAACTACAACGATAACTATATTATTGTCCACACCAACGCACAATGTTGTTCTGTTCATCCTGAGCATGTGCTGCAGTTTTGTCATCGGGTCGCGTTAAACGGTCAAGCTCTTTAAAGCATGATGGATTCTGATTGGCCGTCAATGTTTTTATTGTTTATCAACTGGAAAAAATAATTCTGAAAGTGATGCCAACATTATCGTTTCTCTGTGCCGTTATCGTTATAGTTGTGGACTATTCTTTTATATTTAGAACTATCTTTATCGTTATAGTTATTATCCATGGTGTGAACGGGCCTTAAAAGTATTTATTTCTTAAAAAAAAAAATCTTATTGACCCCAAACTTTTGAACACTGCTGTAAATTAAAATTTAAGTCACCTCAGCACTTCCCTAATTGAGGTGTGTGTGGTTTGACAGAGCATGTTAGCATTTGGTGTTCAGTAGGCTATAGTTCAAGGCAAGCACTGTTTAAGAAATACAAACGAATAAAGTTATTTATATATTCTGTTTTATGCATATGTCATTAGCTAAAGGTTGTTAAACAGTATCCTGATGTGTGTGTTAAGTTATAAGGAGGCACACGAGGAGTTGCTGGAGTTCCAAGAGGGGAGCAGAGAGCTAGAGACAGAGCTGGAGACACAACTGGGCCAAGCGGAGCATCGCATCAGAGACCTGCAGTCGGACAATGAGAGACTGCAGCACGAGCTGGACTCTCTGAAGGTCAGGAGAGTGTGTGAGCTAATCACAGGCTGAGCATGTGTAAAGATCATTAAAGCGAGGGCAGGTCTTTGCTTTCTCTTTCCTGTAGGATAAGCTGGAGTATCAGTATTCTCAGAGCTATAAACAGATCTCCGTACTGGAGGACGACCTCAGCCAGACTCGAGGCATCAAGGAGCAGCTGCATAAATACGTCAGAGAGTTAGAGCAGGCCAATGACGACCTGGAGAGAGCTAAGAGGTCAGAAGGCATCATCTTACCCTTCATCAAACATTTCCAGAATGTAAACTGTATCACTGCCAAAATACTTCGCTAAAGATAACATAAAGTGGCATTAATGTTGCATTTAAATTCCATAATGTGATCTAGTTCCTTAAAAAAATGATGACTTAAAGGGAAGCTAAACTACCGTTCAAAAGATCGATTTTGGGACAGTGTCTCTTATGCTCAAAAATATGTAAAAAACGTAATATTGTGAAATATTATTATTATTCGAAACAACTGTTTGTCTATTTAAATATATTTTACAATGTATTCCTGTGATGGCAAAGCTGAATTTTCAGCATCATTACTCAGCATCACATGATCCTTCAGAAATCATTCTAATATGCTGATTCGGTGCTCAAGAAGCATTTCATATTATTAACATTATAATAACAGTATTATTATTATATTGTTATTATTTCTTAATATGTTGAAAACAGTTGTGCCATTTAATATTTTTGAGAAAACCGGGATACATTATTTTTAGGATTCTGTGATGAATAGAAAGTTAAAAACAGCATTTATTTGAAATAGAAATATTTTATAACATTATAAATGACACTTTTTATCAATTTAAAGCGTTCTTGCTGAATAAACTGATTAATTTCCTTTTTTTTATCTTACTGTCACTTTTGAACGGTAGTGTTTGAGTGCATGTTGGGTGTACAGTATATATTTGTTTGGTTTTTGTAAGTTTTTTGTGTGGATTTTATTGGATAATTTGGTTAATATGATTGATATTATTGGTTAGTAACATTTTCCCCCGCTCACACAGCCTTTGTTACATCAGCAAAAAAAAAAAAAAAAAAAAAACCTTCTGGGAAAGTGACACTTAATCAATTCTGATGAAAGTTTATACAAACAATATTTTTTTAGAATAATGTACACTTGTGAATTGTCCACAATTAGACATTTATTAAGGAAATAAATGGTGTTTATGTCATCTTTAAAGAGTTCTGCCCTCATATGCTTTTCCACTACTCTACAGTAATTTATAGTTTTATTCTGCTTTATTCTGGTACCACAGAGCCACGATTACATCTCTGGAGGACTTTGAGCAGAGGCTGAACCAGGCCATCGAAAGGAACGCCTTTCTGGAGAGTGAACTGGATGAGAAAGAGTCTCTCCTGGTGTCTGTGCAGAGACTAAAAGATGAAGCCAGAGGTATTTATCGACTTTTGTCATGCGTAATTATAGCTAGTTCCTCATTCTGTGCTTCTCAGGTATGTACACAATCTGTTCTGTCAGTAAAAGGATTTTCCTGCTTGATTGTGGAATGAAGTCATGTTACATACTCATCAGCATTATTGTCTGCAAGGGAAAGTTATGGATCGATATCTTGTACATTGTCTTAACCCACGGGTATGTGACTGTTTTGTAGATTTGCGGCAAGAGCTTGCGGTGCGAGAGAGCCGGCCGGAGGTGACGAGAATGTCGGCCCCCAGCTCTCCGACTCCAGACAATGACAAAACCGACTCGGCGGTCCAGGCTTCCCTCTCTCTGCCGGCTACACCTCTCAGCAAGAACCTGGACAATGCTTTCACTAGCCAGACGGGTAGACGGATAGATTTCTCTCTGAGATGTATGCAGTGCCACACATGTTTGCGCGACTTACTTGGTTCTTGTCTTTTTGCAGGTCTGGCCAACAGCTCAACTAATGCAGCCCTCACTCCATCTGCTAGAATATCAGCGCTCAATATTGTAGGCGATCTACTGCGCAAAGTTGGGGTGAGTAAAAGCTGTAGACTGAACTTTTGATCTGAACGAAAGCTATTCAGACATATAATTGTTCAGTTTTGTTTTTTGATCGCCGTTTGCTTAAACGAATTTGGTGTTTAATCCAAGAGTTTGTTTTGTTTCTTAGGCTTTAGAGTCTAAGCTCACAGCCTGCCGAAATTTTGCCAAGGACCAGGCAGCCAGGAAGAACTACGTCACAAATGTCAACGGCAATATAATTAACGGCGACCTTTCAAATTACTCCCACTCGCTCCACACATCCTACTTCGACAAAGCGTGAGTTGGCCATTTTGTTCTGCCACATTTCAGAAAAAAATCAATCAATAAACCATTAGATGTTGATGAGCAGTTACTTTATTTGATCTACGTTACTCATAATTACATTGTGTCCTTCTGATTTCAATCAGAAGCAATTGTACAATTTGTTTCGCATAAAGGGCTATTATGAAAAAGTTGTTCCAATACTAATTTTCTTGTGTGAGGACTAAAATGAAGGGCAGATTTAAGAATCTAAGTGTATCTAAGTGATACAGAAATAAAATTCTCTCAGACCTGTGTGTGTTTCTCTCCTCAGCAGAAGAGAGAGGGTCATTTTCCCTGCGTTGCTCTTGGGTAAATGATCCAACTAGCAGTTTTATGTGGGGATTCATGCATGCTAGTTAACACCCCCTGCATATGACTTGAAGTACAATAATCCACTAGGTTAAGATCATATCATCTCCACTAACATCTTTGGTGGTGGCTCTAATTGTCTGCGAAGGTTCACTCCATAAATTTGCTCAAATGTGGTTTATTTAACTGAATCTAAGAGGACTGGGCCAATGTTTTGACTCTTACCTGAAGATTCAAAACAAGAAAGGCCCTTTTAAAAATCCTGACATTTATGGAGTTCACCTTGAGTGCTAAACTACGAATTTCTCTCCTCATCTGTCTGTCGGTATGAACTGAATTGCAGGATTCGACTGTTCTAGTCATTAGTTAGATCATGTTCATTCTTCTTGTTAAAGTCAACATGAAAAAACATTTGCAGCTCACTTTACTTCCATGGCGTGATACATTTATGAGTGAAACTAGATGGTCAATGATTAAAATATAGGAATTATTTCCACTGCCATTCACAAGTTTGATTTATTGTGTTTTTATTGATTTATTGATCAAAAACAGTAATATTGTAAAATATATTAACAGTTGAAAATGTAACTGTTTTCTATTTTAATAAATTGTAAAATGTGATTTATTTCTGTGATGGCAAGCTGAATTTTCATACTCCAGTTTTCAGTCACATGATCGTTTAGAAATAATATTTTTGTGGAAAGCGTAATGCATTTTTTTTAGGGGGAATCTTTCATAATTAATAGAGTGTAAAAAAAAACATTAATTTGAAATGGTAGAGACTTAATGTTGTCTCTCCAAACTTTTAAATGGTAGTGTACCAGCACAAACCAGTAAATCTACAGTAGCTAAAGCTGAGCATGGCTGGACAAGTTGAAAAATGTAGTTGTTTCAGGCCAATTTTAATAAAAGTTTATGAAGACAAATATTTTTTAACATGAATCCAATGAATCATGCATAGTAAGAACAGGAACTCGCATTACAAAAATAAAGTGTATCAATTTTAATTTCATGTTGACTTTCAGCATGTTTAATGAATAAGAAGCTTAATTGTCATTTAATGCATTTGACAAATAGAGTCATCTCAAGAATCTGCGAGTGTCTTTTGGATCAGGAGGGTCTAGATGATCCACACCTCTACCGCAGTGTAACGCAGCTCACTGCAGTGCTGAATCAGTGTGTCCTGGGAAAAACGGTACAGAGAGGACGTCCAGGGCTTGTGTTTCTGCTGCGTAAGACTTAGCAGATCTTTAGATGAGCTCTCTACCGAAATCCAGAGAGTGTTTAGATCAGAATAACAGGACAGCAGAGGGCCTTTGCAGTCTCCAGTATACTTTAATGATTTGATTTTGTAACAGTGTAGTACTATTACGTTCATGTGTTTCAAGGCAACAAGAACAGACACAGCGATGCGTGGCTGATGACGGTCATCAAATTACCTTTGTACTGATGGACAGTAGAGTGGTTGTGTCTGGTGTCTCTCGGGGGCGTATTGAGTGGTTTGGGCTGTTAGATACGGCCTTAGAAAATATACAGTTTCAGAGCTTGTTCTGCTTGCTTATCTACACCAATTCACTTGCGTATGAGCTTTGCTGTGCATATTAACTGTCCTTTTGGTTTTAGGAAACCTGCTTTTTTATGCCAAATCCTGTCTAGTTTATCCAGTTGGTGTGGAGTGGACTTCAAAACAATACTAGCAATTCTAATATTCTAATAATTCTAATAGTATGGTCTGATGGCTTGCATTGTGCAGGGCTCAAACGCCTCATTTGAAGCATCTAACCTCAGTCTTATGTTTCTGTGAGCACAGCAGGACAGTGAACGGTTTGGACCCCGGCGCCGTGACGAACATCAAAGCCCCGCCGTGCTCCAACTCTCCATCCGGCCTGGTGCTCACCGTGTAACACTTAAAACACTCTCACTCCATTACATCCACTGAAAGAAGCACTATACAGCAATATAACTGTTCCTTTTAATACACTACTGAATCTGCGTCGAGATTACAGTGGGTTACAACAAGGTTAGTAATAATGCCCAACTGTAGCAGCACCTCATACTAGTCTTTGTTGCAATATCCTACATTTTACTGCTGAAATACCTGTTAATATTTCCTAAAGATGTATATACCCATCTAATATATTTATGGTCACTGTTAATTTAGATATAAGCATATACAGTATGTACATAATTTAGTTTTCTTTGCAAATGTGATGTCTTTTAACACGGTCTAAAAATTTATTTATTGCTGTAGTGTTGGAAGGCAATGTATGTGAGATCTGAAAACAAAAGGGAATTTACACTATTAATATATGTTGTGCGACACATGCAGTGTTTGTGTATAAGAAGGTAGAGCTGATATATAAATTATATTCTGTATATTGAAGGAAAAGGGAAGATGAAGTGTGGCGATCTGACTATCTAGACTTACATGTGCACTTATATCCCCAATTGTTCAGTCTTGGTTCACAAGGTCAATTTTTTTTCCCGGGTAAGATTTACATTAAGTGCTAATGTGTGCCTCAGATGAGTGAACTTACCGTATTTTTGTCCCTGAAATGTGGAAAGATTAGCTTTGGCTTCAGCAGGTTTGCATTTTGAACATTGTTTCGGTCATATTGACAATTGACTGCTTTAGTAATACTGTTTGACACTTTTTGATTCAGGTTGGTTTCCCAGCCTCTAGTATTTGTTGGAATTATCCATACATTTATTTTTTCCTTGTTGTGAAGGACAAATCTTATTCATTTTGGTTTGAATAGTGCAATGTGTTAAAAAGGCACTTTTTGTTACTTTTGCGTGCTCAAATAAATGGTAGTGTTCTCATGAGTCTGTGTTATTGTAACAAACATTCAAATAAAAAAGAATGTAATATTACAAACAGAAGAACCTCAAAATAAGGCTTTTATGCAACCTGTTTTTTTTTTTTGTATTATTTATATTGCATTTATTCATATTTTTAATTGGCTATTATTTTCATACTTATATTGATTTTATTGGCTTCTTGATTTAAATTATTATTTTTTATTTCAGTTTTAGTCATTTTAGTACTTCAACTTATTTTGTCTCAAGTTAGTTGCCAAAACAATGTTTCTAATCTTTGTTTAAATTTAAGATTTAAACACTTTGTTATTCTGGTTGAAACTTTCTTCACACCTTGATAGCAATCAATAAAAGAAGTGGTCTAAATATTATACAGGGTTCCCACACCTTGGTTAACTTCAAATTCAAGGACCTTTCAAGGACTTTCCAGGTCCAATACCCTCAAATTCAAGGACTTAATGTACCACATCCAACAACAAACGTTGAGGTACCATCATAGTTTTGTGTGCGCGTGAACGTCATGGCAATGTACAACACAAAGTACCTCACGCGGGAAACACTTTACGTAGCACATAAATGCGCGTAACTAACGTAAATCAAGCAAGCTAGTATGCATAGGCCATGAAGTGTTGGTGAAATAACACATTAGCGGACCGGAGTGAATGTGGAATTGTTTTCCAGAAAACTTCTTGCGCAAAATAAATTCAAGTACTTTCAAGGACCTGTATCTATCTCTATGTATGTTTATTTAAAAAAAAAAAATCCAGGGCCTTGAAAAAAAAAAAATCAGATTCACAAACTTTCAAGGACCCGTGGGAACCCTGATTAAAAAATGTATATCTTCTGTGGAAGTCTCGGGACCAAAAAATGTTTGTCTGAACATTGCAGAATCTGTGTTCATTCATTTTGGAGAGCAGGATCTAATGCAAAGCTAGCTTGCTATTGCTAACCTCTCTGAAATTGCCTACCCTACCTTTAAATTAAACAAATTTCATTATTTTATTTCAATTAATGAAAATTATTATAATCACAGTGCAACAACTGATTTATCCAGATTTATTTTTGTAGGCTTTTTAAACTGGTGAAATCAATATTAAATGTTAATTAAATATTCATAAAAATGTTATGTTTATAAAATCTAAGCATCTTTTTTGTGGCAGAATTGAGGAACGTCTAGCTTTGGCCCATTAATTCCTGATTTCCACCATTTGCTTCATTTACATTTCATTACATTTGTGTGATGTAAAATCCTCTTGCAAATCCAACTGTTGCAGTTAAATATGATCAAGGTAACCAATTCAAATCATTATTGCCAACAAAACAGCTATAGGCTTTGTGTAGTGTTTGGCTAAATTGTACTTGCTTTATCACCCATTGACTTTCCATGCAACTTCTGTCCCATTTTAGCAACAACAAACAAAATCTTCTTGGCAAAAAATGTCCCACGTGTTCCTGGTCAGTGCTGGTTTCCTCAGTTCAGGGAGAAGTCATCATCTCAGCTGCCCCCTGCTCTCTTCTTCTCTGTAACTTCATCGAATTGTCTCTGTCTTCTTTCCAGCACCTCCTGTCGCTTGGCCTCATTTCGGGATCGCTCCTGCTCCCTGAGATCTGCCACGTCCTCCATGAACAAATGCCTTTGTGCACAAGGCACAATCATAATATGGGTTATCAGACATCACAGCAAAGATATTATTTATTATTTATGGATCTTGGTTATAATGTATCAACACGTGCTTTGTCTATACTCATTTAACACTGCCGTACTGAACAATACTATGGTCTATACACAGTATTATTTCACATTCTAAACACTATTACAATACACATGCACAGTGTCAATGTCAAGGGGGTGTGTAAACGTCATCTCACCTATTCATAAATGCTGTGGCCAAGCCTACGAGCAGTGTCCCAAAAAGAATCGGTTTTGTAAGGCGCTTCCCAGTGGATAGTTTGGACTGTTTCATGCTGGAAATTTATAGTCGTTGTGAAAGCAAACAAAACAGCTAAAGTCTCCGTTAAACAGTAGTTCTTCTGACATTCACACGGATGAATATATACTGCACATATTACCCCCATGCACTACTTCCGGCTCTTGCGTTAGAAAATAGATCGCCTCATTTGTTTGAGATATTGTCTTACGAAGTAGAGGGAATGCTCTAAATAATTTACCCAATATAATTTAATATTATGATATTTTACTGGTAAGCAGTTTTATGACGAATGAACTTTAAATCAAAGGAACTACAGATAACGGTTAATGCGGGGAAGTGTTTATTGACGGACCAGTCGTGTTGAGCAGCTTCAGTGATGGGGAAACTCATTGATCACATAGATTTTCTGGATTAAATTCATTTGTATTTATAGTTGAATGATAGAAGTTTGTAGCAGAAGCACAAATGACTTTCATCAGCATTATTCTGTACGAGTAAGTCACGTCTGCATCTGTCTCATAATATTTTCTTAATTGCTGTTTTTATTGTTCTCGTTTAGTATGCATTTTTAAATGTGTAGATGTACAGTATAGTATGGTGCATTTGCATCTCTCAGTATTACAAACCTTTTTGTCTATATCTATCTATCTGCCTGTATTACAAACTTGTGATATAGCTTTACACTGTTATAAAACTGCCTCTATCTATCTATCTATCTATCTATCTATCTATCTATCTATCTATCTATCTATCTATCTATCTATCTATCTATCTATCTATCTGTCTATCTGTCTGTCTGTGTCACTGCACGTGGTAATAATAAAACTGATCTCTATCTGTCTGTCTTTCTGCAGGTGTTAAACCCATGTTTCCCACAATCCATCTGTAATGGCAAGAAAGAATCAATTTTCTGCGTCTGACAGGTTTGAGTTCCTGCAGGGGCTGGTCACAGAGTTTCAGGACACTGACAGTGAGGGTATGTCAATGGTTGCAGATGCACTGCCTATATATATATATATATATATATATATATATATATATATATATATATATATATATATGCTTGATTCAGTTTGTGCAATCTGCATTCCTTCACTGACAAACTATAATCAGTACATGCAGTAATTATTTACAGTTGTCTTTCTAATAAAAGCATTAGGTTTTCTGAAAACTGCATCATTTGTCTTTTCACTTCTTGGCAGAGTTTAAAGAGCAAGTTCTGGCAAACCTGGCCAACTTTGCCTATGATCCATCCAACATGGAATCTCTGCGAATGCTCCAGGTCACTGAACTTTTCCTGGACATGCTGACAGAAGAGAATGACAACTTTGTGGAGTTTGGAATTGGTTGGTATAGCTGTAAGGTTGTTGTGTAATATATCTATTTGCTGTTACAATCTGTTCACATGAATCAACAATGTTTGAAATCACACAGGTGGTTTATGTAACCTCAGCATGGAGCGCGAGTCCCGTGATCAGATCCTGCAAAGCGGTGGAGTCCCATTAGTGATATCATGCCTGTCGAGTAATAGAGATGAGACTGTTCTCTCTGCCATCACTACTTTAATGAACCTCACCACAGCTGCCTCTCGCGCTGAGACCACAGACAGCGCAGTGGTGCAGTGCATGCTGCGCTTCTCCCTCACACAGAACCCGCGTCTCAGGAACCTGGCTACTGTCTTCCTGCAGGACTACTGCACACAGGAACAAGTGGACAGAGGCCGAGAGGGAATGCAGGGACAAAGTCAATCAGTGGTGGGGATTCCACTTCCAAAGGATTGACTTTTGATTTTGCATGTAATTGTTCCTGGACAATTGCAAATGTTTAGAGATGGTCCTCACTGCAGAACACAAAATCCAGGGGGAGGAGTTGGATCCAGATCCAACTCCTCCCACCCTACATATACCTAAACATACCCATCTCCACCCCTGATCCCTAAACCCACAAATCTCCACCCCTTAGATCTGGATCCAACTCCGCCCCCTGGATCTCGTGTACTGCAGTGAGGTGCTACTTAATGTTTGTGTAATTTAAGATTATTTTGAAAAATAAAACTTTATTTTCTCAATAAATCGTGTCTGTGTTTAAATATGTATGTGTGTGTAATATACATATATAGTGCTGGGTATATTACTTACAAATTGTTGTTAGTAGTGTAATCCATTACATTATACATTTACGGTAATATAATCTGCTTACTAATGTACACATTTTAATAGTAATGATCTGAGACTAGTATCATATCCTTTTCAATTCCGAGAAATTCAATCCTATTGAAATGGTAGAAGCAATGTCTTTAGATTTTCTCTAAGAATCACTCATAATCATGTAATGCTCACCAGATTTAATGTCAGTTCCTTACACGGGACAATGCAAGTGTGGACCAGTCACACCAAAAAAAAAATGTTTTTAAAGCAAATTTGCTTTATATGTATTTATATGTAGCATATCTTTGTATAGTTTTAAATGTTTAATATTTATATACATAGTGTTTGTATATATTTTACACAAATGCATTTATAATAAAAAAAAAGAAGAATTAAAAGATTTTATTCATTTATCAAGGACAACACACTGGTGAATGTGCCGCTTTAAGCCAAACAGATTATTTTCATCTGCTGTCCCTTGGCTGAATAGATGTTTAAGTAATATAAACATTTACCTAGTTCTGGCATGAAACTAATAGGATGATAGGTCCTTAACTCATTTGGTAGTGATCACATCATAATCTACGTAACGCACCTGATTGGTTGCTGTTGCATGTTTGATTAGAAAGGAGCTAAACTCTGCAGGACAGTAGTGGACCTCGAGGGCCATATGCTCCCAAGTACATATGCTCCCAAGAACCAATTATCAACAAAAAGCAGTTGAAAGAAAGATTCCGTTTTTTATCTGACTCCAATAGAATTAATCTGAGTCCATTAAAGTTGTTATTCTTTAACCTCCTATTCTTTGAAATGATTGGAAAAAGTAGGATTTAACGTTTAGATAACGCAAGTTACAATCACTTTAGATTTCAACATTATCAAGTGAAAAAGGAAAGATTCTCAAACCCTTTAAAGCAGGCAAAGTTATTTATTGAGTTACATGTTTAAATGTACAGATAGTAGAATGGAACAACATACTGTATAGAAAAACCTAGCTGTAACAAATAATGCACTGCTGTGCAGAAGAGGCTGTAAAAGCCTTTCTTGTAAAATAAGGTTACACAAATACCGTGTGCGGGAGTGACAGGGTTAAATCCGTTCTCCCTGACCAACAGTTACCTGTCATTCTTATAACCTGAGTAAATCATTGTTAAACATGAGTGGAATATCAACACCAAAACCAACTGACAGAGGAAACCAAAAGATATGGCTAAATGGTGGTGATCAAGACAGGGAGAAGTAAATTATTTCACGTTTAATTCACATGTATACTTTTAAAGGGATTTCTGAAGTACTAGGGCAGTAAAGAGTTCCATCCATATTCGCTTAGCTCTACACATAGACGTTTCGGAGAATGGATGGATGATAATGGGTGATATGTGACATATGGGTGATAATGTACAACTGGAAAAAAAATGTGTGTGTATTTATTTATTTTTATATATATATATATATATATATATATATATATATATATATATATATATATGTATATATACATACACACACACACTCACCTAAAGGATTATTAGGAACACCTGTTCAATTTCTCATGAATACAATTATCTAATCAACCAATCACATGGCAGTTGCTTCAATGCATTTAGGGGTGTGGTCCTGGTCAAGACAATCTCCTGAACTCCAAACTGAATGTCAGAATGGGAAAGAAAGGTGATTTAAGCAATTTTGAGCGTGGCATGGTTGTTGGTGCCAGACGGGCCGGTCTGAGTATTTCACAATCTGCTCAGTTACTGGGATTTTCACGCACAACCATTTCTAGGGTTTACAAAGAATGGTGTGGAAAGGTCAGAGGAGAATGGGCCAAATGATTCAAGCTGATAGAAGAGCAACTTTGACTGAAATAACCACGCGTTACAACCGAGGTATGCAGCAAAGCATTTGTGAAGCCACAACACGCACAACCTTGAGGCGGATGGGCTACAACAGCAGAAGACCCCACCGGGTACCACTCATCTCCACTACAAATAGGAAAAAGAGGCTACAATTTGCACGAGCTCACCAAAATTGGACAGTTGAAGACTGGAAAAATGTTGCTTGGTCTGATGAGTCTCGATTTCTGTTGAGACATTCAGATGGTAGAGTCAGAATTTGGCGTAAACAGAATGAGAACATGGATCCATCATGCCTTGTTACCACTGTGCAGGCTGGTGGTGGTGGTGTAATGGTGTGGGGGATGTTTTCTTGGCACACTTTAGGCCCCTTAGTGCCAATTGGGCATCGTTTAAATGCCACGGCCTACCTGAGCATTGTTTCTGACCATGTCCATCCCTTTATGACCACCATGTACCCATCCTCTGATGGCTACTTCCAGCAGGATAATGCACCATGTCACAAAGCTCGAATCATTTCAAATTGGTTTCTTGAACATGACAATGAGTTCACTGTACTAAAATGGCCCCCACAGTCACCAGATCTCAACCCA
This sequence comes from Scardinius erythrophthalmus, assembly GCF_964197995.2. Classification (NCBI taxonomy): domain Eukaryota; kingdom Metazoa; phylum Chordata; class Actinopteri; order Cypriniformes; family Leuciscidae; genus Scardinius; species Scardinius erythrophthalmus. The sequence continues at coordinate 13,761,896 of NC_138238.1, read as the reverse complement.
ACAACCCAATAGAGCATCTTTGGGATGTGGTGGAACGGGAGCTTCGTGCCCTGGATGTGCATCCTACAAATCTCCATCAACTGCAAGATGCTATCCTATCAATATGGGCCAACATTTCTAAAGAATGCTTTTAGCACCTTGTTGAATCAATGCCACGTAGAATTAAGGCAGTTCTGAAGGCGAAAGGGGGTCAAACACAGTATTAGTATGGTGTTCCTAATAATCCTTTAGGTGAGTGTATATATATATATATATATATATATACACACACACATATATCTACACACACACACAAACATTCCTTAATATTTGTGTGGAACTGTGATTTTTCCCAGAATTCTTTGATGAACAAAGTTCAAAAGGAACAACATTTATTTGAAATCGAAATCTTTAAACATTTTAAATGTCTTTACTGTCACTTTTGATCAATTTAATGCTTCCTTGCTGAATAAAAGTATTCATTCCTCTGCTGTTGTGTATAGGGAAATTGTATTCAAAATCAAAAACAAATAGGAAAAGCAGCAAGAGATGCTTGCATTGCTGTTCTACTAAAGGACACATGGGGGAGATGCTTAACATACATTCAGGTCCTTTTTAAGATTTTCACTTATGCTAGATTGCCAAATGAGGTGTTCCTTTTACTGGAAGCAATGATTCCATAAATCTTTGTTAATTTTATGAAATATATTACACAGTCAAGTGAATTTACCCGATAATGACCACGAGAGGCATGCAGTGAATGACGGATTCTATTATTAGCTGCAAGGAAATTTGAAAAGAATGTCTGGGGTTTTGTCCAGGTCTTTAGTTTTAAAGTCTCACCCTAAATGATCCTCACGAAACTATGTGTTTGTCCAAACCAGAGTAGCCATTACTTTCCAGCAGACCCATAAGAATGCTATGAGAGGACATCTTTCCATATGGTCTCAACACTAGCATCAAAATGTTCACATCACGAGCCAAGCAGGAAAGCACCAAGGCCTAAATGAACACCGACAGGGCACACCTGAGATCACAATGAGGGAAACTACTTTCCTGCCAACAAAAAGACTGCATTTTTGCCTTAAATACCCTATTTTGGATATTTCAGTAATATAAAATTTAAAACATATGAATTTCAGATTGAATAGAGAACAGATGTGCACAGAAACCAAACAAGATGATTTTCATTTGAGATTGCTGAAGAAATATACACACTGTTTAACAGTGTAATTTAAGTAATTTTGTATTATAGATTTATAAAGACATCTACCTAAAACTGGCCTAGTGTAACATGCATATTTTTTTATACTAATATATTGGTATATATTTGGTTCCTATGATTAAGAATTATTTGGTTCCAAAAACAAATCATACCAAAATAAAGACAATTAAGAAAAGGTGCATGATCCTTAACATGTAAAAATGCCACTTATATGTTTTTAGAAATAGGGTAAATTAATAGGGTAGTATCATGGTTATCATAGTATAATCATTATAAACATGGCTTTTAAAACAATAAAATCACATGTTTTTGAGTAACAATATCCTAAGGGTGATGTCCTGCTTGTAACTTTTGTTTTAAAAATACCACAGGTACTTTTGCAATCAGAGTCCAAGCTGTTTTTCTGTCTGCTCACGCAGTTTGTGCTTCTGGATCTGACCGAAATGAAGAAAAGAAACAGTTGTAGTGCTATTAAAGGGTTCAATCTGTCGACAGCAAACCACAAGGCTTTAAAAGCAAAGGTGTCATAGTAGCCCTTGAATGTCTGAAACCACATCAGTGGCTTTCATGCAGACAGGGAAATTGCTTGAATGTCTTCTGTCTAGAGACGAATGTGAATTGGCTCAAGAAAAACACCATTTTTACATTTTCTTCATTTTTAACATGTACCCACAGAGACATAGAAAGATTCATTATTTAAATGCTCACTGGAATGACTTTCTCTAGACTAAATGAATCATCTGAATTGTTTATTGTTAATAACTGTGGTGGTGTGCAGTGACTTTCATATTTCATATCACTTACCTTGCCTGTGACAGTCAAAGGATATCCCTGAACAAATGTTACATAGCGCGGCACCTTGTAATGGGCAATCTGGAAAAACAACAGTAATATTTGAATGGCAAATAGTTGTAGTGTACATGTGCTGGATAATGCATAAAACATGCCGGATGTTCTGACCTTTCCTTTGCAGTAGACCTTGAGCTCTTCTGCAGTGCATTCCTGACCAGGCTTGAGTCTAATACAAGCACAAACTTCCTCTCCCATTCTCTCATCCTTCACTCCAACCACCTGTATGGGCAACAGAGAGTTAATATTCTTTTCTAGCCTAAACCATCTTGCTTTCTTTACTGTAAAATGGAGGTTAAAGGAACAGTTGATGAGAAGTGCTAAGGTACATCAGTGTCACTGGTTAAACAGGCTTTCTTTAGTTTGTAATGTTGCTGTTTGGGCATGAAAAGGTCTGCAAAGTTACCAAGCACAAAGTCCACACCAAATTGAACTATTCTCTATATCAGTGCGCACTCTTTCTGAACTCCCTGAATCGCCTTAATTGTAGTCTTGAGGTTTCCTCCGGGAACGTACACGCTACAATATTCCTCATTTAAATAATTCCCACTCAAGTCATTTGGGGAAAAAAAAGGGCTGAGACCTAGATGAGTTACGTAGTGTGTTGACACTTGCACGGTTATTGTAAGGGGAGTGACATTTGTGAAACGCACTCAAAAAGGTTGACCAATCACAACACTGCTTCAGCTGACCAATCAGAGCACATTGTGCTTTTCAGAAGGAGAGCCTTTATAGCATAAGGAACTAAGAGCATTACTGACAGACTGGGAAAAGAGGTGCCGCAACAACATAAACGTGTAAAAAATGATGTTTTTTTTTACATTCATGCATTAAAACCTATTCTAGTAGACGCCAAAAACAAAACCAAGACTTTGTAAAAGGGCATAATCTTTAACAGTGTTGACCTGTGCTTCCTGAACTTTAGGATGTGTATGCAGAAACTGTTCGATTTCAGCAGGGTAGATGTTCTCTCCTCCACGGATGATCATGTCCTTGATGCGTCCTTCTATTTTGCAGTAGCTGTACTTGTCCAAAGTGGCAATATCACTTTATAAATGACAGAACAGTCATTGAGTCATGTAATGAATTTTGAATAATATTCATAGCTAGTAAGAGAGAAAGGAAGAAAAAAAAAATATTACTCGCACTTACCCAGTCTTGTACCAGCGATCTTTTGAGATGCACTCCTTGGTCTTTTCATCATCTTCCCAGTATTCCAGCATCACGCAGTATCCCCTGATCATCAGCTCGCCCTGAGTGCCCAGAGGCAGGATCTCTCCTGTAGAAGGGTTCACTACTTTTGCCTAATGGGGAAACCACCATTCAGTGTGTGCTAAAACAGACAATAAATATGTATGCGGAACATCTTTATCTAGTAGTGTGTGGAAATGAACCTCAGTATGGGGGCATATACATCCAACAGTGTCTGTCTTGCGCTCCATGCTGTCAATTGGAAAGCCGCAGAATGTCACAGGGCTGTTTTCGGTTGTGCCGTACCCAATCTGTTCCAAAACACAAGGATGACACATCTATCATTTTTTTTGGTTATAATTGATTATTTTATTATAATTACATATAATATTGGATTATATAAATTATTATTATTATTAAACATTTAGAAAACATTTTAAGGTTTTGAAAAGATAAATTAATTACATATTACTGCTACATGTTGCATACTAATTACATATTTTATAATTATTTATTTTAAAGATTGATTTATCCCCTTTGCTTATAGTGTCACAAATTTGATCTAGAAATAGTGTCTGAAATATTTCTTCTTTTTAATTTTTTCAAAATCCTAAAACGTAGTTTACTTCCATGTGTAGATTACATTTTAAACCCCAGATATTGGGCTCTAGTGTATATGTTATGGTTTGTGGAACTAACCTCATGATTTCAATGCTATTAAACTCACTTAAATTTCAGTCCGTGTGCTTACTCTTTTTGCACTTTCTGCCTTTTGCTAAAATTTTCCCCAAAACTAGCCTAAAGGCAAGCAGACAGCTGAATCAGCTGAATCCACCAGGCCTGGGAAGCAGGTGAGGTATGTGGTGCGCACCTGAGAACTGGCACTCCAGCTGTTGTTATGAACCCAAGCTTTCTCACTATACAGTATCGCTTTGGGCTAAAACAAATCATCCAAATAAGATAGCCTTAGATAATGTGCACTGGAAACAATTCCCTCATTCAGAGACATAACCTCATCACAGCACAGGATGTCAATTTGTGTTTACCAAGCTGAATTACATGAGCTGCCAGCTGTTGAGGTGAGACTGTGTGACATGCCAGACATTTATAATGTTGTTTGGAACATTTTAAGTGATTTTAAGTGAGTCATGAGCTTTTGAACTCAATTAGTAAAGGAAAAAAAATGCATGCATCATCTCAAATGGCCATTTACAATATTCTCTTTTTCAGATTTCAGTGTCAAATAATATTATACTCCCTTTCTAACTTTATATAATTATTTTGTTATATATAAATATCGATAACAGGCCAAAGTTACTACTAGCCAAATACTAGATATGTGCTGGACAGAATTTGCACAATGCAGGGTGTGAATGTGGACTTGAAAGAACCAAGACATACACTTTGCCGATAAAATGTTACATTTGTTAAGCAAACACTAGATTCCGTCTAACCTGAGAAAAGCTGAGGCGCTCATAATCAGGTCTCTTTTAGGTCCTTTGAGCCAAAGAAAGAGGAACAAGGATCAAATGTTTTGTTGCATGTGGAAAAAAAAAAACTAGGTGATTCCACAGTGCACTTCAGTTTCTTTTCTTTTTATACTGAATACTGTACATAGTTGAAATCAAAGGAGGCTTTTATTAAAAGGAATGTGCCTCTCCAAATGAAACGCTCCAATGCAGACAAAAGAAAAACCTACATTTTCATTGTTGTGATGTGATACCGGCCAAACATCTGGTGGTGATTATATGTTATAAAACACCCGCCATTTGGGAGTGGCTCCTTTTTCCCCTTCTGCTGACTAAAAACAATGGAACTGTCTGGCACGACACACAGTCTCACCTTAACCTCACAAGATTTGGCTGCACACAAGTTACCCTATGAAATGAGAGACTAGGAACAACAATAAAAATTTTGGACGTCTGAACTTTCTTACACCTAACATGCATTTAAAACCTTTCATTTTTTTTAAGGTAAAAATTATTAAATAAAAATAAACAGACAAAAATATATCCACATTTTTCCTACGGCCCATGGTGCGAAATATGAGCAACTTCCATTAAACATGTAAACAATCAGCTCTATGAACGCAATAAGCATTTTCAAATGGGTACAATGAGATATTATTCTACTCACCCTTCAACCATTGAACATCAAAATAAATAATTATGTAAATTCAGCTATTATTTTGTCCTCTTATGAAATATATGGAAATATGTTATACCAAATAGCTTCATCAGTGTAGTGCTAAATAAAAAAACACACACAAAAAAAAAAGTTTTACATTTATTTTTTAATAAACACCTAGCAGATTCTGCTAGTGCTATGTAAAGTTATGAGCAGAACTGTATTATAGGCACTACTTATAATTAAATACAAAAATATTAGTTTTAAAAAGGTCATATAATGTTTTTAATTTTTTCCTTTTCCTTTAGTGTGTAATGTATTTCTTTGTGCATGTACCGGTATAAGATCTGCAAAGTTCCAAAGCTCATAGTCTCCCACAAAAGGGATTTATTCTATATCTAACTGAAAACACTGATCCAGACCTGCCTAAAACACCACCATCGAAGTTCAGATATTACTTCAGCAATACTTCTGTCACAATGTGAAATATTAGCAAAATCCCCCCCAAAACCCAAAAAGGCACAAAGAAAGAAGTCGAGGCATCATTGAATTAGTGTTGCTGCCATGTCGTGGAGTTTTGCTGCGAAAGCAAAATCTCTATGTTTGGCCCTCCGAAAATTATTTATAACAATGTTCCTGAGGAGTACAACCCAAAAGTTCACTTGTGTACAGCTCATTTTACATAGGACAGCTTCCTGAACCTGGGAGAGTACAACGCCATCTGCCCTTACGCAAAGAAAATATATTTCTTAATAAATGAATGATCAATACATTAAATGATACAATATATTGAATAATATATAAGGAATTGCCGGTTTCATATATTGAAAAATGAGACAATATATTTACTTATCATCATAATGTATGTCATTTCATATTCAGTAATACACCTCATAACATATAGATGTATATGTGATCAGATATGATACAGCATGTGTATAAATTGAACATTTACTCATGCAGTATATAAACACACACATCAAAATACAAAATGTAATATATTTCTTATATTTTATAATTATTTACATTATATGTTTAATATTTTCAGATATAACTTAACAGTACAGTACTAAAATATTTAGCAAAGAGACTATCACTGTGTTGAAGAATGCACAGCCATTGCTTTTTAAGTATAGTATTAGTCTTAATGATATTCAGCCAATCGTCAACCGAACCACAGGCTCTACTCTTCAGCACAACGGTAACCCCAAAAACTCACACATATCAGCAACCCTTTTAAATTCCAAAATAATACAATTTAAAACACAAACCGATCTCCCCCTATTAATATCGAGCAAAACACGTGAAATAACACTTAATTTGAACATTTACTCTTCTTTAACAGTCAGAAGCAAAGCATGCTGGGAACTAGAAATCTGTTGTAACCACTGATTGTAACTCATTCAGTGAATGTTTGCATATATGCGTGTACAATACATTCACATTTATATGGGAACATGTATGTGCAATATATGTAGACAATAAAGGAAAAAACTTTATGAATATTACATGTAATGCAATTTGGCCAATTAAGTGTTTGGCCAAGCACAATACACTGTGTCAGCTGGCCAATTAGAGCCCTCTGGGCTTTTGGAAGGAGTGGCTTTGTAGAACCCGGAACTCAGAGCGTTTCAGACAGACTGGGAATAGAGGTACTGCAATAAGTACCTCTTTTATAAGTTTTATAAAAGTAAGTTTATAAGTTTATAAATAAGTTTTCTCAACATTAAAGCATGCTAACCTATTCTATTACACCCAATAAACAAAATAATGAACTTTCAAAATAGCATCCTATGACGCCGTTAAGTTTGCAAAGTTAAGTGATTAACTATTATAAACACTAGTACTGTGTTACTCTGACTCATTCACACCAATCTCTCTCTCCCTGTCTCTCTCTCTCTCTCTCCCCCCCTCCCTCTCGGGCTCACCTCTAGCCCTCTCTCTCCACACACTCTCTCTCTTTACTCTGAGGTTGTGTGGACCACTTTAGCTGTCTGTATATGTTCCTGCTGCAAACGTCTCTCGGAGTAAAGCAGAAAGAACACCAAATAGCATAAAGCAGTGGACTGATCAACACTCCATCATCATGTACAGTTTCAGCTTCTTACTGGTTCTAGTGTGTCTACAGGTTTACGTCCCTTTTGCATTTGCCGCACCAACTCAGTGCCCAAGCCAGTGCCACTGCCATGGGGACCTGCAACATGTTATCTGTGACAACGTCGGACTGAAGAAGATCCCCCGCATATCCGAGGCCACTCGTCTCCTAAATCTGCAAAGGAACAACTTGGGAAATCTCCCAACTGGGGGCTTCAGCGAGATGAAGGGGCTAATTTCTCTGCATCTGCAGCACTGTCAGATCCGCGAGATCTCCAGCCAGGCTTTCAAAGGGGTAAAGAAGCTCATCTACCTTTACTTGTCTAATAATGAGATCAGCACCATCAAAACAGGTGCTTTTGAGGACCTAACCGAACTGACCTATCTCTATTTGGATGGTAACCACATCACAGTCCTTCCGAAGGGCATCTTTTCTCCCATGATCAACCTGTTTATCCTGCAGCTCGACAACAACAAGCTTCGAGAGCTGCAACCTGGTACTTTCACAGGTGCTAATGATCTCCGATGGCTTTATTTGAGTGGCAACGAGTTGAGCTCCATACAGCCAGGTTCCCTTGATGAAGTGGAGAACCTGGCCATTCTAACCTTGGACCGTAACCAGCTGTCCACCTACCCTCTTCTGGCTATGAGCAAGCTGCGTGTCGTGGAGGAACTCAACTTGTCCAAAAACCCTCTCAGCCTCATCCCTGACCATGCATTCCGGAGCTTCGGCCGCTACATGGAGAAGCTACATCTAAATGACATGAGCCTGGAGAAGGTAAGTCTGTGGCATAGCAGTTATTTTGTGGATTAAACACTTAAAAACTAGAATAAAGGATGAAAATGTTTTAAAATTAAGATGAACCAAAATGTTTTCCCCATAATGATGGCCCAAATGCATGTTTTTGTTGGGTTTTCGGGAAGCTTAACATTCGCAAACAAACTTTACATCCCATCAGAGCTGGCCAAGCAAATGTACTGCAACCCCATTGAATAAATCAAAACCGTAGACTGGAACAAAGTGGTATCTGGCTAAAACAGACCTGTGCTGGAGACTTTCACCTGTTTTCTTTCAATAAAATACTCCTGATATTCTGTCTATTCCCTTCAGGCCTTAAATAAGGTCACATGTGCTTTATGTCAGGATGCACATGTGCTATTCCAGCAGGATTTTTCCCTGTGGATCACTAAACGGCTAATGAAAGCTTTAAGAGATACATTTATCTTTTCCTTGTCTTTGATCTGACTTCCACAGAATCTCCACATGGACTGACACCAATGCAAACTGGTATTTTATATATATATATATATATATATATATATATATATATATATATATATATATATATATATATATATATATATATATATATATATATATATATATATATCAACAAGTATTAGCCCCATGCAGTTGGTCAATGCTGTTTGTATGATAGAAAAGGGAAAAAATAACCACTCTTCCTTCACGTGTGGATAATTTTAGGATCTATTTGCTGAATTTTATTTTGAGAGCCATGTTTTTTCCTCTCACTTGGCGAGCCATGTAAACAGGTCAGCAAGGGTTAGCAGACAGGTAAATAGAAACAGGGTGTTCCATGGCCCATGAAGAGAAGTATTTTTAGGCTGCCGTTGCCTCACCTGAATGGACAAGTGAGCCCTTTGCAGGCATTTCTGGCAAAAGAGCAGGTCGATGGGAGGAGTGGACAGACAGAAAAAGTGAAAACAACCCTTCCATGATGGAAATGATCCATCCTCTATCGCCTCAAATTACCAAACTCTCCACGTCTCTTGCCTTCTGAGTGGAAATTTCCAAAACGTCCTTTCAATAAGTGCATCTTTTCTACGCTTGCATAACACACCCACAGACACTGTGTGCACACCGTCTCAGTTCCTCAACCGTCATCTTCCTATAAAGCAGACACCACGCAGACCAGTGCATCTAACACATTGGTGAAGTTTTTAGCAGCCTTGCATACGCTTATGAAGTTTGATGGAGGGCTGGACAGGTTTACATAAGCTCTGGCACAGAGGACGGCATGAGAGAGGCCTTTCATGTGGAAAAAAAGCCCTCAGTCTAGCATCCACAAGTCTCCTTCAGATATTAAGAGTGACTTTGAATGCTAATTGCTAGGATGTTCTACATGCAGAAGCAAAGCAGTGAGTTGTAACATGTTATCATCTGTATATATTGTCTATCTGTCCTTTCTACCCATCAAGTTCTCCAGTGCTGCCTTTGAGGGAGTGACAGCTCTCAAGTCTCTTCATCTTGAGAACAACAAGCTGAAATCGCTGCCGAATAGCCTTGAGTTTAGCACTCTCCAGAACATCACTCTGTTTAACAACCCCTGGAGCTGCACCTGCCAATTAGCAAATCTCAAAAAGTAAGAGAAAAAACCCAGATGATCACTTTAAACATTACTATTTAAGGTTGATGCAGTAATAAAAAGAAACTATGCCTTTCATTTTTACTTCATGGTTTAATTTACAGTCAACATGAAATCAAAATCAAACCTATTTGCTTTCGTAATACACGCTTTTGGTAATATCGTGAACAATTCATTGGCGCATGTTATTCTTAAGAAAAAAAAATGTTTGGCTTTCTAATATTTAATCAGATTGTAATACCTTATTTAAACAGTAATTGACACTGACTTAAAATGGTGTTTTAGATTTGCTTTAAATGCTTGGATTTACTTGTGCAGATGGATGGACACTAGCCGCATTCGCCCTGATGCAGTTTGTGCTTCTCCTGGAAACCAGAAAGGAAAGCAAATAAGAGATACCACTGCATTCACCCGGTGCAAGGCAAAGAGGATCAGGAAGGGACCACGGCTCTGAGATGGTGAGCAGCCCTGTTAATTCCACTCACACAACTTCATAACATAACATTTGAAACTGCAAAAATTACATTACATTAACAAAAATCACCAGTCCAGACCTTAAATTCATTGAAAGTCTTTGGGATGTGCTGGAGTAGATTTTACAGAGTGGTTGACTCTTGCTGGAAATTATGCACTTCTTGATGGAAATAAATGTTGTAATGTTATTTCCATCAAGGGGTGCATCAAGTTTTGGTCAAGATCTTGTATTGGCAATGCAAGAGTCAAGCACTCTGTAAAGTCTACTCCAGCAAATCCCAAATACTTTCAATGAATTTAATGTCAGGACTCAGAGGTGCTAATTCATGTGTGAAAATGATTCTTCATGCTCCCACCCAACCATTCTTTTACAATTTGAGCCTGATGAATCTTGACATTGTCATCCTGGAATATGGCCATGATGTGTCCAACATGGTTGTTTAAGAAATGAAAGGCTACACACTCCATCAATTGGGGTTAGAAGAAATGTTGCGAAACAGTCACTGCAACAATGATCCAATCATAGAATATTAAGCATTTGCCTAATAAAATCCAAACAGCAAAAAAAAAAAAAAAAATACATAAATAAATATTGGCTGGGCAGTGTATAATACAGTTATATATAAAATATAGTACATTTATTTAAATATTTAGAAGTATTTGCAAGAGTGCTGAGACTAAAGTCAATGTTGACTAAGGAATTCTTGCTGAGACCAGCAGTCAAATAATAAATTAAGAAGCCTGTGAAGTAATCCTGATAACTGAACACACAGTTCCAAACAGTTTTATCCAACACTGCTATACACCATAGCCCAAACCATGTCCTCCAGGTTTGAGACCCACACCCTAAACTGAGGTCTAATATCCAGACCCATACAAGGTTTATGTGGTCCAGAGGTCTTATAAATGAGACCACAGGATTAAGGCTCATAAAAATGAGACATTAATCACAGACTTCAGTGTGACAGCTAGCCTCTTTCCACATGATTTGCAAATGTAAATAAATTATGAAGAAAAACGGTAACTAACTAGTCTCAAGGGTTCTCTGTGGTGCACAGAGCAAGACACCACTGCTCTCCCATGATCTCTTTAAAAGACTCTTTCATCAGGAGATACTCATGAGATTCTGTTCAAGTGGCCAGAGAGGCCACTGCGGATGTGATAAACAACGCTAAATGGTTATGAAATTATTTAAGCAAAGTTTTGAACGGTTTGGGACTGGAGAAGCCTGGTCCCAAGTTACCAATTTAGCCATTGGTGGACCTCTAATTCAGTAGCTATTAATGCTTAGCTTATGAGCAAAGAAATGTTTTGAATTAAATTATGCATGCACCTTCCCCATAACAGTCATTATATTGCATTTACAAAAAATAATATAATCACTTCATCCTAAAGCACTGACTTCCAGTAACTTCTGTGAGAAATTAAAGTTGCATATTTAAACAAGAGAATCGAGAGGCTAATGCTAATCGTATGCGTTTTTACCTCCTCCAACATAAAAGAGTGACTGGTAATACTATAACTGTGGTCAGGATATGGGTTTGGGACACTGCCTTGTGGTAAAATATTGTCTGTTATGTTCTTCCAATCTATCCTTCATGTTCTTCCTGGTCTCTTTGTCCTTTAAAGTTTGTTCTTTTCCATTTTGGCTTTGGCACTATGTGCAGAACATCAGATGTCCAAAACTAAGCTTGGCGAACTTATTTGTTTGTTCCCTCAGGAGGACAGGGCCTGTCCATGTGTCAGGACTTCAATGTGCAGAAAAGGAAAGCAATGCAGACTGCTACATTGGGACTGTCCATTTCCTCTTTCACTCATTTTTTTTTTTGTGACATAAATGTGCTGACTCAATTCATACTAAACAACATGAATAGCATACATGTGTTCACAGACATTGACACACACCCTGAATGAGCAACTGGGTACATCTGCAAAGTGAAATTTTCACAAATAAGTACATCGCAAAGGAAATGTGCCTCAAACTCTTAGTATTCACTGTTATGGTAATGTATATGCTAATTCAAACAACCTGTTGATAAATCCATTATCACAGGATTAGTTTCTTTCCACACCATAGAAAAAAAAAAATCAGGAGTACTATCAGGAATAATATTCCATAAAATGATAATTGGTAGAATGGATTGACATTACATTGATTAGCATTCATTTAGAAACTCAGCAGTGCCTTGCTGAAGGACTTGCTGAAGACTTCATCTAGACTGCATGTTTGAGGTAAGTTCGACATGTTTTGCTAACTGTATGTCAAAACCTATAATTTTCAATTATATCTACATCAAAAATAAAATCAGTCTTTTATTAGAGGGACTATGTGCATATTGTATGATACATTTTTCAGCATAAAAATGTAGGATGTACATCACAGCTAAGTTTTGCAGGCATTCTTTGAGCCACTGTAGAATGAACATTATCTATTCTACCGATTCTCATTTTATGATATTTCAAGTCATCCTCCCATTCTCATGGTAGAAGCACTTAATATTATATAACCACCAGTGTTATAATCAAAGCGGAGCTCTTCGTGAGGATCCTGTTTCCAAATTGTGAGATCCTCCTTAGCTTTATGCATCTCACAACATCCTGCAAGAGTTTCCGAGGCTTTGCGAACATGACAAACCAATCTTGACCATGACTAAAACTGACACATATTCAAGATGTGACATGACCTGACCTCTACTTCAAATCTCTGACCAACGTCAAACGCAACACAGGCGAGGAAAACTTGGACTCCTTATAGCCATGAAAAAAGTAAATGAGACAATATATGTAAGATATAATGTCATTATCACAAAATAGAATCTAGACAGGGTGATTAGGATTGGTTGTCAAAGATTAGCCATTAAAGATGCTGTGACTGACCAATCAAAATCAAGAAATGATGATGGTGGTGCCAGAAGAGAAGGATTTACGAGCAGGTAAAATAAAATAAAAACTTTTTTTTTTAAATTTAGACAAATGGAGGTTCTCCAGTCTAATGGTATCAGTTTGTTACCGTGATGTACTCATGTTCAATAAAAGACATATAAAGCACTAACAATAATGAGAACATTATGAATTTCAAGTGGATGCACTAAAATTGTGCAGTGTGTGCTTAGAAAAACAGTAGTACTGTTACCTTCTCCATACCCATTTCTTAACGGGACAGTTCACCCAAAAATGAAAATGGTCATTTACTACACCCTCATTACTCTCAAAACCTGTATGACTTTTTTCTTTTGTGAAAAATAAAATGAGTTATTCTCCTAAAAGAATGTCCAAGCTGCTCTTGTTTCATAAAGTGAAATATTTTCATGGAATAACTTAAGTCATCTTCTTTCATTTTAGTTTGTTCCACACACAAAGCTATTATGCCTAAAGACTTAGAGCAAATCACATAGTTATCAAAGAATCCTGTATCAGGGAATGTGTCATGGTTCCCAGATTCCCACAGAAATATCAAGCAGCACAACTGTTTTCAAAATGAATAATAATTAGAAATGTTTCTTAAGGACCAAATAAGCATATTAAAATGATTTCTGAAGGATCATGTGACACTGAAGACTGGAGTAATGATGCTGAAAATTCAGCTTTGCAATCACAGGAATAAACTCTTAACACTAAATATAAAATATAACTGAGAAAATAGATATATTTTGCATTGTAATTTTACAAAATATTCATGTTTTACTGTATTTTTGATCAAAGGTAAGCAGCCTTGGTAAGCAAATATGACTAATTTAAAAAATAACATTAAATCCAATGCTAAACTTTTGAACATTAGCGTATCACTCAAATATAAGGGGAATATTTAATATGAGTATAGAATATCAGGTGTGGTAAATATAGAAGGCAAGTTTATTGTCTTGTGAAATATTCTCTTTATTATTTTGTGAAAGATGATGTACTTTATTTCAGTTTCAGTGTATACAAAAACTGAAATAAAAGTACAGACAAGGTGAGCGGTTATATTAGTGATTTTTAATGCGTTAATTCAATTCATGATTATCATCAGATTTTTCAGAGAAGTTGAAAGAAAATATTATCAAAATTGCAGCTAAACCATTAATGTGAAAATCTCTGTCTCCCCCTAGTGATACTGACATGTAGTATACATACTGTACAATCCTGGTCAGAATCATTGGCACCCTTGATAAATATGACCAAGAACCCTGTGAAAATAAATCTGCATTGTTAATTATTTTGACCTTTTATAAAAAATAAAATAAAAACACAAAAATATAACCTATCAGTAAAACTATTTAAAATGGGGTATTCTCTAATACACATTGGCCACAATTAATAGCACCATCTTATTAAATACTTTTACAACCTCCTTTTACCAAGATAACAGCTCTGAGTTTATATTTAATGCCTGAGGAGTTGAACACCTGACAAGAGATCAGAGACCATTCCTCCATACAGAATCTCTCCAGATCCTTCAAATTTCCAAGTCCATGTTGATACACTCTCCTCTTTAATTTTCTATAGGAATGGCCATGGCAGACCCTTGCACAGTGCCCAATTTTTGTGTTGATTTCAATATTTGTTTTGGATAATTTCCTGATGGAAGATCCAACCACTGCCCATTATAAGATAAGATAAGCGAACATAAACAGAAGCCTAACCAAACTTAGGCTTGGTTTTGGTTTGATTGAGCAGGTTCTTCGAGAATGAACCTCATTGGTTCTCTTTGGAACGAAATGAGGGCGAGTAATTAATGACAGAATTTTCATTTTAGGGTGCACTATCCCTTTAAGACAATATAGACACGTGTCCTCTTCCATGCAGATTTGTGACATTTCCCATTGATCAGAACTTTTTATTTATTGCCCTGATGGTGGAAATGGGAATTTTCTTACAGCCACTTTCTAATTTGTGAAGCTCAACAATCTTTTGCTGCACATCAGAATTGATTGTGTGATCAATGTGTATTAGAGAAAAATAATAACAATGCAGATTTATTTTCACAGCCTTCTTTGATCATATTTACCAAGGGTGCCAATAATTCTGACCACAGCTGTACAATTATTATAAGCTTGAATTATAACAGAGAATGAACAATCCCCTTCACTACTTACCACCATTTCCTTAATACCCATGATATTGATGACCTTACGGAGGACCTCAGGAGGACAAGGTGAACCAGCAGTAATACCTGACAGAAACAAAACATAGGATTTTAGCAGAACACTGATGAAAGTGGAGGATGTACTGCTTGATTGTTCAGAAATCTTGATAATATTAATGTCACAACCTCCATTTAGCAGAATATTTAGAGATTTTACAAAAGTTTGATTGACTCACCACCCTCAATTGATGACAAATCAATCTGGGCCAGGTCAGGCTGACTCATCATGTCAATAAACATAGTAGGGGTGCCGTAGACAAACGTACACCTGTGTAAACAGTACATTTTCTGCCAATTGGATCAAATAAATACAGCTCAGATCTGCATGATGTGCACATGACCTTTGATCCTTACCCAAAATCTACATGACTGTCCTCTTTATATGTCCCTGTGTCTTTTATTTACGACAACATGAATTCAATATGGCTAAAGAGAAAGTGGCACCAAGTTTCTCTGGAAGGTTTAGAATTATATTCTAATGCAAAGGGAAGATGCGCAATTCTCTAACACATCAATTCTTTTTTTGAGGTAGAATTCATGACTGCATACTTCTCTTTCTCTATCGCCACCAGGTTGGCATGTCCATCATAACCAGTAGATGGGAAAACCACTGTGGTACCATGAACAGCCATGACCATGCCACCACCCACTGAGCCAAAACAATGATACATGGGCACCGGCAAGCAAACTCGCACATTTTTCTGTAAGAAGATTAAGGTAAAAAATTACCCATACTGTATGTACTGTGAAGGAAAATGTATGGACATTAATTTAAACAAAATATTTTCTGTTCTGTATTGTAATATCAGTTTGCTAAACAATGAACTGTATTTTTGCAATAGACATCATCTAAAGATCTATTTTCCAGACACTGATCCTACATTTTATAGAAAAAAACACTTCTTTCAGTGTATGATTAGCACCCACCCTCCAGTTGAAGCCTATGCGCATGCCGATGAAATAAGCATTGTTCACAATGTTGTGATGAGACAGAGTGGCTCCTTTGGGCTTTCCAGTTGTTCCCTGAGAATCATAACGAACAAAAATAAAAAAAGTTGATAAAATAACGATTTATTTTGTGTTACATTTGACTTCACTAGGCTAAGACTTGAAGCTAAAGTCTATAATTTTTTTTAATGTCATAATATGCTTGCTTTTTATGCAGAGACAACTGTAAATAGGTCATTTCTAGGATCATTTATCCTAGAGGGCTCAAAACATTGCACTGTTTCTCCTGACAAGCCTAACACAGCAACATTAGGTCAACCGATGCTGTGCGTTTGGGGCATGACTATGACTTTGACCTTTTTGCTATTATGTTTGGTGATGCAAGTGGCACAGAAATTACACACTGCAGCTTTAATAGAGATATATACAAATTAAAAATATGCAGAGTACCGATGTAAACTGAATGTTTATGGGGTCATCACAAACAAGTTTATTCTGCAGGTCTTGTAGTTGTTGATGGTGTTGGCTGCTTCCTGCCTGCATCAGATCTTTTAAGAGGAAAGTTCCTGGCTGCTGACTGTCAGTCACGATCACAGTGTGTAGGTCTGGTAGTCTGAAGAAAGAAGAAAACAAAGATGTTTCTCAAAAACAACAAAGTAACTCAGTCAGCCTCTGGCCCGTAATAATGATTATGTATAAATGATCTTCCTTTTATTACATCACTCGTACCTTGAACTCTTGATCCCTCCAGGTGAAGCCGTCTCCATCTCTGGACAAAGCTGCCTTAACATGTCACAGTACTTTTGGGTTTTGAATTGAGTCGGACAAACTATTGCATTGCACTGTACCTAAAAGAAGCATTAAGCCATTAATCGTGTAAAGTTTGCTTATATGTAGTTGAGACTAAAACTAAGCTTGTTTCTGCCTCAGAGTAAAAAAGGGTTTAGTCCTTGTATTTTCATAATGTGACTGTACATCTCTCAATTGCCACTTAATTGCGACTTCTCATAATTGAAAAAAAAAAAAAATTTGTAATGGCAACTATTTCTCAATTTTTTTTTTTTTTATAAAATGTGACTATTTACTTTTAGACTTACTTCCATATAAAACTCTGAAACAGGCTTCCATTAAAAAAAAACCTTGTTTGAGTGAAAAATAAACCCAAAAGTTAGGGACATGCCACTGTTAGTTGTTCTTTTTTGCATGTACAAACATTAACGTACCTTTCTGAGTGCAAATTCTACCTCTTGCAGTTGATAAGCCGGGTTCACTGAAACCTGTAAAATGCCAATAAATCTGAGCAGGTGAGAGACCAGCCATTGACAAATCCTCAGATAAACCAAATTACAAGACACTCAACAAAAACACTCACCAAAATGATCCCTGCTTTAGCTGTGGCAAACTGCATCAGTATCCATTCATAGATGTTCGGTCCCCACATCCCCAAGCGATCCCCCCTTTTCAGCCCGACAGCCAGTAGGCCTGCAGCAGTCTGTTCCACCTGAAATCAAAACACTACCACATTTTTATACTGACCCTGAAAAAAAATAAAATGTAAGGTGGGTTTAACACATAAATGTTCATTAGATTAGGAATAGATAAATAATTTAATACTAATACATCACATATTATAAAAGAGAATCAAGGGAAGCAAGTTTATGGTTAATCTAAGGCACATGACATGAGTTACATGTTATGTTACAAGCTGTCACCCCACTCTTGCAGATTTGCACTTTATACAATCAATAAAATCAGACCCTTGGCAATGTATAATGCATATATTATTGGCAAATAGTTTGTTATGTTCCTCTTTGATTAAAACCTCTGTAAATGAATAGATGTAAATGTCTTTCACCCAGACATTTTTGTCCTCTGGAAAGAAGCATGATGGAAAAAATATTCAATTTGGATGGGTGTGATGGCTAAGGCCACACTGGATGGTTTTTGAATTTCATTTGAATGGTTCTAGTTTACTTTGTATTTAAAAAAAAAAAAAAAAAAATGTGTTAGTTCTAAGGGATTCATGTTTTTTGGTCTGTTTATATATAAATTTCTATGTAATTCTTTGGTTTCTTTAAATATTATTTACCCAAACATTGGAACTGGAGATGCTACGTTGTCTCTTTAGCGCGCATTAAACCTCAAAGAACGGCAAAGCCAATAACCATTTATCTCTAGAGTGCACGGTAGTGAGTAAATGAAACCACAACCAAGATAGGGGTTTGACATTTTATTTAAGTTTGTTTGAAAGCGTACATCTTACCCGTGGTTCTGCCGGGATCCATGAATGCAGCATGGAACAAAAGCTTGGAATTAAAAGGGTGCGGCCTTTCCTGGTGTCCTTTATATTATTCGGTTGGGAATTATGGGAAATTTAGTTTTTGGGACAATATGTGTTTGGGTCATGTGTTTATTCAAATGTGTTTAAAGGATGTTTTGTGTGTGTGTGTGTGTGTGTGTGTGTGTGTGTGTGTGTGTGTGTGTGTGTGTGTTTAAGTGTATTTTCCCAGAACTAATGTGCTGTGTTTTTTTTTCTCTTCTACACAATGAGTGGTCAGTACTTAAGTGTTGCAGTCAATAAAATGACACTTTGTTGACTCCATGAATGTGTCCAGAAACTTTTATGGAAGAACCCTTCCAATGGGAATTTGTCAAGAACAGAAATAGCCATTCTGGTTTAAAATAAACACATTTGTGGTTCACCATGAAGTAATATGCTAATGTGTTCTTGAGGAATAATTTTTTTTTAAAAACACTACACTAAAAAAAAAAAAAAAAAGGATATTCCACATTGAATATGTGTGTCAAGACCAATGGCACTAGTTTGTGTTAAACGTTCCTGCTTTGTAATATATTATTGCTTTTCTGTAAATGTTTAACTTTGTCACATTGATACACTTTAACCCACTCCTGCTCTCATTATGGAAGGCAGCCACACGTGAAGTCAGTTCAGAAGAAAATATTGGGTTCAGTGTGGAATATGTATTCACCTTGATAGTGAGTTTATGTCTTTTCTTGGTCATGTTTACATTCACAGAATAACCACAAAAACTATTTGAATAATAACATTGTATCGTGCCAGTGACTGATTTCACTGTGCTTTATTTACATATTTAAAGACCCCCTGTGGTGAAACTCAAGTTTTTAATGTTGTTTATAGGTCTATATGGTGTTTTTAAAATGCTTGTGCAATATTATACAATTTTATACAAATATTAAACAAACAATGTGCAAATTAATGAGTCAAGATAGTCTAAAAAAAGCGGTTTGAATTCGCTGGTGTTTCTGACGTCACAAACTACCTTGTAGCCAATCACGTCAATGTGCCGGCGGGCTTTAGCATATCATTAACTGCTGCGAAGCCAGGTTATCCCAGTATATTGTTTGTTGATATGAAAAATCGGGTACATTTAGCAATGTAGCAGGTGAGTTACGATGTTATGATTAATTACATGCCTTTCTATACTGACGTTCTATGATGTTCAAATCATTTTCTAAGGATACTGATTTTTAGAAGGCAGACTGAGATGGCGAAGGGTTACATGGTAACATTTACACATTATTAACTGTTTGATAACGTAGTCAAGCAAAAGGCTAATCATATCAATTATCGGTATGTGTCCAGTGTTGCAAAGAGAGATACCATTGTGGTGCATTTCCCTGAGTAAAGTTGAGCGAGTTGATCTCTGAGCTGGTGTGATTGAGTGGAGGCGGGGCTAATTTGCATATTCATGGTTCTGCATATACCAATTGAAACGGATGTAAAGATGAGTTTTAATGGATAAAATCATTGACTACAGGGAGACTTTAAAGGACAGGCTGTACACAAACAAAGTAAAATGGGTGTGTGGGGAAAAAAAAATGGAAACCACATATTGCTATTTTAACTCTTATTAATCTTAATAATGAATAAGATTCTATAATGAATGATCTTATTAATAAATGGCTGCTTAGGAATGTGTATATTTTGTATATTTATCCTCCTTAGAACCAGATCTTTTGTGAGCGTGAATCTAGTTTTTTTTAGGTCATTACATTCTTTGGAGCAAAAGAAACGTATTGAATAAAGAAAATATATTTTATCCTAATGTTATGCTATGTTCTCTGTAGAGGACACCAGGACCGACATGAACAGGTAAAAACAATATTTTAGTTTTTTTTTCATTCACCAATCAATTTTTAGGTTTCAAGAATTTTTTTTAATCCAAACTTTCTCTCAACTATGTTATGAAAGATATAACAATGATTTGATATAACATTTTACTTTATGCAATATGCATGTAAACATTTGCATAATTTGCATATTAATCTGTTCTTGGGACAAAATGTAATGAAAAAACATGTGTAATAATTGGGAATATTTTCATAAGAATCTGTATAATTTATTGCCCTATTCATTTGTTGTGTCTCCGTGTCATATATATATATGGATTTGGCCTAGATCCCTCATTCCACACACTGCACTTTTGACATTGTGGTTTTCCTCTCTCCCATGACTGAGGGGTATAAAATGGGAAGCACTGTGGTTAGCATCACTTTCCTAACCAGTCCTCTGTAGAAAAACCAGAAGCAAAACCACTCACGTCTTGGTAGAACTGAGCAAAAGTCTTGCGTATTCCATCCTGCACAAAAACCAAAGCTTCCCGGTCAGGGTAGCGCTCCACTGAGGCTCGAAGACACTGGTCCACAGTACTAGAGAACAGCGGTTGGGAGGAGATGCCATGGACATAGCTGGTTGTCAGGGTTGGGGTGCTGGGTGGGTTATCCACATGAATGGCACTAAAAAAGAGGGGAGAGGAGAGCGTGTGTTTATAAGAGATGCAGAAAGACATCTGAAAACGGGGGGAAAAATTGGGTAACTGCGACTACTTTTAGTTTGTCTTTGGGTCTGGTGAAGTTCATCCTGAAGGGAGAGCAGAAGCTAAAAAACATCCTGACAACACTGATTTTATGTAAGGAAAAGGTGAAATAAGGGATGTCAGCTGCTGCACTATTTCTCACTTTAGAGAACCAAGATGGTCTTTGTTAATGTTTTTTTTTAGCCTGCTCAACCTAAAGGCCCGTTCACACCAAGCATGATAACTATAAAGATAACGATAAAGATAACTATATACAGTATGTGTCCACACCAGCGACCAATAATGGTCTTTTTATTCTAAGCACGCGCGCGCCCGAATGATCCAGATCCATTTTAAATGCGCGAGACCTTTAAATTAGAATGGATTCTGATTGGCTGTCAGTGTTTTATCGTTCGACAGCTGGAAAAAAATCGTTCTGAAAAAGTGATCCCAACGATATTGTTCCTCATATCTTTATCGTTATAGTTGTGGTGTGAACTCTGTTATTCTTTAATACGGAGAACGATTTTTAGAATTATATCTTTATCGTTATCTTTATAGTTATCGTCCTTGGTGTGAACGGGCCTTAACAGTTGATCTGTCATTTGAAGATACAGGATCACAGATGAAATTAGCCCATAAAGTTAATTCCTACTATATATAAAATAATCTTTCATTGAAGGAAGTCTGATTTGCTCACCAAGGCTGCATTTATTTGATCAACAATTCATGATTCGATACATATCACGATACTGAACCCACGCTACAATATTATTGTGATACTCCAAGACATATGGTAAAAGCTTAACAAAAAATGTTACTGTTGATTAAAATGCCAATTTGGTATCACATTGGGGGTGGAAATAAATACACTTGGACTTTGTGCTGGTAACCCAATGCACAGGACAATGGGGACACAAGAAAAAAATTATTCATGATTTTGAAGCTGAAAATACTGAATTATTTCAGACGAATATGCTTGCACTCTGTCACTGGCTACTAGATATATTTAAAATAATGTAGGCCACTTTTTACTGGTAACATAAGACATTTGGCATTATCAAGACCCACAAAAATCCCCCATTGCATTATTATACATTATATTCAACATTAATATACATAGTAGTTTAATGTAGTGACACTAAAACTCTATAAACTAGAATGTTTTGTTTGTGTAAGAAAAATATACATATTTAACACGTTACAAAGTAAAGTTACGGCTTCCGGCCGGAACTTGCTAAATCGCAACTTACGCAACTTGTGACGTCAGAAGTAGCGTAGCGTAGTGTAAATATCAGCAGTACGTTGCATTGCTCACGTACGTTGCGCTTTAGACTTAAGTCAAATCCATATGTTCGTTTGGTCTGAAGCTAGTTATTTTACTTTATTAAGTTTTAAATATGGATATTTTTCTTACACAAACGCATTGCTTCGCTTCAGAAGGACTTTATTAACCTCCCGGAGCAGTGTGGAGCACTTTTGTGATGGACAGATACACTTTTATGGGCTTCAAAACAGACATTCAGTGCTCAAGAAACATTTCTTATTATTACCAATGTGGAAAATAGTTGCGCTGCTTAATATTTTTGACTAAACCATGATACAGAAATTTTTGGTGATAAAGAACAGCATTTATTTAAAAAAACATGAATGTCTACTGTCACTTTTGATCAATTTAAAACATCCTTGCTAAATAAAAGTAAATGTATTTAAAAAATATATTGGGGAAAAAATAAACCTTACTGACCATCAATTTAGAACGGCATTGTCTGTTCAGTTTCAAGAGCCACTGCTAATCGGCAAATGAGCGTTAAAAAAGGCATTCAAAAACCAGCCAACTTGCTAAACAAGTTAGCACAAGTCTGTGAGTGTGAGACCATTAAATCAGCTAACTATTTGAGGCTGGTTTAGGGTGGGGGGTTTATTCAGTCGAAGAATCTGTTATTGAGTCACGAGAGAATTTTTTTTTTAGATAAATAATATTTCCCACGCGTAGGCTATTACTTTGTAGTGTCACTTAAAGGGTTAATGAAAACATTGCATAACTACTATAGAAGCTGACATGTATTCATCTTTAGTCTGAGCTATTTTCGAATTTCCAAGAATATGGAGGCACAATTCCAAAAACATATATAAAAAGCAATCTGCCACATGTAATCTCCCGCGGAAAGGCAAAATCATAATAGATGCATGTTTTTATGATGCCTTACCAACTTTGTTGAGAAGCTACGAAAGGAGTCCAGGGTCTCTGCAAAAAATGCAGTGTTTTGTAGAAGCTCGCGGTAGTTCGTAGATTAGTCAGAAGAATCTTAGAAGACATCTTTCAGTTTAACCTTTACGACGGACAGAAGTAAACTCTGAAGAATCTCAGTTTAGTTTTTTTTATTCAGAAACTCGATTGCAATCAAACAAAAACACGTAGCCTACCCCAAACGCGACCATAAGTGAGATAAATGCACATAACAGTAAAATTAAAACTCCTGAATTAACTGCATTGGTAAATCATGAATGCTCGACTTCTAAGCAACACCAAGCTCTTGCCACCGCGATCCCAAAGTTCCCAAAAGTGAATCGCTAAACCAACACACGTTACACCTCAAGTTGCAAGACGAGCGGCTGCTACGGAATGAACTGTAGAGGACGCAAACAAAGGTTGTCACATCAGGAAGCTCTAGCCAGTAGCGGTATTAACTATAACTAGCATGGCATATTATGCACAGAAAGCCTTTGGCACATGATGTTTAGTCACATCCGGTTTTCATTTGCATGTGCCAGGGGAGAGTGGCATGTGCCACTAAAACCCAAGTGGTAACAGTTCCTCACTGCAGAGCCAAATGACGTCCAGCTCCACCTCTCTAGATGTCATGGGTTGAGCTTGACCTAGTTCAGCTCCACCTCTGTGGATCTATTGGGTGGAGGTTTGGAAAATGGATTCATGATGTCTATTCGCTCATTACATAGTGTTTGTCAATTTTGAACACAAACAAATGTTACGGACTGCAGTTCATAATTTCACGTTACTCTCACAATGGTAGTAAATTGTTCATAATTAATTCTACTTCTTTATTATATTTTACATTTTCCTTTCTATAAAACTCTGTTTATAGGCTACGTTCGAACGTACTAGAACCTTCTAGAAATTGCACACACAGAGACCAGCCATTAGTCATGTGCCTATCGCTGAAAACTGAGAAATCCACTGAATTTGATCACTATAGATTTACAGAAATAATTGAACTTTTAAGAAGTGTTTTCTCAATATTGCAACATTGCATATCTAATCAGCTCCTGACAAACACAATTATTATTTGAATTATCACTCAGTGAGTGAGAGAGATGTGTGAGTGAATTAGCTTACTTCTGTCTGTGCAGCATCCAGTTTTTGGGGTAACGTATTATAGTTAGACAGAGTTAGCCTACGTAATCAGATTACTTTTTTCAAGTAACTACTAAAGTAACGCTTTACTTTTAAATTGATCAAAATCTATTAATCAAAATATCTGAGTTTACTTTTTCAAATGAGTAACACAAGCTACTTTGTTTTGCCATTCATTGACTGACAGCTCTCCTGTCCCCATGTTGAGAGTAGCCTAATACAGAGGTGTTTCCTGTGTAAACACTATGGACTAACTGTGAGCATGCATTTACTCATCTCACTTGCACAAAAACAGATTCAGTATAACTCAAAATGAATAAAAACAGTACAATGCACACTCAGAATATTCACAAACCTGTAATGGTTATGTTAAATGACACAAATATAGGCTACTTTATGTATGTCATCTCACTTTATTGACCAATGTCTTTGCTACAGACATTTGATGATTCAATTCAACCATACTAATAAGCAAAAATGACTTTAGTTAAACATCACATGTGTTTCTTTTTTTATTAGCCTATTATTGCTGAGGTAGGAGTGTTTAACCTTCTTCAACTGCGTCCTATTCTTCTACAATCCAGATTGGCAGCACAGCTAACAGGTTTGTTTAAGCTTTGCCCTCTACTCTACAGGCATGAATTCACATTTCCTTTAGCCTGAGGCTTATTCATTTCACTTTTGGTGTTTGGTTCACATTTGCCAAAAATACAACTTTTGTGTTGTGTGTGTGTGTGTGTGTGTGTGTGTGTGTGTGTGTGTGTGTGTGTGTGTGTGTGTGTGTGTGTGTGTTTTGACTAGCATGACAGACCAGCCCACATGAAAAAAAAAGTAATGCAAAAGTAACGTAATGCATTAGGCTACTTTCCATAAAAGTAGGCCCTAACTAACGAAATTAGTTCCTTTTTTAGGGAGTAACACGTTATTGTAACACATTACTTTTTAAAGTAGGCTAACTTTCCCCAAAACTTTTCTCTCTCTGTACAAACAAGGAGGCTGTACCGTTACCACCATACCGTGGTAATCGATTTAGTACGCTATAGCGAAGCTATTTTACTTATAAAAGTGGAGAGGCAACGCAGCGCTGACAAGAAGTTTCAGTTAACACATAAACCTGAGGGCCCGAGAATGGAGGTGGTCGTGATTGGCCGAGGGAAGGATTGACAACCGATCGGGAGCACATGAATTTTTCATGGCGAGCGCCGCTCAACAAAACCACACAACGGAGTATGGAATATGGAATATTCAGTATATACTCATTGTATCTCTCTGGATTGAAGATTTTTTTATATATATTAATTTTTATTTTTTATTAATAAATGTTTTACTTTTTGTGGTAGAAAACGTTGTGGCACCAAGACCAAAGAGTATAGAAGCCCTTCTATACTCTTTGCCAAGACATTGTTTGTCTAGTGTAGGTTACTTTGAATGGGACCCTTGAGTCAACATTGGGTTAAACAATGTCCGGAATCTCCGGTAGATGGCAGTGTACTAAATCTGACTGGTTAAAAACAGAGGAGGAAGAACATTGATCCTCATTGGTCACTGTTGAGGCGGCGGGTGCATGAAACAAGTTAGGAAGAGTCGCGAGCATTTCTGTTATGTGGTTAAATCTGAGAAATCATCCGAAACGAAAGAGTCTTTTAAATTAGAAACTTTTCTAGTAAACTTTGTAGAGAATGTAAAACAGACCTGTGTGACATTATATAATGGAGCGGTGCAGTGTGGAGTATCTGTCTGAGTTCAGTGACTGTCAGTCACACTCAGTGCTTATCATACAGGACGACACGAATCTTTTCTTGGCCTGCGGACACAGAGATGTGCTCGTATTCAATGTCGAGGAGAGGAGAGTCACGGCAAGTGCATGTTTGTTTTAACTCATGAGTTATACTATACCAGACTACATTTCTGCAAGCTCACTCAATACATGTTGTTTTTTTCCAGACCGTGATGCAGTTTGAAGCTTCAGTGACCAATTTGGCATTAAGTGACGATAAATATCGTCTTTATGCACTTTGCGCGAATGGTGGGCTTTACTGCACCCCTCTACCACAGCTCAGGTAACGTTAGTAATATCTCCCATAACATGTTTCTTAGATTAAGTGTTAGTTCATCCAAAAATGATAATTCTGTCATTAATTACTCGCCTTCATGTCGTTCCAAACCCGTAAGACTTTCTTCAGAACACAAATTAAGATATTTTGATGAAATCCGAGAGATTTCTATCTCTCCATTGACAGCTACGCAACTACCACTTTTTGACTCCATATAAATTGAGCGGTTTAGACCAAATTTTATGAAGAGACTCTTTCGCTTTATATGAATAGATTGAATGCTTGAGCTTCTGTTAAAGGAATACTCCACCGTCTTTTCATATTAAACTATGTTATTCCCTTAACTAAGACGAGTTGATACATACCTCTCTCGTCTCAGTGCGTGCACTCAATCGCTCTGGCGCGCGGCGACACTTTGTTCACTCAGTTCATTCAATACGGGCCAAGCAGAGAAGCAACCAAACACCTCCACGTTTTCCCTATTTAAACACAGTTACTCGCGTAGTGTAACTTGACCTAGGACGGTGACACAAAACAAAACGTTGCGCTTTTCTAAGCGTGTAAAATGGATAACTATATTGTATAGCGGAATACCATAGCAAGTGCTTGTAAGCACTTCGTCTTGGCGGAGTAATATCTTCACCAGAGGGAGCGGGGGCCGGTGAGAGGATTTTTCACGAATGAAGATATCACCCCGCCAAGTCGAAGTGCTCATAAGCGGTTGCTGTGGTATTCCGCCATACAATATAGTTATCCATTTTACATGCTTAGAAAAGCGCAACGTTTTGTTTTGTGTCACCGTCCTAGGTCGAGTTACACTACGCGAGTAACTGTGTTTAAATAGGGAAAACGTGGAGGTGTTTGGTTGCTTCTCTGCTTGGCCCGTATTGAATGAACTGAGTGGACAAAGTTTCGCCGCGCGCCAGAGCAATTGAGTGCACGCACTGAGACGAGAGAGGTATGTATCAACTCGTCTTAGTTAAGGGAATAGCATAGTTTAATATGAAAAGACGGTGGAGTATTCCTTTAAACTGATAACTGATTTGTGAGTTGAAGAATTTGTATGTGTATAAAAGCTTAAATTCAATCAGTTCATCATATAAAGCAATCGTGTCTCTTCAGAAATATTTGGGATTAAACCACTCAATTCATATGGATTAGTTATACGATCTCTTTATGAACTTTTTGAAGCATCAAAGTAATAGTTGCATTGCTGTCAATGGAGGGACAGAAAGATAGAATTCTATTCCAATTCTATGCTATAACTCACTTATAGCAAATAAAGTACTTAACCTTTATATTGCAACAGATTTTTTTTTTTTGTCTAGTCAATTCAGAACTGGTCAGCAACAGTAATAAAGGTTTGAAAACTGGATTTTTCACATTTAGAATTCACTTTTTTTTTTCACAACATAAATTAAATCCAGTGATTTTATGTGAATTTTCCTAGCAGAGTTGCTGTAAGGAATTTTCCCTAGGAAATTTGTCCATTAATACGTCATTACAGGAAGGGAAACTGCATTCGTCAAGCAATTTCAATGGATCTTTAGATTTTCTTTAGTCACTATAATGTGGAATTTTTATTTTTATAATTTGTTTTCCATGTTTCTTTTTTACTAGTTCTTCCTCTGTCCTGGCGAGCAAAAGTCCTGACCGTGTGCTGAGTATTGTATCAGATGATTCCATTGTCCTGAAAAATTTCAGTCTGCAAGCATTTACCATAGTTGAGAAGATCCTTGTGACTCTTAGTCTTCACAAGTCCATCTGGAGTTTTGATCTCTATGAAGAGCCTGGATCCAGACCCCTTCGTAAACTTGCATGTTTCCAGGTTGCAACTGTAAACTCATGCCGTTTAAACATAACAGACAAAGAAAAAAGTGTGACCTGTCCTCCAGTGCTGGCTTGCATCTACCCTAAAGGCTCCACGTCAGTCAGCTCTCAACAGTCTGACCTCCATCCTTATCTTGAACCCCGTCTTTTCAGGCTCTTATTTGGAGTGGATGCCTCTTTAGTCAATTCTCCAGTCATTCTATGTGGTTTACCTGATGGACGTATTTGCTGCTTTCCTTTGCTCATCCCCACCCTGGCTGGTCCAAGAGGAGAGCAGAGATCTCCAATCAGAGTCCTTCAAAGCTTAGAGCAGCCAATCGTATTTGTCGGAACCTGCGTCTCTGGAGAACACGGACCTCAGTGTCTCATCGCAGTTGGTCAAAGAGGCAAACTTCTAATGGTCAGAAGCAAACAAGCAAGCTCGGAAGGAAAAGAGGCAGATTATAGTAAGAATGAAATGAAAGTGCTTTTATTACATGTATTTTTGCTTTTGCAAAATTTTTATTTGATAGTCAATAAGATTGTCGACAATAAAGAAAAGGAAAGATCTTTTAAAAAAAAAGTTTAATGTAAATGCCTTTTTTTGTGTGAAATGTTCTCATTTTCTTTTTGTACTGGTTTCATATTGTTTTCGAAAAACTTAATACCATTTTTAAGATGTTTTAGTTTAATGTCTGAAAAAATGTCATGTTGTGTAACCATCAAATATAAAATATTTCCTTAGATCTTGAATACGGTATACACATATTCAAAGAAGTTTAAAATATATTTTCTAGCCTTTTTTTATCGATATCATGACTTCAAATATAATTACGATTCATTCATAAATATAATTATGATTTTGGGGAGTTGCACCACATGACATTTTACAACCAGACAAAAAAGCAGTTTTGTTAAATATTTTTTTTCTATGAAATAATAATACATAATGCCAAACTATTTTGGTTTTGGTTTTCTATTCAAGAATTAGCTTTTTTCCCCCTTCATTTTGATATCAGGACAGTTGTAGCAATGCTTTATTTATTCAATGCTTTTGAATAAATTATAGATCAGTTTTGGTAATCTGTGTTAACATTCACATTTTACAGGCTTCAATGAGCATAGCGTACCAGGACCAGTGCTGTGTGTTTGTGCTGATGATAATCGGCTGTACTACAGCTCTCTCAATGACCTACACACACTTCAGTTCCCCACAATATCTTCATCAGAAGCCACAGGAACTGAGTCCCAGCGGCAAGATCTGACCTCAGACAGTCTTGGTGTATGCAGGGTCATAGCACTCACTCGGCCATATACTAACCCTACAGGTACGATACATGCATTGCATTCTGATCAATCTCTATGCTGTTTACCAGGCTTTTAAGTGTTTTAATTTTTAAGTCATTAACGCAAATATTTTGTATTTTAATTCTAAGGATCTGTGCAGCTTATGGGCATATCTTTGAGTGGAAGACTGCTTCGAGTGAACCTTCCTCAAGCATCTGAAAAAGGAAATGTGCCCAGGTTACCTCCATCTCTAGCAGGCCAGAGAGTGAAGGACCTCCTGGCTTCCATCGGAAACATCTGGGAGAGGTCTGTTTCATGCCTCATCATAAAAAAAAGAAAACTTCTGATTTTCCAACGCCTAAAGCTAAATGTCACATTTTGAGTTAATGGAATATAACAGTGTCAGTGATAAAGAATCATTTAAAAAATCTAATTTAAAACTGATTTAAAAGTTCTGTACTCTTTGTATTCATGTTGGTTTATTTCTCTAATTTAATTTATAAGTCACTGTTTGCATGATTTTGTTTTTTTTTTATAAATTAATAGAGCGACCAAAATGAGTGTCATGTCATTGACCCTTTTGTTACTGTCTTCTGCAGGGCAGAATCCTTGAAACACAAGCTTCAGGAGAAAAATGAGTCAATCAAACGTCTGAATCAAGTCATAAATGTTTACAGCCTACTGTTGGACACCCAAGGGAATGAAAAAAAGTTTGATATGGGCACCAAACATCCAATCAGCTGTCATGGTGTGGCTAGGTGGAGCTCATTGCTCCAAAGAGACTCTTTGACTCTTACATGTGTGCTTGAAAACTCAAGTGGATGTACATTGGAGCATGGTTGGACTCTGTGCATTCAGGTCCACCCATTATCCCAATATTCAAATATTGAGAGCTCATCCAGGACATACTCATTCCCATTGAAAAAACTTGATTCTGATCAGAAACTGGATGTAACCATTCCTCTTGAAACCGTTGATGGGCTGTCTCTGCCAGTGAAGGTCTACTGTTCTCTCACCTTCTCCCTCTCCAATCTGTTTAGCCCTGAAACGTCTTCTCTTGGTGTTTCCCAGCTCCTAACAGAGATGGGCTCCATCAGTGCACCTTTGAATTCTTTAACAGTGGATTGGCTTGATGCTTTAAGGCTAGAGGGATCATTTTCTCATAGTGACATTAGACACGACAGTGTCAGGGATGGCGTTCAAGCCTTCCTGCGTGCCAGAGGAGCGTTAACCAAAGATTCTGATACTACTTCCAAGTCAGGACCCGTTGCAGTGCTGATCAGAGTATCATCCGAGCTTCTAAAGGCCAAACTGCACACTTCAGCAACCAGCAGTTCAGAAACATGCGTGTCTGTGCTAAACTGGTTGGTATCACCAGAGGTGATGGGACAAACAAAGTCTGTACAAAGTCCAGTGGTTTGTGCCTACAGCCCAGATGGATGCTCTGTCAAGATTATGGCCAAAGAGGTGCTGACTTAATACTACTCATTACTCATTTACGATCATGAAGTCTGTCATTTAAAATGAGCTGCTCATGTCTTTCCTCAAGGTGACACTGGGAGATTTATGCTCTGAAGGACCTCTTGAAGTCCTGGAGATTCGGGTGGAGAGTACATCTGTGGCAGCGGTGTGTGGACTGCATCATGCCATTCTGAGGCGCCTTCAGGTACTTTTATAAAAAAAATATTTATATTTTTCTAACATGGACTTACAATTGAATCTGATTTGGGGGTCATGACTTTTTCAACAGGTCTTGTTGAGAGACTCGACTGTAAAATTTTGCCATACAAAGCAGTTAAAAGCAAAGAGCTTGTGTGAAGCTGTACGGGACGTTGAGGTAGATCTGATTATCTTCATTTTATTTGTTCATTCTTGCATGCTTAGATTACACCATTTGGATTCAAGTCTAAGGTGCCATCACATTTACCGTTGCTCTGTAAATTTTGCTGCAAAAATCCAGTTATTTTTTTTTTTTAAATGGGGGGAAAATCACTTAATCGAACTGAAAAAGGTACCCATTCTATTACAGGCATGCAGACTCTTACATTTGCTCACACACACACCTTTTTTCAATCTGGAATTAAGCATGAGGGCTTCATGTGTCGCTACACTATAGACCCCTATTCAGTTGGTAAACATGGTGACTTTTTTGTGGGCGGAGCTTAGGTGGTGGCAGAACGATCCCTCTGGCGGCTTCACTAACGTTAGTTTGCTTGTTTTTTAATAATGACTGGAGAAAATCCGATTTTTTCTTAATGTGCAAGGTCACTCACTGTCCAGGATTGCGATTGTTATTTGCAAAAGTTAATTTTAACGGACATCCCAGATTGCCTGACCCCTTACAAGCTCAGTCAATGGATGGACGATCTGACAGGATTAACGTTAACGCTACTTCCGGTTGAGTGGCCTAACTTCTACACCTACCTGATAGAAAAACTGAGCGTAAAGAGAAACTGAGGGCATATAAATCTTCAGATGCCTATTACTGTACTAAATGGTCACGTACAAGACTTGTGTGGTAACCTACGATCCGCAGTTCTGCCTAGCCAGCGCTAAAGCCAAACAGAAGCGGCAATGTAAAGAGTGACATTACAGTGCAATATTAATGATGTGAATATTTTCTAGAAATAAAAATTCCAGATACAGCATATTCATTTTTTAACTATGTATTCGATTACCCTTTCAAACCAGGTTCTTCAAAAAGTCTAGTCACAATCAATCAAAACAATGTATACAATCATAGATGATTCACAAATAATCACAATCATTTAGAAAACACTATGCGATAAAATTTCAAATTGGAGCCTGTACTCTGTCGATTCTTGCACCCACCAACACAACAAGATGACATTTAATAACAATAGTAATAGTTTAAAGGGATAGTTCACTTTGAAAATAAATTTTGGTATGTTTTAGCTTACCTCAAGGGCATCCAAGATGTAGGTGTCTTTGTTTCCGCAGTAGTTTCAA
The DNA here is from genome assembly GCF_964197995.2 of Scardinius erythrophthalmus. NCBI lineage: Eukaryota > Metazoa > Chordata > Actinopteri > Cypriniformes > Leuciscidae > Scardinius > Scardinius erythrophthalmus. Next base: position 13,729,163 of record NC_138238.1, on the reverse strand, counting down.
TTTGGATATTTTTAGGTCAAACCGTTCTTGTCTGTCAGTCATATAATGCAGGTCGATGGTCACTGTCTCAAAACACAAGCACAGAGTCCAAATTAAAACAATTCCCCATCGTCCAAATTAAACAATTCCCCATCGTAAGTACACATTGATGGCCTAAGACACGAAACGAGCGGTTTGTGTGTGAAAATTAACAGTATTTATATCGTTTTTACCTCTTGTAACACAGCACACGTCCAAATGATCTGACGGCGCGGGCGGGTATAGATATATACACTAGATGTCGCTTGGCTACGGTTTCGTTCCAATGAACTGCAGTAGCAAAGGCGACATCTATGTATATACATACATCTATACCCGCCCGCGCCGTCAGATCATTTAGACGTGTGCTGTTTTCAAGAGATAACAACGATATAAATACTGTTCGTTTTCTCACACAAACCGCTCGTTTCGTGTCTTAGGCCATCAATGTGTACTTACGATGGGGAATTGTTTAATTTGGACGATGGGGAATTGTTTTAATTTGGACTCTGTGCTTGTGTTTTGAGACAGTGACCATCGACCTGCATTATATGACTGACAGACAAGAACGGTTTGACCTAAAAATATCCAAATTGAAACTACTGCGGAAACAAAGACACCTACATCTTGGATGCCCTTGAGGTAAGCTAAAACATATCAAAAATTAATTTCAAAGTGAACTATCCCTTTAAGCTCCTTATTATGTAGCCGAATCTGTGCTGGTTTGTATTGGCTGCCTCCAGGTTTCCCTTTGTTTTGCCACCAGCTAACGCCGTGACGTAACTGTGACGTCGGCTTGAAATTGATCTATAGACAATGGATCTTTTTTTTTTTGCCTGCAACATTTGTGGCTGCACCTTTACTCTGTGATTAGTATTAATTCACATATATCAGACAGTTTTGCTTAATTCAATATTAAAAAATATATATATTTTCTTTTGTCAGTCTCTTTATAAAGATCTCCAGGATGCTCAAAATCAAGCAGCTCTTGGTGGCACAATGAAGACGGATAAGAGCTCTGAGATCTTACTCCGCATTTTTCTGCAGCTGAGGGCAAACCCACTGGTCATTCTCTGATTTAAATACACACACGAAATTGTGTATTACATATATTTTGTATTACAGTAGAGGTTGTTTCATACTGCTTTACCTTTAGGATACAAAGTCCATGCTTTCCTTTTTGTTTGTCCCATGCATCATCACTTCACAAAATGAACAAAACACTGCCTATATAAACAGAAGGATGGAGAAAATTTTATCTCCACACGATCTACACTAGAATCAGTTGTTAAATCTACATGAAAGCAGTCTGTGAGTGTGTACTGAAGACTCTGTAAAATTTATCCACAAATCTGATATTTTAGCCAACTGGTTGTGTCTCCAGTTTGAAAAGCTTTTCTCTGAGCCGATAGTATCTTCCTTCTTTGGCCATGAGCTGCCGGTGTGTTCCCTGCTCCACGACTTCACCTCCCTCCATGAAGATAATGTGGTCTGCTTTCTCTACAGTCTCCAAACGATGAGCTATTACCAGCACTGTCTGATCCGTAATGCTGTTGAGCACATCTTGAACCTGGGAAATAAGATCATGAATAGACACTATGAATGGGGAAAACCTCAGAATTTAGCATGTTACTGCAGCTTAAAAATAATTACTGCAGATTTAGTATTAATTTCGTAAGAGTTCGTACTGCTTGTTGTGTGCTACAGTCCATGTGGCTGGTGGCTTCATCCAAGATAAGAATCTGTGGGTCTCTTATCAAAGCTCTGGCTATAGCAATGCACTGCTTCTGCCCTGCCGACAGCTGGTCGCCACACTCTCCAACATCTACAGAAAAAGCATTCAAATTTAACCAACTCGATTTATTTTTAGGGATACACATATCAGTACCATGTCACTGATTTATAAATATCAGTATAAATATCATTTTATTCATCAACTCAGATATCAGTTGTGGTAAATGGAAGCTCAAGCATGTTTGAGGTTAACCAATGAGGTTAGTTCTCATGCGTCAAGCAGGTTTGGTTGAGCTGTTTATGTTCGCTGATCCAATGTTTATATGTGAATAAAAGACTAAATTAAATCTGTTCATCATATAAAGCAATCAAAAATTTGGACTAAACCACTTAATTCATATGGATTTGAAGCGTCAAAGTGGTAGTTGTGTAGCTGTCTATGGAAAGACAAAAAGCACTCAGATTTCATCAAAAAGATCTTAGTTTTTTTTTCTGAAGATGAACGAAGGTCTTGCGTGTTTGGTACGACATGATTGTGAGTAATGACAGATTTTTTATTTTTGGGTGAACTAACCCTTTAAAGTCAATCTTCAAAAACACTAATTTAATTACATTCTTTAGCAAATCTCAAAATGAATATCCATTTTTCATATGGAACAGTATAACGTGATGTCTACATTCACTTCTAGGCAGTCTTTAAATAACTTTTTTGGTCAGTTTTATATTTTATTTAGACAAAAAAAGTATAAAAAGGTGATATTGGCTATAACATGAAAATATTTAACAGCTCATTAGTATCAGACAGAATTTTAATATCGTGTGTCTCTTAAGTTATATCTACCTGTGTTGTATCCCTTCTCCAATTTGCATATGAAGTTGTGTGCATTGGCTTTACGAGCAGCTGCTTCTACTCTTTCAAGTGTGCAGTCCTGCAAACCGTATTCAATATTATATCTCACAGAGCCAGAGAAAAGCACAGGATCCTGGGATACCATTGCCACCTAAGTCAAATGAAAGACAATAATGTGTTGTTTTATAAACTACTAGTTATACACTACTGACTCATCAAACCATCCAATGGAATTAATGTTTTCACATCTCTCCTGGGGCCAGTTGTTTGAAAGTTATCTGATCAGATTTTTGTGTTCAAGACTTTAGTAAAATTGGGATACATTTGAAAAAACATCATAAAATATACACACATATTTTTTTATTTTCCTCTTGATTATAGTTGTAACTGTTAAAGTAATAAATTATAAGTAGACATTAGGCTTCTTATTCAGCCTTTCGGTAGCCTACAGTAAAGTAAAAAAGAGATTTTGGTGCCATAAAATAATCCCTAAACAGCTGGAAATATCAGACAAAAAAACATTAAATTTAATTTAAAGAGTTTTTTTTTTTTTTTTAAGTTCCCTATCTCATATTATTTCTATCAGCATGTCCCTTTAGAGGCTCCGTAGAGCACTAGTAATCCAGATTTGGTCATCTGAAAAAGTGTGTATCTGGATCAGGGTGATCCAATTCAAAATCTGCATTGAAAAACTGGCACAAAAGTAAGATGGATTATGTAATCCTGGATAGCAAAACATGGGATTTCCAAATCCAGATCATTCTGATCCAGACTAATTTTTTTTGAGCAACTGGCCCCTTAAAGGTATAGTGGAGGATCTTTCCGAATTTTAGATAAGACCCGCCCTCTCCACTTTTTGAAAAGTTTGATTGATTCACCAGAATGATTGACAATTAGGAGGACCAATAGTATAGGTGATCCACCCGGAAGTAAAAAATCCTCCGCTATACCTTTAAGTTATATGGTTGTAAATGCTGGTGAATCAATTCTTGCCTTTTTATGCAAATACTGGTGTTGGTAACGGTACAAAGGTTCTCCATCCAGGAACATCTCACCCTCCTGTGGATCATAGAACCTTTGGAGCAAGCAGACGCAAGAGCTCTTCCCACCACCAGAGGGCCCTACCAATGCCGTCAGCTTTCCTGGACTCAATTCCAATGTAACAGACTGCAACAATTCAACAATGAATACATGCAAATCACATAAGTTCTATCTATGATTAGCTTTTGCGTAATAAACAAAAAAATGTACCTTAAGTGCCTTTTGATCAGGACGGGAGTGGTAGGAAAAGGTGACCTTTTCAAAGGTTAGTCTTCCCTTAAGCTTCTCTGGAGCCAGATGGCCTGCCTCTCTCAACTGTGGCTTCCTATCGAGCAGCTGGAACACCTTCACTGCTGATCCCACGGTATTCAGCATGTCTCCATAGATATATACAAGATGCTGAGAATATAATTATGGCCAGAATTTAGTCTCATCTCAATGAAGGGTCATATTCCTGTAAAATCTACCTGGCCATCTTACCCTCATGTTGGTCACCATGTCCTTCTGGTAGAACACAAACGCAAGAAGGCTGCCATTGCTAAGCTGTCCAGACGAGATGAGATTTCGGCCTTGGAACAGCATTGCTACCTTCAAGCCCACTGTAATGAACTAAAATGCAATGCAAGAAGATAGCCATTTGTATGAATCAATGAACTATAACACAATTTCTACTAAGAAGAACAGTGAATGCAACTTAGGACTGTATATGATTTACCCTGCGTATTAAGAGATGAAATGCACTGTAGACACCTTTACGCCTCAAAACCTGGAGCTTCCTGTTGAGAGTCTGTTCATATCGCTGCTGTTCCTGATGCTCTGCCTTAAAACTGCGCACAGTCTTCATCGACCCAATGACAGAAGACGCCAATTCTGTAGTCTCTGCATTACAGTCCTGAAGCTCTTTGGATGTTTTCTGATCAGGAAGGTGAGGCATTATGAATTCATTATGGTCTACCCCAAAACGTTAGGATAGGCCGTTAGGAAAGACACAGCTTTATAACAAGTCTAAGCTTTGTAAAAAATAAAAAGGAAACCAACCTGAGGAGGGTTACTTACCTGGGAGAAGTTGTTGTATGAGTTCTGAATGAAAGCAAGAAGGGGCATTTCAATGCATGAAAGGAGGGTTAACTGCCAGGACAGGCCCAGCATGAAGTACAGCATGCCGCATGTCTTCACCAGGCTTCGCAGTAACACATTCACATTCATGGCCACAGAACGTCCCATTTTATCAGTGTCAGAGGTTAAACGTGATGTGAGACTACCTGTAAAAGAGAAAAAAATTGACATGATTTTAATAATGGCTATATTACCAAATATACACAATGTTGAAGCTTTGTCTACTCTTAAAATCATCCTAAAATATGCAGCAGAACGCAGTGTCTCAAGACATTTTTTACCCTCTGGCGGTCTTCGGGTCAATTTAGAACAATTTTAAGTTTCGTTTTTTATTTTTTTTTTAAATGGTACAAAACTTGGTGAAAATGTTGTGCCACTTCCTATGTAAAAACACAAAAACATGTGGATATGATTAGAATTTGGTGAAATGGTCTTAAAAAAATCTTCACACTTGTTTTCTTCATGTCGAAAACGACCCTATATCACGGTCACATTCTGTTTCTCTGTCTTGTTTAGTTTTAGGGGCTGTTTACACGACACCATTTTCAACTAAAAACTTGTTATGCATTTTGACTGTTCATTTACACGTCAACAGTGTTTTGGGGGCCTGAAAATGCAAAAAAAAAAAAAAAAAAAAAAAAAACGGGATTCAAAGTGCAAAGTTTTGAAAATCATACCGTTATCATCTCCATGTAAACTACAAAAACACAAATTTGTGAAAACGGGTGACGATCAATACGCCATTTCATGTTGCATACAATTATCTAGTCAGTAAACGTAGATCGTAGCAGCAACACACTGAGATGATCATGCTAAATTTCTGACAAAATCATCGCAGGCAACCTTCGGTCGCAAGACCGTGACAACGGCTGTCTTTGAACCTCTCTCACTGTAAGATGTAGGATCACCGTTTAGGAGCCACGACCACAGAAATCGCCACGATTGGTCATCTTTCTTCTGGGACAGCTCAAAATCATACAATGGGTACCGGGCATAAGCCTCGAGTTCTCCTCAGTCCTTTAAACCTATTCAGTTTGACACCAGTAAACATAACTCAAGAAACATTTTACTCGCCAACAACTACAAGAAGCAGTTCTATGACTTAGGGCTTTACTTGACACTGTGTTTTTAAATTGCGGCACTCGTAGAGTGTTAAAAGTCATCATGAAACAGAAGTCGCAACAGGTCTTCCGCATTGTGAAGCACATGGGAGTGATATTAATGATCAGAAAAGTAAAAATGTAGGGTGGGACTTTCTGAGTATTGGTTGTTGATTGGATTTTAAGATGTAGGTGTTGCACTCATAAGTACAGGCTTTCCTGGGTCAGGGTTTAAGTTTACTTAAGTGTAAGATTGGAGTCCTGCATACTGTTGTTTTCACTGAAAGGTCCAGTTATGACATTCTTATTACATATTACAAGGTCAAAAAAGAAACACATGAGATCTATAAACATGCATTTATAAAATAGATGGGGTGAATTTTCATTTCATCTGCACTATTTACATAGAAAGACAATTAGTGCTAAACTTCAACTTCCAAAGTGTAGGAACAGGTATCATACCTGGTTTATTATCTTCAAAGAAGCTTATCTCCTGCTTCATGAGGTTCTGGAACAACAGGTGTCGTATTCTCTTGTTGAGTCTGCAGAGGCTGCACATGAACATCCCACCGCGCAGACCAGTGAACATAGAACTTAAAGACACAACAATTTAACATTTTAATTGCAAGAAACAAAACCAATTTGTACACAAAGACATTTGTTTTTAGTAAGATTTTTGCATTGGATTGATGTTACACAGACCTTCCAAGTGAACACAGTGCCATGAGTCCAATGGCCCATACGAAATTGTTGTGCTGGTACGTTCCACTCAGTATGTCAATAACTTTCCCAATGCAGTATGGGATGAATGTCTCAACTACAAAATAAAAGGTATTACTCTGGATTTAAGTTTTGTCTATGTAGATAAAAGATTAGCCTAACTGAAATCAAGATTTAGATTTAAAATCACAGACTAATTCTAACAATATTTTAGTTTCCTCAACCAGGAAAAATACTCACAAAGCGCCGCCAGGCTGAGGAAGAGGAAGGCAGCACCTAGATGAAGATAGTCTGGCCTGGAGTAGCGGATGACCCTCATTAGGAGTGCTCTGGCCTCTTCATCTTTCTTCGGGTTCCTGGAACCCTTAGATGATCCACCGTGTGGGAAGGCCATCTCCCACACCATATATATGAGAGTAGATGTAACAGTGCTCAGGATCACCATGCCAGGATCAGGAACAGGACTAAAGCCTCTCCCAGTCCCGTGAAGCATTGTCTGAATGCTATCAAACACGGGAGGTAGGAAGCTCAGTAGGGTTACCCAGCGCTTCAGGAGAGGGTGGTTGCTGCTGTCAGAGACATGTGTGATTACTGAATACAGTACAACGCAGCTGATGGTCCTGAGAGCCCACAGGCACCATAGATCCAGACTGCCCTCTCCATCCAGCCACAGGAGTGCTATCCACACACAAGCCCAGATGACAAGATCACAGCACAACAGACAGAAATGTTCTGCTGCAGCTCTGGGTACGGGGTACGCCTTTGAGATCATCTTAAAACTGAAAAGACAAAGAGGAATCAGATAAACCAGACTAGAATGGTTCCATAGCCCAATCACACTAGTCTTTTGTTTGGTTTTAGCTGATGGGCAAATTGGTCTCTTCGTCTGACCAACTAAAGAATCCCTCAAACCCATTTAAACCTGCTAAGACTATTAAAGCAAACCATCTTAGGCTGGTTTAGGATGTTTTTATCAGCAATAATCTTCTCAAGTACTTTAAAATACATTGCATAAGCACTAAACATTATAAAGTTTTAGTTTTCTTACCATTAGTTGATCTCGTTGCATTTTGGCGGAGGATCACTTTTGCTTTCACTTTCACGTGGGCGGTGTCAAAACTGTTTTTTCAGGTCAGTGCGCATAATAGTAAGAATCGACTATACTGGGAATACGCTTAAATTTTGTTTAAAACGAGTCAACCTCAGTGTGCACAAAACGTTTTTATCTCAATTAGCTACTGTATGTACTGTAGTGCGTATGACGGATCATGACGTATTACGCCTACGCCGGTTACGCACGTCTGTTCTTCAAGTGGCCAACAGAGAGCGCTGTTTAGCGAATATCATCTTTCACGAAAGTGCAGTCCTTTTTTTCTCTCATGAGCATAAATGTAAACAAGGATTTTAATATCGAAAAGCTATTATTATAATATTTTCCTAAACACACTAACAACAATATAGTACGATTTGTGTGTGTGTTTTAGGAGGATATATCGCTATGACTTGAAAAATAAGCGAGAACGTAAGGTAGTAACACTTAAAATTCATTATTAGCTTAATTAGTAAAACATGGCACCAAAATGTTTCCCTCACCAAAGACTTTTCTCCAAGCATTAAATAAAAAGTGAAAAAAAAAGCCAAACAATAATTCTGCTTGTTTATTGATAGCAAAAGAAAAAGGCATTGCATTTTTCTGCATACATCTTAGTTTTATATTTAAATTGAGTATAGAAATAAACTATTTTATTATAGTAAATACTTTATATTACACATTGTACAATCAATGATACTCTCTCAGGGGGCTCACAGCCCTATTAGCTTTTAGAAGCTGGTCATTTGCTTTGGTAAAGTAACACAATAACAGAGCAACAACAAGAGAGTTTACATTTAAATCAGCACAAAGTGAAATGTGACACATTAAAAATGGGCCCTTTGCACAAACACAATCTCATTCAGTATAATCCTTGAACCTCACAAACACCCTAAGGGCACATATTTTAAGTTTTCTCATACCCAAGCACTCACTGAGAACAGGAAAAAGTCTTTGTTTTAAATGTGTCTTGGTTAAAAAGGGTCTGTACTTGTACTGAGAAAGCTTTTAGAGCCCACGTGGAAAAACAGCAAAACTATTTTCTCCTGATTTATTATACAGTACTGAATTTGTAGACATTAGACCAACAATCTTCCAATAAGGGTCAGGTTTTTCAGTGCATGGGTCTTATGACACAAATGATGTATAAAACAACAGTGTAATATAGAAGTTTGGGGTTGGTAAGATTATTTTTTTTTTTTTTAAGAAATCAATAGTTTTATTCAGGAAGGATGCATTAAAAAAGCGACATTGATGACATTTATATTGTGTTTTATAAAATGTCTTTCAAATAAATGTTATTCTTTTGAACTTTCTATTCATCAAAGTATACAGAAAAAATATATCACTGTTTCCACTAAAATATTGAGAATAAGATAATATTAAATATTTCTTGAGCACAACATCAGCATATTACAATGATTACTGAAAGATCATATAACATTAGACTGTAATAATGGCTTTGATTTCAAAATATATTAAAATAGAAAACAGTTATTTTAAATTGTAATAACATTTCGATATATTACTGTTTTATTTATTTTTTTGATCAAATAAATGCAGCATTGGTGAGCATAAGAAACGTCTTAAAAAATGAAGAAAATTAATATTAAAGGCATGAGATGAAAAAATCCCTGACTTCAAATAGCTTAATTTCCTGGGCAAATAACTTCAACGTTCAGTCATTTTAGAAGCGTTTCAAATATTTTCTTGAGTTAAGCTTTAACGGATGGCATTGTTTCGCCATGGCATATACTGTATAAGGCAAACCAGTGACGTGAGACCAGGACCTTTACAAATGCAAGTGTCATAAAACAAAGTACAAAACAACCAGGGTTTGACACTCACTGAAATGATACAGTTATAAACAGCACATTCTATGATACCAAGAAATCGGGTAACATATTTTTGTACCTGATATGGATCATAATTGCAAAAACATAAATAACTCTGATCCAGGTCATACATTTGTGATGTTTTATGCTTCTGATGATGGGTTATTTGTGTTGTCCCCATCTGTAGGCACACTGCTGTACTGGCAGTCTGTGGATATATTGATTGCAGGTTTAGCTGGAGACCCAGGCGCTGGTAAACTGTTCTTCTGGGCTGCATCACGGGAGTCCAGCCAGTAAAACGAAACCATCAGGAAAAGAGCTGATAAGGCCACAGAGATGCTGCAGGCCAGGAACATGTATGGGTACTGTCCGGTTCTGTCCACAAGCAATCCTGTAACACAGGTGCAGGGTTATAATAACATTTAACAGTTCCTTTCATATCTAGAGAAGTAAAAACAAAACAAAAAAACTGTAAATTAACCTATACACTCCTGGTCACAAGTTTGGAATAATTAAGTCTCTTCTTCTCACTACGGCTGCATTTATTTGATCAATGATACAGTAAAACCGTAATACTGTGAAATATTACTACAATTTAAAGTGATGGCAAAGATGAATTTTCAGCAGCCAGTCCAGCCTTCAGTGTCACATGAACCTTCAGAAATCATGCTTATTTGGTAAACAATTTTGATCAGTTATTATTGGTGCTCATTTCTTAATAATGGTTCTTATTAATATCAATGTTGAAAGCAGTTGTGCTGCTTAATATTTTTGTCAAAACCATGATTTTTTTTTCTTCAAACAGAGATCAGATCACGATTATCCTACGATTCAGACAACTAAACAAAATAACATGAAATTCTGGAGGTTCTGACAAAATGTTAATTGCTTCAGTCTATTTGAAATGTTTAATTAAAGCACCAAGGAACTTTTCCTCTTCGGTCACCCTACAGGTTGGAAGCGGAATTGTCCATTACCGCTGCCGCCCGCAGCCTACTGTCGCACGCACGCTCGCTGTTTATCCAGCACCGGCTTTGAATGAACGATGTCCACAGACTAGGTAGAGTATTTGATGTGAGTTGCATGATTTCATGAAAGCAAGATGTACTGCGACATCAGAAACGAAGAAAAAGTAAATAATGACTATTGTAACGCTTGACGTAAAGCAAGTCAAATTTGTAGTTTTCTTATGTCTCATTCGAACTACAGAAACGCGACCCGGTTTGGCAAACTTGCATAGTGTGGTTATAGCCGATATAGGGCTGCAAAGCGAACCCAGAAGTGCCTTTCACCCTGTTACGACTTGATGAACCACTGATACGATTTTGGAAACATTATTTTATGGTAAAAAATGTTCCTAAGTGTTGCTTTAATCTGAATATTTATTTATGTTTTGACTCCCTCATAAAGACTTCACTTGTTTAAATACTGTTTATATCTGAACTATAAACTTTTATCCCAGTACTTCTGTGATAATATGAATATTTGCAACACAGAAATAACGATACTGTGTGGTTGAAAAGACTGTTTGTGAAGCTTTAAGACCTTATGTAGCCCCACCCCATTTTTTCTAAGATAAGCCAAGCCAAACATATGTGTATTACTGTAGTAGCACTCCAAGGTGCTAGGTTGTGCTTGGCTCAACTAATAATGACATTTCTGTGTGAGAAAGAGCCAGTTAAGCTTGACCAGATTGAGTACACAGCCTCCGCTCCCACTAACAGGCAAATCCAGATTAATGCTGTTACAATGGAGAATACATTACACTATTTACTCAAACACAGGCACACACTCCCTCACAGATAGTTACACAATCACATATGTTTCATTCTTTATCATAGTGATTTATTATGAGCGCCGCTAGCGTAGCTAGCGAAAGCGGTCATATAGGGATTGTCAAAGTTTTTTTTTTTTTTTTTTTTCGTCACCTTACTGAATTTTTCGTCAACGATACCAGGGACACCGAAGCACCGGGGAACATGAAATTTGGTGGGCATGTAGCCCCACTAGACTTCTACGGAAAAATTTCGTTTGGTCCCCGGGGGCCACTCCCCCCCCCGCGCTGGGCCCCCCCAAACCCAAAAAAATGCAGTTTTTCCTAAATAACTACCTGAACCGTGGCACCAAGGATGAAGAAATTTTTATGGTATGTTGGTCTACTAGACTTTTACGGAAAAATTTTGTTTGGTCCCCGGGGGCCACTTCCCCCCCTGCGCTGGGGCCCCCGTAAATTTTTCGTCAACGATACCAGGGACACCGAAACACCGGGGAACATGAAATTTGGTGGGCATGTAGCCCCACTAGACTTCTACGGAAAAATTTTGTTTGGTCCCCGGGGGCCACTCCCCCCCCCCCGCGCGCTGGGCCCCCCCAAACCCCAAAAAATGCAGTTTTTCCTAAATAACTACCTGAACCGTGGCACCGAGGATGAAGAAATTTTTATGGTATGTTGCTCTTAAGGGCCCACATCAACCTAGCCCATAATCACTCATTTGTGATTTGCGCCCCTCCCATAAAAAATGAAACTGCAATATTATTCTGCTTTAATCGCCCCTATCTTCAGTGGAGATGTTCAGAACTGCACCATATTTCATGTGTATGACTAACTTGACATCCTCTGGGGGTATCCTCTGCTAAGTTTCGTAGAATTTCATCCATGGGGGGATATAAAATAAATTCATTTATGTGCACATTTAGTGACTGTACACTCATCGGCCTGTAGATGGTGCTGTTGAGCGAAGGGTTGCTGGTTTAGGATGATACTGTCACACACACACATGCAGGAATACAAACAAACGCAAGCATGCACACACACTGACATCCACACGCACAGACACACACCCATACACACACATACAAATCCACATGCACAGACACACACACACAAACACACATACGCACACATGTACGCACACATACATACACGCACAGACACACACACACACACACACACAGACACACACATACACAAACACACACACACACACACAGACAGACAGACATGCACATACTACTACTTTTTTTAGGTATATACATAAACACGCAATACAGCCAAATTACTCCACGTCATTTATTTTTGTGGAAAGCCAGTGCAGGCCTGAGCGGCGGTCATATTTTGTACCGCGATGCGGTACATCTAGTTCTTTATATGGCAAGAATGGTTGGGAATGCCTTTAAAAAACATTTATGGGACTTTACTTTGACAGGACAGTTGAGACATGACAGGAAATTATGATGATTTCCTGATCCAAGCAGGATCTTATCTTGGGATAAGAGCAGCTGGATTTTTAGGTAAACACATTTTGTGTTCAGAATTTTTTTATCAAGATTTTAGGGTAAAATTGTTATGAATGTGTAACAAAGTCTATTTTGTAGGTACTGTTACTGGTCACTATTTCTTTACTAAATCTTTACTTGGTTTATTTTGAAATAATAAATATAAATGACAATAAAAGGCATATGGTCATACAGCTGTAGAGGATTTAAAAAAAATTTTTTTTTTCAAACTTTAGAAAAAAAAGTGTAACACTCTTTTTTTAAAATAGACGTGACTTTACGTAAAAGTCAAGCTGTTTGTAGAGTTGAGTGCTGCACAGTTTGAAATAACAAAAGAAATACAAATAAAAAATATGTATAGCACCTTTAGCAAAAAAGCATTATAAAGTGTCTCAAAAATCATATATTAAAAAATAAAACATTCACACAAGTCTTAAAAAAAGTTTTCAAAAAAGAGACAGATTCAGCAAATCTAAATGGTCAAGTGTTATGACAACTGAAGAACAACGGTTCTAAATAGGCTCTCAATAAATATCAGGTCATAAAGCTGAATGCACAGTAGCTATAAATGCAGTTTACTTTCCACCTCTCCAAAAGTATTTCAAGTCACAACATATTTTGTTTAACAGGGGTGTTGCTAGACCTGAATATCCTACTAATGATGAAAAGCTAGAAACGCCCTTGCTATATCTATGGAAACTATACTTGTTGTCTCAAGTCTAGGGCAGCAACAAATGTTGAAACACCAGCAAGACCACATTTAAAACATTCCCTGTCTGTTTTCAACAGATGGTCTCTGGAGTTTAGATGCCTTGTGCATTCAAGTCATAGCTGAACGAACATTAACGCCACCACAGTCATAATTATGAGCGAGAAACTCTGGATTTTCTTTGAGCTCAGAGTTTACGAGTTGGGAGCGTGTCACTGAGAAACATCATTGGATGCAACATCTCTAGTGGACGGTAATTTTTCAGAAATTAATTAAAAACATTAAAAGTAAAACACACCTGATGCACAATCATTGTTCTGAATGACATGGGTCTAATAAACTTGGGTACGTCATGTATGTAGACTGTACGATGATGACACCTATAGAATTGTAGGTTACGGTGCAAGTTAGAGAAGAATAAAGCATCAACAGCATGCACTAGTGGTAAACATTTTTTTTTGCATTTTTGCAATTGTGGTTATTATGTGCGCAGAAAAAAAGAGGAAGCGAAAGAGGAGAATATGGACTAAGAATAAGTAGTGTTAAATTTAGCTCCACGTCGTGTTGATTAATACGCCAATTCATGTTGCGTTTTTTTGGCTAGTCAGTAAACGTAGGTTGTAGCAGCAAACACAATGAGTCGCAGGCTATCTTTGGTCGCAAGACCGTGACAACGGCCGTATTTGAACCTCTCTCGCTGTACGATGTAGGAGCCACGACTGGTCATCTTTCGTCTAGGACAGCCCAATATCATACAATGTGTACCGGAGATAAGAGAAGGTACACCGCCATCTTGCGCCGACAAAAGTGACTTAAACGTACCTCTTAAACTCATAATTACGACTCTCCAACGCTTAAATACGAACTCCCCAGGAGGACTTGAACACACCTCATTTGAGTCGTACATATACAGGCAGTGACGGTGCTGTCGACTTACACTACACATAATTCAAAACACAAAGTTTTCAAGTTACCTGCGAGGGGAGGTCCTATCAGCAGTGTGACGCTTTCCATGATAGACAGAAGGCCGAGCGCAGACGGGAATCGACTCATTTCCACTGTATCCATCAGGACGGTGAACATCAGTGAGCCTACCACGCTCATGGACAGTCCGTAGATCAGCACGTAAATTAACAGCACATTGAAATAGGGAGCAATGCAGCAGATACTATTACTGAGTCCATTTATTAGAAGTGCGACTGAGAAAACGTAGATGTGTCGACCTTTAAACCAGGATAGGCTGAAGAGCACTCCGGCGGGAGGCCGCACAAAGATGTTGACAAAACCTAGGATGGAAAGCAGCAGGGCGGCTCGGCTTGGATCCATGTGATCTGATGCATACGGGACCAGGAAAATAAGTGGCACCACAAACCCCAGCATCATCCAAGTGATGCCCAATGAAAACACCCGAAATCGCAGGTTGCTGCAGAAGAGGTCAAAGGCCATGTGTTTTCTGGGGAACGATGTTAAGCTCTGACAGATTCCTGGCACACATCCCTTTTTGCCTGGGGATATGGGACTGTTGCTCATCACCTCTGAGTTTTTGGGCTTGCGAGGCCTGAGCGGTCTCATAACAGCTCCACAAACACAGCAGTTGAGCAGCACAGCGCCAAGCACCAGAAAGCTTCCTCTCCAGCCCAGCTTACTCTGTAGATAGTCACCTAAAAAGGGCAATGTACACAGACCCAGAGCAGTACCAGTGGAGGACATCGCATTGGCAAAAGGACGACGGCGCACAAAGTAGTGGCCAAGTATGGTGACAGCGGGCTGGAAGCTGAAACAGAAGCCCAAACCTGTAAAACAAACAGAGGGTCATGCATTATAAAGAACTGACTGATGGATTACAAACTTGTTAACTGAATTACAAACTACAAAACAAAACTGAAGTTCACTGTACTAAATAATCATCAATGAATAATAAATACATAAAATCTGTAACTGTAGATGAGTGTTTAAATAACACATTTAGTTACGATTAAACAATATGATAATCAATATTATATTATCTAATAATAATCAATCAATAATATAAAATAAATGATCATGTATTATTTGCTTGTCAACTATCAGAGCTGTAAATGTAAATACATTTATTTATTATCTATTTAATTAATAATAATATTAATGACCAAATATTTAATTTAATGTATTTTGATTTAATATTAAATATATACTTAATATTGATATTATTTATATATTTTTTATTTATATTAATACAAATTTAGAAACTTATAAATAATACATTTATTTGATCATTTACATTTATTTTGCCGCTTTATGCTACAGTACATCCATTTTTAACATCTGGAACTATCTTTGTGGGTGGTCATTTTAATAAAACACACATAATTAAAACAGCATCACACTCTCAGTAGTAGTGTTGGTCTGAATGCCTGTAGCCAAATAACAGCCATGCTGATCATAAGCAGGATTATTGTGTGCTCAAGAATTAACTACATCATATTTGTATTCATATTCTTATTCATGTCAGGCGGTAAAGCGCTTAGTGATAACTCTTTATATAATCACAATGACGTTTATGTAATCACTGTTGTTGCTCTTTCATATACAGATCAAGCAATATGTCATAATCACTTCCTCTGGGGACTTACTGACCTGTGATGACCCCAGTAGTGATGTATAAGTGAACTATTGAATGTGAGAAAGAGCTGACCACCATCCCCAAACCACTCAGCACTCCCCCAAACATTACTGTCGCCCGGCAACCGAAGCGCTCCACCAGCACACTACACAGAGGACCTGGAAGAAAAATGCTTACAGTAAAAAAAAACTACTTAATCATTTTCAAAAACCAGCTACTCAAAACACCATCAATAAACTACCTAAACAATGTACTGCCTTGTTCAAATATGTTAAGCAAATATCAACATACAAGTAATTGACACATTGCAGTTCAAGAGGTACACTTAAGTGTGTGTAATAAATGTTGGCTCTAGCTGTAGCCTCTTTTTTTTTATTATGACTATGACTGCTACAATGACTATCGCTGTAAGGGTATGATAAGGGTATAATGACTTTTAATAACCCTGTCTGTTGGATCTAATTTACATTGCCTTGCGAAAGTCTTTGTACCCCTTCATTCTTTTCACATTTTGTTATGTTGCAGACTTGAATGCTAAACCTCTTTAAATAACTTTATTTCCACATCAATCTACACTCCATACACAATTATGACAGAGCAAAAAAAAAAAAAAAAAACAGATTTGGATAACTTTGCACAATTATATATATATATATAATATATATATATATATGAAATAATTACATTGCATAAGTATTCCTACCCTTTTCTGGGATCATTTAAATTTAGCTCAGGAGCATTCCAATGTCACTAGTAGATGTTACTTCATTTTGAGTGGAGTTAACCTGTGGCATATTAGACTGAATGGGTATGATTTGGAAAGGCACACACCTCTCAATAAAAGGTCTAACAGCTGGTAATTGGCAAAAACCAAGCCACGAGGTCAAAAGAACTGCCGGTAGAGCTCAGAGACAGGATTGTGTCAAGACACAGATCTGGGGAAGAACTCAGCTGCATTGAAGGTTCACAGAATCATTTAGCCTCCATAATCCTTAATGGAAGAAGATGTGAACAAGTAGGACTCTTCTTAGAACTGGCCTCCTTGCCAAACTGAGGAATCAATGGTGAAGTGACTTGGTTAGAGTGGTGACCAAGAAGCTGATGGTCACTCTAGTGGAGCTCCATGATCATGGAGATAGGAGGAACTTACAGAAGGACAAACATCACTGCAACAATCCACTTATCTGGGTTTTATGGCAGAGTGGCCAGACTCAAGCCTCTCCTCAGTGAAGACATGTAACCCCACTTGGAGCTTGAACCCAATCGAACATCCCTGGAGAAACCTGAAAATGGCTGGCCAGTGCACCAATGGTTCCCATCCAATCTCACAGAGCTTGAGAGGACCTGAGAAGAATGGCAGAAAATCGCCAAATGCTGATGTGCAAACTTTGCTGCATCATACCCAAAAAGATTTGAGACTGTAAAGGTGCTTCAACTAAGTACTGCATTAAGGGTACAAATGCTAATGCAAATGTACTTATTTCAGTTTTTCCTTTTTAATAAAGTTGTCACAAAATAGTTTTTTGCTTTGTCATTATGATGTATGGACTGTAGATTGATGTGAAAAAAAAAGTAATCTAAAGTAGTTTAACATAAGGCAGCCACATAACAAAATGTGAAAAAGGAAGGGGTATTAACACCTTTGCAAGGCACTGTAGCTTAATCAGATAATGACCATAACTTCCTTCTCACAGTGGAGAGAAAATATGTTTTTTTTTATAGCATATCTACTCCAAAATATTTTTTTTAACGCTAAATGAATTGCATACTTATGCATTCAGTGCAGTTACCCGATGAAGAGAAAGACATCTGATTAAACAAATTATGCATAGGCCTAGTGCTCCTTTGATTTACTGCATGTAAAATATATGCATTATTAACCCACTGCTAGTCTTTGGAAAAAAAATTTCAGTGAATCTGTTTTTTACACAAGTTACACTTTTTGTTTTTGGTTCATTTTGACCCCCAGAATCACCCCAAAGTTAAGAATACTGAAAGGTTAAAAAAGGAGTATAAACTTACTGAATACAAATAAGAGAGGGGCGGAGTTAAATCATTTGGTAATCTAATTAAATTGTTGATTAGTGTTTCTTTTTAATACAATTGCTGGAAAAGTAACACGTCTCTGGAGTGGAGGTATTTTTGCAAGTTAAATTTCAATTAAGAGACACTCAAACCCTAACTATAAGAAAGCCATTTGAAGGATTATTCTCCCAAAAAGTGTAAACACTGTGACTCTGTGGCACTTTCAGAATAATGCTCGGTTTTTTAAACTGCCTGATTTCACCACATTGCCTCGTAAGTTTTGGGGTGGGACTTCTTGTTTGTCCGACCAATGGTAGATGTGCAAAGTGTTCAGGAAACCGTTCTGATTATTTTTGCAATTTTGTTTGGTTGTGCTAGTGGAGAAGAAATTACAAACTGATTAAGCATTTTTTAAACAAAAACTGACTATATCACATTCTTACCTCCGGCATGCAGAACTGACGTCATTATTGATGGCACCCAAGATGTCTCACTGTTACTGGCGTTAAATTCTTCCTGAAGATCTAAGTAGAAAATACCAATGCATGCAGGGAAGGCCAGTGTCAGAGCTAAGACAACGATGGTAGCCACCAGGACCACCCACCCCCAGCCTCCATCTGGAGCTTCGCAGGTAGCTGGATGATCTTGATCAGAAGGGGGTCCTGGTCCTTGTTTCTCTCCCTCAGATTCAGGCTCATCTAGCTCCCCCGCCTGCTCCTCTGTGCTGGAAGGTTGTTGAGGTGCCATGTTTCCTAAATGATGGTAATCAAGTCACTGCCGTCTGGGTTTTTCCACCTGATCCGGGCGGCTTTGGGCTCTCAGCACCAGAAGAGCAGGGAAACACATTCTTGTATATTCTATATAACCAACACAAAAAAAAATCTTATTGAACAAAGATCCATTTAAAACATTTTCCATACAAACAGAACAGAATTTTTAAAATATAGAAAACCATGCAAAATATTAGGTGGAGCTACAAAAGTGAGTTCTAGTACGAACTTGTCAAACCCCTCTTTGTTTACTTTTCAAGTTCAAGTGGACCAGAGGGGGAAGGGTTATTGGTCACATCCACCTTAGAAATGTTTCAGTTTGTTTCATCTGTAGCCTAACTTAATATTAACCAATTGAACATTTGTCCACAACCTACAACAAATCTGGATGTAGTCGTTTTTTGTTCTTCTCGTAATCTTTCATGTCAGTGAATTGGTTTCTTTCTTCTGTTGTACGCAAAGGAAGACGTATTTAATAAGGTTGGCATGGTAACCAGACAGTGACTACCATAGTATTGTTTTTTCCTACTAAACTAAGTCAATGGCACCCAGTCAACTGTCTGTCAACACATTCTTTAAAATATAATTTTTTTTTGTGTTCAACAGAAGAAAGAACCTCATACAGGTTTGGAACAACCTGAGGGTGAGTAGGTCTAGTAAAGACAAACTTTTCATATTAAAAAGACATTCATGTGTCGCGACCTGGCGTAACGATGTAACTTAGGGGTCACTGAACGGATAAAAAGATTCGACTCGCTGGGATGAATCAAAATCCCCACCATTTGTATTTTACTTGACATTATCCTTCTCCATTGTCTGGTGTTTTTGCTCAAATTCTACAGCAATGACAGATCTGCTGTTCCGGAAGAAGCGACTTTATACATAAACAACAAAGAAACTAAACGAAAAGCCGATGCCTAGCCAAGGCTACTTGTGATTACAATAGCTGCCAAAACACTTTAGAAAAAAAAAAAACCTTAAGACGTATTTGACCGGCTAAAGCCCTAAAGTAAGCTTCTCAAAACAAACAGTATTTTATAGAAATTACCTGAATTTGGCCACATCACCGGGAAGACACGAGTCAATGACAAAATTTAATCCTGTTCTTCAAGCCTGATACGAGTGGGAAAAGGCGTTTTGCTTTGCTCAAACACGGTAAAATTCAAAGCTTGAAAAGCTAAACAACAAACGAACCTTTTAGCGCATTTTCAGGCATCCGCGCCAGTGCCGCGTCTCTGTGCTGCTGTGGAGACTGTCATATCAGCGGTAGGAAGGAGGAGACACTTTGTGGCAGCAGTTTCAGTCTCCAGACGATTAAGCAAAGGCGAATGTAACAGCTTGTTCTCTCGCATGTCGCACTATGACTACATAACACAAATGGAGAGAGCAATATGAAATTGGTAACGGCTCCTTTAACAGCAGCAGTCTACGCGTAGGGAAATTTGAGCACCGAGGCGATGGCATGGCATTTCCTCTCTCGCCTTTTCCCCAGAGCAACTCGGTTTCATCCGCCTAGTACCGCGCAGAAGGGCGGGTTTCAAGTGTGCTGGCGTAGTTTAGCAAAAATAGGCTAACTCATAGACTTTCAAAGTGTTTTTAGTCCATTCATACAGCAAGTAGGATTATTAAAAGTAAAATTACCCCCAACAGTAATAGATTAAGAGTAGCCTAAAGTAGCCTACCCATGACGCAGATGTCCTTTGTGCACTCAGGTTCTAAATCCAAAACAAACATCTTATTACCCAAAACACGCTTGAATATTTTCCAATAGGCTATACTCACCATTTACAAGTAAAAAATATTACGTTTAATATGTTAAATGCATGTAATGTCAATTTAGATAACCTGAATTAAAGAACAACCACCGAATCGAGATATTTAAAGAAAAAAAAAAGTCTGAGGAACTTTCTTCAGTGGAATACAAAAGATGTTGGACACAGAAAGTCTGTCACTATTAAAGCGAGTGGTGACTGAGACTGTCATTCTGCCCAACTTCTCCTTTTGTGTTCCATGGAAGAAACAAGACATATTTGGTCGAAATGAAATTGTTTGAGGTAAACTATCCCTTCAAAATAATAGTATTAGCCTATTTACAGGGTTTCCATGGAAATGAAACATCAGTAGGCTAGATTTTAAATAATGCTTTCCTGATATGGCAAATGAATATTTCAATAGTGAAAGGCTCAAAAATATTTAGGATAGTTGTCTTAAAATTACGGTTTGTGAGCACAAAATCTAAAATATAATATAGATTTATATTTTTTTAAATGTCAAAATATTTTATAACAGAATATATACAAAGTTTTAATGTAAAAATTTTTTACACAAAATGAGCATGCCACAAGTCTGAAACACAAACACATTTTATGATAAAAATCAAACATTATCATTTTGCAAGCTGTAGGCCTACATTGCAAGAAACTGCATCAGAAGACAAACTTAAAAAATGAAAACAAAAAAAATGGACATTGAAAAGGACAGTCTGATCAAGACTATTCATTTCCAGAACACTTAGCTCCACAATCTCCATAGCTTAGTGACATATTTGACACTTTACATCAATACTATTGACAATGCAATACACCCAAAACATCTGATGAAAGAGCAGGTTTTCAGCACGTTTAAATGTGTGTGTACTGTGTACTGTATATTAAAGCATGCAGGTGTTGTAGACTAACTATCATGGCAGGGGGAAAAAAAACCCTCTTCTGTTAAACACGGACCTTGTTTTTAACATTTATCTGAAAATGTTATGACAGAGGACTGCACTTTTGGTCAGCTCGAAAACATTGATTGAAAGTAAATTTAAATCAAATACGGGGGTGTTGCAAAGTATATTTTGCCTCAGCAAGCAAGTTTTACAAGTTTGATTTTAGTGATTTCAACAAAACAAACAAAATAGGGCCAGATTTTCCACTTCTTAAGTGTTATTAATAGTGGGGTGGCTAAGCGCAGATTTTCATCAGAATCGATCACTTAGCGATAAAAGCATGAAATTTGGTATGAAGGCTCACAAAGAGGGTCTGATCAGATTTAGGACCGTAGGCGCTCAAAATTTGGCCCCTGGGGGCCATGTCGGCCATTTTTTAAAATGGCCGCCAAATATGGATTTCGTAATGGGAAAATGAATTAAAAGCTGCCAGAAACATAAAATGCAATAACACATTTCATTATAAATACATGTAAACATGAGCACACTTTCACATAGAAGGTCTTTAAATTTTAAAATATAAGATATATAAGATCTATAATATATAATATAAGAAATATATGTTTTAAAAAAAAATTAAAATGGCCACCAAATTTCATAATGTCATAATGGATAGACGACAGAAATTAACAATTAAAAAAGTTGCACATTTGATCATTAATCAATCTAGTTGATAAAAGGAAAAGAGGTTATGATATCTATCAGAAATTATGTACTTTTTAAATGTATATTTAAATATTTAATATTAAATTGTGTGCATATACTAATACGCATCATTTTTACTTAGTAGTTTGTCAGTGACTCCTCCTTATTCAGTCAGTAGGTTTCATCTTGTGGTGGCCACAGTTAAATATTATTCTCTTTAAAATCTAGGGAACTGGTGGGATGTTTTACTCTTGACTACAAGTGAGATAAAGGCAAAGTCAGTTGAATGTGTTTCTCACTGTTACTCAGTAAAAATAGTGTAGGCTAATACTGCAAGTAAGCAAACATAACTCAGGCAAATATAACATAAAATAGATTTTAGTCTGCAGGAATTTAGAGTTAGGATTCTGTGAAATAAAGTAGGTGTACATTTCCACAGAATTTCATTTAGGCTGGTTATCTAAACTAGCTGCAATTCATCCTATTTGTTTCATTGTAACTCTGTGCTCTTGTACGGCTACCACCCAAAGCTAATCTCAGTCAATTATTTGCTCTCCAAATGCTCTAACCTTGACTAGAAATATTAATTTTAAGAACTGTTGAGTCCTGCTGGATTATTTGCAAGTGGTTTAGTAGGTAGGCCTACACATCACATTGTAGACCGAGTTTTCCACACAAGAAAACGTAAATTAGCATGATTAGCATGATTACTACATTTAGTCAATCGATTTAATCTTTTTTGTGCCAGTTAAGTGAAATAGAGTAGCCAATATTTTTTTAAGTTATTAGCATACATCTTTTAAGTTAGTAGTAGACCTCAATACAGTTCCACGTCTTAAGAAAAACTAAAACTACAAGACCACTACACAAGAACTGGTGGAGTAATGATACATGTGAAAGAGAGGTTTGACTGTAAATTAATTGAAAACCTCAGTGATTCTATAGAATGTGTGGGTTTAACCATCAGACTCTCACCGGAAATATCATTTGTGGTTATTGTGCTGTATAGACCTCCAACGGCAAAGGACATTTTCTTTACCCATCTCACTGAGATACTTAAAAAATGTAACAATAAGGAAATTATTTTGCTAGGAGATTATAATATCAATTGGCTAGATAAAAAAAGGAAAAGGAAAAAATTAAAACAAATAACAACTAAGTTTCACATGGTGCAAATGATAAAGAATGCAACTCGTATAACAAAATCATCCCAAACATTGATTGATCTTGTATTCACAAATAGAGATGAACGGATTGCAAAATCCTATAACCTGATAACTGGACTATCTGACCACAACCTTACTTTGATAGTCAGGAGGTTATCAAAAACGAGATATAAAACTTCTAATAGAATTGATATCAATTCAGGGGCTTCATATATCTCAAATAGAGACTTGAAATTGTTTTATAATGAAATAGAACAAATTCAATGGAATCAGATAACAAAAATTGCCAATCAGCAAGTAATGACTTCATGATAACCTTTAGTGATCTATCGAAATACTCCAAAGAATCATCTCGGAAAATCAAAAGTAAAACACCTCTTCCCTGGATGAATGAGACGGTGTGGAATTTAATGAAACTAAGAGATGCAGCACTTAAAAAGTCCTTGAAAACGGGCTTTTTGACAGACTCAAGGAGCTCAGAAACAAAGTCACCACACTGTTACGAAGAACGAAAGCAAAAAATTTTATGAATTTAATTGAACAAGCAAAAGGAAACACTAAAAGACTTTGGCAAACCATTGATAAAGTAACTGGTCGGAAGAGTTGTAAAGGTCATAAATGAGAAATTAATATTAATGGAAATCTGGAAACTGATGCTCAACTAGTGGCAAATCATTTTAATAATTACTTTATAGAATCAGTCAAAGAACTGGGAATTCAAAACATTGACTCAAATAATTATGTACGAGCATCTGACTGTATTTCACATGAACAAAATATGCTATATTTTAAATTGACAAATGAATTTGAAATAAATAAAATGTTGCAATCATTGACAAATTCTAAAAGTAAAGATATTTGGGGAATGGACAATGCTCTTCTTAAAAAATATAAAGACAGTTTTGTAACTCCCATCACATACCTGATAAACAAATCAATAGAAGAGAGCTCTTTTCCCACTGCTTTCAAAACCGCAGTAATCACTCCAGTATTCAAATCGGGGGACAAACATGAGGTCTGCAATTACAGGCCGATTAGCATACTTCCTGTTGTCTCAAAGATTACAGAGAAAGTAATTGCGGAGCAATTAAAAGAACATTTAAACAAAAATAATATGCTACATCCCATGTAATTTGGATATAGAAAACACAATTCCACCGAAACTGCATGTTGTTACTTTATTGAGGTGGTGAAGGCAAAGCTGGAAAAGAGCGGGGTCGTGGGCGCCGTGTTTTTGGACCTACGCAAGGCGTTTGACACGGTCAACCATTCTGTGCTAGTGAGGAAGCTGAGCAACTATAATTTGTCTCTAAGAGCACTACAGTGGGTAGAATCATATCTCAGTGATCGTGTCCAGTGCGTAAGAGTCAAAAGTAAGTTATCAACATCTAAGACTAATGACATGGGTGTCCCACAAGGGAGGCTCTGTTCTTGGCCCATTGCTGTTCGCGCTTTACATAAATGATCTCCCTTCGATGTGCGGTGATGTGGACATGATGTACGCGGACGACACTGTAGTTTACGTACATGGAAGTGATGCGATGATGCGACCAGTGTAGCTAATAAACTTACCAATGTTATGGGAAACATCTTGAATTGGCTTTCCTCTGCCTCGCTTACGCTGAATGTAAATAAAACAGTAGCAATGTATTTTACTAAAACTCAAAAACTGCAGTCCTCCTTCCCATGCATTTATGCAAATCAGAGTCAAATAAAAGTAGTGGAGGAATTTAAATATTTAGGCCTTATTTTGGATTCAACCTTTACTTTTAAAAAACATGTTGAGAAAATCTGCTGCACGCTAAAATACAGTTTGTCTGTTTTTAGACATATTAGGAATACACTGACTCATGATGCTGCAAAAATTTACTTGGAGGCAATGATAATTCCTCATATTAATTATTGTATTTCTTGTTGGTCACAGACGAGTGAAACAGCAATAAAACCTCTAAAATCTTTATATAATCAAGCTGTTAAAGTGTTAGACAAAAAGCCACTGAGATACCATCACTGTCTGATTCTTGGAAAATACAGCATGTTAAACTTTGATAATATAATTGTGTATGCCAATGTGCGATTAGTTTTTAAAATTTTGAATAATATTGCACCTCCACCCCTGAAAACATTTGTCCAGCTTTGTTCTGAACAGATGACTAGGAGCTCCAGGTCCACGAGTCGCAATGACTGCAGACTGCCTAAACGTGGCTCGGCTTTTGCACAGACAGCCTTCTCATTTAAAGGCATCAAAGAATGGAACAAACTGCCACAGAGTCTGAAACTTTCCTTAGACCTAAAGGACTTCTCTCGCAATACAAGGAAAGCGTTATTGGAAACCCAGTCATGTCAGCATAGATAACTGTGTATGTATATATGATTTTTAGTGATGTTTTATTGTAGTAAATTTGGTATGATTATATTAGGACTGGTGGCTGTAATGGGTGTATGGTTGATTGAATGAATTAATAGTTGCATTTGAGTGGTCAAATACATTTTATATTGTATATTTTGTATTGTAATTCACCTGCTCAGGGACTGCAGATGGAAACTAGCTTAGGCTAAATCTGGTGCAAGGCATCTTTAATTAATGTTTTTTGCACATTGTCCCTGTTGAAATAAATAAACAAACAAACAAGAACTACTGTGATTAAATTAGCACGATTAGCATGATTACCACAATTACAATCGATTTAATCTTTTTTGTGCCAGTTAAGTGAAATAGAGTAGCCAATATTTTTTAAGGTATTAGCACACATCTTTTAAGTTAATAGTAGACCTCAAATAAAGTTCCACTTCATAAGAAAAACTAAAACTACAAGACCACTACACAAGAACTACTGTGATCCAATGCAATGGCTAAAACCTTCAAATTATTTAATCCTGGATATACTGATCCCCCAACACAAATAACTGGGAATTGTGTTTCACTTGTCAGAATAATACTCAAGAGCCACTCAGATGCCCATCAAATTGTCAAGGGCAGGTCAATACTGAACGTTACAAAAATCTGGCAGAGAATCTATTCAAATTTGATGAACTTAAACAACTCCTGATATCTCTACAGATTGCACGTTTAGATGACAGGAAAGGTATAGAGGCCACATTTATTAGGAATTATTGTATCACCATTGGTGAATTGCTTTGGTAGAGACCAGACAAAGATCAGCTCTTAATCACTTGTCACTGTGATGTCTAATTTTGATCACATAACATGAATATACAGATAATTCATTAACCCATGTATAGTAATATTTAGTATTACAGGAGCAAATTTTAAAGAGTTTAAAGACCTTCTATGTGAAAGTGTGCTCATGTTTACATGTATTTATGGTGAAATATGTTATTGCATTTTATGTTTCTGGCAGCTTTTAATCCATTTTCCCATTACAAAATCCATATTTGGTGGCCATTTTGAAAAATGGCCGCCATGACCCCCAGGGGTCAAATTTCAAGCGCCTACGGTCCTAAATCTGATCAGACCCCCTTTGTGAGCCTTCCTACCAAATTTGATGCTTTTATCGCAAAGTGATCGATTTTTGCGCTTAACCGCCCTACTAAGGTAAATTTGTCTCTTTCGCTCAATTTCCGTTGAGAAATCTCAGATTTGATAGTAGGTTTTGCAAGTTCAACATGGGTTATAGGTCAAAAGTTGAATGAACGAGTACTTATGTCCTTTCGATTTCTTACAGGTTGAGGTTGAGTTATTGTTGCCAGGGGGGCAATGTTTCAGAAAACACTGAAGCTTCCCCGGGCGCCGCCATCGATTAGCAGACCCCCACCTGCTGTTAGACTCCCATTCATTTTGGCATCACTTTGACAGCGAATAACTTACATCTGAGGTGTTTAAAGACTCCATTTGTCCATTATTTATTTCTAAAGAAACACGAAAATGTATAAAAGGCTCCATTACCTTGTATCTTACGTTGTGGCCCCATAGAAGCAGTTTTTGTAAAAATAGGCTAACGATTGCGTCATAACCATGCGACTCTCTGTCGCACAGTAGAGAAATTACCATATAGACAGGAGGAGAAGCTTGTGGGCAATCGGGGGGACGTGGAGGCAAAATGACAAAATATTTAATCAGAATACTTAGCAAAAGTTGCTCCTTCTCCTAGCTCATGGACACCTCCTACTCACACTCTCCGGGAATGATTCAGATTTATCTTGGCACAGCTACTAGAAGACAGACAGGTTGCTCACGTGACATCTACAGTGAGGAAAATAAGTATTTGAACACCCTGCTATTTTGCAAGTTCTCCCACTTGGAAATCATGGAGGGGTCTGAAATTGTCATCGTAGGTGCATGTCCAGTCCACTGTGAGAGACATAATCTAAAAAAAAAAATCCAGAAATCACAATATATGATTTTTTAACTATTTATTTGTATGACACAGCTGCAAATAAGTATTTGAACACCTGTCTATCAGCTAGAATTCTGACCCTCAAAGACCTGTTAGTCTGCCTTTAAAATGTCCACCTCCACTCCATTTATTATCCTAAATTAGATGCACCTGTTTGAGGTCGTTAGCTGCATAAAGACACCTGTCCACCCCATACAATCAGTAAGAATCCAACTACTAACATGGCCAAGACCAAAGAGCTGTCCAAAGACACTAGAGACAAAATTGTACACCTCCACAAGGCTGGAAAGGGCTACGGGGAAATTGCCAAGCAGCTTGGTGAAAAAAGGTCCACTGTTGGAGCAATCATTAGAAAATGGAAGAAGCTAAACATGACTGTCAATCTCCCTCGGACTGGGGCTCCATGCAAAATCTCACCTCGTGGGGTCTCAATGATCCTAAGAAAGGTGAGAAATCAGCCCAGAACTACACGGGAGGAGCTGGTCAATGACCTGAAAAGAGCTGGGACCACCGTTTCCAAGGTTACTGTTGGTAATACACTAAGACGTCATGGTTTAAAATCATGCATGGCACGGAAGGTTCCCTTGCTTAAACCAGCACATGTCAAGGCCCGTCTTAAGTTTGCCAATGACCATTTGGATAATCCAGAGGAGTCATGGGAGAAAGTCATGTGGTCAGATGAGACCAAAATAGAACTTTTTGGTCATAATTCCACTAAACGTGTTTGGAGGAAGAAGAATGATGAGTACCATCCCAAGAACACCATCCCTACTGTGAAGCATGGGGGTGGTAGCATCATGCTTTGGGGGTGTTTTTCTGCACATGGGACAGGGCGACTGCACTGTATTAAGGAGAGGATGACCGGGCCCATGTATTGCGAGATTTTGGGGAACAACCTCCTTCCCTCAGTTAGAGCATTGAAGATGGGTCGAGGCTGGGTCTTCCAACATGACAATGACCCGAAGCACACAGCCAGGATAACCAAGGAGTGGCTCTGTAAGAAGCATATCAAGGTTCTGGCGTGGCCTAGCCAGTCTCCAGACCTAAACCCAATAGAGAATCTTTGGAGGGAGCTCAAACTCTGTGTTTCTCAGCGACAGCCCAGAAACCTGACTGATCTAGAGAAGATCTGTGTGGAGGAGGAGTGGGCCAAAATCCCTCCCGCAGTGTGTGCAAACCTGGTGAAAAACTACAGGAAATGTTTGACCTCTGTAATTGCAAACAAAGGCTACTGTACCAAATATTGATTTTCTCAGGTGTTCAAATACTTATTTGCAGCTGTATCATACAAATAAATAGTTAAAAAATCATACATTGTGATTTCTGGATTTTTTTTTTTAGATTATGTCTCTCACAGTGGACATGCACCTACGATGACAATTTCAGACCCCTCCATGATTTCTAAGTGGGAGAACTTGCAAAATAGGAGGGTGTTCAAATACTTATTTTCCTCACTGTACGTCGTCAAGCTTAGTTTGAGTCTGCGCAGTACGCTCAGCCATCAGGAAGTGAGTGCTTCTAATTGACTTCACTTTTCTCCGTTGAATCCAATGGGGTCGCTGTGTCTATTTCTTTTACTGTCTATGGTTGTTTTGCCCATAACACGCTAGCATTCTGCTAATGAACACTGATTGGTCAGTGAAGGACTGATTACGACCAGAGATACCAATTGATGGCATTGTGGCATCCGAAGCGGGACCAGAATGTTAAGGCGGACTTTTTCACCCAAGTTTTTTTTTTGGTTGCTGGCACTTTTATCTGCCTATGGTTATGTACTGTGAAATTTACATGGAAAATAAATGGAATTTGAGTACTTGTGTTATTCTTGTGTTAGGAAATACAGGATACATATGGTATAGTATTGCCACCTTGAGAAAAATGCCTCGCAGGTGTGCAATGATAAATTGT
Source organism: Scardinius erythrophthalmus (assembly GCF_964197995.2). Classification (NCBI taxonomy): domain Eukaryota; kingdom Metazoa; phylum Chordata; class Actinopteri; order Cypriniformes; family Leuciscidae; genus Scardinius; species Scardinius erythrophthalmus. The sequence goes on along the minus strand of NC_138238.1, from coordinate 13,699,490 downwards.
TCTAATAGTGGGCAAAGGGTTGTCCTATTTCTTGAGAGAAAAGAAAGTGCAGAGCGCGAAAGCACCAAAGTGACTGAAGGATTGCCGTAAGCAGTATCTTTGGTCGTACGATGTGTATGACGTCATTGACATTTTAAAAGACTTTTCAAAGCAAATAAGTGACTCTAAAAAATCTAACACCCAGCAATGTGTAATTTCTTTGCCCAATCAGCATTAATTAGCAGAATGCTAGCGTGTTATGGGCAACAACAACTCAACCTGTAAGAAATCGAAAGGACATAAGTATTCGTTCATTCAACTTTCCACCTATAACCCATGTTGAACTTGCAAAACCTACAATCAAATCTGAGATTTCTCAACGGCAATCGAGTGAAAGAGTAGCCTGGCTAACGTCAGACCTCTTCTCATTGAGACGTGGTCTGGGAACCACATGTTCATTTTCTCGTATTTGAGGCGTGGTTTACGAATGCCCAGAGCCGTTTATTGGGCGCTACAAATGTCTATCAAATGCGCCTGTACGTAGCTCATAGCCAATCGTTTCAATTATACCAGATGACGTATGTAGAGCGAAGAAATTCGACGAGGAAGAAGACGATGGGTCAGAGATTTATGTGTACACAATGGTGTTCAGCAACTATTGCCGTTTGTGCAAGACAAAAATGAGCAAACACGTCTGCGGCCATGTTGGATCCATAGATCTTGTGAATCCCAGATCATGGATCCCAGGCTAGTGAAAGAGACAAATTTAGCCGTCTAGCCCCATAGACTCCCATTCATTTTGCACTCATGGGCGATTGCCCCCAATGGAACTGTGGTAGAACTACAACCAAAATTCTGTACAATAGGACTTAATAGGGAGTGCGCAGGCTCTCCGTAGACAGGTTCTGGTTCTCCCCTTATTAGATATAATCTGCCACCATCCATTATATATTGGATCAGATCCAGCTACGTCATCATGCTTCAGGCTGCAGCGAGGGGTGTCTCGTTTCAGGCTTCAGACGATTAAGCAAAGGCGAATGTAACAGCTTGTTCTCTCACATAGCACTATGACTACATAACACAAATGGAGAGAGCTATATGAAATTGGTAACGGCTCCTTTAACAGCAGCAGTCTACACGTAGGGAAATTTGAGCACCGAGGCGATGGCATGGCATTTCCTCTCTCGCCTTTTGCCCAGAGCAACTCGGTTTCATCCGCCTAGTACGCCAGTGTGCTGGCGTAGTTTAGCAAAAATAGGCTAACTCATAGACTTTATTCTAATGTGTTTTTTAGTCCATTCATACAGCAAGTAGTAGCATTATTAAAAGTAAAGTATACCCCCAACAGTACTAGATTAAGTACCCATGACGCAGATGTCCTTTGTGCACTCAGGTTCTAAATCCAAAACAAAAATCTTATTCTTACCCAAAACACGCTTGAATATTTTCCAATAGGCTACTCACCATTTACAAGTAAAACATATTTTACGTTAAATATGTTAAATGCATTTAATGTCAATTTAGAACCTGAATTAAAGAACAGCCATCGATGCTTTCCTGATATGGCAAATTAATTTCAATAGTGAAAGGCTCAAAAATATTTAGTTGTCCTAAAATTATGGTTTGTGAGCACAAAATCTAAAATATAATATTGATTTATATTTTTTTAAATGTCAAATGTTATTTTATAACAGAATACATATTCAAAGTTTTAATGTAAAAATTTTTTACACAAAATGAGCATGCCACAAGTCTGAAACACGAACACATTTTATGATAAAAATCAAACATTATCATTTTGCAATCTGTACATTGCAAGAAACTGCATCAGAAGACAAACTTCAAAAATGAAAACAAATAAAATGAACATTGAAAAGGACAGTCTGATCAAGACTATTCATTTCCAGAACACTTAGCTCCACAATCGCCATAGCTTAGTGACATATTTGACACTTTACATCAATACTATTGACAATGCAATACACCCAAAACATCTGATGAAAGAGCAGGTTTTCAGCACGTTTTAAATGTGTGTGTACTGTATATTAAAGCATGCAGGTGTTGTAGACTAACTATCATGGCAGGAAAAAAAAAAAATCTTCAGTTAAACACGGACCTTGTTTTTAACTTTTATCTGAAAATGTTATGACAGAGGACTACACTTTTGGCCGGCTCGAAAACATTGATTGAAAGTAAAAAATTTTTAAATCAAATACGGGGGTGTTGCAAAAGTATATTTTGCCTCAGCAAGCAAGTTTTTCAAGTTTGATTTTAGTGATTTCAACAAAACAAACAAAATAGGGCCAGATTTTCCACTTTTTCAGTGTTATTAATACCATCTGTCAACTGTCCATGCACCAATTCACCTTTACAATATGACAACATCCCAGCATATAACATTACATACTCAACACATTGCATGCTTCCAAGTTGCCGTTCCAATACGTCAACCTCCTGGTTTTTCAGAATAGCATAAATATTTTCACAATGAAAATATCTTTTTATCTATATATCTTTTTGTTTGATCTTAAACAACATGTGGTACAAGACCTAAAGGAGAATGGCAGATTTATTTAAGGAAACAAGACAAAGAAGTCTCAAAGTCTCAAGTGCTGTAAAGCATCAGCAGTCAATGTGACATTCATATCAGTTTCCTAAACTGTCTTAAATAAAACTTGAGACTGCACATGACATTTTCTAATGCCTGACATGGGGTTCGATTCTAAAAATAGAACAAAATATAAAAACAAAATCCACACAGTGAGAACATTATAATGAAGGTAGGTGCAAACTTAAAAGTGCATTGGGGCAGAAATGAAAAAGCTAAATATAGATGAACCACTGAAACAAGAACAATAACAAACTCAGGGAAACGGGTACATTCAGTATCTGAGTCAAGGAACAGAACTGACTTAGTCAAAACAAACATGAAATTTTAAGAATCTGCATTTTAAGAAGAGTAATCTAGGAGTGAAAAACACATAGGGCACGACAGGTCAAAGGCACAACACTAGACAAACAAGTGGGTCTTAAGTTAGAGAGAGACTTAAACAGTGCCCTCTAGATTTGAATCCAGGACTCTGCTTTGAAACCAGACCTGAAACCTATTTGAACAATGGGAATGTACAATAGGATGCTGTGAGAGAGCCGAGGTCCCGGTAATAATTGAGGCTGAACAAATAAACTCTCCTCAGGAGGGGGAAAACATTAACACAACCAAAAAAAAACAACCACTACAGAAACAAAGTATACTGTAGCTCACAAACTCAAGTACTATGCCTTCTTGATATGATAAACAAAAGGACATGAGTGTAAACTGTGATAAAGAGGTAAAATCCTTGAGGGCATTTAGAGAGAAAGAGACAACACTTTAAACACTGAAGACCATAAAAACATCACCTAAAGTCCACGCACATGATGCCATCTTTCACCGATCCCTAGATTCAATAGTTTATCAAAAGATATGAATAACCAAAAGTCAGTTTGGATACCGTTCAAATACTGATAATTTGTGATGTAGTCACAGTAGATTCAGAAAAACCACTACGTATCAATTAAAAAATAAAACGGATCAAGATCTGACAAAGAGGGCAACTGATTTCAAAGACTGGGCTTCAATGTTAAAATGATTTACCTCAAGTGTGGGATTACAAATGTAAGAATCTGTTTAAGATCTGCTGATCTTATGTCCTTACATAACATGAAAAACTAAGGTAGAGTACAATGAATTTAGCATTTAAGGTTATGATGATTATGATATCAGCTGTTAAGCAAAGTTTCCAGCAAGAGATTTGCAAGAGTCAGATTACTGAAAGACTCACCCTTTGTCTTTAATGGCTCTTGGAGCCCCTGTCCCAGTCTTTGAATAGTTATGCTGATTGGATTAGGATGGGTAAAACTCTAGAGTCTTGGGCAGGTTCCTATAGCTGTATACTTCATTTGCATGCTTTGTTTAAGGTCATCACCCAGGTGCTTTGTATCCATATCTAAGCATTGCCCACTAAAATCTATATAAACTACAATGTATACTGCCTTAGTTAGACTTGACTGCAGCTACCGACAGCTCGTGTTCTCAATAAAGAATCCTTCTGAAGATACAACCAAGTCTCCTGGTTTTTGCTTCTGAGTTTCCTACACAAGTTATAAACTAGATTTTGGGGGGGAAAAGACAAGAATGTTCCACAATAAATGAAGCCCTTTACATACAAAAACATTCCACTGACGTGATCAGACTTTGTTTGAACAAAAATGAGTTAAACAGTTAAATAGCCAAAATGTTATGGGGTCTGAATCTAAAATGTCATAAAAGTGTAATAAAAAAAATAAAAAAAATGATGCAACAAATAGCCACTAATGCAGTTTTGCCCTGACTCAAAACTTGTGGGCAATTTGTCTAACAACAGTCTCCTGAACCACCTGGACTATGTAGGCCTGATTCCTCTATACAAGAAATCTCCTGTTTTTTTTTGTTTGTTTTTTTTCCAGTCATTGACAAAAAGTTTGAAGGAACCACACAACAAATTCACATCTCGGCGACCAGGTTTAAAACAAAACAAAGACTTAACAAAAAAAAAACATTAGGGGTCAATACAGAACCTCCCCCAATAAAATAGAGAAACTCATCTTGATAAAACACCCACAAAAAACCCCCCAAAAAAACCCCGACCACTATGGTACAGATATTAACAATGACTTGCATTCGGCCTTTTCATAATACATATGTTTGTAATATACATAAGCCTCACATGCCCTACAACCACATATTTCTTTGTTTTGTTATTTATTTCCTGTTTTGATGCTTTGAAATATCCAGCGACAAGGCATAAAATAAAAAAAATCCAGGACGACAAAAGTCAACCAGAGCGAATTGGAAATGTGAGACATCTTCACAGCGGTGGACACGCGATTTTGGGCATCTGACCGGACAATTGGCAGTATGAGTTCTCCCTTCTCCTCTAGTCCTTTCCAGATGGGTAAATGGGTGGTTAACGAAAGAAACATGCCACTCTGAAGAAGTGCAAAAGCCGCTGTCTTCTCTTTATCCACTGCGCCATCTGCTGTGCTCTTGGTCTGACCAGGCAATGGGAAGTGAATGCTGAAATGATGCGGATTTGGCTGATAATGATTAGATAATGCAATGCGCTTGTTAATAGAAGCTGTATTGACGGTAGATGGAGTCTATCTTGCACGCCGTTTGGAAGTCCTGAGGAGATTATGGTCAAGTGGATGCAGCCGAGCCAACAGGGGCAACTGAGCCCCCTTTAAACATTTAAAGCCAGCAGCTGTAAAGATTATGATGATAATGACTGGGATATGAGGAGGATGATGATGATGAAGTCTGCATAAATAAGCATTAAGATGAATGATGAATCCTTCCCTGTAATCCTCTCTCTGAGCAGTCTTGCATCAAATGCGAGGATACATTTTTCGATTAGTCGATAATAGCAGTGATAGTTAGTGGTGGTGCTGATTGGTTAATGTTGCAGCACTGCAGGGAGGAGGGGGACTGAAACCCCCACAGTGGAAAGGCACAAGGGAGGAGGGGGATGGTGAGGTGAGGGGTGGTGGGCTAATGAACTTGAAGTCAGCTGTATGGTGGAGGAGGATCTGGAGAAAGGAAGTGAGGGATGGGAGATCTGTCTGGGCTCCTCACATCCTGGACCCCCTCTCCTGAAGGATCTGTTGGGGAAACACGAGGACAACGATGAGCTCTACAATTTTGAAATAAAAAAAAAATCTCCTCAATCTGATATGGCAGTTATGGACCATTAATAAACACGAAATAATACCACTTTTATCTATTTTTAAACTTTATTGTATTATTATATTATTTTATTTATTTGATGAACTACTTATGTTATTATTACTACTAATAACAACAACAATAATCAGTATTATATTTTACTTTATTTAATCGAAACGTTTTTTGCAACGTAAAAATAATAATAATAATAATAATAATAATATGGCTGCATGATTTAGGGGGAAAATAATCAAATTGCTAAGATGTTTCTGATAAAAAAAAATTGCATTTGCAATTTAAAAAAAAAAAAAAAAAAAATCCTGTGCTTTTTGAAGGGCTGCGCATTTATATTATTATTTCTTATTTATTCATTTCATTTAAACTTCATTCAGTTTAATAATTTATTTGAAATATTATATTTTGTTACAAAAAAAAGAGTTTTCAAAAAAAGATATTACACTAAATAAGGTAATAAAAAAAAAAAGAAAAGTTCATCATACCTTAGCCTTCTCAGTGGGCTCGATAACAATTCCGTTAGTGGAGTTGTTGAGCTCCCGGGAAACGACGCACAGGAATTCGGCCTGGTCCTCGTTGCCATAGTTATAGGAGGAGCCGATGCTTATGAGCTTGAGATGGACAAGTTGAGTCAAGTTTTTACCATAGCAAACAGATAAGCAACAAAAACAGCAAATTACATAAGTCCCAAAGAAAGGTATAGACATAGCCTATCTCTAAAAAAACATAATGTACAGCATCCACAATCTGTTGTTTGGAGGGACATGACTTGTAAGAAACAACCTGATAAGACATCAATGAGCTATCAAGGGATCTGCAGTATGTCTGATTTCAAATATGCTACAGTACAATACTGCATGTCTAGACATAGGATCTGTACCTATACCGGTCAATAGAATCACATTATATGACGGGGTTGTGAATAGGGGTGTGACGGTTGAACACCATCATTAGAACTCTATAACCGCCAAAACCGTGTTATTAAAATATTTTTTACAGACATTTTTTATCATAGAGAATGTTTAAATACTAATTAAAAACAATTGTTAACAGTCTGTGTTATTAATGGTCTATGTCATTTCCAACTGTATTTGATTCTTTGCCAAGTACCCCCTGACCAACCGCCAATTTGAGATAGAAATAAAAGCTATGACTATGATATATTGATGTGCCATCATTATGAGATTTATTAAACAAATGAAAAACATTTGCAATAATAAACATTTGCAATAATAAACAACGTATCATTACCGATAACTGATCGTGCAGTTTAATTACCCCTTGACTGGCCCCAAACATGTTTGATAAAATAAACATATACAGTGTATATATAGCCAATGATGTGTATTACATTTTAGCTCAAAAACAACTGTAATAAAAGATAGGATCATAAGATGTCATATTGGGAGACATGGTTTTTACCATTTAATGAAGTTTTGTTTTGTAGAAAGCCTTTCTATAAAGCGAATTCCGTTTTGTACAAATTGTATCTTAATTTAAATAAATGTTTCATCAACCAATTGCATGCATTTAATCAATAAAAAACAAATATAGCCGACAATATAATAACCATGACATTGAGGCACCGGCGCGCCGCGTTCACTTGCATTGCATTGTTAAAAGCCTTTCTTTAAAGCAAATTTTGTTTTGTACAAATTTTATCTTAAATTTAATAAATGTTTCATCAACCAATTGCATGTATATAATAAATAAAAAGCAACCGTGTATAACCGTGACATGGAGGCGCCGGCGCGCTGCGTTCACTAGCATTGCATTGTGAATTAGAGCGCATCTCATCGTAAATGAATGAAACTCAGCGTAGGCCTATGCCTCATACATTAGCATTAAATATTTTTGCTGCATCCTTTCTAGAACAGACAAGGGCTTTCTTGCGGCTCGCATCAGCAGCGCATTGCATCGTCCATAGACCGCGAAACAATCAGCAGAATGGCGGGCGGGTGCGGCTTTGAAATTTGGTCAAAAAACGTTGGTGCGGATGATGAGCTTTGCGATGCGGTTGCGGATGAAATAATAAACATTTGACACACGTCATAACTGTCCCTAGCACACCCCTAGTTGTGAAGAGAAAACAAAACCTACCTGTTCAAACTTCCATCCGTCTGACATGGTGGAAACCATTTGAGTGAGCTCCTCTTCTTGACATTGTAATACACGATACACATGCTTCACAGGGCCCTGTAAAAACAATCATATTCCATAATGAATTCACACAGAATTAATTCTGTGAAGATGCACGGGTTTTTAGAAACCCATTTTAGGATAGTTCACCCAAAAATGAAAGTTCTATCATTATTTACTCACCCTCATGTTGTTTCAAACCTGTATGAGTTTAATTCTTCCATTGAACCACAACAAGTTATTAGAAAGAGCATACTCTTTTCCATACAATGGAAGCACAAAGTTCATTGTATGGAAAAGAGCAGCGTGAACATTATTCAAACCATCTTCTTTTGCATTTCACAGAAGAAAGAAAGAAATACAAGTTTGAAACGACATGAGGGTGAGGAAATGATGAAAGACTTTTCATTTTAGGCTAAACTATTCCTAAAGCTAATTCTCTAATTATGTCAATGCGTGTCTATTTTATTATAGGAACATTGATTCAAATAAAGTTCTTTTTCAGATCCTAAATAGTTTCGAATGAGGAATTCACATTCCAATGATAAGTACCCTTGCCTTTTGGCACAGACTGCTTAAAGTCGAAGAATGAAATACCTCATTTAAGTAATGCCAGTGAACTAGCAAATCTGCTGATTGATTGTATTAAAAGAACCACAATGTCCTGTTCCTCCGGCTGTTATTTTCCCACATACCTGAGACGTTCTGTTCTCATTGTCTCGTATTCTCTCCTTCACCAGCCTCACAAGTGACGCAATGTTGTAAAACTCAGCTTCCTCTAGAACACCTGCAGTAGCCAGAGAATCAGTAAAAAATCTATCATGTGGTTACTGCTTTGTAATCAGAAATAAATATCTGGAAAAATATAGTCTTAAAAGAATGGTTCACACCAAAATGAAAATTATGTCATTTACTCACCCTCATGTCCTACCAAACCTGTATAACTTTCTTTCTGCTGCGGTACACAAAAGAAGATGTTTCAACTATTTTGTCCATACAATCAAAGTCAATGGGGTCCAAAATATCATTGGACTCCATTGACTTTCATTGTACGGACTTACTTTGTGTATAACAGAACAAAGAAGATTATACAGGTTTGGAACAACATGAGGGTGAGTGAAAGAAGTCAGAATTCAAATTTTTGGGTGAACTATCCCTTTAATGCTACATCCATGCCAATAAAAGAAGAAGATTAGAACTGATGCACTACAAGTAGACCAAATTGGTAACAAAACAAAAACATCATGCAATAACTGCCATTGTCACAATTTGGAGCAATGACTCACAAAAAAAGACACAATTATTGGACACATAGACTGTAAGCCTTTCAATATCTCACCAGTCCTGCAGGAAATTATCTCTTACGTGAGTACACTGTGGTCCCTTTCCACAAAAAAAATTATGTTTCTAAACGAAACTAGGTCATTACTGTTCCATTAAGAAGTTTTTGAGGGCAGCATGCCCAGATCATCTCACCCTCCTCAGCGAGGTTCTTGTTGATGATCAACTTTCCATGCCTCAAGTAGTTCAAGATGGGTCCGAAATATGTGGGATCCCTGTCAATCAAATATGCTCCTGTCTCATCCTGTGAGAAAAGACAACTAACAGTGTGAATAGTGCTATTTGCAATTGCAATTCATAGTTTTCGATTTCCTGTACCATCACTGTTTTAGTCGCTGCAGTTAAAAGTGTGATTTGTGAAAACCCCCCTTGACAAACCACTGAAACCATTAACGTCATGTTAACATCATTCAAACAGCAGGTAAAGTAGTGACTGATAACCAAGTGATTGAAAAATTCTAGAACCCAGTTTGCAACACCTTCCATTCTCCAGTATTAGGGCAAATTAGAGTAGCAACAACAGCTTTTTTCAAATGAGAATCTTCAGTGATTTTTAAACTGCAAACTGTGATGGCTATTTTTACATGAATTGGCACCTTGGAGAGGAAATCCTCTGCTGCACTGTGAAACAATTGTACACCCTACTTTAAACAGTTCAAGTTAGTAGAAAACTTAACATGGTAGCTAGCTAGATGGTCTAGAGATGGTCTAAGATGGTGGATCAAGCTAGTAAACTTTCTTGGACCAGCAAGAAATTCATGAAATGCTACCAGCTTAAAGTCACTATGATATCAAAATTGACAATTCTTATTTATGGAATATTGCAGTATTTAATTTAAAAGTGTACAACAATTGTTTTTTTTAATTCATGTTCCCTCATAATCTTTAATCAAAATAAGTTCCCCTCCCTCTTTCAATGACATTGACATCTCTTCTCTGATGATGTTTACTGGCTTGAGGACGGGACAACCTGTCACTCGCATGAGATCACAGCAATGGCAAACCACAAAGAACCAATGATCCAACCAATTTCCGATGGAAAAAATAAAGTCCCACCCTACATTTTTTTTCTTTTACGAGAAGCCGATTCACTCGGATATACTTCACAATAGGGAAGAAAAGGTGGCCATGCTGGTTCTTGAACATGTTAACCTGTTTCTAGCTGGTCTAAAATAGTCATTGCCAGGTCCAAACTGGTAGACCATCTTGGAACAACAACAAACCAGTTAGCAGGTGGTCATCTTATGGTGGTCAAGTTGGTTTATGGAACATGGTAACTGGTGAAAGTGAAACAGATAATGACCAACTTAGACCATGTAGAAACCAGTTCTATTATGTTTATTATTAATTTTTTTTTATTAATTAACCTAAAATGAAAATTCTGTCATAATTCAATAATCTTCATTAACCACCACTTTATTTCTTCTATGGAACATAACACAAGATGTTTTGAGAAATGTATTTTGTGGTCCACAGAATGGAAACCAATAGTGTTTGGTTACCAACAGTCTTCAAAATATCGTCTTCTGTGTTCCACAGAGGAAAGTAAGACATAGAGGTTTGGAACGACATGAGTAAATGACAGAATTTTATTAATTTAAGCTGGATTTTACCAGCTGAGCTTCATGTATAAGTATGCATGTACAAGTATGCATGTATAAGTACAAAATCAAAAATGCACACATACAACCCATTATGTCCACAATGTATTTATTCCCAATGTTAACGTAGCATTCAGATTAAAAATAACATGTAATGACGGGTTTTAATGATGTCAACAGTGCCTTACCTTATCCGAATCCAGATCTGGATCGTCCTGACATAATCGATACAAAAACGATTTAGGATCCCTGCACAGGGTCTGTTTCGTTGTAACAAAGTATGTTCCCCCGACATTCAATCGAACCCACCGAGATCCTGGCTTCTCTGTGGCTTCTGGTGATGGGGAAGTGGGGTTGCTCTTCATAGGAAACCCAAACACAGCTCTGGAGCTGGAGACCCCTGGACTGGACAAGCCAGTCCGGGGCGGAATCACCAGAGTAGGGGAGGGGAGTCTCACGTTCACTGAACCTCTGATTTCACAATGCTCGGTCTGCTCGATGATGCCAGTCGCGGTGGGTTCAACGTGCAACTCTGCCATGTTTTCGCAGCACAAACAGTCAGTTCCGTCTTGATAAGACACTAAATGCCTTTATTTAGCGCTCCGCACGGCGCTGTTACGCTAAACGGGCCGGGTTTACACGCGCTGATAACGACGACGGCAAAATTGCTGCGGTGTGTTAGTAACGCTCACGCGAGGCGACATAGCTTACAATGCCGTAAAACGCTATACAGATCCGTTTTGTTTATCCAAACGACCCATGCAAGCTACAAATATTATGGGTGAGACTTAACATATCACTTCCCGGTCAAGTAAATCCATGTGACAAAATAAAAGTCTGGAGAATGGTATTTTTGGCATTTCTTTATTTCAGACATAATGTTCGGGAAATTGTTGTTATAAAATTAGAAATGTTGCCTTTGGAACTAACCGAAATAAATACGTTTAAGTTAAAAAAATATTAAAACTGAAATAAAAAATAATTAATTCTATATAGAAATATATATATATATAAAAACTAATAAAAATGACTAATGACAAAGCTAAAAATATCAATAAATAGTATAATAATATACATACTAAAATAACACTTCTGTGGATGGATTAATTCAACAATCCCTCTGAAAAGAAAAACAAGTTTAAAAGTTTAAAATGTATTTATTAATGAGAGATTTTAATTTCATTCATGTACATACTGGTTGGTGATCATTTTAAATGAAACAAATATCATATTAGTGTTATATTTTATTATATATTACCCCCCAACCCCACAATAGCTATTCACAAACACAAGCCATCTCAGTTGTTTGTGAATGTTCAGATGTTCAATTGTTGTTCTATATGCTTTACATTGCACTGCAAGTAGAGTTTAAATAGAAAGGAACCACAGAAAGTTTTCAAATGAAATTCATGCACCAAATTTAAGATTAAGATTGAGAGGTAGATTAAGTACAGAATCCCATTTCATTTAGAACGCTTTCGGTGTCTCTCAGTAGGTTGCGCAGAGGCTCCAGCACTGGGGTGACGTGTTGGTCCATCCACTCCTGAACTGTAGAGACTGAGTACAGAAGACACATCTCTCCCTTCACTTCTTGCACCTGAATCTCCACATCATCAAGAATCCTGTTGGAGCAGACGAGAAGAAAAATAGGGATATATATTATCATACAAGGGACTTGTTTAAAATGCACTTGAATAAGAAACATGGTAAGAAAGAATGTTGTGAAAAAAGCTAACTATACATACACTACTGTATTCATAATAAAAGACTTACATTTTTGCTTGTGTTTTAATCTGTTGAGCAATAAGTGGGTTAACGGTCTTCCTATGAATGTGATATGGCGTGAACCAGCCCCTCACAAACCTATTATGCAAAAATGAATACAAGTGAGAACTTTGCAATAACTTCAAAGCATCTTTTAAAAGTGAAACCCTAATGGCCCTGAACTCACATATTGTTCTGAAATTGTCTCAGTTCTGCAGACTCCAGCAAAGACGTCAGCTTCACTATGAGTTCAGCTAGTTTCGCCCCAACAAAGGAGGAAGGCATCTTGGAAGACGATCTGGGACACAGAGGCCAAAGAATATGCTGTAAATGAGTCTATTTCAAAGTAACCCTTGAGGTTTCTTAGTGTTACACACTCACATGCTTTTTTCTTTCAGGACACGTGTATGAATGAAAGGTACCTCTCTAAGTCTCCTATTTCCACAGTGCCAAGTGTCTTAACCACCTTCTTTTGAACCTCTTCAGTAAAGCAACCTGAATCAGTGAGCAGCTATAGTGAGTTTAGCATTCATAATATGCATTTACTCCAACCAATTTGCCATGCAAGCACTAAAGAAAAAGAAACTTAAAAGAGTAAAAATAAAAGAGACTGACCGTGCAGAAGAGTTTGCAAACAAGACGCCAGAGAGGGCAAACTCACGGGCATCAGTTCACACAAAACAGATAGGTGGTCATATCTTAAGGAAAAAAAAAATATATATATAAGTTGTTGCCTTGGCCAATAAGAAGACTGATTCTAGTGATAGTGAGGACGTCACCTAACCTTTGCCATCCAGTTAGTGCAATTCCCTGTAGCTCAATGCCAGCTGACAGGCTGGATACCACTTTGAGCCATTGCAAATGGTTGTCCACATGCCTCTGAGTGCTGGTCACGCAGGTGTGCACGGTGGTCGAGCCTTTAAAAGAGCTGGCGACCCACTGCTGTGACATACCCGCAGACTTATATAGCTCCATTAGCTCAACTGGAGAGAGTGCATGTAAAATGATCAAGCATTATAATGAACAAATAATTCAAAGTATTTAACAGTAACTTAAAACTTAATGTAAAATACTGAGCAACGTACCAGTGTTTTTGACATCCAGAGCAGGGCTGTAATCCCACAACATTGGTTGCACTAATCCAACAAGACCGCTCTCTAGAATAATATCACAAATTGGATAGGAATTACTGTTAAGTTTGATTTGGTCATTACTAACAGTATATTATATTATTTATTTATTTTATTTCACTCTGTGTAAGTGTGGAAGATGTGGAGCATTTAAGTGTAAGGTCCAAACCCACTCCAAAAAAAACCCTTTCTATTGTCTTTTTTATGTATAATTGTATGATTTTTGGCAATTGGCAGATGGCTCACAAAAAAATAAAAATTCTGTCATTAAGAGGTTACATAAAAATGTAGGTTTGGAACAACATGAGGGTGAGAAAATTAAGACATTTTTCACATATGACACTATTTATTGAATATATCCTTTCCTCTTGTACACAGCAAAATCATAATAATCAAATGCTCACCTTTAATGGTCTCAGGGGTCATGGACCTGAGCATATCATCCCACATGATCAACTTAAGGTTGGGCACACTTTTCTGAATTCCCTTCGCCACTTTAATGACATGACCGAGGAACAGCTTGTGAACGCTCCGACCTGGAGCACTTAACCACTGTTTGGACTCATCTCCGAGACCAAGCATGTACACCTATGAAAATAAAACAAATGTTATTTGATCAACAGACCAATATTAAACTAGCAGCCTATGTCAGGCATCTATTTTTTTCAAGATCTGAACAGATCTCGATGCAACAGTTGTTCTTGCAGGAATCAGACATGTGACTCTTTTTATTGACAGAGGGTTGGGCTTCACCTCATCGGCTCCGATGTGCAGGTTGGTACTTTTAGGGTGGAGTTTCATGACTTGTTTTAGCATCTCTTGCACCAGCCTAACTCCTCGATCATGGTGTGGGTTCAGAGTTCCCAGACAGTAGTCCACCTCCCGCAGATCTCTAAACACCTTGTGCTTCAGGACAAACTGATTGAGAAAATTTCAAATATTAATGTTTGAATATGCATGATTTGATTTTGTTTATTTTGTTGATGCATTTCTTTTAATGCATAGTGTTTTGATATTAAACTTGCAAATCTTTGGCTCTTTCTTACTTTATGTAAATTACAAAAATCAATTTCATAGTTACTTCCAAATGTCCAAACATCTGCACCAGGGGAATGATCTCCAGCCCTCTTTTACTGGCAGCATCCTGGATAGATGCAATCTCCTCACGGCTGTTTGAATATTAGCCATTTTTCATCAGATAAATTATTCAAAAAAATAAAAATAAATAAATCTACATTTAAAATATATACCCTCACCTGTATGGAGGCTGAGTCGTAGACTGCAGAACTTTCAGCTCTCCTTCATAGGGAAACATATCCTCATATTCAATGAGCAAGCCATTGGCACCAAGATCAGCAAATAACTGGATCAACTGAGGAAACATAATCGTGGTTAATTCCTTAATTCGTTTGTTTTATTTAGACAGTTAATATTAGAGTAAAAGGAGAGGTACCTGAATTAGGTAGTCAATTCTAGGAGGTGCCCCTTTCAGGTCCAAATGAACTAACTTTTTGCAACTGCGCAATGACAGGTCCATAGCAAGTGCTGCACAATAAAAAAGATAACAGCGCCTTAAAAAGATTGTAACTCTTACACCATATTTGAATTACGAGACGATATAATGTGCACAGATTCCCCTTTCATGTGTTTCTTATTCAGCCTTGTTCCTTTATCCAAAAATACGCACTTTCATTCAACCCAACGATGCTTAGCATGAGAAAGAACCGCTGTTTAATTTTTTTTTTTTTACTGTACACTCCTACAACCCTGTTAAAGCACGACGGGCATTGTAGTTTTTTGTGCATTCTTAAACCCGCAGCAATACAGACGTAGGACTACAAGCGCTTTTTACGTCCGCTCAGAACCGGAAGACTTGAACTGGTTCTCTGCAGGGATGTTATTTTAGAATAAGAGTATATTAACACACACACACACACACACACACACACACACACACACACACACACACACACACACACACACACACACACACACACACACACACACACACACACACACATAAATAAATAAAAATAATTCTGACATTCTGAGGAAATTTAAAGATGTTTTTTACTTAATTTATACTGAAATATGAAAACTGAACTAAATAATGATTATAAAAAAAATAGATTAACATTTTTTCAAGTTAATTGTTAAGACAACTGAGAAACGTACAATTATAATTTATATATATATATATATATATATATATATATATATATATATATATATATATATATATATATATATGAAGACTTAAGATGCAAAAGCCTAAAAAACTATAACCTAAAATAATGCCATATACATAAAAAAAAAAAAAAAAAAAAAAAATTTGATCAGACTCCTATGTATGTTATTTCTGAATGGGCTGTGGCTGGGATTTAGTGAGTTTGAAGTGAAAGTATTTGATGAGCATATACTATGTGCGGAGAGCATTCACTCAATATTATTATCTCATTTTTGACAGAGGTGGCTTTTAGAGGCCTTTGCACTGGAGGTCTTCATATATTTACACTTTGAAAGCATATTCATTTAAGATACTGGAATCTGTAGCAACAGAATTTGAGCATGTCATGTTGAACATGTCACACTCTAGTGGACAGTGGTTCAATGTACAATATTAGTGATATTGACATTTACTGTTCAATCAAATAAATACAATGTAATTGGTGACAGCTTAGTTGTTCAAATGTGTCGGTTCTACTCCTGGAAGGTGATTCATGAACTGTGGCTAATTAAATTTCACAGACACAAGAATATACTGTTCCTAAATGTCACAATGTGTGTGGTAATAATTGCTTGTTGAATATCAGAAACAGGAGAAATAACTAATAGTTGTCTCTGTAAAAATGATCATAGCTCTTGTAAATAAAAATAATTATGCAAAAAAAAAAAAAAAGCTTACATAATAACACTGATTTTCAATTCGAATTTTTCTATAAAAATTAGAAGACTATATTGCAACGAACCCTTAAATAAATAATAAAAAGAAAAGAAATATGCTTGTTTGTATTAATGGTTTATATAAACAAATCGTATAAACTTCCCTGCAATGCAAATTTAACACAAAAAGATAGAATACTAGAATGTAGAACAGAATAGAGAACAATAGAAAATAAATAAACATTTTTTAAAAATGTATAATATACATAATAAAATATATAATGACAAATGCAAAAAAATAAAAAATGCAATAGAATAAATATAATAAAATAAACGTTCTTTAAAACCTTAGGTGTGTACAAAAAAATGTGTAACAAGAGTGTTGTGCATGCAGAACTACGCAAACGCTTCTGCGTACTTTCCATTGAACAGAAGGGGCATCAATGGGAGCCTTGCAGCACCACGAGGGGGCCTGATGCAGTAACACAGGAGCATCAGCAGTCCAAAAGAGCTCCACAGGACAGGCGGGAGTGCGCAGCGACGCGAACGCGCATGCACTCACCCACAGAGAACTACTGCGATTGGAAGCGCGAGGCGGTCAGATCGTGTGTTTTGTGTTGCTGCCGCGCAGTATCTTTTCACGCAAGTGCCAAGGACCGCAAGGGAAAAGTTTATTTCAAAGACCCACCAACTAACGGGCATGACCGCTCCCAGATCCCCCTGAACGCCAGGTCAGTATGAGCAGATATCTGCGTTCATTCCTATGCTTCAAAGGCGCATTGTTGCAAATATAAAGAGTTGCATTGTTGGGACCGCTGGGGACTGATTGTTGCGTAGCGGTTTGCTACCTTGCGGCCAACCACGAAAGCCGCTTTGGTAATCCGTGGTTTGGGGAACCTGCTATCTATCGTGCTGCGGCAAAATGCTCCCATCGGGTTTTTAAATTACAGCCATGTGTTTCCCTCGCATTTGACACCCCAGCTCATTTTTATTATCTAGTTATGAGGTGATTTAGAGGGTTTACTCAGACCTGTGTTTATTATATGTGGTTTGTTTTGATTACCACTTGGCTTGCAAGTAATAAGCTGTCATCAGTCAAAAGGGCGCAAACGGTTCATCAAAGTTATGATGAGTATCCTAGTTGAGAATTAGTGTTGGCATGTTTATTCTTGCTATTGGAAAAAAATGTGTCATTATTGTGATGGCACATCATTTGTTTCAACGAGCTGTTATTTATCACAGTAAACATTTCTTGGGCAGAACTGTTGGTTTGTACTTCTGTATTTAGTTTCAAAGTGTATGGGCCGAACCGACCCTTCCCCCTTTCTCCTGCGGCCTCGCTGTCGCCTTCGTCCGGGGAGGGACTGCACTGCTGACCGTGAGTGACCAGCCGCTACACAAACAAAGGCGGGTTACCAGGGGAAACGGCCGGGGCTCTCTACTTACGGACTGGCTCGCTGGAGGAATAGTGACGGCTCACGTTTGGGCTCATCTGCATGCGTCTTGAATGAACCGCTGCAACAAAGACAAATAGTGTTTGACGTGTGAGAACCTGACGGCTGAAAATCACTTCACAAAGTGCCGTCGATAATGCGTGTCCCGCCTGCAAGGTCACTTTGTGTTCACGGCTGCTAAGTGGCTCAGTAGATTAGACAAACAAACCGTTTTTTTTGCTGGCTAGGGTTGTCCAGCCTTGGTGTTTATTTGTCGAAGGGAGACAAGAGTTTAATCGGTTTAAGACTCAGTTTGAAGTCAGTAAGATGAATGACAAAGAACCATTTCTGATTTTATTTGAGTAAAACTAATTGCTTTTTAAATACTAATTTTAATGAGTATCCTATTCCTTTGAGCCTTTCTACAGGCAGGAAGACAAGTAAATACATTAGAAAAAAAATTAATAGGCTTGGTTTTAGCTAAATTGTAGCGTTGGCTGCATTTGTCAAGCTTAGCCATTCAACTCTTTTAACTATGTTTTTGAAAAGAAAAATTCACAGTGAAACATTTTTCCTTTTCAAGGATTTCGATGAAATTTTTATCCGGCACTTCCTTTCACTGACTGTTTGTTGAAAAAGAAAACTAAATTTTTAGAGTTTCAGGGCCTTTTTTTTAACTGTAAATCACAAATGAATTAGCCTAGGTCTTGGGTCTTGTCACAATTAGGCTACAGGGTGATTCTATCAATTCTGTGTTGATCACATGCCTTGTTATATTTTCAAAAATGTATATCCTTTTAGTTCAAATGTGGGTGAAAGTCATGTCATGGAGAGACTAAGACTTATGTCTGATCTATTAGTGATGGACACTGTGGCATTTAGTAGTGTCATGTTCTGGTAGTGATCGGGTATGTGGATGATTGCCCGGTTTCACAGACAATGCTTAAGACTAGTCCCAGACTAAAATACATGTTTGAGCTGTTTTAACTGAAAGCAACTTGCACTGACATATCTTAAAATATGTCAGTGTCATTGTTTTGTTTCAAGATGCACACCCGTTATGTTCTTTTCTAAGAAACGTTTATAAAAGCTAATTGTCCTAATTTAACTAGGCCTACTCCTTGCTTAATCTAAGCCCTGTCTGTGAAACCACGCCTAAATGTATTGTTTCTACTGGGATCAAATACTACTTGTGTTATTAAGCAGAGAAGTAGTAGCGAGCTTCATCCATCTTGTTTACTCATCACTTCCGTTCTCCACACATTACATCGTTACACAACATTTTATAAAAATTAGTTGTCATCACAATGCAAGTCACTAATGAACAAAACACTACTTTTTCATTCACTTTCTCTTAAATAGCATGTAATAGTTTGCAAGACTTTTTCTTCTTGTCTTTTGCTTATAAATGACTTGCAAACTAGGCTAATCAAACCAAAACACTTAATTTGGCGCAAAATAAAAAAAATTTCGAAAGAAGATGACAGTGTTTGTGAGTGTAATCCTGGCTAATCTTAGGATCCTCCTTGCTCAGACTGTGGGATTCAAAATGTTTTCTGTCATCTGTCAGCTATATATAAACACTGCTTTAAAACTCAGGATTTTTCCAGGTTTCAAATTTAGACATACAGGTTGTATTTTGTAAAAAAAAGAAAGAAATCATATCGTGAACCTCTCGTCATGATGTTTGCCTTTAAATTTACAACTGGCTGATTTGATAGTAGGTTCATGTTGGCTTTTAGTGCTGCTAAATGTTATGTAATGTTGAAGACCACTGTGTAGCAATGCTTAAATTGATCATGGCCAGAGTGTAAATGTCACACTACAAGCCTTGTTTCCGTTTGGGGAAAGTGAGATTTAACAGAGACATGTATTTTCTCAAGTTCAAGGCATTTGTGTCTGTGACTCAACAATTGCTATGGCTTTCAAATTTGCTTTGATTTGTGTGGCTCATCCATATATTTTTCTTCTCTGGTTTGAATCTGGTTAATTTCTGGTAATTTTATTTTATTGCAATAGTATTGAAACCTAAAGCTGAAGAAAAATGAGTAGGCTTTGTTACATACATAGAGAACTGCTGTCAATTTAATTTCCCCTTTCTGTAGTACGTTAGCATTTGAAATGGAGACATTTAGGGCTTGACATTAACTTTTTTGCTCATGTGGCTAGTGGTTTTTCAAAGTTATTAGACTACTGAGTTACTAGCCCCTCAGCATTTTCACTGGCCACAATTTTGCCAAAAAAAACCCTGCCATATAGATATTTTTAATATTATCTCATAATTTATCAGCAGGTATATAAGTATCCATTATAATGTTACACAAACGTTTTCTTTCTCAACTGTTTACGTTCACTTAACTGACTGTGTTTACGTGAATACTCGGCAAGACCAGCTTTTTGAGTATTTTGTGTGTATTTAACGCAATAAGCAGCAAAAAAGAACACAATTTTGTACTGAAAGGCAGCTTTATGTGTGCACACTTTGGGTGTGAGCACAAAACCTGTGAGAATGTGTAAAATTATGCGAAATACGTGAACTCCCACTCCGAAATTTAAGCCCTGTAACACCAACAATATTCATCCAGAGGAAAAGAAACGAGTGAGTGAGCGGAGGCTGGTTTGTGTGTCAACTCGCTGTCGTAGAGATGAGAGAAAGTGCATCTGGTATCGTGTATCTATTCTGCGGAAAATGAGAATTGGAAGCCTTTCAGATACTTCAGTATCGATAAAAATCAATATTTGACAACATGACATTGCACTACTTAGTTTATTATTTCAGACACCTTTTTTAAAGTCTACAGTTGAAAAATGTATTATATCAAATTCAACCTGCCAAAGTGGGTTGCATTTGGTGGGTGTTAATGTCAATCCCTGGATACAATGCTGCATATTGTATTTTAGCTGTTTATGAATGATTATTCACATTTGTAATGGGTGCTAATGTCTTGATAGTAAAACTCTTTGGGACTGCTCTGGGCTTTACTGCAAGTTTGAAGCCCAGAAAGTGAAACTCCCCCAAAAAAAGAAGAAGCTTTTTCCCAGTATATAGAGGCTCTAGGTGAAATTCAGTCAAATTGAATAGGAATAACAAGATCCACCTGCACTGATGTGGGATTTCTGCTGGAGTGACAGTCTCACTTTTGCTGCAAAGTTGGTAATAACTTCTTCACGCGTTGCGTTGGCCGCTTTGACACTGCGCTCACACCCAGAGGAGACCTTCCATCTGCTCCTTGTTTATAGAAGCTCCACTTTGGTTAGCAGTCAAGTCCCCAAATGGGAGACACATGGTAGATTTGAAATTCTTGTGTGCTACTTTTTCGATTGAATTAGTCTATTTGCTCACTTTAATGAAGATCTGCTTTACTCTTTAACAAGTGTTGATAAGATTTGCCTCAAGCTGTTTTAATGTTGGTGGAAAACTGCCATCAGAGCTTTCACCTGTTATTCTCCCCTCTGTGGTGTGTTAATAATGTTTCTTTTTAAAATGTCGCCATGTCCCTTACTTATCAGAAATCATTGAAGACTTCCTTCCTATCACTGTAAGTGATAACAGTGTAACACGAGCTTTCAAACATGCTTGACTCCTAGGGGATCCTGTGTGTAAATGTGGATGTTATTGGCAGAGGGAGAAGATGGACTATGTTTAGCTCAAGTTATGGTTCATGGTGTCAAGGGAGGATGGGGCGTTTTAGTGGACAGGCTTGTTATAAACTTTAGGTTGGTTTAGTATTAGAGAAAACAAAAATGGTCTGACAGTGACAGTAAAGACATTTATAATATTACAAAAGATTAGGCTACTATTTCAACTATTTCTGTTATTCTATTCTAGTAGTTCTATTGAACTTCTATGTCACTTTTTATTTATCAAAGAATCCTGAAAAAATTGCTTTACTTTTATTTTTGATCAAATAAATGCAATGTACTGACCCCAAATATTTGTATGCCTCAGTAGAGACTCAATTAAGAAGGCCAATCACTTGTCGTTTATATTGTAGTTTATCTCTCTGTTCTCTAACAGAATTAGTTGTTCAGTGCTGGATGTTGAGTTCTCTTTGCCATGTGTCCCTTACGGTATCATTTCACACTAAGGGGCCATTTATACAGGAGGTTTTTGCATTTAAATAGCCTACATGACGCAGGGAAGTGGAATGAAAAGCAAGATCTAAAGATGCGTTCTTCTAAAAGTTCTTTAAACTTGAGCACCACGTTTTTAGAACATCGCAAAAGATGCGAGGCTCGAACGCAATGGTTAAACGTGTCTGTCTAGTGCATGTTTACATTTAAAAACTTTTGAAAAGCAGCGCACTGAAATGCAAAAACAGATTCTGTGTGAACAGCCCCTTAAAGTAAGATGCCGTCGGCAGTGCTTGGCAGCTCTCCTTTACCAGTCATGCTCTTCTTTAGTCTTTTGTTCTTTTTGTATATTATTTTGTGGTTTCTTTGAATCAGATTCTCTTGTCTTGTTTGTACCTACATATATTGGAGTGCCTGCGGTAGGGCTTGATGAAGTATGCAGGAAATGAAAGAATGTGAGAGATTGAAGTTGCTGCCAAGACTGGCACGAGTCTTTACTGCAAAATGTGAACACGGAGGGAGAGTAGATAGCCTTCAGCTCTACGCTGGTTAAATCAATGCTGGATCAACCTTCTTGTGTAGTGGAAGAGGTGTGTGGTTGTTGAGAAGCTCATGTGAGAAATCGTTTTTTGTTTCAGCAACAGGCTTCAGTTTTATGTGTCTTTCTCATGAGGTTCAGTGGCCGTATTCACAAAGCATTTTATCTTACCACTAGGAGTACTCCTAAATTGCACTAAAAGATTTTAGCTAGGAGTTTTCTCTTAAAAGTTATTCACAACTCCTTTCAGACCTACTCTTAGTAAAGAAAAATGACAACTCCTAAACTAAGAGTGAGTCTTCGTTGCTATGGATGACGTCATTACTCATGCACGAGCTTGACTGAAGTGACCACCTTGATTGGCTGATGATTGTAACGCGGGAATGATTCCAAACACCTCCCCTACGATGATGAGTGACAGGTGACAGGTCTGAGAATGCGTGCGCTTCACAAGTAGTGCGAAGGACGGAAGATGATGAATAACTGAATAAATAGCCTAAATGAATAGAGTAAGGCAAAACAAATAGCCTAGTAGCCTAATGAAACATATGGATTGATGTAATATCTTTGCAACATTATTGAATTAATCTGTCACTATATGCCTCTGAGTCTGCCTACGTTTGCAAAGAGAAGAACATTTTAATCTGATTCACAATGAAACGTTACAGTTAGTTTACATGCAATGAGTAGCCTAGTTTTGGTTGTTGTTGGTGGCGTTATTGCATCCCTAGTTATGCCTACAACGCAAAATTGTTCCCTCGCGATTGGAAGCTCCTGTAGCCGCCGCATACGCATTTCAAAACATTGCAACGTGAAATGCCACAAAAAGCGGTTTGTGAATAGGTCTTAGTGAGTTAGGAGTCCTCTCGACTTCTTTTAAGCTGTCCCAGGCTTAGGTGCTACTTTTAGGGCTAAAATGCTTCGTGAATTACTCTTAGTCAAAAAAATTAGGAGTCCTAAAGTTACGAGTGACACGACCATTATTTTTAGGAGTTGCTCCTAAATTCGCCAGTTAGGAGCTACTTTTAGCCTTAAAATTCTTTGTTAATACGGCCCCAGGACCCTAATGATGTTTTAGTACATATGTGTTGAATGGTTTATCATCATGACAAAGTCCCTTTGACTGTCTCAGTGTTAATGTTTAAAGGGATAGATCACCTAAAAAGGAAAATTCTGTCAATTAACTTACCCTCATTTCATTCCAAACCTGTAAGCCATTCGTTCATCTTCGGAACACAAATGAAGATCTTTTTAATGAAATCTGAGAGCTTTCTGTCCCTCCATTGACAGCCTACGCAACTACCATTTTCAAGCCCCAGAAAGGTAAGACATTTTCTGAAGCCAGTGTTTTCTTTGTGCAAAAAAAAAACATAATTTACCACTTTATTTACAAAATATTAATCTCCAACTCACTTTCACGCAACAACGTCTGCTCTCGCGTCAACACAACACGCATGTGTCATGGTGCTCTCGTGAACGCATTGGCTTGAAAGTGGTAGTTGCGTAGGCTGTCAATGGAGGGACATAAAGCTCTCAGATTTCATTCAAAAGATCTTCATTTGTGTTCCGAAGATGAACTAAAGTCTTACAGGTTTGGAACGAAATGAGGGTGAGTATTAATTACAGAATTTTCTGGTGAACTATCCCTTTAAAAGCTTATTGAGTGACAGATGGAAAGAGCTTTTGGATGAAAGGAAGCTGTGTCCTGCTGTATATGATCAGGAAGGTAATAGCGATATTTTAGAAAAGACAGGCAAAACAATATAAATATACTGTATATTGTAATATAACTAATAATAATAATGCTAATAATTTATAATGTGCTTTTCTAAAACCCAAAGCACTACAGACAGTAAAAGCAAATAAAATACAGAAGTACAAGAATAATACAAAAATAATCATTAGTACAACACAGTAAAATACTAATCTTGAAACTGGCTAATGTGGGAGCATCTGACTGTACAGGCTGACTAAGTTGACTTAGTGAGCTAAGTTTGACTTTCAGGGAAAATACATTGGTTGAATATAATATAGCTAAGTTTGATTTTAAAGAGAATTACTTTAGGTCAGTGTAATGGTCAGGTCAGGTCAATGTAGCCAAATTGGGGTCTGAAGTAAATCATATTGGTTCAATAATTCCAATAGAAACAGTTTGGTTACATCCAACAAACATGATACAGCTTTATTAATGTATAATGATTTTATGTGGAAATGTGCCACATGATTAAAATACATTAAACTGATTAGGTATTATTTTATGCGTAGTGAATTGTTTGTATGTGGCTCTGTGCTTGATTTAACAGTGCAAGGTTTTCTCAGTGGAGGGATCGGTGTAGTCTGTGTCTGGTTACAGTATTCGGTTTCATTCAGTCTTAGTAACCTCTATCAGTCCCTTTCCTCCATGGCTATTTTGAGAGGTGCCTTATGTCACATCAAATCCACATCTTAAATTTGACAGCGCCGCATGGCTTCACACACACTGAGCAGGTTGTATAATATTTGTTGCTATTTTGAAATGTTTAGTAAACCCATCAGCTTCCATGACTGACCCTTTAAGGACAGACCATGTGGATTAACTATAAGTAGGGAAGGTTTCATGGCTTAGTTAAGAGAGTGCGTCTTTAAAATGTTAGTTTCCCTTAACCAAACTTTGCATTATTGGGATAAAGTCTAGCTCATAACTGTTTTCGTTATGGATGATATTTAAAGTCTATACTATTTTGACTATGCTCTACTGGTCAAAAGTTTGGGGTAAGTGTTTTTTGTAAACCTTTTTCTGTTTTAATACACTGTAGGGCTGTGCGCTAAAATGATAATTATTGCGATATAATTTTCTTCGATAAAAGTTCAATAAATATTCAATATAATATTTATACGCAAAAGAAAAACAAAACAGCGCTACTCGTTTGAACCGCGCCACACGGACCATTTATCAGCTCAGCTCAAACGGCGAAAATTAATTTTCAGAAATCTTTATTTCAGTGTCACATGATCCTTCAGAAATCATTCTAATATGCTGCTTTAGTGCTCAGTAGACATTTCTTAATATTATCAATGCTGAAAACAGTTGTGCTGCTTAATATTTGTTTGGAAACTGATACTTTTTTTTCAGGATTCATAGATGAATAGAAAGTTCAAACGAACAGCCTTTTATTTGAAATTGATTTTTTTTTTTAAACAATGGAAGTCTTTCCTGTCACGTTTAATTTATAATTTCCCAAATTTCCGAACAGTGTATTTAGTAGATTAAACGGCATGTTTCAAAGATTGTGCATCATCTATCAGAGGTTGTTTAAAAAGCCAGCCAATCAGATTAGAGCTGGCCAGATCAGAAAGTTCAGTTTTTGTGCATGCATCAGAAAGTTACACTTTTTATTCCATATACACAAAAGGGCTAAAAGAACAAAGGAGTCAGAGAAATTAAAGGAAGAGTGAATCCAGCCGCTCTTTATATCCGGCCCAAGGCTGTCACAATCCATCATCTGTAAGCACCATATGTGAACATGACAGTGTATATTTAACCTCAGAATGCTTAAGGGGGATTGTGTACATGTGAGAGTGGGATATGGGGGCAAACAGATGCATGTTGACGGTAGAAAGGGATCTGCAGGCAATGCTCTGGAAAATATCACTCGGTTCACTCAGTGATCGGTGTGTGAGTGAGCACGGTTATGTTCCTTGAGACCTGTCATTGTAATTTGATCATTGGATTACTGATATGTTAGTTGCCATGGCGTCCTCACGCATGATTAGGTTACCATGTGTCTGTCCTTGATACTGGAAAGTACAGTAGCATATTTTTTGTGTAATGTGTGATCAGATCAAGTCTGTCACAATTGCTATTGATTAGCAGTACCACAGTTTTCAACGTGTGTGTGTGTGTGTGTGTGTTTTCAATCCCTGTGTGCTAACAATCTCTCTTTTTCTCTCTTTTTGCAGTCTTGCGGACACAGCAAGAGAGAGAGATGTGGATCCACTCACAGTCTGTCTTCTGAATAACGCACGGACAGATTTAGCCATGACGGAACGGGATGGCCGTTGTGATTTGTCCATCGCCCCGGGGCAGGTATATATCGAGGTGGAGTTTGATTATGAGTACAAGGCGAAAGACAAACTCATCTCCATACGGCAGGGCGAATGCTACCAGTTGGTTCGTAAAACCAACGAGGACTGGTGGCAAGTTCGGCGGGAGGAGGGCACCAAGGCTTTTTATGTCCCCGCTCAGTACGTCCGAGAGGTCCGACGTGCCCTCATGCCACCGCCCAAACCTCGCGCAAAGCCCCCCAACGTCCTTGAAATCAGCCAGTGCCGATCGTCGAACGAAAATCTCAACCAGCGCGCTCCTACGGAAAGGTCCAGCTTTGGCAGGCCACCTCCTTCAACGACGCCTTCCCCATTGCCAGGGCAACTGACCCCGCCTTTGTTGATGCGGGACACCAATCAGAACCCGGGGATGAAGAGCGTTGTTGCCGAGCTGACTCTGCTCAACAACAACAACCATCATAACTATCACCATGGCAACCCCGCACTTCCACGAGGGCGGGCGGAATCCCCTCCACGAGAGCATGGTTGCCAGGGGAAACTCCCAGGTGTGTTGACGGTAGAGATGGAAGGGAGCATGTCACACGGAAATGGGTTGGAGAAAATGAGAAATGACTCTGAATCTGGAGATGAACTCAGCAGCAGCTCTACCGAACACATGCAGGTAAGAACGAGTGACATTCGCCCTCCTCCTTCCTCTCCCACGCATTTGTTCTCTCTCCCTCTCCCTCCCAAACTTACTCATGTTCTGCCTTTATCTCTTTCAATGTCGTCTTTGGCTTTCATTCTCTACATTTCAAGCACTTATCTTTGCCAGAAATGCTCCTTTTCATCCTTTCACTGTCATTATCTGCCGTTCCAACAATTACTACTAGACTAATCTAACATTTGCTCCTCACTTCTTCCCCTTTATCCCTCCTTTGGTTTTACCTCTGACATTTATGGTTGCACGTCTTCTTTTCTGTCAGATTAAATTGGTTTCAGCAGTGTTTTTCTCTCCTCTTCCTGCGTTCCTTCCTTTCCGCTGTGTGAGACTTGTTTAGCAGGAGATGCAGTCTGTCCTCTGATATGGTGATGGAAATTGTGGCCACTTCTCAGGGTTTGATTAAGACAGTAATTGAGATCTCAAAATGCAACACTTGTTGGGCTTTTTACAGAGTCGTTTCTGAATTTAAAAAGTGCTTGTATTAGTCTACAATCTCTGAATGCACGGTGCATTATGTGTTTATCATATTTTATATTATATGTGTGGGTGCGTATTTATGTAATATGTGACCCTGGACCACAAAAACAGTCACATGTGTCATTTTTCTGAAATTGAGATTTATACATCATCTGAAAGCTGAATAAATAGCTTTTCATTGATGTATGGTTAATTAGAATAGGACAATATTTGGCCGAGATACAACTATTTGAATTCTGGAATCTGAGGGTGTAAAAAAATTGAAACATTGAGAAAATCGCTTTTAAAGTTGTCCATTTATGTTTGCGATTGTGCTGCATTCACTCACAAAAATAAATGTTTTATATATTTACACAGAAGGAAATGTACAAAATATCCTCATATCTTCTATTTTTTTAATGTAATACACAAATAAGGAGATTTTAAAGACTTATTTTGAGCAAATTGAAACATGAAACACATGCATTATGTTTAATCCACTACTTAGGTGTCAAGGGGCTCTGCAGTTTGGGGAGTCTACAGTAATATGTACTAAGTAGTTTCTGAGTGATTGAGCTTTTGGAGTGTCCCAGGGTGCATCATGTGGAGTTGGGTGTTTAGTCTTTGTTACTATCCTCCTCCCCCATTTCTCTCTCTCTCTCTCTCTCTCTCTCTCTCTCTCTCTCTCTCTCTCTCTCTCTCTCTCTCTCTGAAACTGGGTGCTGCTGGGGGAACAAAGGGGATTGTGGGAGAATAGAAAGTAGGTCATATCTGACTAGATCATGCTGTTGCCCCCGTTTTGTATGTGTGAGTGAGATGGAAAGATGCGCATTGAGATTTTGGTGTCCATAAGGATCATCATTGTGAACAATAAGCATGAGTCTGTAAACCTGTAGCTTGTGATGCCACGTTGAGTGGATCTATTATTACTGATCTTGGTTGGCAACATCAAGAAGATTTCTAGCCACCATCCTCTTGCTGTCAAATAATGAGAACAATCATGATGCTTCTCAAAGTCAGGTTCTAGACAGTGGCTTAACAATGCGCACACATATATGGGCTTAAAAGAACATACAGTACTCTGGGCTTTTGAGGGATTTGCCCATGTCAGGCTTTGTCCATTAGGGTCAGCTGCTAATACTAAACCATGTGATTACTTAATCAGCCCTTTAACAACTATCCCTTACAAAGAATATCTGGCCTCCAAATGTCATTAATCTTCTGCTATGTATGATGTTTGGTTTAAAGAAGGAGTTCACTATCAATTACTGAGCCTCATGGTTCCAAACCCTTAAAAACACAAAATATCATAAGTCTTGTGAAGCCATTAAATAGCACTGTATTTTATTGTAAGGCATTTTCTTTTTTTCAGTTAATAACCAAGAAAATAATTATTTTGTAAACACAAAATAGCCTTTAAGACTAACATATTTGGATATTATTTAATGGATTTTATAGACTTAACAATTAACAGCACTATGTGACTTAACTGAAGGAGAAAGAGAAGTGTGAACAGTCTAATGTTCTTTGGAGTAAAATAGTTTAGCATTTATAAATATTTTGAATAAGCTTTTATTTTAGTTGTTTTCTTTTTGTAATAGAATAGTTAGTATTTTTATATTTTTAGTTAGCTTTAATGCATGTTTATTCCAGTTTTAGTAATTTTAGTATTTCAACTTGAACTTATTTTATTTCAGTTAGTTGCTAAGCAACATTTCTGTTTTTCATTTCATATTTTATTTCAGGTTTATTTCAATATTCTATTCTATTCTATTTTTCTACTCTACTCTACTTTTAATAGTTTTAGTTAACAATAACAACGTTGGAATAAAGAATGCCATTATACATTCTTGGAAGTCTGAGTAAATGATGCATTTTCAGTTTGGGGGAACTATTTGTATAATTACTTTTAGCCCAAAGTCACATACTCTGTCCGCATCCCTCTTGACGTCGATCCCTCCCCTCCGCTTATGAACGGGCAGCTTCTGCGCTCTGAAAGAATTGAGGTCCAAATCTGTTTCCCTCAACACTCCACCAGAGTGGCCTACAGAGGACGGATTTAGAACCCCAATCCTTCGCCTTTTTTCTCTGCCTCGACTTTATCTTCACCCCCTGAAGCAGATTTGCAGGCGCGCACACACACACTTTCCGGCTCTCATTCTTCACCTCCCCCACTCTCTCACTTTTATGGACTTTATATGTTAGAGTGTTTCCTTATTCTACATTTTTTTTTTAATCCTTTTTTTTTTTATGACAGACTCAAATAACTTGAAATAATAATAAGCCATCAGAAGACACACACAAATGCTTGACCAGGGGATTAGTAGCATGTCACCTCTCTAATAAAAGATTACGAATAGCTTTTATAACAGAGAAAGGGGCTTTTCTAATGGGCAGCTGCACGAAATTAAATTCAGCCCCCTCAGCTGGGTGTTTTCCTTTGTGTGAATGTGAACAGTTATTGTACTTCAGCTTCTTTAATGTTTTGGTCTGTTTCTGCTGGTTTTCCTGATTTGGCGTGTATGTACATTCATTGTTATTTTCTCAAGTATTGAATCATTGACGCTTTTGTTAAGCTCACATGTTACAGGCCCAAAAGAGTCTTGGAAGTGTGTGTGGGTTCGGCTTCAGTCCGAATCCTGTAGCTCCTTCCCTGCATTGACAGTAAAGGAGGCCCAAGCATTCCTGTCATTCCTGTCCCAGCACACACACACCGACTTCATTTGGATAACCCAATAAAGGCCCATCGATCCTAGTGGGCGGAAAACAGTACAGCTCACCCTAATCTAATATTTACTCATGTATCAAAGATCTCTCGCTCACTCTCCTGTCTGTTGTTGTTCCTGTCTCTCCGTCTCTATTTTTGACTAAACATGGACTTTAGGCTGAGAGATGGCAGTGGACATCAAATGGATGTGTGTTTGGGGTGGTGTGGGGGTGGTTTGGTACCCTCGTGCTGTCA
Organism: Scardinius erythrophthalmus; assembly: GCF_964197995.2. Lineage (NCBI taxonomy): Eukaryota > Metazoa > Chordata > Actinopteri > Cypriniformes > Leuciscidae > Scardinius > Scardinius erythrophthalmus. Next base: position 13,668,685 of record NC_138238.1, on the reverse strand, counting down.
GAGCATCTCTCTGTCTCGAACTCATTCTGTCTGTCTGCTGTCGATGAGCACAGCTGACATGTCGGGGCAGAATGTGTCCAGAGGGTGAGGTAAGTTTAGCTTCACACTCTATTTAATCTAAATAGTACGGAAGTGTATTGTATTCACTTGAGGAAAAAAAATATCTACTCTGTTTTTCTGAATTAATGAGTTAATTATCTCAGAATTATGAGATAATTTTTCATGAATAAAATGTTTTTGTTCTTTTTTTCTGAATTAATGACTCAATTATCTCAGAATTCTGAGATAATTTTTTCTTGAAATAAAAATATTTTGTTCTGTTTTTCTGAATTAACGACTTAATTATCTCATAATTCTGAAAAATTATGCAAAAACTTTTTATTCATGAAAAATTATCTCGTAATTCTGAGATAATTAACTCATTAATTCAGAAAAACAGAGTAGATTTTTTCCTCAAGTGAATGCAATATGCTTCCGTAAAATAGAGACAGACTATAGACTTCTGTTTTTTTTTTTTGTTTTTTTTGTTTTTTACGATAATTATAGGCTACTTGCCTAAACCTAAAAGAAAACATTTAGCATTTTAATAAGTAAAAAAAAAAGCTTTATTTATGAATCAATTTTTCAATTGAGGGTGTCCTTAAGATCCAAAAGGGAGGTTTTGAAAAATCACTTCTGGGGACAATTTTGTACCCAAACGGACACACACTCAGAGGATATACACTAGCCTACTGTTCAAAAGTTTGGGGGTAGTGTTTTTTTTTTTTTATGTTTTTGAAAGTATTCTCTTCTGCTCACCAAGGCTGCATTTATTTAATCCAGGGGTGCCCACACTTTTTTGCTTGATGATCTACTTTTAAAATGATCAACACAATGAGATCTACCAACTACCAACTAAAAAACACATTTTAATAAAAAAAAAAAAAAACCCCACTTCAAATGCTTGTTGCTACTACAGTAGTAGTAGGCCTACTACATGTAATCTTGTAATTAAGGAGAAAAAATAATAATAAATGTTCATTGTTGATATTCAATTTTAACACTAAACTCAAAATACTTACAACATTTTGCCTTATTCTGATGACTTGCACTGACTGGAATCAGACAGTTTTATATAAGTTAATCCGGGCAGAAGCTGCTGATAGCTAGTCTCAAACAGGCCTCCACATTGTCATCAGTCATGGTGGACCGATGTTTTGATCATTTTCAAACAGTTTATTTTCAAATGGTTGGAATTTATGAATGAATGAATGGCATTTGTGTACGCTACTGATTCCGAATACTGTTAGCTTCACAATTTCACGCTCTGTTCTCCGAAACTCTTGAGCTGGAAAGCAGAAGCAGGCTAGTTGTCATGACAACCGAATAAACAAAAATCGCGCCTGGTAAAAATTCATTCGTCAAGTGCAAGTTATACAGAAACTAAAAGAAGGAAGGACAATGCTATATTTATTTTTATTCAAATTTAACAAAAGCATATTTTAAAATTATGTGCGATCTACCAGCATTGTCTTTGCGATCGACTGGTAGATCGCGATCGACCTATTGGGCACCACTGATTTAATCAAACAGTAAAAACTGGTATATTGTGATTTTTTTTTTCTTCTGGATTCTTTAATGAATAGAAAGTTCAGAAGAATTTATTTAAAACATTTATTTAAAATATAATTTTTTGTAGCATGATAAATATTGTTACTGTCACTTTTGATTAATTTAATGCACCACTGATAAATAAAAGTATTAATTAATAAAAAAAATCATACATACCCTAAACTTTTGAATGGTATGTTCTCTGAAAAAAAAATTTGTTATTTAGCATTTTATGTGTTATTTAGCATTTTAATCCAACGTCTTGTTTAATTGGAATGGCAATTAAGTCAAAAATAGACATAAAACATTGTGGTTGATATTACTTCATTTATTTGTTAGATGGGGTTGGAAGACAGGTAGAGCACATCGAGCTACCAATAAAAGTGTAGTAGTCTATTTTACTACTGTTATCTAAAAAGCGGATTGGAATGTATGTCTAGACTGCTGACAAGTAATAAAGGCACTATCTTTCTATCTACAGCCTTGACATAAATTTTGTGTTTCGCAAAGTTTGCTATTTCAGTTGCTCTGGTGTTTATTCACATTGTTTCTAGATTATTGTGCAGAGTGTAGAGTGATCAGATGCATTTAAAAAAATTACAAATAGACCTTATCACAAAAACCCAAATTTTTGGCCCTGGCACAAAATGACCAGCTAACATAATTTCACTAATCATATCATCAGCACATGGGAAAGTGTGAACAAGTTCTAGCCAGGTGGAATCACTCAATCATTCTGATTGGATTACAAGAGCAGACCGATTGCTGTAAAAGGTGGGAAGAAGCACTGTGTTCTTTAGCAATGGTTACCTTTAGAAAAACAAGACATCCATCTTGTTTTTGGCGTCCATCATCAATTTGCATCAAAATGACCTCACATGCAAGGAATTTACTCAAAGAATATTGCACCTGAAAGAACCATTTACCGGATAATCGAGAACTTCAAGGAGAGAGATTCGACTGCAGTAAAGAAGGCTTCAGGACGTCACAGAGCGTCCAGCAACTGTCTCCTCCTGAGGAGTTGGCTACGACAGCGATGTGTCACCACCAGTGCAGATCTTGCTCAGTATTGGCAGCAGGTGGGTGTGAGTGGACAACAGGACAGGTGTCAAGAAGGGCAGCAAAGAAGCCACTTCTCTCCAAGAAAAACATCAAGGACAGACTGAAATTCTGCAGGAAGTGCAAGGGTGATACATTAATTCTCTGATGAAGCCCCCTTCCGACCTTTTGAGACATCTGGAAAAGCGATTGTCCTTAGAAGAAAATGGGTACTCTACCATGAGTCCTGTGTCATGCCAACAGTGAAGCATCCTGAGACCATCCATGTGTGCGGTTGCTTTTCATCCAAGGAAGTGGGCTCTCTCCAAAAACACTGCCTTGAATAAAGAATGGTATTGAAACATCCTGCAAGAGCTTCTCCCAACAACCCAGGAGTAATTTGGTGATGATCCATGCATTTTCCAGTAAGATGGAGCACCATGTCACAAAGCAAGAGTGGCTCAGTGATCATTACATGTAAATTTTGGATCCGTAGCCAGGCAACCCCACTGATCTTAATCCCATAGAGAACCTTTAGTCAATCCTCAATTGGCGAATGGACAATCAGACTCTGAGCGCTATAAGGCAAGAATTGATCTCCATCAGCCAGAAGCTAATATCCAGCATGCCAGAGCAAATTGCTGAGGTTATGAAGAAGGGTCAACACTGTAAAAATATTGTCTCTTTGCATATATTAAAGGTTTTTGCCAGTGAAAGCCTTTAAATCTTATGAAATTCTAATCATTGTTTTTCCAGTGTACCATAGAAACATGTGAAAATGAATCTACAAATACAAAAGAAGCAAACTTTGCGAATCAGTTTATGTCACTGCGAATACTTTTCTCCCTGTTTCACATTTTTCTGGTGTTTAAACCAATTCAGACCAGCCACAATACATCCAGGGACATTTAGCTGTGGGAAAGGCTAAAGTCAAACAGATGAGAGAGAGAGAGAGCGAAAACAACATTGTGCCACTGACTGAACTTAGGTAACCCGTCCCTCACAGGGGTTTATGACCTTTTGATTATGTTGGACATTATCTCAGCAGTGCATGAGTGCTTTTGTCAGAGGGAACGTTCTACATCTCGGTTTGCTGAGCTGAGGTGCATCAGTCACAATAGTGAACCAGTAGTGTAGAATGATCCGGAGTGATCTGCCCACTCACAAAGAATCAACCCACTCACATATTAGAGAACTTTTTTAGGCAAACACTGCAGTCAGCAAACTTACTCATGGATTTTTATTTCTTATTTTCTATTTCTATTTCCTATTTCCTGCCATGAATATTACTTGTGGTTAACTAGTCTAAACATATCAGTTTTCAACATCTGTGTGTGTAGAGGATAGCAAGTACAAGGCCACAGGCCTCTACTGTCCTCGCCTGTGATTGGCTGATGACCCTTCTCCTCTGTGTTTCTCCTCACGAGTTCATTATTGAAATGGATTTCACCGTGGAGATGGATGTCTCAGTGTCCTGCCGTGTCTGAAAGGCCATAATATGTTTGATGTCTCTCTCCAGCATAGAAGATTGGCACCTGGTTAATGCCTTCAAAGCCGAAAGTTACTGTTTGTGGATGCTTGCGACAAACCATTGCAAAGGAATAGTCAGGTGAAGAACATGTCCAGGACAGATTGACCCAAAATCAAAAGAAAGATGTAAGAAATCATGCTTTACTTAAAGAAAATGAAGCCTGTTTTTGGACTATATTTTCTTCATTGCCATTTTTACAGCAATTAAACATGCTTTACTCAAGTTCTCATTACTGCAGTGCAAAAACATTTCTGTCATTGCTGTAAGGAAAAACAAAACATCATATATTATTCAAATTTCCTATACCATTCAAAAGTTTGGGTTCGAAATGTATACTTAATTCAGAAAGAATGCATTAATTTGATCAAAAGTCACAGTAAAGACTTTTACATTGTTACAAACAATTTCTTTTCCAAATAAATTCTGTTCTTTTGAACGTTTCATCAAATAATCTTGAAAGCTCAACTGTTTCCAACACTGATAATAATAAGAAATGTTTCTTTATCATTAAATCACAATTAGTATATTAGAATGATTTCTGAAGGATCATTTGACTCTGAAGACTGCAGTAATGATGCTGAAAATATATATAATAAAATAGTATTCACATTATTTATGTTTTTAATGCATTTTTTAATCGAATGTAGCTTTGGTGTGCATAGGAGAGTTTTTTTTTTGTTTTTTTTCAAATCTTTTTTTTTTAATGACCTCAGACTTTTGAACAGTATGTATATGTTTCAAGGGAGATTTTCCATGTACTATCTGTGTGAAATGTGACCCAGACACGTTTTTGTTTGATTATCAGTCACTTTGAGATGTGTGTATGCCTTAGTATTTGCAAAGCTGTTAGTTTTAGCAAGCATGTCAAAACAAAGAGAAGATCCTGAAGGCAAAGAATTTCACTGCTTTCAGTACTTCACATTTGTGTGTGTACATTGAGTCGTCTGTAAACTCTCACTTTTTGCCAGCTTTTGTTACTGTGATTCAGTTATGGCTGAAGGACACAGGAAGTCATTACTAAAGAAGTTTCCTCGGCCCACTGTCTGTTTGCACTTTCAGTATTACTGTATGTGTGTATTTGTGTGCCAGTTTGTGTCTGCAGTTTTTTTGTGCAAGACCTTATGATGCACTTCCTTTAACACTCAAATAACCCTGCCGGAGTGTTACCCTTTGGCCTTCTTGCACCAAATACCACTTGGATCACAAAGATTTGTTTTTTGAGCTGTAGATTATGCTTGTGCTAATCTCACTATTACATAAAGAGATGCTTTTGAAATATTAACTCTTTCCCTGGCATTGACAGAATTTTCTATTATTTATGACACAGCGCTTCTCCGCCATTGATGGAAATTTCCGGCAATCCATGTTATATGGTAGAGGAAGCTATTACGCATCTTCTAAAAGAGTACAGAATCTCCGGATAAAAACACAGATGAAGAAAAAGCGGAAACAAGTGATAGAAGCATGGCTTATGCATTTGTAAAATAACAATCATCAAACATTAAACAGCATATAAATGATAATGCTAACGCCTAATGTCGACCTAGGAAATAGTTTAGGACTGTGCAAGCTTAGGGGATGTTGATGGACTCGATCTATTCCATATATGTTTTGATCATCGTTCTGAATGCGTAGTCTTTTTTTCACTATTTTCTCAGCTTTTTATTTAAAATGTTGTTTTTTTATGATACTTTCCCCCCTTTCAAGTGTTGATAAAAAAGAATGCATAAAGCTAGAATAAAAAGGGTTTTTTTTTGTTCTGTTTTTTAAAGCAGAGCATGTTCTTGTGTATATATTACATGTTCAGATATTCATACAACAAAATATTCAGGCGGCCATGAAAGTTTGTGAAAATTATCAGAAATGCTGGTGGGGAAAGAGTTTATAGCATACACTGACCTGAACAGTCAGGGTTCAATGTCAGTTCTTAAAGGGATAGTTCACCCAAAAATGAAAATTTACTCACCCTCATGTCATCCCAACTTAGACTTTTGTTCTATTGTGTGGAACGCAGAAGATTATTCAAAGTGTTTTAACTCTTTTCAAGCTTTGGTCCATATAATGAAACTTGATGGGTTCAAAACAACATTGTGCCCTGCTGAAATTCATTGAAGGGACAAAAAGCACAAGACATTTTTCAAAATGTTTTATCTTGTTCTACAGAAGGGTTGTTAATCTCTGGTACATAGGGAGAAGCTTGTCAATGAGAGTGACAGTTTGTGATATCTTCCAACAAGACACTCCCCTCATGTAATCCTCATAAAATCAGCTTGGCTGATCCTGTGTTTTGACACACCGTCTAGGCAGATGGTTTGAAGACCCCAGTCAAAGACCACTCTCGCTATCCTTCCTGTCACCCTCTGGCTCGCTGGCCACTGAGTGCTTCTAGCTCTCACGTTTCACTCTAACTTCTCTTTCAGTGCTGTTGGGGAAATTGCAGGTCTTATCAGTTCAGAGCCTGAAGTTAAAAACATCTCTCAAAATGCCAGCTTCTGAGTCAACCAACCTGGAAAGATTTGGAGTGTGTTTAAATTAGTATAAAAGCATGTTCTCCTTGTCTTCTTGCATTGAACACAACCCACCCCCATGTAAAAGCCTCTTATGGTACCTCCATAAAGAAGAGGGGGTTGGGGGCAGATGGGAAAGAACTGGATTAAGGGGAATGTGACACACTCTCTTAGCGTTACATGGTTGTATGTGCATACATTTGGTGAGGATTTTAAAACGACAATCTAATCTACGTCTACAATCTAATCTTTATTCTACAGTGGGTTTGGTGTTTATTGAATTCCAGCCAATAATGTTTTTTGTCTCTTAAAAGGGCAGTTTTTCTATCCCTCCTTTTACTCATCTTATACTCTTTTATGTCCTTTTTGGAGAGGTTAATAATATCTCTTTCTCTCTCTGTGTAGTGTGTGATGGATTGCTGTCTGCTTGTGCAATTGGAAAGAAAGACTTGGGTGGATGTTTGTGCCAGTAAGCACTGGGTGCCCCAAAATGCCCCTTTATACTGGCACAAAGAGAGCCTAAAGAACCAAAGCAAACACTCAAAGAGCCGCTTGTGTTATGGTGTGTCCCTCTTACAAGATTCAAAAACATTTATCGGATTTTTTTTCCTTTGCGTTAATGTACCACTATTAAAAATCTAGCCGATAATTATTTTCATGTTGTGGTCAATAACAGATGCCGATATTTAAATCCAATATATTGTGCACCCCTTGTTGTTGAAAATGTAAGTGTTTGTGAGTAGCAATAGTGAAGTAGAAATGGTCAAATTGAAATTTAAATATTCAAGTCAGGAATATTATCTTGAATTCATATGTCAGCCAGACAAGACTCCCAAGTATAAATAGTGTGAATAGTGTGTTCACACTGAAAAGTGCACTTTAAATACCCGGATGATGCACTTAATTAACTTCAACTTAACTGTCGCAACTTTAATTACGTAGCGGAGGGGGAGGGGCATCGGACTCCGATGTCGAATGACAAAATAACCATATAAAATTCATACACGGACGAGTACATAGTGCATAAGTACGTACGTATAATATAAGTGCATAGTGTAGTAGTGCATCATTTGGGACGCAACTTTCATTTTTCCCAAACAATAACTCGGAACAGCAGAACTGCCTTGTGTTCAGATTCAGGTCTCTTAACTAGGCCTGTGTGTGTGTGCTCTAAATTTCATGCTGTGTCATTATAAGTATCAAGCCCCGGAGTAATAAAATTGAATCCCATAAACACATGCACAAAGTGGCCGAAAGCCCAATTATTGGCTTTGAAACCACAGCAGTCTATTCTGAAATAAATGTCTGCTTTTAGCTTCACCTCCTGGAGTTGCTTGCTGAATCTAAGGCAACTGCAGGGGAAGTGTTGTCATCACTGAACTAGACAGAGAATGAGACTCTAGAGGCCTCCAAAGGGCTGAATGACTGACAAAAGCCACATTATCAGACATCTAAGGGGGGTGAAGAGCCTCCATGTCTCTTTACCATTCCGTTTCAGCTGAAATACTCTCATCCAGTCAGTCAGCCAAAGGGCGAGAGAAAGATAATGTCACCGATGAATTTGAGTTGACAGATGTGAAATACTAGTTTTGATATCTGTTTGAGGCTAAATGTGTAGGAGGGACAAAGTGAAATAAAGCAAAATTATGTTTCAGATACTGGAAGAGATGCATACACAGGGACGACACATTTCTTGATTTATTAGAAAAATATTGGAGATAGCCAATATCAACATTCTTTTGATAGTCATTTAATTTTGTGAGATTTTATTTGATTTGATTTGATTTGTAAACATCTGAATCTCCTGCACTTTACTGGCATGGGACACTGACCATTTATTTTATATTATTCTATTTCTATCAAAGAATCCTAAAGATAATGTATCATGGTTTTGACAAAAATATTTAGCAGCAAAACAGTTTTCAACATTGATGATAATAAATGTCTCTTGAGCACCAAAATCAACATATTAGAATGATTTCTGAAGTGTCACGTGACTGAATACTGTGGTAATTCAGCTTTACCATCACAGGACTAAATCACATTTTAAAACATATTCAAATATCCATATATTTCTGTATACTTCTGTTCAAGCAAACATGATTATTAACTAATTCAATTACCAAATATCTTCCAATTTATCAATCTGGGCAGTATATTGATTGATAACTATGGAAAGGTAAGAAATATTGCATTTTGCTGCTTATTTTTTTGCTGAAAGCCATACTCCATGACAGGAAGAGACCGTCTTACTGACACTCAATGACAATTTGCTATTTACATGAACAATCAGGATTTTTTTGTGAAGATAGTCTGTGCACTCTGAGACTCAAACCTGATTGTTCATGGCACCAAATGATGTCTGAGGAGTCTCATTTTCTTCTCTTCCTATAGTGATTCAAAACCCTGAGTCAGGAACAAACATTTCAAGATGAATAAGAACATGTCTTGATTTGTTGTGGTGGTTTGACATCTTAACAGGTCATTCCCCTCCCGGGCAAAAAGGGTAAATCAGATTTTAAATCCATAATCCAGATGACAATGTTGTTGTCGTCTCCCTTGTTTACGTAACTCTGGCTTCCGGAGGAACTATTTTTGTTCTTATATTGCTATCGACTGTAACGTAAAAAGACTAAGAATGGTGACGAACAAGCTTGATCTTTAGGATTTGACCTTATGTATGCAGACTGGACATAAAACTGAAGAGCAGAGTTTAATGTGCCAGTTAAAGGTTCTCTAAGCGATGTCACACGCTTTTTAGGCTGAAACATTTTTTGTCACATACAGCAAACATCTCCTCACTATCCGCTAGCTGCCTGTCCCCTGAACACACTGTAAAAAAACACTGTCTCTGTAGACAGCCCAGGCTCCACAAACGGCGACAAAAACAAACTGGCCCAGCCTGGACCACGAAACATAACTAACAGTGTTCCAACCAATAACCGACAACAATGATTTGGGGGTGGGGGTTGAGCGGTTAGTGTGCGTGCACATGAAGGGGGGTGTAGGGAGTGGAGGAGAGAGAAGCATGAAGAGGGAAGTTAGCTAGAGGAGAGATGTCGTAGACAACGACTAACATTAGAATTATATTCTCTTGAATTTTGATATGGCCGACACACGACCAAAGAGACGACGTTCCGATGAAAAAATAGCAAAGAAGAGGGAAAAGGAGAAGGAACGCGCAAAGTCCCGAATTTACATCGGAAAAGCCTGTTTCAGGAAGCACGGAAGGGAGGGGGAGGGGAGGGGATGAGGAGGAGGGAGGGTCGAGCTAGCCTCCATTTCGTTTGACAATACTTCGAACGTCAACAAGAAGTGACGTCACCCAACATCGCTTAGAGCACCTTTAAAAGTTTATGGAAGTGCTGGGACATGGTGATGTTAGTTAATCATCAGTCTAGGAGTAACATAAGCTGCATGACAGCTAATGCAGAAGTTTTAAGTGGGTGTCTCTTTCTCTTCTGCTTTTCCTCTCATTCTTTCTCTTGAATTTTCAAGGTCTAGAGTGATTTTGGGTACTCTGCAAAAGTTCTCCATGACCTGTCTGGTCTAAAATCATTCTGAAAACACTGCGGAATCCAGCTTCACATCAGCCACTGCAAAGCGACCAACCATCGTCAGAATATCTGTCTGTAAAATAAGTACAGACACTATTTCATAGACATAATAGAACAAAGCAGACTTAACAGTGTTGATTGTGATTATCTAGGTAACTTGCTACTTGGTGCCTCAAACAAATCTTAAGGCTGAGAGTATGACGTAATTGCAAAGGATCATGGTTAAGTTTTCCCTTCTTCCTTGAATATTTTTTTATAATTTGTACAAATGTGTTTATGATGGAGTTTGTCTTGTATCTGCTAAACGAATAAATGTAAATATTGAAACAAAGGCCATGTTTTATATGTTATTTAGGCCTTTTGATCAACTTTGTTTACTTGAGCAGCCGTCTCTCACCTGTACCCCAGACAACACTTATGTCTGACTTCATTTCCTGTCTTTGTCTGGCTTTTTGTTCCTCACAGTGGTATTATTTCCTCTATGTCTGTGCCTGTCTCAGTCTTGTTGTTGTTGTTGTTAACTAGATTGAGCTCTAAAATGATCACATGACTTTTGATTGACCTAAAGAATGTCAACGACGTCTCTGAAGCGCTCTTATGAATGTAGCACTGAGGGATAGTTGAAATCATGGAAATCCAGCCTACAAAATTCCCTGAGGCTAAATTGTATATGTAAGTGTCTGATTGGAGGTTTCTGTGACAGGTTTAATGCTGGATTAGCAGCTGCACAGCAAAATCTATATGTTTGCACGTAGGGATGGTTCTATGTGGGTCACCTTGATGGAAGGTGAAAGTGTATAAAATAAAGAAGCAGAGAGGAAGAGAGCTCTTGAAATGTTGAGTGTTGAATTGGTGGACAAGTGTTGAGTTCTTATAATCACTATGACAGACTTGGTAATACTCACACCTCTGCAGAAGTGATAGCACATGAACACATTCTTTTGTACTATTGTGCAGATTGCCGGTCACGCTTTAACCTTGCCCTTTTTCTTATCGTGTTGTTTAAAGCAGGAGAGGCTTGATAAAAGCATAAGCATTTAGAGTGTCTTAATTTTTAATTAACCTGATTCACCCTCTCGTTCATATCTGTTATCTTCATAGTGACCATTTCTGCATGAGCATGTGAGAGAGATTTATTTAAAAACTTTATTTAAATAGTGCATCCTAAAAATTAAAATTCTGTCCTCATTTACTCACCCTCATGTCAATCAAAACCTGTTTGACTTTTTGTTCTATGAAACACAATAGATTATATTTTTTGTTTTGTCCATAAAATGAAATTTGACAATTTGACATAAACATTTTGATAGTATAGTATCTATAGTATTATTATTATTATTATTATTATTATTATAAATACTGCAAACCAAGTTGATGTCATCTTGAGGTAGTGCTGGGCGGTTTGACCAAAAATCAACATCACGATTTTTTTCTAAATTATACCGGTTTCACGGTTTTTTTTTTTTTTTTTTCAAGCATGATGGGTGTTAACCACATTTTCTACTGAGTGAGAGAGGAAATACTGCAGTAGATTTACTTATAATGCCATATTTTATTGTCATGAGTGAATATTATAGAAAAAATCCACACTAATATTAATAATACAGGTTTGCAAGGCTGTTTACAAAGAGGTGCCAGCAGGACGCGCTTTCCAGCGCTTTCCAGTGGTTTCCCCGGTAACGGATGTACACAAAGCAGCAACGCTCATAAACACTGCTTTATCAGGAAAGATAAAGAAAGATTCAATCGTAATAACAAAGAAACTTTTCTAAAGACCGTCAGTTCACTTCAGATACGTTAATACAGTATAAAAACACGCGCGCCGCGAGAAAAAAGACACTCTCACCCCCACACGTCTCGTGCCCATTCTAGTCAATGCTTGTGTTTCAGATCGAAGCTTCCCAGAAGCGGCTCTCCGCGCCGCTTCGCTAAATATAGGCGCCAAGTCTATTTTGACGCACCGCGTGGAGGACGGAATAAAACCTTGTCGCAGCTGTAATGCGCCGCAGACGTGTGTTGTAAATGAGGGGTGAGACTGTGTCGCGCAGCGCCGCGTTCCGATTAAAGCGACATACACCGGTATTGCGGTATATTAAAAATTCATATCGTAACAAAAATAAACACCGGTATTCGGTATGAACCGGTAAACCGCCCAGCACTATCTTGAGGAATGATTTGACATAGATGTATTATTAAAGCTGCGAAAATGGCTGCCTAGTCAACAGAGTTGCTTAAAGGGGACTTTGGTTGTACTTTCGAGAATTGTAAACACCAGTCTCTCTCAGGCTCAGCCACACACAGTAATCACTATATGCATTATTCAGTGAGTGGGGTTGTGAGTGGGTGTGATGTATTGGGCACGAGAGTCGACGTCACCGTGTGCAAATTATCAGCAGAAGACTTATGGTGTAGAGCTTGACTAGGCACACAGGGCACTCACAAAATTGTTCTTTGTTCAAAGCCCTGCATGGCAACTGCCCAGCCAATGAAATGTCAAAACTGCTGACTCAAGGCAGGTCAAGCTTTGACTGTTTTTAAACAGGTTTCCCCAAACACTGCCTTCGTCCGCCATTGGTTGAAAAAAAAATATCCCCGCCCCAAACTCACGCTATTGGTTCAGCCACTGTTGCTATGTCAGACTGGCTAGGGTGCTCAAACAAACAGAGCAATGTTTTGATAGCACTGTTGTGTTTTCACTTTTCAGAGTGCATCAACCTACACAGGGTGTACTTATAATAAAATAGGACAAAAGCATTTATTTATCAAGCCTTTACACTGACAGTGATGTGTAGACCACAAGAAAGTCATTAATTGTCATCCAACAAAGTTTAGCAGAATTAAATTCGTTAATAAATATAAAATTGGCTACTACCAGTGGGAGTTTGGTCAGTGAAGTTCATGTGATTTGCCACCTGACACTGCAGTCGAGTTGAAACGTCCAAAAGCAACCAACAGCACAGTAACTTGGTGACCTCTAGTGATTTAATCACTGTCAGTGTGAATGGAGCTTCAAACTTACACCCTGACAGACTCATGAACAGGAACCATGGCGATAGAAATCCCACCGTTTCTCTGTGGAGCGTGTGAACTGCATCTCCATTGATCTCTAGTGCTGTAACCTCTGACCTCTGTTGGAAGACCCTCAGCGTACAAGGCCACCCTGTCATGATTTCTCTTAGTGGTTGCTTTACTCTCTCTCTTTTACTCTACAATAGTCAAGACCGGTGTCCTAATGAGTGAACCTATTTAAAGAGAACGCTACTGCTTCTATATTTAACCTACTAAGATGCTCTCTTTAAGCACCTAGTGCCTGCCTTTTTGTGGCTTTGGGTTAGAAAGCCGTGACTGACTCTTGTCTCTGATTCCTTATTTTTCTCTTCCGCCCTCTCTGTATCGCTTGCTGTCCCTCTTGCTTCAAGAAGGACCTCACTTTCTCAGCGGGGGCCGGTTTTGGCCCCAGATCCACAGGAGACATGTTCTCCTACCTTCGATCTCCACACTACCTGGTGAGTGTCCGAGCACTGAAGGGGGAAAATGAGAATGCTGTGATATACAGGAAGACGTTTAATGTAGGTTGGGTTCTCATTTAAGGGTGTGGCTTCTCATATATGATAAATGTTATCCATATGTACATTTTTAACATCATTGAAATTGAAATAAAAATGTTAAACAAATAATAATTATAAAAATGCAATAAATGTTGGATATATTGTTATTATTAATATTAACTGTTTCTATTAATAATAATATACACTACCATTTAAAAGTTTAATGCTTTTATTCAGCAAGGATGCATTATATTGATCAAAAGTGAAAGCAAAGAGATCCATAAAGTTACAAAACATTTCTATGTCAAATAAATGCTGTTCTATTCTTCAAATAATCCTGAAAAAATTCACTGTTTTCACAAAAATATTAAGCCATGCCACTGCTTTCAACATTGATAAGACATATTTCTTGAGCAGCAAATCAATCATATCAGAATGATTTCTAAAGGATCATGTGACATTGAAGACTGGAGTAATGATGCTGAAAATTCAGCTTTGCCATCACAGGAATAAATTACGTTTTAAAATATATTAAAACATAATATTTCACAGTATTACTGTTTTTACTGTATTTTGTCATGTATGTATGGTATGATTATTATTTTAATTAGCTGCAGTGTTCTGTCATGTCTCTGTCATGCTGTCTAACGACTGGAATACTCTATACTTTTGTGGTGAAATCTCACACATAACTTGACCTACAAGAAATGGACAGTGTGTAGGAGAGAGGGATGATGTCAGTTGTTGTTTTGAACGGAGAGCAGCACTGAGGCTTCCTTAGCAGAGAGGCAAGTACAGGTTGCGTCATTGCGGCCATTGACGTCTTTTTGCTGATTAACCCGTGTCATTCAGGCAAGTGTCTTCAACACTTAAGCTTTGTTCCGTCAGTACGGTGGCTTTGTGGTCATCGTGATAAAGACACATTGTTCTGTCTATTTCTGCAGCTAAAGGTCTTGTCCAGGGCAGGCATGGGTGTCCTGCATCACTAACATATGTCCTCATATTGCTGCGTTGAGCGTTGGGAATGTCTTTCTCCTATAGTTTTGCATAATTAGAATTCCTTTCCCACAATTCCCCAAACATGCTCTTCAGTTCTGCCATAGAGAAAAGTTTTTGGTTGTTTCCAATGCAGAGCTTCGCATTTCCAGACTATTTCAGAAGTCTTTCTGAAATCATTGTTCTTTGCTCTTCCATGCCTCTGTGCTGACACTTTTGAAAATCTTTTTGGCTGTGTCTGTCACTCCCGAATCGCCTCGCTCTGTCTATTCATCTCTCTGTTCCTCTTTGTTGAGTCATTGTGAGTTGTTCTGAGGGCAGCTCTGCCTGAATAGCTATTGTGCTCTCTGTACCAAGAGCCGTCATCTCCTTTAGTCCATGTGGCAGACGTTCGACGAGAGTCTAAGACGTTTCGTTAACCCTGCTGTGCTTGTGTGTACAGGGGTGACGGACCAACACCGGGAACAACACTTGAGTAAATCAGCCGTAGTGATCTAGCACAGCAAGTGCACCGCAATGACTCTGCACCTTTGTTAACAAGCCATGTGCTTAATTTAAGTCTAGGACACACAGTTGGGATTTCTTTCATTGGATGCATCATTACAGTGATTGCGTCATTGCATCTAATGTGCATGTTGTCGGGTCGTTTGGCCGATTCTGATTTGATTCACCTTGACAAGATTATCTGTTTCAGTATCAGTTTAGATAAATCCACTCTGTCTGAATTATCAGTCTGTGTTTAAGTGAGTAAGAGAGAAAGAGGAAAGTATCTCTCTAGAAGGCATTTCCTTTATGCTAAGATACGATCAAAAGACATTATGTGGTGTTGTTTAATATATTTCCTGTCATGCATGATGAACTGAAATATTGTCCATTGTTCTGTCTAAATAAGCAAAACTTTATTTATAAAGCACCTTTTAAAGTGCCTCACTGAAGATTAAAACTAAAGTAGTAATTTGCGACAGACTGAAAATAAATGCATATCCGAAGTGGTAACACGTAGCCTACGTCAAAAATAAAAACTTTATCAGAACATTTATCATATTATATTTGTGGTAAAATGGGATCTTTGACAGTAAGGCTCTCTGTGTGAGACAGAATAAAAAAATTAAATGCATATCTATTTGCTCGTTTTTTCACAATTTGAGACAACAGTGAATTTAAAGACTGATATATCCTGCCATGTTTTATGTACAAGCAAGTGTAAAGGCCTGTTTACAACAAGACTAATGTTGAAGTCTGTTTAGGACAACATGAACATTCACATGCCATTAATGCAACTTTTATGTTGTTTTTTTTGTTTTTTACAGAGAGGTATTCATCGCATTGCGAAGAAAACCAATAAGATTCAAACTTTTGGTCACATGCCTAGAGCTGTTACATAAAACTACGAATTAGTGGCACTTACGAATTAATATGATTGCATTTGGTGGTGTTTGATAATCCATAGTCAATACAAAAATCTGAAAGGCTGTTTGAAAAATGTTTTATTTGCTTTCTTCTCTGTAACAAGCAAGTTGGAAAGAAAGTTGGGCAGCGCTTTGTGTACTATAGTAGCCGGGGTAACCGCTGTATTCCTGCTTTTCAATAAGTGCTGCCTGTTGTCAGAGATTGAATTTGCATGTTCATTCAGCCCACCTGCTGTTTTTTACACATTGGTCTCAAGTGTTTCATTATCATATTGCTAAGGTAGTTTGGTGCAACACCGTGAAGACATTTAAAAATGGAGGATGCTGCGATCAGTTCTGGCAGCCAATGAGCCAAAGGGTTTAAGTGATTCCTCAGTCTAGTATGAGTCAGCACAGCAGTCTTGTTGCTGCATTCTGAGCTCTTTGTAAGTGTTTGATAAAGGTCTTTGGTAAGTCAGCCAAAATACAATTGCAGTCTTGATGTAACAAATAAATGGGTTTTGGTGAGTTTCTCCCTGGCCGTAAGGAAGTGAGAGAAAAAACACAGAAGAGAATCTCAGGTCACCAACAAGTCTGGTTAAAAAACACTATACGATTATGATTATAAACCGTTACTTTAGTACTTTTTAAAATGCGTTTTAGATCAGTTAGATTGGATGTTGTGTTTTGATAAAGATCTTTTGTTTGGATGAGTAAGCACTGACTTCAAATCAAGTCCATTAGTGTAATCTAGGAGTAAAGCCACACTGGGTAAACAGTGTTTTGGTATATCAGAGTATAGATCTCTATACTTGTGTTCTAGTGTAGTTGTTATTGGGATGTTATAATTGTGTTTGTCCTGATGTTCTTAGATATTTAGTTGATTAAAACTAATTAAATTGTTATAACTAAAATTATTTAAAGGCTCTTAGCTCTGGTACATTACATCTGTATTTTGGAGAAAAATAAA
This sequence comes from Scardinius erythrophthalmus, assembly GCF_964197995.2. Lineage (NCBI taxonomy): Eukaryota > Metazoa > Chordata > Actinopteri > Cypriniformes > Leuciscidae > Scardinius > Scardinius erythrophthalmus. The sequence goes on along the minus strand of NC_138238.1, from coordinate 13,651,560 downwards.
ATCTATCTTGCTGGTCTGAACCTACCTGTCCGTGTGTGTGCATGGAAAATTTGTTTTTTAGTTTGTACAGACCATCGTTAACCCTATAGTGTGTGTCAGGGAATCATCTGTCTTTGATGCTCGGGACAGTGGACAGAACTGTCACTTGCCAGATCGGACTTTTGCAATGAAATTGCAAATTTTATACTTAAGCTTAAGAGAATTCAATACAGTAATCGTGCACTGTTTGAGAAGTTTGTGTGAGCAACACACATCCAATGCACGCACCCAGAAAGCCGCATCTCAGTCAGCGGCTTTCATGTCTTCTTGCTCTTGAACGGACATAATCGTGCAAAATTAAGGCAAAGTGCCCATATTGCGAGTTTCCTTGTAAACATAGGCTGCGTCCAAAATCATATACTTTGAGTAGGTATTTTTTTGAATAAGTAATTATTTCACAACCCCCCAAAAAAATCGGCTAGTATGTTTAATATAATATCAGTGTGTGTTGTATGAATGTATCCTGGACGTAGTACATTCGCCATGTCGTTCCCATGTGACCTACCAGCATCAGTTGCGTCACTTCACTGCCATTCACAAGTCCTTTCTGTGGCCTCATGGCATAGTAAAGTGTTCAACGTATGCACACTTCTAAATTTCGCCGGATAGGTCTGGGTCCGGGTACTTTTTAAAAAAAATGTATTACTTTATTTCATTTCTGTACCTGAAATCTACTGTTAGACCAACCTGAAAAGCATTGTTTATTTCATATTTGTATGTTTGTTCTATTGTATTTATATACTTTTGCTTGTAATTTGATTATTTGTTTTTATTTTATTGCTTACTGTTAACAATATTGGAAAATTTAATATTATATATAGTTAGGCTAGTAGTTTTTGGTGTCATAACCTTTTTATTAAGGTTACATGGGTCAAAAACAATTACCAGACCTTTTTTTTTGTGTTGGGGGCCAATAACAATTTTGGCTATGCAAGTAAAAATTTGAACCCAACCAGGCCAGTAGAAAAAATCATCCACGTTGAGCCCTAGACACTGGAGTTATTGACTAGCATGGTTGTAATGCTCCATACACCATATATTATGACAAATTCCCATACCTTTGCTACTTTTTGGAACAAAGCTTGTTGATAGAAAATCTATACTATTTGAAAACAATAGTCTTTTTAGTTACTTTCCAATGCTGGAGGTCAATGCATACCCCAATAGATGAATCAAAAGAAGAAAGAGTTTATCCCCGAAGGTCAACCCAAGATTTTACAGGTCAGGATTAGCCTATAGTTTCCCCCCAACAGTCTGCTTTGCTGTAGATACTGTAACTTGTAGGAAATGCATTATGTCGACAAAAATACAAACAGTGGAAAAGTTATATTTGTGTTGCAGAGCGTGTCAGTTCAATTAAGTTTTTCAGTAGTGCAGTTTTTTAAGCCATTGCATTCGTCAGCACATATAGGCAACACAAAGAGAGAAAGACAGAGAGAGGGATAAGGGGGATGGGAGAGAGAGAGAAAGAGAGATAAAGGACGAATCATCAATCCAGCCTTTCTGTCCAGGAGCATCCTCACCACAACTCACTTCAAGGTTTTAAGCTAATTTAGGTGACAACCATCCCCATATTTTGAACTCCCCTTGTTCAACTCATCTTATATCTATAATAATGATTAGTGTGAAATTTCCAGTTTCGTGTAGCATCAAGCTACACAGAAGTGTAGTTTTATGTTCGATAATGGACAATAAAGTATGTCGTTCCAAAAACTTTAATGTATGGAAAACATGGATTGGTAAAAATGAAGACCAGCATGCGAGTTGTGTGTGTCTGTACAGACTGTAGGTTGAAGATATGGGACATTTACTCACAAGCAGTGGTTTGAGCACAGAGAACAGAGTGTTGCTCACTAGGAGTTCTCTCTAACATTTCTGAATAATTAATAAGGGTTTTTGGGGAGATGAAGGGAACCAATGAGAACACAGGAATTTGCATGGTTGCGGGATGCACCGTCTGCCGCTGTGGATTTGGGACTACCATCAAAGCACACCGCCTGCAGGTTTCACCATACACACACGCACACACTTCTACGCAATCACAGAAAAACAGATATTAACTGCCACATTCACTGTTTACGACGGATGCAAATCTACACATATGGTTCACCCAAAAATAAGAAAAATTCATGTCATTATGTACTCTCCCTAAAGTTGTCACTGACCTGTATGATATTCTTTTTTTAAAAAAAAATAATATTTCAGTGGTTTTTGTCCATTCAGTAAAAATCTGTGCTCTAGATTGATTGTTTGATTTGATTTGACTGAAAGAAAGAAAGAAAGAAAGAAAAAGAAAGAAAGAAAGAAAGAAAGAAAGAAAGAAAGAAAGAAAGAAAGAAAGAAAGAAAGAAAGAAAGAAAGAAAGAAAGAAAGAAAGAAAGAAAGAAAGAAAGAAAGAAAAAGAAGAAAGGTCCAAAACAACATTGTATCCTACTGACTTTTTATTTTATGGACCAAAAAAAAAACATCTGTCTAGCTCTATGTACATATTATATCTACAGTATACATACATGTACATGTGGATGGATGGATGGATTGATGGATATATGTGCTTCTTATAGGCTGTGCATAACTAAAGCAAAGCAAAAATTGTAATTTTTGCCAGGTTTTCCTCTTAAATTTCCTCTGGCATTTGTACCCTTTCGACATCTGTTGCAGTGCTTCAGAGAAAAAACTGAGATTGCTCTGACTGAGATTTCATATTCTCATTGAGTCTTACAGAAGCCGTCAGCATTAGAGATGAGCACAGGTGGTCTGTTGGCGTGTGCATGTGCGTTATCACGCAGCATTGTGCCGAAGACCTAAAGGTTAATTGGTTGTCTCTCTGTCAGAGTTTGAGCATCTCTGAACTCACTGAGGTGTGAAACTGAGCTAAAGTTCCCCCATAAAGTTTGCTGTCGACCAAATCAGCCTTCCTGGAGCCTCACTTATTGATTGGAGTGCGTGTGGTTGTGTCCTTCGTGACACTCTTGCAGTTGATACTGTGGTCTCATACAGTTGATATAGACCTCATGTTCAGTTGAGCACACACACATCCATGTGGCTCCAGGGGCTCTGGGGGAGGTGACTAGATGGCTGTGCATATGTCACAGATGTGCTAATGTGTGGCTGAGTGGATGCATCCTGACTGCAGGCAGTCAGATGGAAATGTAGGTTATATTGGTCATTCATACTTAGTCCAGGAGAAAGAGAGTGAGATGGGTCTTTGTTTGTGTAAAGGAGAGTTATTGATGGAGGAAAAAAGACTGTGCCCTCTAAAAACAAAGGGAGCGATAAGTTAAATGGAAGATTGGTATTATTATTATTACTAATAGTCATTCTTTTCAGTGTCATGAAGGCTGCAAGTATGAAGATGAAGCATTTATTTAACTGAGCTGAAACAACCCGATATCATGAGAACATTTTTTGGTAATTTTGAATATTATGGCAGTTTGTAACGGTTTTACATTTTGGCAAATTTGTATAAATTCATATGATTTGAGGTTTTTAAATTTTTATTTTTACTGGAAAAAAAGCCAGCATGAAGGTCTACCCCTAACCCCACACCTAAATAACCACCAGCAAGTTACAAATGTATGAAAAGGTACAAATTTGCCGCCAAAATGTAAAATAGTTGACATTAGTGTTTCACCAGTGACTAAAACTGCAAATCTGTATGAGTGAGTTGTATTTTGTAATTAGCAGTTGTTATGAACGTGATGGGTCGGCATTAGTCCACTGAGGTAATCAGCCAATCACAGTCACTGCCTTCTCTCGTGTGGCTTTTAGACTGTATTTTGTGTAGAAAACACCCCTGTCCTACACACAAGTCACAAGTGGTCAAATGGTCTTCTCACTTCTCTTTCTTACTTACACATTCATTCTGTTATGTAACCATCTTAGAGTATGTCCCAGCTTAACACACAAGGGTCCTTAAAGGAATGCGTGCATGGAATGAATAACCTTAATGGAACCTCTCTGAAATGATTAGTCAGTAATGGGATTTTGCAGTCAAATGTTGTTCTATAATGATCTCTGAACTTTATAAATCGACAATGTCTCAAAGGATAATGCAAGACCAAGACCCTATAGAAATGCATATTGGGGACCTTTTGTCCTGTTTCTTTTTTCATTCTCAAACACCCTACACACACACTGGTGAGGTGCTTAGGAAGGAAAGGAATGCAGGTTACCATGTTTGCACATAATCCTTCTTTGGCACACATTTTAATGGTCTAATGTGGACCCCTAGTGGCCAATCACAAGAAGAGAACAGCAGAAGTGTAAAAACATTATGACCAGTCATCATAGGTGAAGCGAATATCATTGGTCATATCCTAACATTGCTACATATTATGGTCTGGGTAGATTAGATGGTAAGTAAACCATCAGTTTCTTGTAGTCAATGTGTTGGATGCAGGAGAAATGAGCAGGAATAAAGATCTGAGCGACTTTGACGATGAATAAATTATAGCGAGGCGACTGGGTCGGAGTATCTCTAAACGGCAAGACTTGTGGGTTGCATAAGCATGATTAGAGTGGTTGGCACTTGGAGGATGATGGACAGATCCATGAATGGATGATGATTAATCGAAAGTTGAAAGAATATTTTCTTGCTTCAAGAAAATGTAACAAAAGCTTGCAGAATTTAGATTACAGCGACTGGTGCCGTTGCATCTATTGTACCTTTGTGCTGTCTGAACGAGAAGGCGTATGTGTGGAGTAGAAGCCGTCAGATTCCTGTGTGTGTGACTGGTAACCATAAAGGACTTCATTAGCATCCATATCTGAACATCTAATCTGAAAAAATCTCTGGAACATCAGACCAGTTGGCATTCATGTGTGCTAGTACTTTAGTTTGAACTCATATACATGCTTACAGACACACTTCAGTACCTGCAACCTGACTGCATTTATTAAAAGAGTCCATATTTAAATATCCTTTTGCCTATAGGGGTTTTAATTCATACACACTCACAGCTGTGACCTTGTATATGCGCGTGCTGTGCATTTCCTCTTGGGTGTGCTCTACAGATTTCCATGTGGAGGCATGTGGTTGAATATGGATTTGAATACGTTCATCTTTGTTTCTGTTTGTGCACGTACCATTGTACATACACTGAGTGACATGAACTTTGCTGTTTGAGATATTTTTGGGTCAACTTTCTTATGAAATGATCCAGTAGAGTCTTGCCTCTATTTGCAGATACAGTGTGCACGTGGTTGAAACCGAGCAAGAGACAGAGACAGATATGCAAACAAGGGTTGAGGTTTTGAATGCAGATATTTAGCTGGAGAGTTTCAGTATCTCCATTAGACTGAAGAGAAAAAGACCTTCAGCTCAAGAGACAAGCAGGAGTCAGAAGGTGAGATTTACCAATGTATTTTTTAATGTTTGATTTAATTTCAAGTGGTTATTATATTCAGAGGTGGGTAGAGTATCCAAAAACTGTACTCAAGTAAAAGTACAAGTACTTATAGAAATATTTACTCGAAGTAAAAGTAATAATCTTAATAGTTACTTGAGTAAGAGTAAAAAGTATCCAATGAAAAAACTACTTAAGTAGCTAGTTACTAGTTACTTCGGCTCATATATAGGCCTATGTATGTATGTATATATATATATATATAAGCATTATATTATTTAGATATTTGTAATTTAAATGACTATTATTATTATTATTATAATTAGATAGGCTATCTTTGCAACAAAAACAGAAGAGACAAGCATTATTTCTGCCATCTGTCCTTTGGTTTGTATAATAGTAACTTATACAACTACATTTGGATTATTAGACTATGTTGAAATAAAGTGAATCTGCAGAGTTTTGCATTTAAAGGCAGGGAACCATTAACACAGAGAAGAAAGAGTTAAATCTCTTCACATGTGCTCTCGCTCATGACCGCTACTGAACATCTGAACACAAACAACGATCAAATTCACATTGATAGATCTTCTTCTGTCTGTTCTCCAAAATGTAATCAAATGTATATTTCTGCAAGCATGTTTAAACCGGGTTGAAATTGTATATGGTGTGTGGATTGTGTCTGAAGATCTGGCAACTGGTCAACATTAGACAAACATATTGGTCCGATTATTCATAAAGGAGTTTTGGCCATGCAATTTACAGGAGTTTCCCGGGAGGTGTCCGGGAGATAGGGCTAAAAAACGGGAGAAACCCGGGAAAAACGGGAGTGTTGACAGGTATGGGTTAACTGTGTCTAAGGCAGACAAAGGCATTCGTTTTCAAGACGATTTCGCACACCACTGCGCAATACACACGAATTATCGCGGGATGGCGGGTGTTCATTTCATAAACTGTGGACAATGGTCGCTTATTTAATGTAGAAATTAAGCGTATAGGCCTATGTCCAAAAAACTGGTAATGTCATACTTTGTAGTAGTGCTATCACGGCATAATAATCAGTTTGGTTGTCAAATGTATTACCTTAAAGGTCCCGTTCTTCGTGATCCCATGTTTCAAACTTTAGTTAGTGTGTAATGTTGCTGTTAGAGCATAAATAATATCTGTAAAATTATAAAGCTCAAAGTTCAATGCCAAGCGAGATATTTTATTTAACAGAAGTCGCCTACATCGAACGGCCCGTTTGGACTACACCCCTCTACTTCCTTCTTTAATGACGTCACTAGAACCGTTTTTTGACTAACCTCCGCCCACAGGAATGCTCCCTCAACTCTACCGAAATTCGTTTATGTACTTGCGCACTTCTAATAACTTACTGTGTTTACTCAGCTCTTTAGGTGATTTTCTGAAGTAAAACTGACGCTTCATCTTTTGTGTGATGTAGGCTACAATAAACTTTATTAAACTCATCAGTATATGTTTGATCATCATTCAGACAGCAGACTTGTTGGCTATTAATAAATAATGGATACATACAAGCAGATGACAAATACGTTATAATAACCGTAATTAAACTACTAAACTATACCTGTTTCATCTCTATACAGCACTCTGACTCTGTAGGCATTATTGTCCGACTCGAACTGAACACCGTTACTGAGAGTTTCTGATATTATCATCATTCCGTGAGATGAAATTGTCCTGAGAGACTGAGCGCGAGCTCATGAAGCTCCTCCCCCTGGGTTGTCCAGCAGCAGCTTATTTGCATTTAAAGGGCACACACTAAAACAGCGCGTTTTTCTGTGACCCAAAAAATTACAATTTAAACATGCTGTAAAAAATGATCTGTTGGGTATTTTGAGCTGAAACTTCACATACACACTCTGGGGACATCAGAGACTTATTTTACATCTTGTGAAAAGGGGCATAATACGGGACCTTTAATGAAACGAAATCTAATGTATCGTTCTGTGGAATCATTCATTCGCAGACAGCATACGAACTAATAAGGACTAATAAAGATCTTCGTCGCTGGCAAACAATATGATGCATTTGCAGATATGCTTTCACTTGACTGGACTGTAGGTCCACGACCACTTCATCCAACGCTCTTGATGTTCTTAAATCTTCCAGTTACAAGTCCGAGTGTGAAACAGTGCAGAATGAGTGTGAAACAGTGCAGATTCAGTGCGTGAAGGAAACTGAACAAATCATTCAAACTGATTTGCAAACCAATTTAGACTAGAACTTGTTTGATGAAGTCTTTGAACACAATCGACTCAAAAGAGTGATTCATTTGTGAGTTGAGCATCGCTCATGCCCCAGAAAAAAAGTTCTGTAAGTCAGCTGGTCACGAACACAAATAAACCACAGCCACTTATCAAATAAATAAATATATGGACATAAAATATCAATTTCAGTTGATATTATTTGATTATGTACGCTGAAAGTGAACTAGCACAGTGTAGTTTAGTGACATAAATTAATATTTGACTGCCAGTCAGAAAGCATTTGGATGAATGTAATGTTGGGATTCTCTTTTGGAATGTTTTGCCCAACGCCACGCAGTCACACGGGACACTGGAAAATGTTAGAGCAGAGTCTATTATCACGATAAACCTTATTATTTCAGTATGACAGGAAGTCCCATATGTTTTCATGCATGGCAGGATGGATTAGCCAACAGGTCTATTTCCCTCTCTTCAAAATTCCCTGACTATTTGAGGTCTTTGCCAACTGGCCTTTCCATAAAAACAGGAATCGTGTCAGATTTTTTCAAAGGTTAGCAATCGGTCATTGCTTTGTTGGATTGGTCCTCCTCAGACATATGCCATGTCACCCAAGTGTAGCGTATGCGTTCACAGATACTGTATATACCCTCTATCTTGCACATCACTAGTTGCAGTATTAGGGTTTCAAGTCAAGTAGTCACTGGTGACTTTGCTGTTCTTACTCTCAGGTGAGAGACTGGCTTCTATTTCTGTTCTTCCTGTAAATGTGAGTTTTCAGTTGCTAAATTTTCCTGTGGTTTGTATTGTGTGGTGTGTTTATTATGTTGAAGCTCACAATGGGTTGCACCAAAATAACAGCGCCTTCAGCAGCGAGGAGTCAAGGACGTCATCTCTTTTATGGTAATGAGGAAGAGACACTTTCTAAAATAACTCTTTCAAACAACCGAAAGAGTGGCTGACTTCTTAATTGACCGACTTCTATACTTTTCTGTGTACCAAGTCCATCTGAACTATAGGACTGTTTTACTGTCATTATATTTACAATTGATTCATTTCTGAAACTTTTTTTCCAAAGCAACTTATTTATTAATCAAATATATGAATTATGTGTCTGCCAGGACTGATTGATCAATTTAAGTCATTTAAAAAATGAAGTACAGATGATTATTCTGTGATGTCTGGATCTTTTGAAACTGCTTTTTTAACTGGCTCCTCCTGTTGTTCTCGGTCTCTTTCTTGGTAAATCATATGCAAATATTTCCATGCTTAATGTCTATCTTTACTGAATTCTCCCCGTGCTTTAAATGAACAGCGTGGACGTCCAAGCCAGTTGTCACTCAGCCATGGAAGCATCAATAAAATAATTTGCAGATGTTTCTCTGGCAGAATCAATAACAGTTTTACTTGCTGCTTTTGTTTCTCTTGGCCTTTTTGCTTTGTCAGATGTGTGCACTGTGCATTTGAGACATTTACATTCAAGCTGCTAAACAAAATGTTGATTTTCATGCAGAACTGGAGAGACATTTTTCTTTTCTTTTGACAATTTTCCTCTGACTTGCTGCTCTTTCTCTGTTTTGTCCTCAGGGTATATCTCCCACCGGACAGGGTCGACCCGAGTCCCCCGTGTACACAAACCTCCAGGAGTTGAAGATCTCTCAGTCATCTCTCCCACCTATTCCCGCGTCCTCCCCTCTGCACATCCTGGGCGACTGGGAAACGCACAAAGATTCGAGTGGAAGAAGCTTCTACTACAACCGCACGACTCAAGAGAGGACCTGGAAACCACCCCGCTCACGAGACAACGGGGTCAGTCGCGGGGACACGTCCAACACTGGAGACATGGAGGTAACAAACAACTGGAAAAATGTACACTGAAAAATCCATGTCGGTCAACTGTGTTAAATATTTCTTGATTCCATATGTCTTTATGCTAATGTGAGTGCGACTGTGTGCCCACATGCTTGTGCATGTGAAAGTTTGAACTAGGCCAAAGTTGAAGTAGGTCTTCAGTCTATATTTAAGCCTTTGAAAAATGCTGTTCATATATTTAAGCTTCAACAGGCAGTTGACCCAGCTTCAGAGAGAACAGAGTGGAGCAACTCATTCTCTGCTGAGATACTATTATTATGGATTATTATTTAAAATGACAAAAATAATGTTAGTTAAGTTGTTCTGGATACTGTAAGAGCTAACATGCATGTCTGTGTTTACGAGAGTAAATTGTTTGACCCGTTTCCTGAGCTCGTTTAAGACAGCCTTATCTGAGGTGTCGATCTAAGTTTCACTCTTTCCATTGTCCGTAGCTGCCATCTAGTGGTGAAAACTTAAATTTGGGTGTAATAAAAGTGGGGCTTGGTATATTTTGTTTATCAGTTAAAATATTATCGGTTACACATGCACTATATTGGTTTTAAAATGTATTATTATTTTCTAAATAATAATAATAATTATAACTACTGTAAACATTGCCAGTGTCGTTAGCACCATGCTATAGTGTCGAAGTTACTTAAATAAATGCTTTTATCTTTTTTTTATGATTCACTTTGTCCTTCTGCCATATTTGTTTTCTCATTCTCTTGTCCCACTGTCTTCTATAGCATTTGTCCTCTGAGGAGAACTGTCCCAGTACACACTCCAGTCAGTCAGACAGTCAGTACGGATCACCCCCTAGAGGCTGGTCTGAGGAACTCGATGAACATGGCCACACACTCTATGTGTCTGAATACACCAATGAAAAGGTGCTGGAAAGAGCTGCTTACACACCAAAATCTCTTTTTTGTTATGAATGATACATAGTGTAACAGATATTTTTCTTTGTTTGGTAGTGGATTAAGCATGTGGATGAACAAGGACGGCCGTATTACTATAGTGCCGATGGATCCCGTTCAGAATGGGAGTTACCAAAGGTAAGTTAAACATTTTCACAGGTACACCCAGACAATCTTTTTCCTGTATTTAAATCATGTGGTGTTCATTGCCTGCTTTAGCTCTAGTGTTAACCAGGAGGGTAGGAGGTTTACCAGGAAAATCTAAAAGTAACCCTGATTCCCTAATCGAGTTAGTCGAGATCAGTGTCTCTAGTGCCTCAGAGGCACTGTTTATCGGAGCACACTCTCTTCTTTTATTACACATAGTCTTACACTCATTCCATATAACATATACACACACATGCTGTGCTCTGGGGGGCTGTGCGGCTTGGGCGGGCTTATGTTCGGAGGAGGGGATCTGAGCGCACATGGTGCTGTGGACGGTGAGGGGAGAGGTACGACAGCGGCTGTTCTCTATTCTTTTCTGTGTTTTTTATCACTGTCTATACTTATTTCATATATAAATTAACCAACCTTTTTTGTTAGTTTCTTCAAAACATTGTAGAATTGTGTATAAATAGATGCAGACAATCCCACTATATTTATGAAATTTGCATAGTGTTTGGAGGCTATTAATGTGGATAAAATCCTCTACATTTTGAACTGGAGCTCCGTCCCCTCGAGTCCCCCCCATTTCCAGTAAGATCTGGCTTTATTCTATGGTTTTAACACTTTCACTTTCTCTTTTCCTTCCTGTCTGTTCCCAGTACAATCTCTCTCCTCCAATCTCTGAAGAAGCTCCTAAGAGTCACAGTTTGGAAAGGAAGCAGCAGGAACCCATTGTGCTGACCAAGTGGAGACACAGCACATATGTGCTGGACATCACTGATAAGGTACACGTCTATGTTGTTGGACACAAAGTGTTCTTCCTTAGCACAACCAAACAGTCTACAGCTCTCTTTTGTGTAATATATACATACAATATATATATATTTTTTTATAGAAGTCTTTATAGAAGTGATAGAAGTAAAATATTGTGAAATATGATTAAAATGTAAAATAAATGTTTTCTGTTTGAAAATATTTTAAATGTAATTTATTCCTGTGATGGCAAAGCTGAATTTTCAACATCATTACTCCAGTCTTCAGTGTCACATGATCCTGCAGAAATCATTCTGATATGCTGATTTAGTGCTTAAGAAACATTTCTTATTACGATTACAGCTGAAAATGGTTGTGCCTCATAATTTTATTGGCTGTTCTTAGTATTTATTTACTCAATAAAACTGTTGTACAGTATATATATATATATATATATATATATATATATATATATATATATATATATATATATATATATATATATATATATAATGAAACAAACTACTCCAATAGACCAGCACTTAATGAAAGTAACATAACTGCTTTGATGTTCATTGCCCTGGGTTATGACTTTTTGTGTGTTTATTGTTATTATTGACTCCCAATGTTTCCCATACATTGATTTATCTGTGGCGGCCCACCACAATATCAACAATGACCGCCACAAATAGATGTCGTTCTTCTTGCTTCCCATTCAAGAGGCCGAGGTCCACCCACCACAGTTTCCCAAAATCCTGTGGGGAAACACTGACTCCATTTATGTAACTCTCAGGACCTCTTTTACTATGAAAACCAGCATGTAGCCTAAAAGCCAATTTGGAGGCTGTCAAAGTCATTTTTCCCCCACACAGAAGCCAGTGAAGATTAACACATACCAAATATATTTCCTATAGGAGAGCGTGAGTTCTTAACCTCAGTGCATGTGTTTTGTATTTTATTTTGTCAATCACTCATGCTGGTTCTATAAAGATGCTAAATGAAACAAGCCTGGCATTATGTTCCTCTTGTGTCACACAATGGTTTTCATTCCAGCTGCCATTCAAAAACAGATGGTTGAGCGTGAACCGCCTCACCGGGGGCTTCAGTCTGTCACTGTACAAAGTTAGTCACCTCATTATGCTGTAACCAATCAGATGTGATTACAGACTTCTTGATTTCTTCACTTCCCAAATTGAAGTGTTTCCATGCGAATCAAGGAAATAAATCAGTAGGGTTAATCAAAACCTGCTCAAAATGTGCACTTCATGATTTGTACATGATTTATGCTTATTTCATGTATGCTTGCGTCTGCTGCCTTTATACTAACTTCTTTTATCACTTACATGTCAACAACATCTTGTCCAAGTTCTTACAAATAATTCAAGATTTGAGATAACCGTGATTCTTACCATTATCTGTCATGTAAGCCCTTTTCTCTTAGGAAATTCTTAACTACCTTCAGAATGGATCTAACCTCTTTTTATATTCATCCTCTAACCCTGTTTAACACTGCACGTTTTCTGCTTTATGACTTACAGGAGTCTGTAAATGCCAAACACAGCTCTCTTGAATCAGACTCGTGTCCCTCTTCACCAAAACACCCCTCTACCGTTAGTATAACCCATAACCTGTGAATGTGCCTTTTCAGTGTAGTAACATTCAGTTCTCTTTTAAATGCATGTTGTCATCTGAATTAACAATTCAATTTAAATTGCCTAATTTAAATACTACTACTACTACTACTACTACTACTACTACTACTACTAAACTACTAATTTATACTCTATAGTATTATAATAATACAGTATTCTTATTTTATGTATTTATTTACTTTTTGTTTAATCGGTTTCCCTTTGATTTTTTTTTTCTTTTCTTTTAATTTTTATTCATTTTTCTCCTCTCTGTAGCCCTCAGAAAAGTGTGGTGTTCTCAATGTCACCAAGATCACTGAACATGGCAAGAAAGTCAGGTAATTTATCTTTAATAGGTATGGGGAAATAGACATACTAAAATAGTAATATTTCTGCATTATGCCGTATTTAATTTTTTCTTAAAAGAAAAAGCCTTTTTGTGGCCTCTAATATTGATTGATGCTACAAATAATGAATCGTGCTAAATTGAAAAATGGTCATTAAAGTGGTTAATTATGTTTTTTCAAATATTACCTTTAATGCAGTATGTAATACAGCTGTTTGTGAATATAAAAGGTCTGCAAAGTTTTAAAGATCAAAGCAAACGACAAATAAAGTTATTGTCTCATCAATAAATCAATTCTGAACTGTCGAAACGGGTTTTCAGTAATTTCAGTCTCACTTCATGTTACAAACCTACGCAGGTTTGTAACACATTTACATAATGCCGACCTATGGTCCTCATTGGCTGTTCGCGAACAACAACTGCTTTGACCCGCCCTCAAACACTGTAGCTGTAGCTGAAACTGGAAGAGTTTGGTTCGTGTTGTCAACATGTCCAGAAGACGCTGTTTTCTGCACTGCGAAAGCAAATCCACTTTACTTGCTTTTTCTAAGCAAGGACTTGATACGCCATCATTACTGTTCGTATCCCTGAGTATGTATACAAGTGCCGATGAAGCTTCCAGAGCTGAAATTCAAATATGGTAATGGACGTTTTGTTTCCGACATGCTCTGTTTTCTGAACAGTCTGACCAATCAGAGCAGAGTAATAGAAGGGGTTGATGCTTGATCTAGAGAGAAAAGAGGTGATACTGCGATATATATTATGAGAAAATTATTGTTTTTGACCTTGGATGCATGTAAACCTATTGTAGGAGACCTTCAAAACAAAATTAGGACTAGGAGCCTTTAAAATAGCATAATAGGAGCACTTAAAAAACATATTATGCAGTTCTTGGTGATTCTCTTTTCTAGTTTCTTATTTTCTCTTTAGAATAGTGACACAGATGCTCTTATTGTTTTATTGTCCTGCAGGAAGAATTGGGCTTCCACCTGGACTGTCCTGCAGGGATCCTCTTTACTCTTTGCAAAGGGTCAGGGCAGCGCCACCAGCTGGGTATGTATTCATGCCAGGTTACAATGGCCCATTGCTCTGGGGCAAATGTGCAATTTTCCTCTTGAATAGATTGATAGATCAGTGTATTTGACCTTGGTAGTCTGTAGTAACAGTTGACAGCGTAACTTCAATCGACATGCTTTGAATACTGGCAGGCTCCTCCATAGTCTGCCGCAAATGTACTGAGCAAACTGCATTCAGCACTCAGCAAGTGTGAACGAAAAGACGCCTGGATGCTTTTACGTAATAAAGTAGTACTCAGATTTACTATAAATATTAGCTCTCTTGGCGATTTGTACCTCTCTCCTTCGTTTATATCTCCCATGTGTGTTGTGAGTGTGTTTTCATGCATCATCACTCTCTTTATGTTCTTTTCCTTTCTTTCATTTCTTCTCTGTCTCTTCAAAGTCGTACTGCCGCAACGGTTCCTTTCCTGAACTCCTCCTTTCATTGCTAAGTAACTGGAAGCGTTCGATTAAGCCCCGGCCTGCTGTGTCCTATACGCACTGTAGACGCGGCCGGGCTCCTTCTGTATGTGTCAGCCTCTCTGAACCGAATAATTGTGCCCTCTATGCTGATCTAGGAACAGTTTTGCTCAGATTAAAGATGACTGCAATTTGTAATGGTTTCAAATAGGATAGAAATGTATTTGATATAATTTAACTTCATTATGTAATTATAATTTAATTTAAGTTCTGTGATGCAGAGCTGTTCTGAGATCAGCTGAGCAGGGCAGCCTGTCCCCCATTTTATTTGTGCACGTTCTACTTTCTGCCTGTGCGTCTCACTTATCGCCCCCTGCTTTGTGCTTGAAGTCAGTTCCTCCTGCAAGAGAGGCTGAATTTAAAACGGAGTTAGTAAATGAAAATGGTTGCACTAAGAACCTTATGTTTGCTGGCATGCATTTCTGCATAATCAGACTCATTTATTTTATGCTATTTGAATGTATTATCACAACATACAAAGTGGAGCTTAGCATTGCGCAAAGCAAAATATGAGAATGTTCTGTGCAAACCTGGGCCATGAATTATAAAACAGTGAAGCGTGTGCATTGTGAATTTAATATTCAAGTCTAACCTATTAGTGGTCGTTCCCTGGCACCCATAACTAATTGACACTTAAAATGTAGCGTGCTCCGTAACTCGCTTTTGAACAGGAACAACAATATAGCTCACGTTTAACAGCACTGGACTAAAGACAATCCTAAATAACTCACATGATGATTAATTAATGGAAAGTGCCCTGGGTTTAGACTGAGCTGTTTAATTTACCTTTGTTATTACAGTTTGGAGGCAACCAGTCCAAACCGGAATTCACAGTGGACCTCC
Organism: Scardinius erythrophthalmus; assembly: GCF_964197995.2. Classification (NCBI taxonomy): domain Eukaryota; kingdom Metazoa; phylum Chordata; class Actinopteri; order Cypriniformes; family Leuciscidae; genus Scardinius; species Scardinius erythrophthalmus. The sequence continues at coordinate 13,635,919 of NC_138238.1, read as the reverse complement.
GAGGAGGTTCGGTTGAGTGGGCATCCAAAGAAAAGTCCAGCAAGAAACATGTAATTGAGGTGAGAGTCAGCTGATTTTACCTCTGAATTTCTCAATATCTTCAACATTGTTGTAAACATTAGTAGAAGATAAAGCAATAAGCCATGAGATACTGTTGGTTACAGTGATTTTATCACTTGCACAGGTTGTTTTTACATTGCCTAGAACTCTTAACCCGGTCAAATTACAGTATTTCACAGTAATTCAACCATTACTGGCTTATTACTTTAATAATACATGTTTTTTTTATTTAACGGCAACAGCAATACTATAAGACAACAGTGGTGAACTGTCCATTTCTTATTTTATTAGTTATTTAGTATTTGTGAGATATTATGCGAGTTATTAGTAATGAAAATCCAGGTAGCATACTGTAATACAGTTACGTTAGCATAACTGTAGCATGTTTATGATTGCCAAGCACCATAGCAACTACACATTTATAATTTAAGTTTTCCCAAGATTAACTGTAATATTTCAGTAACACTTTGGTTTAGGGTCCAATTCTCACTAGTTGCTTATTAGCATGCGTATAACTAGGATATTGGCTGTTTATTAGTACTTATAAAGCACATATGAATGCCTTATTCTGCATGACCATATTCTACATCCCTTAATCCGACCCAATACCTAAACTTAACAAATACCTTACTATTAATAAGCAGTAGTTAGGAGTTTATTGAAGAAGTAGTCATGGTTAATAGTGAGAATTGGACCCTAATCTAAAGTGTGACCAATATTTCTTACTGTAACTGAATCTGTCCTGACACCTGCCTTTGCCTGATATGATCCCACTGACCTGATATGAACTTTGACCCCCGCAGCTGAAGACACGAGTGGGCACAGAGCTGCTGATTCAGTCTGAGATTGACAGTGTTATAAATGACTGGTTCAGAGCGCTTTCTGAAACCATCAACACACATGTGAGTGATATACACAACACAGTGCAAAAATATGAAATAAACTATTCAAAATCACACTGTAATGACGATGCATGTGTTGTAGGCGTGGGAGTCTGATGAAGCCATCGAAGAGGACATGCCTGAGTCTCCTGGAACTGAGAAACACGACAAAGAGAAAGACCCCAGAGACTCAAAGAAAAACAGAGGTACAAAGGACATAAATTTGTCAAATAAATCATAACTACATATAGGGTTTGTGCTGAGTCCTGTGTGTGTTTGTGCAGTAGTGAAGAACCCCAGCATGGAGTCGTCTGAACAGAAGAAGACCAGAGTGAAGCTGAAGAAGTTTCTCACACGGAGACCAACCTTACAGGCTGTCAGGGACAAGGGCTACATAAAAGGTAACAAACCCTGATATAAAGCAGCTAACAAGACTTTTTAAGCATTTGTGAATGATGTACATAAAGAGGAAGTGGTTCTGTTAGAAGACACCTCTGGTAACCCTCCTGTCTGTTCTCAGATCAAGTGTTCGGCTGCAGTTTGACTGCCTTGTGTCAGAGAGAAGGCACTTCTGTGCCTCATTTTGTCAAGACGTGCATTGAGCATGTGGAGAATACAGGTACTTATTTGTGTGTTTCATTGATTGTGATTGATTATTAATACACTCTTTGAGTTGTCATTCTCAGACTACATCCACTTCCCGTCTAATTTCTCTGCATCTTTTTCTCAGGCTTAAATGTTGATGGCTTGTACAGAGTCAGTGGAAATCTGGCCGTCATACAGAAATTGCGCTTTGCCGTCAATCATGGTAGGGATTTTTTTCTTTTTTTTTTGTAAAGTGATACAATCTTGCAAACAGGTCTCACAAATCATTGTTATTGTTAGCTAAAACTAAAATCAAATCTATTAAGAATTATTTTCAGTCATTTGAAATGTTGCCTTAGCGTCTAACTAAAATAAAATGAGTACTAAAATTACTAAACTGAAAAAAATAATAATTTAAACTAAAATTAAAATGAAAGCTAATTACAAACATTCAGACAGAAAATGACTCTTTCCAGTGGTTTATAAGTTTCTCCTTGTTATAAAGGGTGTGTTTATATATCTGCAGATGAAAAGGTGAATCTGGAAGACAGTAAATGGGAGGATATCCACGTGACTACAGGTGCTCTGAAGATGTTTTTCCGGGAGCTTCCAGAGCCTCTGTTCACCTACACATCCTTTAATGACTTTGTCGAAGCCATTAGTGAGTTCTTTCATTTCTCTGTTTGGACTTTTTTTGGAAGTACTTGTTTGATTGATTCACTAACAGACATAACTAGGTTTCATATGAGCTGGAAAAGTTTGATTACTTTTTTTTTTTCTTTTTTTTTTTTTGGCTTTGTTTGGGTTTTCCTTGAACTTTTACAAATCTTTAAAAAATATATATCTTACTGATCCCAAACCTTTAAACAGTAGTGTAAAAATTGTTCTTTAGATGCTCTTATTAAAGGAGAACTCCGGTCAATTTTAACATTGAGCTAATTTTTTTGTAAATTTGGAGTGCTGTCAATACAGAGAACAACAACAAAAATCGGTGTTGCCTACACCGTGTTATCCTCTTTTTAAAATTTGCACCCTGTTGACTTCAATGGGGCAAGTTTTAAACCTGCTTTTAGCCTCTTAACATCCTTGATGTGTCATTACAAGTGCACAGCTAATGTGAGTGATTCCTTCAGAGTGAACACGGGTGAATCTGACTGCAGTAGATGTGAAAGATATTAATAAAAATGATGTTATTTCAGCCAGCGCACATACCTGTATTTACATCCTGTTTTCAGTTGAAGTCCATAGCGTGAACTCGACAATCGATTAAGAGGCTAAAAGCAGGTTTTAAACTTGCCCCATTGAAGTCAACAGGGTGCAAATTTTAAAAAGAGGATAACTCGGTGTAGGCAACACTGATTTTTGTTGTTGTTCTCTGTATTGACAGCACTCCAAATTTACAAAAAAATGAGCTCAATGTTAAAATTGACCGGAGTTCTCCTTTAATAAGGGAACAGCATTTATTATTATCCACCCAGAAGACTAATAAAGCATCAACCACAAGAGGGAGCAGTTTGACTTGGGAAATAGTTTTTCCAGTTCCCAGAGCTGGATTATCCAGAGCATCTCATTCTCAACAGTCCTAATCCTACTCTTTTTCATTTTGCTTGTTTTTCAGAAAACTCCGATTACAAGCAGCGAGTCCAATCCATAAAAGACTTGATCAAACAGTTGCCAAAACCCAATCAGGAAACAATGAAAGCGTTATTTAAACACCTAAAAAGGTAAGGAACTGCACCTGACATTGTTTTTACTGGAACTTTTGTGTATTATACACTGGGCCATTTATTGCAAGGATTGATTTGTCATTTTGAGTTAATAAGCCTTCCTTTCCAAGCCAATATCATTCATTATTGATTTGGGGCCATGCTGGTGTGTGTGATTGTTGGAGGTGAGGAGGGTGTGGTCGGTGCTCTGCACAGCAAGCCTCTATCGAGTTATCTCACTGTATCCATTACTGGGACAGACCTGGAGACTAGCCAGCTACATCATTATGAGAGAGAGAGAGAGAGAGAGAGAGAGAGTGGGACAGGAAGAGACTGGAGGGAGGGTCTACACCACAACCGACTGATGCATTGCCATTGGCACTGAGGTGTGTGTGTGATGCACGAGCCACAGAGAGAGAGAACATGAAGGGCTGCATGGAGGAAAGCGTGAGGTGCGGTGGTTAATCTAGGTCTGCGCTTGTGATGCAGCAGGAATGTAATTCAATTAGTTAACGGCCTGTGTAAACAGCTCTCGACTGTGACATCAACCTTGGGAGCTTCACAGGAAACGGCAGATGTGGAGAACGCAACTGTTATGTTGCTGATGCTCTTTTAGTATACGTCATGTAGTGTTGAGTATTAGCATGAAGTGATGTCCTCTTTCTGGCATAGATCTGCCTATTTAGACAGGAACAGACTGATTGATATTGAAAATCTTTCTTTCTTTGTTTGTAATAATGCACTGATATTACAATTCTGGCTGATAATAAATACATATACCATTTTGCCTGAATAAATAAAACACTAAAAACTAAAATCAACTGTTTTATAGTGAATTTAGTATGAAAAATGTATCATTTTGAGATTTGATAAAGTTTACATGTTTTATGTAGTTATTATGTTTTTAAAGATTAAGTTTTCGATTTTGGCAAATATAACCTAAATGTAAAAATAGAGGATATGAGCATGCACGAGTAAATATCCAATATTGACCGATAAATAATAAATAAAAATAAAACAATAACAACTGCCTGAATATCTCATCAATACATTATTTATGTCTGTAATAAATTCCTGAAAAAAATACATAATTGAATTACTCTACCGTTCAGAACTTTGTAGTTGGTAAGATATTTTATTGTTAATTTATTAGATTAAAAAAAAAAAGTGTTGTAAAATAGCCTTACAATAGAAAAAAACTGTTTTCTGAAATTTTCAGCAGTCATTACTGTAGCCTTCAGTGTCACATGATTCTCATCTCATGTACTACTTAGTATTTTTTTCAGAATACTTTTACGAATACAACGTCTTCTATAGAAATGAACACTTTTGTAACATGCTATATGTCTTTACTGTCACTTTTGGTCAATTTAATGCATCCTTGCTGAATAAAAGTAAGAGTAATTTCTTCTCTTCAAAAAAAAAAAAAAGATTTTTTTCAGGCATCATGCTGTTGTGCTTCAAGAGCCAACCCAGTCTTTCATCCATTACTAAAACTGCTCTTTTATCTTTCTTGTCGATTTAGGTTTATGAAGTAACTTTTTATAACTATAAATTGTTAACTCCACCTATGTTATCACATCCATTCCAAACCTTAAAATAATCATGAGCTATAAAGCTGCTTCCTCCGTGGCAGGTGAGAGTCACATGAATCTTTAATCACTCTGGGCTTTCTTTAGGGAGTTGTCTCGTTTGGTCTAGTGAGGTCTGTTCTTTTCTACTGTATATTTCAACTTTAATTTTGCTCTTAGCCTTGTGAAGGACAGCAGTCAAAGTGTCCCTTGCTCCCTCTCTTAGAGATTCCCATAATCTCTTGTAAATCTAACATGACAACACTATATTTAGTCGTGTCTGTTCATGCACATCGTTTTAAAGTGATAGTTCACCCCAAAATGAAAGTTTTGTCATTACTTACTCACCCTCAAGTTCTTCCAAACCTGTATGAGTTTCTTTCTTCCACTGAACACAAAAGAAGATATTTTGAAGAATGTTGGTATCCTGACAGTTGACGGCACCCAGTGACTTCCATAGTAGGGAAAAAAATACTATGGAAGTCAATGTCACTTGTCTGGTTGCTTACATTCTTCAAAGTATCTTCTTTTGTGTTCAACAGAGGCAAGAAACTCGACAGGTTTTGAACAACAAGATAATGAGTTATTGGTGACAATTTCATTTTTTTGTGGGGACATCACCTTCACACCTTTAGTATACTTACTTCAGGCTTCTCTCAAAGTTAAAACGAAGTGGGAAAAAAACAAAGAAAACTTTATTTTCTCTGTACATATAGAGTGAATCATTTTCCCCATGTTGTTGTATGATGTGCCTTACTGTGTAATTCTGAATGTAATTTGAGACCGGCGTTGAGTCTCAATCGTAATTGCTATATCAAACACGCACAATGACATTTGCCTTTGCTCCATTTGCATTTAAATGGCTCTCAGTCTACTGTAATTCAAAATGGAGGATGGAGGCATAGTGTTCCAGAAAAATTACGGTCTGACATTTTGCTGTTGCAGGGAAAAGGCATCTGTATTTATGTAATTTAAGCACAATACCCAAACATTTTTATTTAAAAGGAAAATCGCTGGAGTTGGGAGGATTTGTCATTTTAATGTGGAGTAGATCGTTTTGCGGGTGTGGTTAAGAAAACAAAAATGCATTAACCTGCTACAAATTCACCTTTCGTGATTTGTTTGTCAGCCAAACGGAAGCTCTTTAGTGGTAAAAAATGAAGCTGTTCTGTTGATGATGGTTACATTTTGAACCAATTTACAGGAAAGCAAGGGAAGACTCTCAGACTCTCTCTGTGTTTTTCAGAGTGATCGATCACGGCGAGGTGAACAGGATGACGACCCAGAGCGTGGCTATCGTGTTCGGCCCAACCCTGCTGAGGCCGGAGATTGAGACGGGCAATATGGCGGTTCATATGATCTATCAAAACCAGATTGTAGAACTCATCCTTCTGGAGTATGAGAACATTTTTGGGAGGTAGAACATCTCTAAGTGAATCAATGCCAGAAGTTTAACATCTCATATCCATCGCACAAACACGCACCACTGCTGTGGACCAAGCCTAAAAGTGTATATAAACAAACATGAGTGGATTTACTGTGACTTATGACTGGATATAAGCAAAGAAAATGAATACAGGAAGGTTATTTATGCACTTAATTTTTTTTTTTTTTAATTGAGGATATACAAAATTTTCATTTTTTCCATTTGGATCGTCATTCCTTGGCTTAGAATAAGCTGGATGGACTTTTGGACAATTATGGATGGTCATTAGTTTCCTTTATGCACTCTTTTTTTTGGGGGGAAATTTGAATATTTTCCTAAGTTGGAAACTGGAATGGACTTTATTTTAGCCAGTATTGACAACTAGAATGAAAACTGACCGAGCAGACACTTTCAAGTCTCACCAGATTGAGTTTTTTTTTTTTTTTTTGCTGTGAAATGTTTAACTGATTTTGGGGTTTCATTCATTGAGACACGTGTCTGACTTGCATCTGGGCTCTCTCTGACTCAGAATTTTTGTTTTCTTCATTTTTTTCCTGTGGAATAAGCTGAAAGTGCACTGTATTAGGAGACAGTATTATTTGACAATGACTACTGACCGATGGATAATGGGGTCGATTAAAATGGACAATGATTAATAATCAGTATTAGGGAAAGACTCTGGGAAAAATCTCTTTTCCCAGAGTGTTTTCTCCATATCCACCCATGTTTGCCCTCCATCTGCACTTCCCCAAAGTTTACCGGAAAGGCCATGTGCCTCTTGCTTCAGGACGTCACGCTACTGGATAACAGACATGCTCATCACACTGTGTCTTTTGTGTTATCCGACAGAGAAACTCCTTTTTAATTCAATGGCCCTCCCTTTAATGAAATATCAGGACTTTCGTGTGCTTTAGGTCAAACCTGTGTTGTTTCCTTGGAATAAATGGACTGTGTTGTGCCGAATTGTGAAACAGTATGCAGGAGAAACAGGTTGTTTTCCAGATGTAAACCTGATATGCGTTGTGTAGTTCAAAAGCAACAGAAACAGTCAGAGAGCTCGTGTCTCGCCCTCGTATCTCTCGGGCTTACTGGAAAAAGAAAGGTGAGATGCTTATATCGGCATTTAGGCCTTACACAGTTTCAAATCAATACCGAAAAATATTCATCTCCGGTTTCCTGCTCTGCCCCTGGATGGAAAGCTGCTTGATAACAAATTGACAGGATGGTACTGGAAATAGTACTGCAGTTAGTGTTAACTGAAGGTACGCATGGTAAACGCCGCCTTTGTCTTGTTTTTAACCAAATTCAGAAAGTATATGTACAGACTACTTCAACAAGAACTTGAACCCTGTTGTACAAAGAAAGAAAAATACCAATAATAGTTGAAGTGTAATGGCTTGAAGTTGTGTGTCAATAACAAGTGAAAAGATCTAATATTGTTGATGTATGGAAAAAAAGAAATGAGTGATGGGTGGGGCAAGGGAGGGGTGATGTCATCACGCATTGTGAACTGCACATTTTGAATGTAATTTTCAGACTAACTGCTATTTCTGAAATTGATGTTTAATCCTAATTAAAAAGACAAAAACTCATGGATAATATTAAAGTGATAATGCCTGAGTTATTAGTCTAGTGTTTATTTTCATTGCTCATGTGTCATTCATCTCGATATTGCAGAAACTGGTAATATGAAATGACGCAGGGAACTATCAACCGTTCCCTTCTTTTTAATACAGTGATTTATAATATAAAATTAAATCCGGTTTGTTTGAGCAGAGCAGATTGTGCAGAGCTTTTATGTGTTTTTAAACCCTTTTTTCAGTAGCTTCAGTAAAACGCTGGCGTAATTAGTTTAATTTAAATCACACTTTAGCTAAATATTCATCTCATTAAAGCTTAAATTTATGTTTAAAAATGTGTTATTTCAACTTAAAGTATTCATGCTGCCTTAAAATTTTAAGTTTAGTCAGCTTGAAATGTGAAATTGTACTAAGTGACAACTTGGATATTTGAGTTGTCTACACTTAAAATTTAAGGCAGAACAAAAACTTGCTTTAAGTTAAAACAACAACTTTTTTTTTACAGTGTAGCAGCTACATTTAACTCACTCTGTTTTTCTAGACAGGACCACCTTTAATTAGTGAAAAAGTGACTTGGAAAATGACAGAATCGAGACAGGGTGGTGATCAAACCAAACACCTGCTAGAAACCATGACTTCAAAAGAGCAAGACTTTCCAAATGAGAAAACAATTAGCTCATATCCATAATTCATAGCTCTGACCACACTCTGCTGCAGCCTGGGCCCTAGAGGTGTCTGAATTGCACACCATATGCTGCTGCGTGTCTGTGGGGCAGAGGTGCCAGGAAAACCCCTGGTCTTGTGTGTCCGTGGAGGCCAAAGTGTGGTGAGGAAATATGAGAAAGCCATTATGACCCATAAAACATTCATGGCTCTGACTCTTCTTTTTTTTTCCCTCTACATGTCTATCATTTTCTATGTCGCTGCATCTTGCCACCTGATCAGAATGAATGACAGACTCTGACCAAGAACATGTTTGTGTGCCTAAAGCATGTATATGACTGAAGACTTTCATAAACGATAATCGAGTCTTCTCTGAATTCGCTTCTACTGGGATTCATTTTCATATTCTCTGTTTTGGAGCCCAAACTAAACTGAGTAATTGTGTTCATTAAAACACACATGGAACAATTTCATGCATTTGCTGCTTTGTGCAACTTCTCTGATGAGAAATAAAAATTCGCTGTTGTTAAAGCCGGCTGAATGAGCCTATCAGATCAAGAAAAAAGCCACATTTTCTAAAATCCAATCACATTCATCTTTGACAGCAACACAACTTGTAATTTGCATGTATGGGGAGGGCAGATGAAAAAATTCATTTGACATGGTAACTACTATTATAGGGCCATATAAATGTACAAACTCTATTTGTGGGCTGTAAATCTTTATGCATGCAGCCTGAATGACATTTACAGAAATGTCCTAGTAGCTGATAAGCATACGTCTGCTGTGTAACTTTAAGCATTAAATGTAGTAGATGTCTCTACTACATTTAAGATGTCTCCTGTGCGAAATTATTGACCATTAATGCAAATTTTGCACAGAGATGTAACCCAAGCCGAATATGGAACAAACATGATATTGCAATCCACTTCCTCTCCTTAAGTGTCTTTTATAAGGCAATTGTGTAAATATTGATGGTACTTTCATGTAAAGTTGCGCTTATTCCTCACTGAAGACACTCCTGAGGCTACTGTGCTTAAATGCTCCATTTAGCAAGTCTTTGCAAATACCATCTCAAGTATCCTTAAAAAAAAAACAAATGCACACGGGCATTGGCTAAAGTAATCATAGCAGTACTTCAAATGTTATCTGCCCATGCTTTGGTATTAATGAAGTTCGCATGGTTGGACTTGATGGTTTTGCATTGGGAAATTCAATGCATTTTAAATAGACGCCTGCATGCGGGATTTACATAAGGTAATTGCACAAAGCTGGAACTACTATGTCTGTGATAGAGCCATTCCCCCTCCATGTGCACTAATACAATCAACCCCATTAAGTAGGCCGTAAATATAGAGCTGCTGTATCATACGAGCCTGACAGATAATGGACCCATCTGCATGTCCATTTACTCATCCTGGGTGAAGCCTGATTGGTTTATCCGTACTCCATCATCTGACCCAGCATTAAGAGCTAGTAAATTCTGCAGAAGAGAACACCTGAAGAACCCTGGCCAGAGTTTTATAGAGTAGCTCCAGCATGAGGCTGCTGAAGAGTGTGCCAATATGCTGGTCATCTATAAGAAATGGGTGCCTCTACCAGAGTGCCAGACAAGTTGCTCCTTTTTAATTTTGGAAGATGTTAAACATTCTATCAGACACATAATTAAAGTGTTCACATATGCACTGTGCCTTTCCTAGATAAATGATTATTTTGAGACATGAGGCCTTAAGAAATGTAAAAGGGCTGACAATTAAACTCGACATAACAAGGCTTGAAAATTATGTGGTGCTTCTTAGGGTACGACGTAAACGGAAAAGTTTTTCTTTTGCATCTTTTGCGTACAGACGAAAACATTATCAAAACAATCCCGTTCACATGGATCCACGAACACGACTAAGCGCTGTATTATGCATGCCAGGCCAGTAGTTGGCGATCGTCACATTGTAAAGAAACACTAGGCGTCTATTAGAGAAAGAGTGCCTTGTCTTTTGATTTCCGGTTTTATTTTCACAGCGATTTTGCGTACTTATAAATGAACGGCTCGTTTTAAAGTCCACATGAAATCAAAATTGACCATACTTACTTTGTTTGCCTAAATTGATCGTTTTGTGGTGAACAATTCATCCATGCAAGTCAATCCACACAAAAAAAATTTTTGGCTTCGTAATCTTTAATCAAAATCTGAAAATGCCCCTCCCCTCTGCATTGGAGGACCTTCCCTGATGACGTAGACTTGACGGCTTGGTTTGGGAAACGTTTAACGCCTCCCCTCAAACCGTTAGTCTGTTATGAGCAGAGATGGAGAGGAGGAGCGCTAGAGTAAAACCCTGCCCTCTGTTCAATATTCCGTTTCACTGGGAAATACGTCACAACACTGGAGAAAAGTCGTTTGCAACTTCCGGTTCACGCGGACTTTAAAATCTTCCCAGGTCTACTGACATTTGTTAAGACACCTGGTTTAAACATTACAATCCTCATGATACTTCAAAAGCTAATTACTCCTGGACAGCAATGCCATAGAAAGAGAAAAAGACAATATTCTAAAGATGGCGACGCCCTTGTTTCTCTGGCGCACAAGTTCGACTGATATGCATGCACATGACATCAACGGTTTCACAAATTCCCGCTTTTGTTTTGTGGGTTGATGATGATAAGATGATAACAGTATCATTTTCAAAAACTTGCACTTTGAAACCCGTTTTCAAAAGTTTGCGTTTTCAGGCCCCCAAAATGCTGCTGTCGTTTAAATGAACGGCCAAAACGCAGAAAATGTTTTCTGTTTTTAGTTGAAAACGGTGTTGTGTAAACGGCCCCTTAGAAAAATTAACACTGATATTTCTGAAAATATCCATATTTCAGTTATCAATTGTTTACTAAAACAAAACAAAAAAATATATTTTATGGAATGGGTTTGGGTGAGGGTTAAATAAAAAATGTAAAGTATAAGTTTTGCTGATGTGTTTAGAAAAATGATGCTGGCATTCTATTCATTTTTTTTTTACACGTATATGAAGGATACAAATGACACCCATTTTGTAAAGTATCCCATTGGCTATGCCAGCTTTAAATAGGACAAAGAACTCTTTTCAAAGAAAAGTGTAGCCAGAAGTTGGATTCGAAAGTTAAATGAGAAGCAAAGAGCACTACAGCTTTAAAATTCCACATACATCAGCTTAAACATCCTGGGTATAGACAGTCTGAAACCCTTTAAGCCAGGCATCTTGTGAATAAGACTGACAGTAATTTAGAGGCAATGCCTCTCTTCACTAGTCTCTAGTGATTCGGTTTCTCTCCCCCCTTTAATTAGTTTGTCTCCAACTGCTGATTTAGCCTCGGTGTCCTTGCAGGAAGCCGTGTGGTGGGTCTCTTTCACAGGCTGATTAATCCTGTTCAGACCCGTGGAGTGGTGTTAGACCCCGTCAGCAGCTTATTAGCATGTGTGCATGCTAGCATAGCCCCTGCTTAGCCTCCTAAGGCTTAATAATATGTGTTTCTTCAACTAACATCCTTATTAGTGCTACTAAGTGACGATCAGACTTATAAATAGTGCTGTGTGCCTTTTTAATTAAGGCCTATGAAATCATAGGCTTGATGCACGAGCGTGTGCGTGCGTGTGTGTGTGTGTGTGTGTGTGTGATAAATGATGGGTGTTGTTCGCGCTGGTGTTATGACTGCTGCTCCCGTGAGTTTAGCTCACACACTTACCCTAACAAGAACACACACTCACACAATCTCTTCACACCCTACTTTTGATGATTTATGATCTGAGGTGCTGCAGTCTCTTTACAGTGCAGTTTTGCTGAGAAGATAGCAGCTCGGAGAGGTACAGAACAGGCGTGTAATGTTAAACATCAATTAGGTTGATGTCTACTCATGCTGCTTTTTCCCTTTGAAAATGTTATCCTTAAACAGGCCCGTAACCACCATTGACATTGAATAAGACGTGACTGTTTTATTAATATTTCTCCCATCTTTCATTGGTCTTTAATAGCTGTCTGAAACGCATGAAATTATTTAAAGGGATAGTTCACCCCAAAATTAAAATTGCATGTATCATTACTCACCCTTAAGTTGTTCCAAACCTGAAAGAGTTTCTTTATTCTGTTGGACACAAAATAAGAGATTTTAAAGAATGTTGGCAACCAGACAGTTGACGGCACCGTAGTAGGAAAAAAAATACTATGGAAGTCAATGGGTGCTTAAAGGTATACTTCAGGATTTAGCATTAAGCTTTGTATTAGAAGAAAACCTGTAGTATTTTCGAATTACCGTGCTTTCCACCCTCATATACCACTGAGACGAGAGATTTATGTATTTTTTGTCTGGAAAAAATCCTCCGATGATGCAAAAATCGTCATTTTGCGTCATCGGAGGATTTTTTGGCCAGAGGCTAAAGACTACAGCCAGTAGGAGGAGCTGTTCTGCATGTTTTCAACCCGCCCATAGAGGGTGGGATGTCACTCACAGAATGTACACATAGCCTAGTTCAGCCGTCTTTCTTTGGAAGCTAAGCTTGCAGGCTCTTGTTCTGTGGAGAAGGCTGAGTAGTAGGAGAAAGCTGAGTAGTAGGAGAAAGCTGAGTAGTAGGAGAAAGCTGAGTAGTAGGGGTTACCATCCTCTTTTTCCCGGACATGTCCGGCTGTCGAGATCGTCCAAAATGTCCGGGATTCGGCTTTTGCTTTCTGTGGTCGCCATTCATTGTTTACATGCACACCTTTTGTTTCAATCTAACTGAATACATTCCGATAAGTGAATCTGAATGTAGTGTTTACATGAACGCTAAACAAGTGATCGGTTGATGTGTGTTTTAACATTGCTAAGAAAATTCCCGCTCCTCCGTGAGAGATACGAGACCGGTGCGTCTCAGTAATCACGTCACTGGCCTCGCGCCGTTCTCCCACGGCCCTCAGTCTCGTCCTGCTTGCCACAGTAAACATGATGAATGGCGACTGTAGAACGCAAAAGCCGAATCCCGGACATTTTGGGCGATCTCAAAATCCCGGGCAAACTCATCACGGAGACTCACTAGTAGCCTAGCTTTGTTGTTTTCAACTGCGCTCTCTTACCGGTAGGCGTGGCTTGGGAGTGGCCTCCTAGGGCAGCTAAACAAGTACATTCTGGGAGTTGTTGTCTTTTATCCACATAAGCCAAAAATACTTCTTAGTCTAGAAAGCTCCAAATTCAAAAATAATTTCACATTTCTTCTACATAAATGACCTATTTAAAATACACATTGATCTTTCCAGAGGTGAAGTATCCCTTTAACTCACACTAAAACCAGCTTGATGTGTGTGGGCCAGATACAGCCCATATGACCTTTGCCACTGCCAGAACTGAGCCATATGTGCCAGTTGGCCCAGATGAGGCCTGGATATGTATGCTATCTGGGCTGTTTGGTTACCAACATTCTTCAAAAGATCTTTTGTGTTTAAAGGCACACTATGCAGTTTCCGTTTTTCTCAAACAGCGACCCCTAGAGTCGCTGTGGAGTACTTGTATTTATCGCAAGATTTTTGGGGCGCCACCTCTCAAACTTTGCCCCCCCTACTTTGCTGTCGGGATGATTCGCCCTACTACGAGTTCGTTTACCATCGAAATTATTTCGAAGCTGTTATATTAAGGTACAAATCTTGCATAGTGTGCCTTTAACAGAAGAAAGAAGCTCATACAGATTTGGAACAACATGAGGGTGAATAAATGATGACAAAATGTTAATTTTTTGGGTGAACTATTCCTTTAATCACCATTCTTCCTTATTACTCATTTCATTTTTTTTCTATTATTGCTCAGTTGTAGTGTCTAAGGACTTTATACGTTAGCCTGCAACATTTTGTTAAAGTTTGAATAAAAAAATAAATAAAAAAAATCCTTCTGTGGAACACAAAAACTGGGAATAATTTGGAGACTAATAATGAAAGCAAATGTGGATGTGTAAATTTCTGAAATCGATGTAATGTTGTAATATGAACACTAGGGTGTAATGAAGATCATGTTTTAAGCCCTTTCGCAGTCTTAATTCTTGCTGTCAGCTTATTTCTTTTTATTGCACATTATCCTTCTCCCATAATCCACCTACACAGTCTCTTCCCTCCTTCTCTGCTCCTCTCCTCCAAAGCAGAGCTGGCAAGGGTTGACAATACAAAGTAAATCCATTTTGATGTTCCTTACAGCTCTCTCTTCTTCTCTCTCCTGCTCTCAAGTATGCTCTCGCAATTCGGTTATGTTTAGAGGAGCTCTGGTGATTCATGCAGTTCAAGATATTCAGCGTGCCCTATTTCTCCCCCCCCCCCCCCCCCGCTCGTCTAATGAAGTTAGTGTGTATATGCAGCGGAGAGAAGTAGATTAGAGCTGAGGTGATGAGGCAGAAGGGGAACCTCAGTCCTCCTGTACTCAGAACCGAGGAGGGGCTGCTGGGGTCGGCCGGGATGAATTCCCTCTGCTCCTGAGGTGATCTAATTGATTTTTGTACCCTGAGCCATCTGGCGTGGAGTAAGTGTGTTTGTGTGCGCGCGTGTGTGTGTGTGTGTGTGTGTGTGTGGGAGAGCAAGACAACAGATCACCTCTTGAATTTGGTTCTGGGCTTACATTTGCCATTTAAAAGCATGCTACTCTTTCTGTGGGGGATTGTAATTAAATCACTATGTGGTTGCTAGAGCATGCTTTTGACATCATCACCAAAGGTCACCTGTGTTACCTATAGGACAGATGACATCATCAGTATCTTCATTTCACCTGAGAATATGTTCACCTAACACAATAACCAGAGTCTCATGCTGTTTTTCATTTCAAAATAATTTGTCTGACAAATGAAGAAGTCTGAGATGATAAAAAGTTGAGTTGAAACTAGTGAAATCTATAAAATGAAAGTGACAAGTATTTATACTGTTTTCATAGTTTTTGAAGCAATTTTCCATTAGAATAGATAGAGTATTTTTAAATTTCAAATATTTTTGCATTATAAATACTTAATTTGACCTGAACAAAATGTGCCTTTTAATAAATAATGGTTCAAGATATATGATTAAAAAATAAAATAAGTTACCTTGTGTGGAGTCTGTGGACAAAATGTGTTAAAATATTAATAATTTGAATGTCTTTTTGTGAATTAAATAAATAATAATAATAAAATATTATTGTTACTTTAAGGACTTTTTGAAGCATTTTCGCCTTTTAATGAGCTTGATTTTTTTTTCTTGTTTTAAGGATGTGTACATATTATTTAGACTTTTTTTTTTTTTTTTTTAATAAGAAAATAAAAATTGCAGTGAAGGGGCAGTTATCTGATGATGTTCAATGTGGACAAAAAGATCATGTAGCTTCTATAAATGAATCAGCGTAAACCTCCAATTTCTGTGCTCATGTTACAGCAGTGATGCTGTTTATGTCTTTTCTTACAGTCCCCAAGGGAAGATATTATTACATATCAGCAACATTAATAACAGTTTTTTTTTCTTTTGTTATTTGTATCTGTCTATAAGTGTGTTTGCATGTGTGTTTATGTTTGTTAGCACATGTGGGGCAGTGTTAATATCCATCCCTGTGGCACAGTCTCACTGAAGTGTTCTCAGATGGATCAGAATCAATAGAAAGATTTGGTTAGGTCACATATAGGGTTGAGTACAGTTTTACAGTCATTAGTGCTATTTAAATAAACAGAAATGCAATTTCCACATGCAGCAAATGCCTAAAATGAAAATCAGGTGCACTGTTGCACAGGTGCAAATGATTAGAAGCTCATTAGAGAGTAAATGGAGGGGCACTGCCTCATATAAACATCAGAAAGTTGTGGTCAGGTTTGGTCTTAGCAGCTGAGGAGTGTGGCTACATCACGCTGAGATCAAAAGAGTTAGCGGAGGCCCTCAGAAAAGAACACCGCTGATGTTTGCGAGTTTGAGCGGCATTTTGAAATGATTGTCAAACAATTCGTTGTTAGTCTCTCCACTGTTAAGAAAAAAAAAATTCAGCTGGATTTTTATCCAGCCTAGGTGGTCCAGCCAAACTGCACTGAAGTCACTACATGTGATGTCAAGATGGAAAAAGTCACCGTTCTTATTAGGATATGGAAGACCCTGGCAGCATTGTAACATTTTGAGCGTTGCTATGCAGTTGCTGGGTGTTTTTTTAGGGTTTCTATGCGGTTGCTATAAATGATGTATTACATATGAATGTTATATATATATACATATATATATATATATATATATATATATATATATATATATATATATATATATATATATATATATATATATATATAATATAATATATATATATAATATAATATATATATATAATATAATATATATATATAATATAATATATATATATATATATATATATATATATAATATAATATATATATATAATATAATATATATATATATATATATATATATATATATATATATATATATATATATATATATATATATATATATATATATATATATATATATATATATAATATAATATATATATATATATATATATATATATATATACACACATATATATATATATATATATATATATATATATATATATATATATATATACATATATACACACACACATAAACACAGTACCTGTCAAAAGTTTGAAAACATAAAAAAAAATGCTTTTGAAAGAACCTCTATCATCCTCACCAAGGCAGCATTTATTTATTCAAAAATACATTAAAAACAGTAATATTGCAAAATATTGTTACAAAAAAAAAAAGTACAATTTATTCCTGTGATGGCAAAGCTGAATTCTCAGCATCATTACTCCAGTCTTCAGTGTCACATGATCCTGCAGAAATCATTCTGATATGCTGATTTGCTGCTCTGGTCAATTTTTCTATTATTATTATCAATGTTGAAAAAGGTTTGACGGGTACTATATACACATACATACATGGTCAAAAGTATTGGGACACTCTTGATTATTGAATTCAGTTGTTTCAATCACACCTTTTTAATTTACAAACATGTGTGAAAAAGATGGGTCCTTCTGAAGAGCACAGTGATTTCAAGCGTGGTACTGTGATATGAAGACACCTTTGCAATAAGTCAGTTTGTGAAATTTCAACACTGTTAGATATTCCATGGTCAACTGTAAGTGGTATTAGTGGAAAGCAAATGCGTTTAGGAACAGCAGCAACTCCGCCACAAACCAGAAGACCATGTAAAGTCCTAGAGCAGGGTTTACCGAGTGCTGAGATCAACAATCTGTTGCTTCCATAACTGAAGAGTTCCAAACTTCCACTGGCATTAATATCAGCACAGAAACTGTGTGTCGGGAGCTTCACGGAATGGGTTTTCATGGTCTAGCAGCTGCATGCAAGCCTCACATCATCAAGTACACAGACACTGGACTCTAGAGCAGTGGAAACGTGTTCTGGGGAGTGACGAATCACGCTTGGGTTTGTACTTTGGAGGATGCCAGGAGAACTTAGTTGCCTGACTGCATTGTGCCAAATGTAAAGTTTGGTTGAGGATGGATAATGGTATGGGTCTGTTTTTCAAGGGTTGGGCTTGGCCCCTTACTTCCAGTGAAAATCTTAATGCTTCAGAATGCCAAGACATTTTGGACAATGCTATCCTTCCAACTTTGTGGGAACAGTTTGGGGAAGGCCCTTTTCTATTGCAGTAGCCTATGACTGTGCTCCAGTGCACAAAGCAAGGTTTATAAAGACATGGTTGGATGAGTTTGAAGTGGAAGAACTTATATAAAAAATATGTATAAGATATAAAATATTTGATGACCAGTAATTTTCTTCTATCAAAGGGTTAGTTCACCCAAAAATGAAAATTCTGTCAGTAATTACTCACCCTCATGTTGTTCCAACCCCGTAAGACTTTCGTTCATCTTCGGAACACAGTTTAAGATATTTTAGATTTAGTCCGAGAGCTTTCTGTCCCTCCATTGAAAATGTATGGATGGTATACTGTCCATGTCCAGAAAGCTAATACAGACATCATCAAAGTAGTCCAAGTGACTACAGTGGCTCAATCTTAAGTTTATAATAATTAAGTTTATTTATTTATAGAAGCGCTACGCAGTTATAGTACGTGAACTCACTCGAGGTCCAGAGAAAAGGAGATGAATAGTGGAATAAAGTCGTTATTTTTGTTGTTTTTTGCGCACATAAAGTATTCTCGTCGCTTTATAAACTTAAGATTGAGCCACTGTAGTCACTTGGACTACTTTAATGATGTCTGTATTAGCTTTCTGGACATGGACAGTATACCGTCCATACATTTTCAATGGAGGAACAGAAAGCTCTCGGACTAAATCTAAAATATCTTAATGTGTTCCGAAGATGAACGGAGGTCTTACGGGCTTGGAACGACATGAGGGTGAGTCGTTAATGACATAATTTTCATTTTTGGGTGAACTAACACTTCAGAAACAAGCTTATTTTGTTATCTGTTTCTGATGCAGAAAAGTTCATGTAATGCATTACTAGGTGGTTATCCTGCAGCCTTAATAAACTAGAAACAATTAATCCAAAATGCAACTCCATATTAAAGGGTTAGTTCACCCAAAAATGAAAATTCTGTCAGTAATCACTCACCCTCATGTTGTTCCAACCGCGTAAGACCTTCGTTCATCTTCGGAACACAAATTAAGATATTTTTGATTAAATCTGAGTGTTGTCTCACTCCTCCATAGGCTTCTAAGACACTATAACTTGCTGGCCCAGAAAATGTATTAAAGACATTGTTAATATAGTCCAAGTGACTCCAGTGGCTCAATCTTAAGTTTATAAAGCGACAGGAATACTTTTTGTGCGCAAAAACAAACAAAAATAACGACTTTATTCCACTTTTCATTTCCTTCTCCCTGGGCCTCGAGTCTTTTCACGTAGTGTTTAAGCGTAGCGAGTCTGTGTTGCACATCACCACGTATCACACATGACCAGCGTCGGCCAATAGTGAGCCTACGTGGTGACGTGCAACACAGACGCGCTACGCAAAAACACTACGTGAAAAGACTCGAGGCCCAGAGAGAAGGAAATGAAAAGTGGAATAAAGTCGTTATTTTTGTTTGTTTTTGCGCACAAAAAGTATTCTCGTCGCTTTATAAACTTAAGATTGAGCCACTGGAGTCACTTGGACTATATTAACGATGTCTTTAATACATTTTCTGGGCCAGCAAGTTATAGTGTCTTAGAAGCCTGTGGAGGAGTGATCCAGCACTCAGATTTCATCAAAAATATCTTAATTTGTGTTCCGAATATGAGGAGTTCCGAAGTCTTACGGGGTTGGAACAACATGAGGGTGAGTAATTACTGACAGAATTTTCATTTTTGGGTGAACTAACCCTTTAATGTCTATATATTTAGAATGCAATGTCATTACAGTCCCTGTTGGTGTCTCAATACTTTTGTCCAAATAGTGTACACAGACACACACACACAAAACCGATCACTTTGCGAGGTTCCCAATTTCAGTATCTGTAGTACAAACGGTGCATAAGTTATTTACCAAAGTTTAATTCTGCAATTTCTTTTGGCACATTTAACTTCATATTGGATGATGGCCTAAAGATCATCATAAAACAACTTGCTGTCAAGCAGTGTTCATCATCCATTCTGCCGAAAGAGGAAATGCAGAGAAAAGCAAGCTATTTAATTTAGTTTTGCATGATATGCAATAACCACCAGCAGAAAATGTAGCAGAGCCTTATACATTAAACTTGAACTTCAGCTGCGCTTCTTCCACCAATAAAACCGTTGATTAAAACCGAGTGTGCTGAAACAATCCAAGTAAAATATTGATGGGAAAATCTCAGTGATTTTGTGAATGCAGCATTAATCCTCATGCCTACGCACAGTGAATAAACATGATTTTTAAGTAAAGGCTAATGTTTTGAGCACAGATGTGGGCTATTTGTATTTGATTGTGCTATCCACTAAATTTCCCAGGGGATGTTCTGTTCTCGGCTTCCACTCGAGGCTTGTTCCTGTGCTGTTGTCCATCAGCTTTCAGCTACTGCTGAAACTGTGCGTTTTTCAGATCGTTGCCATGGCAGAAGGGTCATGAGTCACAATCTATTATGATTTTGAGTGTCCCATTTGATAGATGTTCAGAAGACCGCCCGGTTCATAAAGCTTTCCAGAAGTAAAGAGTGTTCTTCTAAAACTGAAACATCCAGTGCCACAAAGCTCAATAATATTCTGGCTTCCGTTTTAGCAAAAGTATTTATGGCAGTTTGACGCACACAAACACAGCGAGTCTATTCTCCATACACTAGAGGGTTGAGCATGCATCACGTCATTTTCAGACTTTAGTCAGATCATAGATTTATGTTTTGCTGCATTAATAATTCATGCCCTCCATCCAAAATCCCGCACGGCAACCTGATCCCAATCAATGATTTTTCTTGGTGCTATAGAGGATTTTATTCACAGTGAATGTCTCCTCATCTTTTGCAATGCATGCCTATAACTCTTCTAACTAATGAAGATTTACATCTCTCGCAATGGAAATATTCTAGAAAAGCTGTAAATGTTGAATTCTTGAAGTATTTTATTGTGAGATGGGGAGTCATTAAAAAACAAAATAAAACAATCAAACAAAAAGCTACCACTAAAAAGGTTAAAACAGGGACATATAAAAGACTTTGTTGCCTTGATGTAGACAAAGAGAGTTACAAATTGGCACAACCGAAAATAATACTAAAAAAACAACACATTGATGATGTTTTGGCTTCATTAAAAGGGCAGCACAGTTTCATGGCGAAGGACAATCTTTCGATACAACAGCAAAGACTCATGCGTGTATAGCATACAATTAGTTTTCAGACGTTCAGTAGCTTCAAAGTATAGTGGGGTAAGAGACAGTAACATGAAAGTGACGTGTAAAAGGTAACAGTTCTGATATACTTTTAGGGGTGGTTTTTTTTTTTCAAACAATGCATTTTGAAAATTTGAAAATAATACTTTTCTGTTTTAAAACACTTTGAAATGCTAGAGTTTCTCCCCCAGCTTTGTATTCATTTATCTTCGAAATTATTCTTCATACTAAAATATATTATTGTATTAATACAAACTACAGTATTGTACACTACATTGTGTAATAAATAACCATAAAGAAAATACAAAAATAAGACACATAAATATAAAAGGTCTCTAAAACTAAAAATGTAAAGTTATACTGGTGAGGGATGGGAGGGGTAATACTGCCTTTACTGAAAACAAAACAAAACAAAACAAACAAAAAAAAAATTACACAATGTTCACTGAAACAAACAACAAAAAAACTTCAATACAAACAAGACAAAAAATTAATACTGACAGGTAAAAAGGCTGACGAAAAAAACAAAACAAAACGAAAAACACTAAAAGTGAATTCTTCATTGATCATATCTGCCTACATTTGTTACCTGAAGAAAAAGTGTCGTGCTGCTAAAGATAACAAGAGAAACAAGTGCACCAAACGGGGAAATACTTCAAGGCTGGAAAAAAGAGATTCTTTTTTTTTTTTACTCCTTTTTGCTCATCGATCGTCTTTCCTGAATTCTTGATGCAACGTAGTCTTTACACTGGATTGATCAAAAGAAAAAAGAAAAAAAGAGGCAGTCTTGTCCTTTAGTCAGGACTAGTGGTTTAGGTGCAGGGGTCCAAAATTTTGCTACTAAAAACGAAGACAGCATGAGCCCCACGCGAGTGTGCTGCTTAGCGGAGGCGTCACAGCAACGGCACAGCACTGTTCAATGGCACTTCCAACATGCATGTTTTTGCATAAGGGTGGATGATGGGTAGGGACTTATGGCGATCACCTGAAACATGATGAAGACTACGTCTAAAACCAGCTGTCCGGGATTACTAAGGTTTTTCTTTGATGTCTTGGCTTTTTTTTTTGGAATTCATTAAAGCCCTCCCACCATAACCACATCAATCTTTTTTTACATTTAAGGCTCAGTGTCCTTCTTGAAATGAGACGACAGACAAATGACGTGCTAGCGAGCACTAGCGTTGCTTAGGGAATAACGTCTCGGGCGCTAATACTGGAAGGTAGACATTAAACAACACAAGGCCCACATAGGTGTTCCATAGGTAAACTGGGAATATGGTAGTGCACAGGATACTTTTTCCTTCAAATGCAAGAAAATACTGAGTTTTGTTCATTGGCAATAAAAACGTATAGAAATCTCTCTCTCCCAACTGTACAGCTTTTCAGGGTAAACCGAGAGTGACAAAAATTAGTAATACTGATAAAAGAAATTGACCCAAGGCGTTTTAGTAATAAAACATTATTAGCCAAAACGTGTATAGCTTTCAGTCCGTATATGCATCATTTTCTTTTTTGTTTTTGTTCGTTTTTTCATTAAACTTTGCATTTATACAAACCATACTCAAACACTGAAAATCGTCTTTATGTGGAAAAAGTAACTATTTCGTATTTATCAGGCACACCTGGGGGTTTATACACAGTAGTGGGTTTAAATGCAGCGTGAGAGCAGTCACGCTCTCTTCCTCGCCTCATTCTCGTCTTAACACAGTCAGTTCTCAGGAAGAGAGAGAAACATCTGCAAAGAGAAAACGTCTTTTTTGTTCCTTCAAATTAGTAATTTTGTAAAACAACTTCATAAAGAATAAGGGTCTTAAAAACAGTTCTCTTCATTTCACGCTTCCGTTCGTAGCGGCTGTGTTTTCTTCATTTGCACTGTTTTTCTCATTGTCCGCCGGGTTCTCTCTTTCTGTCGTGTCCTTCATGTGTTCGGGGGCTTCCTCCGCCGTTCGCTCCTCTTCCCCATTTTCTTCCTCTTCACATTCATCCTGCATCACTACAACTTTCAGCATCTGTCCGTCATTTTCCTCGCTCTCACCTTCTTCTTGTTCCGCCTCCTCCATCCTCTCTCCCTCCCCTTCCTGGTCTTCATCCGCTCCCTGGTCGTCTTCATCTCCCTCTTCTCCAATCTTGACCACCTGAATCTCATCCTCATCCACTAAGCTCCCAGAGCCTATCTCATCCTCCTCCTCACTCTCATCCTCTCTGGTACTACTCCCCCGCTCGTCCGAGTCCAGGTGGGAAGGGGGTGAGGCCGCCGCGCTTCCCGTCGGAGGCTGCTCCTCGCCGGGGTTGTCCTCTTCCTCGACTCCTTGGCCTAGCCCTTGACCTTGAGCCTCTTTCTTACAGTAGGAGTATCTGTGGTTCATGTGTTGCGAGTAGGAGCCGGAGTGGGAGAAGCGTTTTCCGCACTTGTCACACTGGTACGGCTTTTCTCCGGAGTGCAGGCGCATGTGCTCTATTAGGTGGTGTTTGTGTTTGAAGGCCTTGCTGCAGATCCCACATTCATGAGGCCTCTTTCCTGCAGGAGATGAAGAAGTTGGAATCTATTAGTATTCATCTTGGAGTACTTATCTTGTTACCAGAATATACAATAATTTCTGAGATTATTATAGACTTATAAGGGATGGAAGTACTGTCCATTCCATATTCTGTTAATCTATGTCTTAATGTACAGTCACATTTACCGTTGCTCTGCAAATTTTGTAGGAGAAATCCCATAATTTCAACACGGCGAAATGTTCAAGTTGGCAAATGCACTGTGATGACCAATGGAACACTGCTCGTTTCAAAGTGATTTCTGTGTAAGTGTAGCATTGGGCAAATGTAAACGCACCTTTAAGGTGTTAAAAATCATTTCATGTACACTGGAAATTTATAATAATTGTTTTTTAGCTGATTGACACTGTTATGCAACAGTACAACATATTGAATTGACTCATTTGCGTCAATTAAAAACCACTGTCACACAGTTCAACTTATAAAGGGTCCCAGCCGGGAAAAAAAAATCTTGTAATCTCCACATGTAGCACTAGAAAATCCACCCACACCCAGCCTTCAACCCTGGATCTTTAAGGCATTAAGAATTGCATTACATGTTGTTATGTAGCCATGGACAATAAGACCAAACAATGAATCAAAACAAGCTGTGGTGCACAAGACAGGCCAGTTCCACCAAGGCCTAGAAGTTTATAAACTGTGGCTTCAGAGAAAAAAGACAGCATAACTTGTGTTTCAAGGCGCTGTGATGTCATTTGGATGAGTGCTGCTCGCTTTTTGGCCAGGTATCTTAACAGTGAGAGGTGACCTGCTCTTGGCTTTGCTAACTTCTCATGTTTTTAGAGCAAAAGAGGGAGGAGGAGTGTAAATTACAAACAGAGAACTGATGTAACAGCCTGGGTTCGGTGTGAGAAGGTAATGTATTTGGCCAGAGGATGAGGGAAAATAAGTCACCGCACCCTCCAGCACGTGTAATTTAACAGTGGTTGGAACTTAAAATTCAGTTCTGCTCCCAGTGTAATAGGTAAAATTACTGCAATACAACGAATTCTGTAATAATTTCCCCTTCAATATCACTTCAAATCATATTTCTATGAATGCCCAACCATTTGTGTATGAAGGAACATCTAAAAACAGGCCTAACTGCTTTCTTAATGTCTACTTTTCTCCTTGGTGATATAGGTGTGTGAGAATCCTACCTGTGTGTTCGTATTTATGGCGGAGCAATGAGCTGCTCTTCTGGAAGATTTTGTCACAGAGGTCACAGGCGTACAGCCCACTCTCTGTCCTTTTCATCTTCTTCCTCGTCGGCCCTGAGTCTGAGTCTGTCTGTTCTTCCAATGTTGAGGTGACCTCTGACCCCATCTCCTGTTTCTCCTCCTACATCAAGTGAAAAATCAGATCATTGTATTTGAAATAATATAACCAAGGATACATTTGTGGGCACATTTATGCATATACACTTGAATGTTAGTTTAGAGCAGAGATAGGGAACGTCGGTCCTGAAGGGCCCGCTATCCTGCAGAGTTTAGCTCCAACCCTGAAAAAAAAGGCCTGTAGCCTTAGTGATCCTGAAGACATTGTTTAGCTTATTCAGGTGTGTTTTTTTTGGTTGGAACTAAACTCTGCAGGACAGCGGCCCTCCAGAACTGACGTTCCCCATCCCTGGTTTAGAGCTACCGTTGTGGACCCTTAAGCTAACATGCAGTGAATGTGGGGTCCTCACCTTAATGCCATTGACGTGTATAACGTTCTTCTGTGGTGTGTCGGCCCCTGCTGGGCTGGAGGATGTAGTGGTGTAACTGTAAGTCAGCTGCGGGATCAAGATGGTCTGTTTAGTGGTGGCAAGTGCACGTAGACATTGTGCTTGTCCCTGGTCAGTGATAGCCACTAGGGTGGGCAGTTGAGTGGTCACAATGTTTATGGGATTGGCACTTGATTGGCTGGCAAATATGGCAGCATTGGTGCTTGCATTGCTGAGCAGTTCCTTCTTTGTGCAAGTCAAATTCAGCGGCTCCTCTTGAGCCGAGTAAACAGTGTTAACGTGACCGCTAGCCACAGGAGCTGTAGCAGCGGATTTTGGTAGCGACAGATCGAGAGGTCCTTCGCCTTCCTCAAGAGTCCTGGCTGGGACAGGACCATCGGCCGATAGGTTTAGTGGTGAAGGGGATGCAGGGACACTCTCGATCCCATTCACCCCAGCTGCTGTGCCCTCAACTGGACTACTGCATTCCCTCTCCCCTTGCTCCTCTGAGTTCATTTGATCATCCGGCTCTGTTCTGGGTGATCCACCTCTAGTCCCATCCAAATCCCCAGGGGTGGTCTGCTCGTCTTCAGCCAGGGGTGAGGAGGGGTCTATGGAGATCTGTCCCAGCTGCATCTTCTCAAACCACTTCTTTACCACCTCTGCTGGAAGACTGACAGACTCGGATATCTTTGCCAGCTCCTCCTTGGTGGGCTCATTGTTTAAGGCAAAGTAAGCCTTAAGCAAGGAGAGAAGGTTCTTCAGAGGAGGCTGACCAGGACACAGTCCTTCCTCCAAGTCCATCTTCCCGTCAAGATTTTTCCCGTTTACCCTATGTCCATCTTTACCACAGTGCTTAAGTGTTGTGTCATTGTGTAACATACTCTTTTCATCCACAGTGATGGTGGTTTTGTCCCTATTTGTCTTCACAGTCAGGTCCTCTGGCAGCTTCTGAGCCTTGCAGACCTCCATGTTCAACCCCAAAGGTTCCTTCTTCGGACTTTGAAGGAGTGCTTGGGCCTGTGACGGGTCTAGACTGTAGTTGATGATGATCTTAGCATTGCCATCCTGATCCAAGATGGGAAGACTAATGGCCTGGATGACTTGCTGGGATGCTTGGGCAATTCCCAACCCTCCTGCTCCAACGATTCCTGTCCCTGCTTGCTGCCCTTTAGCTTGCGTGCTTTCCAGCACTTGCCTGATGACGTTGCCATCCACTGCCACCTTCAGCACATTCTGTAAGTCCCCCAGGTTGATGCTGATTGGGGATACCAGACCAACTGTTGGGAGCACAACAGCCTGTACGGCACCCTGGAGAGGGGCTGCCGCCCCACCCTGGAACATGCCATTCACGCCTCTAGCAGATGGGGCCACCACCACAGGCTTGTACTCGTAGTCCAGTGGCTCAGATTTGATCTGCGTCAAGGGAAGCTGCTCCTGAAGGGGCTTGCTGTTGTCCAGTTTGTCTCTGACTTGGACACGTGCTGTAGGGGAAGAGGTTGGCAGGGATGGGGAAGAGCACTGCGGGGTCTTGGCAGCCCCGGTGGCGGGAGAAGGTCGTGGCCGCCCGTTTACTGAGATGAGGCCGATGCACTTCTTACTGCTGATGTGGGAACTGTAGGAGCCGGAATGAGAGAAACGCTTCTTGCAGTTGGAGCATTCATAAGGCTTTTCTCCTACAAAACACACATAATAAAGAAATGAAACAAGTGACACTTCACATATAACAAGGTCTTCAACTCTATTGCTTTTACTTTTGAGGACACTACTGTATGTTTCAGATTTGTGATGATCGAAAGAATGGAGGGGAAATCTATTCAAGTACAATAAAAAAGTCACGTCAATGGTGGTCCTAAAAAGAAACCATTACAACTTGTTCAAACAGTAAAGGCTATAAAAACAGTGCACAATGTTTAAAGGACAAACTCTCTTTGACAGTAAGTACTGAAAGTTCTTTGAAGTACTTGAATGCAGAATTGCCCTACAAATTTGTACAAAGAAGTGAATGATTGCACACACATATGCATGCTTGCAAACACACACACAAATTACTCTAGCAGATTTTAGGCAGCCCTCACCACTGTGGATGCGCAGGTGTTCTTTCAGGTGGTGTTTGTACTTGAAGGCTTTGCCACATTCAGTGCATTTAAACTTTCGATTCCCTCCTCCACCTGACTGAGTAACATGCCGCTAAAGAATGTAAGAGAGAATGCGTTATACTTGGGTGAACAATACTGCTGTCATTTATCTGTAAGTGTAAAATCAAATGAATATGAATATATGCTTGAATTGCTTAATGACAACATTAATTATTACATTTTACAGCTTTTAGTACTTTTCTATAGGTCTTGCATGAGTGATATAAGCCTTGTGAGTTACCCATGTGTTAAATCCAACCATTTTCAGTCTGGATTTCAATCTTTGGCTTTCACAACAATACACAATAGTCTAAAATTGTAACAGCCCCAGAAACCACTTTGAACACTTTAGATTTAACACAGTTAACCAAAATATGCCATTAAATCACACTGCTCGCAAACATTAAAGATTAAGGACAGAATACCTGTTCTCGGCCAGCTTTGTGTGCGGTCATGTGTCTGTCCAGCTGTGTTCGGTAGGCAAAGGTGTAGCTACAGAGAGAGCAGCTGAAGTTGTCCTCGCTCTTCTCGTGTCTGTATTTAATGTGCTCCTTCAGTGAGGTGTAACGCTTGTAGCCACGAGAGCAATACGGACAGGTGAGAAGCTGAGAAAATGAGTCTGGCGTGCCTGAAAGAGAGAGAGAGAAAAGAGAACATATTACAAATGAGTAAAATTCATGTGTGTATTTATCATAATTTTCTAACCCTCACTCTTTTATCTTTTTCTTCTTTTTGTTTCTTCAAAATTATATATTTATATATTAAAATATGTTCTCTATCAGTAGCTGCAAATATCTGGAAATTTGCATACAATTATTTACTACGTTGTTCAAATATGTCTGAAGAGGTGTGCAAGTAAACTGATGTAATAGAAAGGAATCCAGTTGCATGGATTTCTGGCATAGATCATTTATCTGTGCAGTGTGTGTGTATAGACATGGATCAATGCACTGACGAATGAGCATATGAGAGTTAGGGAAGATCTTTAATGTGTGACACTTCCCATTCTGAAATATCTCCAGCATGAAGAGTTAAAGAACAGCAGCCAAAATGAAAAGAACAAGGATTGGCAGCTAGGTAAGGCAAATAATTACATGGATGAACAATGGATTCCATAAAAAAAGAAACAATATGCTGGTGAAGCCTGTTACATTTTAACAAAATAATAAAGCCACGGATTCCAAATCTTTGTTACTTGAGTGCAGGGCAATCTGGTAAATTAAACTAATATAGTATAATTTATTAAGACATTAATATGTTTAATTGCAATGCCATTATGCTGCATTCAAATTCGGATACACCACTGTCTTTATATTTCTCAAACCAAATGTCTAAATTTAAGGAAAGATTTTTATAGTTTTAACCATCATTAACATATCTTGGTCAAAATGATCAAATGTCAAATGGAAAAATTAGCAGAAAACACCTGGACGGGTTCCTGTCTAGCTCTCACACAGGTAACATATTACCTGTTAACAGGTAACCTATTAAACTTCTCCCTCCGGTCAGGTGAAACGTTCTCTCACACACAAACACAGCAACAGGGACGTGAGAAAGTAGCTCAGGTATGGGAGATTTGCACAGGTGTTGCAGGTGTAACAAAAATCATTTCAGACTCATTAGTGGTCTATGGTCAATGAGAAGTGTGGCTATTGTGTCTGTCTGAGATTTGAAAGACATGTACAATACAGTTTAAGTAAAACGTATGTGAACCCTCCTGCATAAATTGGTTATACAATTTGATGGAACAACAATAGATCAACAAAAATAGATTGATTACACATAAGTAAAAAGAGATTTTGAATTTGTTATTCACAAGAAGCAATCTCTGCTGTCACACATGCTTTAAAAACATCTCCCAAACCAATGGCAAATCTAAGTTCGTATTACTTGAATTTCACACACTTGCTCCTGCATCTGTATTTGTGTTCATCACGAGTGATATTTACAATGTGCGTGATGCGTGTATGCGTGTACCATTTTCATCATGTCCACTGGTTTCTGGTGTGCCCTGACGCGGTTCGTCGTCTGGAGCCTCGGGGTAGATGACGGCCGTGTCTCCTTGCTGGAGCATCTCCTCAACCAAAGCATCTCTGCTCCTCTCATCCTCGTCTGACACGCACTCCTCTTTCACTGCAACACATGCAAATACACACTTACGCACTGCTGTGTCTGTGGACAGAGTAAACACTTGTATGATATGGCCCAGTGCACGATAAAAATATGAAGGATGAATAATTTGAATCAGAGCAACAGCCAAAATACTTAGTGGTGACTCACTATTAAACAGTACATTAGCTAAATACTTAGTGGAGTTTGAGTGGATATGAGCTTTAGATACATAGCTTCATGTACGTGACTATGTACACCCACAAAAACACATATTAGTCCTCGAATGCACATTTACCTATTAAAAGCAAATGAAAAAGTAATGACTCTGGTGCAGCTAATTCAATTTCGGGCTTAATGCACAATCTGAGCTCAACGTCCCCATTAAATGAGCTTCTTTAATTTGAGAAATGTACTCTCATTCTCTTTTGCTCACAAACGAAAGATTGGTTCAACTAACGATTGCAAATGAACAAGCGAAGGCTTCGGGAGAAACTGAGCCCCCGGGCGGCACACTGTTCTGTGCCTTAGCTATGCGCTCTCTCATGCGTATACTGAAAATGAGTCCGCAATGTCAGCAATTACAACTAATGGCATTTGCTAGCGAGTCAAAACAACATTCGGAAACACCTGAGGACATTTGTGCATTTGTGTGTCGGAACGATTTAAGAGATCCTGCAATATGTGAGGGAGAAAAACTAAATGAAGAAGGCTTTTTTTTTTTGTTTATGTCAGTGTTCTTTTGCTTGTTCTCACTCTGTTTTTCAGCAGCTCTTTCTGTAGTGCACTCTACCCTTGTCAGCAGTGATGTCTCCATAAGGGACGCTGATTCACACAGACACTGTTTATTTGTCTGACAAGTAGGATTTTCTCACCACGGTATAGAAGGACGTCCTTGGTTCTATACAAAGAAGACATATCCTGTCATTGTTATTTTTTATTTTTTTTATTTTACAGTTATTTATTATTATATAAATGTATATTAAATTGACAATATTTATTATTATTATCAGTTCATTTAATAATTTATTTTTTATTGTTAACATTTAAATGTTTATTATTTTAATAATATATATTTTTTAATTATAAATATAATTAATTATTCATTTTATTCCATTTTACTCTGACTGCAATGGCATGACTTTAGTTTACGTTAATCTACAGAAGTAGAAACATTTATTCATTTATTGCATGTATCCAACATTTGTAAATCTATAAATAAATCTAAAAACATTTTAAATTGTTAATATCTTGCAGTGTTATTGTTCGCTCATAATTTTTTTGTTATTTTAGTCTCATCTTGGTTATCGTTGATAAAATCATACCCTAACTATTTGTCCGAAATTTTGCAGCTAGACTAAATTTTTTGGCACTAGAATAAAAGAGTTACAGAACACTACGCAAATGTTATAGATTCATCCGCATATTCATTTAAACTATGCTCTTGACATTTGCAGACAGAAAAACCTTGAACACACTGAAAAAGATAAACTCTATCATGATCTCAAGTGATTTCAATGGCAAATGTTTCAGTAGGTCCCTCCCAAACGTTCCTGAGAGGTTTAAATCGTGTTGAAATCTGGGTGTGAGATGTTCTGCTAGTAAAAAAACATGATTACAAGAGCTCTTGCTCCAAGCTTTGCCAGCCATTACAGCATGCTGTTGTCATGACATCACAACACTACTGTAGCTGTGACAATCTCACATTATAAGTGGGCCAGAGATAGACATGAATGTTAGTGAGGCTGGACGAGTGTCCTTCCTCAT
This sequence comes from Scardinius erythrophthalmus, assembly GCF_964197995.2. Taxonomy (NCBI): domain Eukaryota; kingdom Metazoa; phylum Chordata; class Actinopteri; order Cypriniformes; family Leuciscidae; genus Scardinius; species Scardinius erythrophthalmus. Next base: position 13,604,408 of record NC_138238.1, on the reverse strand, counting down.
TCTACACTCAGATCTTTCACATTACACCATTTCCAAGAAACGTTCACAATCTAGGTTATCTCTTTATTACACCACATTAATAAAAGTCCTGTGACATCTTGTGAGGGACAATATCCCCTCAGGTCATACAATAATAAACTGTTCACAAAGGCAGACAGAGATTATCCTGTGATTGTACAACAAGCTAAAACTAAAACAGAAAAGATATGTGCTGTAGTCTAAGCTCAGTGAAGTAGCTAACACACGTACAGTACAATACATGCACTTATGATTATATATTGACATCCTGACCTTGTGAAACACATTAAGGGTGAAGGTCAGATAAAGTGCATGAGTGGTCTGTGATGGGCTTGGTTTGATTTGAGAATGATGCACTAGTCACATGAGTGTCAAAGCTCATCCAGTTCATAGATTTACTTTAACTTGTGACGGTTAACTTGAGAAACTAAAGGAAAATGTGCATAAAATCTTGTGAGGTACTGTGAACGTAGTTCCAATATCCTAAAAAACCCACTAAACAGTTACGGTTGGTTCTCACCGCAGCTGAATGTGAACCAAATCTGATTTTCTGCTCAAATCTGATTTTTCTGTGAGGTTGTTCATATGACCCTTTTAATGAAGACTGTATCAGATACTGGTTTGAACAGACAACACTCCTAAACTGATACACATAATACACTCTAACCTGGAATGTCCATCAGAAGTAAATAGGTGGAGGTTATGAATTGTAGGCTACATTGATTAATTATAAGGGCAAAGAGATCAAAATGACTCAGAATTGTAATAATGAATATTATATATTACAAAATAATGATAATACTGAATAATTCTGATCTATTTGCCTTGATATATATGTATATAGAGATAGGTCAAAAGTTTGAGGACAGTAAGATTTTGTTTTAAAGAAATTATTCATAAGGATGCATTGAATTGATAAAAAAGTGACAGTATTTTTTTGTTTCATAATGTTACAAAAGGTTTGTAACAGCAAATAAATGTTGTTTGTTTTAACTTTCTATTCATCAAAGAATCTTAAATATTAGGCGGCACACACACACACACATATACAGTATATTTATATTTTTATATATATATATATATATATATATATATATATATATATATATATATATATATATATATATATATATATATGTGACCCTGGATCACAAAACCAGTCACAAGTCGCACGGTTGCTATACTGTGCTATATATATATTGTGGCTATAGCCAAAAATACATTGTATTGGTCAAAATTATTGATTTTTCTTTTATGCCAAAAATCATTAGTCTGTTAAGTAAAGATCATGTTCCATGAAGATATTTAGTAAATTTCCTACCGTAAATATATAAAACATGTATTTTTGTGAGTGAATGCAGCACAATCGTGAACATAAATGGACAACTTTAAAGGCGATTTTCTCAATGTTTTGATTTTTTTTATTCCAGATTTTCAAATAGTTGTATCTCTGCCAAATATAATATATCAATATATCAAAATCATATCATAACAAACCATACATCAATGTAAAGCTTATTTATTCAGCTTTCATGTGGTGTATAAATCTAACTTGACCCATGTGACTGGTTTTTGTGGTCCAGGGTCATATATATATATATATAAATAAATATATATATATATATATATATAACATGAACAGGACACTAGATTCATGTGTGATTCTGATTTTTATTGTGTGCCTCTTAGCGCAGACGAGCATCCAGAACTACATTTCCCAGAATTCACCAGCTTCACTTTTCCTGATTAAAGTTCTGGTGGGATTTCCATTATGAGTAAGGCACTTACAGCACATTCCCCAGTGACCAATTACTCCATCACCATATGCTCAGGCACTTTAAACCCTAGTCAAAAATGAGGTAAGCCCATCCACCATGTTCCTTGTTCCATTATGCTAGGTGCCTATGCACACCACATTACGTAAATGGCTGATTCCTAATGCCTGATCAAAAAAAGTGTGGTTAAATAATATAGTGGTATGACATATAAAATTGGATATGCAGCGTCACTATCCATGCGATAGTAATCATGTATTGGTTTACAGAGTATTTCCCCATAAATGACTGCGAGGGGAGCCTTTTCATCTCAGAGAACATGAGAGCTGACAGTGAGCGAGCGGCCAGTCATCTGATCGTGAAGAATGAAGTGCAGAGAAGTATAGCAAGGACGGAGGGAAAGTAAAAGCGGAGGTTGAGGTAGAGGGGCGCACAAGAATTGCAGCCTTAAAACAAACACAGACAGAGAGACCACAGAGAGTCTGCCGTACTGTCTCTAAACTAGGTGGTACTATAAAATAGAGATCGCTGCCAAGATAAAAAGAAAGAAAAAAGAAAATAATGAAAGGTGTGGGATAGCCTGGAATGGAGAGTGAGAGTTGGACTGATAGTCCTGAACCATTATGGCTAGTGGCTGTTTTATAGCCCGGAGCTCTATGAATGATGGGAAGCTTAGGCAGAGAAGTGTATATAACTCAAACACGACATCTGAGAAAAGAGAACAATGCACATTACATCTCGGCAGACCAATTTCTCTATGTGACACGCTTCCTAATGGCTCGTATATCTGGGCCTCTTTCTGCAGCTGAGCTATTGGCAATGGAGAGGCTAAAGCCATGAAATGAAGGAGAAAAGGTGCAACAGGTGCTTGGATCCTGTGCTGTAACATGTTAAAAGGAAGAACACGCAAAGAATTCTGGGAAAACATTAGAGACTTACAACAACACTTTATTGAAAGAACACTCTACATACAACAAAGAAGCAACAGACGGACAAAGAAAGACTACAAAGAGATGAAGGTGGTATGGAGGTAAAAAGAAACATTCAAGAGAGAGAGAGAGAGAGAGCGAGAGTGTAGTCCCTTTCTCTTAACTCAGGTTTCTGTGAAGTGTTTAATGTTTGGAGAGCTCTGCCAAAAACAATGACTTTCTCCTTCACTGAAGCTTCATCCTGCAGAGAACTGACAGAGAAGCCGGGAGAGAGGAATGAATGAATGAATGGATACTGGCAGAAATTAAAATGACAGAGAACTATGAATTTCTGGAGCAAACCTACAAATACAAAGTGGAGAGAAAATGTACTGAATGAAAAAACTGAACGCGAGGCTGCTGTGCAAGCAGTTGCTCTGGTTATAGCAGCGGTATATTACCTGCCACGATGCCTGCGTCCCGCAACGCTAAACTTAATGCACAATAGCATGCTGGTAGCTCACACACAACAGACTTTGTGTTCACCTTTTCCAGCATAAACAATCCCAACACTGCAGGCAATACATATTAACCCAAGGAGAAATGCCTTTTGTAAAAAGAGAAAAGAGCTCTATTGTATCCCAGTCACCTTCTATCAATATAGATCATTATCCAGATAGAGACAAGATTTCAGCATCACAATAAAAACTAGGTCTACATTTTCTGAAGAAAATACCTGTGCTTGAAAGGCAGCAAAAGAACGGTGTTGAATTTTGTCTCTAAGAGAGATTACAGGTCACATACCCTTAAAATAACGTTTGTGTAAGTGTAATAACGTTAGAAGCTGTTAGTAGCTGACTAGTCAATTTGAAAAGTCAACTAGTTTATCTACAGGATATTCAGAATTTCTGACTAATGAATTCCCATGTTTTTTTCCTAATGTTTTCCCCATGATTCCTTTTATTCTAGTCTTACATTAGCAACATTTCTGTGAAATTTCACTGACTAAAACTTTGTCCATTGCCAGTAATAATGAGGCAGAAGTCACCAAACCAAGCTGCTTTCAGTTAGTCGATGCAGCAAGTTAAATCCGTTGCCAAATCTGTGTAGGAAAATCTTTTGCCTTCACATGAAATTCCAGATGCATGGATTCCTACTGAAATGACTGGATTTTGCTTCCGAAAATGAGCTGAACAACGGTAAATGTGACCGCACCTTAAGAGAGATTAGAGTTCATGTCTCTTTAATAAACCATAAAACCTTGAATGTGATGATGCTGATGATGGTTAACTATTAGCGAAACAACTCACTAGTCAATTTGTAAAGTCAACTAATTTATCTATAGGGTCCCCACATTTTTTGACCAACAAATTCCCATTTCTTTTTCATTTTTTTAGTCTTATGTGATAATAAGATGAATATTTTACCAAAGTCCCTTTCAAGGAAAGTCTGTTCACTCAGAGGCCATATTTGCAATGCCAAGTCCTATCTATTTGAAATGGGGGAATACTGAAATCTCAAAAACTGATTGCCGAACTCACATTTAAATCAACAACAAAATCTGACATGAATTGTCTCATAAATGTTGCTTCTTATGTTCAAATAGTGTTTTTTAAAGCTTATTTTTCAGGCTAAACCAGGCAATGTGCATGTGCAGTCCTAAAGCGAGCATCTCAGGTTTACATGGGAAGTGATTGGCTCTTTCATTTAGAAGGTGGGACGTATTCTGCCATGTAGATAAGTAATCGTCTTTGCATATCTATAGTCTTTGATTTTATTCCCCTGTTAGATTTTCTCAGTATTTATCATATTTTTTATATATGTGTGATGACAGTAAGCTTTTAGACAGTTTACATAGCAAACCCTCACGGAAAAGCACCGCAGCTACAGCCATACACACACATTTCCCAGAATTCAGACAGACGTCTTTGGCTGTTGCATCACGTCTAGCACGTCTAGCACTGTTTTTGGAGCATCCAGTCACAAGCTTTGCCATTTTGAAACAGCATGTCAGTTTAAAAATAGTCTAACTTTTAAAATATGCATCTTAAAACACTGGTGTTCTGTTACATCTAGCTGTTTTTGAACATGTCCTATGATAAACTTGGCTGATCAGGATCAGATGAACCCAAAATGAGACTCAATATACAGAGAGTTCTTGATGACGATATGTCTCAATGAGGCGGGCTTACCATCATCCCATCTGCCGTCCGGGTCGGCGGCCCCATTGGGGTCATCGTCAGGGGCCACGCTGTCACAGTCAGCCCCGTCCAGGAGACTCCCTTCCTCCTCCACAATGTGAAGCTTATCTTCATCATCTGAGTCTGACTGGCCCTCCAGCACATGACTGTAGTTACTCACTGCAGAGACAGAGAAAACACAACACTTAAAGAGAATGCTAACACATGGAGCCTGCAAATGCTTGCAAACCACAAAAGGGTTGATGAAACCCTCAAGATTTGGAAAGACGCAGTTGGTATAAACGACTACAAGATAGAGCCAGACAATATTAAAGAGAGACACAGCAGCTCAGATGAAGCCCATTGTTGAAGCGGGAGAGATGACTGAAGAGATGTAGAGAGATGAAGTGTACTTAAGGGAATAATTCAATTAAATACCAAATAGTAGTGGAGCAGTTCCTGTGTCTTTCAGTGAGCCAATGAAACAAGACAAAGAATCACTCGAGATTGAATCAATAAATCAGAATGGCTTGTGTTAAAACCATTTGTGGCCAAACGGTTCAGTGTGGACATGGCCAGACACTGTAATCATATCATCTCAAACGTGAAATGACGATCAAGGTGCTATAATAGAGAGATCATTTACCATACAACACAAGAAACATGTTTTTTTATTGGAGTGCAATCGGAAAAAAAGGCCTTTTGTAACGTTTAAATGCCTGTTTACTTTTTTGACAAAGAGGAGGGACTGGTTGACCTCCATTTCAGCAGCACAGAAAAAAGAAAGAGAGATCGAGCTAAAACACCATTGATTTTCTGTAACAGGCCAGATGACCTTAATTAGTAATGTATGTGTTTGCATGCTAGGCTAAGTGTGATTTGACATTCTATTAAAACAGCGGATGACGGAGTGGTAAGCTCGCCCAACAAGTTCTCATTCGTTAAAGGTAAGTGCTGGCAGGACAAGGCCTCTAATGGAGCATGCATAAATCAAGAGGAGGTTAGATGCTCAGATTTATAAATTCAGCTAAAAGAAAGACAGTTTCAAACACAGTGACAGGAAAAATCCAGCACTTCTATGTGTTTCGGATGAAGAGTTTGTGGCCACCTGGGGAATCTGTATTACTGTTATTCTGAAAATTGTCATCAATTACTAACCCTTATGTCAGTCTTTCTTTTGAGGAACAAAAGAAATATATTATATATATTATATTTCAAAGAAGAAAGAAAGTCTTTGGAGTAACATGAAGGTAAGTCAATTATGCACGAATTTTTGAGTGATCTATCTCTTTGATTGTTAAAAAAAGCTAATTTTCCAAAACAGATATTTACGCATTAAATGTACATGACACAAACGACTGGGAGTAATTATCAAGGTAATATATGTGAATCATTGTTGACCATGCACAGCAGGTGTGTATTTTTTGCAGGGAAAGAAATAGGTGTGTAGAAGAGCCTTCTTCTCCATCCTCCTCCTCTCTCTCTCTCTCTCTCTCTCTCCATTTCTCTCGCCGTTCTCGCTCTCTGTCATTCTTCTTTTCCACTCATCTAAGTACCTCTCTCTGGCCAAATCAATTTTCCTTTGAGAGGAGCAAAGTCAGCAGAGGGGCTGGCCGTAGATTCTCTCTCTCACACACACACACACACGCACGCACATGCACACACACACACACACACACACACACACACACACACACACACACACACACACACACACACACACACACAATATCTCTTCTACCGGGCTTATCTGGCACATTTACATTCAGCTGATTTTGTGCTTTTTGTTGCACTCTTTAACCAACTCTCTCTCTCTCTCTCTCTCTCTCTCTCTCTCTCTCTCTCTCTCTCTCTCTCTCTCTCTCTCTCTCTCTCTTCCTCTCACACTCTCAATCTTCTTTTATTTCTCTGGCCTGTACTTTCATTCTCCACCTGTTCTGGGCATGTACAAACCTCTTAACCTCTTTCTTTCTCTCAATCTCACACTCCATCTTTGGTTTTAAGGTCATGGATCACAGCAAAGACCTGTGGCATGTCTATGTATGTAACTGAAAGTAGAGTCTCGACATGTGCCGTGATTGAAAACTGCTGTCTATAGCGAAATGAAAAGAAAAAAAATCACAATCATAAAGATAGTCCCATCGCTCACTAGCCACAAGTTCTGTCAAACCTATCCGAGTGATGCACGGATCACCACAACAGTCAATTCGGTGTACTGTGAAGGAGATGCTACCAATCCCATCAGGCTGTTCAGCCAAGGGAAGCAAACGGTGTGGCTAGTCAGCAGAAGACAGAAGTAAAGGGACAGCAGAGAGTGTGTGAGCTCACTGTGAATGATCCGTGACAAACAGCCACGAGCCTTGTTCCGCCGTTCCACATGAGAGATTTCATTACAGCCTTCAGGAGGTACACACAGGAAAAGTGACTAAACAAACGGTTTACCGAGAAAGGAATAGCTCACATTATGCTGGAGCTGTAAACTAAAACGGTGTGAAGGCACGGGAAGAACAAACTGTCCTAAATAAAAAAACACATAAAAGACAGCATAAAACATTCAACATCTGTACCTTAAGTAGAGAGGTTAGAGGTCAGAGTATTTTTGATCAAATAAATGCAGCCTTGGTGAGCATAAGAGACTTCTTTCAAAACTTGTAGTGTATATGGATTGTACACATTAAAATATACAACTGCCATAATATTTTAGGAAGAAGGTTCCTCACAAGGTGATATACATATTTTTCAAAACCCTGTAATAGGGAAAAAACAGGAAATGATGATGGAAAGGGATACTGAACTACAGCTCATAGTATTTTTAGCATGTGCGCTAACCACCAGGCCAAGGCTCTACTCAGTTATGTAAATGCTTGCTAAATGTACTTCCTACAGTATTTCTCAATATATCACATACACTTGTCCAAATACAAACATTGACATTCCACCGAAACATTCAATGGTCTTTGCATGTGTTGCCGGCATGCACAGCACTATGAATATGTCAAGTCAGCCTATGAAACCATTAGCCTAATGAGTCTACATTCCTACAGGTCAATCAGTTTTCCAGCTAGGCCTCAACTATGGATTTTACAATCAACCTAGTGAGGTGATATGTTGACTGGGCAAAAACTGGACTCCAATCTGCTACTCTGTAGGCTACCTGCATGATAAAGCCTGTATTCCCAGAACTCCAGGTGATTCTCCGAAGCAAACATGTTTGAGACCACTTAATAGGACACTGCAGTGATATCTGTCAAGGCACACAGATAAATGCCTATTAAAGAGTTCCCTAAATGAGTACACATACACAACCCGAATCACCTGGGTAGAGGTCAACTGCTTGTTAGCAGTACAGTACATCAAAAATAGAAACTTTAAATAATGAATTGAACTTTCTTCTTTCTAAACTTCAGCTCAGATAAAAGACAGATGAGACTTTGAGGCAGACAAGAGTTATTGATTTGTCATTTAGGAAGGTGAGCTGCAGGTTTCCCATGAGTCTTTGCCACTTACAACATTCTCATCTGCTACTTGCCCTCTCAATCTCTATGTAGAGGTTATTCAAGCACAAGCATGGCGTGATTTACACAAATAAGACATGTTGCTGGTTCAAAATTAACAAATCTAGCCATTAATATTATTAATATTAATATCTAAAAACAAAAATCTGTCATTTTAAATGATACAAATGAATTTAGGCATCAAATATTATAATGTACAGTATGAAAATGGATATACATTTTTTATATTTGCAAATTATTACATTTTACAGTGTTACTAAATTCAAATGGTTTTAAAGATTAACTTTAAGGTAGCGTAAGATGAGTGCAAAGGTAATCTAAATGTAAAAATGGGATATTTTATATATATATATCTTACCAACCCCACATTTAGGATGGTATTTATACTATAACAACCGATACTGATCTCTAAAATCTAACAACGATATGGTACATGAATGAAAACATAAATTATCTGACCTTTGTATAGTTTGCCACTCTGAGAAGATACATAGAATTAGCCAGTAAGAATCAAATGTGCTAAGAGAACAAACAGTGCGTTAAATCTTTCAGGAGTGTCTCTCTCCTGGAACACTCTCTGCAGAGCATATTAATCATTGTGGCCTGTGGTGTAAGAAAATAATCACTGGGGCACACTGATACCTTGGTCAGGATTCTGTTCATGGGATTTATCACCAATGAAGGGATCTTGAGGGGGGCACAAGAGCAGTAAATTACAGCATGCTTTCCTCTTCACAGCAACAGCCACGTTTACCTCCCAAAGTCCTGAGCTTTGTATGGAAAGTAACTTGTTGTATACCTGTAAGTCTGCCCGAACCAACATATGACAACATGAGCTGGATGATCTCTACAAAAAAAAAAAAAAACCTTAATGGCCTATAATTGAGTTTCCATTGCAAACACAGTTGCCTTTAGGGCTTATGAACGTGTTTTTTTTTCCAAAGCTATCTTTGCGGCGGGAGAATGGCTGTTTGTTTTAGAAGGAGGCTACAGTAAGAATGGATAGCTGGGTTTTTTCACTCGTTTGTTCGTCCAGGAGTGAGAGAGCTTCTAGTTCGCTCCTCCAACCCCGGTAAGAGAAGCTATGCGTGGAATGTCCAATCATAACACTCTCCCTCAGTGGCTGGACCATAACGACAGATCGCTGTGTCGGCTTTTTTTTTTTTTTTTAAACCTTCATTACAACAGGAACATACTGCACTGTTGCTTTTCAACTGCAAAGACTAATTAGTGGTGCATGTTACTGTTGCTCACATAGCTTTAGCGATTTAAACAAACCTACAAGTATTAAACTTTGGTGCGCAACTACTAGAACTTGAATGATTCCTCAAATCATCATTTTGATGAGGATAGGTGTGCTGTTACCTTGTTTGATTTGACAGACAATAGCTGGGTTTCCACCCAAACATGAAGCGAATATTTTCAAAGTTTGGAGAAGAAAAAAAAAAGAAGAAAATTATGTGAATTTCCATCAAGTTGTTCGAGCGGATGACTGTGGTATTGGTAACTTAGTAACCAACAGTAAATAAAACACCATAAGCGGAAACAGCCGGTTAATCACATGGGTTTAATGTTTGCTACATCAGAATTTATTCAACAAATGCGTTTCCATCTCCCATTATTTAACTCTTTTTCTCACAAGTCAAAAACCACATCAAGCGAGCGTAAACATTTTTTTGCGAATTACGGGATTTTTTTTTTTTTTTTCATGTGGTGTTTCCATCAATCGTTTCTGATGCGATACTTCAAAATGTGCATAAAAACAGGGTGATGGAAAAAATCCCATTTATGTACTGAGATCTGATTTGGGGCAAAAAGCAACCCACTAGAACCCACCCAGAACACCCTTGCAACACTTTAACACCCAACCAAGAACACTCTAACAACCTCATGCTACCACAGAGAACACACTTGCAATGCCTGAGCAGTGAGCCCCAACCAAGAACACCCTAGCAACTGCATAGCAATGCCTTAGGAACCACCTAGAACATCCTAGCAACCCCATAGCACCTTAGGAAGGCCTTAGCACCACCAAGAACAGTCACCGTGATTTTGCCAAGTAAGACAAGTCCCTGGATCAACATATGTTGTTGACCCTGGAACAACAATGCTATCTGAAAATTTAGTGCTAACCCTTTCCCTACCCCTAATAGGTGAATAACACAGATGTAGAAGCACCTAACCCTGGTTGTTAGCCTAAACTTGACAAACTTTTAACTTGTCCCTCAAATCTGATTGGTTGATTGAAATGTTGTTCCAGGATCAGTTCAGTGTTGATTCAGTTCCATTGTAAAGATCATCCATTACTAAATCAGTTAATTTCATCTATGAAGCAGTTCTGTAGAAACAGTTATGTCGTCGTCCAGCTCATTGCAGTTCAGCATAGTCAGATCAATAATATTGTTGAATATTAAGTGTCCCCAGCTAAGCAAGCCAGAGGCAACAGTGGCAAGGAACCCAAACTTTATCATGTGACAGAATGGAGAAAAAAACCTTAGGAGAAACCAGGCTCAGTCGGGGGGGGGGGGGGGGGGGGGGAGTTAGGGGAGGAGGTGGCAGTTCTCCTCTGGCCAACGAATGAACACGGTTTCATTATTATTCAGACAGCATCACAAATCAGAGTTCAGATCGGGATCACAACCACCTAGCAATGCCTGAGCACCCACTGAGTAGACTCTATCAACTGAATAGGAACGTCTTAACTGCATAACATCTTAACTGCATAGTAACAACTTAGCACATACCAAAACACACTAGTAAATGCATAGCAACCCCATAGCAAACACCTAGAGCACCCTAGAATCCACATTGAAAAACTTTAGAAACCTCACTGCGACTGCGCATAGCAACACCTTAGCAACCACTCAGAACTCTTTAAGAACCCCATAGTGGAAAAAATCTAGTTAGCCCTGTACAAGTCATTTTGTAATACGAGAACCTGTGTAGAGGATGATGGGAAATCAAACTTGCTAAGTGAATGGATCCTGATGGATGTTCCTCCTGTCATTAACTGTAACATTTGTAAAGCAGCTCTAATAACTGTACAACGCATAGCTGGATTTGTCATAGTGTGAAGAACGTATCCATACAGCAGCGTTGGAGGAATGAAGACAAACCCTTCGCTACAACTGACCTATATATAAACCAAAGCTTCAATACACACAAACACACACTTTTCTGTTTTTCTTTTTGAAAACTGAAAAATAACAAAGCAGAACTAGAAAAGTGCAGTAAACCCTTCTGGACCATGCATGTTCTGACTGAATGGCAATCCTTTATTACACACAAACTCTTTTTCTTTTTTTCACTGGCAAACACACACAGTGTGTCACAGGCTTCAAACCACATCCCCACCCAGCATTCTTTTCTCTCGCACACACTTTAACCACAACAAGACAGAGCCATTACATCAAACAAAAGCCTGTCACCGCACACATCTCTGTGCGTCTGGGGAGTGTGCAAACCCACTCCAGAGAAAGACTCGGATTCCACATGCGGCCTGTATCATTATGTTTCTGTTCTCCGTTTTCAGAGGCTGGGCTTTAGGCTGCACACTCTGCTCTGGGCTGTAGGGGGCGACCTGTTCCCTAGGAGATGTCATCGAGGCAAAAGAAGCAGATGGGACACAGCATGGCCCCATTTGTAAAGCATTTAGAATTCATGTGATGTGCGTCTCCGTTCCTGATGTCAGAGAGGAAGAGAGATGGGAAAAATATGGATGCACCGATATAAAAATTCTGGCAGAGATAAATAAGCTGATAATTAATTTCATGTCACAGCCTGATAAATTTCTAAAATATCTAAAAATAAAAATGTAAGAAAAATTACTCATATTTTGGCTGTAAATAAATTAAAATCAGTAATGTGAAGGATCAACTACTTAATTTAGTATGGAAAAATATGAAAAATTGTTTGCTTTCTGAAATGAAAAACGAAAAAGTGGAAAGTAGAGTTCAAGGAGTTCCAGGCTAAAATATTTTTTATTTATTTTTGTCAGTCAAATATTTGTCAGAAATATATTACTGTTGCAAATTATAGTTGCACTCTAAAATATAAAAATTGATATTTAGAAAATATTTTAATAATATTTTATAATATTTATATAAATATGATATATTATAAATATATAATAAATAAATAATATATAATAAATACACTAAGTTACAAAACTATTTATGTCTATCTTATGTTTATGTGGTATATGTGCTCTTAACTGGGCAGTGTACTTAAACCACCCTTCAAGTTAGAACTTCAAGACAGAAAAAGTCATCAAAAACAGGTTGAAAGAAGAGTCTAAAATTAAATCTCCAATACTGACTACAAGCTGACTACCAACAGGGTGCATCCCTATGGAAAGAAAATCAAGTCAAAGTGGTATATATTTAAACCTGTTTCCTGCAAGAACACCATGGCACGACCTAGGCTACAGTTGCATTGCAACTTAACTGAAAGTGCATAATATTCACACTCCTACATCTCATTCTCCTTGCTTTCCCATTCTTTCCTTCCCACTTCCTGCCCTCTGGGAGTCAGCACACACATGTCATGAATGGTGGTGGCGCCACTTGTCCTGCTAAGAGCGTCACTTCACAAGTGCATCATTATCCAGCCAATGCTAAAAAGCTAATTAGCCTCGGCAGGCTGTCTATATTCATCGGAGAAGAGTACATGTCAAACACAAACACATTGCTAATGTACACTTCGCTTGACTGCAGGTTCATATGAGTGATAAAAGTGTTAACATTGATGTGCTAAGAGAAGGAATGCATAGCGAGGAATACACGCATGTTAGTGTGTGTGTGTGCTTGAGCAAGGGCGACTTTGAGAATTCATGAGGTGTGTCTGGCCTTCACATGAGAGTATGTGAGTGTATTTTGAGCTAATCTTGCTCAGCGCAACTGGGTTCTTCTAAATAAGGTCAGAGAGCGCGGTCATACCTGCACTATGATAACAGACCACACAGCTTCAGTTCGTCAGCTCTTACTTTAGCATGTTTACGTTTGAGGTAAAACCGACTCCATTCACAGGCATAATACATGTGGTGGACTAATTTAAACTCTATAGTGTCCGAGAGAAAGTTATACCGGTAAGTGTGAGTTTCATGGCAGTGCATTACCTGTTAGTGAAAGCATGGGCGGTATGTTGTGGCACTTGTGTATTATCAGAGCCTGCTCTGTGTCTGTGTCTGTGCAGTGCTAGACTTTGTGTCTGTTCGTGTGTGTGTTTGTGCTTCACCGGTCTGTAGATATAAAGAGGAAACATCTGTTGTGCCTGCTGGGTAGTCAGTCAGTCTTGTACCTGCAGATATGGTTCACTAACCTAAACCTTCCTTCGTATATTTTCACAACCTTCTCTCTCTCTCTCCTCCCACTCGTCCCTCCATCAGATCTGCCTCCTTCTATCCTCACACTCATCTTCATAAGTAGATCAGACAGAGGTTCAGTGCCGCCCATGGTCAGCGTGCCGGATTTAGACGCTAACATAACACTTTGTTTAGGGTGGGAAAGTCCCATCGCCAAGGTAACCCTACCAAAATTAACACAAGAAAGCACCAAACTGTTGTATGAGAACACAGAGACATTACCACACACCTGTGTCAACAGGAAATGGGGATTTCTCTCTCTCCCACTCAAATGCAACAGATGAGATATATACGTTAAATATATATTTATTCTTTCAGTCATCAATCCACAGGCATTTTCTGCATTTGTTTTGGGGGGAAAGTGTGAAGAATTCTGTGAAATGGATTTAAATGGTAAAATGTGATTTAAATGGTTTAAATATGGTTAAATGGGTTACAGACACTATAAGATAAGCACAATAAGTCACAAATGATAAGCTTTAAGTGTCTTTACTGTTTAGCGGTGAGATTTAATAGAAAGCTAATGGAAACTTATTCTTCTCCTGAGAATTTGACTTTCATTTCTTTCTCTTACTGTGCTTTGATTTGCCAACATTTTCAGCCAAATGTTATAGGCCTATAGATTTCAATATAAACATTTCTCATCCAATTCTTTCCAAAACCAAATGATCTGAGTCACAATACTTAAAAAAAAAAAATCTTATTTATATAATTTTTATTTCTCTTAAGCATTAGAATTTTAGGGGGAGAAAACTCTGAAACTAAGTTGATATTTCAATGAAACATAACTGCGAACACATAAACCCCCTGAGCTATAAAATGTTCCTCTGTGTACAAGTTTCCCTGTTTGGTGGTTTTTCCAGAGATGTAATTGTGTCTGCTCACTCTCTTGGACAAAAACACTGTCAAAAAGTTTTAATCTATGAAATAATCAATAAAAAAAACAAGTGAATGAGGCAGTGGTGTCTAGACGAAACATTGAACAGTCTGCCTGACTGACTAACTCAACCAAACTGAACAGACCACATAGATACACTTATTTATGCACACATCCAAACCAATACAGAGAGAGAGAGAGAGAGAGAGAGAGATATTCAGATGCTCTTAAAATGACTAATCGTGTCTGAGTCAGACTGTGTGTGTGTGTGTGTGTGTGTGTGTGTGCGTGTGTGCATGTGTGTGCGTGTGTGTGTGTGTGTGTGTGCGTGTATGCAGGGCATTTCCCAGACAGCACATAAGTTTAGTCAGACAAAAGGACAGAATATTTTGTTATGAAGACAACATAATCATGTTAAAAAAAAACATATTTTAAAAGATAAAGTTCTGATCCTGGATACTGTTTGGCCGAGCAGTTTGTTTCCAGCCATGATGCAGTCTCTTTTCATTATTTATATAGTTTTTTTTTTTTTAAATATTTTAAATTAGCTTTTATTTTTATATTTTTGGTTTTCATTTTAATTTTAGTTCATTTTTTAGTAAGTTTATTCTGTGCTTTAGTCATTTATAAGTTTTTTATTATATTTATCTAAAATGTTATTTTAGTTTTAAATGTAATAATTTTAGTACTTCAATTTAAACTCATTTCCGTTAGTTGCCAAGTTAACATTTCCAATATTCATTTACATTTTTTAAGTTTAAAATTTATATTAAATTTTATTTCAGCTTTATTTCAATGACCAAAAATTTAAGTGGTTTTAGTTTTAGTTAATGATAACAACACTGTTGTGATAGGCTACAGCACAAAATATAATAATGATGACATCAGTCAAATACAGCATTTTGATTGGCTGGTGCTTTTCTCTCTCAATTGCTGATTCTAATGCAGCACATCTAGGCTGAAAACACCTTAAACCGGATTAAACTGGTCTGTGGTCCAGACAGACAGGACGCCCAGTCACAGTCTCAGCTGTTGGATTGTGGGAACAGGTGAAGTCTGCAGCAAGGATGACTATTCTTGTTAATGGGGCGCTGGGGATGGGGGAGGGGGAACAGATAAACGGTCCCTCTTTTTCCGACCTAAAATATTCAAAATGACATTATTCAGCGGCATTTGATCTGCGAGAGATTGGGCTGTGAGTAGATACAGCGGTTAAGAAAAAACTGTTAACGACTTGAAAAGACAACGCATCGCTGTCAAAGTCCATATTCATCTGGACGGAGAGTTTGCCCGAGGCAGATCCTGTCACACATGGTCAGAGAAAAGAAGACTGAGAGAGAGGGGGCAGCTCAGACGCTTGTATTTAAAGGTCAGGTCTCATAAAGCTGATCATTCAGACAGCCTGACACTTTCAGAGGTGAAGAGATGCCACAGGCGTACACACACACATATTCACAACACTCTCACTGGAGGCAGAGGGATGAGTCAACAAAACAACCCGAGAAACTCTCCCACGTCACACTCAGAAAAAGCACAGATCTGCAGATTTAACTCTCAGTTTGCTTCACAAACCCGTGCAACTCAATCTCTGGTGACTGTAAAGACACAGACAGATATGGGTTTTCATATAATGCCGAAATAAACGTAATACAATGCAAGCGAGACATACAGAAAATAATGAAGTGAAATTAGCACAACAAGTTATCTGTTGGCAAGGAACAATTTTTGACACCGTTATTGGCCGAGGGTATAATTTGAAGATGAACTTTATCATCAACAGCCCAAATCAGATCTTAATAGATTAATCTCAATTTGCTTACTATTAAATTTACACTCCTGAGAAGACTAAGAAAGAAATTAATACTTTTATTCAGCAAGAATACATTGATCAAAAGTGACCAACAAAAAACCTTCATTACAAACGTAATCTAAAAGATTCTTTAAGCTCTGCTATTGTCTGGCCGAGCCCCAGAAGAGTGTCTTGTTCCCGGGCAGTGAGTTGGGGTTGAGGCCCCGTCTCCTGGAGCTCACTGATCCATCCAGTGCTGCTCCATTACACACTACTAAACAGGCAGGACAGCAATCACTTACACAATCACGGGCAGCCGAGATATATCTAACCTAACCAGCCATGAGTGAGTGTGAGTGTGTGTGTGTGTGTGTGTGTGTGTGTGTGTGTGTGTGCTGAGACTCACAGGGAAAAGAGAAAAAAAGTGCCTGGATGGCGGTGTAGTCACTAATTACAAGAAGTGACAAGGATCAGTTGTCCTGTTTTTACTTTGATCGCCGATCACAAGATTTTAACGGCTTCCCTGCAGATACACACACAGAACACTATTTACAGTCAACATGGAAAAACATCCTCAAACCATTTTACTTCACTAATGTGACATACTGTATATGTGGTGCGGGTCTGGCTTTATTCCATCAGCTATAGATTGGATTGGATGAGGCCAGGTGGTTGGGGGCGGAGCAATGTGCATGAAAGATTACAAACACAAACATTTTTCTCTTTGGAATAGCTTGGACAGATGAATAGTGAATAATAAGATCAGGAATGTGTGCAAAGAAAGTAAAGGGTCTTTTACGGTAAAAGAGATCAAATGGCTGACCGGACAGATAGATGATGTCACCAGGGACAGATATATTGACATACTGAAGCTTCTCTTTGTCTGTGACTTGTGTGCGCGTGTGTGTCAGAGAGAAAGAGAAAGATGTACACTGACAGAAACCAATGTGCACACTGACAAATCGCTCAATGTAAAACAACACAGAACTCTAATTTCCTCTCACCTTTATTAATGGGATCTCTGACCTAGACAAGTGCGGACACACAAAACGTTCATTATTTGCTTTAATACGACACAGAGCTTAAATGTTGTTCTATAGAAATATAAGAGCATTTGAGAGGAGCATTTGTATTGAACTGTCCACATTTCCACTGACCTAATTCTATTAGTCAATGTGACCCCGAACACAACCTTTCCTGTGATAGTTCCCAACACACACAAACACATGCACACAAGACACTTTAAAAAGATAGTGTAGTGAATTTTTAAAACAAGTTAAACATTTGTGAGCGTTTGTCCTTTAAACTTTGCGAATCCTTTGACACTTCAGGAAACTCACATATGCAGCTTTTAATAAACACAATGGGAGGGTGTGACGCAATGCTGTGCAGAGACGTGTGTGTGTTTAGTGATAGACGGTGTTGTCCCTGATTCCCACTTAAGTGCAACTTTAGGGGGAAAAGCAAAAGAAAGGAGAGGAAAGGAGAGGACTGTACGCTTTGAAGCAGACCCAAAGGCAGTTTTGGTTTTGTTGCCACACTTTAAAGATAAAACAAACAGAAACATCTGTAAACCCTTTTTAGTCTTGTTTTCTATTATACAACACTTAGTTTCGGTCCTCTAATCTGATTGGCTGAGAGGTGATCCAAAAGTGATGATATTTAGTATAACAGCACGTTTCACTGCAGGATTTGTCAGCAATACAAAACTGTTAATCTCGTTTTGACTTCGTTCTGAACAATTTTTGTTGGCGGAGCGAAAATGCTCACAATAACTCTACATATTGGGTCTTCTCTGATCTTCTAGTTAAATGCCTAAACTATAGACAATCACTGCTTTATATTTAGAAAACAGGAACTCAAGGCACTACGTAATAATGGTGATACATTTTGGCGAAATTCACGTCTTTTGGCGAAATTCGTAATTAAAAGTTGAAATTTACAGGGACTCACTTGACCGTTGTGACTGTCATCAGCAACTTCTACAAATCATATATCATATATGATGAGAAAAAAACAAGGTCTAGAGACATACAAGGAAAAAAACAAGGTTTTCGAGATGCTACAAAAGACGCAAGAAGTATAAGGGTCAAAGACTTCCGGGACATGCTTACGTAGAAATCAATGGGAAAGCAGAGCAAATGAAAAAAATTACATCCCCAAGTCAAAATTTTCTAGTGACTGGTTACATCTAAATTGTTCAATTAGTCTGACGTATTATTTCTCATTGAGCCAATGTTAACAGACTATTGCAACAAGAATTGCACTTGGGCCAATTTAAAAATTTACATGTGATCAGTCACTAGAAAATTTTGACTTGGAGAGGCTAGAATTTTTTTACAGTGTAATTAACACTTAGCCTAGTTCCTCAATATTTTTTTAGAGGTGCATTAATATTGTGATTAAGAGACCAACAACAATTCATTTTAGTGTTGTGAAAACTGCAACCAAAAATAAAAAAAAATGATTTTAAGGATGTGAACAGCTTAGAGAAAATTCTCTAAGTCATCATTTCATAATTACAGTAATTCCAATGAGACGTGAATGCAGCACAAATCTATAAACACTGTCTAAAACCAGAGTCAGAAACAGTGTAACAAAGCATGAGTTCTTCATCAGCACCCGGAACATCATCAATAAAGAGTTCAAAGAGACGCATCGTTTGCTTTTTAATTATTTGATGAAATGAAAAGAAATCAGGAAGCGTGTGTATATGCAGATGAGTGGCGTGGTGTTGTGGACATGTTATTTGTCAGGAATGTGAAGCACACTCTTACTCTCATTGGGCTAATGGCATTTGATTTTTGTAGCTAGGCAACACTCCCATGCGTGACATTTACCTGCCAGACCAAATAACCAAATACAAAACATTCACATACACACGCATTAACACATGCAGATGTGCACAAAAGCAAGAGGAAAACATGCAGAATGGTCTTTGTTCATTCAAGACATTGTTGATCTGCATGATAGTCTTCGTTATCGGTGTAGCAAGCAGACCACAGAGTGTGCGAAAATACACGATCATCTGCTGATCTTCATCGCACGCCTCCACACACACACCCACACACTAATGACACCACATACACAACAACCAGTGGTCAAATAGGCTAATCGCTCTCTAAAACGATCACATGCGTTAATGCTTTCACTCTCTCACACAATTAGAGTGGAATAATAGTACCAAAAACACCGGAGCTTTAAACATCCTCTTAATCTGAGACAAACAAACAGCACGTCAGATAAACAACAGAGATTAGAGATTACAATCATCTGATTGCCGTCCCTGTCCACCACCCCCACCCCACCCACCCCCAGCCCCCACACACACACACACACACACACACACACACACACACACACACACTCACCTGTGGGTTTGCAGCAACAATCAGGCACAGTCTGTGAGTGTAATGATTATTACTCAAAGACATGATCTCTGGACTATAGGCCGGCATTATAAGCATGTGCTCTAAGCCATAACGAGTGTGTGTGTGTGTGTGTGTGTGTGTGTGTGTGTGTGTGTGTGTGTGTGTGTGTGTGTGTGTGAGTGAGAGAGAGAGAGAGAGAGAGAGAGAGAGAGAGAGAGAGAGAGAGAGAGAGAGAGAGAGAGAGAGAGAGAGAGAGAGAGAGAGAGAGAGAGAGAGAGAGAGAGCTTTACGACAAGGCTTAAATGCTCTACTGCACAGGGCTTGGGGGAAAAGTTGCCCCTCCTGGCACCCTCTTTTGACCCCTAATTCTCTTTTTAGACACAAAGTGAGCATAATCAACCCAGGCATTCAGTTAACACAGTATTTCTCTCTGATTTTCCCATAAACATATTAGTGGCCCCAAACACTTCCATCTATACAGGACCGATGCAACACATTTCTCTGAATGTGAAACTGCTACTCGATCGATGTGACAATAACAGCCAATTAGAAAATATTTTATGTTTAATGGATAGTTGGAGTGGACATGTGGAGTGGGCGAGGCTACTAACAAATTTTTCTGTTGCCTGTCACTTATTACGGCTAGGTAAGACAAAAAAAAACTCAAAACATGGTGCTATAACACACTTTCAAATATATGAATGTCATTGCATTACAAAGATATCATCAAAACAGCATGTATTTTAATGAAAAAACAACTCAAGTGCACTTTAGCGGAACATATTGAATGATTCACTGAACTTAACAAAATGTTTATTCCGTTAAGATACCTGAGTGAACTTGAGGCGAACTCGAAATCACCAGAAAACACCAGCTGGTTAAAAGTGGTTTAGAAAAGTGAAGTTAATTCTCTGGAAAGTTCTAGCATTACTTATTTGCACAACCCAGTTAACCCATATTTGTTACGAAATGCGATGAAATTCATACATTTTTAAATGCAGGTAAAAACTATTGAGGCCACTGTATAGACTCAAACATGTACCAAAACACAAAAACAGAAGTTAAGACATACAAAAAAAAAAAACACGTTCTGGACATGTACACGTTCTGGACACGTTCTATGCGTGTGATTTGTTCATTCAGCTCAGGGCCTGAATTTCATTTTGGAAAATGGGGGGGAAATCCCCCCTTAGGTGATTCTTATGGGGGGGAATTTTTAATTTGAGGGGGGAGTTTAGACTTTTTTTTTAATTACATTTATCTCGCCTAAATGTATGCTTAGCCTACTCATTGCATTTTTACAATGGGGTCATTTTGTTCTTAAGAATTTACACAACTCAAGGAAGCTTGATTTCAATCTTTGAATTAAATTGAAAAAAGTAGCACAAATAAATACAATAGAATAAAGATATCAATAAAGAGAAATAAAGAGAAAAGTTTTTGCTTAGGTCTAAAACTAGTAGGCTATTCAGAAATACTACAGAGACTGAATAAAGTAGCCTAATCAAATGTAAAATAACACTGGGTAGTATTTTAGTCCTGACTAAATTAAATTCATAGGCTATTAATCCTGATTCCTTAAAATGAAAGCTATGTTTTGTTGTTTTGACAAACAAATTAATGACAGACACATATGGCTGCTGTCCCTTTAAGAGCTAGTGCACGGATCCTGTTTTCATTATACGGTCACGTGCGATTTATGCTTATTTAAGACATAACCGACTGTGTTTAGATTAGAGGATACTCTCCAAGACCGAAATTGACATCATTTTCTTATGTTTTTGACTGTTAAAGCGATTTATAATCCACGAAAAATAACTTTTGTTACCCGCGAGCTGTTTGTGAGGCTGCTTTACTCTATGTATGTGTGCAGAGAAAAAAGCATCTCTCAGACAGCGCGCAAGTACCGAAGAGTTTAAAATCGCGTGACTGTTTAAACTGGTGAGACTTGAAAAGACGTGCAAATGGTAAACTTTAGTTACTCGTGATGCAATGCTGGCCCGATCGACTCCCGAAACGCGAGAGTGTATTTCCGCCGCCTGCTGCGCGCTTAACGATTGCATTGTGCAACCCATTTTGAGAGACGCGAGATAGAAGACGCAGCGCCGCTGAATCACTCACGCTGTTTGTGAAATTGCGTCTCGCAGACAGTTTTAAAATGACTGATTTGATTTTCCATCTGCGTGGATTAATTTACTAATACAACCTGAACCTACATGCTAAAGTGAATCAATGTTTGCGGGAATTTCCCGCATTATAAATGGGAGACCTGCGGGAATGATAAAAAATATGCGCAATACCCGCAATCCCGCACCGAAATTCAAGCCCTGCAGCTGAATCTGTTCCACAATGGTCTCCACTGCCAGGGCCACGTCACTCTAGAACTGTTGCTTTGACGCCTTTTCCTGTGCCATTTTACAGTCCTTCCCCTTCCTTTTTCTATCTTTAACAACGTCTTTTCCTCACTTAAAAAGAAATCAAACATAATCTGAACGGATGGAAGTTATCAGAACACACACTAGAGCGCTACAGTATGTGTGTGTAAACCAGGTGTGCTCCAGACCTCTCCTCAATCCTCCCTGCGTCTGGATCTCATCCTCCTCTTATATCTCCAGACAGCTTTATTAAGTCAGCACAGAATCCACGATAAAGAAAAACTGTGATGTCTCTGAGCTTGCAGGAATATCTGGTGCTACTAGATGATTTATAATAAGTCAGTACCCGTAAATCCCCCTGACTTCTAATTATGGCTTTGTCTCAAAACCTGCTGCGCTGCCTATCTAGGCAGAATGGGTATGTTTTCAGAGACAGCCTGTACATCATCTTAAGCTGTTGGTATCATGAGAAGTTTCAGTGATTTGTCCCCGTAACGGCGAGTTTGAATTTGAGTTCAACTGGCGCTAATGACCCCGGTCAATCCTTCACCTGCGATTTCCCGTGACATGGTGACAAAAAAACGACATATTTCCCCTAAGTGAAAAGACTGAAAGGGATGTTTTACTGGGAAAAAAGAAGAATGCATAGTGTTTGTGCTGGAGGGCATATCCTCCAGGTCTAGGAAGAGGAATAAAAAGAAAAGGAGAAGTGAAAAAAGTAGAGAGCTTGTTGACATTGGGCCCATATTTAACCGCCTACACACCAGCCTGTGCTTTGATGTAGCAGGAGAAATTAAAAAAGGGTGGAAAAGAGAACTGAAAGAGAGCAAAAGAAAGGAGCAAGAAAAAGAACAGAGAGACAAGGAAAGAAAAACACACCAAAGTCATCAACGTCTCAGTTTCAAAGTGAGAGAGAGAGAGAGAGAGAGAGAGGAGAGAGAGCAAGGTCAGGCTACAATATTAGTAACTAGGCTGAGCATCTCATGCAAGGAGATATCTTAGGCTTTTAGCATTGGGAGATGTGGTGTTTGCTAAGCATCACTATTGCTCATACTTAGGGTTTCTTTCAAATCATGTAAGATCATGTAAACGCCTTAAACTGAGGTCTTTTTCCAGGTAAACAAACTGTTTAAGAACAAAAATCGCATGCGCGTGTCTTTTTGGACTGGAGGGGGAAAAAACGAGGAAAAGAAAAAACATTAAAATCGTTGTTTTTATAATAAGCTGATTTTTGATCGCAATCATTTATACCTCAAATCATGCAGCTTGATGAAAAGTGCTCTATTACATTTTTTAAGCGATCAGACTTGTGTAGTGGATGATAAAACAGGTCAAAAACTTAATATAATACTAGAACGATAGAGACATTAGCGGCAGCCAACCAACTATCCATATTACCTTACAAATGTCCTAGCCATTTTTCATCATACTTCATACTATACTATATGCCTCAACTGCAATACATACAAAAACAACTCCATTATACTATAGTTGCATACACTACCATTCAAAATTACTTTCAGCAAGGACACATTAAATTGCTCAAAAGTGACAGAAAAGACATTTATAATGCTACATTCCTATTTCAAATAAATAGTATGAACTTCCTATTCATAAAAAAAAAATCTCTTTTCAGCATCTATAGTAATAAGTAACTTTCTTTAGCAAATTAGAATGATTTCTGAAGGATCACGTGACACTGGAGACTGGAGTAACAGCTGCTGAAAATTCAGCTTGGCCATCAAATAATTAAATTACTTTTATTAAAATAGGAGTGATTTTAAATTGTAATAATATTTATTTCACAACATAACTGTATTTTATTACAACATTTTACTATATTTTTGATTAATAGCCTAAATGCAGTCTTGGTGAGCATAAGAGACTTCTTTCAAAAACATAAAAAAAAAAAAAACGTACTGACCCCCAAATTTTGAACACTACTGTAAAGTGTCACACATTCATTAGAGAAATGCTATTCTAACTTGTAAAATCACATTATCTGTTTTCTAAGCAAAGAATTTGCCTCAGGTTGAGATTAGCATGAAATGTTGTTTCAAGCAGTGAACACGTGTTATTTTTCTGAGCACCAGATACAGAGGAAGAGAACAGAGAATCCAATGTCTGACTTTATTTAGCTCAACTTTCCATCACACCGTCCCTCTCACTCACACGCAGCTCATACTATCCACATCCTCTCTTCTCGTGACACTGCCACAATGGCCGAATTCCCACCAGCCCTTATCAGAGGTAATGTACTTCCTGGGTCGTGACCTTGGCAGGAAAAACCTCAACTTCCTGTTGAACTCGCCGCGACCCGATACGCTGTTTCTTGAGTTTTCCATGACGTGATGTTCCCCAGCCGTTCAAAAGAGTGGCGCACTTTCACTCCCCAAACGTTCTCACGATTTACTACTAAAAGGCAGCTTAAATTTGAAGCAAGATTAATCAGGAAAAGGTCCACACTCTCAATCTAAATCTGATAACCAAGCATTTTTAGAAAAATTCAAGTATTTCAAAAAGCTCCATCAGATTATTTTGCAATAACTGAGTTATTCAAGGTTGATCTGTGCAAGTGCTGCAAAAATGTTACATGGCACATACTCTCTTAAGAGCAACTTGTGCAGCTGACAGTTATTCATTTTTAATGAGAGTTAGCGATTTGAGGTGACATGAGTGACAGGAAGGATGCAACAAAGTTGAGCTTAAGTTCAACTTTATGCAAATGTGGCGACTACCAATGGGAGTTCAGACAGTGAGGACTGTGATTTCCAAGCTGATACATTTAGATATAGTATTTAAACAGGAACACTACTTACGGCGACTTGGCGACTTCCAGCATCTCTTTACTCACATCCATTAACTAACACACCAGCTACTTTCGATAATAGCAGTTTATTTTGCTTGAGTGTTTACATTCCACAGTGTCTCAAGTCCTTCGAAACATCAGAAGAAGAGATAGATAATGGACTATTACAACCAGACATACGCACACACACACTCAGTGACTTTTCAGTGAGGTTACATCTATGCAACTGTCAAAGTTACACTTGACATTCAGACTTCAAAGATGTCAATACACACCTGAAGGGATGACAGAATTATGATTGTTGGGTGAACTATCCCTTTAAATTTCTTACACGCAAAGCTTTCAATCCACTTCTATTGTTTTAGACTGTTCTATTGCTTTTTTGAACTGAGCTAATGATATTTTCTATCCCCTAACCTTTCCATAAACCTCAGATTTTCATTAAGACATGTTTGTTTGTTTGTTTATTAAGCTTGGCTGGTCTTCACAAGGCACACACACATGTGGCCTGAAGCTAGATTCATATAAACCATAAAAGCTCTTTCAGGATCTAAATGACCTCAGGACGCTGACTTAATCTGTCTAAACTCAAAATATCTTACTGCCAGCCAACGACAAAAAACGGCCATGGTTCTGTCCTGATTTCCTATTGTAAATCCCAGTGCTAGCATGCCAAAATTCTTTCACTGCTCCATCTGACACATGACAGTCAAACTCAGGATCAGTACGAGCCAGAGGGAGTGAACACAAGCACATGACAATTGCAAAAAGAGAGATAAATGTCAAAAAAGGAACTGCAGAATCATGTCATCAAAAGGAGTGTGTGTGTGTGTGTGTGTGTGTGTGTGTGTGTGTGTGTGTGTGTGTGTGTGTGTGTGTGTGTGTGTGTGTGTGTGTGTGTGTGTGACAAATATGCTAACTCTAGTTTTGAAACAAAACAAAAAAAGAGAAATCACTGTTTGTCATTTTACACTCATATGGGTAACACTTTATTTCAGGGTCCAATTCTCACTATTAACTAGTTGCTTATTAGCATGATTTACTATGATATTGGCTGTTTATTAGTACTTCTAAAGCAAATATTAATGCCTTATTCTGAATGACCATATTCTACATCCCTTAATTCTACCCAATACATAAATTTAACAACTACCTTACTATAAATAAGCAGTAATTAAGAGTTTATTGAGGCAAACGTTGTAGTAAATAGTGAGAATTAGACCCTGATCTAAAGTGTGACCTTTATATGAGTCATTGAGTCAAGGTTTGAATACTTAATTTTTGTCCAATTTAGTTTCATTTTTCACAAGTTTCAATCTATGATTATGTTTGTTCGCAAAATAGTAAAATAAACTGAAAGCTACAGTATGAAAAACTAAACTAAATTGGAATAGAAACTAGTTTCAGAATAGAAACTAAACAACAAAAAAGCTAAACTGAAACTGTAGATAAATGTCAAATGTTTTTAATCTATATAATTAGTTTCAGTTTTAAGTTTGTCAGAATATTTAGTTTTTATACATTTTATAAAAAAAATCTAAACTATTTAAATCTCATGGTGATTCTATTTTTAGTTCTTGAGGCATTGACATGTTTTTAAGTTTAGTTTTTCTTTATTTCAGTTCACAATAATATCCTATGCATCCAATAAATACTATATGGCTATGATACACAAAATCATAAGGACAAAAACATAAAACATAAAAACAAATTAAATATCAAAATGACCCGTGTGGGAGTGACAAACACCTGGTGGGGATTTGGATGAGGAAGACAATGGAAAAGAAACATGAACGCAGAACAAAAGAGGAGAGAGAGTTGGAAAACCCTGTCCACCTCTGAGCCACATGTGCTGAGCGATGATGACCACTTAATCAATAAGGCCCCGTTTCCAAGACAACCCTGATTTCCTGTGCCATGTCCTCAGACACGATGATTGTCTATGATGCCGCCCTGAGTGTGTGGGAGTGCGACCGAGAGTGTGAATGAAAAAAGAGATGAGTACATTTTGAGTAGATGGAAACACACACACACACAGTTTGAAGAGCGTTTGTTTAATTGGAGCAGCGTCTCTCTTTCATTTCCTGTGTCCTCTCCCAGGATGACACACCCTGTGATGATAGGGTGGATGAATGCGTTAGCAGTTAGTCTGCGTTATTTCATACAACGACCTCATTAATCGTGCATGATAACAACCCGGAGATGGCGACAGAAAGGCGATAAAACCCCACTCAGGTACACAAATGCAGCTACGCACGTCTATGAAGGTGCTCTCGTGAATGAGGGAACAGCGAAAGGAAGCACAGCGAGAGGAAGGAAAGACAGGAGAGAGAGAGATTAGGAGAGATAGACGCTAAAGGAAGAGGGATTTATAAATAGGGTTTATCGCTATACTTTTACCTGTTCTTCTCCTCTCTTACAAATCTCTCCCACACACACACATAAAGGCTTAACCTTTGAAACATGCGCTCTCTTTCTCCTGGGCGAACACACACACACACACACACACAGCTGGTCTCTTAAGCCCCTCATTTTTGGGTCAGGAGGTTGTGCTTACTACTTCATGTGGAGCTATTTCAGCCATAACGTAGATGGATTGAGCTGCACTAATCGCAAGGCCGACCCACGGCAGAGGAGCCACGGCAGGGTTACGCAAGGACCCTGTGAGTCTGTTACCATGAAAAAAGACTGAAATATGGTCCACACTGAACATTCACTAGTTGACAATTAAGCAGTTTTGTTCATTACTACAAAGCTCTCTAAAATACTTGATTCTGATAGGTCAATTGCAAGTCAAATGTTTTTGTATAATGGCTGCTAAACTAGATAATTGACCATTGTCCCAGGACACCGATTTCCTATAGCTGTTCTAGCTTTAGTCTCTCTTAATCCGTGATCTCTTTCTTATACATAATGAAATAATTTCAGCTTATATTAACAAATCTGCTTTGCATCAGGGTTCTGAATACACTATTGGGTATCTATTTTGTGATAATGACCAACTGTACATTATCACTTACGCACTGCGTACACGAATACCCACTTTAACAACGGCATTCGCAGTGCACTTAAAGGGTTAGTTCACCCAAAAATGAAAATTATGTCATTAATGACTCACCCTCATGTCGTTCCAAGCCCGTAAGACCTCCGTTCATATTCGGAACACAGTTTAAGATATTTTAGATTTAGTCCGAGAGCTTTCTGTTCCTCAATTGAAAGTCAATGGACGGCATACTGTCCATGTCCAGAAAGGCAGTACAGACATCATCAAAGTAGTCCATGTGACATCAGTGGCTCAATCTTAAGTTTATCAAGCGACGAGAATACTTTTTGTGCGCAAAAAGTAAACAAAAATAACGACTTTATTCCACTATTCATTTCCTTCTCTCTGGGCCTCGAGCTATTTCACGTAGTGTTTTTGCGCAGCGCGTCTGTGTTGTACGTCACACGTAGGCTCACTATTGGCCGACGCTGGTCATGTGTGATGCGTGTGACGTACAACACAGACGCCCTACGCAAAAACACTACGTGAACTTCAGAGAGAAGGAAATGAATAGTGGAATAAAGTCGTTATTTTTGTTTACTTTTTGCGCACAAAAAGTATTCTCGTCGCTTGATAAACTTAAGATTGAGCCACTGATGTCACATGGACTACTTTGATGATGTCTGTATTGCCTTTCTGGACATGGACAGTATGCCGTCCATTGACTTTCAATGGAGGAACAGAAAGCTCTCGGACTAAATCTAAAATATCTTAAACTGTGTTCCGAAGATGAACGGAGGTCTTACGGGCTTGGAACGACATGAGGGTGAGTCATTAATGACATAATTTTCATTTTTGGGTGAACTAACCCTTTAACATACATAATGTGCCCTATTCCCAAGTGAAACAATGTTCAATAGGAAGTAATGCAGTATAGGTGGGATAAGTGGATTTTATGAATCATGATTTGACTGGATCATTTGGTCAGATGGGTTGATAATATAGAAAAATACACATTAGCCTTTTTATATTTTTTATCTTAAATATTTTAAACAAACAGACAAGAAAGTTTAAGCTGAACTGCCAAAGCCGAATTTGCTACCAAAATAAACATTCTATTAATCTAAAAATCCTGAAGAAAAAGTATAAATTTCCACAAAAATATTACTACGCACAATTGGTTTTAACATTTCTTAAGGATCATCTGACACTGACGACTAGAGTAACGGCTGCTGAAAATTCATCTTTGCCATCACGTGCTGCTGATGGTATAAAACATCTGCCCAAACTGAACCCTTCCAAGCCTAAAAAGGTAACAAAATATGCTTTAATTTATTCTTCTGTAATTGTTACTCTAATATCAAGAGAGTTTTATATTATCGCGACAGGTGTAGATCCATCCGTGTTAGATATATACGCGGGTCGCTAAAGACCCGAATATGTAATAATGATTGGCGAAACATTCCCGCATTTAAGGGTTAAAATAGAAAACAAAAAGTTTAAATATGCATATAAAATTTCACAATATTACTGATTTTACTGTTTTACAGAATAACATGCACACTGATGAATCGTGCACGGTCAATCAAACGATCGTTAGCGTAGGCATTTATTTGACAACTTAATATTGATTTCATGTTGTCTTTAAAAAGAACACCTAAAAAAACACAGAGCGATTTTACTGAATCCCATTGCTGTTCCCTAACGTTTCTTGTACATTAGTTCAGATTCTAGTTTTCTGTGGTTTTTGCAGAGTTGTGAGTGTATGTAGTCAACAAGGAACTATTTAGCTCCAGAATGCTCGAGGAGAAGCCCTGATTGAATCAGCATGATTGGAGCTATTATCATGTTTCCTGTGCAGACCATGTGACGGGAGAGACGTGGCTTTTGATGTGAGCCAGTTTGGAAGCCTATGGCTGATGCGAACAAGCATACAGTTATCAAAGCAGGACAAATTGATGCAGATTCCCTCCTGTGTCCTCCATTCCATCTACTGTTATTCAGTGTATACGAATCTATGTGTAATGCAGGGCCTAAAAAAAGTCCAGTGGACAGTGTTTGATGTAAAGGCTTAGCATAAAAGCGTGTTTATGGATGTGAGCGTCTGACCCGGACGTTATCTGGCGAGCCGTACTTGAGTGTAATTGGGGGAGGGGTGGCGTCAGACATACAGAGATCAACCTCAATAGAAAAGATTAACCATGAACTAATCATCCTCTCTCTGTGTGCTTCAGGTGGTCTGTGTATTTGCGTGCACATGTGCGTGTGTATGAGGCAAGCGGCATGCAGCAAAACTCCTGCACTTTTCCGTAATCCTGGTCTCCAAGCGTGAGCCTGCGAGCAGACTAATCCGCCGTATTTACGTATTAATAACCAGCCAGGCCACAAGATCATCATTACACATGGTGTTGTTGTAAGTTAATCTCTCTAAATGGGATGCTTCAGTGCTACATGACTCCATGGGACAACCTGGTGCATGGTTGAAATGCAGAGAGAGGGCCATAAACAAAACATTTAAAAAAAAACAGTTAACTCGTCAGCAAGTCAATAACTGTCAAATGAATACATATATTATTATTAAAAACATTATCATTTCATAAAAAAAAAAAAAATACACACACATATATACATACACTATACATATATGATGTATGTATATGTATATAATATATATCATCATTTATAATATATGTATATATATATGAATTCAAATAAACACAAATTTGCATTAAAATAAATAAATTATGAGAAAATAAAGATAATGTAAAACTAATCAATGACCACTTCTGTTAATCAGCAATCAAGCTAAGTTATCGGCCAATGTCATCTCACAAAACGACCCAAATATCGGCTTGCAACTTCACATCTAGCAGGAGACGAGAATGGATGGCTGTGAATTCCAAAGGTCCAGCATGGCACACTAGCCATAAACGTCTAGACATCCCCAGCGTCTGTAGGGCTAAAGAGATTCTCCTTGATTTAATAGATTTATTAGGCTTTGATTCGATTAGGATAGAGAGAGGGCTCAGCTCTAAATGACAGCTCAGGCAGAGGGCACATTGGCTGCACAGAAGCTAAATTAAAGGGTAAGTATAGTCTGCCTCGGCTACTTACCACAAACCCAGACCCCTCTACCACTCTTCAGAGATTCGACTTCAGCTAACGGCATCCCTAATCGCTCTCATTATCCGAGAAGTATCAGGTTTTTAGGCTGGTGAAACTTAATTGTCAACAGTTAAATTTTCCGCTTGTGTTGTGCTTTCTGACAGTGCTCTTTGGTGGTAAATAGAGTCATGACTAGACTGAAAATGTGGGTGGAAAAAGGTCAGAAAATGGGAGCCTCAGAAGAAACGATGCCACAAAAATGACAAGTGGAGGTGAAGAGAAAACAGCAATTCTCTCCAGCGTCCGGTCTCAGACAAACCTGCCCTCCATCGTGCACTTTTCCTGTTGTTCCTGCTGTCATAGCAAAGCCAGAATTTTTTATCTTATCACCCTTTCCGAGTGCATCTCAGCCAGAAATGTGGAGAAATGTTCATAGCTATGAAGAAATGTGCTTAGTGGGTTGGGAGTGTAGGGTAAACAGGGTTTTTGATGAGAAAAAAGAAGATGCACGTCCAGTTCAGAGTAAGGTCAGCATTCAGGTGGAGGTTAGGAATGCATGCACAAACCAAATCATCCACCCACACACAGACACACACACAACCCAACCATGTGAGTCTCACACGCTTATCTCATGGGTGCATTCCCATTCTCAACCATAACTGCTGCCCTCTTCTTTTCATTCCTCCTCTTCTTCTGGTGTCTTTCTTACTGTCCTCTACCTGTCAAATGATTGCTTAATAGTGTTTCTCGTTCCCTTTTTCACATAACACACATTAAACTCTGGAAAACTTCCTTGTCAAATAAAATATATAAACAAGTCTTCTAAATCAGTCACAAAGAGACCCAAAGTCATTCAATTTCAGAGAATTCAGGCAACATGAGCAACTATGAGACAAAGCTGAGCAGAACTCAACTTTATGCAAATACGCAGCGACAAAACTACCAATGAGAATGCAGACAGTGATTCTGTCATTATTTACTCAACATCATGTTGTTCCAAACCTTTGCATGTCATCACGTCATTGTTTTTGGCTACCGGATTGGCTTACGCTGGGTAAACTTATTTCCGGTAACAACGTTGTCTCAGCCTAACAAGAACCGGTTCGCCAATCAAAGTCTTTGTACAAATGAAATATCATGAAAATGTCTTAAAGAGCTGAATTTAAGAACTAAATCAACATGACAGCGCTTAACTTGATAATATCATTCTCTGTGTCTGTTTGGTGTGTCTGTGGATTATCACACTCCATGTAAAAACTTCAACGCTTTTTGCAATGTGCTGGGGAAATCATCGGCTGGCAGCTCCCTTCTCACACAAACCTGATCCGCTGATTCATAACGAGAAGACAGACCGTACACACCCTGGACGCGTATCTGGACAGCAACACTTCTGTCATCCCTCAATAATATTCAATCTCATTCCCTCACATATGCTCCTGTTATCAACATCTTAAAATCTCTAAATGTGCACAGTTTTAGCAAACCCATTGGTAGTAGTTTTGTTGCGGTTGCACATTTCATAGTTGCACTGCTTACAATAGATTAAAGGCCTGTTCACACCAAGGATGAAAACTATGATAACAGCACAGATAAATTATATTGTTGGAATCAATCTCAGAATGATTTTTTTCTGATAATGAAAGATCAAAACATTGACAGCCAATCACAATCCATCCTGCTTTTTAAGAACTTGAGCATTTAAAGCGACAGGAGACAAAACTGCAGCACGCTTAGAATGAACAG
This sequence comes from Scardinius erythrophthalmus, assembly GCF_964197995.2. NCBI lineage: Eukaryota > Metazoa > Chordata > Actinopteri > Cypriniformes > Leuciscidae > Scardinius > Scardinius erythrophthalmus. The sequence continues at coordinate 13,571,598 of NC_138238.1, read as the reverse complement.
AACAATATCGTTCGCTGGTGTGGACGCAAATATAGTTATCGTTATAGATCTTTATAGTTACCCTTATTGGTGGCAACAGGCCTTCGTGCAAAGGCTGTGATTAATGTATGTTGTATATAATATGGTCTTGCAAATAAATTATGGGTAACAATTTAGTTTAGGGTCCAATTCTCACTATTAACTAGTTGCTTATTAGCATGCATATTACTAGGACATTGGCTGTTTATTCGTATTTATAAAGCACATATTAATGCCTTATTCTGCATCTACATCCCTTAATCCTACCCAATGCCTAAATTTAACAAATACCTTACTAACTATTAATAAGCAGTAATTAGGAGTTCATTGAGGCAAAAGCTGTTAATAGTTAGTTAATAGATAATCTGACCCTAATCTAAAGTGTGACCAAATTAAGTCTTAGTTTCATCATTTTAATCTGTCAGGATCAGTTATAATATATGCTTGGATGCGGGATTTAATGTTTTGATATTAATACAAGATGCTATATATTGCTATATATATTTCAAGCATGTATATAACTGCATATGAACTAGGAATTTACTTTTTATATAAATACATGCTCATCATACAAGCAAGGGAATTACTGAATGAGTACAGATTTCTGTGACACGACAATCATTGAATTAAAACCACCTGCTGGTAAATTTGAACACGGTCTGAGTGGCCATTTAAGTTACAAACAATAACAAATGAATTTCTTTGTAGATTATATAACAGCAACTTGCAGACCTATTTCAGTACGTTCTTTCTTCTATGGAGCATGTGAATATATATTGAAATACATATTTTTTTATAATATTTTGTTTGTTGGACCCCATTGACTTTTATTATATGGAAAAAAACTGTTGAAAAACATCATCGTATGTGCATATAGATTTGGAAATGACATGAGGGGTGAGTAAATGACAGAATTTTCATTTTTGGGTGAACAATCCCTTTAATAGCCTACATTTCAATTATATTTCTAGAACTATATTTTTAAAAATGAGTTGAGGTGAGCATTGATGACTCCATAAAAGCTTGATTACTTGCTTACTGATAGTCTTATAGCACAATCAGAATGGCAGGGCGGTGAGGCGGGCTGGCAGTGCCCTCTCAGGAGAGCGGATGCCAGGCAGGAACATGCAGAGGGGCCGTCTGTGCCAGCGAGGGCAGACTCAGGCTTTCAGCGGTCATGAATGAGGCTTATTTATCCCAGCGCGTGAATAAGGCCAGTCAGTGAAAACAGCACAAAGGAAGACAGAGGCTCGTTGGCATGCACACAGTGTTGCCTCCAAAGCAGTGTTGCAAGACTTTGGTATTAGTGAGAGGAATTGGATGAAACAGAGATCCAGTGTGTGATGGGATCATTTCAAAACACTTTGTGAAAGAGACTGTCTGATTCTATTAATATTGTAATCATAATTTAACTCCTGCAGTGTTAAAAGTCCGATTCCATTGTCATGTCAGCAACAATCACACTTATCCTAAAGTTACATGCACTTCCTTGTTTGTTTTGTTTAGTTTTTTGTTGCTTTGTTTTTGTGTGTATGTGTGTGTGTGTGTGTGTGTATGTGTGTGAGGGGGCAGGGCCTTGGGACTGTGCATCCTGGGTAAGTAATCTGTCTTTGTCTCTTCCTGGTTTTGTTTGCATTGGCCTGGATGGGGGTCACTGAAAGTAGGCACAGACTCATCGTCCAGGGTATGTTTGGGTCCTAGAGCCGGGCCATTCAACATATATTTAAAATATATGAAACATTATTTTAGCTAACAAGTCAGGGCTATTTAAATAGCGTCCCAGATTTAAATCTTATTCAAATGTTGATGTATCCGCATTAAAATGCATGTACTGTCTATAAAATAAAAAGTAAAAATAAATAAGTTTATAAACTTTTTTGAAAACATGAATTGTGTAGAAAACATTTTATTGTATTATATGTCTTGTGCTTAACAAAAATCAACATTTTAAGTCATTTCAGACTCATATCAGACTGAATACATAAATATCAAGATGCACTAGTGTCCAAAAGTTTTGGTCGAGTATGATTTTCCTAAAAAATAAATTGAGCAAGGATGCAATAAATTAATTTAAAGTGCACAGTAAAGACTTTTACATTGTTAAAAAAGATCTGTATTTCAAATGCTGTTAATTTGTTCTATTCAAGAATCCTGAATAAAATGCATCACAAATTCCACAAAAATATTAAGGAGCACAACATTTTTCAACACTGATAAATAATAAGAAATGTTTATTGAGCTCCAAATCAGCATTTTAGAATGATTTCTGAAAGATCATGTGACTGAAGACTGGAGTAATGATGCTGAAAAATCAGTTTTGCCTTATTTACAAATATTTTTAAATCAGAAAACAGTTATTTTAAATTGTAATTGTTTTTGCTGTATTTTTAAAGTAATAAATTCAGCTTTGGTAAGCATAAAATACTTCTTTACATTGCCTCCAGAAATTAAAAAAAAAATCAAGAGCCAAAACTTTTGAACATTTGTATATCTTGAAAAACTTCCAAAGGCTGAAACTTTTTTTTTTTTTCTTTATTGCTCATCCCTCCTGGATCCCCAAATGGATTTCACAAAATAGCAGTGTTTAACATTGTTCTCAGGTCTATGTGCACGGGTGATTCTTCTTTCTATTGGAAAAACAATCACTATCACTAGCTTTCATGTTCAAACAGAAATTAAAATTCTCATCAGAGTGTGATACCAGCTGGTACCATCAGCGAAGGACAAGATTACAGACAGATTGATGAAATGATTCATTTAGCAAAAAATATGCCATGTCCAAGCATCAGTAACTTCAGCCTTTTGTAAATAACCTCTGAAAAAAAGCAAAACAGGGGTAGGGGACCACAGTAGTGATTCAATTAATCACTTTACACGTCTATTCATGCCCAATCTAACCTGATTAATGTGCACTTCTTAATTATTATCCCGCCACTTTTTGAGACACTCATTCAATGTCATTCCCGACGACGTTAACGGCTTTTAACAGCGAAATTAACACAGTCGCCTGGTTTTCTTTTATGGAATTATAAACTCCCAGAGAACAGAACAATGCCCTCCCCGCTTTTTGATTTGAATTCACAAGCACTCTTTCATGTTCTCATCTGCATCCATTAACCAAACACATCCATTTGCCTTTTATTTTAAAAAAAAAAACTTTTTGTGACCTCCACGTTTTCAGTTAATACCAAGCTTAAAAGCTCGATTTAAGGGAGCGAGAAAAATGGACAAATGATAAAATACAAAATTGGCAGATAATGAAAACAATGTGTTTTTCAATTGTTGTATGCAGTCTAAATATGTCCTTCACTGCCTATGAAATCCCACAATCACGTGAAAGAAGCAACTTCTGATTAAATTTCTTCTGAGAAATAAGTAGTGCTTGGTTTTCTCTATCTCTATCATTTGACATGATGCTATGACTTGGAAGATTTTGTAAAAGCAGTTTACTTAGAAGGTGCATTCACACAAAGGCGCAGCCAGTGAAGTCATTGGCTAACTGGACAGCTGGTTTTGGATGGAGCCAATGTCCTGCATTGACTTCCACCCCCTCTCTATGCTGACACACCCTCATGCATCATTCCTTTTGGTGCATTTTTAACAGTCTCTCTCTTTCCTTTCCTCCGCCTGTTTCTTTGCCCTGTATTTTAAAAGCAAAGTAATTCACAATCCATGTCTGATGAAGTCTTTCAGTCTAACTCATCAAAGGTACCATGTCTCCTCTCTCTCTCTCTGTCTTTTGTCAGGTGTTATTTATGAGACACGTAGCGGAATTCCTGTGAGCCTGCAGCACCTGCTGTAGTTGGACGGGAAGTCGAGCGGCAGCTGCCGTACTCTGTAAGAGCAGAGAAAATGTTGTGAAAGCACTGTGATTATGTTATTTAAGTGTTAAGGGAGGCCGGGAACATTAAAGGACATTGAAAAAGTGTTGTGGATTTGTTCGGGGAAGCTGGGAGCTGCAGAAGAACTGTGGAAGCTTTGTGAGAACAGAACGGTCTAACAACGTTTCTAAACACATTATGAAAGTGTGCCAAAAATGTTAAGTGTACCCTGGGAGTTTTTAAGAAAAAAAAAACATGTAGCTGAGCTAAAGAATAACGAAAGACAATTCAATTAAGAAAATTTCTTAACATTGTTTAATGAAGTAGGTATGATGAACAAACAATAAACAACATTGTTTACAAAATGTATTAATCTTAGTTAATTTTTTTTACAAAAAATACTATTGATTGTTCATTTGTGTTTGTTCATTAAACATTCAGTAATGTTAATTAATACAACTTGAAATGTTAAAATGTATATGTAGAAATTAACCTTGATTAATAAATGCTGAAAAATTTACTATTCATAATTGAAGAATATTGTAAAGTGTTTCCAAAACTAATGACCATAAATAAAAATCAAATGCTAATGCAGTAGGTGAACGTGCACTTCATGTGAAGAGCAACTATCAGGGGAAAACTTTCCTATTTGCAACAAATAGGAAAGTTACGATGTTTGGACTCGAGTTCAGTCATCACTTCTTGTTAGTGTTGTAACCAGGTAAACACAGCGCACAGGTGAACATGGCAAGGTCAGCGTTTGTTTTGACTGCAAACACCTGAATCAGGACGGGTGGACTTTAATCTGCCAGTTTGGACAGAGAGCATCATTGCCAGCACAGCTAACGCACACAACGGACAAAAAATTAAACACATTAACACCTGAATGCTGTAGCATCTGCTGGGTGAAATCAGTTCCACTAAAAGTGACTAAAAACACAAGATTCCCCTTAAAATCAAAATGAAACTTATTTACTATGGTTTTCCTGAATTTTCTGGTCTTATAATGCACATTGTTGCAATAAAAATGCAATAAATTGCTCAGCCTCAATCAATTCCTGATAAATAATTATTAAATAGGCTATTCTATTTCAGAAGTAAAATAGGTTACGAACGTCATTTCAGTCGACGTCAAGATACTAACCACCAATCGGATCAAGGCACAGAACAAAATTATTACACAAGATTTATTTGCTCTTGATGTCTAACCCCAGTTCAGTATCAGGTAACTATCAGGTAAACTTGGCAAGGCCAAATACTGTGTACTGCAAACACAGGAGGGATACCACTCCTTGCACTGTGATTGGCTGAAATATGGAGTGGGAAGCTCTGATACCATCAGGTACCAGGTGCAGACGGACAGAGGAGGGGTGGGGGAGTCTGACAGCACCAGCAGAGGCGAACGCTCACAGCTTAAAAAATGTCCAGATCACGTACAGAGAGAGCGTGGAACCAAATCTGGTTCACATTAAGGGAATGTTGCAATGACATCCCCCCAACCTCGCACGGGACCCCAGGATAATTATTACTAGCAGAGGTGAGAAATTCCCGGGATGCCATTTAACACATGGACAGATGACATCAGAGGAAATCTGTGGGGACCTGAGGCAAACATATGGAGCTGGAGAGCAGAAACAAACAGTTTACTAAACACCGCTTAAACATATTCATTATCACATGTCAAGCCAACACACACAGGCATGTTTAAAGCTTACAGATCGCATAGACCCTTAAGAAACATTTTAATTGGGGTGACAGCATCTTGTTTTATATTTTGTGCACGAGAGGCTGTAATACGTCACAGTGATGCATTCGTTATACATTTCATATGGCCAATGCAGCATTTTTTATTATTTTTTCCCTCATCACATCTTTCTAGATGTTTACCAGTGTTGACGGTCGCTGAGGCAGAAAGCCTTTCACAATCTGACTAATACACACGCTCTTAGTATGAGCTAACATACTACTTCTCCAGGGAGTTCAGATGGACAAGGACACACACACACACACACATCTCCAGGGAGCTGTGGATAGAGACGCATTACGAGTACCCCCTCAAATCATAACGCATCAAACCCTGCAGAGCTCCTCAGAACCTCCGAAAACAGAGATCTCACGCTGCCTCCCAGCATCCCTGACATTTCATACATCACTTTGATAGATCACCTTATCAGTGCAGCCGCTCGCCGGCATAAGAGCTGTATTCATAAGGCCACGAGAGCCCACGAGCTGATAGAAGTATACAGCATATTCATCATTATCTTCTTAGCATTGTTTTGATGTGATAAGGGCTGAAAGCATTAAATGAGGATGCATTATTTCTAGCTGTAATTTCACTTTCTGATGCAACAGGGCTGCAAATGTTGAAAACGGAACGGTGGCGGCTGAAGGTGTGTTGATATTCTGTCATGCCTTGTGGATCAATCAGGAGATGTTGCCTATTATGGATGCAATATGGGGATGATGGGATTGATTGCGAGCGTGAAGCTGGTAAGATTAAAGCAATGAAAAATATAGCTTTTCGTTTTTAGCAGAGGCTCTTTATACACAGGGGTGAAGATTAGAAAACACTCTGGGTGTGATAAGACTTCCATTGCTTATCCATTTGCTATGTCCATATTACGCACTGAACTGAATGGAATAGAACAGAACAGAACAGAACATGTTAAAGGTAGTTTCAGGGTTTTTTTTTTTTAGCAAAGTTTTCCCTATTAAGGGAGGCATGGCAAGGCTAAGTGAGAGTGCACAGTCAGCAAATTAAACCCCTTCAGGGTGATACAAGACCCTACTGCAAAATCATCCTGCTTATTATGTGGCTATTTTCCACATAAGTAAATAATTAAACACATATTTTAAACATATTTTATTTCCTCAAGATGACTCGCAGTACCTGCTCGAGCGGTCTGTTATCATCAGTTGTAGCGGTTGTTGTTGCTGTAGAATAACAGACCACTAGATGGCACGATTGAAGAATCAGAATTGAGTATTGCAGGGAGCCGCTGAGTAAAAATAATGAATGAATAAATAAATTAAATGAATGATGCATGATTCTGCACTAAGAATGGACAAGTTTGTAAAAGGACTGCCAGTGCCAGATAAACTTAAAGCAGACGGTGAATCTACTTCACAAACTACCAAAACAACGTGTCTACACCAGACGCAAGTGTCACGAAACAAGAATTTTAAAGAATGTTGGTAGTCAGACAGTTAACGGCACCCACTGACTTCCATGGTAGGAAAAAAATACAATGGAAGTCAATGGGTGTCTGGTTACCAACATTCTTCAAAACATATTATTTTGTGTTCAACAGAAGAAAGAAACTCATAGATGTTTGGAACAATATGAGGGTGAGTAAATAATGACAAAACTATTCCTTTAACATCACCTACTGCATGGGTTCCAATTTTTAAAAGCAAATGATACATAGGTGGCGCGGCGCCTATATTTTTTAGCAAGGCAATCGCTCACAAGGGAATCATCATATTCAGGGGTCCTCCTTGACATCAAAATCCCTTGGCTAACTGCACCTTCAGTTACAGGAACAACCCTCCTGGAGCAACCTAAGGTTAAGTGGCTCGCTCCAGAGCACAATGGTGTTCGTTCATGGATCGTTCCTCTGGGATTTGAGCTGGCAACCTTTTGGTTACCAGCCCAGATCTTTAACTACTAGATTACACCACAATCTACTGAAAACAGTCAAGGAAAAGTCCACTATATGCCTATATTGTGTAAACAGTTAAACACAAACTTTGGGTTTGAGGCCAGTTATGGAGATGCATGAAAGAGAGAGCGTGAGAGAGACTCCAGTGACTATCCTATAGCCCTTAAGAGTAGTCCCAAGACATATTATTAAAAACAATAAATGTATCAGCACAACTGACACACAAAATTACCCCCCACACAAGCCAATTACGAGCACTCATATTCTCAGGTGGACTGAAAAAACCCTAACAGGTGTACACGCTCATACACACATACACGTAGGCTTATCCCTGAAGAGCACGCCACTTAAGTTGTCAGAGTCCGACTGGAGTCTTTTGGACAGGTGTACACACAAACATAATATCCCCAAAGAGTGAAGTAGTGGAGAAAGGGGGGAAGGAGGGCGAAGTCTTAATTTCCTGTGTGATGTGGCAGCGACCTTCCCACCACGCACACACACGCACACACATGCACACACACTTGTTGGGATAGATGATTGTATTAGATGAGGTCATACACCTCACACACCTGTTCATATGACTCACACTGACAAGAGATCTGCGGGGAAGTGTTTATATCCAGAGAATCTATTTCATACACACTCTATTAGATGAGATCAACACAACACAGTGACATAGAGCAGAAAAATAAGACTGATAGGAAACACACACACACCCACTCACACACACACATTGTGGAATGTGTGCTGCTGAGTCCAGACAGCACAATACTTGTGAATGATCCTAACTGGCTGTTGCTATTGCATCAGGGAGGTACAGTTTGCTGAGCTGTAAGTGTGTTCGTTTGCGGGTTTACTTAACTATACTTTAAAGACAAAATTGTCAGGAGAAATCATTGCCGGTCTTCCTTTGAGAAAATCCTGATTAACAAATAATATATATAAATAGATGATGTAGCCTAAAAAAATCCACAGATTCAAATTCTGGTTGATACTAATAAGTATATTATATTAATGTTATGGCCGCTAAATTATTAAATTAAAATGATTTATATTTAAATATCATAAAATATTACACATTTTCTAATAAATAAAAAATAAAACACTATAAACTTTAAAAAGTTTTAAACGTGAATTAAAGCATCAAAACTTTATAACATCGAGTATGAAAAAATAATATATTTAATTTTAGATAATCTTTTTTTTTAAATCGCATTAAAACAGTGCCATTACTAAATTATTAGGTTATTTAAAGATTAATGTTAAGTGAGAATAAAAAAAATAAAAAAAATGCAATAAATGAGCATGCAAAATTCAATATCCACTATCAATACAATAATCTAAATAAGTACAGATGTATTGTGCATTCCTGAAAATTTTTTTTTTCTAAAAAAAAAGTTTACTTTTAGGTGTAGGGTTAAGGTTAGTCTTTATTAATAATAATTAGCTTTACACATATTAAAAAAGTCTCTGACATGAATTTAGATAGATGCGGTGTATCTGGGTATCACACATCACTCAGTCTTTAAGTGTTACTGAGATGTGTTTCTGCCTGAGTGTGTATACGTGCCTCTCCCCTCCAACATCCAGACACCTTTAGGATATTTTAGTCCTGGGACCAGCACTGTTGACACCCATTCGCTGTAACACTTGTTCCTCCATCTCAAGCAGACAAACGCTTCACCTACACACTGACACGCAGAGAGACAAGGATTCCTCCACATCTCGTCTTCCTCTCGAAGGAGAATGGGTCATATGCAAATGCATGTCTCCGCATGGGCAGTAGTTTCCCACAGGCAGCAGGAGAAAGAGTGTTCCCTCCCTCTCTGCACTCTTTCAATAGTCCTTTTCTTCTGCCGCTAAGCCCCTCTATGCCCGATAGTGGCCCGCTGCATAGGTAGCAAAACCCCTTTTCTCCCCCTCACAAGCTTTAAAACACAATAGCTCACTTAAGCGCGCGCACACACACACACAAATACACACACAAACCAACCAATAAAGTACAACCGTGCACAACTAAAAAGGGTGTTCATGAAACCTGGGCTCTTCTGGGGAGAGTGAAAATGAGGGAGAGATGAAGGAGAGGGAAATAAAAAGGAGGTTTTTTGTTTAGGAGTAATGCTTCCTCTCCTTCCGTGGGACCAATGACCAGGCTGATCATTAATCCCCGTTTGTAAAAGCATAGAGATGTTTGGAGCGCTTTTTGCTGAGAGCCAAGTTTGGACAGGGCCGCAGGAATTAAGCAGCACCTGAAATGAACCGTGTACGGATCTTGGTTCTTTACAGGCCAGAGGATGATTAGGAAAACAATCCTATTTAAGACCAAATAAAGCTAAAATTGACACTATTTACTATAAATTTCCATGGTGATTTATTCAAAAGAAAAACAATTATTTTACTCCAACTCTGAAACAATATTTCTGCTAGCATAATCAAGGCCGTATATGTAGGGAAAAATAATATTATTCAATAAACAGAGCATTTCCAAGAATAACAATGTCAATCCAATAATCTATACAATCTAATTATATCTTAATTTAGGAATTTAAGTCCCGCCCTACATATTGAAAATGTTGTTTAATTTACAAATAAATCAAAAGTTTGGGGTCAGAAAGATTTTCTTTTGAACAAAATGATTATACTTTTATTCAAAAGGACAATAAAGACAATTATTAATGTTTTCATTTATTTCAAATAAATGTTGTTCTTTTGAACTTTCTATTCATTAAAGAATCCTGAAAAAATACATATTAAGAAGTACAACTGTTTTCAACATTGATAATAATAAGAAATGTTTCTTGAGCGGCAAATCAGCACATTAGAATGATTTCTGAAGGATCATGTGACACTGAAGACTGGAGTAATGGTGCTGAAAATTCAGCTTTGCCATCACATGAATAAATTACATTTCAAAATATCTAAAAATACAAGCAGTTACTTATTTTAAATTGTAATGAATTTGTTTTCAAAAACATTTTAAAAATCCCACCGGTCCTAAACTTTAGTGTAAGTCACATTACAAAAGTTGTGTTTGCTGTCTCATGTTGTGTGTATTATCATGTCACATGTAGCACTAAGGCCTGAGTGGCTATCACTTTTGCCAATAATGGAGTCCTATTTCCTTTTCTTTTCTTTTCATTCACCTAATCAACAAAACAAAAGGGCCAATTTCCTTTTCTGAACCTTCTAAAGAAAGCGAACAAATGCGTACAATGCAAGAAAAACCACAAACTGGACCTCAATCAAATAGAAATGCACCACCACGCTCTGTCTACAAAGTTCTCACTCACATACAGTGTTTTTCACGTGCTTACACGTTCACACACCGGCCCTTCACAAGAAGGAAGCCATGTTTGTTATGCAAAGCACAGGAAAGGAGAGAAGAGGAGCTATCTTGCCAGTTTACAACAGTCCTTCACTGTCACCTCAGCAGGCCTCCAAAACACTGACCCCCATCTTCAACAAATCCCTCCCCCATGTGACCTCCACACGGGGGGGGCAAACTGAAAGGGAATGGGGGGTAAGACGAAAAAAACAAGGGCTGCTTCTGAGCTTTGTTACCTAGAGATCTATTCACAGAGTGTGTATTTGTGTGTTGGGGGCTTTAACACACAGCCAATTTGTTACGCTGGACGCCTCACAATGGCACAGGGGGGGGAAAGTGAAGTCATACTTGAGGCAATGCATCGGCGCCCATGGCAGAGGTCACTAAACATCACCCTGCTACTGTGTCTTAGAGAAAGAGTCAAAAGAGGAGAGGAGAAGAAGAGAGGAGTGGAGAGTGCATTTCAGATGGACTTTTGGAGGAAGTCAACGAAAGGATGATGGATAAATGAAAATTTCCTCCTCGGCTAAAGCTCACGCACCAGGGAGAGACCCTAAATGTTAGCAGATGGTATTTAAAATGCCCTAGCAGCATGTCCCAGAGAAAAAGGGTTCCTCCTCACTCACATGTACCTAGAAAAACAAATGCATGCAAATTTCCTAAGCTATAAAGCATCAACTTAATGTGCACAAGTAAGAGAAAAAACAAGCATGTGTGTTTATTGAGTTAAACCCTAGAAAGTCTGGTACGGGGTGTGGAAATAGCCCAGCGCAGTAATTAAAGTTTTATCAGCCAAATAAATTCCGCTACACCCATTTTATCACAGAGCTGGCAGTGGCCTGACATTGGCCATAGCTCTCCCAAGGTAATGACAGTAAACAAGCTAAACATTTCTCATCATTCGCTGGGTGTTCCACTGTGAGTGTTTGTAAAAACGCAGTCAAGTAAAACTTTGCGGGTTCTGCTCATTTCAGAGGTGTAAATCCTTCTCCTAAAATGTCTCGGTATAAAAATACAGCCTTGCTAAAGTTCTTTTGAAACGTAAGAGAAAGCCACTACAAAGCACAGCACGCTCACCAGCCGCTGCCATGTTTATTTTCTTAGCCATGCTAATACCGGTCAGCCACATTCCTCTATTCCCAAACTGAGAGGTTTCAAATTGCCCTGACGTACTCTTGGAGAGAGCCAAAGGAGGAAGGGACAGAAGGAGAGTCGCCCTGTGAACAACACCTGTCGTCTTCCGGACTATTAGCACCTTCACGTTTACAGCTCAAGGTCCTGATCGCCTTCATGTTACGCGCCGCGAGAACCCCAAGCGGCCGGGAATGTTGTTAGAATGAGTCCCACGTGGAAAGGTGAAAAAAAGACGCACTGGCACACAGTTTAAGCATCTTCCAAAAAAAAAACTAACCCTATCTCTATAAGGATTCCAAGAATCGTACTGTTTCGGGAATCTGCATGTTCAGAAGTTCTGAGTGACATACTTGAGATACTCTCAGTTGGTGATATAAGCAGTGTGCTTTTAAATAAGATTGATTAAGGCTGCACTGCACAGTCACACAGCTTTCAAGATGTTTAGACACCGTTCACCTTCCTCACATTCTACAGATAACTTCACCTGAAACTGCTTTAAATACTCTGAGAAACTGTTGACTATTTAGCATTCCACTCTACAGACAGTCAAAATCTGTGGGCTGTTCCCTGGGCCTCAAGTTGACTAAGTTCATTAGAGACTTGGCATAGCATATTTTGTTTTCAGGGTAGGCCATTCAGGCAAGGTAGGCCAAAAGTCAAAGAGAGCTAATGAATTCTCTACCTTGTAAAACATTCTTCACCTTCCCAACAGCTCATCTCAGCGTTAACACCCTGCCTTTAGCCAAAGCAACAGGCACATCACAGATTTTTCACCTGATGGTGAAGTGCTGCTGTCACATGCTCACCGTGTAAAGGATTCAGCACTGTAAAAACATTCCCTTCCCCCTCGGCCACTGTGTAGAAACCACTGTAACTTTTACAAACACTCCAAATGAAGGCATATTACTGCAATCTGACTCATGAGAGTCAATAACATTTTATTGATGGCCAAAAAAAAGTAGGACGGGTACCCGAGTTACCCAGTTGGGATGATCCATAACATTTCAACACGACAGAGGAAAGGAAAGTTTGGTAATTATTCAGTAACTTTGTTTGCCTTTGTGGTCACACTTTAGTTTAGGGTCCAATTCTCACTATTAACTACAACTTTTGCCTCAGTAAACTCCCAATTACTGCTTATTAATAGTTAGTAAAGTAGTTGTTAAGTTTAGGTATTGAGATTAAGGGATGTAAAATATCATGCAGAATAAGGCATTAATATTTGCTTTATAAGTTCTAATAAACAGCCAATATCCTAATGCATGCTAATAAGCAACTAGTTAGTGAGAATTGGACCCTAAACTAAAGTGTTACCATATAACTGTAAGACTCATTAGTGCGACATGTCCCATCAGTGACTTATCAGGACAGCAATGGTGCCAACAATTAGGCCTTCTGATAAGAGCAACTTCATACAGAAGACCTAAGGGAGGCATTTTAATTATGTGGGATTGTTAAGTTGGTGAAGGTTATGTGAATTATAATTAGAGCTGAAGATGTTATGAACAGGCACGTCAGTTTAGTACAATATATTTTCTAGTGTAGATTTTAAACATTACAAGAATTCATAGTGTTCAATTCAAGCCTTCTCTGGCTGATTTAAAACAGTCCTAAAGTAAGTGAGTTGAAGTAAAAACATTCCATTCCATTCATCTTGATTATGGTAATTAAAGTGAAAGTAAGTCTGGTAAACACAAGGTGAATCCATCTAGAAGACAGTTTGCCTCCAGTGAACATTTACTGTTGGCCTTTACAAGAAACGGTGAAGCACTCAGGCGGGCCACATTCCAATTATACACGGTCTGATCAACACTCCTTACGGGGGCGCGGAGGGGGAGGGGCGTATGCTAATGACGCAGGGACGCGCACAGTCAGGGAGCGTTCATCACGCACCGGGAGCGAGTGCGCTCTGAGGTCAAGCCGTGACTTCAAATAATTAACGGTCAGGACGCATAAAGCGCCTGCGTGCATTTAAAGGAGAACAAACTTTAATTATATATGATTGAGATCAAAATGATAAAACAAGCTTTATTTAACACAGAAGAATTAAGCTGGAGATATAATGACATAATATGTCATCAAAAGCTATATCTGAAGGTGTTTATAAGATAAAATAGGTAGAAGCAGGTGCTATTGCACGGCTCAGGTGCGTCTCCGCGTTTAGATACCTGCAGTGCGGTGAGCAGTGCCAAACGCTCTATGACAAAGCACTTATATCAACCCAACACCGCAGAAAAGCACTGCAAAATGACTCTCAAGCCTCACGGTGTAAAATCATTCTAGGTTTCGAAACAATTTCAGAACACGCCTATGCTTTTACCGCATGGAAAAAAAGATCATGAGCACCTATAAGTATCGAGGATGCTCTTTGCACTATATAGCGATGCTTTTAAGAGCGCTACAGAACGCCGAAAGATAACAGGCACCCATCCGTTCTGCAGTTAAAAACAAACGACAACAGCAGCTGAGTGAGAAGGCATGCGAGAAACACTGCACATACATCTTTTTTTATACCTGCACAAGTTGACATTTGCTGCAACGCACGAGAAACGCCTCCCGTCTGCTTTCAAAATGAGCCAATGTATCTCAGAAAGAGAAAAAAAGAAAGACTCCTTCTTTGTCAGCAAGTTCAGGTAGCAAAAAAACAATAGCGAGATGGTCAAATGGCATCTATGAAAAACCTAAGTGACATTTTTTTGTCTTCCCTTCCGATCAGGTAAGCACATATATTTACAGGTCGCTGTTACGCGCGCACGCTGAGAGAACCGCTACATGGCGCGCGCATGGCGTCAGCCAGAGGAAAAGTGTCTTTCCTCACTCATCTCTTTATCAAAAAACACTTAACTCTGCAGATATATCGTCGGAATGTTGAACGGTGCACTTTAATCTGCAAAAAGACGGAGTGAGGATGAATAAAAATGATTTTAAAAGTGTTTTCGAGTTTATATTCCCCATCACACGCGCGCGCAAGCGAGAAGTAAAGCACGCCCTCACATTTCTCATTATCGATTTCCTTAGTAAAATTACGAAAGCTCACGTCTATACCGCTCTGGACACAGCTTACCACATCAATCCTTATAATTCAAGAGAGCAAATACGATATTAAGGTATTTACCACCACACATAAACCTGAAGCCTACACGTGCATTACAAAGCGGATGCATAAAGTCCCCAAAACAAATAAACTGTCAGTGCAGTAAGTCCAGCTGCAGCAGCGCGATTTATCAGGATTCTCTGCGCTGCTCGGGATGTATACGCATTCCTTATATAGGCTGCAGCAGTTGTTCTAGCAGCAGACAGCCCTTCAGATTCCTTTCCTTTTCTCTTCAGCGTTACCACCCAACTAGAAATGTGGCAGGCTGGCTGCAACAAACAGGTTGCTTTAACTGGCATCGTGCTCCAGAGCTCTCTGAGCCCCGGTCCCTGAGGGACGCCTAGACTGGCAGGACTGTTACATAAACACACCCTTATTTTTTGCTTTGTAAACTTCAATCGGAGTTCAAGAAGAAACTTTCCTGTCAAACATCTCCGCGAACTTCATACATGCCCCTTTTTCCCAATGCAGCAGCAACACAGAGAAGCGTGCTGCTGTTATAAGGCAGTTTCTTATGAGCTACATTACAAAAGTGGGACTCGTAGCTGAACCGTAGCAAGTGAAACCAGCCAAACTGTCACATCGGCGATGTAAACCCATGTATTCATAAACACCACGCTAAAATGTTTCCATACACACTATTAGAGGTTATTCTTAGAATTCTGCTAGCTCGCTAGCTACCTGCTACCACGCAGACAGCGGAACAGCCCATTGCAGATATATCAAAGTTGGTTGTTAACGAAAATAAAACAAAATCCTCCCAAGCACCCGCTCTCACAAACACCTATTTCTGAAAGCATTTCCACCACTTCAATCGCTCAAACTGGTTCATGCGAAACCAAATCACCCGCATCGGACCAAACAGGTACATTTTGAGCGAGAAAATAAGTTTCATTTCCTTCGAATCTAAAGAGGAAAATCCAACAGTAACGTCCAATGGGAGTAACAGATTCGAATCGAATTAATTTGTTTAATTGTAAAGCTTTATAAAGTGAACTCAGGGCGGAGAGAAATAAAAGGGGAAACAAAAGCGAGGTTCACTTGTATGGGACTGGCTGCGTATAACGGTCCGCGCTCGCGCTGTGTACCACTAGGCGGTGAGAGAGTCGCGAGCGCGGCAGGTATAACGGTACACCAGATAGGGGCTATAACACAGCGCTACTTTCCAGCACTTTTTGGGGCTCGAGAAGTTCTGCCAGCGGCCCGGAGTCCAGAGTTGAATGAAATCAGCCGTCGCCAAGCAAAGCGAAGGGTTTTTACTCACCGTTTGTCCTCCTCGGGTTCGCCTGCTTTCTGCGCTTACACCTGGGGCCATCCGCCATGATCCTTTCGCTGTGTCTAAATGCTGCTGGAGAGTCACCTCCTCTCGCCCCCACACCTCCCCTCCCTCCCTTCTACTCCACCTCCCCTCCCTGCACCTGGTTTACGACACTCGGCTTTACGACATTACCTTCTGGCTCCTATACCTCTCTCTCTGGCGCTCAGACCCCCGTCTCTGGCCAACTCCCGCCCCTCACACCACGCGCTCCCTGTGGCGCTGCTGCCTGCCCGAAACGGTCATCAACCTGTCCATGTACACGTAGAAGACTTCAAAATCTATGTTGATTGACATTTCAAAGGAAGCATTACTGTCTGGACAAAACAAACATTTCCAAGCTTGTACTACAACCGAAAAGCGCAATGGTAAACATTCAACCTGAATCAAGCGTCATGATTAAAAAAAAAAAAAAAAAAAAATTACAGTCAGAGTGGGGGCGGGGAAAGTTTGACGCGTGCACCTGTTTATGGTGCGCGCGCGCAAGCACTAGCACACACACACATCGACACAATCTGCAACTTTTTCTTATTCATGAGGAGGCAGAAATATGCATGTCATCAAACTAGTCTCAGCAAGAAGTAAACAGCAACATTTTATATAGGGGACACTGGGGCTAGTTGTCACATTTTTTACTCAAAAAAGCATTTAATCCAATCTAGGCTGTAATGTTAAGTATATAACTATTAACATTTCCATTAATCAGGCATTAATTACATTCATCTTTTTTGCATTAATCTTTTTTTGCATTAATCTTTTGTGACAACATGCAGTAGTACCAGGTATGGGGTAAGTTGTCACAATCTAAACCAGCAGCTTTTTTGTGATAAATAATTAATAAATAATGCAATAAATAAATGAACAAAGTGCAAAACATTCACAAAATCTATTTTAAAAAAAATGTCACAGGTAAAATAGGCTACAAATTATAACGACTTTTTAGTGTAATTAGTAAATAATATGCTGTAAAATTACAATATTTAAAACATGTGACAACCTGCTTTGACTTGACATAAAAACAGTGTCCTGAGAAAACTAACCATATAGTTGACCCTTGCCTTTATGTATTTTACAGTGGGGTTTTTTCCCAAAAGCTTTTTTTTGTAAAATATAATATAATTTTTTGTTAATTATAATTAATTAAAGATAAAACTTACACTAGTTTAAGATGATTTTTAACAAGGTTTTGGGCTTTTGATTCAGAACATCACAGTTCTGACATACAATCCTTGTTAACTAGATCCAGTATCTCTTGTATACTTTATAATTATATTACTTCAGATAGAATTTCCAAAAATTTCAAATGGTTGTATCTGACAAGATCATTCAGACAGTTTTAAATCTTTTATATTCTAGTCAGTTTTCCCTATAAGTTTTGAATTATATATTACTGTTTTTATTTAGTCCATATTGAATTCAAAAGAACATGGTTGGAACTTCAAAGTAGTGCCATTCATTTATTAATTATTAATTATCATGCCACATGACTGATGCTATCAGTGGCTGAGTTTTTTTTAAAGAGTGCACATCTAATCGTAACGTAATATTTGACAAACACATCAGTGGAATAAGCATATCTAATGCACTTGACAGTTTTTCAGGTTGGCAAAAGCTTTCTAAATAACTGTGACATAAGGTCTAATGCTATTTGCCCTTTGCCATCTCTTTACTGGCATAAATGTATACACATCTAGATGTGTATTGTAGTAGGAGAGACTGTGTATTCGTATTCAAGAATGAAGAAAATATGTGTTTGAGTATGTGTACGTGTGTGTGATTGAGTAGGAAGGAGGAGGAATGCAGTGTGTGTCCCAAGGCACAGGGAGGATCATGGGACCCTCACTGCAATGATTCAGTCCTCCACCCAAAGAAAGAGCTCGCTGTTCCCCAGGGATGTTTACTCCTCTGACTCTGACCAGGGAGAGAGCGCGTGAGAGGCAGAGAGAAAGACAGACAGAGAGAGGGAGAGAGAGAGAGAGAGAGAGAGAGAGAGAGAGAGAGAGAGAGAGAGAGAGAGAGAGAGAGAGAGAGAGAGAGAGAGAGAGAGAACTGACACCAATTAAAAAGAAATTGAAGGCCAGAGAAAAGTTTGACGTAGAGAAATGTTTAAGAGAATACTGGATGAGTTAAGATGCAATCTAAACAAAGCTTTGTGCCATCCAATGCCAAATATCAATAATGGCCAATGAAAAAGATTATCTGCTTAAGTGCATTTCTTTAGAAATATGAATGCAGCAGCCAAAATAGGAGCTAGCACACTTTGAACACATGGACCGAAGGACCAACACACTACTATCTGAAGGTCTGCCGTTCTCTGTCACAGGTCACAAAAGCGAGTGCTGCAGCAATGGCGGGATAGGGCTATTCTTGTACCTGATGACTATCAGGTTTCTGTCAGACCTCAACTGGGTGTGGTGTACTTAGCATGGGACTGCAGTGTACAGTCCGTATTGATTGAGTGAAGACACTATATAATCTCACAATGATATGCTGTGAATCAAAGTGAAGCACGAGGCTATAAGAAAAATACTCAACAAAATAATCACTGTAAAATTAAATAATAATTCCCATTTATTTACTGTTAAATTCCACTTATAAAATTTGTGTTATTATTTATATACTGACCCTCATGTTGTTCCGAATCCGTATTATTAAATAAAAGGAGAAATTTTAAATCATGTACCTGTCACTCTTTTCCATGCAGTTACAATGTTGAACTACAGCTTTAAAAAGGATGTAAAAGAACCATAAAAGTATCATAAAAGTGGTCAATGTGATTCATTTGCTGTAAGTTTTCTGATGTCTTTGTATTTTATCTCTAATAATCTTCATCAAGAATCACTGCTGAGTCAGTGAGTTGAACAGATCAGTCTGAATCATTCAGATCATTTTTTTAATTCAGTGAATCAGATCAACTGATTCATTTTGATTCAGTTAATTAGATCAATTAAGTGAATCAGATTATTTGAATCATTTTGATTCAGTTAATCAGATCAATTAAGTGAAATGATCCAACTCAAATGAGTAATTAGTTTAATAATTCACTACTCTATCATGTGTAGTAGCGTTGCAAGTGTTTGATGCTGTCTACACTGGACCCGTCAAAGCAAACATTTCAAATTCACTTGTCCTTTGTGTCAGAAGTAGCTCAAGCGAACGGGCAATCCATTTATTGGTGACACTTCACATGGCTTTTGACACATGTAATGAGTAACTGTAATAGAAAATAATGAGTAAATTATTCAGTAACACTTTGTTTTAAGGTGACTTAGTTACATGCTACTACATGTGCTTACTCTAGTAATAACAGTAAATTATGCAGAACTACAAGTAACTAACCCTAAACCAAACCCTAACCCTGACTCTATAGTACATGTAGTACATGTGGAACATAACAAGTCATTTATTCAGAATCTCTCTTCATTTTTTGTTCCTTAGTACAAAACAGTCCAACAGGTTTGAAACAACATGAGGGTTGTATAATGACAGAATTGTCATTTTTAAGTTTGAACTAATCCCTTTAACATCCTGTGATGCTCTCATTTTGCATGTCAACTGCAGTATGATCACACTAGGAAAACTATTTCCATAAACGTACCCAGATAATAAGGTCTGAAAGGAACTATGACCTTCTTAAACATTCCAAAGCCGTCTATGTTTAATCAAATCTGCAAACGCTCTACAGGTGAGCTATGGTCATGAGAACAGGAAGTGGAAAGGGAAATGAAACAATGGTTAGGATACAAATGACAGGGCAATTTCGTTTTAAATGTTTAGAGAGAAGACAAGCTCTGTGTTGAAAGCAATATCCTCTAAGTACATAGCGGAATCTTTGGAGAGAAAAACCCAACATTAGTTTAGAGATACCCCTGGTAGAAGCCACAAATACCCTCCCTGTCATCTGTCTAACCCTCTCCAACCCATGTCCTCTTTCACTTCATCAAACAGACAACAGACAGAGCTGAGTAAGGTGCCTGTCCCTTCATCATTAAGCCAGTTTGCTCTGCCTATGGCTGCTGACAGTGAATTATTCAACAGGACAAAGTGCTCTGTGGCTGTGCAGAGGCTTTACAGAGTAACAGATAATAATAGCATTAATGTCCATAGAATCTCATTAAGAGAGTTACTCGGTTTTCTGCCTTCCTATATATATTTATTCACACACCGCATGTGCATATAATGGAAAAGAGCGACGTGGAAAAGGGTGGACAGGTTTGACGGTCCATAATGAAAGGGTTTGAGCTACAGTATGTTCCCCTACTGACCATAACCATCGCAATAATTGGGAGCTGAGGTAGAGGACAGTTGCTGTAGGAATTTCTTGGAAGAAGTGAGGTAAGCGGCTTCTGGTGGGATTAAATGAACATCATCCTTCTGAACTTTCCTTGGGAATTTCATTGGTACATGATGCTGTGCTAAAAGAAATCTCCAAAATTGTGCTGACTTGGTGAGGATTTGGAATGGCAAAATGGTAAAATGTAATTTCATGGTTTAGCTTGTCATTGACCAGGCACCAGTTAAATTCTCCCCATGTGCCAGCGACCAGAGCAGCTGCCCAGCTGAGTTGGCTCCAGGTGCCACTATGGTCCAGCAGGCGGGCCTGCGGGTGAGCTCAGAGACAGAGTGAAGGTGAAAAACAGACGTTCTAGAGGGAAAAGAAGAAAAGCATTGCAGTGAAGGGCAGGCTTCATCAGAGATCAATGATGAGGCATTTTGAAAACCACACACGCGCTCTCTCTCTCTGCTGGTGCTAACCGACTGGAAAAAGACGGTACATTATTCTGTGGAAAGTCCGGTCTATTCCCATTTTCCTTGGATGCTGCCATTTCGACATGAAGTCATATTTTCTCGCAACGACGGAAAACAAAGAGTAAAAATAATGCTACTGCAAATATTAAAACGGTATAATAGCACTCACTTATGCTATTAAAATAGCAGTCTGAATGCCAGTAGCCTCTATTCCCGGTTACTGGTGACAGGACCACCCAGCTGGACCAAATTAAAACCCAACAATATCTGCCATCCAAGAGCTGCTGGTTTTAATCCACTGGGCATCCACTGGCAGTTTAACGGAAGCAGAGTGGTGACTTCATCAAAGGAGGTTTAAAGTAACTGACCTCATACTTCAAGCAATTTATCCAGTAATATTTCCACTGTACATCAATTTCTTCACCTGTTACCTATTCAAGTCTCATTTACCTTTTCTTTTTACTGGGCTAAACAGAAAGTGAATGAATGGAGCATGAAGACAGGAAAAATTAATGCAAAAGAAGAGACAAGATAGGAGAGACAGCAACATGGGGGGGGGGGGTAGAAAGCTATCCTTACTGCTCTACATTAAGGGATCAGGCCGCGTCTCTGTAAATGAGTATTGATCCTTCTCCTGGCGGGATCATTTAGGAGATTAATGCTGGCAGTGCTGTTGGGGGGGGGGGGGGGGGGGTCCAGTTGGTCCAGGGGGGAGCTGACTCAGAGCTGCCCAGGACAGAGAGCCTGCTGTGGGGCTACATGGAGAACAAGCCCCTGCCTCCCCTCCTAACCATCTGGACTAACAGCTCAGGGCGCCAGCTGTGTGGGGGAAGGGAGAAGATGGTGTGTGTATATGTGTGTTGGGGGGGGTAAAGGATTAAGAGAAAGAAAAAGGAAGGAAGAGAAATGGAAATGCAAAGGACTGCTAAAGAAACAGGAAAACATACATAAAAAGAAAGAGGGAGGTAAAATCTAAAAGTTATTTGTGTAAGGCTCATTGGACACACAGACACGTTGAAGAAATGGATGATTTAAAGTGGCGAAAACAGAGGAGAGGAACAGAAAGCGAGAAAAAAACGAAAGAGAAACACAGGTGGCAAGTACAACTACAGAAAAAGAAATAGAGAGTGAAAAACAAACAGAGGATTATGGCAGAAACTGACAGGTACACGATTAAGGTGGAGAAAGAAAGAAAGAAAGAAAGAAAGAAAGAAAGAAAGAAAGAAAGAAAGAAAGAAAGAAAGAAAGAAAGAAAGAAAGAAAGAAAGAAAGAAAGAAAGAAAGAAAGAAAGAAGAGTGTGGTGATCATGATGGATGGAGATAAAAAAAAAATTGTGAAACTAAAGCAACCCTTGGGACTGCGTTCAGCATGAGGCATTAGCCATCTTCCATTACAGAATGACAGTAAACAAAATGTAATAATCTTAAACTAGGGACAGACCATCAAAGATCAAGGTAACTCTAATGGGCATTTGCCAGACACTGATTTGAAGACCCCATGAAATGGCTTGATGTGCATTGTGTTGTGTTGACATTAAACAGGAAATTTAGGTTGTTTAAAAAAAAAAGTCAATAGGTTTTTAATTATGTCACAGAAGCACAATTAGCTATTTGCAATTGCTAGCCAGTTAAGTGGTATTAAGGCGCAGTCACATTTACGATTATTTAGCAAATTTTTACAGCAAAATCCAGTCCTTTCAACATGGAACCCATGCAAATTAGAATTTTTGCGTGAGGGCGAAATATTTTTCCACTCAGAGGGTTAAGCTGGTCATGTGGCTTTACCATGTTCACCAACAAAAAGTGCTTGGTTTAAAAGTAAATTCTGTGTGAGCTATGCGTCATACTGTACATCACTACACTATCGACAATAGACAATGGACCTTCTACCTTTACACCGTGACCTAACTACGCGCAGCGACGCCGCGATACAATTATTTGGACAGACAAATTATTTGTCGTCTTATCACATCAAGTCTGGTTAGGACACGGTGTTAGACTGAGGGGCATTCTCTTTCTCCAGAGCATTTTATTACATGCAAATGAGTGCAAATTGCACTTATGAGTGCAAGATATGTTATCAATATTTTTGGTCTATTTTCCAGAACAAATAGTTTAGTCAACTTTTAGAAGTACACTTATAACCTCAACACTTATTGACATGGACTAATGTCCACAAAACAATTCAAACAATTTTGATTTCATGTGGTTCTATAAACTTTGGACATAAAGTTCATACAAATGAAAGCTGTCTTCCCCTGTGCTGCGAGCCAAGTATGGCGGAAACATCTGTGCAAAAAATTTTGAAAGTCAAAAGTGATTTCAGAGTCCTAGAGTTCCATGGCCAGAAAATGAGTTGATTGTTTGAGACAAGATCCAGAAAAACCCAAAGCAAAAAAACAAAACAAAAAAAAACAATTCTGTCTACATGTTTCCTAAGTTCTAGTATTATGCTGAAGTTACTGCTGCTCATGGAAAATGCCAACACTAATGCCATGGCGAGATTGGCGACAAAACTATTCAAGAGCCCAGAAAAACTCAAGGGCCCTACAATGGAATGTTTTGAAGGCAAGATTGAGATGTCAATCGCACTACGCACCCCCTTCCCAAGAACAAGGTCATTATGATCTCACTTCCTCTTCTCTGGAGTGTCCCTGGACAGGACTGACGCTCAGGAGAATTTGGCCACTCCCAAAACAAAACATCCAGTGAGCCAGCAGATTCTTCTAGAACTCAATTTTGTAATCAAATCCTTCATGCAGCCTAATGTAGAATAAGTTATCTATAGATAAATACAATTGAAAGTGTATTAATTAAATCTTATGAAATGACCAAACTGTAAGCATATTCTTTAAAGTCTGTATTTCAAAACTGGTATAGGCTACAACTTTCACTGCTTAACTGAAAATGACAAAGATGTATAAACAGATATTGTTTCATGTACTTTAAAATATTTTGTTCATTGTAAAATATGTGTGACTCAAAATTAGTAAGTAAAAGCAAACATCTGTGTGCCCAGTAGTTTTTTTATGGGAAAAAATGAGTGTGTGGGAAGTAGCATAGCTGATGTGCGTGTGTGTGTGAGACGGGATTTTTTCTGGATCATCCAGGTTGTACGGGTGAGCTAAGTCTGTCACGCAGATTAGCTGAGATCCATTCCAAATGTTCCGTCAAAAATTCACCTCACAACCACAGCTAAAATTTATTTTGTATATGTTGGAACACCAAGATCTTTCTTCTGCTCATTTTGCTGGCATGTCTGAGAATCATGTGCTTCCCACACTCATACACACACCTCAGGCTCTGCATATCAAAGAATCCTCCACATTTAGGTGCAGATGTGAACACACCTGAGAGAAAAGGAGAAATAAAAAGAGAAACCAATAGAGATAAATGGTTGTTATCCAGGTGCTTTTATCAAATGAACTTTTTCCACAGAAGGCATTTGGACATCCTCCTCATTACTTTCCTAAGTTTTGTTTTCCACTGATTCAGTCTGTTCCTTTCGCATTAACGGTTAGATATTTCCATGTTTAGTATGCAGGTATTTAGTCATTCAGAATTCCTGCCATTTTGTGGATAGATTTGGCGTATTAGCATGAAGCTAATTTCTTTGCATTCTTTTTTGTGATGCACTCTAACCCTCATTAAAAACTTTTACACATTTTTTTTTTTTGTTCAAAAGTAAAAAAAAGACAAAAGATGTACACTCGCATTAGAGTAAGACTCCAGTCATATTATAGCCTCTAAACCGTTTTACTTAACATGGAGTGGGTCACCTCATGGTGGCCACCATGATGAGATCACATGACCTATTGAATACTACTCACATTATCTCAGTAAACATATTTATGAATCACTGCTGACTGCAAATAGCACTGGCATTGGTTATCATGTTTGCTTTTGTTTTAAGCTTTGCTTTTGCTTGCTTGTCAGAATTAATCTAAGACGGCCGTATCTGTCAGCATTACATAAGCACAAAAAATACTGAGTGCACCTTTAAGAAGAAGAAACCTGTCACATGTCTCACCTGTTCTTTTACGCTGACCCTCCAAAAAAGAACCCTGTCCAATTGTAGGTGAATTATTGCCTATATTCTACAGACAATACATTCTGAGATGTTCAGTAAACTTGAACAGGGCACAGGATAAAAATTGGCTACTTACACAGACTTGACCAAAGGTTAAAGCTGCATTCCGTAACTTTTTTGGGTTAAAAATTATCCAAAATAATTTTTTGAGCAAGTACATAACCAGCCAGTGTTCAAAACTATCTGCTTGCCTTAGCTCAATTCAAAACGGTAAGCTTGTAATACTGTTTTTAATTCCAGTGGTACTGGTGGATTTCCGCGGGAAATTCGAGCATGTCTTTGCGTCATTACGTCACATCTGTACACATAAAGAAGAAGTCTCGGCTAGTAGGCTATATTGCGTGTGAGATTTATAGCCTTTTCTCACAGCACTTGATCCAGAAAGGTCCAAACGACAATCACCAGTGACAACTGGAGATTCACCCGTTGTAAAATGCAAAAGACTTCGGACTTCGGAGTGGCTACAGAAAAAAAGAGACTACAACCGGGCCCATGCGAAAACAAGGATAAACATCGGAAGGGCATTAAATGTAGTCACGCAGTGCTGATGTTGTTAACATTAACAATTTGAGAACAAAGTATAATTTTCACTGTTTGACGTGATATGATAAGCGATCGTTAAATTTAATAAGCGCGATTTACTGCAATGCTTTTTTTCTCTTAGTTGGTCAGAACAAAAGTGAATGTTACTTGTTCAGATGACATTTTCCGTTGAAAATTCGTATCTTGGTCATACTTCCAAAAAGTAGAATCTGTGA
The DNA here is from genome assembly GCF_964197995.2 of Scardinius erythrophthalmus. Classification (NCBI taxonomy): domain Eukaryota; kingdom Metazoa; phylum Chordata; class Actinopteri; order Cypriniformes; family Leuciscidae; genus Scardinius; species Scardinius erythrophthalmus. The sequence continues at coordinate 13,545,632 of NC_138238.1, read as the reverse complement.
TTCTGAATGACAGTATCCACACCGGCGCGGTGACTGACAGATGCACATTCTCCTCAAAACATTGGATTCATCCGCGCTGTGCCGTGCCGAGGCACAACCCACGTAAAGTTGATAATTCCTGAATAACTGCAATTGCAGATTTCGAACAGAGATGGTGACAAAGAGGGAAAAACTACGGACTGCAGCTTTAATATTAGTGGACGATAAGAAAAAGAGTAGGAATTAACAGGTGGGATTACTTAAAGGAAATGTCTTTTGAGAAAGATATTTTAGAGCAGCTAGAAGAGGCACAGAGCTTCTGTTCGAGCAATATCATTCATTCACACACACAAACACACACACACACACACACACGATAGGTCCAGCAGTCATGAAAGCTGCAACAAGCTACAGATTTAGCCTCTCAACCCATAATAATTTAGAATGTGTTCAGAGAAAAGGAAAAGAAATGAAGGACAGCATGTTATATCAATAAAATCACTCTCCTTGCCTTTTTCACTATTTGACTATAGCCCGTACCGTGTCATAGACCCAATGTCACCTCTGTGGGTGTGAAGGACAAACGTCAAAATATGTCCAAAAGAGGAAAAAAAACCTGGTTGATGATACAACTGAAAAGCTATGTCAGGTGTACTTCTGATACTGAAGAGGGCAAAGTTGGAGGCTGCAAAAAAACTATTTGAGGAAGCTCTCCACTACCACTTTCAATGTGCCATTTAGAAATTCTCAGAAGAAGCCAAAACACAAGTTTCTTTGAAATCGAGCAGAGTGAAAAAGAATTCCGTAAGCTTTCGGTTTTATGCTAGACGGCTGATGAACAGCCGGGTCATCGCACTTACTGGCCCCAGTGGAACAATTCATTGACTCGCCTTTTCTCTGCTATTCTAATGACCATGACAGATTTAACCGAAAAAAAACATTCAAATGGCTCCTGTTACAGAACAGACAACCATAAACCATTACAAATATGCCTGAGACAAGTGAGGGAAAAGGGAAAGAGACTGTAAACAAACTAACTTAAGGCAACCTTTTCTTTTCATCTGACCTCTTATTGGCACTCTTTCTTTTTGTAAACAGATTGAACAGGTGCTGAAATTTGCTATTTAATAAATATCTTGAAAAGGAGAAAGAGATAAAAGAGAATAAATGAGGGAGGGGAGTCCATTTCATCGTTTAGAACATAATGTGTTGTCATTGATTCTCTCAGGCCCGGTTTCACAGACAGGGCTAAGATTAAGCCAGGATTAGGCCTTAGTTCAAGGGCACTTATGCAGCTTTTACAAACGCGTCTTAGAAAAAAAACATTTCTGGTGTGCATCTTGAGACAAAACAATGGGAGTGACATTTTAAGATATGTCAGTGCAAGTTGCTTTCAGTTAAAACAGCTCAAACATGCATTTTGGGACCTAGTCTGCATGGGACTAGGCTTATGCCTCATCTGTGAAACCAGGGATCAAAGTTCATAGTCCAGCCTAAGCCTTGAACCACAGAACTCAGATTCCCTCACACTGATGTTAAGTATGATGAAGGTAACTGTTGAAAATACAGTTATGTAGTACAGGATTGTATGAAGTTTATTCAATGAGAGTACAGTACACCTCAAAATGCACAAGGCAAGAGTTCCTATTGGTCATGAAGCCTAATTGTTTGGGCTACGTGTCTATTTACTAGGCATAAAAGAGGTTCATTAAAAACACTGGGTTAATGCTAATTTGAAGAAACTGGAGAGGTCTTTCTTTGAATGTGCTTTGCCAGGACACATTTGGTACGCACATAAATGAACTAACCTACTACTGCATATAAAAAAGGGTCCTGTCCTGCAGGGCTTTAGTTTCCACATGCCTCAACACACCTGCATGGATGCTTCTAGTATGCCTAGTAAGACCTTTATTAGCTGGTTCTGGTGTGTTTAATTATTTAAAATTATGCATATTTAAATATTATGCAAATATGCACATTATTACATACTGCAATGATTGAACTGATGAACTAAATGAGGCTGGGGTAGTAGATAAACAAAAATATTCTGAATAATTGGGCCTATTAGCTTGATCATGATTCATGTGCAGAAATCTTTGTGAAAGTAATGTTTGGGAAAGAGAAAAACAAAGAGAGCATACAGTGGGGGCAACAGCACATTGAAAACTTGGATCAAAATGTGATTCAAAATCTGGAAATGTTAAGTATTAGTGTTTTAAAATAAGGATACAATGGTGTAAAATTAATAAAAAATATGAAAGATTTCTAGGTCATTAATCAAATTTGAATCAGAGTTGAAAGTTACTTTTAAAAGCAATGCATTACAATATTGTGCAACTCCCTAAAAAAGTAAGCAATTATGTTACTTAGTAACTATTTATGGAAAATAATGGAGATGCACTGAAATGAAAATTCTGGGCCGAAACCGAAAATTCAGGATGCACTTGGCCTAAATTCGAAACGAAATAATCAATTAATTTATCAAACTTATTTAATAATCAACACTCAAATAGCTAAAACTGGGTTGTACGAACATTTAACTTGCACATAAGGCAGTTTTTTTATCAACGTTTTTTTTTATAACAGAATTGTTTCTGCTCCAGTTTTTTTGGTGAAATATAAACATTTAAACGGTAATAAACTGTACTAACTTGTCTTCACGACAGATTTATTCAAACATTAAATAGCCTAATAGTAATAAGTAAAAATATAATGAATATTTAATACAGTGCATATATTTACCAAAATGCTCTTCTCAGTTTTTTTATTTTATTTAATTTCTTTTAATTAATGAGTTTTGGACATTGAATAGCTTTCTTGAGAAAAGATTTTAGATTTAAGAAACCATATCATATTACTGATAAAAAGTAAACATTATCAATCCAGAGTGTCTACACAGCTGACATGTTTAACTGTGCAGTAGTTGACACTGAACAGTCAAAACGTGCTAATTAAACGTATTTTTCGGTCACTGATAGGCCCTCCAAAACCATTTCGACCTAAAACTTCGGTATAGCCAAAATCTTTGCATCCCGAGAAAATAATGCGTCACGTTATTTTTGCGTTATTTTTTCTCATCTGGGCTGGTTTGTTTGATTTTAATTATAAATAAATCCCAAAAGTTCTATTTTTGGCAAATGTAACGACCCTTTTACACAAAAAGTGAAATGAATAAGCCTCAGGCTGAAGGAAATGCAATCCGGATTGTTTCAAAGCAGCTTTACAGTGATGACAGGAAAATGATTCAATGATGCAAACAGTTCATTTTAGGCTATACAGCAGCTCTAAAAGAAAATAGTGTCATTGTTCAGCTGAAGTCAGTTCATTGTTGATTCAGTTATGTTGTAAAGGTCATCAATTATTAAATTACTTCATTTCATCTATAAAGCAGTTCTGCAGAAAAACAGTGATGTCATCGTCCAGTTCAGTTCTCATCCAATAGTGTCAGTGAGGTCAAATCAATAATATTGTTGTATATTAAATGTCCCCAACTAAGCAAGCCAGAGGTGAAAGTGGCAAGGAACCCAAACTCCATCAGGTGACATCAGAAAAAAAAACCTTAGGAGAAACCAGGCTCAGTCGGGTGACCAGTCCTTCTCTGGCCAATGAACGAACAATGTGTGATTAGGATTCAGGTCACATCACAATTCAGAAATCAGATTGTGGATTGGCAGGATTCCAATTTTTCATTCAGTACCTTTTGCTTGAAGATCTGATTCATTACTGTATGGAGAGGAAGCTGGTCATAAGTCTGTGTAAAATATTTAATTTGATGCATTATGCATATGCCATATGCAAAAATATAGAATTATTTCAGGTTTGTGTAATATTCTGAGTTGGCATTTTACTGTTTTTATTCATTTTGAGGAATACTGAATCTGTTTTGTGGCAGTGAGTAAATGCCTGCTCATATTTAGTCTAGAACTACAACAAAAATCATGTTTACACAGCGCACACAACGCCTGCACCTCACTCCTGATTTCTCTTAACGTGGGGACAGGAGAGGTGTCAGTCAATACTTGGGAGAACAACTTGCGTTACTTATTTGAAAAAGTAACTCAGATATTTTGGTGTAAATTTAAAAGTAATGTGTTATTTTACTAGTTACTTGAAAAGTAATCTGATTACAAGTACTCACGCTACTTGTAATGCGTTACCCCCAACACTGGTTATTAAAGTAAAAGGGAACCAAATAGGCCTACTAAAAAATTTATCTTATATTTAGGATTTATTTTCTTTTTTTATTGCTAAAGAAAATTTTAAATAAAATATAATTGCTTGAAAAAAGGCAAACGATGTCAGACTTTTGGACCCCACTAGTGTATTTAAAAAAAGCAGCTTTGGATATTCTGCTAAACCCCTTTATGTTACAATAAGTGGAATGGCAACAGATGGCATTTTTGAGTCATTATTACAATAATACTGCAGTGTCTGCATACACAGAAAAAAACAGTAATACATACAGTTTACCACACACCACAGTGAAAGGAGAGCCGATGAGTGAGACTGCCATTCGTCGTTTGTTTACCTGTAACGTTAGCCTTTTTCTGTGCATGTCTTCACTTTCACTCTCTCAGGAGTTTCAACCTCCTTTTATCCACTTTCTAGTTTAATTGGAGTGGTTAAATATGTAAGCAACGTTGTCTGTCGCCTTGAAAACATATTGCACTAGTCTAGTGAATTAGTATGGTTTGGGTACCTACTACACTTTTACATGTAGCTGCTATGAAGAATATTACAGCAAGCATAATTCCTGTTCAACTGGCTACGAGTGTCTGCCTCAGTTTCCCGCAGTTCCTTGAATCTGATCAAAAAAACTGTACGCACGTCATAGTTGCTCTGATTGGCGAGGGACATTTTCGTCGTCTCTGATTGGCTGCATTCACAGAAGCAAACCGGTGTTGTATGAGCTGTACCATTTTTTCTTAAAAGGGGTGGATGTGGAACTTTATTATGGATAGTGAGAATATATATATGGTCTTTTGCTTAAAAATGACACTTTACAACAAAACTATTTTTATTGTTGATTAAAAAGTATGATATCGGGAGCACTGTATTGTGTTTAACATAAATATCCCTCACTTCCACTTTGTAACACCCACCGTTCAGGATTCGAGGTCTCGCCCAAAAATGGCTGTGGAGAAACAGTTATGAAGATGTGTCGATCTACTCACCTAATTAATGTGGCGCATGCCCCAAATTAACCAAGAGTCCTCTGATCGAGCCGGAGGACATTCCTGGAAGGTGAGGCACAAGATGTTCCGTTATTTCCGTTATTTCGTGCAGAAAAGAGGAGCCCAATGGGCTCACTGTGCAGTCTTGTTACGACTTTATTTTCAGCCAATAGGAATCACAGTGCGATCACAGGCCAGGGCCTTCAAAGAAGTGTTTATGCTGAATAAAACACAACACTGAACATAATACTGCATAGAAACAAGTCTTTAGCACAGAAACGGCAATAAAACGTTCCTAAAAGCATTGCAAAGTTCATATTCACACGGAGGTATTCATATTTCTGTGCACAGTGAATACAGTTCGCATGTCATACCGGTTTTAAAAGTGACATATCGTATTAATAGAATAGTAATTGCTTCGCTACATCCATATATAAGTTAAATTAATAAGTTGTTTGTTTGTGTACCGTGTGATTGCAGGGACATTGTGTATCTATTTGATTCCATTGCGATATGTTTTCTTTGTTGATTAATTATCTCGTGACATAAAGTTGTATAAATTACTTTTAATCTTTTAAGTGTGTACATTAGACTCAACTTTCCCAGAATATCAATTTCTGCGCAGACTTTGTGATAGTTCGCACATTCATGGCTGTCAACAGGTGCTATCACTGTTGACATGTACCTGTATTGTTATAGTACTGTTTTCCTTGTAAGCATGTTAGTGATAATGGTTTGGAAGAAGTAGAAATGGTAATAGCAGGGATTGGAAAATGTTAGACATTTCTTACAATAGCTTGTTCTCTATAAACTTTGTTGTGGATGAAGTATAATGGCAACATTTGTGTGCTGATGATGTAACTGCATGTTATTGTGATTGTTTGCATTATGTGGTACACCCACTTTTTGCATAGTTTTTAGAAGATACAGGTTTTAATATTTGCTTTGGGTGTGTATATTACTTACCTAATGCATTATGAGACTGGGGAATGTAATATCTTGTCGTGTAAGTGTCTGATCTCAGCTAGCAGTTTGTAAATATCATAGGCCAGTCTGTTATATGAGGTGCTATAATCCTGTTTATCCATATTGTGGTTATTTACATTGCTTACCCTGAAATTAATTTGAAAGTAAGGCCTGTTTCCACTGCATGCTCAAGGTAATGTGAAGCAACACCATCACTGCATCAGCTTTAACACCGACAGTATACTGTATGTAAGAAAGTGCTGTTTGTGCCTGTCACTGTATGTTAACTGCATTGACCCAGATGTTTTTTTGTTGTTGTTTTTTTTTTATAATATGTAAGCATTTTGCTCATTGTGAATATTATGTTGCTTCATAAGCCTATATTGCAGTGCTGCGTTGATATATAGCGTCAGTACATTTTGGAAGCATCTTTTTTTTTAAATTGTTTAGTGTGCTACAAGTCAAATATATAGGCTCAGAGTTGAAACACAACTCGCACACTTCTGATATACAGTATCACTGTGCCAAGTACAAAATTTGTAACCTATTGATATTGTTGCTGAAATTTTTGCTGCTTTCACATGGAGTGTGAAACAGGCCTTATTAATCTAGAAACAATAATGTAGGCTAGTTGGACAATAATAAGTTCATTCTAGACATAAGATTGGAAATTTGCCTCAGGTTTTACACTGGAATGTCCTCTTATTTATAATGGCAAGGTTTGCAAAGCAGTGTCAGGAAAATTGTCTTGAGAAATTTGTTAAATTCATAAACAGTAGCCGTTTTTGGTGTTGAGAATTGGCACTGGTGATGATGAATTGAAACAGCAAAAGCTTTACAGTAAGATTCCATCAGATGTTTTGGAAATCATATGTAACATAGCCTATATAATCAAGTCCATTTTCAAGTGATTATATTACTTGGCTTAAAGCTTACCTCACATGACTAAACCATTTGACACACTGTTCCCCGGTTTCACAGACGAGACTTAAGCTAGTCCCAGACTAAACTGCATTTTTGAGCTGTTTCAACTGAGAGAAACTAGCACTGGCAAATCTTAAAATATGTCAGTGCAATTGTTTTGTCTCAAGATGCACACCACTAATGTTTTATTTCATAGACACTTTTATAAAAGTTACTAAAATGTCCTAATTGAACTAAGGCCTAATCCTGGCTTAGTATAAGTCCTGTCTGTGAAACCGGGCCTGTTTTCGTGCAGTATTTAAACGTATAGAGTACAGTTGTTTACCGGGCCTGAGTTTTAACATTTGCACAAAGAGGCTTAGGCCTATCTGTTTCTATTTCTATTCTATTGTTGCTAAATTAGACATTTGTAACAGACCTTCAAAGAAAGTGTGTTAAGCATGTTTTCGAAAGACACATGATGTGGCCTAATTGACGGCAGGTAAATTTCACTCAATTCATCACAAAAAGTTGATGTATGGCTTAAGACTTGGAATATATGCCCGGTTTCACAGACAAGGCTTAGGCTAAGCCTCAGACTAAAATACATGTTTGAGCTGTCTTAACTGAAAGCAACTTGCACTTAAAATATGTCAGTGCCATTGTTTTGTCTCAAGATGCACACCGGTATGTTTTTAACTAAGACACGTTTATAAAAGCTATTTAAATGTCCTAATTTAACTAATGCCTAGTCCTGGCTTGATCTAAGCCCTGTCTGTGAAACCAGGCCATAGTGTGTTACTTTCATGGTGTTTTGCATCCTTTTTGGTGCCTGACACCCCACTACTCACATCAGCTACAGAGTTAAACGTTTAGAAAGGGTTAACGTAAAAACAGGAGTTGAGAAAAGCCTTTTTCAGCTCAAGTAACATTTTTTTCCTCATCAAAATATTTGACTTTAAACTTAAAACTTCTTGAGAGAAATTTAGAGGATCGCTGAGAATCTTCGGATGGTTATGGTGTAGCTATTGGCAGTCCAAATTCATTTCTGCGGTGTCACTGAACACATTCTTTCAGAGATTTGCAAAAGGTTATTAAATACGGCGCTGCATGGCCGTGTTGCACGGCAGGGAAGCGCACACACGCACTCCCCATTTGGAGGATGCTGAGGTTTATTTTGGCAGTTGTCATGACGTTGTGTGGTTTCACATGTGGTGAGAGAGAGGGGGGGAGGGAGACCCTTTTCATAGCAGAGATGCTTATTTAACATTTCCGGTCAATCAGAACCATGTCAACATCACTACACACACACACACACACACACACACACACACACACACACACACACACACACTCACACTCACACTCACACTCACACACACACTCTTATCCCATGCACACAAACCTATAGCTAGAAAAAGATTGCTATCTTAAACTCTCCTTCAACTTCTTGGTCTGTGACTTTGTAGTGATTACTCGCTGGAGACCATTCACCTATCTGCACGGTGCTCGAGAATAATGTGTGTGGTCAGAAATACATGGCTTTCCACAATTAGGGATCAAAACTGTGGAGGAAACTGCACTGTAATTACTGGGATTGTTCTGAGCAGATGCAGAACAAATGTCTTTGTTGTAACAGCGCAGAGCTTCACAGCAAGGTGTGACGTGGGGCCAAAGTAAACACATGAACATGGAGTTGTGCATATTTTATGAGCAATTCATCTCTTTGTTCAAGGGTACCAGGTTTGCTGTGATCAAGATTCAGAATTTCCACCATTATCTGATGCAGATTTCAAAGAGGTCATAATGGCAATGTGTGGCAAAATCTCATGCTTTCCTGTTTATTTTACAGGCTATGGAGTGCATACAAATCCACTTTTTCAGATACATACACAAACTTCACCCCTTTCTCTACACCTGAACAAGCTAAATGCACTCACTACTTTTATAGATAGATATTCTAAGTAGGGGTGTAAATCGGACAGTTAATCACGATACGATACGATATTGATTCTCTCAGCCAGCGATACGATATTTGCCGATACCTCAAAAAATTCTACGATAAGATTACGATTCGATTCGATTCAGGGCTATATCGATCGATTAATCGATATTTATGTGCCAAGTGTACACAACCAGTTACATTTATTAACTCACACTAATGCATGCAAAAATTTATAACATGAAAGTTTAATTAAACTCTTTGAAAATTGCACACCCTCTCCCAATTGGGACATTTACAAGTTGTTTGTTACAAGTTTAAAAAAAAACATGGTATATGAAAATGAACAAGAACGGAGTTATCTGTTTTTGCAAATGAATTCTATAACAGAAGAGTTCATTTGCAACAGATAACTCCGTTCTTGTTCATTTTCATATATCATGTTTTTTTTTTTATATTGTGCATTTGAATATCAATCAAACTGCAGCTGGGTTGTTTTGATTAAGTAATAATAACAAAAAAATACAGGTAACTTATAAAATTAAAGTTCATTGAAAGTATTATATATATATATATATATATATATATATATATATATATATATATATATATATATATATATATATATATATATATATATATATATATATATATATATATATATATATATATATATATATATATAAAATAAATTTTTTTTTGTGGCAAAACCAGATAACTCCACATTTCATGTTTCAGAGTTAAACAAAGCCAAGTAATTGCTATGATACATAATAAAACAATTGGTTAGTCTTTGTAACGTTAATCTTCTCAGCTGACATAGACGCCTGTCAAACTTTGTTGTTGTGATTAACGTTCACGCAATACAGAGAGCTTTTCCCTCACCACTAACGTGCTGTTTTAGCAAGATTTCGTGAAAAAGTTTCAGCTTTTATTTTCCTTTTACGCCCAAAGAAGATATCACGGGTTCATCAAGTTCGCTGAAATCCATCCTCGATCACTTTGAAAAGAGACAAGCAAGCAGCCTTGTCACCTGACCTGAATACTGCGCACTGATTCGCTAAAACAGACTTTTCGGGGCTTGTCGTTTCTGCTGTAAAACATGAACTCGCGATGCCTTGACAGTGGAAAATACCGGCTTTTGTGACAAAGGGTTCAGTCAATCTTGTCAGGCGTCTATTTCAGCGGAGAAAAGTTACGTGAGGATGTGGAGTGTGTCAAAATAAAGGTAAGTTACCGTATATAGATATTTTATGTGTGGTATCGATGCATCGATCCATATCGATGTATTGTTGCAGCCCTAATTCTAAGCACATGTCGCTATACTGTTCAAAAGTTAAGATAGTTTTATTTAGCAAGGATGCATTCAATTGATCAAAAGTGACAGACTTCTATATTGTTACAAAGGATTTCAAATGCTCTTGAACTTACTATTCTTCAAAGAATCCTGAATTCTTTTTTTTATAACAATTTCCACAAACACATTAAGCAGCACAACTGTTTTCAAGATTGATAATAATAAGAAATGTTTTTTGAGCACCAAATGCTCAAGGCTGAAGTTTACACTAAAATGTCTGTGCAGCAGAAGCTCACCTTAGTACTTCAAAAAATAAAAGTCAACACCTTGTACAAGAAAAATGCATAAAAGTGTGAATTATGAATGTGGTGGTTTTGGACTGAGGGCAGAGTGGTTGGTAATGGACTGGTGAATGTTTCATTTGCTGTTGTATTACATCTTGCAGCAGCATGTACGAAAGAAATTCTTTTGTTGTCAGGATGCTAATCAGGTCATTGATTTTAAGGAGCTTTTCACAGGAGATTTGGGGTCAGATCCGTTTGAATTCCATTTGTTTGGTTTGAACCACACCTGAGTCTGCTTGAACACCAGCTTTGAGTTTTTGTGTCACTGTAGCTTTCTATCTGCTTTGCACATCTGGTCAATTTCCCCAATTCTTCTTTTTAAAACTACTCCGGCTCTGTCGGGTTGCATGGAGATCATGAGCTTTTTCAAGCCCACTCATAAATTCTTAGTTGGCTTGAGATCTGGACTGTGGATTTGGCCACTGCAGGATATTAACATTGTTGTTTTTAAGCCATCCATGTGTAGCATTGGCTTTATGCTTTGGGTCATTGTCTTGCTGGAAAACAAATCTTCTTCCAAGTTGCAGGTGTCTTGCAGATTCCATCAGGTTCTCCTCCAGGATTTCCCCTGTGTTTTTGTTGCATTTATTTTAACCATCAAACTCTCGACTCCGGGGCCTGATGCAGAGAAGCATCCCCACAGCATGATGCTGCCGTCACCATGCTTCACAGTGGGGATGGTGTCTTTCCAATTCACTTTCATTTGCATGCTCCAGATCAGACATATATAGTCTACTATAAATTATAGTTTATTGCATTTCTTAATAGCTGCTGTCTTCGAGGGAATACTTCAGAGAGAAGGTTTCATTTTAGCATCTCTTATGGTGCATCTGTGGCAGAGAAATGTCATTGTGTGTGTGTGTGTGTGTGTGTGTGTGTGTGTGTGTGTGTGTGTGTGTGTGTGTGTGTGTGTGTGTGTGTGTGTGTGTGTGTGTGTGTGTGTGTGTGTGTGTGTGTGTGTGTGTGTGTGTGTGTGTGTGTGTGTGTGTGTGTGTGATTTTATGTATATATTATGGGAAATCCACAAAGGGACAAATACTTAAAGGGATAGTTCACCCATAAATGAAAATTCTGTCATCTTTTACTCAGCCTCAAGTTGTTCCAAACCTGTATGATTTTATTTTTTTCTGTACAAAAAAAAGACATTTTTAAGATTTTTTTCTGTAATCAAACAGTTGATGGGCCCCATTGAATATCTTGCATACTATGAAAGTCAATGGGGCCCATCAACTGTTTGGAAGACCAAAGATCTTCTTTTGTGTTCATCAGAAGAAAGAAATTCATACAGATCTGGAACAACATGAGGGTGAGTAAATGATGACAGAATTTTCATTTTTGGGTGAACTATCCCTTTAAGTGAGAGTCAGTCGCCCCCTAAACCTATTCCCTATGTTAATCCACTAATACAGTTCAAATGAAGCAGTAAATGAAAACGAGTGAGTGAATTCGGACAGCCGTACATGTGAGTGTACAGCGGTTATACTCTCATTATTGCGATGCAATGTGGGATAGAATGAGTGCACTCAATAACGTCCTCTATGGTTTCGGACACCACTACAAATGACTGATCCCCTCAAATAATGCCGGCGATTTCGGATTCAGCCTCAGATTTGGTCCAAGCAGTCAAGTTAGGAACTGTTTTTATTCTGATTTTAGGGATTGGATCAGCAATTAATGTCAGCATGGATATATATGGACATCACAGCTCTGATCCTACAGAGCAAGTGACATGCATGGAGCCAGACTTTTAATGTTAAAAAAGCAGAATTCCCACAAACCAAGAAAGTGCACTTTTCAGTCAGTCACAAGCCATATGTCTCCACTCTTTCAGAAGTGAATGAATTGTTACATATGGAACTTGATCAGATAAATCAATCCCTTTTGTTGATTACACACATCTGGGCCCACCTTCCCAGCTAGTGTACAAGTATCTTGCACAATGATGTTTTCCAGAGATGACTGTAATTTAACATGCAGGTAAACAGCCAAGATTTTGTTGGGAAAAAGTCAAAATGTCTTTTTAAGGCTCATTTGAGAATCCTTGTTGCTCAACCCTTATAGGAAATTGGCTGTGTAGCTCTAATACTAAATAAAAGACACAATTATTTGTTTTATATTACACAATTGTTACAACATTGTGACCTCCTTCCAGTGGAAATCAGCCCTAGCCGTTTAGGATGACAAGCATTTGCCAGAAAGGAAGTGCTGTTTAGTTTATAGGTGCTTTCAGTGTTACTCAAGTGAATGAAAGGAAACAGTGAAACACCATAATGACAGATCCCTCTGGTATTCTTTGTCCATGTCAGGATCTATTCTACATGATTTAAATCTGTAATTAATTTGATGTGGCATGTCCTTGTTTTTCAAACACTCCAGAATTGCGTAGACACGCACAGCTCTATTTCTAACATTTCTCTTGTTTGTACTATTCAACGTGATGTTTTTCTTTTGTAGTCATCGTCTGTCCCCATCTCTCCTTCCCACTCATTCCTTCCCCATGTCCACCTGAGGAGGTGACTGTAGAGTGACTCACTTGTTCCGAGTGTGGTTTTGTGGTGGAGCGAGTACCGTCTCAAACCTTCTCTGACTTCAGAAGACTTGAGCCCAAACCACATAAACTGTTACTGCCACTAACCCACGCGAACCCATACACAGTACACACATGCCGGCCATGGGGTTTTGAAACTTGAGGATGGAAGAAGAGATTAAAGAGAGGAAATGGCTATGTTTTTCGGATCCCTAAGTGGTATTTAATCTGAGAACTTGCCTTTTATAATCCTCTTTCAAATGTGAGAATTGTGGTTAAGAACTACTTTCTTACAGAATAATATCATAATTAAGAAACTCAGTTTTGAAATAAATTGTTAGCCTGCTTCTAGATGTTACTTATAATTTCTTAAGATGCACAAAATATCTTTACTATATCAGTTATTGGGACGAATTTGAGATGTTTTTATTTATTAAAACGGTCGATAACAGTTCTCAAATTATTATTTTTTCATATTGTACTTTTATAATGTTGTGATGCTTAAATTCACTTTTAGTTCTTAAAATAATTGTTAGTTTTTAGGGTTTTATTTTTAAACTATTTACAGAAATATATATATATATATATATATATATATATATATATATATATATATATATATATATATATATATTAATATCACTTGCAGCATTTAAAATGACAATGAATTAAACAATTTAATTTGTTACTTATTTGCAGAAAATAATACTTAATTTTATTATCTGCAATATAACGTTTCTCTGCCATAACATGAAAAATGTTTTAATAAAAATTGTTATAATAAATTATTTTAGAAACATTTTATTATTTTATCATCAAATCAACTTATAAATGACTTTCTTACAGTCTATCCACATTTAAAGGCACACTATGTAAGATTTTTAGATCATCTTTATTAAATTCATAAAAGACAAAAGAATGACAGAAATACTGGATTCTAAACCTCAAAGAAATTCCACAATCAAGACCTCGAAGCAGAAATGAGTGAGAAAAACCCAGAAACACCTCATATACACCTCACAGTATAAGGGTCTTTCCTTGCCATCAATGCTTGGATAACACGCCTACGTTTCCTTCCATTAATAATAATAATAATGTCTAGTGCGGTATGTACGTGGCTGTGTTATATATAAACCTACCAACGTCCATTGCCATGATTTTTGGAATGACTTATCGCGAGAGGAAAAAAATGACGTTTTAGTCGCATAACATCGGTTAATGGAAACGCGTCATTTTGCAATAGTTTTTTATCGATATTTAGAAAAAAATCGCAAAAGTTTTGCGCAAATCTGTAATGGAAACTCGTCTAATGACATCATACGCGCGTTACTCTCGATTTTTTAGCAAACCATGGAAACACCAAAGACGCTGTAATATATTATGTGTTTTATTAGACAGGTTAGCAGCTGTTTGGATGCATTCATCGACAGAAAACTAATCATTGTTATTTAGCTCAACACAGTTAGTCTTTTTGTTTAAATCTTGTTTTTTTATTTACCGTGAGTACCATATTTTCCATGCCAAATATGCGGCATAGTAAAAGCTCCACTGCTTTCGAGTTGTGTGTCGGGCTTGTCTCTCATTAGCAATCACTGCAGCGGCCTCGTTACGTTAAGAAATCTTTAATACATAACTAGTCATCCATGAATATGATTTCTGCCTGAGTCCCGTCGTATTCTCCACCGGCTGTAGAGATGAAGACAACGACTCCCATGATTCCGCGAAATCAAGGCGTCATCAAGCTACGCCTCCGTTGTGAATAAACTACCTCTAGTGGCGAAAAATTACATAGTTTATGCAAAGACAGTTTTTTAACATTGAAAAAAAATTACACTTTTAAGAATCATTTAAACAATGATTGTAGCTCATGCCTGCGTTTTTCTTATTAAATAGTTATAAGCTCACCTTGGCAGTTAATTGTATAGTTCCCCAAACTTTCTACACCTAACTTCTGCTGTTCCTTCATCCACCTCTCAGTCCACTAATGGTTTAATGGGTATGAAATGCTTTCCCTCTCCCCAATTACGGATCTCTTTGACTCGTGCTCCTCCCTTTCCACATTAAATTGAATGAAAGTTATCATTGTGTGTGTGGGGGAGGTTTTTGCAATGGCCTATAGGACAAGGGTGTGGCCTGAAGAGAGACAGTGGATGGTGTTTTTTTGTAATATGAAGATTGTCTTGACATAAATGCATGTTATGGCCTCAGAACCCAGTGGGGGAATGTGTGTGCATGTATGTCAAGGAGAAAGACAATATGGGCTATAGAGTTCCAGAGTGCATGACGAGCATGTGATGAAAGTTTTACGTATTTCCCTAGTGCGTTTGTTTATTAAATATCGTGGCTAATTTTATCATGCTTTTTGCTACCTATAAAAGTGTAGTAATCTTAGCTCAGTTTATCACATTATCATATCGCATTCTGCAGATTTTTCCCCGACACATAAAAGCAAAAAAGGTTGCAGATTCCTTTGCTTGCTTATTTATTCATTTTTTACTTATAAATGTCATTAAAATATGTAATTCATTAGCTTCTATTTTTATTTGTTTTATTTAGATATTTATTATATTCATTTTTAGAATACAATCAGCAGCCATGATCTGAACAATGCTATATAGACAACGTCTATTTCTTAGGCTGGGATTTACTCATCTTGATAGTTTATATAGGCGCATTATTTTACCCAACGTTGCTTGAAACCACACATACTGAAACACTGCTGAACTGTCCTTTTGATTCAGAAATGTTTTATTATCTAAACATTAGAGCCTTTCATACCAAAAAGACAATGTAGGTGTAAGGTTATGTTGTGACAGCCCATGCAGAATAAATGCATGAATGACAGTTGTGCTGTCTGTGCTCTATGGGCTAATTGTCTCTTAAGATGAGGTTTCTGAGCTTGAGGGAGAAGTCTGTTACAGACCAAACAATATGGAGGCCGATTTTGTTTATTTTTGTTCGGTTTGTAGATAGACCTGTCTCTTGCTCTCCAGTGAAATACAGTTTACAGTGCTGAATTCAGCATGTCTGAGGAATTGTTGCAGTATGCGGTACCTGAAGTGCTGACTAGAACTACTTTCTAATCGGAGCGATTTGCCAAGCTGGGGGTCTGTAGCACATTAAGAGCACTTATTTAATTGCATTTCATTTGTACTTTGGCCTTTCTCTTATATATAAATATTTTACTATTAAAGTTATACTGAAAGCATCTAAATTAAGCTAGATAAAGCAATTCTGTCTTCTATAAGCCTTTCTATGACAGTGAACCAGTATACTGTTCATAATGTCCATAATGGCGCATGTAATGTAAAGCAAACTAATGCAGTTAAAACCTATGATATTGACTACAGCCAGATCTTGTTTATAGGGTTTTAGGCAGCATGTGAACGGATCTAAAATTGATCATCCATGAGACCGTAAAGGCATTCTGTGCAAAACTCGGATGAATGAATGTAGAATTCTTCCAGCA
The DNA here is from genome assembly GCF_964197995.2 of Scardinius erythrophthalmus. Taxonomy (NCBI): domain Eukaryota; kingdom Metazoa; phylum Chordata; class Actinopteri; order Cypriniformes; family Leuciscidae; genus Scardinius; species Scardinius erythrophthalmus. Next base: position 13,529,031 of record NC_138238.1, on the reverse strand, counting down.
CCAAACACATCTTTCCTATTTCTTATGAAGTTCAGTCTGCACAGGCTGTTTAGAGGCAACCTGGCTGTTGTAATGAGGACATTTATGTCGCTCTGCATCAGGCGCATGCATGAATAAGCGACAGGCTGCTTTTCTGTCTGAATGCTCTCTGCCAGCTACATTATTAAAATGTGTTTGTGTGGGTCTTTTTTAACTTTTCTGTTGCAGCCTGTTCTTGATTGTTCATCATGTCAGGGTGCTATTGGAAACGCTGTACGGTTGTAAGCTTTTAAGCTGTTTTCAGTGAAGCCTGGCTTGTTCGTCAGTTGTGTGTAAAGTCATTGATTCCAGACCTGGCATAGTCGACTGTGGGACTTGGACCTTATCGCCATCCCGCAAAAACGCGAAACAACAAACTTATGTTCGTTATGTAAGTTATGGTTTTCAAATTGTGGCTAACTTTAATTCAACAAGGGATCATTAAAGGGTTAGTTCACCCAAAAATGAAAATTCTGTTAGTAATTACTCACCCTCATGTTGTTCCAACCCCGTAAGACTAGTTCATCTTCGGAACACAAATTAAGATATTTTTGATGAAATCTGAGAGCTGGATCACTCCTCCACAGGCTTATGGACACTATAACTTGCTGGCCCAGAAAATGTATTAAAGACATTGTTAATATAGTCCAAGTGACTCCAGTGGCTCAATCTTAAGTTTATAAAGCGACGAGAATACTTTTTGTGCGCAAAAACGAACAAAAATAACGACTTTATTCCACTTTTCATTTCCTTCTCTCTGGGCCGCGAGTCTTTTTACGTAGTGTTTAAGCGTAGCGCGTCTGTGTTTCACGTCACCACGTAGGCTCACTATTGGGCGTCTCTGGTCATGTGTGATACGTGGTGACGTGCAACATAGACGCGCTACGCTTAAACACTACGTAAAAAAAACTCGAGGTCCAGAGAGAAGGAAATGAAAAGTGGAATAAAGTCGTTATTTTTGTTTGTTTTTGCGCACAAAAAGTATTCTCGTCGCTTTATAAACTTAAGATTGAGCCACTGGAGTCACTTGGACTATATTAACAATGTCTTTAATACATTTTCTGGGCCAGCAAGTTAAGGTGTCCATAAGCCTGTGGAGGAGTGATCCAGCACTCAGATTTCATCAAAAATATCTTAATTTGTGTTCCGAAGATGAACGAAGGTCTTACGGGGTTGGAACAACATGAGGGTGAGTAATTACTGACAGAATTTTCATTTTTGGGTGAACTAACCCTTTAAATTGATTAAAAGTGATCTTGTTTGTGCACTCCTAAAAAATAGGCCTAGGTGCTAGAATTTTTTTTATAGTGAGTTTTTTTTTAAACAGACAGCCAATTAGAAAATGAATAGTGCTTTATTTTATAAAAATTCTTGAACTTACAGTCACAAGAAACTTTCACACATTATTTATTTTCAGCATGTGATAGAAAACTGATAATGTACAAAGGTGACAACAAATGTATTTGTGACAAAGAATGTTGAAAGAAATGATTTTTTTTTAAAACTACATGGTGACATTTTCAGAGATGGACAAGCTGTTAACAGGTCACATGCCTGACACAAGCTGTGTTTGTCCAATCAATGTTATTGACCTCATGAATATGCAAAGAAGACAGTTAACCCAGGGTTTACAAATGTACATCCCAAAACCTAACTAACCACGAATTGCGTTACAAGGGTTTGTGCACTCCTAAAAAATAGGCCTTGAGTTAACATTTCTCAAAAATGCCAACTTGAATTTTATTGTTGTGACTGGATGGATGGTACTTGGATGTTCTGATCTGATTGAAGATTGTTTGTGGGCTGTAAAGTTTGGGCACCACTCAACTTGTGGATTTTCAGAAGTTTCTCTCCAATCTTACTCTGTTAAACACAAGAAATAATCGCACGTACTTGACCCAGGCAGACACCGGCGTGTGGTGGTCTGTAGGGTTAATGCTGGCCGGCTGTGGTGGAGTATTCTCAGGGTTTTAGGGGAGAGATGCCTTGGTTCGGCGTGTACCTGTCACTACTAAATGATTGCTCATTTCCTGCCGCGGGAGGAGGGGTGGGGGAGTGCAGTAATAGCACACAGCTGCCCGAGCTGGACGCTACCTTTCCTCTCCTCTCCTCCGCTGTCTTGTTCTCTCATATCTTCCTTTCCTCCTGTCATGTTTGTGTTGTTTATAATGTAAGATTCACTCTGGAATGTCAAAGGTGGACACACACCCATGGTGCCTCAGTGGGCATGTTCTCCACCTAGCGTCTCTGGCTTTATTTGCGTGTCTGTGTGGGTTTGTGTTTGTGCGTACACACATGCTTCTGTCAAAGTGTGTGTATGTTAGGGGGAGGAGTGGATTAAGGAGGGGTCAGTAACAAATTCCATCCCGATTCCAAACTAGGTCACATGACCCAGAATGGAAGTTTAGCAATGACCAGCTGTAGTCCACATTACGTAGCAGGAGAAGCCGCAAAGTCAGTTAACTGTAGACAGGAAAGATGCGGCTAGCTAAGCAAATGATGAATTAATCGAAGTCATCTGGGTTGTTCAGTAGTCAGTTGTAGAACTTAATACTGCAATTGATATGGAGGATAGTCAATGATGTAGATTATAATGGCATGATAGGCATTTTAGAGAGGTTCAGGCCAGTTGACAGAACTTTTACTTGCACAGTTGGATCAATGGCACATTTATTCCATCAGTCTTTGTTGGTTTCATATTGTTTTTTTTTTGTTTTTTTTTCAGATAGGTACGATACATTTTTATTATTTTTTACATTTAAGTGATGTGGTGACCAATATTCAGAACAGATTTTTTTTTAAAACTCTTTAAAAAAAAAAAAAATTTTTTTTTTGAGTCAATGATTATGGTCTTCCATGGGCATCAGATGATTGTTCTGTTTTGGATATCGGTTCATGTCATGTGTTTATGAATTTATTCATGTCAGATGTCGTTTTAAAATATGTTTTAATGTTTAATAATACAAAAAATACTTCTGACATATATATTTTTTTTAGTGCCTAAAGAATACCAGATTTTATTTTTTGCCTTAGGTTCAGTGAAAATGTCAAATATTGGCCTGACCTGGCAAGCAGAATATATATCATCCTTATTGTTGAGCCCTGAATGCTCATATGAGCACTAGCTTAAAAAAAAAAAAGATATTGTATCCACAGCTTGACTCATATCACTGGAAAATGATAAAACATAAATCTTCAGAATATCTTGGACGTAGAAAAGAGTGCATGTCAGAATTTCCATGGGCCACTGAAATGCACATATTGAAGGTGCTGTATGTAATTTTTTGTCTGTACTAAAGCATAAAAATACCATAATATGTTGGCAGATATTTAGGAATCATGCTAAGTTCACATACTCGTTTCTCTGAAAAACAATGCTACAGCCAGTTATTCTACTTTGAAATATTTGCGGAAAACATGGAAGCCAGCAAACGAACTGGGTCAGAGAGGAACCACAATCCTCTTGAACAGCAAAGGCGGTGATAGCAAGCCATCACAGTTGTTTTGTTTCAAGCTGCCCATTGCAAAATATTATAGGCTACTCATATTTGATACTTTGAGTGACACAAAACAGCACGAATCATCTCTTATCACAGCCGCTTTATTTCTCAGTCAGTCGGGACATCGTGAAAAGAGTGCCAAAGTCACGCTACATATAATACCCAATGTACTCTCAGTAAGCCCTACTCATGATGTGTTTGTTATACATATTTAAAGTCATCTGAATTTTATTTCAATAAATTATGTCACCCCAAGGATATGCTTGAATCGGTTTCCCATACACAGAACAGCGTAAAGCAGGGCAGACTGTTATTTCATTTCGCTCGAGCTGACTGATAAATAATAAACATTTTTTATATGCTGTCCATCGAGCATGTCTGCTGTTTTATCACCTGGTCAGATTGCCAAAGTAACCTCTTCTCTTTTCTTCTCTCATTCCTTCAGTCACTTAATCTCGCTCTCTGTCCTCCTACACACGTTGTTTCCTCTTTGGATATTTCATGGGGATTTCTCCAGAGAAAATTATTCTCTTCTACATGCCAATTTTGGATTCTCAATGTTATTTTGAGGAAGAATGTTATCTTTGTGATTAAGTCATGAAGCTCTGTAATTCTAGATGGGTTTCAGGATTTGTATGAGTGGGACATGTGGGAGACTGCATTTAAAGGGATTGTTCAGTCAAAAATGAAAATTTTGCCATTGTGTATCACCCTTATGTTGTTGCAAATCTGTTTGCTGTTCTACATGGAAAACAAAAGGTTAATTTTTAAACAATCTTCACACAGCTGTGTAGTGTTAGTGTGTGCTGGATTGTGATCATTGCCTAACTGCTTTATGAAGCCGAGCCGTTTCCTGAGCTGTCATAGGTAATGTTTGTCACGTTCAATATCATGCAGAAATGTCCCCTGGCCGTAGAGTTAAAGAAAAGAAATGCTCTGGGCAGTGCAGACATGAATTGATTTGAAATAATTATAAAAATCGATAAGAACACACTGCAACGCTTAACTTGTCTTCTTATCTCCCCTGTGACCGTTCTCTTTCACTAGTTCTCTGCCTCTAAATAACTCTCTGGAACAGCGCTGCACTCCTTTGACTGTTATATCATTGAAGTGCAAGTTGCTGGTAATATGGTTTGATTACTGATGGACTGGACCACATGGCATCTGTGCCCGCAGAGATCTGCAGAATTTGAGTGCTTGTCAGTCACAAAGTTAAGCTGTTATATGCTGGCTAATTTGATTGTGCATTTAGTACGTTCAGCTTTATTTAACACATTTTTCAATGTTGAAATCCAGATTTTCACCCGAAATCAGCACAAAAAAAAAATCTTCATTTTCTTAGATTGGAATAAATCGCTATGCTTTTAAATTGAGTAAACATTAACTGGTTTAGTGTCATGTACGGTGTGGAAAATGAAATGGTCACAGTGGAGTCTTTTGCCTCAGCCTGTTTCCATGTTTTTCATCAAATCAGCATTTATTCCTTCCCGGCTTCTGCCGTACCTATGCTGACAGGCCTCCAACCCTGCATTAGTGTGGAAATAAGTCAAATCCTTAATGCCTTGTTTTTCTTGCGTTTTTTCCCCCCTTCTCTCTCACCCTCTTAAGACAGGAAAGGGTTACTTTCCATGTTTCCTGTCCAATTCCCCCAGCTCCAGCTCCTTTCGGATCACTTTCTTCATACTAAACATTCCCAGGCTCCCATAACCTCCTGGCTTCCTTACACTGGCCAAGAGAGATCCCAGGTGAGCGTGTGGGCGAACCTCCTGTTTTTAAGGATAGAAATCTCTTGCGTTTTGCCTCCTGACAGCGGTGGTGGTGAAACGTGGTTTCTTTTTTAGCTTTCCTTGATCGCAGGCATGGGAAAACGGTTATTTGAGAAATCTATACCAGTCATTTGGCACAGAGTAAGGCCAAGCTGATTGGTGAAACTGAAGTTTTAGTGCTCAAGTGAGCAATGTTAAGTCTTCTCAAATACCTCACGCAATAACTCAGAGCCAGGCTATCATGAGGCAATTCTCGTGAATTTCATCTTCGAAATGTTCCAGAATTTGAAGGCCTGTCATTGGATTTTTGGAGCTGTCACTCCAGGTACCATGACAATAGATGAAAGGCTCTGATACAGCAGAGGTGGCCTGTGATCAATTTTAGTGATAAAGACGGTTTAGCTCAACATGACACTCTATACATGCTGTTAAGGGTTTCGCTTTGAATGTTCAGATGAGTCTAGGGGAAACCTCTTACAGAAATAAAAAAAACTGCTAGGTAGTTCATAATCCCTCTCTATTTCCCACCAGTAAAATCCTTGTAGGGTCAGAAAATTATCACCCTTGTAGGGTCAGTCTTATCAGTAGGTTTTGACTGCACACTTCCAATAAAATACACTTAGTATGGTCAGGCAACTGGTTTGTGTTTTATAATCCTGTTTTTCATCCCTCCTCTTTGTGCTGTTCGCTATCTTTTCCCACAGATTCTCTTCCAACTCTCTCTCTCAGAGCACCTGACAGATGGATTGAGAGAGAGGGAGAGAGGTTTGGATGTGCGATCACCCCCGCTTTGCCCAAAAAAAACACTAGTCTTTGTAAATAGAATCCCGGGACAGAACGGAACAAACAGAGCGATGTTGTTTGGGCTTGACCCAGTGATAGACCTGCTGAGATGGTCTAAATATAGTCCCGTGGTGTACTGACTAATTGCCCCATGAGCAGTAATCATTCCCAGTCTCTGAAACCTCTTAAACAGCAAAGAGAGTCAAGTCACTGCTGCCCCCCTGCTGTGCCGGAGCCAAATACCAGAACGAGCAGAACTGACTGAGCAGATCCTTACAGAGATGAACCCAGCGCTTCTCTGTTTTTAGGTGCCTGTCTGCACAGGTGGGGTTAATTTGAACAGGATATGAAAGATTGTGTTTTTTTTATGTTTCATTGCATTTTAACTTTAGCTAATAGAGTGATGCAGGGATAACGTCAAATCCCGGAAGACTAATTCGCCGCTGGTTCCCTTTAGATTTTCCTATGGGGTTTTACAATGGGTTTTTTTCTCCCTTTTTTTTCAATTTATGAGTAAAATAAGGTCTGTGGTAAATATAACTTGACAGTACTTGAACGTTTTGCTCTACAACATGAACCATACACCCATATGGAAAACACAAATTTTGAAGCAGTTATGTTTATTTAAAAAAAACGTTCTAATTAACTAGATAAGAACGTTTGGAGTGTGATTGTGTGCAGTTTACATTGTAGAACTTAGGGCCCTATCTTGCACCCAGCGCAACTGACTTTGTACATCGATGCATGTATCATTCCTATTTTGCACCCGACGCACAGCGGACTTTTCCCTCCACAGACGCACGTCGGTAAATTAGGGAATGATTTTGCGCTCCCGGGGGAGCGGTTCAGCGAAAATAGGAGGCGTGTTCCGGCGAAAACGTTCCCTGGTGCTATTATGCAGTTTCAGAAAACAATTCCGCCACAGACCAGGAAAAACCTAGTCTAAAGTCAGTGGTGTGTTATTCAGATGCTATTATCACAACGCGCATACACTTTTCTTATCTCATCTTCACAGACGCAGGCAGCAGTTCCCATTTTTGCAAACCATACATAATTACAAGGAAAAATATTACCCCACTAGGGAAATCATTGTGGTGTCCATGAAGATGTGGAAAGAATAGGCATAAATCTAGGTTACACATTTCCCCAAATTATTATATGCCTGTTTAACCAAAGCTAATTTGGGTGGGTTTATCCCATCCCCATACAATGTCGCTTCTCTGTCTTTTATGGCCCTGGCGAGAGCGTCGGTCTCCTCGGCTGTGAACCGCTCCTGGCGTGTTCCTGGCAAATCCGCCGTTAAAATAGCAATCCGCCATGGAACAAGCACGCCTGCTTTTAAAGGGAATGTGAGATGACACTCTGATTGGTTTATTGCACGTTACGCCCAAACCACACCTATGAGTAATGTAGCTACTTCAGACCGACCCATTTTAGATTTGCGTCGGGCGCAAGAATCATTTATCCCACCGATATAATACCAACAGTGCCTGAGATCCGCCCACAAAGTTAATTGCGTTTCGCGTTTGATACTTGCGTTTCAGATCGTTAAAATAGGGCCCTAAATGTTCAAGTATCAGCATCAAGTTATGTTTACCACAGACCTTATTTTACTCATCAATTTGAAAAATCCCATTATAAAACACAAGGGGCGAATTAGTCTTCCGGGTTTTGAAATCATCCCTGCACCACTCTATAACCTTGCATCACAAATAAGCAACTACATTTTAAATAGTGTTTGGAGAAATCGTAACATTTTGGCCAAGGAAATCTTTGGCCAGTCTCTACCTTAGATTGTTAGGGATGGGTATCTTAAGGAATTTAAGTTAGTCACCATGAAATCAAAATTCACAATTCTATTTTTTTTTACAGAATGTTTATTATAAATTAATTACCCAGGCACAATTTTTTTATTTTTTTTATTGTGCACTCGTAATCTTTAATCAAAAATGTTAACCTCCCCTCCCTCTCAAAACGACATCTGCTTCCTTCTTGACATGTCTTGCGGAGGGTAGGACTAAATATCCTCTCCACAACTGATTGCAAACTGGCATTCAGATCTGCCTCTATTTAGTTAGCAATGGCCAACCTTCTAAGATCCAATCAATTCCCGAGGACAAAATCATTCTAATAACAATTGTTATTTGGTTCCCAGCTCTATATATTTGCTGAGTAAATCAGTAATGCATTGTAAAAAGATTTCTCAAACTGCCAGCATTAAAACGCTGTGGCTGTCTTGCTCTTTTTGCAATCAGTATACAGCACTCTGCCTGCCAAGTAACATGAGACACTGTGTATGCTACCTGCTTCCGAGCAGAGCTACACAAACCTGTGACCAAAGCTTAACCTGCGGTCACACATAGGAAGTGGCCGCCACCCACCGGATATCCTCCTAACTCCCACGGCTAAATAAAGCCGTAGAGCAGAGCAGCTGATAGTGAGTGAGATGTTCGCCCTCTGCTGCTTCAGCATGTGTGATTATGACACTGCAGCTTGATCTGAGAGTCTCTTCCTTTCTCATTCAAGTGCACATTCTGCATTGTAGTTAGGAACTTCATGTCCTTTTACATACTATTGTGAAGGAGAGCAATGCTGTTTTTATATTAAACAAAGAGAGAAAAGGCAGTCACAGAAGAGGACAAGAGATTCCTTCCTAATGCTCATTTATATTTAGACATTACATTCTTACAAGGACAAGAATGAGGTCTGTCTTGACGACAGTGAATTTTACTCCTCCGGACAGCAATCTGAGATACAGGGCCTCCTTTTATTTCATCTGCCAAAGCTTGACTATATTTGGCCTAACTCAGAAGGCTTAAAAAGTGCCAAATTAAGAATAAAATACATAATACACCTCAATTGAAGCATAGACAAATAATAAGTTAATTGAGTTAAATTGGTTTTCATTTTCCCATGAAATAGTTCACACTCACTGAGTCTTTCATATCCACTCTGGCTGCTTTAACACATTCAGGAAGTTGCCGTAAAACAGTGACAAAACAAGGAAGCATGTACGAAAGCGGAAGTCATGAGTCAGCATTAGTCCTTAGACTGCTGTATCCCACCAGCTTTTTTACAGAGGAAGTGATTATCATTACATTGAGCTTTCGGTTTCTCATTAACACAGGGGTGAATGCTGTTTTTTTTAATCTACTCGCTGGTCAGTGAGCAGAGAGCTGGCTAATGTCAATATAAAGAGCAGGGGGTGTCCCAGACATCAAGACGAGGGCCTTCTAACACGGAACTGAGTTTAGATGTTACTGTTCCCGAGCAATTTGTTGCATTAATATAGAATTGAATTTATGTGTGGTCACAGAAGTGTATATAGGCTATTAACAACAGCTCATTCAGTCAGAATTTAAAATCGAACTCTCCTATTTGTAATAGCTTTGCTGTTTTGTACTTAAATGTTACATAATGTGAAGCTGTATTTGTACCGATCCTTGATTTGTCCACTTGCTTTGTATTATTTTATTTTTTGAGTCTATCAGTTTCCAAATAAAATTAATCAAATTAGTGTACATGGATTTACAAATTGTATACATTGGTCCCACATAAATCAATGAAGTTAAACAAGCATAGTTTGTTGCTTATTAATTTCAACATCACGGAATTAAGTCATTTTTTTAAGTGAGCCAATTAAGTAGCATCAAAGTTATCTTACTACCAAACTTTTGAACAGTAGTGTATGTTTATGTTAATATGATATACATTTATTCATACTGTGAAATTTGAGCTTTATCTTTTAATGTATATATGGGTCTTTCTACAGAAGTGGTGCAAAATGTATATTATATATGTTTATTTAAAAAGACAAATTACATATATTTAGTTTACAAAAATTAAGTGCATTTCTATAAGAGGCAATATAAAGAATTTATGTAACAACTAATACACATCTTTAAATATAGTGGTTTATATATTATTCTCTATGAGTGGCATGTGTCCCCTAGTCTAACCCTCAATACTGAAACAAATCATAATTTTCTTCTAGATTGATGAAATACTTGCCCAAACCATGTGACCAAGAAGACAAATTAAGCTGTCTTCCCACCCTGGATCACATGGTGCGTACATAATATTTAACATTTAAAAAAATTGCTGTAAAATCAGAAAATCTGCATGTGTTTTTAAAAACTGTCATTATCAAACTTGATATACTTACAAAAAACGAAATGTAATGTTGACATTCATTTCATAACTTTCATTTCGTGACTTTCAATGTTCAAGTCATTGATGTATGTATTTCACTCTTCTCACATTTTAAGATAAGGGCAAAATAAGGTTGAATTGTCAATACCAAAACAGCCAATACCGAAACAACTTGTTACTACCGAAACAACTGTTTCAGTATTTACATATTCGATTCAGTTGTAATATTCAATTGTTTATTTTATGTATAATAATTCATAACATTCACATTATATATATTTGACAATCAATTTACTAAGCTTAGCGTGCGACATCTCTCTGCTTCACAGTGAGGTCACCTGTAGCTTTTACTAATGGCGAATGCCTTTCACATCGTTTCCCCTGTTGTTTTCCATGCATTTGATTTTAGTATGTGGAATCCTATTCCAATAGTCGTAATTAAATGCTCAGGATACTAAAGCACAATACAGACATCAGCAGAAAAGCTTAGGCAGCCGGATAAGTGGGTGGGTTGTTGGCAGAGTGTGAGGGTGGGTGTAATGATATTAGTAGTGATTGGCTAATTTATGAGGCTGTTTAGTTATTCATGTTGAGTGTCGGCCATCCATCATAGCAGTGCTGAAGGAAGTCAAACTGCAGCGTTTATCTGCCAGACCAGAGAACCACGTCATGCTGTGGAAACCACCGCTGCTCAATAACTAGACACGCGGAACATGACATAGTTTCATAGTTGCAGGCTTTTAAGGGTTTTGCCCAGGAACTGTAGGTGGGCAAACAAACAAATTTAGACCGAAAATCCCCCAGCATCATGAGGATTTTGTGTTGTGAAGCTCCACCAACAGGAACTCCATCAGAGTGTTACGGCTCTCAAGGGACAGCAGCATTTATTTTCCCCCCTCCTGCTCATGTTTTTCACACGGTCTCCAATGTTCCCCATCCTTCAGGTGCATGTGTTTTTACTTACATTTCGTGTTTCAAGCAGAGCATCTCATGTCCAAACTGCAGCCATTTGAATGCTCTGAAAACATCAGACTCTCAGTTCACCGACTGTGTGATGCATATTTCTCACAGTATGGTGAGATTTGGCTGAAATCTCGAGGACCAATCTGATTGGCTGACTTCTACACTTTACTGGAGTGCCATCTGGAAACAAAGATGTTGACAAGTTCTGAGGAACCCTAGTTTTTTTTCCAGATGTATCTGGAACATCAAAAGTCTCCTAAAACTATAATTGGATGGAGAAGATTATGAGTTACTCATAAATACGTGTGGTCTTTTATATCTTGTTCTATGACAGAATCCATCTAGAAATGTAATACTCTGATCTGGTCTGTATTGTCATGACAGTGGCTTCTGGTTCATGTACATATGGCACTTGTTTTAATCAAATGCATTTGAAAAAAGAGACTCTTTAAATATTAATTTTCTGGACTTTGCAGAGGAGTTTCTGCATAACGCTTTAAGCCATTATATTACCCTGAAAACTTTTCAAAGCGTTGGATTATTTTCAACATTGATGAAGTTGTAACCTAGTTTCTATCACTGGGATGGTGTTCCATCAGCAGTGGGGTTTTCCATGTGAGCCAGAGGATATTATCTCTCATTCACATCCCCCATTTTCTCTCTCTCTCTCTCTCTCTCTCTCTCTCTCTCTCTCTCTCTCTCTCTCTCTCTCTCTCTCTCTCTCTCTCTCTCTCTCTCTCTCTCTCTCTCTCTCTCTCTCTCTCTCTCTCTCTCTCTCTCTCTCTCTCTCTCTCTCTCTCTCTCTCTCTCTCTCTCTCTCTCTCTCTCTCTCTCTCTTACCTCACATCCTGTGATTTGTTGGAGGGCTTAATCCAGGTTCTTAAATGAAACCTTGAGGGTCTCTATGGGATCAATTTGCAGGGATTTCTCCTCCCTGTTCTCCTCTGTTATTCCATCTTCCTCTTTCTTCCTTGATTTCTCCTATTCTGTCTTCGTTTTCTCTGTTGGCTGAATGCAGCATGTTTAGAGCCAGATGCATTCGGGCGTCAGTTTGATCTGTTGACGACCCACTCTCTGGTGGTTAGCCGATCAGTCTTGTCTTTAATCGGCCAATCAGTAGGGGGCTTTTGTTCTTAGGTCCAGTCTGCCACTTCCTGGCACCAGTGAAAGAGTAAATGTTCCTGTAAGTGAAAAAATATATAATCAAGATAGCTTCGAAAACTGGATTTGCATTGAGGTTTTTATATCAACTCCCTGAGGGATGTGATGTTTGATTTGCACTCTGTTAGACCTTGTCTTGCTCTGAAAAGGGAAATAATTTTTTTGCCTTTTAATGTGGTGCTTGAGAACAAGTGAGAGGGAGAGAGACAGACAGGAGGGTAATAGATGTCTCCGTAGGCTACTCTCACTTAAACAGGCAGAGCTCGCTGAAGGGAACCCGCGGGCCTGAATCTATTATTCACACACAGCTCTGCAGATCTTCTCTTTCAAACACATGCACACACTCACACAAGAGTGAGGAAATGAAAGCTGTCGGCTGTTAGCGCTCACAGTGCAAATGGACAGAGCAAAGGCCTTTTTGTAAAGACATGAATCTCCAGTGACTCTACAAAGACCTACTAGTAGACCCATTATGTGAGAAACAAGGGCAGATACAGTATCTGTATTGAGGTGAATGAGCTTAATGGGTAGAGTTGACTCTTGAACCGATAATGGTCTTGCTGAGTCCTGGGACTCTTAACAGCGGTTTTTAACTGAGGTTTTTTTTAAACTGCTGGATGTTGGCATCGAGAACCTGGACCTAAATCAGTATTCATTGGGATGTTTTTTCTACTTTTTATGCTCTAACCACTTGTGGTCCCTTTGGATTTCTATTCTTAAAAAACTCAACTTTTTATTAAATTTAAGTTTAAATATATTGAATAAATATTATATTTTATTACATGGCTTGGCTGAATTCCAATGTAGAATGCGGTCTGTTATTTCTTGATAACAAACCGCTGCGAAGTATAACACACCGTTGCCATGAAAAACAGTGCGTTGCTACGGACGCGGAACGGACTATTTTCTTTGGCGGAAGCAATACAATCGTTTTTAAATCAATAAACTCCTTTTTAAATCAATAATTCGTGTCAAATTATTTATTTATTTTGTAGGTAGCCATGTAATAAGCGGGACAATGTATAGAGAGGCGGTCGTTATAGCGAATAACAACCCCTTCAGGCTGATTCAAGACCCCTCCGCTTCGCGTCGGGGTCCTGTTCAGCCTGTCGGGATTGTTATTCGCTATAACGACCGCCTCTCTATACATTATCCCTTAATATATCTCCCCCCCCCCCCCCCCATTGCCACACTATAGTCAGTATTAATATGATGGGGTGAAACAGATTCCGCTACTCTGACAAATGATCTTCAGATTAATTTTCAGAAGTGACACACTCTTGCTTAAAAACACAGGAACAAATTTAGCTCAACAAGTTCAGGCAGAGTTTTACTGGAAATGCTAAATATAAAATGGTTGGTTTGAAATAACATCAAAACATTGTGTCTGTACACATACAGCCTGGTGGCAGTCCTGACTTTCCTTTATTCCTCTGTCATTTTCTGTCATTTAAATTTATTTGTGAAGTAAACTATTTTTTTTTTCATTCTTAATGCATATTTTGTTTGTCTTATTTTAGACTATTCATTTGTGAACATTATTTTGTTTAAAGTGTCTTAATTTAAGACGCGTTACAAATACACTTCTTTTTATTATTATTTTTTTATGAACTTTATTATTTTTATTACTTATTAAAATTATTTTTATATATCATTTTATGTATCATTTCACATTATGAGAGTAAAATTGAATTCACAATAAGGTGTACTGTAGTGTGTAATTTTTACACCATTGTCGACACAAATCAGAATTGTTTACGAACAGGTTTCCATAGCACTCCTGCCGCTGTTTTTTTGACAAATAGTATATATTCATTGGGAAGTCAACCAATGCATATTTTAAAAATGTAAATAATTTTTACAATAATATATAATACTATTTTAGGCAAGTATTTCAAACATTAAAAAAAAAAAAATACACACTTCTTTGGAAATGGCCACAACCGTGGAAGACTAGGACCAATGATAAGCTCATTTAACCCTAAAAAACCCATATTTTAATCCCATGATAATACATTTGTCTAGACTTTTCATTGGACATCATTGGTGTAGTCAGGGCCTCTTCCGTTTTGGTCACATGGCTGGTAATAATGACATCATTGAAGCTCTCCAATTGAAGTTTAATACCAGAGTCCAGGGTTGAAGGCTATAATTTTGCTTCTCTTTTTGACATGCAGTCAGTCCGGTCTAATTTAGGCCTGGGTACAGCTGTGTGCACTTCTAACCATACCCTGTTAAATCTGTTTGTGTCTGTCGCTAAACTAGTGTTTTTAAACGACAACAAAAACACCTGCTGCTGTTTTATTCAGTGATGTGCTGACAGCCATTACAGTGAGGGACTATGAAAAGGCCGCAGCATTTTACTGTGATGTTAAAAGACTATAAATGTGTTTTATGTCATGTTAAATGTTAATTATACTATTTTGCTTTCAATATCAGAATGATTTTTGTCTGCTGTTAAAACTTTACCATGATCAAGCTTTCAGTGTAACAAATGGCAGATTTACATGAAGGACTTAAAAAGACATTTTACCAAAGTCAAGCTGAGCAACCTTTTTTTGCTAGTGAGTGCATAATCAGAATTGGACAAGAGAGTGTTGTTAGTCACACTTAAGGGTTGGAGTTGGACAAAAAGAAAAAAAGCCTGTATGATGCCACACTGAGCAATGATGCTGTATGGAGTTGCACACAGCACACTGTTCAGCTTTTACAGACTCCAGGTCACATCACAGGACTGCTTATAAAGTGTGTGTGTCTGTGTGTGTGAGTGTGTACCTGAGATAAATGTGTTCACTGAAAACCATTTCGGTGGACAAACACAAATACATGCACAGACTTGGCCGTCTGCTGATATTTTATCGGCAGCTCTATTGGGGTAAACACTACGCAATGTTTGAAGAGGAAATCTTTAATCAAAGAGTAATTGTTTACATTTGGAGGTGGCTTGGCCTTCTGCCATTGGGTATGTGTGAATGATTGGTAATTTACTGTATGTGTGAGAGTGGATATAGTTGTTGAAGGAATAGTACAACATGAGGGTGTGTGTCGGCGCCGATGGCCTCGTGGTCAGCACGCCGACATGTAGCGCCGTTGCGCTCAGGCGACCCGAGTTCGAGTCCCGGCTCGTGGACCTTTCCCAATCCCGTCCCCCGTCTCTCTCCCACCTCGCTTCCTGTCAACTCTATACTGTCCTGTCACAATAAAAGGCAAAAATCACCAAAAAAACAATATACAAAAAAATTTAATAAAAACATGAGGTTGTGTAAATGATGAGTTGACAGAGTGATTTTCTTTTCCCCCAAGTTTTAGACCATTTGTGCTCCAAACATGAATAGAGGATGTGCTTTTACTTTTGTATGGGAGCTGAGTGTCAGATATGATTGTGATATTGATGGTGGAGATGAGTGGTGAGAGTGTCATACTGTGGTGAAACACTAAATTACATCATCCAGAAGAGTAAAAAAACAAACAAACAGGCGACCACTAGTTGCTTTAAAGGTCCCATGACATGCTATTTTTTGTAGGCTTTAATATAGGCCTTAGTGGTCCCTAGTACTGTATCTGAAATCTCTTTTCAAAAATTCAGTCTCAGTGCAGAATTATAGCCACTACAAGCCAGTCCCAGAATGAGCTTCCTTCAGACAGGCCGTTTCGGTGTCTGTAGCTTTAAATACTAATAAGGAGGAGAAAGGCGGCGCAAGGTGGAGGGTGGGTGTGGCCTTGACCATTTGCGGCAACGGTAGACCATGCATGTTTACATTGGATATATTGCAATGGCACGGAGACACGCAGTCGTTCAAGCATTTCAGTTTGACCCAGAATCTGATCCAGATGGAGAAGCAACGGATGAAGAAGTTGCAACTCAGCGGCTCCAGCAGGACGTTTCCGAATGGTTAGTTTATGTCTGGATACGGTACTTTATTCGGATGGTTTACAGTTATTATCATGTAGCTAACGCTAACCTACTGTTGCCTTTTCACGGGAGATCTGTAACATCTGTAATTTATCTTATTACAATTACATCATCAAGCTCTGCGATCTTGAAATGCGGATATCGCGCGCGCCGTATAACCAACAGGAAAACGGTTATCCAAATAACAAAGAAGTGTACAACACTCGCGTTGCAGTGTGTGTATTCACACACATAAACTGCATAGCTGCATAGCTAATGTGACAGCCACATTCTACGTGTAACAGTCAAGGCAAACATAAACAGTAAAGCAACACACTTATATATCGTTAGTTGACTTACTGTTCCGAGGTGTGTAGCTGAGCCAAAGAGAGTGATCCAGACTTTAGTTTCAGACGTTCAGCAAGCCCAGCTCTGTATTGACCCTTCGGTGTTCATTTGTACATCCAATTATTGAGCAATTGTTATGCTTCGCTCGCTCAAAAGCCATGATATCTCTCGTGAACAAACTAAAATCGCGCGCGCGCGTGCGTTCCTACTTCCTTCCTAGCTCATTTTCTCATGGGCGGAAAATATTCTCTGGGCGGGCAAAGCAGAGACAAGGGAGGTAACATTCCTCCTTATGACGTCACAAGGAGGAGATTCAAGATCAGCGCGATTGAGCGTCCATTTTCTCAAAGGCAGAGAAAGATAGCAAAAGCTCGATTTACACCGATTGAAATTTCTAGAAACTTGGGGACCATATACAGGCTAGGGGAACTCATATTAATGTTAAAAAACCTCAGAAAGTGAAAATTTCATGTCATGGGACCTTTAAGATAAAGTTGTCATTTGTCATATGTTGCTCACAATGCTGGAGTTTCTATTTAGTGCTTAAATCATGTTACATAATTAATATGTTTTTTTTTAATTGTGACAAGAGTCTTAAATTGACACCATATGTATACTTCAGGCATCTAAAAATATTTTTTTCTAAGTGTAATTATGAATATAAACACTGCAGTTCAAAAGTTAAGGGCAGAATAAAATAAAAAAAAGAATACTTTTATTCAGTAAGGACACATTTAACTTTTTTCTAATTTAAAACATAATCAAAACAGTAATCTATTTTAATGATAAAAGTTATATCAGTAGTGGAATCGGCCAATAGTTGTTTTTTAGTATTAGTATCGGCCCAAAAAATTTCTAGCGATGCATCCCTAGTTTCCACAAAAATATTAAGCAGCACAACTGTTTTCAACTGTGATGATAATAAGAATGTTTCTTTAGCACCAAATAAGCATAGTGGTATCTGAAAGATCATGTGACACTGAAGACTGAAGTAATGACTGCTGATAATTCAAATTTCATTGTAAAATAGAAAACGTTATTTTAAATTGTAATATTTCACAATATTACTGTTTTTTTTCTGTATTTCTGAATAAATGTAGCCTTGGTGAGCATAAATAACTTCTTTCTAAATCATTAAAAAATATCACCAACCACAAACTTTTGAACGGTAGCATATATGATGACTTTATTTTCCTTGTATGGAAAGCAATCATAGACTTTGCTGAAGACAACCACCCTTGCAAACGCAGCGGACTTATTCTGGCAAGAACTGAACGGACTTCGCCTGGTGGACAATAAAACAGGCCAGAAAATCTCATAGACTTGCATTACACCATACATGACAAGCACTGCTGACATTTTCTTCAGAAAATAAAAATCTGGTATGTTTTCACCATAAATTCTTGTTATAGAAGCAGAGTTCATGCACTGTATGTGAAATCCATTTGCAGAGTTCTTGTTGTTTTGTTATTTATGGCGGCTGCCAGCACTGCACAGTAGATATTTGGCCTCATCTCATTTGGCACATGAACTTCAGTTTAAGCTCTTTTTAAATGCTCTTATTATCACTTAGATGAACGATCAATGCAAGCCAATTTAATATGATTAATGAATTCGCACTGACACACCAACATCGTACTCTCACATTGCTCATTATACTAATCATTACAAAAACACAGGATGTCCCACTTTCTAAAACTTCACAAATAAAAGCCCTAAAGTTGATTTGTTTTATTTTAATACCATGTATTTGAGTCTCTTATACATTATTCAGAGACATAGAGAGCCACTTTGTGAAGCATTATGAATAATCAATAAGCAAACCTCAGTAATACATCATATAAAGAGATCATTTCTCCCTTGACTGTACAGCAGATTATAGTCATACAGACGGTAAAGAGCGATTTCATACGGACCTCCCGGTGAGGTCAACGGTGTCTGGGGGCTGAACGTTATTGACTGAGTGCTTCAGCATCTGCTTGTGTCCTTGTGTGGTGCTGACTCTATTTGACCCCTACACACACACACATCCAAGGTGAGGGATGTAAGCTTTGTGTTTTACCCTGATGGGACTCCAGGGCTCTTGTCTATCACACTGTTACACTCAGAACATTCATAATTTACAGCTGAAGATTTAAAGAGGCAGCGTGTTTACAGTGAAGGCTTGTTCCAAGTGTTTGTGGACTTTTCAGACCATGGTGTGCGAGAGCATGTTTGTGTACTTGCGTACATTAGGAAGCCCTGCTTCGAAATCAAAAGAAGGTGTTGGAACTGATTATCTCTGCTGTCTTAGATGCTCACAGAGGCTGAAGACATAGTTGTGCTGAATTAGCGTACAGGTGAATAAACTTTTCTCTTTCCACATCCCTTTTTTCCCCGTTTCATGAGGGAGTGTCTAACAAGGGTAGTCAGTGTGGATCAAGAATGTCAAGTGAATAATTTATTTCTTATTATTTATTTAGTCTCAAACAATCTTTTCTGTGTGCTGGACACATTATGTGGTTGAAAGGTCCTTTGCGGGGGTATTCATTTAATCCTTTTTCATAAATGGATAATTACAGGATCATGAAAAGACCAAATGTAAATGCCTCTGGTTGTTTAGGTCGCACAGTAAAGTTTACTCCTAACAAGTCTGTGACAGCATACGGAAGTCACACAGTCATGGATGAGATGCATAGAAAGAGTGGCCGCAAATCTCAAATACTAATTCCATATGATGTGGAAAATTTCACCGGCTGGCTTTAGCATCATCATAGAAGTGAACTATGTTTGCATATAGCATGGGAGTAGTAGATGAGATTTATATCTGGTTTGTGGAGACACATTTATGTAGTCGAGTGTAAATGGATTGTGCATATCCAATTGGACAGCTATCCGATCGATCTGAAGTGTAAATGGGCTTTAACTGTTTGTTTTGTGGTTGTTTCAGGTGAGCAGAGGGCTGTGGAAGGAGAAGAGGAGGATTGTGGCCCGTCTTGTGACAGAGACGCTGAAGATTCTTTGGGTATTTTTCTGAACATCATACAGAAGTTTATTGTGATATTAGTACGCTCCATGAAAGTCCCCATGAAATCAAAGTCGATCATTTGTATAATATATTGTTTTATAGATTATTGCAGTGTTTATTATAAAAAAATGTATCCATGCACATTATATTTTTTAAAATTGATTTGCCCTCTCACTCTTTAATCAAAAACATTACCTTCCCCTCCCCCTCACAACAACATCTCTTCTCTCAACACCAGTGCGAGGGTGGGGACAGTACTTCCTCCCCTCCTGCAACCTGTCCCTCACATGAGATCGCAGCATTTCTCAAACGACAACAATCCAGTCAAATCATGATGGACAAAATCCAAGTCTAACCTAAATTTTTTTCTTGTTCAAGAAGCTGTATATTAGGGATGCACCCAAATTTCGTTTTTTGGCAGAAAGTCCGAAAATATGAGCCGAGAATATATGCCGCCCCACCCCGCCCCGCCCCTCAGTGTTCAGCAATAGAGAGCCTAAGTCCCGCCCTCCGCTTCCGGCTCATGGGACCTTACTTCGGAAAAAATATGTATGGAAGTCAATGGCGAGAGATAACTTATCTTTTTATTCCGTCTGAACTGTGCCCTGAACTACACATATGATGTTTGTCAATTTAAAAGGTATTTATGAAAGTCAAGAAAGTTGCAGTTTGTCATAAAACAGTTTGTGTAGTTCAGGGTAACGTTTAGTTTTATGTGAAAATCGCTCAATGAACTACATCTCTCGTCTCGCACTATGTACGTCACAAGATCCGTTGCTCGTATGTGTGTATTCTGGCTCAAAACACTCAGGCATGACGGCGTTACGTTACGATTATAATGTAAGACTATAGAAAAAATGACAGACATTAGCTTCAGTAAAGTTAGCTTCATTCATTGAGAGAAAAGGTATGACGTCGCATGTGCGCCTTCTGGGTTTGTAGTCTTTCTAATTACGTATTTTCACAGTCTTATACCTCAGCAGTTTTACATCAAGCTGCGACTTTCTTGCCTTTAAAATGTATCTTTTAAATTGACATACATCATATGTGTAAATCAGGGCACAATTCAAACGAGATCAAAATATTTGTTGTCTCTCGCCATTGACTACCATACAATATTTTTCCGAACTAAGGTCCCATGGTGGTCGACCGGAAGGGGAGGGACTCAGGCTCTCTATTGGGTTTTACTCTTGCTCTACCCATTATCAGTGCGCGGTGTGGCGCTCCACTCAATATTCTGCTCGCATGCGTTTTTTGGATTAATTGCTAAGTTTCACCATTATTTCGGTACTCGTGCGCACAGCACAGCCACACAACTCGAAGGGCACACTCACAGAGAGGTGCATTTTAGATTCCTGTTTTGCAGCTTTTTGTGCTTGAACGGACACACACACAAAATTGTCAAAATACCAGTCTCTGCAAGTATTCTCGTTAACACAGTCGGTTATGTCTTAAGTGAACATAAAGAGTTGAGAAAGAAATCAGATGTGTATCATTATATTGGATCTGTGCATTCGGTCTTAAAGTGACAGCAGCCTATAAATACTTGCTGCTGAGTCATTAATATTAAAGGTCCCGTATTATGCCCCTTTTCACAAGATGTAAAATAAGTCTCTGATGTCCCTAGAGTGTGTATGCGAAGTTTCAGCTCAAAATACCCAACAGATAATTTTTTACAGCATGTTTAAATTGTCATTTTTTGGGGCTCAGAAAAACGTGCTGTTTTAGTGTGTGCCCTTTAAATGCAAATAAGCTGCTGCTGGACAACCCAGGGGGAGGAGCTTCATGAGCTCGCGCTCAGTCTCTCAGGACAATTTCATCTCACGGAATGATGATAATATCAGAAAGTCTCAGTAACAGTTATCATTTCGAGTCGGACAATAATGCCTACAGAGTCAGAGTGCTGTATAGAGATGAAACGGGTATAGTTTAGTAGTTTAATTACGGTTATTATAACGTATTTGTCATCTGCTTGTATGTATCCATTATTTATTAATAGCCTACAAGTCTGCTGTCTGAATGATGATCAAACATACGGATGAGTTTAATAAAGTTTATTGTACATCACACAAAAGATGAAGCGTCAGTTTTACTTCAGAAAATCACCGTAAGAGCTGAGTAAACACACTAAGTTATTAGAAGTGCGCAAGTACATAAACGAATTTCGGTAGAGTTGAGGGAGCATTCCTGTGGGCGGAGGTTAGCCAAAAAACGGTTTTAATGACGGAAAGGAAGTAGAGGGATGTAGTCCAAACGGGCAGTTCGATGTAGGCGACTTCTGTTAAATAAAATATCTCGCTTGGCATTGCACTTTGATTTTTATAATTTTACAGATATTATTTATACTCTAACAACAACATTACACACTAACTAAAGTTTGAAACATGGGATCACGAAGAACGGGACCTTTAATCAAACAACAAAACACAGCTTTAACAAAGTTTAATCTATATTTAATTTATACAGTGAACACTTAAGTGTTATTTTATTTAAATAAATGTTTCATTAAAATTATTGAATTTAATTAAAAAGTATCATATTAATACAATTATACAAAAATAAGCTGATTTGAAATAAGAAAAAAATATTTTTTTCAAAGCATTTTTTAAGAGCATCCAGAATTTTCATTTCGGTGCTTTCCTACTGTATATACGTCACAGTAGAGAAGAAAAGATTATTGCAATTTCTGTTTCTTGCCAACTTTAAAGGGGAAATGAAGCAGTGAATCAAGTTTACATGATTTACAAGATGGATTTCCACTATAATCAACAATTAAACATATAAAAGAAAAAAAGAAAAAACGTTATATCTTTCGCGGCCAGGGCGCCACCATTGTGCAGTATTCTAACATGTGACGTCACGGGGTTGGTTGGCTTTAATAAACCTGGCTGAATGTAGGAATATCCCGACATCAAACTGTCTACACCACGGTGTTTTGACCGCGAACAACTAACGTTAGGTATAGTCATTATTAGCTAACAGCTGTAAGCATGAACTAGCTAACGCTAACTTAGTGTTTAGCTAACTTAGTGAAGTTTATCAGTACCAGACAAAAAGACGACGTCTAACGTTATATGTTAACAAACTGCATATGGAAACATTGTTCACGATGTCTGCCATCATGTTCCTGTCTTTTGTCAACACCATGTAAGTTAGCATGTATTAATATATGCATTTGAGCCGATACGGCGTGGGAACCGAGCAGTGGTACGCCGTTATGTTGAACAGCCGGTGGTGGTTTGGGGCGAAGAGCGGGTTGGCAAGTTGCAACGCTACCTGGTGTCAGTGTGGCTGTTGTACTGCGATGCCCACCGTGTCAGAGTCCATCTGCTGTATATAACATATAACGTTAGACGTCGTTAGTTGTTCGCGGTCAAAACACCGTGGTGTAGACAGTTTGATGTCGGAATATTCCTATATTCAGCCAGGTTTATTAAAGCCAACCAACCCCGTGACGTCACATGTTAGAATACTGCACAATGGTGGCGCCCTGGCCGCGAAAGATATAACGTTTTTTCTTTTTTTCTTTTATATGTTTACATTTGTCATGTTTCTTATATAATTGTTGATTATAGTGGTAATCCATCTTGTAAATCATGTAAACTTGATTGACTGTTTCATTTCCCCTTTATGGTGCAGTCACATTTTAACAGGTGAAATAGTCATTTCAATAGGAATGCATGTGCATCCCCACACAGATTTTGCAATGTGTTTAAGATGGTCATACAGGTTGCTGGCGAAATGTCACCAAAAATTTCACTGTGATCGCACCTTTTAAACTTGGGTGTGATTTACTGACCATACGACTGGTAAAAGCTCACACTAGTGTCTAAACTCGGTCCTGGAGGGCCACTGTCCTACAGAGTTTAGCTCCAACTTGCCTCAACACACCTGCCTGGACGTTTTTAGTATGCCTAGTAAGACCTTTATTAGCTGGTTCAGGTGTTTAATCTAGGTTGGAGCAGGATTGGAACCCCTGGCTCACACAGTTAAAGTGTCATTGCCATTGCAGTTGTTGCTCTTTGGCTGCCAGATCGGTTTTATATTCCATTGTATAAAACAATCACTTGACCTTGTTTCCCAGAGTATTCTTATTCTCTTGTGGCACAGTGACACAGTTGATCTTTATTTAAGATGATATAGTTGAGGTCAGATTTGCAAGGACTGCTGTTACCACAGTCCTGCGCTGCAGCCCACTGCAATAATGCTAAGCTGTTATTGATAGGTCATGGTGCTTCATTACCAGTCATTATAAAGTCTCAATGGGGAGCTGTTGTAGTCATTACTTGGCATACAGTCTCATTCTTTGTGCATCATTGATGCTTGTCGCTCACTTTCGAGGCAACATAGTGGAATGTTTTGTATTTAGGTGGGGGTGGGGGGGGGGTGATATAGTGTATAGTACATAGTCTACAGTATTAAGTTCTGGATCCAGCTGTACATTTCCTGTGTTTACAGTCAATGAGCGACCAAGGCCTCGACAAATCCCTTTTGGAGCGTCTCAGGAGATCCGAGAACTCCCTTTGCTACCACCGACCTCGTTATAAAATAGACAGCTGTTTCAGTCCCATTTTCAAAACAAAAAATGGAAATTTGATATTTAATAACATATTAAAAACTTGTGCACTTTCAAAGCTTTAGGTCTTTTGGACCTAAGCTGCGTATTGGTAATTGTGACAGCTGTCAAATAGGGCGCAATGCATCACTAATTTGAAAGTCGTTTAAACAGAAGTTTTGTTACCGACTAGTCTAAAAGTAAGAAACCCTCTAAAGACTTGTGTGTATATATGATCCATTTGAGCACTTAATCTATGAATCAAACAGACAAATCACGTAATAAATGCCGCTAAATGCCGCACACGCAAATAAAGCTCATTCTAATTCTGATTCTAAAGCTTTTGGAATTTAAGTGAATATGCAATGGGCATTTGCCTGCTTCAGCTATCACACCTACGAAAGTAAACGGCAGGTGCAAGTTCATAGCCGACTGCTGCCCATACAGACAAAACACAACTTAAATGCCTAGGCCTGGCCTTCTCTCCTCTCCCACTGTCGTCACTCCTCCTCTTATCCTTCAGAGCTGGGACTCCAGACTGGTGCAGCACGCAGTGAAGTTCATTAACACTCGCGCCATCGGCCTCTCTCTGTTTTCACGGCTTGTGCCCTGATTCTTCACAGTAACATTAAAATGACAGTAATTTGAACGATTCAATCTTGTGTATTTTTTTCTGTGTAATAGACTATTGTTTTCAGTGTCGACTAGTAGCAGCTGTCCAACAGACTTCACTAGTGAACCTTGTGTCTATTTAGTTTTTCCATTTTCTCAGGCACATTGGACCTTGGGAAGTTTTCTCTGAAGGGATTTTGAATGTTCTTTCTTTTGTTTTGATTAATTGAATCTGGCTTTAGTGTAGTCTTGTATGTAGAGTAGCTCTGACCTGATTAGTTCCGTTGTAACTGCGTAACACTTTATTTACTGAATGTTTAGGTATGATAAATGCCTTCAATCAATAAATAACTCTCCAGACCCCAGTGTGCGGTTTTGTCTCGCCTCATAAATGCCTTCTCTAATGAGTGGAGAGAAATTTCTCATTAACAGACTGAAGGTTGAGCCTGCTTAATTTAACAGCTTTACTGTTGGTTACCGTGGTAATTACAGCCCCGCTTCACTTTGATCTCGCCAGACAATGTTTCCCAGATTCTCCAACTCATCAGAGAAACAGCTGCTATATCAGAGAGACCTTCTCTATGGCAGGGAAATGAGAGACAGCTCCTCCATCACATGACACACGCTCTGAAGTCTAGATTTACAACTGGTGCCTTTGTTGAACACAATGTGCATGATTCCTGCGAGATTTCAGAGGGACAGAGGGTAAAACTGCATGCCGAAGCTTAAAGAGATACTTCACCTGAAATAAAAATTGCCATCATTTACTCACCAGATTGTTCATGCTGCTTTTATACAATGTAGGTTAATGTTGACAAGGGGCTGTCAAGCGGCAGAAATTATATCTCATAGCTCATATTGGTTGTGTACTATATTCTACTTTGTGTGGTTGTGTAAAAGGCTACTTTTATGATGCTTTTGGTACTTTCTTATATTTGGAAAAGAGTAATGTGAAGAAAGTAAGTCATATAAGGAACGTTATGAGTAAATAGTGACTGAATTTTCATTTTTATGTGATCTATCCCTTTAACCCTGAGAGCAGAGAGTGAGAATACACTTGTCTGTGGACATAAAAGAAATGTTGGCCACTGATCGCATGCAAACACAACCGTGTTTATGTGCAAACAGACTTTCTTTTTGGTTCTACCCTATCTAGATAACCGTTGCTCGTCTTATAACTTCTTTAAAGCTACCCGAGTTCACTCTTAACTCCCTGGGGTCTCCAGACCTGAACAAGTACTGAGGCAGGAGTATCTGCATAAGCTTTGATGCTCAGTTTCATATTCTCTAACATTAAAAATGTGCATATTATAACAGGTTTCTTTTCCCTGGCCTCTCTGTTCTGATATTATACACAGAGTTGAAGACAGAGATCTTTAACCACACCCTCCATCACTCAGGAAAACTTGATGCAGGTCTTTGTCTTTCTGTCTATGGTCCTGTGAAGTTGGTAGGAGTGAGTTAGCCTAAGGCCCATTCGCACCTAGAAAGATAACTATAATAATAAAAATAACTATAAAGTTTTAATAATCGTTCTTATTCTGTGAGAATAGTAAAGTCCACACCATAGCTATAATGATAACGACAGAGGAATGATATCGTTTTTTTTTTTTTTCTCAGTTGATAAACAAACATCGATTGACAGCCAATCTGAATCTAGACGACTTTAAAGAGCTTGAGCATTTGCTGTGCTCTTAGAATAAACAATCTTATCGTCAGTTGGTGTGGATGCTAATATAGTTATTATATAGTTATCTTTATAGTTATTGTTCTTTGTGGGCAACTGATAAAATAATAAATGTAGGGCTGGCTTTTTTTTTTTTTTCTGTCCAAAAATAAAAATTGTCATAATTTACTCACCCTGAAGTTGTTCCAAACCTGTATGAATTTCTTTCTTCTGTTGAACACAAAAGAAGATATTTTGAAGAATGTCGGTAACCAAACAGTTGATGGGCCCCGTTGACTTCCATAGTATTTTTTTCCATAATATAGAAGTCAATGGGGCCCATAAACTGTTTGAACATTCTTCAAAATATCTTCTTTTGTGTTCAGCAGAAGAAAGAAATTCATACAGGTTTGGAACAACTTCAAGGTGAGTAAAATGATGACAGAATTTTTATTTTTGGGTGAAGTATCCCATTAGCAAGCATTAGTACCATTTATACTATGCAACCCTATACTGAAAGGCAAAAAGAGAGAAGTGTAGGAAAATTTGGAAATGAGAGCATGATGAAATGATGAATGATGATGAAACAAGGAAAAGATGTTATGGAAGTTGGTTGAAGGTGGAGTGTGAGGGTTTATGCAGTCTTTTCTACTGTGTGACCTACTTAAGGAATACAAATGTCACACCAAACAGCAAAAGGTCGTTTAAAGGTTTTTTAAGGTGACTCACGTAGACTTAGCCTCTGGCCACAGTCTTTCACACTTTTCATTATGGTTTCTTGGCCTTCCTCATACACCCCCTGATCATTTCATCTGGGTGAATGCTATTATCGAAAACAAATCCTGTGCTATCTGTCTTCTCACGTCTTTATTCTAGAATCTAAAATTGAGCTAAAATTACCCATCTAAATTCGAAATTGTAGCACTTGGCTCCCTCCTACTGTGAACATTCATGCAACATCAACCCAATTGCTGAGAATCTTTTTGGCTGTCGCAGTCACTTCATATCCAACACTTCACCGTGGAGGTGACACACACTAAGTTGCCCTTGGCGACTGCATTCCGTGGGTCAAAGTTCAATACCTTGATTTACAGCATCCTGTCTGGTCGGCTCTGCGGAAATGAGGCTCCTCACCACAGCGTCTTCAAGAAAAAAAAACATCACTGCCAAGAGAAATTGACACACGGTTATCTTTTGGCTCCTGCAAACCATACATTCCTGTAGAATCCAGATATGATTACTGCTAATATTATTTATTGAAAAATATGGCTTAAGTATGATTTGGATAGCAAATATAAAATCATGTAACAAATGTTTCATAATTGTTTACAATTTTTTTGCTTATTTAATGTAACATTGTTTTTCTATACAATTTTCAAGCTCCGAAAATAACAACAAAAAGTGACATAAAATGGTTTAATTTGCAGTTGTCTACAGTAGTATTCAGAAGGTTTGACATCAGTCAAGTCAAACATCACTGGTCTTCTTTGATATCAAACCTGGTGTGATGCATCTTGACACTATATTTAGATGCACACAGAAGCGATTGAGTTTGGCAAGCTACTATGATTTTCACTGAATAACAAATTTCATTCTATTCCTCAAAAAAGTTTCAGAAACGTTGGATCACACTGCATTAATCATACTATCCAATACTTTTGTGTTGTTTTTCGAGAGTCCTCATTCCCATTCACTTCCATCATTTAAAAAAGAACAGCCAGGATATTCTATAAAATGTATTTGTTTTCAGCAGCATTTATGGGTGAGACTCCTTTATTTATCCAGTGATTTACATTGAAATGGTTCAGTCATTGAGAATATTTTGGTTCTGTATTCTTTCGTCTTTCTGATTCGGGATGCTTTCCTTATTGATTAGTCCACATCTGCGTGTACAGGCAAGCCTGTAGTTTTGAAATTGGAATAGATTTTTTCCCTTCCCCATTGATTGGCTTAGGTGACAGCTAATTACTCAAGAGTGTGTTTGTGCGTGTGTTATGCACAGTTGATATTATTTCATGTGGTTCTTTTGTTAGGGCGCTCTAGTTGACTGACATGTTTTAACATCTGTTGTATTGTTCCTGCAGAGCACAGTCTTTTTGCAGGCGCATGTACGTAGCATGTTACGGTGTACTGGCATGTTTGTGTTTTCATTTCCTCTGGTTAATATTTTGTTGCTGTGGCTGTCACAAGATAAGATACTGCAGGTGTGTTTGTGTGTGTGTGACGTTCCTGCAAAAACTGTGTGTCCATAAGTCTGCTGTGGAGAAGCAGTCTCTTTCAAACAAGGTATTAAAAAACAGATTGGCAAACAGTGGTGTTTTCTATGAAAATGTCTCGTCTTCTGAGAAAGACAACTGACCTTTCACTCAAACACACGCACACGCACTTGTACTCGTACACATCCAAACAACAATGCTATAAGATAATCTAACCTCTTCACATGCATTTAAGGATAATGCCACAGATACATTAGCCTCAGAAAGCATTTGGACAGTATTTATTCAGTATTTCTAAACTACTTTCTAAATGAATTTTATTGATCTTATTTTGAATAATTCATCCATGCATATATTAAAAATTTTGTGCGCATTTTTTGAGCTTTTATTTTTTTAATCAAACTTTCTCTCTGGACTTCTCCAATCATTTAGTTTGCTTAAACTCCACTTCACTCCAATGTACGTCACAATAAGGAAGGAAATATGTATTGCTGCTGAGTTTAAACGTGTACATTTCATCACAGTAGATGCAAAAATTAACGTAGTGGCATTTGGAATTTAACTTTTAACCAACTGGTGTCAAGCTTATAAGTCTATGACTTAAGTGTCCAAATACATTTTAGGGCCACTTTTTGGGCCAGTCAAAAGTATTGACCCAACTGACAAAAAAAAAAAAAAAAAAAATTATGCCTACATATAAATTTTTTTAAACTACATAATTCTCATACTTCCATTTTGTGTTATTTTATAGTTTTGAAGACTTTACTATTCTAAAGTGTGGAAAATTGTAATAAATAAAGAATGCGCAAGTGTGTCCAAACCTTCAACTGGTCGTGTACTTAAATTAAGGAAAGCTTAAAAAACTAAATTATCAGATAATGCTTTCTCTGTGTAAATTTGTGAAATAATAACACTCTTTTTGTTTTCATATCAAACAGATCAGTGGAGCCTCTCTTTGAGCTGGGATATTATCGTTAAATTCTCTGAAGAAACTTGGCTTACAATGTTTAGCATGTGCAGTTTATTGTCTCTTCATCTTTTTCCTATTTTGTTTATTTTCACACGTGTTAACGACTTCACAGCTTGCCCAGAACAACAGGGGAATTAGCCAACACAGGCTTGATTAAACAAGCGAAAATATGGTACGACAGACCTGGGTTGTGTTTAGAGATCGGGAAGTTTTTAGAGGCGTAGAGATATGACAGATGTGCTGTGCATGTAAGTGTGTGTATCTGTGGCAGTCAGAGCTCATGGCCGCTGGATATGGATGTTCTAGCCAGAACGACCGTGTGTGTCCACCTCTCTTATCTCCTGCAGATCCCTTCCTTTCATCTCTTTTCAGACCTACAGGGTGCTGGACAAACCCCCTCCCTAAAATATAGTCCCCCTCAACACTCACACACGCACATCAAGGCTGCTATCTCACTGCCACAGATGAGGACCTTCATGTACAGGCCAAATGACATCCCCCCTCCCGATCCTCGTCCCACTACCACACGCACATTAGGGTTGGTTCCCATCTCACCTGGCTCATTCCAGGGTCCCCTCCTCCTCGGTTAGCCGTCTTTCCCTCCCTTATCCTTCCCCTCCTGTTGTTTTTCTGCCTTTGCCTCGACTCTAATCAGAGCCTGTGTGACATCTGGAATGTCCTCTGGTTTTGATCGAGATAGTCAGGGAAGGGAGGGGGGGGGACGCAGGCGGACACATCTAAACACTGTAATTTAAAGAATCTATTGTGTTAATTACACAGCAGAGGTTCAGTTCTGTTCTCTGTATTTGTTTTTTTTTTGTTCAGGATCTTCAGTGACAGTGTGGCAGACATGAAAACCCAAGAGCACCGTTCCAGCCCTCTGAAATCACACACACAGAGTGAGTATAGAGATAATAATATGCAGTCTTATGAAGCACATCTTTTAGGGTCAAATGATAATACTGTTGCAGTTGTAGTCACGAAAATGTTGTCTGCTTTTGAAGTATATAGATTAAACAATTAAAAAGTAATCTGCTGATTAATGTACATCATACATTTTCCCATTCAGCTCACTGTATCCATTAAAAGAAAGAATGCTTTCTGTGTGAACGTCCTTTAATCCTGACACTTATTTTCTAATTGTTCTCTGATGAATCTGACCACAAAGAACCATCATTAATAATAACTCTGTAACTGATCACAAAATTGGTTAAAAGCCCCTTTTTATGTTTGTGCATAAATGCTACTGAATTTAGATCAATGTGAAATGTCTTCAGTTGGAAAAATAAATTCACTTCAAAAAGTAATTTACGTGTACTCATGTACCTGTCTATCCCTAGAAGTCATAAAGAATTATACTACAAAATTAGGCAATTTTGTAATGTTAGCCCATCAGGTAAGTCCCCATGACCTATTGGCCAACATCTGGCCTGCATTCCTTTACGCATTGGTGAGGTGTAAACACACACGTATGCACACTGAATTAGTTCTCACAAACACATTCTGGTTTTTACAACAACAAAAAACAGACCTACACTGTTAGAAAAATCTGTAGAAATTACAGTATTACTGGCAGCTACTTGCCAGTAACTTACTGTAGATTTAAATTTATGTTATTTACTGGCAACAATTTGTTCAAAATTAAATGAACATTAAACATTAACAAGTCTTTATCTTTACAGAATAAAACTAAAATAACATCCTCATACAAAGCATTCTGGGAACCAAAATCTGAAGGAAAAAAACAGAAAAAGGTTGATGAAGATTTCTGGTTCCCAGAATGCTTTATTAGATTGTTATTTTATAATTTTATTCTTTAAAGACAAAGACTTGTTAATGTTTAATGTTCATTTAACTTTGAACAAACTGTTGCCTGTAAATAACATAAATTTAAATCTACAGTAAGTTACTGGCAAACAGCTGCAAAACTACAGCAAATTTTTTACAGTGTACACACAGATATATGTGGTGGCCGGAGCGTAACCTTTCTACTAACATAAACACCAGATCTCACCTTTTCAACTCTTCACCTTTCATTCTGCTATTTGGTCCGTGATGCTCTTCGTTTTCTTCATGAACATTACTGTGTCTAAAAATAAGTCCCCTTTTCTTTCACCTAAAATAGAGTACTCTCCACTCCTTCTGCTGTTCTCATCTTCCCCTTTTAGGCCTGGTGAAAGCCAGCTCTGTATGATGTTTCTTTTTTTAACCTAATTAATTCTATAGTTGCCTAAATGGAATTAGGAATGACCCTGCTTTGCACATACAGACTTCTGAAAAGACGTGGAAACATCCTTTCAATTTTTTCCATCTTCTTTAGAAATCTGATGATCTGATGCATTTAAACTGATAAATGCATATTTTAAATGCACTGTAAGCCACTTTGGATAAATGTGTCTGCCAAATGAAGAAATGTAAATGTACTTTTTTTTTTTTCATCTCTGCTGAGCTTTTTCATATATTTCCTATTAGTTATTTTTCATGTCAGCCGTTATATTAGACAGAAGTCCGCAAGGTTCACAGTCATGATGTGTTTTGAATATAGTTTAACGGTTATTCCTGTTCATGTATTAAAGCTTCCTCTGCTGGGCCATTTTAATGCTTTAAAGTAAGATAATTTCTTCTGCGTTGTGTGTGTGTGTGTGTGTGTGTGTGTGTGTGTGTGTGTGTGTGTGTGTGTGTGTGTGTGTGTGTGTGTGTGTGTGTGTGTGTGTATGTGTGTGTGTCAGCGTGAATTAGAAAGCATGAGAAGTTTTAAGACTTAGTGAACTGCAGCATGAACAAGAGCAATACGCTGAGCTTGAATCAAACCCTTTGCCCCAGGGCGAATTGGTGTATGTGTGTAAGAAACAATGTAAAAGAAGAACAGGGTTAGACCCTTTTTTTTATTCGCTTTAGTTCTGTACATCTTATTTCTTAAATGACAAAGTTGAAGGTGTTATCTTATCTTGTTTTGACAGGTGATGCACGACCCCACTCCCAAATTAAGGGTCTCCAGTTTCGCAGCATTGCACCCAAAGCCCCAGCAGTGGTTCCATCATCTGCAGTTCTGTCCTGCCAACCTCCCTCAGCCCTTCCAGAAGCATCCACGGCTGTCAGCCCTAAATCCATCCTGGTCCCTGCCCAGAACTATGCACTCATGCAGGTGGCTGGACAAGAGGGAACCTTCTCATTGGTGGCCTTACCTCAGACACAACAGCAACAGCCAATCCAGAAGAACCTTAAGCTGCCTATTCCTAGATACCAACCGGTGAGAAGCAAGAGCGCTTCAGAAAAAGGAAGTAGCAAGTTGCCGAGTCCAGCCAAGGTTTCTACAACCACACAAGCTCAATCATCTGCTGTGAAATCAGAACAGAGTTCAGACCCAGTATCTGAGCAGCTTATAATAGACACTCCTACTTCGTCTGAAATCAACATTGCACCATTGTTCCCAGGTGCACAGACGGATCGAAAAATGGAACAAAAGAGCGATACCCGTCCACTCAAAAACCAGCACTACCCTTCTGGAACCTCCCTTGTTGCCCCTGTCAAGAAAATCTCACCAGTTAAAACCCAAATAGAGGGTCCAGCCTCGACTGGCAGTGCCATCACAGTTCTCTCTCCCACTATCTTTAGCAAAGCTGTTCAGATCATTCCATCTCCACCCAAGGGCAAGCTGCCCATCCTGCCCTATGCCAAGGTGAAGAACTCCCTCCTGGTACCAACCAGCCTTGCCAGCACCCCATTCTCAGACAAGCAGACTGTGAGTGGAGCCAAAAGCAGCCTGAAAAGCCCTCCAGACAACAACATCAAGTCCGTAGACAGCCAAGTTAAAAGTGAAACCCTGAGCCAAGACCACAACAACACCCAATTCAAGAAAACTCCAGGCAAGAAACGTGGGAGGAAGAGGAAAACCATGGAGGATATTCTGGCCTTTGAGGCCCGAAAGAAGAGATCCTTGTCATTTTT
The DNA here is from genome assembly GCF_964197995.2 of Scardinius erythrophthalmus. Taxonomy (NCBI): domain Eukaryota; kingdom Metazoa; phylum Chordata; class Actinopteri; order Cypriniformes; family Leuciscidae; genus Scardinius; species Scardinius erythrophthalmus. Next base: position 13,495,474 of record NC_138238.1, on the reverse strand, counting down.
CAGTAGAAGGGTACCCGAGAAACCTCCAGTTGGTGTTCCAAATTCTGCCTCTCAAGAGAAGTTGCTGGACATATCCAAAAAGTATCGTAGTATACGTCCCAAGCCGGTACTGGTAATGGAAACCGCTATTCCACAACTTGTACCACTTCCTCCTTTGTCAACACCAGACAACCCTGATCAGGAGCTATTATTAGGACAGCAGATATCAGGAAAAATATTGAGTGCTCCCCAGTCTTCACAAGCTACTGATCAGCAGCCTATGGCAGATTGTAAAGGTGGTGGAGGTGTGTTTTACACAAGTCGTCCACTGTACCGATGTCCTACCTGCAGCAGGTGTTTCCAGTTCAAGCATCACTTGCAGAGCCACATGAACAGCCACAGTAACCTGCGGCCCTATGTCTGCCCGGTATGCAGGAAGGCCTATGCTCACTCGGGCAGTCTTAGCACTCATATGAAACTGCACCATGCGGAAAGCAGGCCCCGGAAGAGCCTTTGCTGTGAATTCTGCGATAAGTCATTTGGCTATGTGGGTGTCTACTTCAGCCATTTGAGAGAGGTGCACCGGGTAATACTCACCGTTGAGCCATCCATCAGTCAACATGAAGAAAACATGTCTGTAGAAGAGTAAGTAACAAACATTGACTCTTGAGCGTTGACTCTTGCTAAAGCCTTCTTGTTCTTGACATAGATATTCCTTATATATCTTGCAGGTCTTCAGATGCTGATGAACAGGCCTCAGAACAGCGTGTTGACCCAGTCGAGCTACAAATTAAGTGTGGGCGCTGCCAGGCCATCACACCTACCTTTGCTGACATGAAGCTGCATTTGTTGTACGTGCACGGAGAGGAGGTCCAGGTCCGACCGAGGGATGGGGCCATGCGCGGGGGCCGTGAAGCAGAGGATGAGCTGGTCAAACATGCAGCACATTACTGGAGGCAACTCAATGAGAAACGCAACCTAGTGCACTGCGGCACCTGCAATGAGGAGTTCTTCTCTTTTTCCAAGTTCAAATGCCACCTCCATTCTCACCATCAAGGAGCAAGAGAGAGTCGAGAAGAAGAGGAGGAGGAGGAAGAAGAGGAAATGTTAGGTAAGGAGGGCCATGTATTAAGGGGCCTCAATAAAGGTATATCCCTGAGGGTGGGATCTCAATTTAACTGCATCCTTTGCAGTAAGGTGTTTAATAAGAGACCAGAAGTTATTGAGCATTGGAGGGCACAGCACAACTGTGAAAATCCCACCCTTCTTTGGGATGTCCTGGACTTCAAAGGGGAGAACAAGCCTACTGATGGGCCAAATTAACTACAAATGGGTAATTTATTATTTGCTTCATGTGTCGATTGTGTGGTTTATTCAGAAAAAAATCCACTAATAGACTTTAATGTTGTTGTTGATGTTTTGTTTTGCACTGTTTTTAAAATCACAAATGTTGTTTTGTAATGCTTGAATTTTGTAATGTTTATTTGTTTTATTTTTGGTCTTTTTTCTTTAACGTTTTAATGTTTCATGCATAGACGCATTATAAAATAATCCATAACATTCAAATCACAAACCTCAAATTCTATCAAAAACATTACCATGGCCTAGCTGTAGATGTAATTAAACTGCTAGCAAATGAAAGACCCAAGGATGATAATCATAATTTTTAAGGTTTGTGGAGACATTGTGTGCTAATAACTCCTTCAGCTAAAGTGAATCAGGTGAAACAGACTAACAAAGGCTCATCAAAAACACATTGGCACTCAGACAAATTGAAAATTTGCAGTAGACTGAATACAAATGGGTCATGATTAGCATGCTTGAAAAAACATGTCAAAGAACATTCAAAGTAATACGAATTATCAGTGACATTCCACAAACACATAACCATAATCACACAGTTTCAGTCCTCATTCCACCACTAAAATAAATACTGCCGGAAAACCTCTGCTGACAGTTTCTTTTCAGTCTACGACAAACAAGTCCACTAATAAATATTTAAAATATCCCTGAGAATGTAAAACTCAATTTGGCCAATCTTCAACTGCTAGGTTTAGTATGAATGTGTGTGTGTCAGAAATATTCTGTGTTGTATTTTTGGATGGAAATGTTATATATTTAAAAGAATTCTCCATGGTGAAATGTGTGGTGCTTAATTTATATTATCAGTCTAACATATTTGTTTTTCCGTTCAAAAAAAATATTTCAGGGTAAAGGAATGTTAAAAACCCTCTCAATTGTTATATATGTATACTTGTATAGATAGATTACAAAAATATATATAAAAATACTATATACAAGCTGTATATTGAAAATATATATTTACATAAAGACTTCCCCTCCTGTTTTCTCCTAAAAAAAATAATTAATAATTAAATATTTATTTGTTAAAATGTCTTAAAGGGTTATTTCACCCAAAAATGAAATTTCTGTCATTAATTACAAACCCATATATCGCTCCAAACCTGTAAAACCTTTGCTCATCTTCTGAACACAAATAAAATCCGAGAGCTTTCTGACGCCCAGATAGACTGCAACGTTATCACCAATTTCAAGGCCCAGAAAGGTCGTAAAGACATCGTTAAAATAGTCCATGTGACTACAGTGGTTTAACCTTAATGTTATGAAGCGACGAGAATACTTTTTGTGCGAAAAACCACGAAAATAACGACTTTATTCAACAATTTCTTCTCTTATGTGTCAGTCTCCGACGCTGTTCACATGACCTCCCCGATGCAGGAGCCGGCCAATACTGAGCCAGCGTTCTGACGTAGAACCCGGAAGCACTGCGCTGTGTTTACAACGTGAAAAGCATCAGAGACTGACTGGGCAGAGAAGAAATTGTTAAATAAAGTCACTATTTTAGATTTTTTGTGCACAAAAAGTATTCTCGTCACTTCATAACATTAAGGTTGAACCACTGTAGTCACATGGACTATTTTAACAATGTCTTGACAACCTTTCTGGGCCTTGAAATTGGTGATAACATTACAGTCTACGTGGGGGTCAGAAAGCTCTCGGATTTCATCAAAAAGATCTTAATTTGTGTTCTGAAGATGAACGAAGGTCTTGCAGGTTTGGAACGACATGAGGATGAGTAATTAATGACAGAAATGTAATTTTGTGGTGAACTAACCCTTTAAACATTTTTTAAAAAAACCTGCAGCTTCACCTAGGCTACACTACCAGTCAAATGTTTGAGCAGACTTGACAAGAGTTCTCAATGTTTTAAAATACACTTTATAAACGGTATGTAAAGGTCACTTAGGTGTGAAATTTTTTTTTTTTTTTTTTTTTTTTTTTTTTTTACAAAACTAAACTCTTAATTAAAATGCAAAGAAATGGATGATGCGGCCTATTAGTAAAGAATAAGCAGCTAACAAGTGTCCAGCAGACATGGCATCTCCTTCAGAACTGTTTAAAAAGCATCCCAGGTGGATACTTCATGAAGTTTGTGGAGAGAATGAGTGCAGAGCTGGAATCTAGGCAAAGATTGGCTACTTAAAAGCTAAAATACACTGCACGATTTTTACCCTGATTTGCAGTCTGGAGTCGTCGACTCAAGTTGCTGAATGCGATGGGCAAGATGGAGATTTTGGGCAGTCAGAGTTGACAAATTTAACAGAAAACCACATATTGTATAATGCGCACAGACTCAAATTCTATTACATATTTTGAGTCGATTTTAAAAAAGTTTGTTGTGTTCGTAACAACTTGAAAATCTGGTAGTGTGTATAGTATATGATGCCCAATTATTGTCTGTAACCATTTACAAGTGTATAGTCAGCAAATATATGATGCCTAGTTTTTTTAAATCTGTAGTGTATTCCAGCCTTAACATAATTCTATTTGTTATTTCATAGTTGAATTCTATTATTAGAATATGGACTTCAGAAATGATAAAGAATGAGTGAGTGTGTTCAAACCTTAGACTGGTGTACGTTCTGTAAACGGTTATCTTGAACGGGTGCTATGTAAAGTGAACGGATAAAGTTCACTAACATTACTTTCTTGGCAACAAAGCAAGCCGTAAATCCCAAAGCACCAGTTGAATTCATATTTTAGATAACCTAAAGTCAACAATTTTATCAGTCATCAAACAGACAACAGCTGCTTGTCTTGTTGAAATTACCTCTGAAATGTTTTCATTGTGGAACTTACTCTTAAGAGAAGGAAAAGAAATGTTTTGTTTAAAATGTGGTCTTACGTTTAAAGTGATTGATTGTTTTATGATGGGTAAAATACTTTTCAGGCTCTACGCCTGAATCAACACTTTCTTTGTGGTTCAAAGCCATTAATGACAAGTGTATGGTAGCTTTTCCAGTTCTGAAGATTTCCCTGCCACTGTGATAGTTAAACTTCTCTGTTTGTGGCTTAAACCAAGCTCTGAATAGCAAGAGAGAGCGTCGTCCCTGCATTATTGATTATTGGTGCCTAAATAAAAGTATCTAACTACAATAATATTCTGTGTGTTTTTTGTATGCCGCAACCTCCTTCAGAATCTCTCTAATGAACACATAAGCTGCTGCATCTTAAGGCTTACCTTATCCCATACAAAGACATTTACCGCAAGACTTCATTTGTAGGTTGCACAGAACAATGAGCAGTGTAAGGCAAGAATTAAATCAATTTCAGCTGGACACATGATGGATTCATATTAGTCTGTGTATTTTATGCAACAACCTATATTCACTGAGGAAGTGCTAATGCTTCTATAATGTCTGCTTGAATGTCTTACATCATTAGATTATCACTATATGTCATCATTAGATTGTAATATTAATAGACACATTTTGAACATATTTGAATCACAAATGCAACATCTGGTATTTTACAAGTATATCGCTTATGATTATGAATTAAGGTTTTTCCTATCACATTTTTATATTGTATTCCTCAGTGCTTCCTGAGCAGCTCAGCCTCTGATTTATAGCCTACATTAAATGATCATAACTTCTCCGTCCCAATAGTGCAGTCACTTCAGATGCAAGTAGTGAAGGAACGTCAACACCGATGCATATTCCTCTTTAATCTGTGTGGCACTCTTTCTCACTTCTACTTTCTCTCCCTTCGCTCCAGAAACATGATCACTCGCAGGAGATCAAAGCCCATCCTTCTAACAGGATTAGAGGATGGAGCTTTAGAAGGAGAGTGTCTGTTTTAAAGTAAATGAAGGATGTAGGGTTGTAGAAAAGAAAGGCAGAAAGGAGGTTGCAGGGAGAGAGAAAGGAAGTAGGAGGAGATGCAGAGACGAGATAGCGCTGGGGGGGGGAAACAGAAGAAACGGCAGAAGAAAATGGGAGAAATCATTTGCTGAGATGACCATGATGAGGAGGATGAGGATTAATTCTTCATGAACTATGATGAATGGATACTGATAAAAGAATGATAGCCAGTGACAGAGAAAGTTCTCACACCCCAAAAAAAGAAGCAGCCATTTTAATACAGCATTAACCTGCATGGAGATTAATGGGAGCAAGAAGCTGTATCGATCTTGTTTGGAGGAGGAGGAATAGAGAGATTATGTTGAGCTGAAGATGAATGAATAAAGTAATGGGTGTGTCTAAAGTAGATAACAATCACCTGCATTTACAGACCCGGAGTAAACACATGCACTGGAATGAGAAGTTAGATGACCAGCACTTTATGTGCATCTCACATGTTGTTCTTAAAGGGTTAGTTCACCCAAAAATGAAAATTCTGTCAGTAATTACTCACCCTCATGTTGTTCCAACCCCGGAAGACTTTCGTTCATCTTCGGAACACAAATTAAGATATTTTTGATGAAATCTGATCACTGGATCACTCCTCCATAGGCTTATGGACACTATAACTTGCTGGCCCAGAAAATCACACATAGTATCACACATAGTGAGCCTACGTGGTGACGTGAAACACAGACGCGCTACGCTTAAACACTACGTGAAAAGACTCGAGGCCCAGAGAGAAGAAAATGAAAAGTGGAATAAAGTCATTATTTTTGTTTGTTTTTGCGCACAAAAAGTATTCTCGTCGCTTTATAAACTTAAGATTGAGCCACTGGAGTCACTTGGACTATATTAACAATGCCTTTAACACATTTTCTGGGCCAGCAAGTTATAGTGTCCATAAGCCTATGGAGGAGTGATCCAGTGATCAGATTTCATCAAAAATATCTTAATTTGTGTTCCGAAGATGAACGAAAGTCTTACGGGGTTGGAACAACATGAGGGTGAGTAATTACTGACAGAATTTTCATTTTTGGGTGAACTAACCCTTTAATATGATCCATTCGATGTTATAGAGGATATTCAATAATAAAAATGTAGGATAAGACTTTAATTGATCCACAAGGAATTGACTGGAATGTAAAAAGCAAATTGGTAAAACATTATCTAAACATCTTAGAAACAACATACATTTATTTTTTGCAAAACTGCGTATTCGCCCATTGGCAAATAGGTTTTTCTTGTTTTATGTGTAAACCTGACTAAATATACATATAGTTTGGAGTCAGTATTTTTTTTTTATTAATAATTTTATTAAGGATGCATTAAATTGATCAAAAGTGACAGTAATGTTACAAAAGATTTAACATTTCAAACAAATCAAAAATAAATGTTAAGCATTTAACACGCAACTGTTTTCAACACTGATAATAATAAGAAATATTTCTTGAGCATATTAGAATGATCTCTGAAGGATCATGTGACACTGAAAGAGTAATGGCTTCCAAAAAGTCAGCTTTTCCATCTGGAATAAATTACATTTTATTAAAATAGAAAAGTTATTTAAACTGTAATAATGTTCTTGTTTTTACTGTATTCTTGAGCAAATAAACACAGCCCTGTTGAGCATATAAGAGACTTAATTTAAAAACATAAAAAAATCTTTCCGACCCCAACCGTTTTTATACATTTGCCAGTGGTGTAATATGGAGACACTTGTAAGTACGAAGCCCATGTCAGTGACATTGCTGCTTTTTGGTCTCTCTTGTGTGCTGTGTGGTCCAGATGGTACAGAATCAGTCTGTTCCACTGGGTCTCTAGTAGACCGCCCAGAGGGACAGTAGCCATCTGCCCAGGACATCTCACTACCCACACACAACTCTGATCTGGAACACACACATGACTACACACAGAAACAAAAGAGCCACTAAACTGCTCATCTAGAACATTTCCTGATTTCTTCAACAACGGTCAGAGTGTTGCCACCCCAACATAGTGGCCCAAACTCAAGGGCCAATAGGACCTTTTAGACTAGCAAGTAATGATGCAAATACATATTTGTTTGGTTCATTTTTAGGGGCCGTTTACACAACACCGTTTTCAATTACACATCAGAAAACTTTGTATGCGTTTTTGAAACCATACTGTTCTGAGCTGTCTCATTTCGAAGGCTGCATCCCTAGAGGTTGCATTTGTCAGCCACTACATCATTGAAGCTGTTTCGTTTCAGTAAACTGACCACTACATTCCAAAGTAATAAACTTTATTTGGAATAACGGTCAATTTTATAATGGTTGCAGTTCTGAAGTAAGACATCCTTTAAGATGTATGTTGCCGACAAATGCGACCTCCGGGAGCACACAACCTTTGAAATGAGACACATGCTGCGTCCGAAATGTAATACTTCCCTACTATATAGTATGCGAAAAACAGCAGGGTGAAAAGTAGGCGGATGACCTACTACTTCCGGGGAGATTCTGAAGTGTGCATTCGATGGACACTTTACTATCCCATGAGGCCACGGGAGACGATTTATGAATGGAAGTGAAGCGACGCAACTGACGCTGGTCACATGATAATGACAACATGACCTATGTAGTACGTCTGGATTACATTCATATTACACACACTCAAATTCAAATACCTACTCATTTAGCGCATTTTGTTACGCACCGACAGTGATTGTCTCCGTGTAAAGTACAAAAATGCAAATTTGTGAAAACAGTGATTTCATGCGCATTGCATTTTACATGTTCAATCTACGGGCGCGTATAGTTTTCTTTACAAAGTGGCATCGCCAACTACTGGTCTGGCATGCATAATACAGTTTTTTAATCATTTTTGAAGATCCGTGTGAAGTGAGAACGTGAGAACGCATAGGGAAAACTTCCATTTTTAGTACATCGTTGTCATCTAAACACACCCTTAGTTAGATATTTCCTTGTTGATTAAACACACTACTATTTTCATTCTCACCCAATCAGTGCTCAATCATTCACTGGAATAGATTAGTGATAATTGGCTCTCGGTTGTCAGTACGTTAGCATCCTAATGAGAGCAGTATTTACTAATCTAGGAAGGGGAGTGAGAAAGTACTCCAAGTTTGACTGCTTTTAATGAGACCCAGGTAGGCTAACTGGAGCAGTCTGGAGTAATTAGGAAAGGATGTAGAGCATTTTCTCTCACCCCGTCCCGCCCCCCACTATCTTCCAGTGTCTTCCCATAGGGAGGATCCTGACAGTGGAAAGCTAAGGGGGGGCTCTAGGGAATTAGGTCTGCCTGAGTGATAACCTACATTCACCCAATCCGACGTCTTTCTGCTCTCCGCTCGCAAATAAAACTAATGACATACCGCAGGCCTACAGACATGCATGAATATTATGTTGATGTTATGTGCATGTGAGCGCTACATTAACTAATGTTCAAAAACTGGCTACCTACACACGTTAAGACATCAATGCACAATGCATCATTTTCTTCTTCCATACGCATGCATACAAAATGCATGGAAGAACTTGGAATTGTTCACACACATAACCTTTGATGATGCTCCTCTGCTCCTTTGATGGCAATTACCTGCGGCATGCTCTGAAATTCTCTTAACCTTATCTGATAGGTTAATTAGCTAATGCATATTCGTCGCACTGGATGCTGGGAAAATGTCAGAAGCGATATGGATAAGTGCTGTATGTTTACCTAGCCGACATTACAGCTACAAGTATTTTTAAGACACTCCCCCTTTTTATACTCTTTCTTTCACGGTTCATCAATAGCCGCATTTAATAGTTTATCATTTATCACTACGGTCGTCCTTTCCTCTGTTTTCACTTTCACGCCCCTTTGCAGGACTAATGAGTTCTTGCAATTTGCAATTAAGAAAAGCATTTTATCATTATCACCTCCAGCTATATTCCATCTCTCCTTCTTTCCTCCCTCACATCCCCTTCCCCAGTGTGGCCTCTCGTTGTGATGATCCCCCTCGGGAAACCTGGATCCCACCTCAGCGGTCAGAATCAATTACATTCATATCTTTCTCTCCTTCTATCTCTCTCTCTCTCTCTTTCTCTCTCTCTGCTGTTTCCATGAGTCACATTTTGCAGGCACAGCATAGACTCCCCTGTCAGGTCCTGAGAAAATGCTCCTCCTTTCAGTGCGTTTAACAGGTTTAGAGGGGGCACTGGAGAGGTGATAAATTCACTCAGAGCGAGAGGAAAATGGAGAGAGGGGAAAGGTGTATGTATGGGCTGGGGAAGCAGATGACAGGTAGGAATAATAACCAGACAGATGAGGGAGGAAAAACAGGGACAGAGAAAGGAGAGAGTGTGCATGTAACAGTGAGAAGAAGTTTAGAAATCTATCTATCTATCTATCTATCTATCTATCTATCTATCTATCTATCTATCTATCTATCTATCTATCTATCTATCTATCTATCTATCTATCTATCTATCTATCTGTCTGTCTGTCTGTCTGTCTGTCTGTCTGTCATATAGATAGACAGATAGACAGATAGATAGATAGATAGATAGATAGATAGATAGATAGATAGATAGATAGATAGATAGATAGATAGATAGATAGATAGATAGATAGATAGATAGATAGATAGATAGATAGACAGATAGATAGATAGATAGATTTGTCTCAGCTTTAAGTTTGAAGGTTTTGTTAACAGGCTTTAAAGAGAGTTCACCCATATATGTTATATGTTGAATTTGCTCAGCGAGTTACTCTGGTGTCGAGTAATGATGCTCATTAAATATGCCCCTCGATCTGAGCTGCACCAATCACATCGGGTTATCTGATATAGGCGGGCCAGAGGCGAGCTAAACAGATGACGACAGCGCTGTGACGTCGAAGTCATTAGTAAACATTGCAAGATGGTTATGGATGAATACCAGTTGTTTGAAACGGCTTTGGCCGCTACAATGAACGAGTTAGACTTGGCTTTTTATCTAAAACAGGAACAGAAGATGCCGCTCGAATCGTTCCTTTGCAAGAAGGACGTTTTTGCTGTTTTGCCGACTGGATACGGTAAGAGTCTAATCTACCAGTTAGCTCTGCTGGTAGCTAAGCGTATGGGGCTTGTTGTGATTGGTCGTAGTGTTATCCAATTGTGTGCAATGAGATTTTCAAATGCACGCTTGGTGCCGCCCCTCGAGCTGGCCGATTTTCATTAGTCGACGCCAAATCTTTTAGATTTAGGTCTGGATTTCCAGGCTAGTTATATGTTGTTTCATCTCATATACATCTCATATATATTTCAGAAGAAAGCAACGACATGAGGATGATCGTTATTTGTGTGATCACTTTAAGGCCTGTATAATCGTAACACAATAACCTTCAAACTTTAAGCTGAAACTATTTTAAACTACATTTCCAGCTAGATTTTGTCAAGCCAACATGAGGTCTGTGTAGTTTGGTGCCTCATGGAGCTAAACCAAAGATATTTAGATCTGTATCCTTTAGTTACTTGCAATGTTGAAATATTTGGCATGCAGGTTTAAAAGATCTCTTGAGTAACCTCTCGTATTCATTTTCCTTTGGAGAGGGCTGTCTTGGTAACAGAGAAACCGTAAAATAAACATAAAAGAAAAATAAACAGGCAGAAATGGCACACAAACATTGGCAGGGTCAAACCAAACTGTGTAAATCTCTCATTCTTTCTCTTCTGTTCAACTACCTAAAACACTCCAAACGGTCATACAAAATTTCTCTCTGGCATGAAACACGCATTGTGGAGATTTCACATTACATTGCTGTTAGGTTTTTTGCATTCAGTCTCAAACAGGGCAAAATGCCAAGCACAATGAAACCCATCAGTCTCACTATGTTACCAGATTGTGGATATGAACATTAAATTCTTTACATATTATTTGTGCGAGGGCTCTGAACAGCACTGTCAATGCAATGCCTACCTCTCATATATCTCTATAATCAATACCATGTTATGCAGCCACTGGAGGGAGAAAGAGAGAGTGAAAATAAAAAAGAGAAAGAAAGAGAGAAACAGAGAGAGAGAGAGCAGTTCTGAGCTTTCCTGTATTAAACGGCTGAGTGAATTTACAAGCATTTTCAGCACGTTAATGCATTGGCTGTGCCTTTACCAGCTGACAGTTGAGTTCTGCATACAGCTCATTGACCTCACACATGTACCTGGGCCGCACGTGTCACTCGTCGCATCCGAGTTCTATTACGGGACTGGTAGAATCAATATATCAAACATCCTACTGAACGCAGTAACATATAGGGGCTCTGCTTCAAAACTGCACACTTTAATAATGTTTCTTCAAACATTTATCACTGAGATCTTGTGGTTTTCAATACTGCCGTGCCTCCAGGGCTCTGATATCTGAGGATTGATATTTTCTTCTAGGCTTTCCACCTGCTGTTCACTTGGACAATGGCAAGAAAAATCACACATCAATAATACTGACTCAACAGAGCACAGAAAGCCAAGAGCTCAAGCTTAGTACAGTTTACACCCTTTGCGCTGCTTTTAAAGGGCCAATTAGGAGAGGTTAAAACTGTGTGCCAGAACAGTGTGGCAATACGCTGTATAAAAGATTGAGGTAAGTACTGGCTCGCCACTTGCTCATAATCTCATATGTTCTGTTATAAAGGGGTTTATTTGGAGCAAGTAGCTCTAACTTATTAAGCATAAAAAAGAAATTCAAATGTATTTTGTATATATTTGCATTTACATTTTTATTATTATCAGCTGTGATATACATTATTGGAAATATTTTATTTACGCATTTATTAGTAATCCATTACACATTAGACATGAACATGAACATTTTAATCAGGATATACCAGAACAACTTCTAGAGCTTTGCTTGGACTCAGTGTGAGAGTATGTTGTCATGTGTGTTGGGGAATAAAACTTGCAGGATATGGCTTATTGTTCTGAGATAATGTGCGATGTAATGTTCTCCAGCTCTCTTGGACAGAGCACGGTCAACGAAAAAGTCCCATCGCCGCAGGCTACAAGGAGCGCCAAGAAACCGCACCTGCCAAAGACAGACTCCATCACGAGAGCCATATCAGGTTTTACTGCAGGGGTGTGTGTGTGTGTGTGTGTGTGTGTGTGTGTGTGTGTGTGTGTGTGTGCGTGCGTGCCTCCGAGGAAACAAAGCCTTTTAAACACCTTTTCGTCTGCACATCATCCAAAGGTACAAGCACAACCTCCGAGCAATGCCTTTAACTCTGGGAAAACATTACATACGCAACACACGTTCGGCTTCAGGACAATGGAGAATTGTCCTGAAAAAAAAAAAAAATGAAGGTATAAAGGACTAGCAGAAAGAAATGTAGAGGAAGAAACGTCAGTCGTGTAACATAAGTAACAAGCCACCCCCTAACAAGCCATATGCATAAATAACAAGTAAGCATAAGTAATGTATGCAAAAGTATGCATTAGCATTAATAACATATGCATAAGTAACAAACCACAAGCCACCCCCTACCTAACTCTTGGTATGCCATTTTCCCCCTGTGAGCTCTGCTATAGGCCTGGTTCAGCACTTTAAAGTCGGACAAAGAGTTCCATCTGATGTGGTAAAGTCCCCAAAAGTAAGTAAAGTTTATGTGGTAAAAAACAAACAAAAAAACGTTTGGAAACTTTATACAAACACATCATCATAACCAGTTGCTTTGCTCTTCACTAATTAGTCGATGCAGAACTTCGCAGTAATGTTGATACTCACAATTAAAGACATTAAATCCAGCTTTTTCATGGATTTTTCACACGATTCATTCATAGTCACACTTTCAGTGTGGTTGGCGTTGTTTTGTCACTAGTGTTCGTGGCACAAACTGTTAAAGTTTGTCTCGCGCTAATGAATTGTCTTTTGGCACTAGCACCCAAATGTCAATTGCCTTAAAGACTTAGTTCACCCCAAAATTACATCAATTACATGACTTTCATTTACGTTCGAAACACAAATGGAGAAATTTTAAATGAAATCGGAGAGATTTCTGTCCTTCCATTGACAGTCACGTAACTACCACAAGGTCATAAAGAGATCGTAAAACTAATTTATATGAATTAAGCAATTTAGTCTAGTGGTTTTCTCAGGAGACACAATCGCTTTATATGATGAACAGATTTAATTTGGGATTTTATTCACATATGAGTATCAATTACTGAACATAAACAGAATCTCAAATGTGCTGCGTAACATGAGAACAAACCTTGTTGATTCTTGAGGAAGCTCAAACCAGAGCCGTTGAAAACAAAAACGTTGTTTTCTGGCTCAAAGGTGCTACGTGACACATGAGAATGAACTTCATTGGTTCTCGCACGTCAACCGAACATCCTTGCGCTTCCCTTTCCCACAATTGCGTGCATTGAAGCCTAAATTCAATCTGTTCATCAAGCGATTGATTCTCTTCAGATAACGTGGACTAGGCCTAAACCGCTCAATTCATATGGATTAGTCTTACGATCTCTTTATGAACTTTTTGAGGCGTCAAAGTGGTAGTTGCATAGCCTATCTGTTAATGGAGACACAAAAAGTTCTCAGATTTCTTTCAAAGATCTTCATTAAGTCTTACGGGTTTGGAACGACATGAGGGTGAGTAATTAATGACAGAATTTTCATGTTTGGGTAAACCATTTAAAAACTTCAAAAAATGTTACAATACACTTGCGATTAATACATTTAATAAAGTGACAAACAATGAGCGTTCTTCTCTGTCTGATTCAGATTTCAACGGAAAGCGCTCTAGCAACCTATTGCTATGGTTACTTCTGCAGGAGAACAAGAATTCTATTGAAATGCTGAATAACTTAATATAACTGTGGGCACTAACAGGTTTAAAAAACACTGTTGAAACATTTTTATGCTTGTAAAAAACATCACAAACTTTTAATATCCCCTCAGTCTTTTGTTTTGACATATTTTGGGGAAGCCTTTATCACCCCCATAATTATGTGTATGAAAGAACACACATACACCATTTTAATTTAAAATCTTCAAGCCCACTTTTTTCTTTTCCTCCTCTTTCGCCATGAAATTCTTTTCTAATCTGTTTGTGTTCCAAACAAATATTTCATAGAACATCTTATTTTTGTGGTAACCAACAACAGCACACATCAAACCTGAGCTCATAGCTTTATCTGACAGGTTTGTGGCGTGTATGCGGGTAGCTTCTACAATGATTTTTAATGAGACCAGTGGAAAACAAGATAACAGAAACAGGGAGTCATCATGGTTGTATTAGTTCAGGAAACTCTGGGATATCAGCAACTCAGAACAGAATTATTTTTCGGCTCACAATTTTTTTTGCTATTCTTCAAATATCATAGAGTCATACAGTATGCACAGTAGGCCTACAGTATATCCCCTTTGATAAATTTGTGTCCTAATAATCATTTATTTAAGTGTTTTGTTTAGAGAGAGAGAGAGAGAGAGAGAGAGAGAGAGAGAGAGAGAGAGAGAGAGAGAGAGAGAGAGAGAGAGAGAGAGAGTGTGTGTGTGTGTGTGTGTGTTTATAGGGACATTCCATCAATTATTTTTATACTGTACAAATTGTATATTCTATCCACTAACCCTACCCCTAAACCTAAACCTAAACCACCACATGAAATATTCTACATTTTTATAATTTTATAATTTTTATATTTTCAAAAAACAAGACTTATTATGATTTATAAGCTGTTTACCTCACGGGAACCAAAAAATTTAACCACAAGGACAAGGATTTCAGATATCTTTGTGGGGACATTTTGTCCCTATAACGTAGAGTATACCTGAACCACACACATATATACTGTATATACTAAGAAATGTATAATTATGTTAAGAAAGCTTATATAAACATCCACATATCAGCATCAAAACAGATGTCTAAGAAATTCATGCCTGTGTGCATAATTGCATTCAGAATGAGTGTAATCTCTCCCTCCCTCCATCTTTCTCTTTCTCTCTCTGCTGCTTTTGCACTCTCTATCCCGCATCAAAGAAAGAGAAAGGAAACATGCAGGCATTGTGGGAGGATTACGAAACAGGAAAAAAGGTGTGTGTGTGTGTGTGTGTGTGTGTGTGTGTGTGTGTGTCAGAAGGAGCAAGGAGAACACAGTGTGGGAGACTGGGATGGTACACATGAATTACAGGGTTTAGTGTGCTCATATTTCAAACACACACACAGACACACACACACACACACCAACACACACACACACACACACACACACACACACACACACTTGTATGGTTAACTGCAGTGTAATTACAGAGTGTTATCTATGATTACAGCGGTGGCTTACACCTGATGCCAGAGAAAGTGCTGCACACTTTAAATATTTAATCAAATCCTTCAGAATGAACCTAATGAGGCAGTGGGTGGGGGTGGAATTACGCTTGCTTACAAACATGGAAACATACCTGCACACTCACATGCACGTACACAGCAAAGGAGATCATTCTGTGTGAGGAGGAAATAAAGAGGAGATAAGAAGAAAGTAGCCTAACCCTTTTAAAGGCAAATGGAAATGAGAGCAGAGGGAAAGGGAAGATTAAAACAACCAGCTGAGAAGGAACAGAGAGAACAGAGTGATTATTCTGCTTTTGACAGTATACCTTTAGAACAAGTCTTTAGTTCTTTTGTAGAGTTTAATAATTAAAACACGCCAGAGTCTTTTATATTTTCGTTCCTTTCCTTCTGTCCTCCCTTGAAAAACTGTTGGCTCTCCCACTGCCCATCTCCATCACTCAAATCTGAGAGTTGAGTTCTGTTTAGACAGACAGACAGACAGACAGAAAGATAGATAGATAGATAGATAGATAGATAGATAGATAGATAGATAGATAGATAGATAGATAGATAGATAGATAGATAGATAGATAGATAGATAGATAGATAGATAGATAGATAGATAGATAGATAGATAGATAGATAGATAGATAGATAGATAGATCATTAAAGGTGGGGCAATTTTGGAGAGGCTAGCTAGCTTTGAAATCATAAGATCCCACCCTTCCTTCAGAGCGTTTCCAAAGCCATGCGTCCTCGAAAAAACACACAAACGAGCACAACCAGAGCAGAGTCTGCAAAGCATCACGAGACGAGAGTCTGCGTTAAACTACTTCATGTCTTAAAGCGCATAACATAATGAACAAAAACAACTTACAGAGCTCGGACTTGTACCACCTGACTGCTGCAGATTCATTTCAACATTGATAGTGTTGCCAGAGAAACACATCCGAGTCTGAGAACCTCGAGAGTTGCCATCTTGCAATTACAGTTACGACATGGCGTAAACGCAGCACAACCTCATTGTTTTGGTTTCGGAGGAACTGTAAAAGGCGGCTGCAGTTTGTTTGCGGCACTCTTTGATTGTCTAAAACTTGGCATAGCCTTACAGAAAGCACTGATGATGTGTGATGTTTGCGCGAGCAGGGTGCGTGGAGGTGTGGAAATACATGTTGACAGGCAGGCAGGACATCCTATTATTGCATTTGGACTGAATGCAATGATTGGACGAACATTTTTTGGTCCTGAGACTTCCACATAAGAAATATGTAAAATAATTTAATATTTAGACCACTTCTATTATTGATTGCTATCAGGATGTGAAGAGATTTGTAACCAGTATAACAAAAAGTGTTCATGAAAAAAACTGCCTATACCCTACATTTCAGTTGAAAAAAATATGAGTATGCTATCTACTATTTCCACACACACACCAGACCGCGTTCAGGCACACACACCTTCACTCTGTCACCCTTCCATCTGTCCAATGTCTCACCTTACATCCCTAGTGGGGCTCTCCTTTACTCAAGGCGGTGTAGGGTTTGCGTAAAGGGTGCGATCCAGAACGCAACCCCCCCCCCTCCTTGTCCCAACACACACTCACACACCCCATTATTTTCCAAAAAAACATTGATTTTTCTGTTCCCCAGTAATGCAATCATCTTCTGGAAACAAATCCACCAAGGAGTTCAGTTTGATCAATTCATATCCCAATGCACCTTTCTCTCTCTCTCTCTCTCTCTCTCTCTTTCAGAGGTCACAGTGGTGGTACACATGCACCAGTATGCAGGTGGCTTTATGAAGATCATCTCCCACCCGTTTCCCAGTGGAAATGGATGTCCATTAAAGATGACATCACACATGCACTACAACAGCCATGAGCAGCTGTGGCCCATAAGAGAGGCTCAGCTATCCTGTAATGTCTCATATGAGTATAGCAGACTCATGCACACACACACACACACACACACACACACACACACACACACACACACACACACACACACACACACACACACACACACACACACACACACAGAGAGAGCAACGTCATGGCTTTGGGGAAAACTAATGGCACAGCTCACCTAACACATAGAGAGAAGTGACTTAAACAGCACACACACAAATCCATATAGTCGGGGAGCCAAAGTCTCAAAAATGGGTTGAACCTGACATGGTCTGTTATACTTTTTATTTGTGTTTTTTCTGTTAACTTTGACCCTAAGAACCAATAATTGGAGGGTCTGCTCTGCCGGAAATATCTCGAAAAAAAAATTGTGGCCATTTTAGTGTATGCACCCTTTATTTTTTATCAGAAAAATGTGAAAAATGATTTTTTCCCTCAAATCCTCAGTGGGTTTGGTAGGCTGTCAATAAATGCACTCCAGATACAAAGAACACATTTGCTGACAACATCCACTGAAAAAATAACTCTTAAAACACATTTCTACATGATTTTGCATCAATTTAATGCAAAAAAATTAGGCGTTTTCTCACTTTTTTCCAATATTTTCAACTTTACTTCATTGGCAATCAACTATTCCCCCAAGTTATGACATCAGTCAATATGCCATTCTTTTCACCAAACAGTATACTCATTCCACAGAAAAAATCATAAAAATCCAACCAAAATCAATGGATCTGTGATGATTTCACTAATAGTTGATCAGCAGGCTCAGAACCTCAATAGAATTGTAGGCTACTCTCAAAATTCCGAAAGACATATATCCATGAGCCAGGGGGGTTGATCGGTATCATCGGGGGAAAAAATGCTATCATTGTTATTTGGCAAGGTATACACCCCTAGTATTAGAAAAATCACTATAGCAGTGCAGGGGTGGTAGCGAAATCACTTTTTTCAGCTCATGAAGTTACTAACCCCCTAAGATAAATTCCGTTTTTGAAATCTGGTGTATATCTGGTTTAGGCTCATGCTAGGGATATTGTCAATATTCTATAATATGGTGCTTGGTATCGCTGGAAAGGGGACCTTTTAGGCTTTCATTTAAGCCCAGTACTGAATCTGTCTGACAAACACAGAGGTCACATGACTTCTTTAAACCAGAAATAACACACATTTTTTCACAATTTCCGCCTAAACTGTATGCTTTATTTTATCCCTGTGGCATGAAAGAACACCACGGACACAAAAATCAACAACTTCAATACTCAAGGCACTCTGATGACTCAGAAAATGTATAATATACCCATACTATTTATTTGTGAGAGCCTTAAATTAGACTTGTGCAGCCAGCACAAGTCTTCAAAATAGAATAGAGCCAATAGAATGGACAAATGGAATACCCTAGTCCAGGGCCAAATGTTGTAATAAAAACACTTGTAATTGGTGTAACAAAATGTTTCTATCATGTATTTTGATATTCACCCACTTTCAGTTAGAATGTCAGAATGTAGCTCATGCACTGAATGTTGATGGATTTTGACAAGGTTTTGTCAGTTTTGTGAAAAGATTGTTGGAATCAATCGCTGTAAAAATCTGTTATTGTCTATCCATTCTAAAAGTGCATCTATCCATTCTAAAAGTGCATCTATCCATTATAAAAGTCCATCTATCCATCATAAAAGTGCATCTGTCCATTATAAAAGTCCATCTCTCCGTCATAAAAGTCCATCTCTCCATCATAAAAGTCCATCTATCCATTCTAAAAGTCCATCTCTCCATTATAAAAGTGCATCTATCCATCATAAAAGTGCATTTATCCATTATAAAAGTGCATCTATCCATCATAAAAGTGCATTTATCCATTATAAAAGTGCATCTGTCCATTATAAAAGTCCATCTCTCCATCATAAAAGTCCATCTATCCATCATAAAAGTGCATTTATCCATTATAAAAGTGCATCTATCCATCATAAAAGTGCATTTATCCATTATAAAAGTGCAGATATCCATCATAAAAGTGCATCTGTCCATTATAAAAGTCCATCTATCCATTATAAAAGAGCATCTGTCCATTATAAAAGTCCATCTCTCCATCATAAAAGTCCGTCTCTCCATCATAAAAGTCCATCTATCCATTCTAAAAGTCCATCTATCCATTATAAAAGTGCATCTATCCATCATAAAAGTGCATCTGTCCATTATAAAAGTCCATCTCTCCATCATAAAAGTCCATCTCTCCATCATAAAAGTCCATCTATCCATTATAAAAGTCCATCTCTCCATTATAAAAGTGCATCTATCCATCATAAAAGTGCATCTATCCATCATAAAAGTGCATCTGTCCATTATAAAAGTCCATCTCTCCATCATAAAAGTTAATCTCTCCATCATAAAAGTCCATCTATCCATCATAAAAGTCCATCTCTCCATTATAAAAGTGCATCTATCCATCCTAAAAGTGCATCTATCCATCATAAAAGTGCATATGTCCATTATAAAAGTCCATCTCTCCATCATAAGTCCATCTCTCCATTATAAAAGTCCATCTATCCATTCTAAAAGTGCATCTATCCATCATAAAAGTGCATCTATCCATCATAAAAGTGCATCTGTCCATTATAAAAGTGCATCTGTCAAATATAAAAGTCCATCTCTCCATTATAAAAGTCCATCTCTCCATTATAAAAGTCCATCTATCCATTCTAAAAGTGCATCTATCATCATAAAAGTGCATCTATCATCATAAAAGTGCATCTATCCATCATAAAAGTGCATCTGTCCATTATAAAAGTGCATCTGTCCATCATAAAAGTGCATCTGTCCATTATAAAAGTGCATCTCTTCATCATAAAAGTGCATCTATCCATCATAAAAGTGCATGTCTTCATGTTCATTTTATGAAGTATACTTAAGTAATTTTCAAGTATATTTTTAAGTATACTTTATGTAGTAAGTATACTAATATCAATGTGTACTTGTAGTAAAAATGTGTACTTTTTCAATACTGCTTGGGACTAAATTGGCTCACTTTTCGTATTTTTAATATTTGTAAGAGTAGTAAACTAGGTTTCTCATTTGTAATGCATCTGTACTACAAGTGAACTTATAAGTATACTAGTAGTTTACTGTTTTAATACAAGTAGTACATTTTTTAGTTTATGAAAGTACACACTGATGTGTACTCTCAGTAAACTACTAGTTTCGTAGTTTATACTGCAAGTGTACTTGTAAGTTTTCTTTAAGTAAACATAACATTATACTTTGCACTTAACATGTAACATTATTATTTTTGCACTTGAAAAATACCTTTAACTGTACTTTAAATTTAAAAACATGTTATTAGCTTCATGCATCCTTTTTTAATCTTAACACTTGAATGTCAGTAAGTTTCATAAAGAAAGGCAACATTTTAAACAAAAAAGTAGAATTAGAGTAAATTGATTTACACGACCAGTGGACTAGCCTACACAAAAATTCATGCAGAATTAGAAACATATCTGTTTTATATCAATTTTCTAATCAATATTTTCAAACAATGTAAGTTTCATAAGACTGTATGTATATGAAAAAACTATGTAAAAAAGTATATTTAATTGACTACTCAATCAAAAGAGTTAACACAACTACAAGACAAGTATACAGTACTTTGAATTCTTAATTATTCTTTTAAGCAGGGTTCACCAATCTCGGTCCTGGAGGGTCGCTGTTCTGCAGAGTTTAGGACAGCGGCCCTCCAGGACAGAGATTGGTGAACCCTGCTTTTAAGTATATCTGGATCAAAAGACTGAGTTCAAGTACAGGCCAAATATACCTGGGCCCGTATTCATAAAGAATCTTAATGCAAAGAGTAGCTCCTAGTGACAAAATTCTAAGAAAACTCTTAGAAATGTGGCCGTTGACTCTTAAAAATTAAAGAAAAAAATCCCAGTAAAGAAAAAAGTAATTCAGAAAGCATCTTAACCCTTAAAAGAGGTCTTAAGGTCAAAATTGTTAGGAGCACGGACGAGGACTTTTAAGAGGCTGAAGAGTTTCTTCAGCAGAGGAGAACATGGCAGAAAGAAGAAGGAGAAGAAATCTGTTGCAGACAATGGATGACAGTGAGTTAATAAGACGCTAAAGATTAGATCGTGCATGGATCATGTTTGTGACTGATCTTAGAGACGCGTTAACATCTCCGACAGCGCAGAAATGCAATAGCGCCCGAAATGAAAGTAATCACTACATTATGATATTTGGCAACTGGGAAAATGCAACAATGCAGCAGTGTGTAATGTACACAGTCGCATGTAATTTCAAAGTGAAGGCTTAGAATAGACAAATCACAATTTTTTTCCTTCTTGGACTACCAGCCAATCACAGTCTTCAAAAGATTGTGTCATACATAGCAACGGGGTCAGCCCCGCCTCCTCACTAAGATGAAAGTTTTTGTCTTTTCCTTACTCAGAGTTGTTCTCAGATTGGCCCCGAATTGCTCTTAAGCTAAGACTCCTACGTAAAAGTTTTTAAAGGAAAACTCCGGTCAATTTTAACATTGAGCTTATTTTTTTGTAAATTTGGAGTGCTGTTAATACAGAGAACAACGACAAAAATCGGTGTTGCCTACACCATTTTATCCACTTTTTAAAATTTGCACCCTGTTGACTTCAATGGGGCAAGTTTTAAACCTGCTTTTAGCCTCTTAACATCCTTGATGTGTCATTACAAGTGCACAGCCAATGTGAGTGATTCCTTCAGAGTGAACGTGGGTCAATCTGACTGCAGTAGATGTGAAAGATATGGATAAAAATGATAATAATTCAGCCAGCGCTCACATGACCTGTGCACTTGTAATGACACATCAAGGATGTTAAGAGGCTAAAAGCAGGTTTAAATATTGCCCCATTGAAGTCAACAGGGTGCAAATTTTAAAAAGAGGATAACATGGTGTAGGCAACACCGATTTTTGTCATTGTTCTCTGTATTGACAGAACTCCAAATTGACAAAAAAATTAGCTCAATGTAAAAATTGACCGGAGTTCTCCTTTAAGCAAAATTAAGAGTTTTCTGAGAGGATTCTTAGAATCTTTATGAATACGGGCCCTGGACTTTTCTCTCAGTATACATCAAGTACACTGAAGTGTAATTTTAAGTATATTTCTGAGAAGTACATAAAATGTAGACTGAAAGTATACTTTCTTATTTTAAGTTTAAAAGAAGTATACTAAGTGTGAAAAACACCAAGCTTACATTAGCTACTGCTACTATTCCCCACCAATTCACAAGCACAAGAGAAAAAGTATTTTGTACTTACACTGAATACCCCTGGAACTCAATGAAAGTTGATTGAAGATGGCATAGTTGGTAGTGTTGTTATAACCAGTCAACTGAACCAACAATCTTTTCACAAAACTGACAAAACCTTGTCAAAATCCATCAACATTCAGTGCATGAGCTACATTCTGACATTCTAACTGAAAGTGGGTGAATATCAAAATACATGATAGAAACATTTTGTTACACCAATTACAAGTGTTTTTATTACAACATTTGGCCCTGGACTAGGGTATTCCATTTGTCCATTCTATTGGCTCTATTCTATTTTGAAGACTTGTGCTGGCTGCACAAGTCTAATTTAAGGCTCTCACAAATAAATAGTATGGGTATATTATACATTTTCTGAGTCATCAGAGTGCCTTGAGTATTGAAGTTGTTGATTTTTGTGTCCGTGGTGTTCTTTCATGCCACAGGGATAAAATAAAGCATACAGTTTAGGCGGAAATTGTGAAAAAATGTGTGTTATTTCTGGTTTAAAGAAGTCATGTGACCTCTGTGTTTGTCAGACAGATTCAGTACTGGGCTTAAATGAAAGCCTAAAAGGTCCCCTTTCCAGCGATACCAAGCACCATATTATAGAATATTGACAATATCCCTAGCATGAGCCTAAACCAGATATACACCAGATTTCAAAAACGGAATTTATCTTAGGGGGTTAGTAACTTCATGAGCTGAAAAAAGTGATTTCGCTACCACCCCTGCACTGCTATAGTGATTTTTCTAATACTAGGGGTGTATACCTTGCCAAATAACAATGATAGCATTTTTTCCCCCGATGATACCGATCAACCCCCCTGGCTCATGGATATATGTCTTTCGGAATTTTGAGAGTAGCCTACAATTCTATTGAGGTTCTGAGCCTGCTGATCAACTATTAGTGAAATCATCACAGATCCATTGATTTTGGTTGGATTTTTATGATTTTTTCTGTGGAATGAGTATACTGTTTGGTGAAAAGAATGGCATATTGACTGATGTCATAACTTGGGGGAATAGTTGATTGCCAATGAAGTAAAGATGAAAATATTGGAAAAAAGTGAGAAAACGCCTATTTTTTTGCATTAAATTGATGCAAAATCATGTAGAAATGTGTTTTAAGAGTTATTTTTTCAGTGGATGTTGTCAGCAAATGTGTTCTTTGTATCTGGAGTGCATTTATTGACAGCCTACCAAACCCACTGAGGATTTGAGGGAAAAAAATCATTTTTCACATTTTTCTGATAAAAAATAAAGGGTGCATACACTAAAATGGCCACAATTTTTTTTCGCGATATTTCCGGCAGAGCAGACCCTCCAATTATTGGTTCTTAGGGTCAAAGTTAACAGAAAAAACACAAATAAAAAGTATAACAGACCATGTCAGGTTCAACCCATTTTATTGAGCTTTTGAGACTTTGGCTCCCCGACTAATAGGATAGAAAATCCCATCTCTTTGCTATCTTGGAGAAACAAATGAGATTAAATTGAGACTTTTGCTTTATTCTTGTTTTTTTGAGATGAGAATTTCATCTTTCATCATCTCAAGAGTAGATGAAGATGCAGATAGTGCTGGCTGAACACCAAATTCTGCGATCAGATTTAAATTTGAACTCAAACTTTTCTTATAATTTCTTTTTTTCGGGGCTGTTATTTGTGTCTATTTTTAGGAGGAATGTTGATAACTCAGTGATACACAACTGAGAACTAGAGATACAGTGATTTTAAAATTCTGCCCAATACAGATAAGCCTAATTATTTTTATGTTATGCCCAATAACTGATAAATGATAATATTATAAAACACTGTTTTAAATGCTACAAGTGAATAGACATCACAACATTAAAATATATAGTATGAAAAAAATATATTAATTTTGAGATTAGCTAAAGATTACATTTAACTAGGTTAGTAAACTCTTAGAGTTTTTACAGATTAACAAGAAGTAATGGCAAAGAGAAACTAGAAGTAAAAATGGATTAGCATGCACATATAAATATCCAATATCGACCAATAATATACTCAATAATTATAAATAATTATAAAAAAAAATAAAAAAAAATCTGTATCAGTGCATCCCTACTAAGAAATCTCTGCTGACAATAAGTTTGCATCTACATGTCAACTAACTCTCATTAGAGTATTAGTAGACTGTCTGTTAACTCTTTATTGTGATGCTCCTCCAACAGAAATTATACTGACAATAAGTATATTTGCAACTACATGTGAAGACTTCAGATGCAAAAGCCTCTAAATCTGTCTAATGTTTTCATTTAATATTACAATTTTTATCAGGCTCCTATAGGTTTCAAGTACCGGCATTCATGGGCTGAGATTTAGTGAGTTTGAAGTGAAAGTATTTGATGAGCATATATGTACAGAGAGCATTGACTCAATATTATTATCTCATTTTTGACAGAGGTGACTTTTAGAGGCTTTTGCATCGGAGGTCTTCATGTCAACTTATTCTAACCCTAACCCTACCAGTCTACTAATACTCTTCTAACACTCCAATGAGAGTTAGTATACATGTGGGTGCAATGTAACAGTCAACAGAATGTGTTAAAGGGACCATCAAAATAAAGTGAAACCAAAATCTCTAAATCTATAATCTCCTGAGCTACAAAAGAGCAATATCTGAGCAATACAAGTGTCATTTAAAAAGTTAGGAGAGGTAAAACATTTCAACCCAAAACTGTGTACTTGACACATAGATCTAATCATTCACACAAAAGTGCGCCGACATAGGTAATTTAAGCAGGAATAATGAAATCTTATTCATCATTATACGTCTCATACTGACTCCTTCTCTCTTTCTCCTCATGAAGTTACACATCTGACAGGTGCTCTGCTTTCGGCCAGATTGCTTTGAGGGACAACAGCAACTGTTGCGTCCACCTGTCTTTCCTCTTTTCTGTTCTTTTTTTTTCCATTTCTTTTTAGTCAGTGTGAAAACAGCTTCACACTGAACACATTGTGCTTATTGGTCACTGAGGGTTTGATGTCATGTTAGAGTATCAGGATTTTAACAGAAGATGAACTCTCAAGTCAATGTCACTGGCAAGGCTGATTAAATCTGTCACGGTAGGGTCCATAGAAACACACACAGACACACAGACACACACACACACACACACACACACACACACACACACACACACACACACACACACACAGACACACACACACAAACCATACAGTCACACACACACACACACACACACACACACACACACACACACACACACACACACACACACACACACACACACACACACACACACACAAACCATACAGTCACACTAATGCAGCCCTGCAGGGCCCCCTAGTGCTGCTGAATAGTCACTAAAATGGAAATGAGCACACACACGCTAACACACATATGCATTCACATGCATACACTTCTTTGATATTTGACAGGTTGTGTTTTCCTTTACTCTTTGCTGAATGCCTTCAAACACATTTGCTGACTGAGAATTTCCAAGCTTATCTACAAGAATATGACCATCAGTGCAATTTGACTTTCAAGACCACATATGGAAAGGTGATGCTAGAGAGGTAAAAAACCGAAGCTAAATTAAACAAAAAATAAGATTTAAATAAATTTTTTTCAAATTATGAACAGAACGTTTGGAGAGATTGTCTAAGGTGGTCATTGTAGTTCGTCCATGCTGGTCATGTGCTTGTTCGCTTGTTCTATAGCTGGTTATTGGCTGGTTGGCCACCATGTTCCCAAAACCACCTTTTACTTTTAGCTAGTAGCTGGTTTGTTGCTGGTATGAGATGGTCTATCTGGCTTGGACCAGGTAATGACCAGCTTGCGCAAACTAATGACCAGCCTGGTCCATTTAATAACCAACTTGGACCAGCTAAGCTTAGACTGGCAAAAAAGAGTTTCGTCTTTTAGTTCATCTTTAGCTTTGATGCTATCAATATGCATACAAAAAAAAAAAACTTTAGTTGATATACACATTTAATATTTATATTCTTTCTCCGAGAAAACATATACATGTTGCATACAGATTTACAAATGCAACCTTCAACTGAAGAGCATGCAGAAAATCATGCACTGCCTACATTTGTTTTATAGGAAATACATCAACAGGAAGGATAACTGAGCTTGTCAAGCAATTTCACCATATCCAGCTCAATGAATTATGCACAGCCCTGAAATATTTCCAAAGGTGCTAAATGGTTTAACTAAGCTGGTTTGTTAAACTGTGACTCAAGGCATTGATCTCACTGGGCTGCTTACTGGCATAGAGCTATAAAGTTATGGCTATAGCAGTGTTCTGTGCTGAGTTAGCAGTATTACTATGATGTACGTCGCTCTCCTGAGGGATGCAGAACACATGCTGTTGCATGAACAAGCAGTCTGAAACATGACAGGGAGGCATTTGGCCTCTAGTTTCTCTCCAATACTGAGGGGAAAAAAGGGAGGACAGAGAGAAATGTAAAATGCTCACCAAGGAAAAGAGCCTATATGACATCATTTGACATTTTGTTTAAAAACATGCATGCACACAGGAACTTCATAACTCAAGATGTTCCTGCTCCTAAGGAGGGACACCCTTAATCCTGCTCTGTTATTCCTACAGACATGAATGATATCTCAAATCATATGGCTTTTTGAGGAGAGGTGTGATTGTTTTTTAAAGTCCGCGTGAACCGGAAGTTGCAAACGACTTTTCTCCAGTGTTGCGACGTATTTCCCAGTGAAACGGAATATTGAACAGAGGGCAGGGTTTTACTCTAGCGCTCCTCCTCTCCATCTCTGCTCATAACAGACTAACGGTTTGAGGGGAGTGGTTAAGCGTTTCCCAACCCAAGCCGTCAAACCTACATCATCAGAGAAGGAATGCCATTCCAGACCGGAAGTAACTTTTCAGACTTTGATTAAAGATTACGACGGCAAACAATTTTTTTCTGTGTATTAACTTGCACGGATTCATTTTTCACCACAAGACTAGTAATATGCGCTAACAAAGTAAATAGGGTCAATTTTGATTTCAGTTGGACTTCAAGCGATGAGACTTGCAATTTCCACCCGATGAAGGATAAAACAGTGACCATATAAGGGCCATGTACAAAACTAAAAACCAATTAATATTCTATAGTTTTGCTTAAGACAAAAAGCTAGCATCTATTGCTTCAGAAGGGTGAAATTGAAAGCATACTTCTGTAATTTGGCATGATCTACTTTGGATGGCATTACTCCACCGTTCTGTTTTTCTTCAAAAGGGGAGGAGGCCACAATCAGTGTTCAAGGTTTGAGATTAAACGAGGAATCTTTTAGGTGAAATCTTTCAAGAGTTGGGTTGTCATGCTTTACGGAGACATTCCATAGTCATAACTCTAAACTTAGTCATCACAGAAAGCTTTCTGCATGTTTATTCCCCATTTAAAAAACCCTAATGTAGGGTATACATACCTAACCACACACACACACACACACACACACACACACACACACGGGCTAGATATAATTCAAAAAGCAGATTGCTTATTTCCCTGCAAAGAAAGCTAACATTTTCTCAGAAAATTAATTCTTTCTTATTTGAGATTTACTCGACACTCACATTTGTGATCAAAAGCACCGCAACCTATTGTTTGTCAAATGCGTAAGTGATATTTTCCTTTCCCATTTTCTGAGTGCTTTGCTCTGTGAGGTCCCATACCTTTTGATAGAGCATACTGAGAAAGAGCATGACATTTACCAGCATGTGAACACACACACACACACACACACACACACACACACACACACACACACACACACACACACACACACACACAAACATTCACATCCTCATTTCAGACTCTCATATGCGGGGCATAGGTAAATCCTGTCACGCTGACTGGTATCTGTTTTATATATTCAGGAACATCAACATAAAATACATATCCTATACCTGCATGAAATAATGTCTTAAATGTTTTGGAATCATCTTGGAAATGGGAGGAAACGCTTCACTCTTGCTTTCCACCTTTAACAGGAAACATAAAAGCACAAAAGAAAATCTCTTGCCTCTCTCAACACATCAGTTTTATATTTTATACATCAATCACATGCCTGGCATTGGCACAACACTAAACCTGGACCACAGGCTGCATAAACCACAGCTCATTGATATAGACTCTGGCATGAGCACATTCATCTTCTTTCCAGTTCACATATGTTACTGATCACAGTAGAACCAATCTGATTTACACACCCTCATCCTTCTTGATCGAAAGGGTCAAAAGCCAAGATTCTAATTAGGTTAATTCGAAGTGCTTGTGAAATTGGGCTTCTGAGATGGTGACGACATGTTGGGGATATAACGGTGAGAAACAAACACTGCAGAGCTGAAATATAGCCAATGGTGGTTTCAGGTTTCATCTGCCTTCATCCTTTATCTGTACATAATGTTTCTCTCACCTAGCCTGAGGCGGTCAAGTACAAACAATATTGCCATAACGCCAGCTGTCACTGTAAAAGGGAGAGCGGGGCTGGTTGTCAACCTTTTTTTCCCAATGAATATTTTTCAAGATAGGCACATCAAATCAAGTCTTGAAAATCCTGGCTTCAAAAACTATATGTGACATTTTCACTATTTGGCCAGGAAAAATCATTCACTATATAGGTACACCTTGCTAGTACTGGGTTGGACCCCCTTTTGCCTACAGAACTGCCTTACTTCTTCACGGCATAGATTCGACAATGTACTGGAAACATTCCTCAGAGATTTTAGTCCATATTGATATGATAGCATCACGCAGTTGCTGTCGATTTTTCATCTGCACATACATGATGCGAATCTACCGTTCCCAAAGGTGCTCTATTGGATTGAGATCTGGTGACTGTGGAGGCAATTTGAGTATAGTGAACTCACTGTCATGTTCAAGAAACCAGTTTGAGATGATTTAAGTTTTGTGACATGGCGCGTTATCCTGCTGGAAGAAGCCATGATGGTTACACTGTGATAGAAAGAAATACCAATTTGCAATATCAAGCATGCTGTTGTTGTATTCACAATGAGGATCTGCTATTAAACAGTCTATTATAGGATGTCCAACAAATGTAAAAAAAAAATCAAACAAGAAGTAGCAAACACTTATAATAACATACAAAACATCAGAAAAACATATCTTCCTTACTTACAGTTCTTTCTTTCTTTCTTTCTTTTCTTTTTGCCTCTTTACATCCTCCTCACTCAGGCTTTCTTTTCAAACATGATCTGCATTGTGGACAGACTCACAACCCCCTGTAACGATGGATATGCCAACCTGCATCTCTGGCTCTCTGGAGAGGGCCTATTTAAGACAGATTTGCACCCCAGGTCAAATAACCTCTAACTGGGCATGTTAGCCAGCAACAGTAGGCCTCCTCATCCCGGTGTTTAACCCTTACTCACCATGGCACTGATAAGGGGGTGAAGTGTGGTGAACACCTTAACTGTTCTCTAACATTAGGACAAAGAGACATACATGTTTGTGATTTGAGAGTCTAAAAGCTTGAAACAGTGATAATGAGGAGCATTAATTAGTCACATATGTACGTTGAGAGAATCACAGCAGTTTTTAGATAAATATGGACATAAAGTACAACTGACAAGTTCAGCAAAAGTTATTTAAAGCCTTTGTCCATTGCGAATGTGCCTATCATCTTTTGTTCTTGTAGTCATTTATTTTATGGAATAAAACATACAGAATCCTCACCTTGGTGATCCGCCTCAACAGGGAAGGAGAGTGGCTCGCCTGAAGGACTCACCCAGGATTTTTACATTAACATCAAGACTCCAGCTGACATTCTTCATGAGTCAAGCAAAAGCCCCCCACTGCTTTTACACCTGAAGCCCCCTCTCTCCATCCCTCATGTTTTTTTCTCTCTTGCGTTCCCCCTCTTCTCTTTCACCAGAAGGTATGCATCTGATTTTTCCAGAGAAAACTGAGCCTTCTTAAGCAATACTTCATGTTCCATAACCTTGTTTTACATGCAAAAGTTACACATTCACAGAAGTTATTATTAAAAAATCATTTAAAATATGAGGATTCAAGTGGATAAACACTCTCTGAACTGAATATTTCAATAGGCATTTTAGAAAGAATATTTATAAAGAAAAAACATTTTCTAAGAAATTAGGAATTTTTTTATTTTACATTAATAATGGCTGACTGTAGTAAAGTTTACTTAACACTACTCTTAAAAAAATAAATACATTGACATTACTTTTGTCTTACAGTCTCCACTGAAAAACAGATAGGCACATACCAACAAGATGAACACGCAAAACAATATTAGAATAAAATTAATATGGACCTGATTGTTCTTGCCACCGGTTTCAGCGGCCATAGATATTAGGACATATCAAGATGGCTTGACCAATCAAAATAAAGTATGCAGAAAGCGTATAATTATAAGAAATAAATAATTAATTATAAACCAGTGCCATCAACCCCATGACATGGGCAATTCTAGAGCATTGCTCTACAGTTTGAGCTAAAACAACTGTAAAGTTCAGACAGGCAAGGAGAGTGCATGGGGGACCTAATTTCAGCATTTTATTAACACAATAGATATAACTACTATAAAAACTGCAACAGCTTCACATACACAAAGACAATAACCAATAAATACAGTGTAACAATGTTATGTGTTCAGGGAAGAAGGAGGCGGGAACCGCCGAATGTTCAACATAATAGTTTAATCATAAAATAAACAAATATAACAAAACACAACATAAATAGTCAAGGCCTGGTCCTCTATTATCCTTCACTGCCGTCACTCCTCTTTTTATCCATCCGGAGCTCCTCTGTGAGACACTCTAGGCATGGCGCGCAGGTGACGCTCATTAGCAATTGGCTTTCGACCCACCCTGCTTACCACATACCCCCATCGCCCCTTGCAGGACCCCTCGTAGTACCCTCGAGGCTGTGCTCTACTCCTCCCCTCTCCGGGGGGGTCCAGTCATGGGTGGCCACAGCACCTGGGGGTAAGGGCAGACGAGGCGAGAGAAAGGGAGATGGAAGGATGAGGAGAGACAGTGACGAGAGAGGAATACAAATCTTGGTCCAGTTCCCAAAACGCACTGCCATCCGGTCCTTCACCAGCTGGGTGAACTCCTCCGCAATGCCTGGCGGTGGCGCTGGATATCCGTCGGTGGACAGCGCTCTAGCACCCCGGACGCCTGCTTTAAGGCGACGGTTCCTCCATGTTCGGGCAGTCGGCAGCGAGTCCCCTGTTCCCTGCGAGTCCTCCATCATGGCGGACGGCAGCAGGCTACGGCCTCAGCTAAACGGTGGCGACTCCTCCGCTCCCTCTCGGATGGCAGCCGCCCCTCCACAACCCAGGCGGATGGCAGTGACAAACATAAACCAAACATAACGTAAAGTCCAGGCCTGGTCCTCTCTCGTCCTTCATTGTTGTCACTCCTTTTATCCATCCAGAGCTCCTCCATGAGACACTCGCTCCGTTCCCGCAGCTCTCTAGCAGATCTACACAGAGATGACTACCAGTTCAAACTGCATATAAAACACATACATTAATAGCATCATGATCCTGAACATTGCTATGTAGTTACAGTGTTAAAAGATCTTATAGATCTTACCTTTAGCAACAGACCAGTCACTTAGCATTCAATCAGTCTAATGCTAGAAGATGCCATCCAGACATCTATTGGGTTTAAATATCAGAAAATACTCATCTTCAAATTTTTTTTTATTCCCATTCCTGTTCTGGCTTTCATTTCCTGACCCTAGGAGAAGGGTGTGTGTTTGTAGACCTGGAAGCTGGAGCAGAAAGTCACATGGCTCTGGTTTAGGTGGAAAATCAAACACAGTTGTGGGCAGGCACCGATTTAACCAAAATAGGTTCTTTAATCATTTTTATGGATGGTGGGAGTTTACAACCTTTATATGTATTTATGTACTCTCAGACTAGGAGAGAGGCATAAATCATGCGGTCACTGCAGGAGAGGAGATCGGAAGAAAGGACAGAAGAGTAGATGGAAGGGCAGAAAATGAAAGAGAGAGCCAAGAGAAGAAGATATGATAGGCAGAAAGGCAGAAAAGAACCAGACAAATTTGACAAAGCCTTCTTAGTCAATTCAAACGTCACTTAAAATCATTATATATCGGACAGACTTAATGAAAAGAATTTTTACTATTTATAATTACACTAAAGGACTTAAGATTTACTCTTAATGTGGTTGGGATAGGGTGCCAAAAGCCAGGTGATTCACCTTCATTAGTTTAAATGAACAGACCCATTAGTCTCCTTTATTACAGACTAATTAGGCTATTAGATAAGGGCCAGGTGTGGGCATGCAAAAAGAGCACTTTTGTCACCTTAAAGTGAACTTTGTTGTGATGGAACTCAAAAAGCTTTCTCCATCCCTCCCACACAGAGTATTTTACAAGTCAACTCCGACCGCTGCAGGAATAATAACAGGGTTGGTTTTGGAGGTTGAAAATAAACAGGACGGGTCCTTGAGCTGTAAACCTGAGTTGGGAGTGTTGTTTTTGTTTCCATGGCTTTCGAAGCTCCACTGAGAGCTCATGGAGAATTGATTGTGTCTGAGTCACTCCCTCCGCCTGGTTACGAGACCTTTTTGTTTGTTTTTCGCCCATTTGCTTGTCGGCCCAAAGAGGTACGCATGACCCCTTTGTCTCCCCTCAGAACAAACTCACATATTTATTTTGGTAATTAATAAAAGTTCAATGATTCACACAATTCACACTAAAGTTCAAATGATTCTCACAATGCCATATATTTACTGGACGTGGTGATAAAATGGTATCATAGTTGCGAGCAGGGGATGTGTGTACAAATGTGTGTTCTGGGGATATGGGGTGGGATGTTATGGCGCCTGCATGCTAGAGAAAGCACTAGGGGAGAGTTTGATGGATAGCAATGAGCAAGATATGTTTTGAGGGTGTGGAAAGAGTTGGGTCATTCTGAAAATCAAGTGGGAGTAAAACAATTTGGATTTCTGAAAGGAGGGTTATAATACCTGGAGAAAGCTATCTGTCAGCATTCCCACTGAAATCAAAGGTAGACGCTTGAATGGCACAGGACGCCACAGAAGTTTGGATGAAACAATAGAAAAGCCTTCCTGTAGGTCAAACAGTAGAGCGTGGCACTAACAATGGGTTTGTTTCCCAGGCAGGAAATGCTTGCAATAAAAGTCACTTTGCATAAAATGAGAAACTTCCCAACACACTCTAATGTAAAGATGCTTTTCCACCATAGGGCCAAACAGTTCTCTTTGCTTAAAATCCCCCTGTAGTCAATCATTTTATCCCTTAAAACTGACATGTGATCACCTAAATGAGTTTTTTCCTTGAAAATAAAAAATCTTCATGCCTTAAAAAATAGCTTGAATGTATCTCTACACCCTTGTCTCGTTTAGTATACGCGGTTCTATGAATATGCAAATTAGTCCCGCCTCCACTAACTCACACCAGCTCAGAGATGATCACACGTTGACGTGATTGATTACAAGGTAGTTTGTGACGTCAGAAACACCAGCGATTTCAAACCACGTTTTTGAGACTGTCTTTGATTCACTGCAGTTTTAAGGAGAATGGTTTCACTTTATTTTGATGGTCCCTTTACACATTCTGTTGACTATTAGTAATGCTGCACCAACATGTCTACTAACTCTCATTAGAGTGTTAGTAGACTAGTTAGGGTTAGAATAAGTTGACGTACTTGCAAAGTTACCTATAGTCAGTAGAATGTCTGTTGGAGGAGCATCACAATAAAGAGTTAAGCAGACATTCTACTTATACTCTAATGAGATTTAGTTGACATGTATTTGCAATGTTACTTAGAGTCAAAAGAAAAAGAAGCTTCAGTGAACTAGTTTACTAGTAAAGAAACATTCAGTTCACAAGAAGATAAAAAGATAAATTGTTATAAATTATTGAAGAATGAATGATGAAAAAAAAATGAATGAATGAATGAATGAATGAATGAATGAATGAATCAATCAATCAATCAATCAATCAATCAATCAATCAATCAATCAATCAATCAATCAATCAATCAATCAATCAATCAATCAATCAATCAGTAGGTCAATCAGTCAATCAGTCAATCAATCAGTCAATCAGAGCAAGAAAAAAACTTAACTTTAATGTAGGAAAGAGTTCAGAAAAAGGAATAAATCCTCAGGACTATAGGCCCTATCCCAAAAAACCTTTTTGCTTGTGTCCTTTTGAAGTAGCTCTCTCTGTCATTAAACAGGAAGTACTTGAGGCCTTTCCAGAGAAAGGGTATGAAACAACCACAAAAGAAGAGAAACAGAATCAGAAATGCCAAAGTAGTGACTTGACCCACAAGGAGTGTCTCAGCTGAAATATCACACCTGTCTAACACAATTTTTTGAACACTCCTTCTAACAGTTTGTACAATTTTATTAGCAAAAGAAATACAGACTTGGACAGAATCATTACATTTTTAATCAGCTAATAATATTGTGCACCTCTGGTTTCAGTCTCACAACTACAGATTGTACATCAGCTGTTCTTTATTAGAGGATGTTTTCACCTCATGTATGAAATGAAGAGACATTTTGGGCTTTATGGGATACCGGAAACAACAGTAATTATGTTTGTAGAATCGTAATTTCTTTTTAGATCATATAGTGGCAAATA
Source organism: Scardinius erythrophthalmus (assembly GCF_964197995.2). Classification (NCBI taxonomy): domain Eukaryota; kingdom Metazoa; phylum Chordata; class Actinopteri; order Cypriniformes; family Leuciscidae; genus Scardinius; species Scardinius erythrophthalmus. Next base: position 13,460,194 of record NC_138238.1, on the reverse strand, counting down.
CAATTTATTTTTAGGCAGGGTCAGTGTCATTATGTCATTATGTTCTAAATTATTTGTTGCGAAACTCACATTTGCCAGAGCTAAGCACGAAGTTTAGATTTGTCTAAATTAAACTTTATTACACAAGATGTCACAACCAAAACTTATTATGATTTATTTAGTTTTTAGTATTTTTTCTTTCTGCAGTAGTTCTTTAAACTATTTTAAATGCTTCCAGAAGTGATGTAACTATACAAATGTAACAGAAAGTGAGGATGAATTGAGCTTAACTGCCTTTTGATATGATATTCACAAAAAGCATGAGCCAATGTGTTATCCTACACTTGACACCCCATGCACCCACCAGGGTCATTCACTTTTAAGGCTGGCTTTGGAAATAGAACGCAGGAATATAGCTTATGGAGACTAAAAGCAGGGCAATACAGATGCCAATTTAAAAGATGGACAAACAAGATGAGTTATGTGGGAGAGGGAGATATAGCAGCCTATTAAAGAAGCAGATATCCACCAGTAAAAAGCATGAATGGAAAAGGAGCTGAAAGAGAGGACTGAATACATTGTTTCATCTGTTATATAAAGCAAACTGTGATGTTCTGATTCTGGCAGAGGAGAAATCAGTGACTGTAAAAATATAGACGATCAGAGTATTCAGCAACTCCAAGATCCACTGTTCTGAATCAACTCCTTCGGCTAAACCCGAACCTATTCAACGACGGGCTGGAGGCTGTCAGCATGATGGCTGCCCGCCAAACATGCTAACTGTGCAGTAAGAGATTGCAGAGCCTCCACTGTGCCAAACTGTGTTGAAATTAACCCAGTAATCAGAAACATTATGTTCTTGTGGGGAGAGCCCAGGCGATTGGCAGATGGCTAAGAGCATTACAGAGATACCTGCCAAACGTTAGCCCGCTCTCTCCTCCTGGTGTGAAAGCCATTGTGATAAGGAGAGAAGGGCATCCCTGTGCATCTGCAGCATATGGTGGGGTAAATATTGACTGATATTATAATTATATACAGCATAATCTAATAATTAATCATATTCAATACTCAAGCAGACACATACTAGAGGAGAGCCATTTGTACATTAGACTATAACATAAGACCTATATTGACATGATGCTTTAATCTGCAATACTGATCACTTTCGATCATCTGAAGATGCTGCGATGGACATGAGACAAGCAAAGGTAAAGTCATCTAAAGTAAAGGTAAAGGTCCATCACCAAGGTAAAGGATTGGTGTTCATAAATAGCTTTCTGTACTTTTAAAGACAAAATCTTGACGAACGATTTCATTTAAGCAACAGGTTAGTGATTCAAGAGTCTTAGATTTATACAAGAGGAACCAGTTTCATATCCAGTTTTAAAAGTAATGAGTTACTTTCTAAAAAAGTAACTAATTGTGTTACTTTGTTACTTTTTTTTATGGAAAGTAATGCAACAGTACTTTTGCCTTACTTTTTCCTCACCTGGGATGGGCTTGCTTGCATGTTTTTTCTTTTTTTTGGCAAATGTAAAGGCCCTTTCACACCAAAAGTGAAACAAATAAGCCTCAGACTGAAGGAAAAGCAAATTCACGCCTGTACAGTGCGCAGCTCAAACAAACCTTTCAGCTGTTCAACAAGGTCAACACCAAAGACATTGGATAATAAAGTGAGATTAAATACATAAGGAATTTGTACACAAGTATTGAGTGATACTGAGTTTGCATTTCACTGTTTTTCTTAAATTTGAGGAATACTGAATACAAGTGAGATGAGTAAATGCCTCGTTTAGTCTAGAACTACAATAACCATCATGTTCACACAGCTCACACAACGCCTCTGCACCTCACTCACGATTCCTCTCAACATTAAATAACGTTTTCATATTATAGTGTGACCATTAGCATAGCAAGTTGTAGAACATATTTGTGTTAGCAGGGCATATACAGCCGCACAGTGATAAAAGTGGATCTGACTGGATTATGAACACTAAGACACTCTTATTGTTGAGTACTACAAAACCATTCAACTCTAAGATTGGCCAACACCTTAAACAAGTCGAGTTTGATAAGTCAAGATAAGTTGGGCTCTGCTCCATTAATTACGTACCGTTTCTCTCTCTAACTCTGAATTTGTCTTTATCCCTGTTCTATGAGAAGAACGTCAACGTTGCAGTATGAACATAAACAGTCTGCGAACACACACAAACACGCATTCATACATTGATGTGATCCATTTAAGTCTTTTAGAGATCAATAGCTTGCAAAAGTCAAGTGAGATAGTACGCTTTAGTTCCCTTAATTTCTCAGAGAGAGAGAGAGAGAGAGAGAGAGAGAGAGAGAGAGAGAGAGAGAGAGAGAGAGAGAGAGAGAGAGAGAGAGAGACTCAAGCCCTCTGATCATGTAATATTGGCTATTCCAGCTGAAGGAAGTGAACGTCAGTCACTCTAACTAAACATATTTGTGTTCAATCATTTAAGACACATTCCTTGGCCTTACTGGTAATTGTAAAACAACATAATTGAATTTGGGTTCCATTACGCACACTTTTTGAAACCTCTCTTTTCTACAATTATAATAGCCCACGTACATACAGCTACGAGAGAAAGCCAGCGTTAGAAAATTATAATCAATTGTACTACATCTCCCCCTGCTGGTCATATCAGTTACACACACGTAAATGCATGTATGCCGCTGAAATCAACAGTTGAACTGAGCAGCTTACATAGGCTACTGGGTGATAAATTTTCCATACGTGTGGATTGCAAATTTCTACATTTATCCACCACACCTTATGACTAACGTAGAAAAGATAAATATGAGAATTTGAAGTGTGAAATGCATTTTCTTTTCTCATTTTTCATTCTATCTAGTCTCTCCCAATCAGCTACTTTTTAGTTGTTTGTTTTATTAGGAAACCAATAATTACCAATGATAATTTTACCAAGAAACCAATTATTTAGAAATCCAAGGAAAATAAACACCTTATAAGTGCTGCACAGTTATTTTAGTAAGTCTGTAATAGTTTTGCCAGATGTCGATTGTATTTGTATTATTATTATTGCAACAAAATAGTTATACAAGCACATAGACAATAGGCCTAAGGAAAACATTATAAGATAGATAGATAGATAGATAGATAGATAGATAGATAGATAGATAGATAGATAGATAGATAGATAGATAGATAGATAGATAGATAGATAGATAGATAGATAGATAGATACACAATTCAAGTGCTTGTCATCAACTAAATTATTCTTATGTGGTGTAATATAGCCTATAGTAATACAATAATTATGAACTATTTTTTGGCTAATAACAAAGTTTGAGGATAAATCTAATTTAACAAAAATCGAAAAGTCAATCCGAAACACTGCAATAAACACAGTGATGACATAAAGAACATTTGGGCTAATCACTCATACAGGTCACTAGAGTGGACATGCAGCTATTAAAGCTATTTTCCATTTTCTTGCGAATGCATGCATGGGTTTTGATGGCATCGATACACATACATAAACCACTAGTGTAAGCCTTTATGTGCTGTCTGCTGGTCGAACCTCTTTTTTTTTTTACAGTCTATGGATCGAACGGGAACCAACTTAGTTGCGTTTTCAATAGGCAGAAGCTTCTAAAGGCTATATTTTTTGTAGGCTAGCATTTCATAGTTTCCACATGATTTTACAGCATTTTATGCATTGCTTTGTTAAATACACACAGTCTTACTGTGCTATTACTGTATTATGTTTAATAAAGTATCTATTCAGTTAAAAACATAAACGCATCCATCTGAACATCTGAAAATCCCTTTGTAAATTGTGTAAATAATAATAAAAAAAGTCTAAATCTTGTTTTTCATGCCCTAAGATTCTGACTGTGGTTAGCATATTTCATGCATGAAAGGGTTAATACTGGGTAGGCTAAATAAATTCAAAAATGAAGCGAAACGAGTGCGAATTGCGAAAACGTCAGAGGAAATGACGTTGGAAAGGTCCTCTCCCCAAGCGTGCACGGTACGATTCTTAATTTCCCTCCGACAGACAACTGGCGTTCCCTGGCCTACCGCAACTATCTTTACCAGTTTCCATAGGTTAAAGTAACGGCGCTAAATATTAGTGCAGATAAAAAAATTACATGCATACTGACTCTTAATATAGCTCGATAGACCCCATCACTCTGAATGTAAACATCTCCTGACAGTACGCATGCGCACCGAGTCAAACGCACTCGTAATGTTGGGACATTGTGCAGATTCAAGCCTGAAAATGGGGGACACACAGCAATAAAAGTTTAGAAAGCTTATTTAAGACGCGTTTCTTCTGATCGTTGAGGATTTACCCTGGGCGAACCCGTAACTATGTAAGAAATGCGGTATAGAGTTGATTTCAGACTAAACTGTGCAGCGAAAACGTCATAACCTCGTTTGCTAACAGCGGCTAGCTAGCAGTGAGGATCAAAATGGAGGCGCGCTTTTTTATTATTAGCTCTAGTTAAAATGGTTCATATCTCTTGAACAATATGCATCATAGCGTTTAGTAAGAAGATTCACATGTATCTTTAGTGTTAGTATAATACATGTGTGCCTGTCTTTACACAAGTCAAACCGGTATTGAGCTGCAGTGATCTGTTGTTTATGACCAAGCAACTGATTTTTAGCCTCTAGGCGACTTATACCATACGAGATATAATGTTGACGGTTTTTGGTGTTTTATTTAGTCTTTGCTCACCCACTGGTTTTATTGTAACTTTATAAAGAACCATATGTGGCATATATAGACAGGAATGAAATGCTTCTTCACATTTCCACTGCATTCACTGGGATCTTTATAATAATATGCTATTTACATATTCGTCACTTCGCTATAAAATTGATTTTAATTGAATATTTTATGTTTTTTCAGGTACTGGTCTGCAGACACAGAATGGTTGATATCAACTCTCTAGTAGCCATGGTTCAAAGGGTAGAGGTTTCTCTTCGCCATGAATATGCGACCTGAATGCTTTTCTAAAGTTGGATTATACTCAAACAACTGTGACTTCAGCACATCTCAAACAAGACACCTAGTTAGTGTCCGTAAAGAGCTCAGTGATCCTCTTGGTGACACTCCAGACAGCACCAGACAACATCTGTTCTTGGACAAGACTTTGGGTGGGAAAACTGAACGGACTTCATTGCCTTTAAAGCTTGGCAGAGAGTTGGCTGTGGCTTCAGAGGCTGGCTCTGTGGGCACAGAAACACTGTCATCTCAAGCTAAACAAATGGGGGGTGAAGGCACCCCTGTAAAAAGTAAAACTCCTCTTGGACAGACCAACACCATTGATAACAAGCCAGAGTTTGTATCCATGAATTCACATAGTAATTCTAGAGACCCTGTGGGTGAGAAAAACGCCAAAGGGTTTGAGACCATGGGGGCGTCACATGAACACTCGGAGGGTAAAAAGACAAATTTGAGGAAGATCACGGGTCATCCTCACGCACAAGCCACCTGCCTTAAACAACTGCTTCTGCTTCAGCTGGACTTAATAGAGCAACAACAGCAACAGTTGCAGTCTAAGGACAAGGAAATAGATGAACTCAAATCAGACAGAGACACGGTATGCACACCGTCATTAGGGTCTGCAATATTTTATTATTCAGCAAGGATGCATTTAATTGATCAAATCAACAGATTTCTATTTTAAATCTATTCTGTTCTTTTGAGCTGTCTATTCTATTCATAAAAGAATCCTGGAAAAACCTGTTTCACCGTTTCCACAATAATATTAGGCTAAGCATAACAACTGATTCTAACATTAATAATAATGTTACTTGAGCACCTAATCATGTGGTAATGTGATACCGAAGACTGGAATAAAATTTCATCTTTGCCATCACAGGAATAAATTACTATATTAAAATAGAAAACCGTTGTTTTAAATTGTAATGATATTTCACAGTATTACTGTTTTTACTGTATTTTTGATCAAATAAATGCAACCTTGGTGAGCATAAGAGACTTTTTTCTTATATAATCTTACAGACCTCAAACTTTTAAATAGAAGTGTGAGATTCATGGTTTGTGGGATATTGGTTTTTATTTATTTCCTAATGTATTTGTCCTGTCTTGAAATAGTTGCTTGCCCGTATAGAGCGGATGGAGCGCCGTTTGCAGTTGTTAAGTAAGGAACCACGTGACAAGAAGCTCTTCCAGCCATTGGAGCGATGGGTTCCTGACACGGATGACTTTTGGGAATCGGATATGGGGGACAACTCTCAAACTCAGACATCTAAGTCAGGTGGCAAAGTGCAAAAGAGGTAAGAATGGGAAATTCCCCTGTTAGTAGAGTTGCACGATTTTGGATAAATTGAGAATCACGATTTTTTTTTCACAATGCTGAACAGACTTGAGAGAAATAAACAAAATAACCTGTAATTTACTATAGGTTCTGACGTTAAAATGTTAATTGCTGGAGTCTGTTTAAAATGTTTCATTAATTTGAATGAATTATTTAAAAAAATCAGAATGAATGAATCAATGACTCGCTCAAAAATACTTCACTTGTTTCATTACTGGATGAATCAGTGTATTTGAACAAATTTTTTGAGTGTATGATTCAATGACATAAATTTTTAAGTCACTTGTCGTCACCTACTGCCATAACGATGTAACTGATACAATCTTTATTTGAAGCCTCGAGCTACTTTCAAAAGGATTTTCTCTGTTTTGATTGTTTCCGTAGACATCAGTATTTATGTTATAAATGTATAACTATGTTATAAAGTTAAAACTTTTATTCTAGTACTTCTGTGATAAAATGAATATTTGTAACAGAAATAACGATACTGTGTTGTTGAAAAGACTGTTTGTGAAGCTGTTTCATTGTCATTTAGGAGTGAGAGCGAATGGGTGTTTGAATCGAAATTGCGATCTTTTAACGATTAATCGTGCAGCTCTACCTGTTAGTCACTCTTTCCTGTTATTTTACACTCGTTCTTCTTGTTGCTTCTGCTTGGCTGCTATAACCTGTAAATACTCGGTCTAGGAAGATGAACATGTTGGAAACAAAGATGCAGAGGTCAAGGGGTAAGGCCTCAAGAATGACCCCCCAAAAATCAGATACAGGAAGGACGTCGCCATGTCAGCGTGACCTACGAAGCAAAGAGACCCCGGAGAAGACGAACGTGAAATCATCCGGACAAGTGGACCTGAATCCAGAGGGAGACAGCAGCAGAGAAACCGAAGAGCTTCCGTACATGACAACGACTGAGATGTACCTATGCTGTTGGCAGCAACCTCCAGCCTCTCCGTTACAGGAAGAGTGTCCAAAGATAGAAGAGGATGTTGCAAGTAAGTGTCTGGTTCAAATGCAAAATGGCCGTTATAAACATTGATTTTTTAAATTCTAATACAAAAAATATTTCCTTAGTCCCATCATGGAGGGAAAACATCATGGAACCCATCCAGGAGGAAGATGCTGTTGACATCCCCGAAGTAAGAGTCATCATTTGCATCATATATGTATTATACATAAGTCACAAGAATCTTAAGTATGAGGTCCATTGTCATGTATCCATCATTTGTTTCTGTAGAGTCTTGATGACAGTGTTTTTCTGAAACGGCACGCAAAGTTAGAACTGGATGAGAAGAGACGAAAACGGTGAGATTTATTTCTACAAGAGTGTTTTCCTAATCTTTTGTTTGTGGCATCAACACATTTTTAACATTTTATTTAGTTTTTTTCATGTACATGATAAAATTGTACACTACCATTCAAAAGTTAAGGGTCTTTAAGATTTTATAGCGCCTTTGAAAGAAATCTCTTATGCTGACCGTGGCTTGGTTTATTTGATCAAAAGATAAGTAAAAACAGTAGGATTGAGAACAGATGTGTTGTTTTTAGTATTCTTTATTCTTTAAAGTTCAGAAGAACAGCATTTATTTGAAATCGAAGTATTTTGTAACAATGTAAAAGTCTTTACTGTACTTTTGATCAATTTGATGCATCCTTGCTGAAAGAAATTACTGACCCCAAACTTTTGAATGGTTGTGTATGTCTACAATACAAGCACATATTGTTCAAATAAAGAGTTATGTTGGGTTATTTAAGCCTCTTGCTTAAATTTCATATTGGGCAAGAGCCTAGTTCATTCTAGCTTAAACCTATCCACACATGCTGGAATAATACCTGCCTACATATGCATATATAATATAAAGAAATCAATCTTTATGGTTACACGAGTTGTAAATGTAATATTATACTTTAAATGAATAACTGTCAAAAAGGTTTATGTATGGTCACAGACTGCTTAAAACAACACTTAACCCGTTTAATGCTCTTAATATTCTTACCGCTTTTTCCTTTAGATGGGACATTCAGAGAATACGTGAACAGCGTATGCTTCAAAGACTACAGCAGCGCATGGAGAAGAAAAAAACAAATGTTCAGGAGAGCGAGCCAGAAGTTTCCTCGTTTCATCCTGATTTGGAGAATGGTATGAGCCTAAGAAAGATTAATTTGATAAAACATTAATTTTGTATTGTATTTATGAACAAACCAGCTGTTATCATATTATATGCTATAATTTCACCGATTTTCCCTTGTACAGTGGAGGCCATCTTGGTCACACCCTTTCTACCAGTAGTGGCGTTTGGTCGGCCTTTGCCCAATATACCTGCACAGTAAGAGCCTTTTTTTCTGTTGGAAATATCTTCTGTGTAACATGTAACTGCTTTTAACTACTCTCATAACAATCATAAGGCATAGTGAACATGTCGAGCCACTTTTGTTGTCTGCTAGGAACTTTGAGTTGCCCTGGCTTGATGAAAGAAGTCGATGTCGCATTGAAAATCAGAAGAAACAAACTCCCCACAGGACCTGTCGGAAATGAGCCGCACCGATTCCGGGCACGTGTTCGAGTTGAATGCCACACAGAGGAGTGCTGCTTCACGTCCAGTGGCAAAACAGGGGTTAAAGGAGGTAAAGCACTCTTTGGGGGCGAGAAGGAAATGGCAGCATTACAGCTGAGTTTTCGTTTTATTGTGCCGTGATAATAAAGCAACAACTGCCCGGTTAACTGCTATTTTAGTTCCCTCACAATCAGTGTGTGGCCTTGATTTAATTCTTTACTTGTAGCCCTGTTCTGTGTACTTTCACTGAGGCTAGTGATATTGATTATTGCAGGCTCCACTGCAAATATTGTTTTAATGTGCACTAAACTGTGGTTATGGAGTATTGCTGCACATTTGCATGTAGTTGTGTTCCGAATGACTTTAGTCAAGAGCTTGTTTTGTTTTTGAAAATGTAATTGTGCATGAATGTCTTGATAAATCCTCTGCCTCAAAATGTACATATTTTTCTAAGCATAGCATAGTCGTTTAGAGAGAAAAAATATTGGCAGGATTAGAGTGAGGATGCTAAATTGTTTAGATGAATGACCCTTTGTAAGAGTAGCGAGAATTTGTTTGTTCGGCATTTTAGGGTTCTCTGAAGCTGTTCAGCATCCCATGCAGGTTTAAGGACAATGCCCTTAACGTTATTTTTGGATCGATTAGTTGGTCTTTTGATGGTTGTTTTTTGATCAACATTCTTATTGAAAATACATTTATTTTACACCACCATTTTCATTAAACCTCATCCATGTCCAAAAGTGTTGCTTGTCTTTATGAGTTTCGCATTAATTCTGTGCCTCATGGGATTTATTTCAGGGCCTTTGTAATGCATTTCCTAAAGATCTGTTCTAACTGAAAATTGATAATTTTCCAGAAAATGTTTTTTTGTGTGTGTGTGTGTGTGTGTGTGTGTAAATGTGTTGCTTTTGTGAGCACCATACACATCAATTTTTTTTTTTTTGTGAATGTGAATGTGTACAACTGGACCGATGTAAATAGCCTTGCTGACACATTGGCTGTAAATAAGGAAAATGTTGCTGTTATTTTTTTATTTAATGTCAGAAATGTTGTATGTCCAGCATAGATATATTGATAGCATTATTTACAAAACAAGAATTTTTGTTTTTCAAAAAAATAAAAAGTACATAAAACTCACTCTTGTGATTTCATAATTGATGCTCAGTTTTTAATGTATTGTGTCCATATTTGGTTTTACTGTAGTATTTCTTCCCAAATCACTTGATTTGGCAGCTTAGCATTACAAAGATGTGATTTGCCACAAGGGCAAGATAATGAAAATAGATCACATTTATTCAAAGACTTTATGATTTAAATATTTTAACTGTTTTGTTTATGTATTATATAAACACTTCAATACAATTTAATCTTGTGTTTTATGCAAAAATCAGTTTGGGATAAATTCATTCATTTTAATTTCATCATAAAATTAAGTCATTTGTTAATTTTTTTAAATCCACAGAACCTAGAAACATCTTTGTGAGAATTACCCATGCGTGCAACATTTTATGTGACGGGCGGCCATTTTAATTCAAGTGTAACACCAAATGTCTCAAAACTCAAGTGTGAAAAATGTTTATTGACCAAAAAAAAAAAGGCAAAATAAGATTTTCTTTTCAAAATATACCACCTCTTTTGATTCACCATGAGATAAATACATTGATAACATTTCTAATATTTCTTTAGATTATTCTGTGACAAAACAAGCTTTGGAAAACTGCCTCCAAGATGTTTTTTAAACTGAATGAAAAGTTATTGTGAGACGTTGCCTTGCACAAACTTTAGAGTTCATGAAGGTTTATAGTTCACTGAACAGGCCTGTGAATAGAGATCAATCACTTTGAGAAACAAATATACTGTATATATACACCACCACATTTATTATATGAAAGTATTTACCACTAAAAGATCACAAAAATATTAGAAGATAATGATAGTATAATAGCACAGGTAATTCTCTGATGAGAAATTCAAAGAGAATTCCTTGGAGTGACTCCATTTTGCACACATATACGTATATATCTATATATAAAGATTAGTATCACCATCTGTTTATTAGAATTAAGAGATGATGTGTGATAAACCAAATTGTATAGCAATGAAATAGTGTTAAGGCTCCCTCAAAAGATCAAGTTGGAATCGCAGGGTAAGCAGATTCTTTGTCGATTTAATCGCCTGTAAATGGATTTGTCTAAACAGAAGGAGCAGTCTGATGCATTGCATCTTCTTTTGGGTTACGTGTTTTGGTAACATTTATATAGTACATGTCATAAAAAGAGGACAGAAAAACAAAAGTGACGCATTAAAGCGTCAAATGTCAGAATAAAACAGCATTCACATCCTCTCTCTTTGCATCAGTCTACATTTTAGTGATGCGAGCTTTGCGCAAACATATCTGAATCAAAACCTTCACTGAAAGTCTTTCTCAGTCTCTCCTGAGGTTGTTCAGCCTCTCCTCTAAGTCAGCATCAGCATCTGCCAGCGTAGGCTGCGGTTCAGCTTTCTTCCCAGCTGCAACCGAAAGGCTCCCTCCAGTAGAAGGCAGGCCTGTTTGAATGAAATAAAGTTAATATGAGAACGGCTTTGGGTTAATATGAGAACGACAGAAACTCTGGTGTCTTTTTGGGCTTACTTGAAAGTTCGTCAGACAGATTGAGACCCAGCTCATCCAGAACTTGAGAGACCACAGCATCACTGAATTTGAAGCAAAAAGAGCGCATGTCAGGAGAGTGCGAAGTCTGGTATAGGGACATCTCTGTTCTGGAGTTACACTACTGATTTTTTTTTATGGTTTTGTCTTTTTGACTCTTATGAGAAGTCTCCTTTGCTCACCAATGCTGCATTTATTTGATCAGTGTAAAATAGCTGTTTTCTATGCAAATATTTATTCCTATGATGACAAAGCTGAATTTTCAGCATCATTACTCCAGTCTTTTTTTAGTGTTACACGATCCTTCAGAATTCATCCTAATATGCTGCTTTGGTGGAATTCTCACCTCTCCTCTTCATCGTCTTCATCTCCCATTGCATCATCGATTGCATCATTCATCATCTCCTCCTTCATGTCCATGATTTCACTTTGGCGCTCAAACTCCATCATGATCTTCTGAATCTGTGGCAACTTCAACTGCATTAAGAGAAAAAGAATTCACATCAAATAAATGCACATCAACAAGCTGTCTGTAGACAAGACAAATACAAACTGAGAATGCTATTGCAGATCTACCTGTCTGTTCATGGTGGCCATAGCTTTGGTGACTCCTTTCATTGCCTGCGCCATGCTGTTATTTGATTTGAGGGTTTGGATTTTAAGGCTGACAGCTTGTATATTGGCTCTCATCATTATGAATTTCTTAACGTATCGTCTTGTGCGGACCAAGTCCTTAGCCATGATCTTCACAGCATCCTGTCGGTGAAAGAATATTACTTGCACTCAAGCGAGACTTCATGGACATGTCAGTAACAGAGACGTATCAAATTAAAACTCTCCTAACCATCTGTCCTTGTTTGGCCATTTTCTTAATGTCAGCAATTATTTTCTTTTCCTGTTGCTCCAGCCTCTGGCGTTCTCTGTCTAGATCTCGCATGGCTCTGTTTAACGCTCTCTGATTCTGTCTGAGCATCTCCTCCGGAGTCTTTCTTTTTCCAAACAGGAACTCCATCTGACATGACCAAATACAAAAAAGAGAGAAAAGAAATGTTAGGCATTTGAAGGAAAATTTTAAGGATTCATTTTACAGGGATAGTTCACCGAATACCGTCATTAATTACTCACCTTCATGTTGTTCCAAACAACACATATAAACATTGATCAGCGAAAATGAACAGAAGCTCAACCGAACCTGCTTGACGCGTGAGAACGGTCTGTAAGCTCAAACATGCAGCATAACACGAGAATGAACCTCATTGGTTCTCGCACGTCAAGCGAACATGTTTGAGCTTGTTTACCACAACTAATGTGTGAGTTGATGAATGTTTATATGTAAATAAAAGCCTAAATTCAATCTGTTCATCATATAAAGCGATTGAGTTTCTTCAGAAAATTGGGACTAAACCGCTCGAGTTGTAAAAAAGTCTATGGACTTTTTGACGCGTCAAATTGGTAGTTGCGTTGCTGTCAATGGAGAACCAAAAAGCTCTCAGATTTGATCAAAAGATCTTCATTTGCGTTCCGAAGATAAACGAAAGTCTTACGGGTTTGGAACGACATGAGGGTGAGTAATAAAATAGTTTACATTTTTGGTTGAACTATGGCTTTAAGGGTTTCCACAATCTGATAAATTATCCAAACAACAATACAGAGAGATGATTATGTCACAGATAGGAATTCATATTTCCATTTGTGATTTAATGACGGTGACTCTCGGGCACGTGACGCTATGACATCATTCTTTTCAGGAATATCATGGTGAACAAGTGGTTTCTATAGCTAGTCTCAAATTAAAATATTTGACATGCTATGAATCAACTGGCATCACCCCTACTGTAAGTGCGGTAATATTGTTCTCTTCTCAATATAAGACTTAGCTGCTAAGACACTCCATAATATTTAGCTTACATGATACTGTTAATGACAATGAACAACGCTAGCACTATACACTCTGACTGACTCGAAAGGACACCGATAACCCAGACTCAAACTTTAAAAAACAACATATTCAAATTATTATCCTTTTATAAAATCACCCAGACTTTTCCTAAATAACATAAATAATAATGAGCTCAGTTGCTAAAATTAGCTCAACAAGAGAAAGAAAAGCTGGAGGCCTTCGTCGCTCTCGTTTTTACCTTGCCTTTTCTTTGTGTGGAAAACGTCCACCAGAGACAGAAGTAGTTGAACAGGCCAAATATCACTCCGTCGTCTGTTTCTTTTATTCCTTATTCAAAGCTACACTTCGTCGATCCACCCGATTGTTTTCCCAAGTCTAGCTTCTTCCGCATATGAATGTTAATACTTCCTTTGTAAAGATCTACGTCACAGGAAATGCGTCATACAATACTTTTCAACAAACAACAGGTAGCCTACATTTGTGACTGACTAAACTTTATTTTTAGTCAGTTATTTATTTATTTTTGTTCTTTAACAAATTTATTTTGCTATATGACCGATATATATATATTTTTTTTTATTATTTTTTTTTTTTGTAATTATACATTATTAATCTTGTGGTTATACTTGTTAAGTTTCATACTCGTCTGTGTATATTCAGCAATCAAAAAAAAAAAAATTTTTATGTGGTCCTGAAGCAATTAGAAAATTATATAGTTACTATTATGGAGAGCACAAACATAAATGCTGTTGAAACTGTCTCTTTATTTAATACATTTAAGATTTTGTGAACACAACAATGCTTTAATTATTTTATTTATTATTTACTATATATATTTTTGGTAGTTTTAGGTTATTTAAATAGATTGTATTTATTTTAGATATTTTATATGTACAGCTTTGGCATTTTTGCTATGCAATTTCTGTTCAAGCATTCATAATAAAAAAGGGACATTTATGACTTTTTCTTGTTCTAAAATTGTATTGTTATTGTATTCATCAAATTCAAGATTATACTGGTTATGTTCTTCTTACACGGAACTATATTATTTTATCGTATGAAATCAAAGATACATTTCTTGAAAATATTGGCAAAATCTTTAATTTGTTAGATACATTTCAAATTAATAATTCGTACTGTAAAAAGTGATCAGTTGGCTTAACTTAAAAAAGTGAGGAAACCCATTGCCTAAAAATTATTTCATGCATAAAAAAAAAATTAAGTTATGAGCAATTGTCAAGTTCACATAACTAATTTTTTTCAATTACACATGAAGTGTATTTAGTTAATATTTTAAGGCAATTATTATTAAAGTAAATAAGCGTAAATAAGTGTTACTTAATATTTTTAAGGCAACAAGTTTCCTCCCTTTTTTCTGTAAAATCAAATAATCACTTTTTAAAATATAATAATAATAATAATAATAATAATAATACAAATAAAACATTTGTAAAGTAATACCCCTTTGATATGTTTTTACCTCTTTCACTGCACAAACAATCTCTTTATTTTGGCATATGGATGTATTCTACAATGCAAATATGATATATTCTGCACTGTTCTATGCATAATGTTAGTTAGGAAACACAAACAAATTCATATACAGTAATAAAAAACATCATGGATAGTTGGATTAAAGAAAATCTCCAAATATCCAGGAAGAACATACAATAGGCACGTTTAAGTTATTTATACATATATCAAATATAATGACAAATGGTAATACAGTTTAAATGAAATAAATATCAACACTTAAAACACTTGGTTTGGAATCGGATGATGAGAACAAGTGTGTATTACTACCAGGACCTTCTCTGAACGTCTGAACCATAAGCTATTTGTAAATACAAGGCACTTTACTATCGTTCGTGCCCTTCGATGACAGTAGATGGCAGTACTATCGTCGCATTCAGTGCAGCCTGTCTTTAGTGAACCAACAGAGGAAGAAAACCCGACAGAAGCACACAATGCAGTTTGACTGCTACGGGTTATCCACCCAGGCTTCATGTATGCTTTAGCTTCCCAAATAAACTAAAGAAATCTATTTATTCCATTTTGACGATCGCAACGAAAAGCAAGCTTTCATAGGTCCATTTTCACGATACACTTGAGAAAGAAAACAGCTCCTGCGGCGGACACCGGCGAAATCTCCAGCTTGACCGCACACAGTGGATCACAGAGCGGGCCGCGGAAGGAGGAGCCCAGCCTGCGCTGACGGGGCTGCGCTCAACATCCCTGACGGAAGAACTCCAGACCGAGGCCTCGGGGCCTGTTGTATATTATTATCGTTTTAAATGGAGGCTCGGACGAAAGCAGAAGCCAGAGGAAAATGGCCCTCTGTACAGCGCGAGTGGTGGGTGTGATTGGAAATATTGTCGTTGTTTTGTTCGTGTCTGTGCCTTTGAGTATCGTTAGTAAAGCAAGACGGAGTGGGTTAGTTTCGAGCAAAAAGAAGGGAAAAGGTTTTATAGTTCAGTTGAGATTTAAGCCCATCGCACAGTGTCCTCTTTTCTCCTCTGCTCGTTAAAGAAAGCTGAAGGGCTATAGTATGTTGTTTCAGCTGACGGGTTTTGTTTTTAAATCCGCAAATAGACAAGTGGTTAAGATTCGTGTTACATTCATCGTTTGCGTTAATGTATTGAACTGAGTGATTAGCTAAATTTCCTTCTTAAATGTGAAGTGCAAGGTGGGGTGTCAACGAAGCACAGGCTAATGTTACATGCTTAGCCTGTTTTATTGGAGTCATATTAAATAGCTTTGGGCCCCCTCGACAGATGTTTTAGAAGAGATATAACGAGCCAGACAGTTGTAAAACGAGTGATTGATCTTTTAAAATGACATTTGATATGTGGTAAGGTGTTTCACGTAACGTTGGCTGGTGTTTGCTCGCCTGGTTGTTTATACCGGATATATAATAATCGTTGAATAATTGGCAACATCACAATCGCATAATTCTAATACTGTCATGTATAGTACAATAAACTAAAATGTTACGAATTTGGTCGTTTAAAAGCGAGTGTTTAATCCGCGATCCTAACTGGTTAGCTAACTAACGTTAGCAAGCTAACATCGAGCGATTTAACTCGTCGGTTCATTAACCGATTTATCTGCTTCAGATTGAGGAAAAAAAGACTTTGGCTGAAATATTGTAGTCTATAAGGATCTTTTTGCGCCACGGTTGGCCTTTGTTTGTACATATCATCTACCTTTTAATAAAGTTTACTAACGAAAACTCAGCCCTAACTTATAAGGTAGCATATTTTTAGTAAGATTGTCTCATATGTCAATAACATGATAGTTTTAGTTTGTAATTTTAGTAAAAACATGTTTTTAATATTTAGTCAATATTCTATATGAAGAAAACCAGTTGTTTCCAACATAACCAATGCATATTTTCTTAGTTAAACAGCCATATTGAATCTTTAAAAGCCCGACTGCGCCACTCATGGGTAGTTTCTCCTTTTTTCCTTCCCCAGATGAAAGTGACAATGTCTTGACAGAAAGACAGTAAGTGGATTATCTAGAAGCTTTCATAATCGCTGTGTTATTGGATAAAACAGGCCCGGTGATGCCCAGACATGACTGAACTCAGACTGCAGTGTGCTCGCACCATACAGCTTCCACTGGACTATTAAATTATAAGACAGAAACCTTAAACCACAATTACATCTGAGATCCGGAGCACTGGTCCTGGAGGCGTTGGTTTTTATTCAGTAACTGTTGTAAAGTCTCCCAGGCCGGACCAGGGTGTGTTTTTAACAAGTGCCTTCGTACGGACATTGATATGGATGGTCCCAGTCGAAGCGGAGGCTTCAGGCAGAGCCGCCGCTCCCGCTCGCAGCGTGACCGAGAGCGGCGGCGGAGGAGAGCGGATCTCGCGGAGCACAGGGCCTCGTCGCCATCCTCGGCCTCGGACCAAGAACTCTGCAGAGGAGACTCCCTGCTTCGTGCCAATGGAGGAGAATGCAGACCCGGCTTCCCTGGGGCCAGACACCGGCCTCCGCGTCGGAGGAAGCGAGAATCGGTGTCTTGCGAGGAGGATATCATCGATGGATTCGCCATAGCCAGCTTCATAAGCCTGGAGGCCTTGGAGGTTTGTGTGCTTATCCATCTTTCACTACTCTAGTAAATGTTGCATTATTGTATGGAGATTAGAAGTTGTGAATTAAGTTTTGGACAAAATATGCTTGTAATTATATACTTATAATAATAATAATACCCGATATTGTAAATTGTGTTAAACAAATAAAAGCACAGTGAGTTGAATTACAACAATCTAAGTATTAAGTATCTGGGGATATTTAATTAATCAATCAACAATACTATTGATGAGCATTACCAAACGTGGACGTTTTACACTAGAAACAAACACTGATGTACTATTTTATTTAATACTGTGAAGCTGCTTTGATACAATCTGTATTGTAAAAAGCGCTACATAAATAAAGTTGACTTGACTTGACTTAAGTACAGAGCTTGACAATTTGCTGCTCTAATATGTTTTACTGTGTTACTTTGATAGATGGACTGTTCCCTAAAGCCTCCAGAGCGATCTGGCTTGTTAATGGGTAGAGGAAGCAAAAGAAAGAGAGGTCTAGATGAAAACGGAGGGCCTCTGTCAGAGCCGGAGGAAGGACCTCCTGCTACATACACCAACAGTTGGGAGCAACGCAGGAAGATCAAAGCAAAACTGAAGAGAAATAGAGATGCTAAGGTTAGTACTGCAGTTTCATCACACCTTAGTTGACAAAAAAAAAAAAAAATCAGTATCTGAAAACGCCCATTAAACAGCAAACATTTCTAGAATAGTCCTGCGTAGATGCGGTTCTGACCTGATAAACCAGTTGGGTATATTTAAAAACAAGTTTTTAATATTGAGCAGTAATGGTGCCGTATTGTTGGGGAAATTAGACGCAGTGACTGGTCTAAACAAAATTTGCATCACATGTGCATATGCTTCTCGCTGTCCTAGTAGCAGTTAAAAAACTGCTGTACAGATATCTGGAGAGCAGGGTAACCACTGGCCAATGTGTGTACATGTATGTAGTTATGCAATTAAAAGGCAGCAAAAATCAGTCGATTTCAGAAATGATGCCAGGAGGAACTGCCACTTCTGTTAATCAAAGTGTACATGGTTATCAGCCATTGCAGTAATCTCATAATGGCCAAATATAGGCTGATTAGTTAGTCTGACCTATGTATCAGCCTGTAACTAACTACTGGCAGCCGACCCTATTAATGCAAGATAAAAATAAATATATTTATTTGCTACACTGTATTCTTTTCGCCATGGTTTGACTTTTCCAAATGTCGGTTTCAGATATCTGGGAATCACATGGAGACAGGATACATTGTAAGTTGTTTTTTCCCCGTGTGTTGTCTTTTTCTTGCTGCCCATAAATGTGACTGAAATGTTTTCAGAATTTCAAAATACATATATTTTGCACATGCACTACCACGTAAATTCGTCCCCTTATAGTATTTATTATTCATACTATAAGTCGGAGGGCGCTCTCTCGTAGAATGTCCAAAACAGACTCATAAAATTAATAACAGAGATGATCTTATTATTGGCTCTACCATTGGAGAAAGCTTAACGGCTAACTTGGATCATGTGTGCCTTGATAACCAATCACAGTACAGCCTTGACTTTCATAGTTGTGTGACAGTTAATACATTGTTTGCGGATGTCGGATACCATAGAAATAAACGAGAATTGCCGTAAACTAGTGCAAACGTGTTGAAGATTAGCTGATGGGCTGATGGGGGATTCATTAAGTCGTTTTTCCCACAAAAGCTGTTTATTCAGCGTAGTGAAGCCTCTCCTCTATTGACATCCATTAAGAAAAACGGCATCTGGTCTCCTTCCCTGCGTACCACAGCGTTTGCAGGCATGCCTTCAAGTGACTTTGACAAAGGCATCCAGCTATTGCTGTAGCTGAATAAAAAGCTGAAACTTTTAGAGTGATGAAACATTAAGACAATAAACGATTGCGACAATACATGGTTTATGTGTGTTTTTCAAGCCATCTCGGGGTATTTTTAATAAAGTATGTGAATAATGCAGTGCTGATTGACAAAGCCTTTACTACAGTATAGAAACTATAAAATATATTTGTATTGTATAAAATCCATGATGATTTACTGCACAAGTGTTTGTAGTACATACGTAAATCATAAAATTGTCATAAGGAAAATATAGGAATTTTTTTTTTATAGAATACAAATTAGTGGTTATTGTTCAGCTGTGTATTTGATTTCTTAGCCAACTAAAAGCAAACTTTTGAACTGTAGTGTATGTTTTGGTTTGTTTGCATGTCATAAATTATATCATAAATGGGGAAAATTGTCATTGTACTGCTATCACTTAATTCTTTTTAACCCACAGTGCGATACAGAGAGTGAATCGGGAGATAAGGTAAAAACCTTTCTTTGTTGACCTGATTTTGCATTTATGTATGTATTGTGATGTGTTTTTAATTAGTGACATTTCTCTTGCTATTATTTAGGCTTCTGACAATCTGGAGCCAGCATTCATCGTCTGCACAAGAGAAGGTAAATATCTGCTGGTTTATATACTAGGAGTGGGAGAAAAAAATCGATTCTCTCTTTGGCGTTTTCGTTTTTAACTGTAGATGCGTGATGGCACTACGTGCACTCTAGAAACAGCTGTATTCTGCTTGCTTTCAATTCCACACACACACACACACACACACACACACACACACACACACACAAACAAACCCTTTAACCTTCCATAAAATAATCTTCTATAAAGTTTGAAAAGGTTGAAGCGAATTACAAGTGCAATCGCGGGCTTCATTGCACAGGATATGTACTTTGCTTGCTGTTACGCTTACAACGTGCGGTCTCGCCCGCCAGTATTTTAGCACTAATCATCTTATTGCATTGAATCGTGAGGTGCCTAGACATTCCCACCCCTAGGATATACTGTATGTTTTAAGGATTTGAATTGGGCAATGGTGTTCATCATGAATTAAAATGCATATGCAATTTAAATGCCACACATATATTTTTTCATGAAGAACAGTGCATTCTTGCATAAAATTGTTGGATTATTTTGTTGTCATTCATGGAAAACAGTATTACATGGATTACATTGTAGCTCTCTCTTTTTCCAAAGCAGTTAACTCCAACTCTGCAAGCGCTGCTGTGGGCAACGGTTGCCCTCTCTTGCCCTCAAATAGCTCAATACCCCTTCTGTCAGTCACACCTCGGGTTTCTGGCCTGGAGAGGAGTCAGGAGAGGAGTATGGAGCAGCCTTACCCTGAGCCCATCTTTACCTCATCCTCTCTGCCTAGCCTTGCAGCCCATTCCACTGCTTCTGTCTCCAACTCACTTCCTGATCAGCGTAATGGAAATGGTGGTCCCCATCACCGCCATGATCCTAGCCCACCACAGCACAAACACAAGCCTTTCCCCCCTTTCCATGGAAAGTCACAATCGATCTACTCAATGGGAAGCAACAACAGGTCAGTGTAGTGAAACAGCATTTCTGTGTATTTTAACTTAAATAATGCGCTCAGCCTTCTAAAAACCAATCATGCTGTTGAAGCTAATAGAATAATCTCGGCACACCTACAGTCTGTTCACATATCCTCTAATCCATATTGTACACAAAATATTCCAATGTGTTTGCCTGGCCCGACACAGCTTGGGGACACAGAGGACACAGGTGTTTTTTTCCAGTCCACCTGGAAAAAAAAGTAGTTTACAAGATTCTGGGTTGATACTGCACTTAGTTTTTCAAGTTACACTACCGTACACAATTTTGGATCTGAAAAATAAGGATGGCTGGATTGATGGCTGATAAATTCAGCTTTGCCATCAGAGGAGTAAATAACATTTTAAAATGTATTAAAATAAAAAAGTCATTTTTAATTGTAATAATATTTTACACAATATTACTTTTATTGCATTTTTTTATCAAATTTTTTGCTCAATGCAGCCTTGGTGAGCATAAGAGCTTTCTTTGAAAAACAACAATCTTTTTTTACCAACTCTAAACATTTGAAAGGTAGTGTAGGCCTACATCTTTTAAATAATTTGTACTTGATGCGTTTGGCATGGATAAGTACTTTTTTTTATATTTTCAGTACCTCAGTGTCACATGATCCTTCAGGAAAAACGAAATATTAAGCAGCACAACTGTTTTCAGCATTGATAATAGAAATGGTTCTTGAGCAGCAAATCAACATATTTCCTGAAGGATCATGTGACACTGAAGACTGGAGTAATGACTGCTGAAAATTCAGCTTTGCCATCACAGGAATAAATTACATTTTAAAATATATAAAAATAGAAAACCGGCATTTTAAATTGTAATAATATTTCACTAATTACTGTTTTATTATATTTTTGATCGACGACTTTCAAAAACATAAGAAAATCTAACCGGCCCCAAACGGTAGTGTATATATAATAAATGATATTGATGCAGAATGATTGATACTGATAAAAACTGATGTTTCAGACATCAATCTATCACCCATCGAATTTATGGTGAATATTTTTTTATTTACGTGCATCAGATGGTCCCTATCATATTGCGCAGCTCTTATTTAGCTGCAATCTGACTTAAGTTATTTTTCAAAAGAGTGTCTATTAATATAATAGTCAGATTGTATTCCCTAAATATATAATGTGACATTGGTTTTCCATCAGGAGCAGTACCTCAGGCAAGCCTCCATCTTCTTCAGCCACTTCTTCATCAATCAGACCCCCTACTCCTGCTACAAGTGTGTCCCTAGTTCGAGGCCCAGGGGGTGTGGGGACAGTAAGACCCTCCTCTCGACCAAGTCCTGGTGCCGTCTTCACACCGTCCCCCAGCCTTCCCCCACCTCCTCCACTAATGCAGGTGTCACCCCACCCTTCATCAGGTAAAGTTTACTAAACGAATCATTACAGAAAGTTATGAAATGCTAACAGCTGTTATTTCACGTGTGTCGGTAAAATCTTCATAGAAACAAAGCGTGTATGTTCTTGTTAAGAAAGATGAAAGTTCTTTCTTTTCTATTCAATTAACAGATCAGGATTTAACACAATCAAATGTTGCCTCTGTAGCTGGAGGACCGTCTGTTTCAAGTTCGAGCTCTGGGACGGCTAGCAGATCCTCGCAGGCCCAGACGTCTATCCAACCAATGGCCTACCAGTTTCATCACCACAATCACCAGCACCAGCACACTCATACTCACCAACACTTCTTACACCCCACAGCTGCACCACCACCATTGGTGAGGAGTCAACTATTGCCCATGGATGGCTCATTTCAGAAAGTGGCTGATTATGACAATTCATGCTTTGACATTTCTCTTGTGGTTGTTGTCTTTCAGTTTGAGAAGTATCCAGGCAAAATAGACAGTCTCTTTCGACACCCAGTAAGTGTTGTATGTGGGGCAATTTTCAAACTTTCGGTGAATATAGCAGGGTTTCTCAAACTCGGTCCTGGAGGACCACTGTCCTGCACAGTTTAGCTCCAACCCTGATCAAACACACCTAGCTGTGAGTTTCTAATGATCCTGAAGACATTGATTAGCTTGCTCAGGTGTGTTTGATCAGGGTTGGAGCTAAACTGTGCAGGACAGTGGCCCTCCAGCACCGAGTTTGAGAAACCCTGGTTTAAGGCCTCTTTAAAACTAGTTTTTCTAGTTTGTGATTATTATTCATTTCTTTTCTCTCCTGCAAAGTTTTTTCCTCAGTACCCACCATCTGTGCCTGGAATACAGCCTGTTCTTCCGCCCACAGGACCTTTCAGTTCATTGCATGGAGCATTTCAGCCTAAGGTAAGAGTTGCTTGTCATTTGGTCCATGTTTTGAATATTGATATCTAATAGCTCTGTGTGTAAATGAAGAATGATTGTGTATTACCACAATATCCAGTGATCAAAAAAGTAGTATATTTTGCTAATAATGTACACTACTGTTCAAAAGACAAAATCAATACTTTAATTCAGCAAGGATGCATTACATTGGTCAAAAGTGACATTTAAAAAAAAAACAAAACTTTTTGTTCATCAAAGAATCCCGAACAAATGTATTATATTAAGAAGTGCTGTTTTAAACATTGATAATGAAAAATGTTTCTTGAGCACCAAATATTAGAATTATTTGTGAAGGATCAAGTGACACTGAAGACTGGAGTAATGACTGCTGAAAATTTAGCTTGGCCATCAAAGAAGTAAATTACATTTTAAAATATATTAAAATAGAAATCAGTTGAGCATAAGAGACGTCTTTCAAAAATCTTACTGACCCCAAACGTTTGAACATGTAATGTGCATGCATGGTTATTTCAGTTTGAGTGTGTTCCTTCACTGTTGTTTCTTTTATTTAGCATGAATGTAATTGCACAAATGAACGCTTGACATCATAAATGGCTTTGTACCATAGTTCAAATATAGTATTTCTGTCACATAAGTTCATTGGTATTTAATGCATTTATTATTATCTTAAAATAAGGTTCATCATGTCTCGTGATTTATAACATAGTCATAAACAGTCCAAATGTAGTTTTTAAAATACCATTTTCCACTCTTTCTTAAATTGGCCATTTTTAAACTGTATCTTTGGAAGGACTTTATGAATGACCCACCTGTGAAGTAGGGCTACGATATTGGAAAAAACAATATTTTGTTTTTCTGCAATATATGGCGAGATTCAAACAATTTTGCCAGATGAATTGAATTGCTCTATTTGAAAATAATTAATCATTCAAGAATGATTGGGGTGATTTTGTAGGGGAGTACATCTGCATAAAAAAAAACAGATTGCAATCATAGATAAATACTAAAGAGCAAAGATACAAATAAAAAATGAATAGTGCAAAAAAACAGTACTGAACCATGAAAATGTGCTAAATGAATATGAAATATATTAAAATGAGAAGTTCTACAGAACAAATTCTACAGAAAATAATTGAAACATAATATTACAGGTCAAATGGGTGTTTCTTTAGTTATAACCTAGAAACATATGTAAATTTCATAGGTAAAACTTTGCAAGTCCCATTTGTTAACAAGGATGTATATTCGCTTGCTTACATGAACTATATGCAAAATACATTTTTACAGCATGTATTAATATTTGAGCTATACAATTGTACCTTGATCATTCATGTTAGTTCATAGTGCATTAACTAAGGTTAACAGATAAAATAAAAATTTACTTAATTTAAAAATGTATGAGTAAATGTTGAAATTAACAAACTAACAATGAACAATACTTATACAGCATTTATTAGCCTTAGTTAATGTTACAAATAGAATCTTATTGTAAAGTGTTGCCATTTCATATAAATCCAAACAGTGGTGCTTAAGGATGGCCATCTTTAAATATCTACACAAAGGCCATAGCATTGAAATTACATAAATGAATATTACATCTATAGTCTCGCACTTAATCAGCTTCTGTTTTAGAACACTTGATGATTATCATGATTATCTAATCAAAATAACAAACTATGTATTGCAGTGATGATAAAAAAGAACTGAAATCGAATGAGTTTAATTTTTTATTTATTTATTTTTTAAATATGTTTCTGTTTCTGTCGGCTGCAGGAACATATCAATTTGCTTTCTCACGTCAATAGCTTTAAATATGCAATTTCACCGGCTAATAAATACATAAAAGTGACAAGCTGGATATAAACTAATGCAAATAGATGGTAATAATTGCGACATTAAACATTTGGGTCGGATTAGATTTATTTTTGTCTCATTGTTGTAACCGCTTGAGGTACTACTAATGTTAGCGTCGAACAAACATACTGCTGTTCTTTCTCTGCTAATGCAGCATCTAGTCAGCAAATTAAATATTTTATAATGATATGGCAAAATGTACTTTAGTTTTCTGTTTTCATACCGTTTCGCTGTCTGTCTTTAAAATGCGCATCTGAAGTGTCAGCGCTCTCTGCGCATTGTGTGCTGACCCTTCTCAGCCGCTTCAGCAACGGCACCAATTCAGTCACTTTTTGCCCCGTTTTTATTTTGAGTCCATGAAGTGGGTTTGAATAGTGTGTTGTTATTGACAGCTTGTTGCCCTTCAGGGAGCTGCTCCAGAGATGACTTCTGGTTTGGGAGTTGTACCGCCCCATCTGCAGCCTAAAGCAAGGGTAAAGATGTTGTATCTTGTACATTTGTATCATACATCTTTATCAAGAAACTTTAGTTAGAATAATGTATGGTGTTTGTGTTTCTTTCCACAGCTTACAGACCCATTTGCACCACCACCAAAAGTCAGTAATGTAAGTTTTATTCTCTTTTGTTTTGTACTTGATTTATTTTAGTTGTTGACCTCTAAATGAGTAGCGGGGAATTCCTTTCTAACTGTACATAGACGGTCTCTTTACAGAAACCTGGAAAATGGTGCGCTATGCATGTCCGTGTGGCTTGGATGATTCTAAGGCATCAAGAAAAAGTCAAGGTTTTTGCGTTCATCTGTGTTTTCATTTCAAAAAATGGGTTATCGACTGGTTGAAATATTTTAAAGTTTTTTATAAAAATTGATATTAATATACAATCAAATTTTTGACCATGAAAAAATTTGATTTTATAAATGTTTTTTAAACAGTGGTGTCACTCCTGTTGACCTTCTCTTTGTCACCATCTTCCTCAGCTTATGCACGCTGATCCACAAAAGCTTGACTTCCGTAATGACCCATTGCCTCGACTCCCTGGCCCTGGTATTGGTGGACTTGGAGGTCTAGGACCACTTGGTGGTCCCCTTACCCCAAATCATGATCTTACAAGGCCAGGAAGCCTGTTTGCAGCCGCTGGTGGGTGATACTCCTTACACTTAATGCAACCAATTTAGGAATTTTGCAGGTGACATAAGCCTGTGATTACTCTTAAGCTGTTGAAGTGAGTTGTTTCCACCTAAATAATAGTTTTTAGATACAAGACACTTTGACAGCACTACTGAAGGATTTTTAGAGCACTACTGTGCTGTCATACAAAGGTTTTAAATTAGACTTAAGGAGTATATAAGAAACTCAACAAACTTGGCTAAATGTCAACACTCAATGGTAGTCCATGTATGGGTGTTTAAGCTTTTATCTGAGTTGACCTATGTCTTCTCAGGTGGAGTCAATCCATCCTCCACACCATTCATGTCTCCATCAACGCCCCACTCTTTCCTCCCAGCAGCACATCTGGGTAAGAGACTGTCTCTGAGAAAGTAGGGGCATCAAAAGCCAATGTTACCCATGCTGCTCTTGTTGGTCTGTTCTTCGGGCTTGCTTCACTCTCTAGCT
This sequence comes from Scardinius erythrophthalmus, assembly GCF_964197995.2. Taxonomy (NCBI): domain Eukaryota; kingdom Metazoa; phylum Chordata; class Actinopteri; order Cypriniformes; family Leuciscidae; genus Scardinius; species Scardinius erythrophthalmus. Next base: position 13,433,501 of record NC_138238.1, on the reverse strand, counting down.
TTGTAGAGCATAATTTTCTCTTTTAGTAGAACAATGATGTCTGATTTCATCATCTCTAACAGCTATGTTTCTTGTTGCAGAACCATATGTTCGTTCACCTCCCTTCTCCTCTTTGGGAGCCCTGGGTTCTGGTGCCTTTGGAGGCCTAGGCAGCCCCACAATAGGTTTGTCATGCTGTTTTGTTTTTTTTATGAAGATATATTAATCAGTAGGATTGCTCTTTCTTAGCCCTGGAGTCAAAAAGATTAAACATCACTTTTTGGTGATTTATTGGATAAAGATTTGTAAACAAATAAGTTTTACTTACAATTGGTACTCAATAAAATATTAGCTTGGCATCACTAGAAAATGGATATGTATGGATATTCATTATAAAATGGCCTTAGGGTTAATATTTTACTAGTTTACATGACATTTCCAGGTTGAGAAATTAGTTTTAAAATTAGGCTTCTTTCTACATCAAGGAAATCCCGGTTCTCTAAAAAAAAAAAAAAACAGTTGTTGCTAGGTGAATCAAAATCTGATATATCTTTATTTTTAGTGTTTTTAGTTTTTGTGTCATTGTAATGCTAGTTTTATCTCATTTTATACCATTTTAAGTCATCTTAATGCCCCCCTCGAAGTTTGCTGAGGCTCCCTGGTTGAGAACCACTGCTTTAACTTGAATGTGTTTTTATAACATTTCTTCAGCATTGGTTTCTCAAATGTTAATTTAAGTACTGCTTTATCAGTCACATTCTTCTCTCACCCAAAGATCAAATTTGATACCTTTCCTTTTAGCGGCCAGTGTTTTTGGACATAAGACCGAGCCCTCTGCAAGTGCGGTTGGAGGATTAGGTAACCCCCATGATCCATGGAATCGTCTGCATGTTACCCCTGCCTCTTTTCCCTCTGGATCGTCTTGGGCCAAGGGACCAGAGAAAAAAGATGATCGAGGAAAGGAAGTGGAGAAAAGAGAGCTGACTCATATAAAAGATGAAAAGGACAGGTATGACATTACAACAAAATACATTTCTTATCACTTTAACTTTAAATGCTTTGTTGTCACTAGGGGCTTTTAAGATCAAATGTGAATTATGTATTGTGGCTCTCAATTTAACACATACTTAAATGGTTTAATACTGTTTCACACAGAGACAGTCTTATGTATGGACGCCCACCAGTTCGAATGTCACCTGGTGCCCAATCCCTCAGGCACCGCAGCAACACCCCCAGTTCACATTTGAATGGCTTGGGTCCACTGAGCGTAGGTGGGGTCCCTTCGGATGGCCAAAGCAGAGAGCGTGAACGAGAAAGAGAGTCAGACAAGAGACAACATTCTGCATCCAGGACCCCAGCGTCGGCTTCCTCCACAGCACCGGACAGACCTCGATCTTCAACATCTTCTATTCTCACAACCTCTCCTTCTAATGTCCGCTTAGCTTCTTCTCCTCTGGATCTATTTCACCGACAGTTACCACACACACTCAGCACTGAATCAAGTCACTCTTCGCAAAGAGAGAACAATGGTCCAGCCTCTTCCTCTTCTACTTCGCTTCCAGTAAAGAAACCTGATCGGACCACAACTCCCGTATCCAAGCCTGTACTTGGTCTAACCTCTGGGCTGCTCCCCCAAGTCAAGGTCAAAGAAGAGCGTAAAGAGGAGCCTGAGCCAGTGCCCATCTCCTTACCGCATCAAGCCATACCTCAACACAACTTTGAACGGCCCAATAGTCGACACACACACCATCCATCCACCCCTTCCTCAACCCTCTCATTGACGCCTACACCTGGCATGTCTCTTCCTCCTCCAACTCCACACCCTCCCCATCATCATCATCATCTGTCCCTTTTAGATCGTTCACGGGCTATTGATGCCTATCTCGGTGGTGCTGGAGGCCAAGCCGGACTGGTATTAGGTGCTGCAGCTGAACGTTTTCCACCACATCCTCATGGTCCTCCGCAAGGTCATTCCCAAGCCACTCACAGCTTTCCCTGGGACCCTTGGAGGGATCTGGCTGCCCAACAACAGCAGCAACGCAGGGAAGTATTGACTCTGAGGTCAGATCACCACCTTGCACTTCGCTCTGATCCACACTTGTCTAGACTTCTCCAGCATCAGCAAGTACAGCGATTTTTGGAGGCTGAGAGAGCTGCAGTAGCGGCCGCTGTGGCGAACAGCCCGCACCATTCACAAGTACCTACCTCTACGTCTTCTGCTTCAGCAGGCAGGTCAGAGTTTGGTTTGATGCCCCACCCATTTGATGAGGAACAACGTGCTCAGATACTGCGGGAAGATTTTGAGAGAGCACGGTACTTTGGGATGCATCAACATCCGCATCTGTCTGCCCCTCACCTTCCTAGCCCGTCTCATGCTGCCCACCTTGAACAGCTTCACGCCGGGCTACTGTCTCACTCTCATCTCCATCCAGCTGGAGCACAAGCATCACATCACCCTGGCCTCTACTCTAGACTTGGACCTCTGCATTCACACTCTCATGTACCTAATGGCATTCTAACCAAGAATCCAGGTCTAGTTGGGGCAATGTCAGTTGGGGCTCCACCACCTCTCATTCCATCTGTTAACAGATCTTCTACTCCACCCCGTGGCTCCAGACTTGGCGGGGCTGGAGACTTGGCCCTTTTTACCACACATAAAGATGGCGAGTCGAGATAGTACTAGGTAAAGCTTGAGGAGCTTCCAGAACTACTTTGCTGAAGAAACTGCTCCTCACATGGCAAGGTTCTGCAGGACACTCAAAAAGAGCTAAGCTTCAATGGCCATACACAAGTGTTGAAACAACCTGGGGAGGGAACGGAGACACTTCCCAGGGCTGTTTGATACATTTATCCACTGTGGTTATGTTGGTGCAATTTAGGTACTCTCTTGCTGTGGCCTGATTTTTATGTAGGGTTTTCTTTAAAAAGAGGCCTGTGGATGCTCAAAGACAATTCATTGCTACTAATAATATGAAGACAAGTTATGTTGAAAAGTTGTGGATCAAAAATTGCAAACCTGTTTGTCTTAGTGAACTCAAGGAAACCCTATTGTAGAGTTATTGTCCTCCGCTTTGCATTTGAAGAAAGAGAAATCAGACCCTGACTGAAGTAATCAAGTACTTCTCATTGTCTGAATCAGCACTGTTGACAAATGTATGAATTAAAAGAAACACTTGGTCCACATTCTGCTTTAAATATTAAAGTCATCCATCAGACAACTTCCATTAACATCAGAATGAACTTAAGATTTATTTTATTCTTTAAAAAAAAGTTATTATGAACTGTATGTACATCTTGTTGGATAATATTTTAAAAATTTAAAGGGAAAGAACTGTCTCCCATTCATTAGTCTGACTCGGTACAAGAGCTGGGCCAGAATATAGTAGAATAGTGATATTGCTTTTGTAATAATTATTGTTAACATTAATTACCTTCCATAATAAATATATTCACTGTTTATGTTATGTCATGTTTCAGGTCTTACCAAATGCACTCACTTGTTGAAATAAGTCAGAGATATGATAATTGTTCAGCAAAGCACTCCAGTGATATATTTTGCTCCAATATACTGGTTATGTTAAAGTCAATGTACTGAGGATGTATCAAAGCCAGCCTATACAGTTTAGAGAATGGTATATCTTCATACTTTGGAGAGAAGTGCGTGTGTGTGTGTTATGTCTATGTTTTCCACAGTTGAAGCCTTTGGAAGTCTCCAACAACCATCATCCAAACACACAGAGCGGCACAAGGCATCTGTTGACTGGACAAAAGGAGTGCACGTCTTGTACTTGCAGCTAAACTATAAGATTAGAAGTACTCTTGAGATACAGGACATTCTGGATTAATTATTTGAGCAAAACAATTTTATACATTTTAAATATGTCCTTTTCCCTCTTGAAAAGAAAAAATATTAATTATTAAACAAATGGTTGGTTATTTACATGTGTTAGTGTATTAATTCATTGCGCAAGTATAAATGATGCATGGTGTATTATTGTCCCTTCTCCAAATTTCAGAGCCAAATTGTGATTTATCTGACTAAACTTTGCACATGTTCTTTTAATTAATATATGTGGCCCATGTGCACTAAACATTAATTTTCACCATAAGTAAAATTCAGGAGATCTGAAAGTGTATCTCGAGTCATAACTGTTAGCATAATATTTGTTAGTGTCTGTGGATTAAAACTTTATTAAAATTAATCTAAAATTAGTGAATATAATCATATCAATAACGTTTACCTTGTCAAACTGCTGCCAGTTAGGCAGTGAGAGATAATATTTTAAAAACTAGTTTGAAAAAACAAATATGTGTTATAAAGTTCCGTGCAAACAAGTCATGGGTTTGTTAGAAATAGAAAAACAAAGTGAACTTTCAGTAACGGCTGAGGTATCTGTGCTGTCTCAGAAGCCTGCAGTGAGTGAAGTGCGCGCTGAAGCACGTCTCGCGAGATGTCTATTCGCTCCGCAACTTGGTCAGCAGTCGCTCGTTCCTCCATTTCGCTGCGTCGAAAGTCTCCTCCCCGCAACCGCTAGATTCAGCGATTCCGGACCCAGTCTCTCTCGGACCGTTCTTTAACTTGATCCTACGAACCTGCCAGTACCTCACTGGGTACCGAGAGACAGTTCGGAATAGTCTCAACACGGATTGAGTACGATTTGAAGCGGATGGCGACTCCTTCAGCGAGAATTTAGTAAAAGAAAAGTGCTCGGAAATTTCAGGTAGGTGGGAACTTAAGATGGCGGTGGTGAGAGGAGGGGGGGATGCTGGGGAGGAAGTGATAGAAGAGGGCGGGGGAGGAGGGTAAGGGGGTCACTGGGGGGGATTTTGACATGGCGGGACAAGTTGACTTTCAAGCGGTCGGGTGCTTAAAGTATGGGTTGTGTAAGATTAAGAATAAAGTACGGCCTTTATTGAACTGACTCGATTTGGGATGAACTGCACACTTGTATAATTGCACCTACCTCCGTATGGTCTAATTTAATTGCAAAATACAGATTTGTACCCAAATCCGTAGTAAGTCAGATGGGTTCCGGTTTCCTTTGTACCGCACACTTTTGAGAGGGCAAGCTGGAAAAACGAAACTGTCGTCTGTCACTGCGAGTGCAACAACAACCAAGTTGTTATATTGTGCGTTTTACTTTATCCTCCAGTACGTTTAAAGTGTCCTTATTTAAAGCAGTTATTCATATAAAATTTCATATCAACCAATGCACTGCTATGAGTCATGAAGATAAAGTTCATCCAGTATATAGTAAGCATGACAGATTGTAGAATTATTGACTGAAGTGATGGAAAGTCCAACATTCTGCGCATCAGTTATTTCGAGCAAAGAACCGACTCAGTGATTCTTTGTCATCCAGTGGTCCCTAAATAACTTCCCTAATAAAGCTACATGTAGGCACATTTAGCTGTTTATTACCTTTTCCTTATTTCCTTTGTAATTACAAGTTATTTGGAACCTAAATATAATATTGTATACATTAAATAGTACTGAAATGCACTTGTCAAATAGTTTACAGAGGTTTTAATTAAATGCTAAAATGTTATTTATTAAAAATAAAAAGTGCAACTGTTTCGTATGCGTGTTGATCGAACTGTCAAACAATTACGTGACCGTAAACTTGTTTATAAAGCTCTCATATGATTACGTAGCTTAATTTTTTTTTTATTAACAATCGGGTATGAAACTAACTTTAATTTCGAAAAGATCCGACTCAAAAGAACGACTTGTTCGCGAATCGGGCATCGCTAGTTGACTGGCATTTTTGTGTAGCGTGACCCCGCGCAGTGACGTCAAGACGTCGTTCCTGTAATAGGTGTTATAATACATATCCAATAATATGTTTGTTTTTGATAAGTCTTTAAAAACCATCGATATGGATAACGATGAGATATAGTTTATTCTTGATCATTGCATAACTTCTTATGGAAGCCGATGTATACACGCGCGCTCAGTGCCCGAGCAGTGTTTTCAGCGCGCGCGTGAGAGCTTGAGACGGTGTGTGTATTTATCGGTGTGTGTAAATATCAATGTGTTTGTCTGAGTTAGATAATAACAGTCACCCTCTCACACACTATTACACAAAACAGTCAAGGAATGTAGCTCCCTGTCATTTAAACGCCTATAACATAAATGAAACGTTATCGTGACTGTCGGCTCCATTGCAACGTCTATAAGCTATTAGCATTGCTTGCTAGCCTGCTAAAGGCCCATGTGTGTGCGGCCGCTTCTTGTATACAGAACTGCCGGCTGCATTCCTTATCTGTATTCGATATTACACGTTAACCGCCATACTATCTTCTGAAGTTTATGAACAATCGTGGGATAATAACGTCCGAACAAGCTGTAACTCGTCGCTAAAGGCTAGCGGAACGTGAAGCACCCGCACTATTGTACTGAATGAGACTGTTTGTCCGGCTATATATGTCCGGCTATACAACAATTTTTCTTTTTAACCTTTAAGTGATTCGGTGTGTTTTAAAAGGTGTGTGCAGTTAGTGTTCCTGTTCAAAACCCACAATATTTTATTTCGTTAAGTATATGCTCGATAGAAGCCGGCAGTTTGAAAGCAAAACATGCATTTCCTATAGTTATAAAAGAGAGTACTGCCAACAAACACCATTTACTCCAGTTTGCTCTAAATTATTTGCTGCACTTGCATTTTAACCACCGGCCACGTAGAAATGATAGGGGCTTAAGGAGATTACATAGTCCTTCTGCAGCTAATTCATCTATAATATTTCATGTGGCATTATGCACTTGCTGTAACTTCAGGATAATAGATTTGATGTTACATTAATGAAATTCACTCTAAATGTTTGTCTTTAGACCCTCAGATGCAGCGGTACCCTTGATCTCAGCATCCTGGAAGTGGAAATCACGGAAGAGACTGGTGCTTCATCACATAGAGGTATTTATTAATTTCATTCCTTTTTAGTTAGGCTATAGAGCTGGTAAGTCCCGCCCCCTCCGCTAACCCCGCTGGACCTCTAGGTTGAAAAATCGTCAATGCAAGAGAATGGGAGAAAATAATTATTTTCTAGTCCCGTTTGAATTTTGCCATGAATGTGAACATATGTTGTCTGTGAATTTTTTATATAATCTTTAGTGTGAAGAATGCTACAATTTAGCGTGTAGAAGTTTGATACGGTTAGACTTTGTGTGAGAGCACTTTGTGGACTACAACTCTTCGCTGCTTTCGACGCGTTTGAAACGTCACCACCATTCGCACACGGACACTAGCTCACGGATCCCGCTAAACATGGCTGTGTCTTTGGTGCACTTCACCGCCTTCTTTCAGGGAGAGGACAAAATCGTTGAGGTTGGCGAAAACCACGGGTAAGTCAACTTTATGGGGTGACGTCACATAGGCGACGTAGTCTTTCTCGTTATGTCTTTTCCACAACTGCTAGCCGAAGAATCATACCATATACTGTCAAACTCGTAACATGAAAAATTATAAAAAAAATTCACAGACAACATATGTTCACATTCATGGCACAATTCAAACGGGACCAGAAAATAATTATTTTCTCCCATTCACTTGCATTGACGATTTTTCAACTTCGAGGTCCAGCGGGGTTTTACGGATGGGCGGGACTTACCAGCTCTATATGCAGGCCCACTCTGAATGTGCAGCTGTAGTTGAATTACACACTTTCCACAAAACTTATGTCTGTCACCCATAAAATTCTTTAAATCTTCCACCCCTTGCTTTTGCTCTCTCAGCTTTGATAACACCATGTTTAAATACTGTTTGAAAAAAATATGTTGAAACAAAAATGAAAATTTGACAAAAAATATCAGCAGATTTCACATAGGTGTTTTATTGGTTTAGATATTCATTTCAGCATGCGTTTCATGTATTTTTGCATTTTGTAAAGGGTTAGTTATGACGCGACTCACTGTTCTTTCAGGTTCAGTGTGTAGCACTGCTGGTTCTGAAGCAGGGCAGTCTGGGGAAGAGGCGGTGCAGCAGCACACCTGTCCGGCAGTGGCTGTGCTGGGTGGCACCTCCGCGGCTGCGCAGAATGTGGCTGGGCCACCCCAGCATGCCCTGCAGCCAGTCGCAGCTGCCACTCTACCACCGTCATCGGTTAACATCGGCACTGGATCTCAGCAGCAGAAAGGAGACTCAAAGGCTGCATGTAAAGAACAGACCATCGCTCGCGTTCAACGAAGCAGCGACATCAAGGAACCCGAGGAGGTATTGGCGGTCCAAAGAGGACTGGTGTCAGCTACTGATAAAAACTCACAAAAGCTTACAAACGCATTGGAGGGTCAGACTCCCTCAGACAAACTTTTTGAGAGCAGGACTGATAGTATTGGGCAAAAACAGGATTTGCTTTACGGGTGTAACTCAAAGCATTCAAGCCTTGCAAACAGGGAGGTCGATATGGCGGAAGGATCCAGCACAGGCCACTGCCAAGATTGGAGCCAACACCCTGGAGATGCAGGGTGTGTCACTGCCCCTATTGAGGCAGAAAAGGGACCCTTGCCTCCAGAGACAATCAAATTGGACCACAAGAACATGTGTGGAAAGCACACACTTGGAGAAAGCCCCTGTGACCCAAGAACAGAAGTCATGCCACCAGTCTCGAGTGCAGTTAAGACAACAGACAGAGACATGGAGCAGCTTCAAACAACTCCCCTTTCTCAGACAAATCAGACTGCCGCATCATCTGCGTTTGACGTCCTACAAGAACAAAATGCGACAAATTCAGCGAAGCAGGCTAGTAAACTTGACTCTAAGGAGGCTATGGAAGTTGTCACACAAGATCTGCCTAAAACAAACAAAGAAGGTGCCGTCAGTCCAGGTAGACAAAACTTGTCAGCTGAGGGAACAAAACAAGGTATTAGCGGAAATTCTCTTTGCTCAGGATATTCATCATCAAAACAAGGGGGGCAGCACATTACCCCTGAGAGTGGAAATAGCATGCAAAATGACTCCGATAAGGGCAGCTGTTATCCCTCAGAGGACTGCAGTAAAACACAAAGGGCTACACAAAAGACAAGCTCCCTTCATAAAACACCTGGCGTGCCCACCCCGCCTGAGAATACAAAGTGTGTGCAAGAGCTAAGCTCTCAGTATGTACATGTAAGTGAAACCCCCAAAAAATTTCTGTTGGGTAAAGAGACTAGTGCAAGGGAGGGACAAGGCAATAAGAAAGTCCCTGTTGATGGAGATCTGTGTTGTAACGTGGCTGCTAAAGAAGTATTTCACAACATTTCTGTTGATGAACCAAAGCTGTCTGGGCATGTGACATGCATTGACAATGTACAGGTCCCCATTGTGAGTGAAAGGTCACAAGTCATGGTTTGCGGCTCTTCTGATTTGAAGCAGAATGACAGTGCCAATCCAATAGAAATATCTATGTCCTCAAATCACCAACAGGATAGGAACATGCTGCTCGCTCACACAGAGAACTGTGTGACTTTAGAGGGTCAAGAATCAGATCAGCCAAATCTTTCTGACTCTATGGTCCAACAAGTACAAGAGTCCATTCCAGCAGATCATAAACTCTCACAAATTCAGATATGCCTGAATGACAACCCAGATATCGTGACTGTGGAAGAAAGGCAGGAAGTGAGTGCAGAGGCTCTCAATGCTGTCAAGGTGAAAGATTTGATTGATGCAGGTATTTTAATGCAGCCAGATTTGGAGGATACATGGCTGGTTGTAAGTGAGATAGACGGGCAGTCCGAGCATGCAGAGATGGAGGTCAGCGAGGAGTCTCTGGTGCAGTGCCCCGAATCCCAGTCAACTGTTGCTGTATATGAATGCACTGTGCCCTGCTTTACATCAGCTGCCATTCACAGTGAAGTTAAGCTCCTGTTAACTGACAAAGAAGAGGAGGAACCAATGGAAACACTGACGCAAGACTCACAAGCCCAGAGTAATCTGGGGACTCATTCTGATACACTCAAACCCACAGAAGATTTAAGGACCATACCTTCTATGCAAAAAGAAGGATCTATAATTGTCAAGCAACATGATGATTCAAGTCCCACTGATCTTGCGAACACATTGACAGGGTTAACGTCCACAGTGTTGGATGTCACGCTTAACTCTGTGCAAGAGCAGCAACAATCTGATGTAGTGGAAAACACACCAGGTGTGTCATTAATTTCATTGTCTTGTGGCACGATTGACCCAAAGCTTTTGATCTTAAAGAAGGGTGACAACCCTATCCTTAAGCAACCTTCTTCTCTGTCAGCTAGGATCTCAACCAATCAGAACTCCCTTGTCCAGGCTGGATACCCCAGTGATGGATTAAATAAAGCTTCAGAGTGCCTTGCTAAAACTGATACAGCTGGAACTCCCACAGTAAAGGAGGATGCCACGTTACCTGCTGACCGCCCTGTCTCAAACACTTTCTCTTTGTCTTCTCAGACTGTTTCCACTTCTAATGTACTTTCACAGAACAGATCAGTGAAAGAAAACGTAAATAAATCAAATAGTTCTGGCAAGATGCTTCAAAATGAATCCTCTGCTAACACTTCATCAGCTTCAGTACAACTCCATAACTCACAAAGCCACTTTACTCTATATACTGGAGATATGTGCGGTGCTGTATCTAGTGTTGTCCCAGAGGGGAATCAGTGTAAACCGTCATCGGCTGCTACATCATGCCAAGATTCAATGTCTTTGGGAGGTGAACTGGAGTTGGAGCAGCAGCAGTTGCCGGACAAACTTTTGTCAACAATGCAAAATGTTCAACACACCATCCTGGAGCCACTTGATGCTTCTGTAGAAGAGAGCAGCGATGGAGAGGTTGACAGCTCTATGGAGGTCCAGAATGAGGATAGCAATTCTATGTCCAGTCCAGCAGCGAACAAGGTAAAAGCAACCAAACTATTAACTGTTATGACTTGTACATCAAATACAACAAATTAGACTTAAGATCACTGCTACATCATTGTCCATGTTTAGTCACAATGAAGGCATCAGAGGTAGTCAGCAAAAGTGTTTTTATAATTCAGATAGCTTGTGTACACAGTCCATAACAGTTTCAAAGCCATAGTCTGATGCTAGTGCACTTCTTGGCTATATATTAAGCCATGTGTGTTTTCCAGCATGGGCAGAGCAGGACAGACAGAAAAGGCTTGTTATTGAAGGTAAGAGGTGACAGGCATCCTTCAAATCTGATCGTTGCAAGCTGATGCGATGATCCTGCTTCTTCCAACTAGTGGTTGACCGATATAGGTTTCGGTATGTACTATGTAGGCTAATACAATTTAAGCTTAACAAATATGCTGACATTAAAGTGGACATTTATTTGACCAAATATTTAAATTCACAAAAAAAGGGAAAGTAAAGGTGTGTTCAATCAGCCACGCTGGCATAGTTAGACTGATGCCAAAAATCTCAAAATGGCCAGGTAATTGACCTGGAATATATATCGGTCTGTCACTTCTTCAACTCACTTTCTTAAATTTATAACAAAAAAATTAAATTACAATATGGAAGCAAAATAGAGCTGAGTGTATGAAACTGTTTTATCACCTAGAGTAGCATGTATTATTTAGAAATAAGGAGAAATCTTGTAAGATGTGTGCTCACCAAGATGTCCTTGTAGACTTTCCTGTTTTTATGAAGCTCTTTTTATCTCTTCTGGGTCACTCTATCTCTCCTTTGTACTCTACGCTGAATATTATTGTGCTGTCACAGTCAGATACACTGTTTTATTTGTCTGTCCCAAGGTTTGCCAGTGGATTGCAGGCAAGGTTACAGCAGCCTCTACTCCTTCCTCCTCTCCTGTTCCATGTCCATCTCCATCTCCCTCATCCAGTGACTGGATGCGTTCTCACACAGGCAGAGGCTCACCTGTACTCAACTCTCATGGCAAAAACATGCCCTCCACTTCCTCCCAGGGTTCTGGATGCTGTTCTCAGTCAGAGCAAACAACCACCATGAAATCCACCCCGAAGCACACAGACATGGCAGAACTAGCAAAGCATGTGAGAGAAGGACAAATTACATAACTTACTCTCTGAAACAGTGATTGACATTTATAAGTGGGCTTTATTCTTTGTTTTTTTATTTTTACTTTTAACAGGAAGCAGAAATAGAACATAGAACCCTTGCACTGAAACGTGAAGGTTTCTGGTCCCTAAAACGTCTGTCTCGTATAACCGAACCAGTCCGGCCAAAAGTTCATTGGGATTACCTCTGTGAGGAAATGCAGTGGCTCTCTGCAGACTTTGCACAAGAGAGGCGATGGAAAAGAGGAGTGGCCCGAAAGGTAAATGTTACATTCAGGCTATCCTATTTGAAACATGCTTTTTGTATTTTGAAAATCTTACCAGTCTGAACTCATTTTCAGGTAGTACGGATGGTGATGCGCCACCATGAGGAGCTGAGGCAGAAGGAAGAGAGAGCGAAACGTGAGGAGCAGGCCAAACTGAGGAGAGTTGCTTCTTCTATTGCCAAGGAGGTCCGTGCCTTCTGGAGCAGCGTTGAGAAGGTGACTTTCATTGATGTTTTTTTGTTTTTGGACAAAATCTATTGTACTATAGACTGTAAATGATCCACACTTTAACTGTTTCCTGCCCATTTCTGTACACAGGTGGTCCAGTATAAACAACAGTCCAGACTGGAGGAGAAGCGGAAGAAGGCCCTAGATCTCCAGCTGGATTTCATTGTGGGTCAGACAGAGCGTTACTCTGACTTGTTAAGTCAGTCCTTGCATGCCGCTCCTGAACACAGTTCAGACACTGCAGCTGTCTCAAAAGAACCACAGCTGAATGCTGTCGATGAGGATGGTGAGGACTGACTTTTGTTTTGTTTTACTGTGTTGTTGTTCAGATTAAGTATCTTGGAACTAAATTACCTAGGGCTGCTCCCTAATAGGCGACTAAACATTAGGCTTAGTCGACCAAAATTTGTTTAGTGAATGTATGAGGTCAGTTCCACAGAGAGACTGATTTTTAATGTTGCATTCAAAACCTAGCAAACATGGTATTTCTTTATTATATTAAGCTTGTGCTTTTTTGGTTTGATATTTTATGTAGCTTAATGCTAGCCTGGGAAAACCCAGACAAACTTCCGGCAAATTTAGATTTGCTCTGCAAGTAGTCTGGCAAAGAGCCCATTCAAGCCGATTTCTAATCCATCCAAATCGCGGCACCAATCAGAAAGTTGAGGCGGGCTTTACACGATGACGATCGCTCTGATTGGTTTTAGGTCTATCCAATTGCGCCCAGAGGCATTTGAGCGACGTCCGTTGGTGAAGCACACCAACTTTTAAATGCATTATTATATTCAAATTGCAAACACATGAGGACAGTCTCCATGAAAGACCCACTGGCAGATGAACGTATTACTACGTTTCTCTCCGAAACAGTAGGAAATTAAATTAGATTTAATAGTGGATTTTAACTGTGCCAAGATGATTGACAGGGCAGTTTACGTGACAGGATGCACGCGACAGATCCGTCCGATAAAGATGACGAAGTAGTATGTCCCAAAGCTTGTCTACTTTTTTTCTACACATTCAAAAGTAAAAACCTTTTCTTCACAAAAAGAGTACATACTTTTATGGCGTAGTAGTGTAACTTCGGCGAATTGGGAAGCAGCATATGGCTTTATACGATGACGATCGCTCTGATTGGTTTTAGGTCTATCCAATTGCGCCCAGAGGCATTTGAGCGACGTCCATTGGTGACGCCCTTTTGGAAATGAGTTATTAATGAAGCTTTGCCAGACCATAACTGAGTTACTACTGAGAATGGTCTGGTTTTAACCAGGCTAGCTTAATGCAATGGTATTGGAAAAAACAACATGGCTCAAGTGTCCAAATTCTGTGGGGCCACTGTACACATAAAGATTGTGCTTAATAAATTTAGTGAATTGAAAATCTGCTCTTGTGAGTGTTTTTGTGTGCAGTATGGTTTGATATGGTTTGACCACAATTAAGGAAATTGTTATTTACACTTTAAGTTAGTTCATAAATTGTCCCTTTTCTGCTGCAGATAGAGACTTTGAGCCACCTTGTGAGGAGGATGATGACGAAGAGACCATAGAGGTAGAGGAGCAGCAAGAGGGGAATGATGCAGAGACACAAAGGCGAGAGATAGAGTTACTGAGGGAGGAGGGCACTCTGCCTCTGGACCAGCTACTCAGTACTTTAACTCTCCCCCAGGTATAGCAATCTCCCAGGATCAACTCCAACACTCATTGGTCACATGCACTCTAGTTAAAGGGTTAATTTACCCAAAAATGAAAATTATCCCATAATGTACTTGCGCTCAAGCCATCCTAGGTGTATTTGACTTTATTCTTTCAGCCAAACACAATCTGAGTTATATTATAAATATCCTGGCTCTTCCAAGCTTTATTATGGGGGTGAATTGTTCCTTAGATTTTGAGCCAAAAAAAAAAAAAAAAAAAAGAAGCCCAAAAAAGCACATCCATCCATCATAAAAATAATCCATATGGCTCCAGGGGGTTAATAAAGGCCTTCTGAACTGAAGCAATGTGTTTTTGTATATAAAAAAATAGCCCTATTTATAACTTTATAAACCATAATCTTTGGCTTCGGTAATGGCCGTACTTGCGAGTATAGTTCTGACAGAAGAGTGAAATCTAACCAAATCAGTGGATAATTTTCATTTTGGGGTGAACTATCCCTTTAAATACTGTTTAAGGGTGTGTTCACACTTGGCATGTTTGGTTCGATTTAAACAAACCCTGGTATGATTGCTCTGTTAGTGCGATTAATTTGAGTAAGGATTAAAACCGCCATCCGGACCCTGGTGCACACCAAACAAGAGGACTGAGAAAAAAGATTTATTTAATTTTTTGTCCGGACCAAGCGACCTGAACTACAAGTGTGAACACACCCTAAATGCAGTTGTCACCTCCAAAACCTATTAGTTTAAGCAGCCATTGACTCCTTGTCGGAATTCTCTGATTCATGTGGTCCATCACTGTTCACATCAGATGTTTCAGTATGGCATCATATAAATATATATTTTTTTCAGTTCTCACATTTAAATAGACTTATTTTTCCTTGCAAAGGTTGTTGAATCAGAAGAAGAGGCCTCAGATGCTTCATCTTCTACAGTTGAAGATGAAGACAAAGAATTCAGTGCCAATGAAGAAGATGGTAAGTAGAGTTTTATTTAGATAGATAGAAACTTAACTTGGGTATCCTATTGATTTGTACAGAAATATATCACTTGAATGATTCTATGCTTTGCTTCAGCGAAAGATGAAGAAGACACTATTGCAGCCCAGGAAGTCATTGAAGGAGAGGGAGACCATGCAGAGGAACTGGATGACCTTGCTAAAGAGGGTAAGACAACAATTTTAAACTCTTTTCTCTTTTGATACGTTTTAAAATGTAATTTATTCCTGTGATGGCAAAACTGAATTTTCAGTGTCCAGTCTTCAGTGTCACATAATCCTTCAGAAATCATTCTAATGTGCTTATTTGGTTAGCAGTGTTTAAAACAGTTGTGCTACTTAATAATTTTGTGGAAACCGTGGTAAATTTGTTTTCAGGATTCTTTGAATAGAAAGTTCAATCACATTTATTTGAAGTTTGACATTTATTAGAAAGCTTTTTAAACATCATAAAAGTTTTTACTGTCATTTTTTTTTTATCAGTTTCAATAACAGTATTAATTTCTTTTAAAAAATCATACTGAACTCCAAACCTTTGAATAATTTTACAAAGAGTGTTTAATTATGACAGTAATTTCTTGAGGTCATATTGTTACTTATGGATTCTTTATTTCACAGGGGAGATGAGCATGGAAGAGCTCTTAGAGAAGTACAGAGGAGCGTATGCCTCTGATTTTGAGGAGCCCTCAGCATCACCAGATTCCTCAGAAGAATCAGAGGGAACTGAGGAGGAAGCGGAGGAAGAGACGGAAGGAGAGGACAGTGCTGATGATAGTGGCTCCTCCTCAGGTGAGCTGACATTTATGGTGATAGAACCATTGAATCTTATGAATTATTGTATGAAGTGTCAAAATAAAGCACATCATCAGATTTTCCTACTGTGATCCACTTAATATTCAGGTTCTCAAGCGGCTGTAGACAGTGACGAAGAAGAGGTGGATGAGGACGTGCAGGAGAGTGATGATGATGAGGATGATGATGGTGATGGTGAGGGAATGGAGGTTCTGCTGAGAGAGGGAGACCATAGTCCCACTGTCACGACAGCTCCCCGACCTAAGAAAGAAATCAGCCACATTGCTGCTACTGCTGAGAGCCTTCAACCTAAGGGATATACACTGGCAACAACAAAGGTAGCAACACAAACCCTCAGAAACAATGGCTGAAGAACACAGTTTCTGTTTATCATTAACTGCAATTTGTTTTCTTATTAATACAAGGTCAAAACACCAATTCCATTTCTGCTTCATGGTACTTTGCGTGAGTACCAGCACATTGGACTGGACTGGTTAGTCACCATGAATGAGAAGAAACTCAATGGCATACTTGCAGATGAAATGGGGCTTGGCAAAACCATCCAAACCATCGCTCTGTTAGCTCATCTAGCTTGTGTAAAGGGTAAGCAGTCCACATAAATCCCTATGATGCGTTTTGAAAATATAATCGATATATGCAGTTCGACAAACATTTTCTCTGTTTCTCTTACAGGTAACTGGGGTCCACATTTGATAATTGTGCCCACCAGTGTAATGCTCAACTGGGAGATGGAGTTGAAGCGTTGGTGCCCAGGGTTCAAAATCCTCACCTACTATGGCAGCCAGAAGGAGCGCAAACTCAAGCGACAAGTAATGAATACAATAATGAGCATATTTATTACAAATTAAGATATTTTAAAAACACAAAAAATACCTTTTAAAAATACCTTTCATAACACTTTAAAGCAATTATTGTGTTCATTTAGCCTTTCATTTTTTTTTGCTCTTTTAATTATTTCTCAGGGCTGGACCAAACCCAATGCTTTCCATGTTTGCATCACCTCGTATAAGCTAGTACTGCAAGATCATCAGGCTTTTAGACGCAAGTCTTGGAGGTACCTCATTCTGGATGAAGCCCAGAACATCAAGAACTTTAAGTCTCAGCGCTGGCAAAGCTTGCTCAACTTTAACAGGTACTTGTATACAGTCGTTTCTATGATGCACTTGATAATTTATCACTACAGGTCCCATTCTAACTTTAATTTCTTTACGTTTTATGTGCAAAGCCTTTTTATGTGTAATGCTTGAATGTAATGAGTTTATTTACTATTTTGCCTCTCAATTCTCTGTCTTCCATGCAGTCAAAGGCGATTGTTGCTCACAGGTACCCCTCTCCAGAACAGTCTAATGGAGCTTTGGTCTCTTATGCACTTCCTCATGCCTCACGTTTTCCAGTCCCACCGTGAGTTCAAGGAGTGGTTCTCAAACCCGCTCACTGGCATGATTGAAGGGAGCCAGGAGTACAACGAGGGCTTGATCAAACGACTTCACAAGGTAGTACCAGTTTATGAATTGTGTTGGACATTTTGTTTGATCTATTTCATTTATGGATGTAGCGCAAACACAGGCAAAGTTCATAAGACAGGGTTCCCACGGGTCCTTGAAATCCTTCAAAGTTTGTGAATCTGAAAAAACAATGTCAAGGCCCCTGAAAAGTTTAAATTAAACACGCATAGATCAGAGTTTCCGCTAGGAAAAAATGGTGCCGGTCAAAGTGACCGGCAGATGTTTTGTTTTCCGGACATCTTGATAATATGCCGGTCAAATATCGCCTCTTAATAAGTCAAGTTGAGGAAAACTGGAGGCAGGCTAAGTAACTTAAAGAATGACATAATCAGGCCGAATGCAACATGTTTATTAGCCTAACTTTTAAATAGACGGAAAAAAACATGAACGTCCGATTGGCGTCAATCAACGCCAATTGTTTTTACTATGGTTTCACATTCATAGTTTAACAAACCATTGCCAATCCCCCTTCCCCACATACATTATCTGAAGCCTATTGTTTTTACTCAAGCGAACTTCCCAGTGTCTCTCCACAACTTGCAATGCGCATAAACCGCGTAACCTTGTTTTCCGCAAGGCGACTTCGCTGCTTCGTCTTGATCCGATTCTGCAGCGAGAACCCCCTCTCTGCAGGAACACTCGAGACCCATTTTCTACTATGGTTTTGTACATTTCTTCATTCGGATCTATTTGCGATCCATTCCATTCTAAACAAACAACTTCGTCCTTGTTTCATTATTCATTAAGATAATAATTAATAAATGCACGCGTAATTATCAGTGAACTTGATAAATGTTGCAGATATGTTTTGCTATGCATGCACAAACAAATGCCTTTCAACTTATATGTGCAAAATTGAGAATAAAATGAATGTGCAGCAATTTGTACAAATAGAGAGTCTAGGTCTACTATACGTGTTGTAGCCATTAAATGAGCTCATTTAGTTTAGTTTAATATTTGTTAAAATATTATAATGTTATTTTTTAATTTATGTGGATTATGAAAAGTGAACCGCACGTGTAAGATAGTATGCGCAATATCGAGAGAAATGGAGCGGGTCAGACATGATCTTGACCACTTAAGTTTTTTGTTTTGTAGAAAGCCTTTTTTGAAGTGAATTTCGTTTTGTATAAATTGTATCATAATTTTAATAATTTTTTTATCAACCAATTGCCTAAATTGAATATAATAATAATAATTTTTAATATAGCAGACGATAGGCCTACATGACGGCGCCCGCGCGGTCACTTGCATTGTTCGTGAACAGGAGCGCATCTCATCCTAATTTAACGAAACTCAGCGCGGCCTCACAGACATGAAATATATCTTAAGAAAGCTTGAAATGTCTTTTAAATTTAAAACGAAAAGAAATAGGCTACTCTCTGATTATGCAATCCATGATGTGCATTTCTCTCTATAGGCGCGTTCACTACGGAGATGGCGATCGCCAACTTCATCTTTACAGCTGTTGTTGCTGTTAATAAACTAAAAATAATAGGCCTATAATTTTAGTCGCTGTCCTCAGTGTCCAGAAAAGCGCTGAAATGGAGATGGAACCCGTTTTTATTTTTATTTTTGGCTTATCCAGTTTTCTGGAGGCCCACCTACAATCAAAATCCTGGCGCCGCTAGCTTTCAAACGGTAGAGCCTTTTCCTTTATAACATAGCCAAAGGTCGGTGTATTTTTGCTTTATACATTTTAGGCTTATTCTCAAATTCAGATTGTGTTAGGGGGGCGGGATTATTAGGCAATTTTAATCGGACAATTTGACCGGAGAGATTTAATTTTGTCGGACATTTCATTTTTTTTCCGGCCAATGTCCGGCAAGTACCGGACAACGGAAACCCTGGCATAGATATAGGTCCTTGAAAGTGCTTGAATTTATTTTGTGCTAGAAGTTTTCTGTAAAAAAAATAACATCCATATTCCCCAACACTTCGTGGCCTATGAATACTAGCTTGCTTAATTTACGTTAATTGCGCGCATTTATGCATTACGTTAAGTGTTTCCCGCGTGAGGTACTTTGTGTTGTACGTTGCCATGATGTTCACGCGCACAAAACTGTAACAATGTATCTTACAAGGTAACACGATGTAACCTTGCTCTCACTTGAAATGTGTCCCCAAATTAAGTCCGTGAATTTAAGGGTATTGGACCTGGAAAGTCCTTGAAAGGTCCTTGAATTTGAAGTTAACCAAGGTGTGGGAACCCTGATAAGAGAAACATGGGAACTGTGTGTATTTGTAATATTACAGGGAAGCATTTATGCATTTGGCTTTACATAACCTTCCTTCATCTCCCTCTCTTTCTAGGTGCTACGACCCTTTCTGCTGCGAAGAATAAAAGCAGATGTGGAGAAACAAATGCCCAAAAAATATGAGCATGTTGTGCGCTGTCGACTCTCGAAAAGACAGCGTTTTCTCTATGATGACTTCATGGCCCAGGCCTCGTGAGTAACCAGGGCAAGCTGTCATGGGTTGGGTTGAGGAAGATACTTTGAAGCTCAGGCCTTGGATGATTATTAATTGGCTAACTTTGTTCATATTTCAGATGGTGTGTTTTTTCTTTTCTTAATGTTTGTCTTTTTTGTGCCCATGTACTCCCAGGACACGAGAGACTTTAGCCAGTGGTCATTTCATGTCTGTCATCAACATCCTGATGCAGCTGCGGAAAGTGTGTAATCACCCTAACCTGTTTGATCCAAGGCCCATACATTCTCCCTTCATCACAAAGGCCATCATCTATTCTACTGCTTCACTGGTTCAGCGGGCTCTTGAGACCTCACCATTTGAGGTAAATGGTAGAAGACCAGCAATTACTAAACCTTCACTATCCTCTAATTTTGCTTGTTTATCTATAATAGGTGTGTCCAGTCCTGCTTCTGGAGGGCCAATGTCTTGCTGAGTTTAGCTCCAACCTGCCCTAACACATTTGCATCGAAGTTTATAGTAATCCTGAAGACAGTGGCTGTATTTGAAATCACACTCTATACCCTAATGTAGTGCACTATTTGAAGGGACAGCCATTTGTAGTGCTGTCCAAAACCATGGTTAATCCCACAGTGCACCTCAATAACGAGTGTATAACCGATGTACCTTCAATGGCTAGCCGCTAGAAAATACCCATGCACTGTGAGTGTTGCACATTAAAGATGCATTCACACCATGTTGTAATTACTGCAATTATGTGATTTCAACTTGTAAAAAGTGTTCACATCCTCGTAGAGCTCATAATTACAGCTTGTAAAATGGGAATTGTCTGAGAGCTTCCACTTGTACCATGTGACTGTTGTACCACTTGACCGCTGCAGATTCTTTTAGGCATTGATAATTGATAGTGGTGCCATAGAAACGCATAATTTCCTGTCCGAGGACGTGAACCACTCCGAATATAACATCAAGTGTTGTCATCTTGTCATCTTCCAGCTCTATATTTTCATATTCTTCCATGTTTTTTCCATCATTCCCATATGTAAATAACAATGAAGTAGCCCTGTCCATTGATCACATTAATGTATAGCTAAGGTGGTATGAATGGTAAAATCTTTATCGGTTTCTACACATTTCTGTGTTCAGAAATTTTTTAAAGTCATATTTGTGTTTCTTTTTTCTTTTCCGAAACCTCATTGAAGGTTAATTAAAAAAATTATATTCTTTTCAAAGCGCTGTGACTTGTCCATATTTGACCTGGTTGGCCTGGAGCAGCGTGTGTCTCGATACCAGGCAGATGTTTTCCTGCCTCAGAGGAAAGTGACACATCAGCTTATTCAGGAAATCATGGAGTCCCCTGACCCTCCTCCCAGACCGAAGCCTGTTCGCATGAAGGTCAACAGGTATGTTGTTTAAAATAGTTAAGCACACAATTCTGATGTATAATATATTCACTTGAGTTAAATAAATGGTAATTTTTTTTAAAGTTTTGTTTTTTGATTTTGTTTGTATCTTTTAATAAAGTTTCGGCATGTGCTTGCTTCTGCAGGATGCTCCAGCCTCTTCCTAAGTCTGATGGGCGTTCAGCAGTGAACAGTCCTCGGTCAGCATGTCCTTCCACCACAGTTCAGACTCCAAAGCCTCTAATCACAGAGGTTACCCCTTCACAAGCTCCCTCCCAGCCAGCACCTCAAGGTCAGCTCAAGGGTCCAAGCCTCACATCCTGATCAGTGTCTTTCACGTAATGGTGTAATTGGGAAGAGAATAACATTTTACTCTTATTTTAGTTTGTCCTGTTACTCCTGTCACTACATTAAGAGCTCCAATGGCTCCTAGTAGCGTCCCTTCTGCACCTGCAGTCAGGCCATCAGCCCCCCAGCCAGTGACTGTGCGTCCCTCAGCACCCTCCAGTATCACAACTGTGTCTGCTCCCCCTCAACCACCAAGCAACATTATGACTCAAAGGGTCCTGCTCAGTCCAGATATGCAGGCTCGTTTGCCATGTAAGTTAATTGCATCACACTTGTTTCACTTCATTGTTTATCGCCATGAAACAATAGTTGCTCATAGTTCAATTATTTTCATTTATCTCCCACGTGTACAGCTGGTGAAGTTGTAAGTATCGCTCAGCTGGCCTCCCTGGCAGGCCGACCAGTGTCGTCCTCTCAGGGCAGTAAACCAGTAACCTTCCAGCTACAGGGCAACAAGCTCACACTCTCTGGGACTCCGCTGCACCAGGTCCCTGTTCCGCAGCCACGACCCATCCAAGGTATCCACTGTCTTCCACATAAATAGAAAAAAACCCCAATCTGCTTGTGGAAATAATCCACTGCCTGCTTTGGATAGGTTTCGCTTTTCCTGCACGCCTTCAGTCTTTCTGTGAGTGTATGGTGTAGCCTAACACTTTCTTCTGTGGTTGTGCCCTTTAGGAAATGTAATGCATCTGGTTTCCAGTAGTGGGCAGCACCACCTTATTAGTCAGCCAGCTCAGGTGGCAGTTCTTCACACAGTTAGTCAGACAGGTAGCAGCTCAGCAAATCCCTATCCAGCCAGCACAACCCCAACCTGCTCTGGACTAGCATTACCTTTCACCGCTACTCAAGGTATTGGTGCTGTCCTTGAGTTCCTTCTTGTTTGGGTACAGCCTGTATCCTGGGTACCAAACTACCTGTTACTCAGCAGAGCATGTGCATGGGTATTCTGTCACTGGTTCTTTTTTTCTAACTGCATGTGACAGCTTATTTGGATGGTTTGTTGGCTACTTAATAGGTACAGTTGAATTAAGTATTTTAAATCTAAAAAAGATAAATGCAAAAAACACTGCAAATATTAATTCAAATGTTGTAGAGAGTACATGATGTTTCAAATGGTTTGGTTTGGTTTGCATTTTTATTTATTTGTTCATTATTTTATGTAGTTAGTGGATTAAGTTGTTCTCATTTCAGAATTTTTCTTTATTTCTCGTTTTTTGTTTTATTCTGTTCCTTTAAGTCTAATGTATGCAGGTTAAATTTATGAAGTTGTAATTGTCCATTCTTCTATAGAGTTAAAACACTGTAGAATAAAACTACCATTCAGTTTGTGGTCAGAATAGTTTTTTTTTTTTTTGGGAGAAATTCTTTTATTCAGCAAGGATGCATTAAATTTATAAAGTGACAGTAAAGACATTTATAATGTTACAAAGGATTTTTATTTCAAATAAATCTTTTTTCTATTTTCTATTCATCTTCTTTCTACTTTCTATTCATCAAAAAATCCTGAAAGAAATGTATCAGTGTTTCCAGACATATTAAGAAGTAGTTTTTCAACATTTTTAATGATAAGAAATATATCTTGAGCACCATATTGAGCATATTAAAAGGATCATGTGACACTGAAGTCTGTTGTAATAATTTTTCACAATATAACTGTTTTACTGTATTTTATTTATTTTTTTTAATAAATGCAGCTTTAAGCATAGGAAACTTTTTTTCAAAAAAAAACTTTAAAAAATCGTACTGACTCCTAAACTTTTGAGCAGTAGTGTATTTGATAAATGCAAGACGTTGTATTGATAGCTCTGCTACTGTAATCAATAGTCTGGTGCCCAGTCTAACTGAACTTTCTTTCCAGGCGAAATACTTGTGTAGTTAGTAAACTCTCTTTCGCTCTCTATTTTTTAATTCCAGTCCCAACATCCATGGTAAGTGGACCCGGAATTGTAAAGATTGTTGTACGACAGGCACCAAGTAAAGAAGGAGGGTCAATCCCTACTCTGGCCGTGCCTCCTTCTCCTCGTCCTGCTCCTCCTCAGTCGGTCACCCTTCACCCACATGGCACTCCAAGCACTGTTCTTAGAGCGTCCGCTGCTTCACAGCCTCCGCACCGGCCTCCGGTTTATGCTGCTCCACCCCGAACTGTTGCTTCCTCCCAGACTCCACCCACTCGTCCTGTGCTGAGAGTAGTACAGGGACCAGCACCACCACCAGCCCCAGAACCACCAGGTAAGTTGAGCCCATGTGTGGTTTTGAGAATTTACTTGACAGAAGTTTAAGCAGTATATTAAGGTAAAAAGAATATTAAGTCGAATAATTATGCATTCAATACTCTGTACTTCTCAGTTACGAAGGCAAATTCATCATCAGTACGTGAGGACAGTAATAATGATGTGATAACTTTGCACATGAGCACTCCTAAGCCTACATCCTCATCTCAGAGTAGTGGGTCAACATCTCAGCGTCCCCGCATTCAGCCACCGCCACCACCACGTTCCCCCTTCTACGTGGTAAGAAATAGAGTTGTTAATCTTGCATTGATTAATTCTTTAACTCAAAAGGGAGAATAACACTGTTTCTACTTTAAATCTCAGTTTAATTTCAAACCACATCTGAGTGTGTAATATTTTGCAAATATAGATGCTTCTTAATGCAAGCATCAGTAACTACATCATAATGCATTTAGGTACATTTTCTGTACCCTTATTCTTGGTATAAAAATTTAGTGACCTATTAGTTGTTTGTCTGTTTCTGTAACTCTTACTTATTTGTTACTTTGGTTCTGACAGTCATGGCTTGCAGACAGGCGAAAGGCTCAGCGAGATGACAGAATCTCTCAAATCATGCGCATCAATGAGCTGCACTGCAGTGCTAAGCCTGTGTATGGCCGTGAGGTGCTGGACTTTCTAACCTTCCTCCCAGGCCCTTGTCCATCTCCACCACGTCCTGTTGTAAACAACTGGAGTTACTCTGGTTATAGCTCCTGCCTCACTGCTCAGTCACACGATATCAGTAGTATTTTGGAAAAGAGCAAAGTCCTGAAGGAAGCCATCAACAACTCAGAGGACAAGCTTCAACTTCTCTCTGAGGTCATAGAGAGGTATAGCTCACAAACATACATAAAGCACTAAACTTTTATTTCATTTAGAAATGAAGAATAAAAACTGCATCTGAAAATTATAGTGTCACACTGCGTTTAAATGTGTGCCCTCGTTCCACAGGTTCACTTTTGTTATTCCTCCAGTAGAGGCAAAGCCTATCACCATGCACAGCTGCCACCCACCTCCCTCCCTCAGACACCAGCAATCTCTTTTCTCCTCTGTTCTATCTTCCCGTCTCTCCCCGCTTACACACACGCTCCATCGAATCCAGTGTAACATGAGGACACATTTCCCTGACTTGAGGCTTATTCAGTATGACTGTGGTAAGTACTGGGACCCCAGAGTGTGCATTTTAGTATTTCATTGTACTTAAATTTACCATGTTTATACGTAATAAACATATAGAATGTGTGTTGTACCAAAAATACAAAAATAAATGGACAAGAAATGTTTTGTGGCTGTTTATCTGTGTTTAGGTAAGCTGCAGACACTCCACCTCCTACTTAGAAAGTTGAAGGCAGGAGGGCACAGAGTCCTCATCTTCACTCAGATGACACGTATGCTAGATATACTTGAGCAGTTCCTCAACTACCATGGGCACATCTACCTGCGGTTGGATGGAAGTACACGTGTAGAACAGAGACAGGTGAAGTACTCGAATTGTGTATTTGTGATTTTCATATAACTTGACTTGGGCAAGCAGGACAAAAAATGTGTTTTGTTTCTCAGCTGTGACATTTTTGGAATGTTTTTCTACCTTTCAGGCTCTGATGGAGCGCTTCAATGCAGACCGTCGCATATTCTGCTTCATCCTGTCCACCCGCAGTGGAGGTGTAGGTGTTAACCTGACTGGGGCAGATACAGTGGTGTTCTATGACAGTGATTGGAACCCAACCATGGATGCCCAAGCTCAGGACCGGTGCCACAGAATTGGACAGACAAGAGATGTCCACATCTATAGGTAAAAGCAAAACTCAAAACTTTTTTTTTTTTTTTTTTTTAATACATACAGAACCGATTTTTGTTCCTTTTTAAATAAATAAATGATTAACATTGTACAAGCACGTTTCACATTTTAAAATGTTATTTGCTTAGGCTAATCAGTGAACGCACAGTTGAAGAAAATATTCTGAAAAAAGCCAATCAAAAAAGGATGTTGGGAGATATGGCTATTGAAGGGGGAAACTTTACCACTGCCTTTTTTAAGGAGGTATGCTTTCATTTTAATGTAGTTTTCACAGTGAAATCCTAGATTGGAATAAACTTTAGAAGGATTGATTGCCCAACTCTCTTTCCCACAGCAAACTATCAGAGAGTTGTTTGATGTGTCAGAGGGAGAGAAGAAAGTGGCTGAACTGAGTGTGCCTCAGACAGATGATGATGAATCCATTAATAAACAACACACCACCATTTTGGAACAGGTAATTTTAAATGTATCCATTTGGTGTATTTCATGTATTTGTTTATTTTTATGAAATGTATTCCATTTGTTACAAACATTGAACATTTTATTTTATGTGTTCTTTATACTAGGCCCTGTGTCGTGCTGAGGATGAAGAGGATATTGTGGCTGCATCTCAAGCCAAGGCTGAGCAGGTGGCTGAGCTTGCAGAGTTTAACGAGAACATCCCTCTGGATGATGGTGACAGCCGAGACCAGGAAGAGGAGGAGCTTTCCAAAGCTGAGCAGGAAATCAATGCCCTGGTTGAACAGGTAGTCATGATATTTATGCTTTTCTTTATAGAATGTGAATTTACCTATTTTTATCATAATGTTTTCCATTAAATTTCAATTGTCCCTGTTCTTAACAGCTCACTCCCATAGAACGATATGCCATGAATTTCCTTGAGGCTTCCCTTGAAGATATTTGCAAAGAGGAGCTGAAGCAGGCAGAGGTAACAATTAAAACAATAACCAAGCTTTGATTACTTTCTGGTTGAATAAACTTTTGGCAGTCATACCCACAAGATTTATCTTTACTTTACAGGAGCAAGTTGAGGCTGCAAGGAAAGGGTTGGATCAGGCAAAGGAAGAAGGTTTGAAACTGCATCAGTCGTCTGACAGTGATGAAGAGGATTCCGTACCTCCCAGTACAGAGGGACCTACTCCAACCCGTCGCCCTCGCAAACACAAAGAGAAAGGTGCTCCTTCTACAAGGGTCAGTGGCAGGCTCAGAGGTACACCTGCTGACGATATACCTCTAACCCGGCTGTCGCCAGAAAGAGGCAGGAGGGGGGCATGGATGAACTCTGAGCGCAGTATAAGCCAAACCCCTGGGTCCACACAAAAGTCGCCCCAACACAGAGAAGTGCCTGAGAAGCTTCGCAGTGGTCCGCGCGGGCGAGGGACAACCAAAGAATCTGAATCACTCGTGTCATCAGAAAACCAGACAGTCCAAACCAACCAGCAGCTCTCAGATTCAACAACCGTGTCTCCTGCTATGCAGGGCTCAGTCCAAAAAATTATAAATGTGCCATCCCCCCACCTGCAGCCCATCTCCCCATCAAGCTCTGTGCCTTCAGCTGCTGTATCTCCTGCAATAGACATAAACAATTGTGGCCATCAGTCCTCCGCTTCTGCTGCATGCAGAGAGGACAGTGAAGAGCAGGGGGGAGAGGCAGTGTCTGAAACTGTACAGTGTAGCAGGAGAGATAGGAGAGCATCTGCATCATCAGACTCCATTTGTTCTCCTGAGCATCATTCTGAACAGGATGGTCAGCTCTCCCTTTCTCCTACTCTTGCATCACCTAACTCTCGTTCACCACGAAAGCGGCAGTCTGCTGAAAGTGAAATTCTCAAGGGACTTCCAGAAGATTCTCCATCAGCCAAAGTCCTTCGAAAGCTTCCAGGTCGTCTAGTCACGGTGGTGGAAGAGAAAGAGCCCAAAAGGAGACGGAGGGGAATAAGTGGAAGTGGAGGAGCGCACAATGAGGGTTCATCAGAGGACTCTGAACAGGTAGAACCAGTCCAAGGACCAGCCACTCACTCATCTGATGGAGCAAGTCAAACTCTTAAAGACTCTCCTCCTATATCAGTCCCCACATCCTTAGCTTCTTCGTCACCACCACCACCACCACCACCACTACCACGAGAGCAGGAACAGGCCTCCTCTCCGTTACAGTATAGTGCAGGAAGAGGGCACCACCCCTGTTCCCCAACACACTATTCGCCAGATATGCCTGTCCTACGGAACTTACCAGTGCGCCGAAGGCTTGAGACAGAGTCTAGAATGGCTGCACAGTTAGGAGAGCAATTTGTAGGAAGAGGTAGAGGGGTGGATCGAAGATCTGCTTTGTCACCAAAGAAACCAGAAACTAATTCAGACAAGGACAGTGCTGCTCAAAGTGACTCAAATGTCACCAATCTTATATCAGGGAAGCGCAAGAGGGGCAGGCCACCTAAAACACCCCCAAGGGCACCAGAGCTGCCAGAAGACAAGAAACCAGTAACCCAGAAAACCAGTCCTGAGCGGAGTCCCCCTCACTCACCAAAACGGAAAAGGGGTCGTCCACGTAAAGATTCCACCACAACTACAAGCTCACCACCATCTTCTCCTTCTACAGGTGCTCCTTCCTCCCAAGAGCCTAATTTGTCAACGTCCAGTGTTATGCCCGTGACTTTGCCTGCTGTTAGTAAAACTTCACCAATAAGCTCTCCAACTCTCAACCCCACTTCACCCTCAAATGCTGCTGAATTGTCGTCTTCTAAACCTGATTCAGAAACAAATCAATCCACTACGTCTGTTTTACTGTCCTCTATGCATAGAGACTCTCAAAATATGTCCTTGTCTACATCAGAACATGGTGTAGACTCACAAGGTGATACTCACACCAGTCCAAACCCTGTAATTGCATGCATTGACTCTGACACCAACACACTTAAAACTTCACCACACAAGATTTCTAGTGCAGAGGTCTCTCCGACTTGTACTGCTTCTTCCCTTACACTACAGCTTCCAAGTCCCCTCAGAGAGCCTCCCACTTGTACCCACTCTTCCCTCATCCATGCAGAGGAACTTACCCAAATGTCTGTACTTTCTAAGACCAGTGAAATCACAGCATTTTCAGAACCTTCAGCTGCCCCAGTGACTGTTGTAGAAGCTGAGGAAAATTCACTCACAACTAACCAACAAATAGATAATTTGCAGTGCTCAAATACATCAACTCACGTCACTTCACAGCCCTTACACAGAAGCAGTACAACTGCAGACTCTTCACAAACCTTTGTAGAGCCCATGTGCAATATAGCTGCATCTCCTATTGCCACTCATCAGTCATCCACCCAACCTTTTCCACCTGCTTTGACTTCTGGGATTGAGCCAGAATCATCTTCATCTAAATCAGAGGCACCAGAGGCTTCGGTTACACTGACTCTGTCAACAGTCCAACAGATCACACCTAAGTCTGATCAAACTTCTGTTCCTACCTCACAACTTCAAATTACAGCCATCGAAGCAGCAACAGATTCAGCACCTGTATCACACAAAATGTCTTCAACATCTTTACAATCTCCATCTACAGCTAATCAGACAAAATCAGATTCTCTGTCAACATTCAGTTATATAGATGCAGATTCTTTTCCACCCCAAAACATGCCAGTGGCTGATAATCATGAAGGCCAACATTCATCCAAGGATGAGGTTGTAGCTGAGCAGGAGGAGGAGGTTGTAACTGAGGAGACAGAGAAAATGGAACAAGACCATGTTGCTGAGGATAATGCAGGAGGAAATGATGGCGTTTTATCTCAGCCAAAAAGAAAGAAATTGGATAGTTTGCCAAAGGAACAGATACCCAGTGCCTCTGGAATTGCCACATCAAATTCGGATATTGAGACTCATGATGCTCCCAAGAGTGATGGACCTGTTAAGCCATCAGTAGAGGAGAATAGAGAGGACAGAAAGACCAGAACTTCTGCCAAAAAACGAAGCATTAGTAGACAAAGCAGCCAGGAGTCAGTTCGTTCCTCTTCCCCATCTTCTGTATCCTCCAGTGGTACAAGATCATCTCAGTCCAAAAAGGTTGGAGAGAGTAGGAGGCCTTCAAAAAGGAAACGGGATGATATAAAGTCTGAAAAGGGGAAAACTGAAGAAGGGTCTGACAGAAAGCACCAGTCCAACTCTTCCTCCTCATCTTCAGACTCTGAGGACTCTAATAGTATAAAAAGATGTCTGACAAGATCAGCTCAAAAGAAGTTGGAGAAAGATGGCACGATTGCTAAAAATGATAAGAGCAGTAATAGACAAAGGGGGAGGTCAGACAAGAAGGGTCAAACCACCAAT
Organism: Scardinius erythrophthalmus; assembly: GCF_964197995.2. NCBI lineage: Eukaryota > Metazoa > Chordata > Actinopteri > Cypriniformes > Leuciscidae > Scardinius > Scardinius erythrophthalmus. The sequence continues at coordinate 13,403,507 of NC_138238.1, read as the reverse complement.
ACCACAGAAGGGGAGTCCAGTGGTGAAACGTGTTCAAGAGCAACCCGGAAATCTGCTGGCCCACAATCCAATACTTTAGCTTCCCCTGAACCTGAGGTACTGGGCAAACGCTGCTCAGCTCTTAATGCTGCAGCCAAGCTCTTTGCAATGAGGGGAAGAGGACCAGACACACCCAGTCCTAGCCCCAAAAATAAGACTTCTGTACAGCAAAGCAGAGCACTGTCCTCTGAAAGAAGCAGTAAACCCAAGGGGAAAACAGGACAGGACTCTCCTAAGATGTCTAACAGTAAAGCAGAGAGTGGTAGGCAAACCCCCAATCAGACAACTGAATCACCACAGTCCTCCTCTTCTGCTCGATCCACTCGGCAGCGACCGGGCAGCCTTGTTCCCCCCTTGGAAACAGAAAGGGTTAAAAAAGAAGAAAAGAAAAAAGCATCTGATCAGAAGGAAGGTGAATATGAAAATAGAGAGACCAGGTCTTCAAGAGGTCATAGTGCCTGCAGTAGTATAAGCAGTGAAAGAGGAGCAGGCAGCAGTAGAAGTCGGAGTAGCAGCAACAGCAGTCAGCGCACACACAGTCTAAGCTCGCAGAGTACAGAGCCTACCCGCTCCCGTTCCAGAGCAGCCTCCTCTGGTAGTGATACAGAGAGAGGCAAAAGTATTCGGCGGAAGAGCTATGGAGGCAGAGACAGGGAGAGCAGGAAAGAGAAGAGGTCCCAGAAGCATGACAAACCTGAACTGAGTGCCGGGTCCAGTGATGGGACTCCGGACAGGGTTCTCAGGAGTGTAGCTGCACTGGCAGCCGCTCAGGCACGTACTCCAGCTAGCAACACACGCTCTTCATCCACCCAACACCGGCACTCCAAGACGTGATATGGGGTGAAGAAATCATCTCTAGGTTTAAACAAGGAGTTAGATGTCAATTTCAGCAAGGAGATAATGCAGATTTTATGGAGGAATGGGGATCAATTTTATTTAAGGCCATGGTTTAGCTGTGAGAGAAGACGGGGGGAAAAGAGATCTGTTGCACATTGCAATTAGATCTGACCTCGACTTTGCCACTCAGCTATCTTAAGTCAAGCCATTTACTGTGTGGAAAGGGTCTGTAGATGCAGGACAATTATGAAGATCATTTGGTCACCTATTTAAAAATGTGTCCTAATAATTTGAGTTGAAACCAGAGAATATTTTACCCTAACACAAAGACTTTGGAACTTCAAAGTAGCTGGGCAAGAGGCAAGATTTATTATTTGTTCACACTATGTACTGTAATCATAAAGACTGGAAATACTATGTGAAGTATATGTTAGAAGATTGGTTGCATAGATTGTACACTTTTTACAGAGTTTACCAGTGCTACAAATGCATTGATGAGGAAGAAATTCATTAATGCTACATTGAAATGATTAGTGGGGATTGTACAATTGTAAAGTTTTTAGACCATTGCATTCTGAATAATGTTTGTCAGCTGTTTTGACTATTGTTTGTTAAGTCAGTTGATGAATTACAAAAATATCTTCTATATCTTCCAGGGTATGAAGAAGAGGGCAGGTCTAAAAAATGAGATTTTTTTCCCCCTCTGCACTATGCTGGAGTTACAATTTGCTTAGATCACCTGTCTTTTGTAATGTTTCAGTCCATTACTTTTAAATTCTGCTGCTGCCTGCTTTCCCCCGTTGGCACATCTGAAATGTCTCAGACATTGGAGTTGTGCATTGTGATTTAGGTGTTTTTCTTTTTTCTTTTCAGAACATCAACTTGTCAGTACATCTTTACTGGTACCTCACTGCATTTTGTAAGCTCTAAAGTATGTGTATCTCTTCAGCTTGTGATGAATCTTGAAATTTGCTTGTCATTTGCTTTATAGCAGTACAGAAATGGGAGACAACATCTTGCTATTTTTCTTATCTCTTTCCCAAAGTGTTAGTCGTCATGATCATCTTTACACATTCAATTGTATTCTCAAACACAGAATCTAAATGAGTTTGATAAAATGAGAGTGCCTGTTGATCCATACAAGGATCCATGTTAACGTATAGACATTTGGTCATCTGTAGTGCTTTAAGTGTAACAAGCTCTTCCACCCTTCATCGTAACAACGCCATTTCTGTTTGTGCAACCAAAACTGAAATCAGTTCTCCAGTGAAAATTGCTACGGTCAGCTAATTTTATTTCTGGAGTATTGGTCCTTTTTATGAAGGGACCGATGCTGGGTTAGGATACACCTGAAATAACTTCATAAGAGGAATATCTTCTCTTTTTTTTTTTTTTTTTTTTTTTGCTGAACATTGGCAGTCAAGTGAATTGTAAGATAGCTTTTCTTTGCCCTTTTTGGACAGAAAGATGTTTGGGGGGTATTTAGTAGAATATGGTGATGGTCTTATTTTCATTTTTGATTTGTCTATTCTAATTTGTTACATTCCTTATGTTCCCTTGTAATTCCACATTGTTTTACTTGAAAGATTGAAACAAAAATGTAAGTTGAATAAAAAGACCAAAAAATACACTAATTGTTGATGTCATCTTAAATTATTCAAATTGTAAATCATTTTAATCGTGATTTTATTGTTCAACAAGGAGACTTTGGAATTGGGTCATTTACAATGGATGTAAAGGTTGTGATTGTAAAAGTGCAGAATTGCCTCAGTAGATTTGAGTTAAAGTCCCTCAAGCCAATTAGCCACGTCTACTTTAATCTGCTAGTTCCTTTTCAATCCTTAAAACCGTTTTTTTTTTTGTTTTTTTTTTTTTTTTGTGGTGGTTGTTTTGTTTGTATGTTTGTTTTTTGTGGTGTCGTTGAAATAGTAACCGTTAATATCAATGATATAAAAAATAAATTAGCATCACCAGAGTGAGATCCAATCAGAGATCAAGTATTTGCAAACGTGAATTGAGATTGGACATCTCTGTTCCCTTGACCTCGTGCTCTCATTTCGTTTCGAGAGCACTTGGCAACATTGTAAGCATGAGAAAATCCAATGGCATTTCCTTTTGAACAACCAATAAAATCCGCGATACCACTGGCCCCCTCTGAAACCACTGTGCATTTCTGACAAAAACAGCAACAGGTACGTACTTTAATTCCACCGGACCCATTGAGTTTATTACCTGTATTCATTTAAGAATATTAGCCAGCTAGCTGGCTAACCTGCTTTTGAAACGCGTTCTGTTGCCATGGCAATTGTACAGGGAAAGTCGTGCGCAGACTTTCATCGCAAGGGAATCAAGTACGCCATTATTTTGGTTTAGCCTGACTTGTAAAAAGGTAGTTTAATAATATTTTTGTGTTGTGATTAGTTAGATATAATGCCCTAAAGTAGTTTAGATTGTTTAAATTTGTTACAGTTTGAGTGTTACTGAAATGTCAGAGTAACGTTAATTTAGGGTGAACTGGAAAAATTATTGTGATCGCTTTTTGTTTCTTGAAATGTAACTACAGCATCTGTTCTTCATGTGATAATTCACACTTTTTAAAATCTTATTTCTTAAAACGGAGCAATTTGATTTATTTAAGAAACTCAGTAATACTTATGAGTTTAAATTGATGTCCTTATATTACATAAACTTGCCATCTTATTTCAAAGACTTTATTGTTGCAAATCCCAGTATAGTGTAACCAACAGCTTATTTTTACATATGAAATATTTGTTCCAGGAACCAAGCACTTATCTCATCACATTTGACATGTAGGGATTGTCTTTCCTCTCTGATTCTTGCTCGCCTCCTGGCCTTCATTTTCATGTTCATGTATCAGGTTTAGGTCTCTTGTGTTTCTAATAGGTCACTTGATCTTAAGGTTTCAGTGTGTCAGTATGTAAGTATATCCAAGTTGAGCCACCCATCACAGAAGAGGTGAATTTGTTCCTTTTTGTCAGGGATTTACGTGCCAGTACCCACTCCCAGAGGACAGCTCGAAGCGGGGATGATGATAGCCTTCTACTGGACAGCTAAAGCCAAGTGGTGTGTCTGTGGACAGGAGACTTTTACGTCTTAGAGGCCTGTGAGCTGAAGAGATCAGGTTGGCGTAAGTGTTGAATCGGATAGAAAAATGTGTAGATTTTATTTGATAAATTGGTAGTTTTACATATTTCATTTGATCGATAGTTTCAAAAAGCCATTGTTTTCCTTCCACCTATTTTCTTGTAAACCTTTGACGGATCATGGTGAAATGTTTCTCCTTTAAAAAAAAGTTCTCACTGAATAAATATTATCTGTCTAATAAGTTCGTAGGCCATTTCATTTGAGCTCAGGACCAAGGGGTCATGGTCAGGATGAATTCTCTAGATCAGAATACAGTTACCTCAGGAGTCTGACCTTCTTTCCCTCTGCTGACTGACACTTGCATACAGAAGCACCTTTAACTTCAGTTGGACTGCAGTGATGTCGCTTTGTGCATGCTGTTTTTTTGTTTTTGTTTTTTGTAAGTCACCATGAAATCAATTGCCAATTCTTGTTTCTAGTGTTTATTTTAAATGATTTATCTTTGCACGTCATCATTTTTTTAATTTATGTGCTCTCATAATCTTAAATCAAAATAATTTCCCCTCCCTTATGCAGCGACTCTTCGCTGATGATGAGTTACTGGCATGAGGGTGGCAAGACCTGTCACTCACATGAAGTAAAAACTCAGTTAATTTTCTCCATATGGTCCGGAAGCCGTCAGCCCACATTATTTCAGACTATTTTTAAAATAATGGTGATTAACAGTGGAATTACTGGTGAAAAACTACATCAATCAAAATGATGTACAGAAAATTACACCAATCAGAGAGTAAGAAAAAAACGACATGCTCCAAAATAGCTCTTTAGCTCCGCCCACTCCCATGAAGCACTGCAAATGACGTCGATCTCTCTACGCTCTCGAAATACTGAAATGTTATCAATGCATATTTTGCAATAAACTTAAAATATAATGTTTAGACATATAATCAATTGTAAATGACTAGATTTCTCCATCATTTTTAATTTGATTATACTGTTCGCAGTGCTTCATGGGATTGTAGTTCTTTCCCTCACTAAAACCGTTAGGTACACAGTCTTGTAACTTTGTCTTTTGTATCTTTTTTTTTTTTTTGCATCAAATTGCTTTAAAGTTTGTAGTGTTGTGATTCACCTTATAGCTGCTTGGCTTGGTTCATGGCTTATAACTCTTTAACAAAGACTATTTTAAATCCCTTCAGAAAAAAATTAATGAAAAAAATACTTCTGGAACCAGCGGCGCTAAAAAAGGAGGTTGGGCACCGTTGCACTTTTATAGCAAAGACAAAAAAACAATAAATTCCCAATGGATAAAGTCAAGTCCTGCCCTATATTTTTTCTTGTTCATGAAGAATTTGGATTACGTCACAATAAGGAAAAGCCTTTGCAACTTTCATTTCATTCTGACTTTAATATTAATGATATACATTTATTGGACCCATTGAAATGGTTAAATACTGAAAATATGGTTCAGCTTAAATATTAAAGGGATAGTTCACCCAAAAATGAAAATTCTGTCATCATTTACTCACCCTCAAGTTGTTCCAAACCTGTATGAGTTTCTTTGTTCTGCTGAACACAAAGGAAGATATTTGGAAGAATGTTTGTAATCAACAGATCTCGGTCCCCATTGACTTCCATAGTAGGAAAAATATATACTATGGTAGTCAATGGGGACCGAGATCTGTTTGGTTACAAACATTCTTCCAAATATCTTCCTTTGTGTTCAGCAGAACAAAGAAACTCATACAGGTTTGGAACAACTTGAGGGTGAGTAAACAATGATAGAATTTTCATTTTTGGGTGAACTATCCCTTTAAGTGACCTCAATCATGTTGTTGACAGGTGGGGTACTCAACTATGGAGAGAAACGGGGACAGAAACATGATGCTAAGCCTTAGTATTTTGCCCTTTACAACTTAGCACACTACCGATAGGGTTGATTAAGTTTCACATTGGGGATGTGACATCACGCAGCAATATTAGATCTTTTAGCTCATAAGTTCTTAAATAGCTGTTTCACTAAATCTCTCAGCCCTCGCTCAGTCTTCATCAAAGTTTTATGTGTGTTCTCAGAATGGAGACACCAGCGGAGCACTCAGTGAGTGAAGTGTGCAGGCGTGAGTCTGATCCAGGGGTGGAGGGAGAAGGCTGGGGAAGTGACACTCAAGCAGAGCCCTGTAACACGCCAATCCCTCTGCCTGCAGAGAGCAAGAAGAAAAAGAGAAAGAAGAAGTAAGCCATTTCTATGTTATGGTATTTATATATACCACCGATCAAAAGGTTGGGGTCTGGATCCTTTAGAAATCTTTCTAATTAACTGAAGCTTATTTTTTTTGTGTGTGAATCTGAGATACTTTTTATTGTCACTCTTTACTGCCGCTTTTGATCAATTTAATGCATTCTTGTTGAATAAAAGTGTGATTTTTTTTAAAAACAATCTTACTGACTTGAAAACATTTGGACGTTAGTGTGCATAAGATTTTAAATCATTAACATTAGTTAATACATTTGGTAACACAAACTAACACTGAACAATACTTGTACATAATTGATTAATCTAGGTTAATGTTAGTTTCAGCATATACATTTTTAACAATTCAAGTTGTATAAATTAACATTAGAAAATGTATAATGACCACCACCTAGTCCCGGATAAGTGGCAAGAAAATCAAGTAATTCATTAATTCATAATAATGAGAAAACATGAATTAACAATGAATGAACTTTAGATTTTTTTTAATCATTAAATACAGTAAAAATGTTGATCATCACTTAGTTCTTGATCAATTGCATTACCCAGTGTTAATAAATGGAATCTTATTTAGTTGTATTTATCACCTTAAATTATCAATAACTATGAGCAATATTTGTAGGTAAGGGACCTTTGAACAAGATTATTGTAATGAAATGTGTAAAAACGGTTGTGTAAAAGTTAAAAAGGGAGCTTTTCAATCCCTGAACAATGCACAGGTCTGTCTCTTTGTCCTCTTCCTCTTTTTCAGATGACTGTGGATAAATCTCACGAACTGCAAATATGAAAGTGGTGGGTTTTTTACTCCAAACATTTGTCGATATAGTCTCAAAATGTACTGTATTAATAAAGCCTTGAGTATACGTTTGTTTATCCAATGGCATGGGTTTTTTTTTTAAGTGCGTCGTGCTGCTCGCAGATATGGGCTACGCGAGGCTGCAGAAGGAGAAGACTGGACCCTGTTTTGGACCGACTGCTCTGTCTCACTAGACAGGGTCATGGATATGAAGCGTTACCAGGTGTTTGCTGTCAAACATCATTCTTCTCTTGTTTACTGTCCTGTTCGTTGTAACCCTGTGGTTAACAAGATGCTTAAATATCCCCCACTCAGAAAATCAACCATTTTCCTGGCATGAATGAAATCTGCAGGAAGGATTTACTCGCACGTAATATGAACCGTATGCTAAAACTCTTCCCGAAGGAGTACAACATCTTTCCTCGCACATGGTGCCTCCCTGCAGAGTGAGTCGATTCGAGTTCAATCATACATTCGAGTCACGATACAGATCTTTGGAAGTTTTAAAATGGAAGTTTTAATCTTTTCGCTTTCCCCACTCTCTCGATGTCCTTCAGTTATAGTGACTTCCAAGCCTACACCAGAGCCAAAAAGCACAAAACGTATATCTGCAAGCCAGACTCAGGTTGCCAAGGTCGTGGTATCTATCTTACCAAATCCAACAAGGATATTCAGCCAGGTGAACACATGATTTGCCAGGTGTATATATCCAAGGTAACAAAATGTTCATAAAGTCACAGTTACAACTCTGTCATAATACTAATATCCAATTAGATTCAAAAAAAGTTGCACTTTATTTTACAGTACGTGTACTTACAGTGTACTTACCTAAGGAAGTACTGAGTAAAATAAGGTAATTTCGTGGGTTAAGGTTAGGTTGAGGGATTGGTTCAGGGTTAGTACTAGTTATTACCCATTTAATGCAATTACTATAATAAGTACATAGTATGTACATGGGGAACAGGACTGTAAAATAAAGTGCTAACCAAAATAAATTCATTATAAATAGGCACTGATAAAATATCTTCCATTTATTTTATTTTATTTTATTTTTATTGTATAATTAATCTTTGTTTCAACAGCCGTTGATCGTTGATGGGTTCAAGTTTGACCTGCGCATTTATGTGCTATTGACCAGCTGTGACCCCTTTGGCGTCTTCATGTACAATGAGGGACTAGTCCGTTTCTGCACCACTGAATATAATGAGCCCACTGGCAGCAATTTGGTGAGGGGCTTTAAAGACAGTAAATAAACTTGAAACAGATTCATGCATTTTAGTAGTAATTATTGCTTAAAGCACACTGGTTCATAGAAGATCGATGAAAATTGCTTGTAATGAAATGCTGACTTCAAACCTGTAAAAACATGTTGCACAGCTTCAGGTTCAGGTCTTTTGTATGCATTTCGTTAAGTATAGAGCCATTTTACTCTAATACCTTTGAAGGAGAGAGAGCAAAGATGAGCATAACCAATGTCTATTGCATGTGCAGATTGATATCTAAAAGTTTTACATTTTCCTTGTCACTAACATTTAGTTATTTAAATTGAATAAAACGATTAAATCGTAAATAAAAAATAAAAAGAACTAGCTAGGTTAGCGATCCTAGGTTAGTGAACCCTGTAGATATTGCCGTAAGTACTTACTACCGTTAACACTCTCCGACAAGTGGATGCAATGAGACCTGTTTTCCTGTTTGTTCATGTGACCGTTGGCATAAAGCCTATTAGAGATCTTTATTTGCTTTTCTTTATGCAACTCTACAGGAGGATGTTTGCATGCACTTAACTAACTATGCCATCAACAAGCATAGTGAAAACTTTGTACGTGACGAAGATACCGGCAGCAAACGGTAACCTATATATTCTCACAGAATATGATTTTCTCCTGTTTTTCTTTAAAACTGTATTGGAAACCCTTTTCCCATTTTACGTCTTCATAGGAAACTCTCCAGCTTCAAAAAGCACTTGGAAGCCATGAACTATGATACTGAGAAGATGTGGAGAGACATTGAAGACGTCATCATTAAGACACTAATATCTGCTCACCCCATCCTCAAACACAATTACCACACCTGCTTCCCCAATCATGCATCTGGCAGTGCCTGTTTTGAGATCCTGGGATTTGATGTGTTACTGGACCGTCGACTTAAACCTTGGCTTCTTGAGGTTTGGGCTCCTTTTGAGGCTTATTTTGTATTTGAAGTAGTTTATACCATTTTTAATTACCTGTGACTTCATGATGTAACAAAATCTATTTGAATTGCTTTCATTCTAGCTGTATGCAATCTTTGAACCTGTGTGTTTAGGTCAACCATTCCCCTAGCTTCACCACAGACTCCCGTTTAGATCGGGAGGTGAAGGACGGTCTGTTGTATGACACTTTGGTGCTGATTAATCTGGGAGCCTGTGACCGCAGGAAGATCACAGAGGAGGAGAAGCGCCGGGTGAAAGAGAGACTCCAGCAGAACCGCTCTAGAGAGGCCAGGTACAGCAAAGACCACAGCTGCACTTAAACACAGCACTAGTTAATGGAAGCCTGTTTCCACCATGGAATAACATTTTTTAAAAAGTAGGCCTAATTGCTACTTTTGATCTCACAATTATGACTTTTTATCTCGCAATTTTGAGTTAATCTTGCAATTTCTCAGAATTGTGAGTGCAGAACACACAATTCTGACTTTATTTCTCGCAATTCCAGGTTTATGTCTCACAATATAGAGTGCAACAGTCGGGTTCCGGAAGTAAAAACATTCATTTTTTCCATAGGGAAATAGATTTTTAATTATAACGAATAACCTTTATAGACAGACCTACTGTGAGCTACGAGGTTGTTAATCCATAGTATGTGCTTCAACAGAAGAGTGATTTCAGCTTATTTTTAAAATAATCGTATTTAACAGCGTCTATCAAATGTGCCTGCACGTAGCTCATAGTCAGTCGTTTCAATTATACCAGATGACGTATGTAGAGCGACAGAAATTCGACGAGGAAGAAGATGAAATAAACTTGCCTTATAAACTACTTAGAACACTATCTAAGGCTGCATCAAAAGGTAACTTCGCGTCTGCTGCCATGTTGGATCCATAGATATAAACAAACTGCTTCGGTGTGTCGCATAGACGTCGTCATCGTCTTGCTGCTCCCTCCCCGTTCTGTGATTGGTCCCCTCGCTGAGGCGAAAATCTGGTCCATGGAATCCAGACTGCCTAGCAGCGTGAATAAAATTGTGCTGCGCGCAAGGCAGCATGGGGAAACCCAGGCTAACATTACCCATGATTCTGTACAAAAAATTACACCAATCAAGAGTCAAAATGTCTCTTTAGCTCTGTCCACTCCAATGAAGAACTGCGAATAAACTTAAAATATATTGTTTTTATACATACATGCATACATATATATATGCTTCATGGGATTGAGGGGTGTCCAAATTCATGTCGAAAAGGATCTGTCTGTATCATGAAATCTGATGTAAATTCAGAATTCCAAAGAAAAAATTTCTGATTTGCAAGATGTCAAGATCTCAAAATTGCGATAAATAAAGTCACAATTGTGACATAAAATTGTTAGATAAATAATTATGGATCTTCCTTATCAAATTAAAGACACAGAGAGTGACACTGATATCAGGAACCAAAAATGATGCAGACTCAGAAGTATAGTTCACTCAAAGTCAAATCTTTATTGAAAGCCTTCAGCTTATGTGCTACGTATGTGCGTAAGAGAAAAGGAAGAGAAAATTCACCACAACCTTGATATAGATCAGGTGTGATAAAAACAAATGAACAGAAGAAACAAAAACATCTCCATATATGGTAGATCATGCGATGCACTCATGCACAATGGAAAAACACAGAGTAAAATATGTGCAGACTTCTTTTCTTTAAAAAATCTACATGGTCTAAGTGCCAAGTGTGTTGTCTCAAAAGGAACGAGGAGATTCGTCAGTCTCAGGCTGCTAGTATGGAGCAGATGCAGAAATATGAGGCAAAAAACATGGGTGGATTCCGGCGGATCTTCCCTCGGGAAGGAGGGGAGCAATACGAAAAGTATTTTCAACACAGCAGCTCTCTCTTCCAGGAAACTGCAGCCTCCAAAGCCAGGGAGGAGTGTGCCAGGTGTGCACACACTAATTGTTGTTTTGCAGGAATACATCCAGCTAGATTTAGACAGAAAATGTTTTATTCAAAATGTGTATACTTGTAGGCAACAGCTGCAGGAGTTGCGTCTGAAGCAGGAGCAGAAAGAAAGGGAAAAGAAAGGATCACGTAAGCAGGATCTTCAAGGTGAATCTGCCGGAGAAAGAGCAAAACCAAGAAGAATTCTTCCTCCTCACCAAAACCCCAATGCAGTAAGTCATTCTCTTGTGATTATATTGTGTACTTTGATAATGCATTGTTTATTACAAGTTTCTTTGGTTGACTAAACATCGGTTCCTTTGACCTACCACTAGAGGGACCCTGGTGTCTATTTTTGATTAGCACCAAAGAACTCATGGATAATCTTATCAATTTCTTTAGCTACCAACTATGTTAGATCAGACCACAATGAGGGGAGAGACACCTGTCACTCTTGACGTAATAGAGGAAGAGGAGGCAGAGAGAGTCCGTGAACTTCACCAACGAGAGACTCTGCTGGTGAACATGGGTGTGGTTAACCAGGTGCGCCAGCTACTTCAAAGTGCCAATCATCTTACTGAACTTATCAAACACTCACATGAACAAGCCAGCTTTTCCCCATACTGCAGACATGAACACAAGGTATGTAAACAAAAAAAAGCCCATATTAAAGGGATAGGTTAACCAAAAATGAAAATACTGTTATCAGACTTACTGTATGTCGTTTGAAACCTGTATGATCTTCTTCTTTGCAATATTTTGTGAAATAAAAGTCAATGGGGTCCAGCGCAGTGTTATTTTAGTATTATTTACATTACTGTTATAGTATTTATTCATATTTTGAATACATTTTATTTTTATATTTCAATTTCAATTTAGCTTTCATTCAGTTTTAGTTTTAGTAATTTTAGTACTTCAACTTATTTCAGGTAGTTACCAGCGCAATATTTCTATATTTTTTTAAACATAGGTTTTTCATAATTTTATTTTATTTTATTTTATTTTTAGTTTAGTTTAGTTTTAGTTAACAGTAACAACACTCATCCAATGTTGTTTTGGACCCCAATGACTTTCATTGTATTCACTCTTCAAAATATCTTCTTTTGTGTTTCCACAGAAGAAAGTCAGTCATACAACTTAGTTTCTCCTCTCTGACTAGACAATATTTTAAACCACCTTTTTTGTCAGTTCTCCTGATAAATTGCCATTTCTATCCAGTTGGACTCCATTGCAGAGATCTCTTGGAGACAGAAGAACATCTGCACTATAATGCAGCAGCAGGTGTCTACAAAAGCCAAGCCCTGTCTGCAGTGTGTGCATTCCCAACCGCTGCAAAACCGAAAGCCGTGGCCCTCTCTGGACCATGGTCTGCTCCAGCCAGTCCAGACTGAACCGGGCGGTTTGGCGCACTGTGGAGCGGAAGAGATTGCGGCGTCAAATGCAGGGCGACAAGCATCTGCTGGTCTAATGAAAGCTGCTAGTGCTCAGCGGATACCTTTCACAAGTGATTAACTTTTCGAATAGTTCTCTGGCTCTTTCTCCCGTATCATAACACTAATAAGGGATTGTTCATAGAAAATACACCTCTCTTCTTTCTCTGCTTCACAGTAGGTGGGCTTTTCTCTTGGCGTCAGAGCAGTATGAGTTCCTCTTCGGCCGAGTCAAGAGCGAGAGCGTCAATGTTAGGAGTGCCTCCCCTCGTTCCAAGGCGACCACAGGGTGCCGGGATGCTCCGTGACCCCAAGTCTCTCTACGTCATTTCCATCCCTGCTCCTCTTGTCCCAAGACCACACCTCTCTCACGCCATTCGAAAGGCCCCTCGCAGAGTCCCCCCACATGAGCACAGCCACTGACGCAGGATGTAAGAGCTCATCATAACCAAGTAAATAATTACAATAAGTATAGACTAAGGAAACTGTTCAGTATGAGTCAGGAGTACAAGGTGCATGAGAAGGTGTGCATTCGCTGTCTGTATTCAATACTGGAAATGTGAAATTTCGCTCTTTGCTATTTTCAATATAGAGCAATTTCTCAGGTTTGTCAACTTTTTTTCTGTAATTCGGTTAGTTAGTCAGGAAACTTGATTTTGGACAATGCAGTGGGCTGGTGCCTGCTGTAGCCTTTTTAATGTTTTTAGCATACATTAGTTTGAAACAAGCCATAAGTGAATGATTTTAATATAATTAATGTGAATATACTTTTATACATTCTTTGATTTAACACAGCCTTTGTAAGCTATGTTCACTACTTCACGTCATACTGAGCCAATATGAATAAACATTTCAATAGAGCTTTATCGTATTTTGTTTATTAGTTCTAGCATGCCAATTCTAACTCTTAAAGGAATAGATTACCCAAAAAGTTCAATTCTGGCATCATTTACTCGCCCTCTTGTTCTTCCAAACCTGGAAACTTTTTATCTTTGTGAAACACAGATCATTTTTGTCCATACAATGGAAGTCAGTGGGTACAATGTTGTTTGGACACCAAAATTCTTCAAAATACTTTGTTCTTCAGAAGAAAGTAAGTCATACAGGTTTGGAACACCATGAAGTTGATTAACAGTTTTCATTTCGGGGTTTACTATTCCTTTAAGTTTAATTCTGTGCTGCAATTCTGCAAAACAGATTTGAGATATTTTGTTGTTAGCTAGTAGGCTAGCCTATCAGACATTCTAAATAAAAGAATTAGCTCAAGTTGAGCAGGTAAATTCTCCACTACATGTTTACCAAATCATCATTACAAAGGTTTGTATTTTTGTACAGGTTTGTGGTCATAAATAAAAAAGACACGTTAAGAGGGCAATCATACAAAATTACGGGTAATGTAACATCACACCCCGTCGACCACGAGTCAGATGCTAGCTATAGGATAGGCCTTACACTTAATAAATTAATTTATCTAAAAAGCCTTTATATTATTATTATTATTATTATTTCAGCCTTAGTCATAATTTAACAAAAAGTTTTTAAAAAATCGAATTAAATTATTACGTCTATTTCTATGTGAATGTGATTTCCCTTATCGCACGTAAAAGCAAACTGCTTGCCGAAATCATCCGTGTAATTTCATCTCATTGCTGAATACTTTAGCTTTGCATCATCCTACTTTGGAGTTAGTTTGGAGAATTATTTTAAATTATTTGATTGATTTTTTTTTTTTAAATCCTGTCTGGCATCTAAGCAATGAGTTCAGTTATGAACAGTTTCTTTATTCCTTTTTTAAATGCATTTGGACTAGCACACCAGACTAGTTCGCATTTTAGAGCTATTCTGACGTATAAGACTAATAATAATGCAATATAATATTAAAAAACACTCATTAATAATTTACTTTTGCAAATGAATTTATTATTATTAAAGAATAAGATAATATTAGGCTATTTTACAGATAAAAGCAGATAATAATAATAATAATACGGGGTTGTTTTACAGCGAAATGCGAGTTAAATGCAGAAGCAGAGGTCTTGATACAGAAGAGGCCTACGCTTAATTTCGCGTGGCTTGATCTAATAGTGCATAAAATGAAGGCAGTAAAAATCTAATTAGTTGCTCCTCTGGTCGTAAAGTAGCCTAAGTGCGGAAAATGAAAGCAACTGTGGTATGAAAATATCGTGCAGCTGTTCAGCTCCGCGTTGTTTGCTTTCTCATTTTCTCCACATAATTACTCTATTCTCCTTTCCCTTCTCGTGGTGCAAACAGAAAGAGAGAGAGAAAGAAAACAACCAAAATAGCATACACTCAAAAACATTTTTTGTTTTTCGATAGTCCAAGAAAAAAACACAGTTAAAAGCAAACAATGTTATTAGTTGAACGTTTTTGTGCGCATGGATTCGTTAAGATTATTCCGTTATCTCCCATTTTAGATTCTTTGTCATCCTTGAATGAATTCGAGTGAACTTACAATGTTCACCACACGGTGGCAGTGTTACTCTAAAACCAGACAGGATAACTCGCCTAAATTCCCAGTCTAACCTCACTCTTTACTCGTTTTACAAAAAAATATTAACTTGACTTTTTTCCTTTTTTATATACCGTTAATTCTCAAATATAGTAAATAAAAGCTTGTGAAACAATTACATAAATTCCCAAATATTAAAAGTAACCCCTCTCTCACTTTCTCTGAGATGCAAGCTTGATATAAACCTAAACAGCCTAAACATGGGTGGTCTTTTCTTCTCTGAGTTGACTGATAATAATCCTTTCCACCTTGAAACTACTCTGCACTTCATAACGTTTCCTAAGTAGCCTTATGTCAGTAGCCTATTGCGTTAGACTTATGGACACGCAAAAAAATAGCCTTAATCTTAATCATCAAAACAAACATGAATGTAATTACAAATGTGGTAGCCTATATTTTTCATCATACGATGGACCTGAATAAATCTAGTTTTGTTATCCCACCGGAAACATTTCGTTTGTCGTGTGCATGTGCTCTGGCACTGAAATGGTTTACCAATAACAGTCCTACTCCGCCTTCCCCTTTACCTCCCCAAGAACTCCCTCTCTCCCCTTTTACATCTCCCCTTTTCAGTCTCTCCAGCTCTTCCTATCACAAGATCGCGCTTTGTCTGTTTGGAGATGGCGAGTCCATCCAATGATACAAGGAATCAATGACTGACGCTCATATGAAATGCAACTCACTATCAAAGAAAGTAAAGAAGGAAAACTATTTATTGCTCGGGGACCGTTACTAAGGAGTCATGTGGGTGCAGCTACGGGTACATTTGTTTGCATGAATATTTACGACATTTTACGCATATAATTTCCACCTGGATGAATTCACTTTTCTTGTAGCCTAATAATAGCCCTGCATTTGCTCAAAAACATTATTCATCTATAGACTGCTTGATCTCAATACAGTTGTCAAAGTTGATCGGGGACTTGATCTTACAAGCAATGAGTTCTTACTTCGTCAATTCCCTCTTCACTAAATTTAAAGGAGGCGATTCTCTGCGCTCCAACTGCTATGATTGCTCAGGGTACGCGCCGGATCTCGGAAGCAGACCATCTGTGCTGTACGGTCACAACACAGGATCTGCGTTTCAGCACTCGGCTCAGTTCCCGGAATTCTACCATCACGGTACATCATCGTTCTCCCACGCATCTTACCAACAGAACCCGTGCGCAGCCGCTTACTCTGGAGACGCCACGGGAAACATCTTGGGCCAGGACACTTTACAGAGACAGTCGTTCTTCAGCGCTCCAGATGCGGATTTTACGCAATTTGGGGATTTAAAGGTCAACAGTATCAGGGATGATTTGGAAAGTGCAGAACCGTGCGCAGCGCAGCTCTTCCCATGGATGAGACCACAAGGTGAGATGAGCGAAGAGAAACACCTAGTCTGTTACAGTCCCACATAAAACACCGTAGACAATGGTAGGCCTACTTATTACCCCCAATTAAACTCTTTATGGCACCTATAGATTAGTGAGGAATTAACACCCCTTAAGAAAATCCGGTTTGCTCCGTACACATTATTTAATGGCAATGAATAGAAACTTTGAGAGTTTTAAGACTTTGTTGTTTTTACAGAGATAGATATGTGATCAACCAAACGCTGTTTAGCCGGAAATAACGCTTCTTTCCCCCCAAATAGCTACCGGCCGGAGAAGGGGCAGGCAGACCTACAGCCGCTATCAGACGCTGGAACTGGAGAAAGAGTTCCTGTTCAACCCTTACCTGACCCGCAAGCGGCGCATCGAAGTGTCTCACGCACTGGCCCTCACCGAGAGGCAGGTCAAGATCTGGTTTCAGAACAGGCGCATGAAGTGGAAAAAAGAACACAACAAAGACAAGTTTCCCTGCAGCAAAACGGAGCAAGAGGAAATTGAGAGACAGGGGCAAGAGGGGAGCCAGGTATCAGAAAAGCACACATCAGGAGAAGATGACTCGGAGACTTCCAGTAATTCTAAATAGGCTGTCGACTGTAAAAGAAAACCATGGCTGCAAATATAAGTTTGAGGTTCAAAATGACAAGCAAAGGCTATCAAATACAAAGCCAATCATGTATTCCGTTCATTGAGGCATTTCTGTTTTCCAACAGTGATTATTTCCGCTTTTTTAATGGTTTGATGATGTATCAATCTCAGTTTTGTAAGGTTCCACTGGTGTTTGTCCTCGAGTATGGTGACCGCAGTGAGGGCATATGAGGAGAAGGATATGGTCTGCATGGCGTCTATTCCTATCTTCAAATCTTCCACAATCCAAGATATGTTCTCTTCAGTAACTTTGCTGCAGCATAGCCTATAACATGGGTGAGGAATCAGCATTAGTGAGTGCATTACTGTATCTCTTACTGTAAGAAAATGCACTTTTTGTGATAGTTAATTACTGTTCGAAAAAGGATTATTAAAGTTTACAAATCTACAACCGAACTACCTAATATATGGGTCATTGCGTCAATCATTAATGTCAGTGTATCCATGCGTTGTGCTTTCCTGAGAGGGGATGGTTCAGACGCACAATGTTATTCTTAAAATGCTGTGTAAATATTTCGTGGAAGCACTGTTCTATTGTATTTTCTATTGTCTTTAACTGGAAGTGGTTCCTGAAAGAAGCCACAATAAAATATGAGAAAAGAATCCCTTCGTCGCCTTTGTTCTTTTTCCTCTTCCACTGGATTGCCTATAATGAAAGGTTTTCTTTTTCTGAACACAAACACCCAAATTGTTGTCTCAGTTATTGTCTCACTTCACTTCCCGAATAAACAAATATAAAAGCCTCGGTTGCACGAATAGCCATAATGGATTTAATCATTTGTAAATCAATCTCATAAAAATTAAATGAATTAAACTGTAAATCAATATAAAAAATTAAATAAAATTGTAAACCAATAATCGCATTACCCCTGTAAAAAAAAAAAAAAAGTTAAAATTAAGTACAATCAACTTGGTTGTTTAAGTCATTTCAACTTAAATTAAACTGACTAAAAAATGTGTTGAATCTTGTATAACATAAAAAGTTAAGCAATGTAAAAACATATGTTGTCATAACTTAGCCTTTTGATTATATATTTTTTTTACATGCGAGATGGATTGCAATAAACATGGGTGGCCAAAAGTTGTCTTGGTAAAAGGTTTCAAAGGTGTTTAAAGTAACTAAAGGGTATGGTGAGTTACTCTTAAAGCCATAACAATAAGCAAGCAATAATATTAATGAACAAACATAAGCCTATAGCCTGTATACTTTTTTCTTATTCACATATTACATATATATTGACAACAAAGTGTCGACCACCGAAACCATTTGACCCCAAGCCAAAAGTTCAATATGAGCACTTGCAGGCAGTTTACTGGCTTTTATTACTCTGGTTGGATTCCCGAGCAGTCTGGTCTCAATCTCTGTCTCGTCCTTTATGAACAGCAAGTGCCAGATGCCTCTTAATTGTGCTATACCTTTCTTTCAGAGCTTTTGGCTGCCCTCAGTCTATAGGACATTCATTGCCTGAGATTAAATATTTGAAGATACTGAGCTCTTCTCTGTGTACACTCTGGTCTATTAATGTGGTGTGTAATTTACTCTGGTATAGTGTGATTTGAAAAGTATATATATGTATATATTCCTTGAATGAGTTTAAAGAAATAGATGAACTAGTGGTTTTTTCCTTTTTATTTCGTCCAAAATGGACCTCAAAGTATTGTCATTATCATTTCAAACCAAAGACAATGTAAAAATACAAAGTTGTAGAATTCTCTAAATTCTAATTAAAGTTAAAGTCGTATTTAAGCTGATAATATCACCTCAATATACAGAACAACAAGAATGGTTTGATGGCATTTTTAATGCTTTTTTTCTCCTTAATTTTAATTCAAGAAATTAAAGGATTTTAGTCAAGTTAAACGGAATGTAAACCTAAATGTTTTCAAATAATATTGTAGGCCTATTATTGGTATGATCGTTTTACTTAAGAATGCATATTAAATATAAATTGACGAATTTCGATGTAGGATTATGTTTAGAGGTAGCCTGCACCAATTCCGTTATTTTGGCAAAATGTGATCTGCATTTGTATATAAAATGAGCCGGCCACTGAGAAGTGCACGACCAACCAGAATAATGTTGAATATTCTAGAAAAAGAGAGATTATGGCCTATTAAATTGTCAAAGAGAAATCGAAATAATGGAAATATGGATGTTGCATGATATTCTTTTGCCAAAACAACAAAAGTAAGGTAAAATGTAGGTCTGCATGTCATAAGAATTTGCATTATTTTAAAACAACAATGTATGCAACGGGTATAGTAAACACAGGAACTGATTTGAAGTTTATCTGCTGAGGACTAAACGGTATTGAGCTGTATTCAAATACAGATATACTTTTTAACTTCCAAAGAACGATAAAACATCCAACTATAACCAGCCACTCAAATGGTTATAAGGAAACCAATGCTGCAAGCCTGCCTTCTGTGTGTGTGTGTGTGTGTGTGTCCACAAAATATGAAACCTTGTTTTGATGTTGACAAGGGTCTACAGTCGGGAACACATTTTTTTTAATGGTGTCAATTGTATTCAATTGTATTTCGATGTTTTTTTCTATGAGCAAGACATCATGAAATCAAACATTTTAAAAGCCCGTATTTTTAAAGAAAGTATTTTTAAACGAATTTCGAGGCCTGGACAGAAGAAAATGTTAGCGTTTTCTTTAGGGCGTACAGGCTTATAGGGAGGCCTATAGAGGTGTTACAGATTGTTTATATATTTTATAAATGTACCATTATTAAATTATAATTATATCAGATATGTTCTGTTTTAATTATGAAAAGCTGCATATTTTCACATTTCTGAGAATATCAAGATCACAATCTAAAACAATCTCACGGGAGTAACTAAATATATTTTTTCAGCTGTAATGTAATCCTAAATTAATAAAAAACGAAATATATTATGCCACACTTCGTAGGGCCTTTCATCTAATCTCATGTGGGCAAACATTATATTATCTGTACTATTATTGACGAGAATACGTTTGAAGGAATATATAATGTAAAAAGACTTCTGTTTGTGTGTAAATGAATTACACATATATGTATTACATTGTCTACTCTTCTCAGAAAACGGTGGTATTGCCTATTATACATCACCGTTTTCTGTGGGCTCAAATCCATAATGTGTGGCCTATTAGCAGAATCATGCATTAAAATGTCCTTTTAATAAATACATTTATAATATTTTTTTTCAATAAAACAGTTTAAAACAAGTTATTTAAACTATATGCCTACAGTTAACGAATTCAAGTACATTTAGAATCGTTTATAGGCCTAAAAGAAAAGCGTAATTTAATTATATTACATTAAATTCAATTCAATATAATTCTCAGTCTATGCCATCTGATTTTCTCTTTCTTAAGCTAAACTTCAATAGAAATGTCTAAACTCAAAATATAACAGATGGAAACGCTTATATTATGAGGATGGAATTATTATTTTTTATTTTAAGTTTTAAGAATACAATAACGAAAAACACTGACATGCATATGGTTTGTTAAGCTAAATGAGTAAGAATTTGATTCTATATTTTATTTAGCAGGCTATTACACAAAAATGTAGCGTTCTGTACAATTTCAAAAACATGCTTGTTGAGTTCATAAATTTAAACGAATGTAGAGTGGATACACTGTATTACATGCTAAAATTTGAAATGAATATAATTCTGAATGTATACCTCGTATGCTGCTTTTTGGGCCTTTTTTGGACAGCACGCGCTGCTGATCTTCAAGAGCATTGCCTTCTCGAGGTATAACCTACAGACCATGCTCGGTCACTTTTGGGTTATACTGTTTTATGGCCCCAATAAATGTCGGAAATAAGTGTTTGTTCGTAGATACAGGAAGCAATTCTTTCCTCCACGCATGTTTAGTGCTGTAAAAAGCTTTCACGTTCCATTTGTCTATTCTTCTCTTAAAGTCACCTGACAAAAGAACGCACACTGCTGAGAAAGAGGGAATGGTGCTCTTTAATTTTCAGTGTAATTGGTCCATTTTAGTTTTTAGCCACAACTGGTCAAAAGAGCCTCTATTTCTATAGCCTAAATGGAAATCGTTTTTTCTCTCTACATTTCGTTACATTTGCGTTGTGTTTAGTTATAAACATTGCAAAACCTTTGTGTAGCTGGTCTATGAACCATCTATAAAACAGAAATGCTAGTAGCCTAATAGACTTAATTCTTCATCTTCAAAAAAAGAATGGATATAGCCAATATCTTTGGCTGTTAATGAAGTGAAGGCGTGCTTTTTTCTCTCTTTTAACGAATAAAGATGGCGGCGACCGAGTTGCTGCTGAAGCAAAGCAATAAACTCACAGCTGTTTATGAAAATTTACAACTTTGTGATAGAACTTTATGTGTGGTTCTGCCAGCGGATTGGCTGACAGGGGTCACGTGAGCAGCTCTCTGTGAACATGAACTTTTTATGATTTCCCAAGTGGCTATAATGCAGCATTCTTTTGGTCAGGGCGCAGTCAGTAGCACCTCTGTCCTTTATGTTTTTTACGTTTTGTTAAAGCAGACGGAAAGACAAATTCTCCTGAGCTGGGCGAATTGTGTGCGTTAATATGGATGGAAAGCTCGACGTCACGCTAGTACGAAGCGTCTTTAGATTTTCACATCAGCTAAGAGTGCAAGGGTCAAAATTCACTGAGGACCTTAGTTTATTCTTCTCTAATTTGTCAAGTTTTAGCTCTGTCGGTCTTAGCCGTAGGCTACATTCAAAAAATACGACACGAGATCCTGGTTAACCGACGAATCTGCGAGATTGTTTTGGATCATTCCACTGAAGCGGTGATGAACGGGAAAAGAAAAGGTAGGACTGGACCTATAGGCTTCTGTACTCCACTTATTCCAGCGATGTCATGATGCAAAAACAAATTTCCTTACACAAAATCATCTTCTTGAGCATGTCTTTTGTATAACAACACAAACAAATATAGATAAGAACTAGTATGAACATGCAGTAAGACCTCAGGCATCGTAAGACGGTTTAAAACGATCGACATGATGCGTGTCACAAATAGACCTATTTGTATCAATGTTTTTAAATGCTAACTTTTTTATTTGGCTAAAAATATATGCTTAAAAAGAAGTATTATTTACAGAGTTACAAGATGGCCGCTGCATTCAAATGAATATTATGAGATTTACATTAACTTTGAGTTTACAAATCAGCATTACTGAGTCTCTTAATAGCAAGGCAATTCCCCATTATAACAGTAATCTGCAAAGTCCTTTTGTGATTTATTTTTACATTAAGGGCTGTAAAGTTGGCTGTTAAAGTTGGATGTTTCAGCCATTGTAATTTCTGCTGTTTATAGCTTAATGTTTCACGGAATTTGCTCAAACCCATGACATCTTCTCTCCATCATTCATTCATGTTTCTGAGGACATTTGTGAAGGATTATGTTTAAAGCATCAACAGCTTTCTAATTGATGTTTTTTTGTTGTTGTTGGGGGACAACAATGATTTTGTTTATTTTTGTATGGGCTAGATAACTTTGTCATTCTGAATCGGAATAACCAAAATAATGTTTGGTTTTGAATTACAATCAAAAAATTGTTCTGGTGTGTCCCTGAAGAAGCACACCTTTTCTCAGTTCTTGCTCTGTGATGTCATCTAGTGACGAGATGTGGTAACTGTGGTGAAATCCAGTGTCTGTGTTTGGGTCTTCTCTGCATGTGATCTGACTGACTCACGACGTCTATTGTTGCCTATATGTTCAAACAAAATGTGCCTACAATGAGCAAGTAATCGACAAATGCAGTTTGGGCATTAGTTCATTAGTTGGGCATTTGCATTGGGTCTAATTTTTAATGGTCGGTGCTACTCTTGCTCTACGATATTTTATATTTCACCTTGCACTGAAATTGTGTAACGTCCTCGTTAAAAATTCTTTCTTTCTTTCTTTCTTTCTTTCTTTCTTTCTTTCTTTCTTTCTTTCTTTCTTTCTTTCTTTCTTTCTGTGAGTGGGTCAAGTTTGGCTACTAATAATACAATACTATATAATATTAAAAAAGAAAGTTTTGTATTTTGTCAGATGGTGATCATATCATTTACTTTATCAGACATCTAATTAATCTAATCTAATCTAACGACAAAAGAATCGCTGCAGTTTTACGAGAATGTCCCATCCTCCTTCCAAGTGATAAACACAACGATAACGTCATCAAGTACTTACAGCAGCCTATCGATATTCAATAATACCTTTAAAGATCAATTTTTATTAATTTACAAAACAGAATAGTGATTAATGTTTAGCTTTTCTGAGAGGTTTCCTTTCGCATTAACTAAAGGCTTAAGCCACTTTATTATTTAAATATTACAATTCAAAGAATGTTTAACTTATTCATTTGTTTTTAATTATTTTTTATACGTCAAGAACACTATAGACATTACAATTTTAAAATAAAATGCAAACCGGTCCTGTAATTGTGTTATAGGCTATAACGCTGACGTTGTTTAAACAAGACAACAAAGAACGACATGGGCTGGACTGAATTTAAAATGGAAGTGTTAGGTGTAGCCTTTTTTTTTTAACGTGGATTGTTGAGTTTGTATTTTCTTCTATTTACCATTGATGCATGGTTTTTATTAATACAGGAAATTTGCTTGGTTGTATCTCCGCTGTGGTTACATAATGTATTGCTGAAGCAGGTTTTCATGAGTTCACTAAATATGTTGCACATCTGCATGGAGAAAATTACACAATATTTCGATATACAACGTGAAAGCCATTCTGAACGGTAAAATAGATAGATAGATAGATAGATAGATAGATAGATAGATAGATAGATAGATAGATAGATAGATAGATAGATAGATAGATAGATAGATAGATAGATAGATAGATATTAATTGTTTGGAAGGCCTAGATTGAAAATGCGCCCAAGTTATAGTCTTTCTAAAACGAGCATAATCACTCTTCATAAATTAGCGTATTGAAGTCAAGTTGTGTCTGTGTCTTATCTATGCTGGGTTGTTTTTTTGTTTTGTTCTGTTTTTATAGCAAGAGGGCGCGCTGTATGTGTAAACAGCAATACGGTATTATTAGGCTAAAGAGGGTAAAGGTCAGTACAAGTTCGTGTTGGAGAGTGAGAGTCCGTCTGTACGTCTCTGAAATTCTCTCGTGCACCTGAATTAAGCCATGATGTCTGCATGATTTTCAAAATTTTGAACATTGGACATTTTTTAATGAAGACAGTCGAAATGTAAAATGACGTCCAGTTGCACACATATCTGAGGCGTGCTGAGTATTTCGTTAAAAAAATAGAAAATGTGCCGGGGAAATTAATTATTAACCACATACTCCTTTAAAGTAATTGTTTATTGATATTATTGCATTTTAAGATGTCTTTTTTCGTTCTTTTTTATGCGTTAAACGGAGAAAAACACTTGCGTCTGAGTGTTTTGATATGCCCTGGGGATTCCATTCTGTGCAACAAGAGGGCCCCCACCACACGTTATCCTGCTGTCAGAAGTGCTCAGGATTGGTCAGGCACTGATCAGCTGGTCCGTTTCCCCGCGGTCTCAGATTGGCACCTCGCCACCCCCCTTCGGCTAAAACCAAATCTCAGATAAAGTAATGGCAAAAACCACTTGGACTATAAAACACAACAAATCATAACACTCGGACAATAACACTGGCCACCCCATGAGTTCCTATTTCGTCAACTCAACTTTTCCCGTGTCCCTACCCGGAGGACAGGAGTCTTTCTTGGGTCAGATACCGTTATATTCCTCTGGATATACAGATCCTTTAAGACATTATCCAAGCGCTACGTTCGGAGCTACCAATGTCCAGGACAAGGTTTACACCTCCTCGTATTACCAGCAAGCTGGGGGCGTTTTTGGACGAAGCGGATCCACCAGTGCTTGTGACTACACAACACCGAACATTTACCGAACCGCTGACCGCTCGTGCGCTATCGGAGGTCTGGAAGACTCGCTGGTCCTAACTCAGGACCAGTGCAAGACGGACTGCTCTGAACAGGCTACAGAGAGATATTTTAACAGTGAAGACAAACCGTGTACCCCGGTTTACCCGTGGATGCAGAGGATGAACTCGTGTAATGGTAAGACACGTTTGCATGTCTAAAAATGCCACACTACGACTGTCAACATTTAAAAGAATAGATAGGCTACACAGTCTTCAATCTTTAGAGACAGGTATAGGCTACCCAGGTAAAATAAATTGCTGCATCCTGAATAGCCTATTGCGCATTTTAGTAACCGTAAAGTATAAGCGCTGAAGTCTTCCACATTTTATTAGGCTATCTATTAGAGTAAGATGCACTCAACTGAACGACTTTTAATATAATTTCTTAACGTGTTGGGCTAGATAAAATGCAGATGTCAAATCTGATGTCGCTGCAGTAATAACAGTCTTCGTAATCGTAATAGTGATAATGGTAACGATTGTAACTAGTGTTCTTTTATTGTTCACGTTGTCCTGTTTGTATGATTACTGGATGTTGACCTAGCATGTCTTTCTTTCACCTTTTTGACAGGAATGCCTGGAAGCACTGGCCGCAGGGGTCGTCAAACCTACACTCGGTTTCAGACTCTTGAACTGGAAAAGGAGTTCCACTTTAACAGATATTTGACCAGAAGGAGAAGAATTGAAATATCGCACGCTCTCTGTTTGACGGAACGTCAGATAAAGATATGGTTCCAAAACCGTAGAATGAAATGGAAAAAGGAGAATAAAGTGATGAACTCCGCAAAGGGCAGCGAAGAGGAGGATGGTGGAAAGGCGGGGTAAATGTTAAAAGCAGCTTATGACGAAGCCCTGGAAACATTGTACATGTAGCCTGTAGTTTGAACTAATAAGTACTGGTCTGTCCAACAAGAAAAAAACTACCTAATACGTTTTATGTTGCCCTAATAAGCTTCAAGAGAGACTTTTTTTCATTAAAAAAAACCACACAAAAAAAACATGCTTCTAAATCACCTCTGTAAAGACGGTAAAAGATATGGGAGGTGCTTTTACCACTATTATATATTTTGCGGTATTTGGCCTGTCTAAACTAATAAGACAAATGTTTTCTCGCTGTTTGAATATTCTAATGCCTATAATTTGAAAGAAATCATAATTTCATATTTCATAATTACATTGATTATGTGGTTCAATGTTGTGTGCTAGAAAAAGAAGAAAATGGGACATTTTGATGCTTAATTTATTGGGTCGTCACTTTTGTGTATGTGTATATGTGAATGCACTAAGAATAACACGTTATCATACATTGTTAGCAATGTCATTTTGTCAATAAAATGATTGTTTAACAATACTGTGGTTTATCCTTCTTTATTTTTATGGGCATCTTCTCAATGAACCAGAGACATTTTATTAGCAGTTTTATGCGTTGTAATAAAATATTTTATCTGATAGACATCTGCTAGGCCTATATATATATATAGAAAAAAAATATTATTGTTATTATTATTATTATTAGGCTATATAGCCTATATATATTTTAATTTCCAACTCTTTACTGCCTCGTGAAGCTGTGCTGGTCAAACGGGCCAGTTTGAAATAGGAATATGGCCTATTTTATATTTTATTTAGGCTATATATTTATTCATTTTTTATTTATTTTGTAGATCTAGGCTATGTCTTAGTTTGACTATCAAAAACTAGGTTGACTAACCTATGTTAAGAAGCCAACTATGCGGTTTGGTAGCCTATATGGAATCACTGAATAAAGTCGCTGAAACAGCCAAGATTGCTTTGAGAGTCTAAAACTAAAAAAAAAGGAAAAGAAAAATGACGAGAAATATCCACACTTTGCATTAATTTAGCTTACATCTATTTGTAAATACGACTTAGTGTTAGTGTTCCAATAGCAATAGTGTTACAAAATTATGCAGCAAAAAGGCTTTCCGAAATTGGCAGGTGTTTGGTTATGTTACAGTTCTTCCAGTAGGTGACGCCCTCCGCTAACGTGGGATGTGGCGCTCGACGGGGAGGCACCATTGAGTTGAACCTAACGATCATCATTTCGTCATCATTTGTAACCATAGAGCATGAATTACCTCTTGAAGTCATCAGAGAGAATTTACGACTGGTCAACAAAGGCACGTGATGCCCTAACGCTCTCCCATATTTGGCCGCATACATGGCAAAAACGAAGTACAGTGCATTGCTATAATTCATTATTACATCATAAATTGTGCGGCGCTGGATTTTAACGACCAAGATCTACAAATCAAGACATTTTAAAACATCCAAATGAGCTCTTATTTTCTAAACTCGTTCTCAGGGCGCTATCCAAATGGGTCTGACTATCAGTTACTAAATTATGGTACTAACGGCGCTATGAACGCTTCTTACAGGGACTCCACCAGCATGCATTCCGGGTCTTTCGGTTACAACTACAATGGAATAGACCTTAGTGTAAATCGTCCCAACAATGGCCATTTCGGGGAAGTTGGAGATAATTCTCGCTCTTTCCAAAATACGGGTCAGGAGACCCGGTACAGACAGTCGAGCTGCTCGCTCTCGTCTCCAAATCCCCTGTCTTGTGCCACCAGCGAGACTCTGGAACTGAAGGGTTCATCTCCTCCATCTGATCAGAGCACACCAACCGGCAACAGCAGACTCACCAACAGCAACAATCTCACCAGCAGCAATAGCACACATTTTGCGGACACAGACGAGACCAATGTCTCGTCCGAGACCGAGGAAGGAGCACAGACCACCAGCACCACACGTACGCAGAAGCAAGAATCTGTGGCGACCTCGACTACAACACCCAACGACGGTCAAACTCCACAGATATTCCCATGGATGAGGAAGCTGCACATTAACCATGGTATACACATCTCCTTTTTTATTTAGGCATTCTAGAATGAAAATTTCAAAGCCTTATTTGGATGATAACAGCTTATTAAAGAAGTTGAAGTATACGTGGATTAAATGCATGTTTTTTTATTCGTTTAGAACTAATGTTTGTCTTACAAAAAATAAGAATCCTTTGACGAACCATTGATTTCACCTAAGTATAGGTTAAATAGAGAATAACCACTCTATCTGGGGGGTGACTGCATGTAAAATTATTGCATGTGTGCAGCAATAAAGCCATAAAATGCAATGGTAGGCTACTAAACTACACGTCGCCTTGAATATACTGTAATCAGCCAGCAGTCCAACATCCAAAATGTAACGGACATTTAAGTCCATTTCCGTTTGATGGCTTGGTGATGTTTGCTTATTATCTCTTTGCCCTTGCTTATGCCAGATATGACTGGACCTGATGGGAAACGGGCTCGAACAGCTTACACTCGCTACCAGACGCTCGAGCTGGAGAAAGAGTTCCATTTCAATAGATATCTAACACGCAGGAGGAGAATAGAGATAGCTCACGCTCTCTGCCTCTCAGAGAGGCAAATCAAAATCTGGTTCCAAAATCGCAGGATGAAATGGAAGAAGGACAATAAACTGAAAAGCATGAGTCTGGCTACGGCGGGGAGCGCATTTCAAAATTGAGCAAATCAAGTCACATTAATTGGAAAATTCGACTACTGTTACAGCGCTGCACCTTTCAGCTTGTTGGTATCACCTGACGACGTGTGATTTCCCCCGTGCAACTCAAAAATTGTCAGCTCTTGAATATTGTTATCACATATGCTAAACTAGTTACAATTGCCATAAAATGAGTGTGAATGTCAAGTGTGTCAAGTTTATACATTCGTGGAGGAAAGCATGTTCCATGTGAGCTATTCGTGCAACGTATTCTAGACCTGTTACAAGAATTATGTACAGTACAACTCGCACTACCTAACTATCTTAAGTGATAGTGTAAAAAAAAAAAAAGAAAAGAAACTTTTGTTGTATCCTTGAACTTGTATTGAAACGTCATGTATTATTCACGCAACATGCTATATTCTTGTTATGTACCGGGCTTTTTGATTTCTCGTATAGATGATACCTGCATCGCGAGACAAATAATCTTTTCGCACTTACATTTGTGTACTTAGGCTGCAGCACAAGATTACTTTGGGCTCGTAAGATGTCCATGAAGAATGTCTTTATACAGTAGTGACCAATATGTTATTTGTAGTGCACAACGTGAGTTATGAACGTTCTGTGTTAAAAGTTGGAGAAAAAAATGTTTTGTTATTGACATGTTGATGGTATCTCTGCCATTTTTTTGTATTTGTGTCTGAACTGAAATGAGTTGATCCAAAAAGAAAAATAAAGTTTTCTCTCAGTCATACATGAAAGTCTCTTTTTGTTTAGGCCTGTTTGGTTAGTGATCCCAACGTTGGACAATTCATTACATGATGGGACACTAGTTCTTATTTCACCCACCAGTTCATCACCTGATATTTTACACTTTAAATATTTTAATTTTCTCTTAAATGAAATAACCATTGTGCATGTATAGGCTATCTTAAATTAAACCATGGGTGTTATTGTTAATGTTCTGTTGCATTCAGTTTTTGCTGCGCTTTGCGAGCAAACTATGGATATCGGTAAAGAAAATGGCTTATAAAATGGCAATACTCAAACTCAGCACTTATGTGTCACAGCACAACAACTCACGATATTCTAACCATCTACATTATTTGGTTGGAAACACAAATCCACCTGACTATTTTCTTCTGAAGTCCAGTCCATAACACCAACATGTAGCTCTAAAAAAGTCACGTGAGGTCCATAAAGTTAGTTTTATGGTTTTAGGGGGGTTGACAATGTGCTACATAATTCACATTCTTGAATGTAACTGACTGTTTAACTGCTTCAGCGGGATTCTAAAGGTTGTGGGCAGCATGCGGAGTCTTCTCAAACTGGACAGTCCTTATATCCCATGCTGACTAGGCTGTCAACAATGATTTTCATAATATTTCTGCTGGATGTGAAACGATAAGATGTCGTCTCTGTAGTTCTCAAGTAAGTCTCTTTCTTGGCTACAGATGTTCATTCTTGTAATTAATTGTTTTTAAAGGATCACGAATTTTAGCCAATTTACAATTTTGTTTAAAGCTGTATAAATGTGAGAGAATGCAGACTTGTTTGGTTTACATTTTATTTAATGATAAAATACATTTGTAAAACACGTTGGATTTTGACTCGGTCAAAAAAGAAAAGAAAAGTCATTAACCTTAAATGTGTGGCTGAATGCATAATAAGATCAAATTTGTATTTGCGAAGCTGTTTATTTTGCGTGGATAAATAATGGAATATATTGTATCCTTATATTTTCAGTAATACTTGAAGAAATAAATAAAAAAATTCTTTCACTTTTACAACATTTTAAAAATCTTCTTCACAACAGATGTCCAAAAATTTGGAATAGTGACATTTTATCATGGGTAAACATATACAGAGAAAGTTCACTTGGTAGCCTACATTTTTTGTTGGTAATCTATTCATTGGTAAACTGTGTGATTAATCAGGCAAAGATCAGTCTGAAAAAATAAATATATATACATATTGTTTTTGTTTTACCCTCTTTTGTGTATTGCACATTATTGTTTGTCTGGACTTTTGAAATAGGTGCAATATTTTGGAGGTGAGGTTTGAAGCGTTTGCGTGTGTGTGTGTGTGTGTGTGTGTGTGTGTGTGTGTGTGTGTGTGTGTGTGTGTGTGTGTGTGTGTGTGTGTGTGTGTGTGTGTGTGTGTGTGTGTGTGTGTGTGTTTAAAGATACTAGGATGGGATGTGGATGTAACTATTTTCTCGTGATAGAAACGGTTCTTCGATTCATAACTATTAAAGTCCCATTTTACCCCTATAATGTGTTTTGCATATTGATAGGGGTAATCTGGGCGCTGTTCTCATCAATTATTCATTGGGAAGGGATCACTCCGAGGTCAGGAGACAAGAGTGGCACACATGCCTTATACGAGAGAAGCACAAGGTCCATGCCAAACTGACTAGATGGTAATCCTTCGCAGTTTTGGAATACATTTTCACTCAACAGTCAGTTCGGTCTAATTCTCTTAAAGGCATTTTTTATACTGATTATTCTACATTGTTGAGAGGGACAGACTTTGTGGGAGAGTTGTACGAGCAAGTAAATTGTATCCTATAGTCGACGCAACGCTAAACAGATTAAATTGTTTTGAAAGTTCTGTTATTATGAATTTTGTTCTGCTTGATTCATAAATAAAAGCAATGTCTCTGAACGTTAATTTTGTTGCTATTTAGATTGATGTAATGTTGCTTCATCACCAGCAGGGCCCGCCTCACACCGAGCTCCTGATCGGTTTTTACTCATTCTGCATAGCGGGACATTCTGATGCTTTCAATTTTTTTTAGGGATAATAAAACAAAAAACAAAAAAACACGTAAACTGCGAAAATGGAAAGCTTTTTCAATGTGGCAGCTTCAATTTTTCTTCTGTTGGTTTTTGGTGTGGGACCCAGGTCTAAACAATTATTGTTAAAATAGTTCATTAAATAAACCGTGAGGAAGGGTGTAATCATAAAGCAATGGGAGTATAAACCTAGTGAGAAAAAAATCGCTTTCTGTTAGAAATATTAAATGTGGAAATTTCCAAATATCATAGCTAGCCTATAGAATATATATATATATATAAAAAAAAAAAAAAAAAAAAAGAACATAGCCTACTGTGCGTGGCATGGTGAAGGATCAGAGTTCATGCTGAGGTCACTCATCCAGCTTATGTCCTGTGATGGCACCATTCTCAGCTTTTGTGGCAATGGCAAAAAATACAAATAAAAATTGAGAGCGGTGACTAATATAAAACTCAGATAAGTTCTTGTAGGCTATGATGTATGCTATTTTTTTCCGAAATAATTGAAATAACTTTATAAATAACCATACTGCTATTTGTCTAGTCATTTAAAATATATATTTTATATGTGTATTTATAAAAGTTTAATTAAAATAAAATAAGAATTCTTGGGGAATATTTAATCAGCGGTCTGTTTGTACTCGGTAGTGCGATAACACGTTCAGGAAAGCACTAATCGAAAGTGTGCAGCAGCAGGATTGCCTAATGAAGTTGATAAACGATATTTCGCTTAAGGTTATCTTGAATTTTTCATCTTTAATCGATCGTTATGCGCCCAAAAGGTTCTGCGATGTCTTCAATGAAGCTGTTGGAAGGCTAGTCCTGCAGAGACACACGAAATGAAAGTCCGAGAGAAAAAGCCATATGCTTAATACGTAAAACATGGATATACAATGTGAAATGTACTGGAGGAAAAGAAAATGTAGAGACATCGAGAAACAAGATGGGGACCACCGTTTGTGCAAAAGAGTGAGGCACATAGTAAGTTTACTTATCTCTTTATGATATCAGGATTTCATCAATGAATCAGATTTGCGTAATAGCCTTGCTTTTATTTTTTACAAGCTGGTATATTAATATAGCCTAAGATAGTATGTTTAGATTAGATTAGAAATATTGAGGTATAAGTGAAAGTAAATAGCAAGTAACTAAAAATAACTATCCTAATGCACATGATATAATGGGTGCAAATCTGAAAGTTATCTGTGTTCAAATGTTGTTGTTGTTGTTTTCAACAAATTCAAAATAAGGGGTCACATTTGGCCTGGCAGAAAAGTTTAACAAATGCCGATGATGTCTGTCATCTATATATACCCTGTAGATCCGAATTTGTGTGAATAGAAAGTCGCAAATTCGTGTCTTGGGGAATATGTAGTTGACATAAACACGACGCCATAGTGGAATTGTGGATAGCCTAACATCTTTTTTGTCCCCTGCGTACTGCTTTGTTATTTATTAATGTGTGTGTGTGTGTGTGTGTGTGTGTGTGTGTGTGTGTGTGTGTGTGTGTGTGTGTGTGTGTGTGTGTGTGTGTGTGTGTGTGTGTGTGTGTGTGTGTGTGTGTGTGTGTGATTATTAGAGACATGCTTAAAATAAATCCTAAACATGATGCGAAGGTTTTGAAAGTTAGACACCTGATGGCGCTACATCATTTGTCATATGGAGACAAATGCTGGCCTGCGACAACGTGAGGAATTTTTCAGCATTTATTCTTTAAAAAAAAAACCCCTGCAGGATCATTCATGTGGTTTTGGTCACCACTTTGTTTTTAACCCTTTTCGCATTCTAAAACTCTCTAAAATGTATTTTCCCATGTTCTCAGAGACAGACAATGCTATTTTCCAGATATCAAGCAAAAAAGCTGAATCCATCAACGCACAGAGGCTCATAACAATTAGGCTATAAAACAATTATAAAGCCTAGCAATTTACATAAGAATAATACAATAATCGAAATTGTAAATACAGGATATGACAAACTGTGTTACTCAATGTCTCATTATGCTAATTAAACCTGATTTTACTTTCCTTTATTTGTAGCAACAAGTGTATTCCAATGAGGCTGCGTGTGACCCTGGACACGTTTTCCATGCTATTCATCAATTGGACAG
Source organism: Scardinius erythrophthalmus (assembly GCF_964197995.2). NCBI lineage: Eukaryota > Metazoa > Chordata > Actinopteri > Cypriniformes > Leuciscidae > Scardinius > Scardinius erythrophthalmus. Next base: position 13,370,005 of record NC_138238.1, on the reverse strand, counting down.
TCTGCAGACAATTGAGAAGAAGGAACATGACAAGAAACAGGTAGCCTCATTTTTACATCAGGAAATACTGCCAGATATCAACTGGATTTATCTTTGCTTTTAGATTACATAATGCATGAATAATGAGGAAGTCAGAGCCTATCCATAGTGTTGTGTGGTTAGGCTATTTTTGTTATTTCTTGAATAAAATAGACTTCTGTCTCTCGTTGATACAAAGAGTAGTTCACGGTGAAGGGTAAAGAGGTGGATTAAGTAAAAGTGAAAAGATACTGCTTCCACGTCCCTTATTTGCCAGTCACGTGATTCATTAAATTATTAATGAAGAGGCTGCAGAGCAGAAAGGCAACGTAGCCAATTCGTCAAGACTGGCTTTTCGCCGAGCAAACTTGAGTGCGTTTGGGAGAAATTTCTTGGGGCTTTTCCCTCGCAAGAAGCTATCCTCATTGCTGTGAACAGTCGAGGGAGAATGTAGGATCAACCGCACAGCATAAGCACCACACATTGTGAGTAAGCCTTTAGATCTAAAGCTAATAGATGCTATATGCTACTGTAGTTCCGCAGAATTGAAGAGAACATGTAAAGGCCAATACTAAGATGCATATTTTTTCCACTTCCTTTGGAAAAATTCATAATCCGTTCATTTAAATATAATTGTATGAAAACACTACCCTGTTCAACTATATTACAAATGCAAGTAGGCTACCTGTTATATTGTGTTATAGGCAATTTGTTTATAGCGAAAAAAATGTTCCAGAATACGCGGTTATGTACCGCACACTTTCTTCTTTAAACGCATACGTTTATTCTTAACATTTATGTAGGCATATGTGTGTAAATAATCCTTTTGCTGGATTTTTGCTGGTTTTTGTACAGCCTTATATGAAATATATGAGTATACAATTGTAACAGACTAAGCTCATAAATATTTTGCCTACAAGTTAGTCTATCTCGAGGATTAATGTAGGCCTAATGAATATATAAAGTATTGTGTTGTAGGTTGGGTTAAGGACTGGTAATATCAATAAAATGGTTAAGGTTAGATTGTTAAGGACTAGATTGGTTCGTCTGATGGTGACTATATCAGTTTAGGCCGTCTATGACGAATCCACTCTTACAATGACATGAGCAAAGCAATGGAACACTAGAGATCAACTTGAGAGATCAAAGGCCCTCGGACCTTTGGGGAATTGATCGCAGAACCATCCCGAGACAGCGGCACTCTCTCATCTTCAACATCACTAATTACAATATCATGCACGAATAATTCGAAACAGATGTTCCCTTTACAAGCGTTTACAACAATTTTATGGTAAAGATGTTAGCTGACATATTGGAGAATATAAAAATGTTTTTGATGGTGCACGCGTCTACCAGAGTTATTTGTGTGTTTTCAAAAATATGACTCGTTATCCTACTGTAGATAAAAAGTATTTTCAGTTTTCGTCGTCATAACCAATGATATATGCAGCATCTGTTTTAACATAGCCTATTTGTATTCTGTAATTTAGTGTATGCACATGTAATTTAATGTGTTAAATCCCCAGACATTTAATTAATTTTAACTGGCTCCTCAATAAATGCCTTAAACGTTTGTTTATCTCACTAAACACGAGCCACTATCAGTTTATTTAATTTAAAATAGCACAAATCTCTTCATTGGTTTGTGTTCTTGATCGTTTGGTATGTACACCACGTCAATACCGCTTCAGAGCAACATCCTGATCTTGCTTAATTTTTGTTTGTTTCGCAGTTCAATTTATATCGATTGCTAACTCCGAGAGACATCCTTCTTTGCCTCCATCAGCTTTTACATTCAAGGCATTTGTAATCCTCTCAGAAGAGGACAATTTCCTTTCAGGAGCCTGATGTCGCTTTAGACAGAATATGGATAATTTAACGTAGTTTTGTTTGGTTATGATGTTTTCTTTTCTAAAATGTGTCTGATTAGTGTTGGCTCATTATGCACATTTTACCCGGGTCTTTTGCTCACTCATAGATTTGATACACTCGATCCTTTGGCTTTTATCACTTAGGCTATATGGTAAGCATTTATTGCATTTCTATCGTCATATCATGGAGAGGAACATTTGTATACACATAAATAAGACATTAGCCTACTCATGTTGCATATTCAGTGACACTTACAGCAGGACTTCGGGGTGTACCTGAAAACATTATTGTTTTCAACAAGGATTTAATATAGGCTATGTAATAGCAAATATTTCTGTGATTTGTGACTCTCTGCGAAATCAAGCTGCTGAAGAATAAGCTCACAGTTTGTGAATGGCGGAGGATCTGTCTGGGTGATTAATAGCCCTAGTATTTTGGCAAAGGTTCAAGACGAGTTCACTGGGCTTTGTGCGTTGTTTTAGACCACTGCACACAAACCTTTCCCATTGTTTTTCCCCCAACTAGTCTCTTTCTTCGTTATTTAGTTATGTTCTTATCATCCCAGTCACGATTAAGAATAAATATATTTTGTCATTTCAAAGAGCCACCATCGTCTTATTTTACATGCTTCAGCTATTATTTTCCATAACCATATGTCACCAGAACCGTTTGATTTAAGTGATTTTCAATTGAGATCTTGTTGTAGCCTACTTACATTCGAGATAATTAATTCAAGAGCATTATTATTTTGATGCTCATGATTAACGATTTTCCAAACGTTGTTTTTCTGGTTGAATTACCTTCCGTGTTCTCATAGAAAAAGACAGACGATGTTACTCAGCAATACAAAGATCAGATGTCTCTAGAACTTATAGGCTAATGGGTCTAATAACACGAAAATGAAGTGCACATGGTTATTTTATTTTTAAGTTTTTCATAAAACAGTTCATTGTTCCGCTATACCAATATGCTATCTTTTTTCAAATCTGTACAATTATTTCGACACCCTGAATGTAAAAAGATAAATAAAAAATCAAATTAAAAAAGCAATTAAAAAGAAAATAATTTCTCAAATTTTTAAACGGATTATTATTATTGTTTTTGCATACAGGCTATGTTTAATATTTTTAATGCAATTGTTCGTAGGCTACATGTATTCAGCCCATTTCTTTGGCACAGTGTCTGCTAAAAAAATGTTTTAAAATCTATTATATATTTAATTTATTCTGAGTTTGTGATTTGCTCACATTGCACAACAAGGCGCATTTTTAACTACAGCTATATGAAGAAAAAAAAAAGACTATTGTTATACTTTAGCCTATGTGTTTTTGTCAGCAGCACAGTGAGATATTCTGGTTTCTGGCAGTGCATGCTCCGCGAAATAAACACTATTCATATCTTTTTGTCCTTTTAGTTGCGATGATGGATTCATGTTCCCTGACTCACACCGTGTTGCTCTGACCCTGCAGGTCATCTTCCAGCGGGCCTCCGGATTCATACTGTCACATGACACGAGAGGCCAGAGTTTTTCTAAACCCACAGAAAGGACCATAACTGATGAAAGCTGTCCAGAAAACGCAGAAAACGAACAACAATAACGCCTGTCTCATAACGTCGCGGAATTATTTGCAACAATGTCGTTCTGCATTTGAACGTAATGACAAAATTCATCACAACACCAAACACATTGGGTAAGAGACTGAAGACGAACTTGCACAGTGAGATGGAATACAGAACAAGATAAAGAGGACGTATAAACGAAAGAGAGAGAGAGAGAGAAAGATGTTGTAGTTACACCATCCTCAATCAAGACAACTAACACGTCAGTGTTCCTTCCTGCAAACTACCTGAGATAACTTTAGGAATCAACAAGTTAACTAGCCTACCAACCCATATTTTCTTGGTTGACAGAAGAGGAGCGCGGCATTTGGTGGTGAGTAAATATTCCTACAGTTCAGATATCTAAATTAAATTAGGCCTATTATTTACCAGTAACACAAAAAATGAGGCAATGTTAGAATTAGTAGCCTAATAAATGTAAACTATTTCACAGACAATGTGGGAAATCGGTGTTCGCTGTTGTTAATTCAAATATTGTTAATGCGAGTTTTATCCAAATAATTGGTTCAAATCCAATTAATATGAATTATATCCTCTTTAACAGCTCAGGAGCGACAAGAAAACCCCGCTGGGATTCATTGCCTCAAAAAGAGCACGTACTGCTATAGGCTACAAGTGACCAGCTGTAGAGCCTGCGAAGTTCCTCTTCAACCCATATTTGTGCTGGCGGAGACGTGTGGGAATGCCCAGTTTAGGCTACTCAAACTTCTACTGAGAGGAAAATAATTGTCTGTTTTCAAAACCGGAGGATGAGGCAAAAAAGATTCTAGGTTGAAAAGAATGTCTCTCGTTATAGCTGGACCATCTTCAACAGCCGATCTCCACCGTCTTGAGTGAAACATGCGAGATATTTATTTATTGATGGCATCTACAGTGCCTCAGGTAAAAGGCCCTTTCGCAAATATGGGTGGGTATGCTTATCCAGTCTATATACATTAATGGGTAACATTCTCTGGACAACCACAAAACTGTCATGTTCCCCAGAGCGTAATGTCCCCCTTCAAATGATTAAATGCCAGTTTGATGTAATATTTCCAAAATTAATTTTTAATGGTAAATAAGTATTATAGTAATGTACTTGGTTGATTTAATAACGTCACGGGGGTAATAATTCAAATTATTGTGTTAAAAAAGCTCTGTGTATTTTACATTTTAGTGCGTGTTATTTATAATTTATTTTGGCCCATGATGGGCTCAATTCAAGGTTCTCGCGATGTTCATTTGAAATCAAGATAATCATCAGAGTTTATCTGGGACAATTTACAACTCTTAGCCTATTAATAATTTTCTCTATTCGAATGGAAATTGTTTGTCACTTGCACACAAAAATTATGATATGGGTTTCACTAATCGAAATAGCATACGATCTTATCTTTTGCTTTTAATCCTATAAACCAAGGGCATGTTTCACGATCTCCCTCTGCTTAAATATGAGCCAAATATTCTAGCATTATATAAAACCTTAGGCTACATGGGAGATTAAGCCTATATCTAAGCATTATTTTAGAAAGTAGGGTGGCTCACTATATCGAGAGGGAGAAGGAGAGAGAGAGATAAAGCCATCTCTGGCTATGGTGAATATAGAAGTTCATTCAATCCAGTTAAATTAGGAATTTTGACTTGAAATTAGCACAAGAAACTCTTTAGAGAAAAAAACACACACAAAGGCAGACTAGCCTACTTCAAGTCAATGGTCTACGTAGGCTAAGGGGTATGATGAATTTTTAGGGCCTATTTATTAATAGCTTTCAACACAACTTCAGTTGTCCTCTCCGTCACGAATACAATAAATTCACTGTTATAATCGCTGTGTTCGCTTTAATTCACATTAGATCTACATTGGCAGTTCATCAGATTGATGGGTGCATTCGATTGATGTGTTTGTCATGTAAATACGAATCGTTTGATGGACACCTGCAACGCCCAGAGTGCTACCGCAGGTCGCACACCATTGGTGCAAAATTAGTCACATGATCTGTCACTTAACTGATATGAGCTCGGATAGAACTTTGTGTGGTTTGACGTACTGCTTCGAGGTTGTAGGGGCACTGGGACCACACATCGGCGTATATTGACCCTGCTTAATCAATTTTGCTTGGTCAGTCAACAATGAATTCCTACTTAGATTATACGATTTATAACCGTGGTGCTAACACTTACAGTTCGAAGGTTGGATGTTTTTCTATGGAACAAGAATACTTGCCAAGTGCTTGTGCAAGTAGTACAAATAGTTACATTCCCGAGGGACGGCCAGTCGGAGGAAACACTTTTACACCAGCGTCGCACGAAACTCATGGCACAACTTATGCACAACAGCCATACCACATCAATATGGATATGGGGAAAACTGGACACACCAATTTCTGCAAGCAAACCCGACCTCCTCTCTCGGACTATGGACATCAGCACGTTCTCACTCAAACAGATGACCACATGCGCCTTCAGTCCCCTGCTTTTTCTGTCGTGAATATGGGATCCAACATTGGAACTTACAGTGATTCGAACTGCAGGCCTGGCTCGGTCTCTGCAAGCCATTATCAGTCATTTCCTTACGGAGAACACGAACCACACGGCTATGGCTCGTTCAGCAAGTACCAGGTCTCCCCTGACAGTGACAGCGACTCTAAGACGAACATCACACAAGCGCCAACATTTGACTGGATGAAAGTCAAGAGGAACCCCCCTAAAACAGGTGAGTTTAGGGTACAGTGGCCACTACATTAATGAAGGCTTTGTCATATTAAAATGTTGTCAAATGATGTATCTAATCTTATCTTTTTTATTCATAATGTTGTCTAAAGTCGCCGAATATGGGATCCACGGCCAGCAGAACATAATACGCACCAATTTTACCACCAAGCAGCTCACCGAACTTGAGAAGGAGTTTCACTTCAACAAGTACCTGACCAGGGCTCGCAGAGTGGAGGTGGCCGCAACCCTCGAACTGAACGAAACGCAGGTTAAAATTTGGTTTCAGAATCGCAGAATGAAGCAAAAGAAGCGCGAGAAGGAAGGAACAGTCCCGATAATTAAACGAGCGACTCTTTGCTCTTCCGGTCAAAGCGCAGACAACTCAAACAGCTCATCCCCGGGTGCTTCGCCTACCTCAGACACTTCCACTACTATTTGATTCTTACGTGCATTTGTGCCAAACGAACTTCTGTTTCATCACTGTGCTGTGGAGAACTACCTAACTTATTCTGCTTTCCTAGACAAAGCATTGTGCTAGTGTGTGCAAGTGTGTTTAAAGTAATCAGTTTTGCTGCATTAGAACTACTGAATTCATGGTTTAACAGGGTATATGCTTATAGTCAAAAGCAAGACTTTTAAATGTTGTTTCTTCTGCCATCAGTTGATATCTTATTTTGCACTACAGATTCATTCCTCTGTTGAAAGAGAAAAAAAATGTTGAAAAGACTGACATGTTCATGTATTTAGAAAACAACCTGGCCTGTGACATTGTGATAAATAAATATTTTATTTTTCTGAAATATGTTTGATTTATAATTACATCCGATTTAAATCAATTTATTGATTTTTCTTTTAATTAAAAGGCTTTTCATGATGTTGGTAAGATTGTGCCCTTTGTCCGAGGATGTTGCAATACAATGGGACCTAATTTAAATCAGTGTTGCTCTAGTCTGTATAGTTTGACTAGAGGAATGTTGCATTACACACCGGGTGGCTTCCTATGACCTTTTCACCTTTTTGTGCCTCCAAGCTCTCTAAACATGTAAACACTCCTTGGTGCCCAGAATAACACTCACTGTCTAGTTTTGAGGTTTCAATCCTACTTGGCACAGCGCAACAATACGGCAGGTAAAGAAATAGGACTTGTAGCTGAGCAAGACCCTTTCTAACTCCAAGTCATTATGATAATTCATAAGGCCCTTTTCATCAGATTTGAAGAAGAGTGATTTATAATGGCCTGGTTTCACAGACAAGGCTTAGATTAAGCCAGGATAAGGCCTTAGTAGTTCAATTTCATTTAAGTAACTTTTACAAACGTGCCTTCGAGAAAAACATTACTGATGTGCATCTTGAGGCAAAACAATGGCACTAACATTTTAAGATATCTCAGTGCAAGTTGCTTTCAGTTAAAACATCTCAAACATGCATTTTAGTCTGGGACTAGCTTAAGCCTTGTCTGTGGAACCGGGGATAGGCCTATATGTAATGCACTTGGAAATAAAACAAATTACCTTCATTTGCACAAACATTTATTAACTGCAAATCTGTTTATTAATTTCATTTTTGGAACATCAGATTCAGAATCTAAGCAAAGAGGTGAGCTATTACAGAGGAGGGGGGGGGGGGGGGGGGGGGGGGGCTGTTTAACCCCAGATACTATCTCCATTAGCCTCAATTCTTCTAGAAAGTTTGCAAAGACTTGACAACCCTGTTTCATTCCCCTGATCATCTGATGGACTGCTCCAATATTTACTCAGGGTGTTGGGTTTGCACAGTATTTGCCCCAGCAGCCACGCACTGTCAGCACCATCTCCACTGACCAGGTTCACTTGGAGTTCAGGCCTAAATTAATTCACAAAAGCCACGGGCCTGTCCAGCAGGGGATGAGAAGGGTGTCTTCCCAAAGGTCAATCAGAGTGTTATCTCTCTCCAAAACAAATTATCCACTATAAACTGAAAATCGAATTGAATCTCTAATATAAATAGACAATAAAATGCATTTTAAATAAATGAATAAAACAAAAGCTGCTATTGAGGGTATTGAGTTCACTGAGCAATTTCACATCAATTCAGCGGTGAAACCCTTACAAAATGGCGAAGTTAAATCCATACCAAGTCAGTCCATCTAACTCAAATGACAAAAACTGTTAAGGACATGATGCTGATTATTTCATTTAATTTCATTTAAAATAGAGCATAAATAGGCTATATGTCATAATAGCAGAAATGAAATAGCATGTGGAAAAAGGAAAAAAACAGCTATACAAGGAAGAAAACAGCAACAATGCAATGTGTACTTAAAGTTATTAAGTATGCAGTGTTTGTTGCTTGCCCTTTTGGGTTGTGTGGCTCTGGGCTCCTACTGGGTCTCCCATCTGTGGGCTTCAGTGGAAGAGCTACAGTGCTGCAGAGACAGATGTTCAGGCAGCCCGGAGGAGGAGGAGGCTGTTTTTCACCAGGTTGTCAGCATGCAGAAAAGGCTCACACTGCAGAATGTGGGGCAAGAGGAGGAATTAGAGGAAGATAAAAGTAGCATCCTCAAACAATAATAATGCGTAGGGAAGAAATGGGTTATGTCTGGAAAGACATTGAGAGAGAGAATAGATGTGTAGCTGGGAAAGAGGCAGTCAGCAGTAGTCATCAAAAAGTCAGTCATTCTGTGTAAAAAAAAGAGGAATATTTGTTTTATGATTACATCAGGTAAGATTGGCAAATATTTCAAAGAAAGACACATTTTACATTCTGATAAATGATGCCACAGATCACTTTGCTGGCAAAATTTGATCCTTTTATGAAAAAAAATTATGGATGTTTAAACCTCCCCACAAAGAATATATTCATATATAAACTACTGTTCAAAACTTTGGGGTTGGTAAGATATTTTTTAAAAAGACATTTATATATTTTTGGCAAGGATGCATTAAATTGATTAAAAGTAACAGTAAAGGCACTAATAATGTTTTGAGCTTTCTATTCATCATTCAGATTCTTTAAATGATTTCTGAAGGAACATGTGACGCTGAAGACTGGAGCAATGGCTGCTGAATGTTCAGCTTTCACATGAATATATTATATTTAAAAAAAGATTTAAATTGAAAATAAATGACCTCCAATACTTAATAAACCCCAGTGATTTAACACATTAAAAATTCACTGACAAAAATCATATTGACAGGTACACCGCCTTTGCTGTCAGGTCACTATTAAGGTGATGCTCAGGGCAGATCTGAAGCTTGCAATGTATATACTCTCCCTGCTGGGTGTGCTTGTCAGAAGGTCTTTTACAAATCAAATGCCTGGCTTGACTTCCTGAGTCTTGTTCAAGTCCCTCTGAAGCATGTCACTCTGCTGGGGTGCGTGACCTCAAAGAGATAAAAAGAATACTGTATACACTATTCATGGGCTTGAAACAGGGGTCAGGGGGTCATTTTATATGTCTTCTTGTCTTTCACAGACATACAGTCAACAGCTAAGACAGTGGCCACATGCAGATAGCCTCCTCCTCTCGGTGAAAACAGGAAGAACAGGAAGCCTTCCTCTTGCTCTCTCCACACAGACCCATTTGACCATCCCCCTCTCGCTCAATCGTATCCATGTCTTCACGAGGCGATTTAATCAGTCCACCGCCTTATTAGCTGAGTAACTGAGAGGGACAAGCATCCAAGACCCTGTAGCACACAGGCTGGGTTCTTGCCAGTGAGCAACCAACAGATATTGGTTTAGGCAGTGTAAAAACAAACGCGCAAGATTTTTTATAGTATAAAACTGATTAGATTATGAGGTCGAGAGAAGTGAAGTTATTGTACCTGCTTAGAAAGGGCGATTTGGAAAGTTGCCAGTTACTCTCAAAACCAACACTATGGCGTTTTTGTCATAATTTAATTGACAGATTTCCTGCATGTGGTTTTGTTTGTAGGGATCATAGAGCTTGGCAAAGTGTAACCAGTGCTCTGTCACTCGTATGATTTAGAGAGTAAAGTAGTGCGCGCCAGAGGGAGACAAATGAAAGCTGACAGTTCATTTTATCAGTGACAGATCGTTGATCTCGTGGACTGCCTCCCTGGTCTCTCTCAGAAGGCGGTGAAGGTTGAATATTAGTGGATACTGATACAACCAACCACCCCCTTCTGAATCCCAAAGGCTTTATATTCCAACCAGCAGAATATGAGTATACAGCACTACACATAGAAGCTAAAAAACCAAAGTAGTATCAGATATTAGTAATAAAATTAACATGATTTTATTTTAGGATTAATATGTTCCCTTTCCACAATTCAATCTCATATAAACCTTTGTATATATCAGGAAAAATGACAAATACAAGCATGATGGAAATATAGACAGATGATGTTTAAAGGGATAGTTTACCCAAAAAATACTGTCATCATTCACTCATCTTCATGTTGTTCCATACCTGTATGACTTTATTAAAATAAAATATGTTGTATAATGTTTTAACAGTTTTTGTCTATACAATGAAAGTCAATGGGGTCCAAAACATCATTGAACTGATGTCCACTGTGTGGAATTTTTTTTTATGTTTCATAGAAAAAAATAAATTCATACAGGTTTGGAATGACATGAGAATTATTATTATTTATTTTTTGGATGAACTATGCCATAAGCATAATGCACATTAGCCCCCGGGTTCCCAGACAAGGCTTGGTCCCAGACTAAAATTTGAGCTGGTTTAAAATATCTTAAAATATGTCACTGCCATTGTTTTGTCTCAAGATGCACGTTTCTTTTCTAAGGCATGTTTATAACAGCTACTTAAATGTCCTAACTGAACTAAGACCTAATCTTGGCTTAATCTCCGAATGCGAAAACCAGGCCTAGATGTTTTTCTTTTTTCTGAGACGTTATCTTAAAAAATTAAGCTATTAATTTCAACAGTAAACTTTCAAATGGTCCTAAACAATTTAACCATTTGTGTATGAAAAAACAGAGAACTGAATTCAGAACTGTAGTGAATAATGTTCCTATAAGCTCACCATGATTGATATGTGGGCGTTGACATAAACTGATACTGGGAAAATCCTTTTGACAAACTATCATACTTTCCCCCATCTTCTTTGAAAATATTTACCTCACAGGTCCTTAAACACCCACACAAACATCTTCTAAGTGATGCCTGCAAGTGCCTGAAGTGTCTTGTGCATGTGTGGGGAGGTTAATTAGCAGCAATGAGCTGAAACTGAGTTCAAAGGGTCAAACCAGCAACAGAGAGATGAGCCCAAGGCTTTGAACGGGCAAAAATGTTTTCATACCATTTAACAAGAAACGCATTATAAACCGGTTGATAGTAATTGAATCTCATGATGGAATATATACGACAAACTCTGAAACTGTTCCAGTGCCTTTATATTGACCCCTGGGTCTCTCGAGGGGTGTGTGACCATGTTGGAGTGTGATTTCTGTCAGGTCGGGGCGGTTGGGGGCTCTCAGATGACAGAGTTCTGCCCCTCCCCCAAGTGAAACGCAAATGAAAAGGAATGCAGAGATAAAAAAGCCTGTGTTCCCAGATAAGGGTACAGAAGAAAGGAGTAGGCGAATGCTAAAAGAGCTCTCTTGGGGAGATGAGAGGCGCTGATGTCAGTGTTGGTGGTAGGAGATCATAGCAGGTTCCTCTCATCAGCCCAGGCCTGTGTTTGATACTGGGTCTTTGTCGCTCTTTCAGCTGTGCATTGTTGGGAGGTGTAATCCCGGGCGGATTACAAAGGCAAGATCCTTTCATATGGCTGTGCCCAGCAGGCAGGAGGCAGTGCTCATGCTGGAGTGGAGGGCCACGCTCATTCCTCTATCTACCTTCACAAGGGGCCATATAGCTGCAGGGACAGTGACGAAGGGGTCATTCGGTCATGTCCTCTCCTTGGAATTCTGCTCCCCCTTCTCCATTCAGATGTTTTTCTTTCATGATCTGCCTCCAGCCTGTACCTATGCACAACGCCTTACACCCAATAAACAGGCAAATATCATAAAATAATGAATATGAGCTCTGATATTTAGCTTGAATTAAATCTTCTACAATATTTTTCTGCGATGCAATACAGTAGTGAACAAATGTGTCGAGGTAAACCAATATTAGCAACAACCAATATAGGAAAATTCATATTTTCACCTCATAGACTTATACTGAAGGATGATCTCAAGCCATAGTGGGACTAGAAAATCATGAGAGTGGGCTCTTTTAAACAGGTGACCATCAAGCAATGCCACAGCAACGCTCTGGAAACAACCCACAACACCATTGTGGCAAGGACTTTTGCACAGGCAATCATCATTTACATTTTCTTCAGAAAATCGAAAAACCTAGTAGGCTTTTACATTTGTCTGCAAGGTAAGGTTAATGCACAATGTATAAAGGTTCCTTGGGCAAAAGGTTCATTTGAAAGACACACCAGTACTTTCCTAAACACCACTTTGTCAATATGCACTGAAAAAATTAACCATAAAATCATCATGTGTAATAATGATTTTGATTAAATTAGATCGAACATGTAATCATTTTTTTGGATCACTGCATATGAAAATCTCTGAAATGATATATACTGAGACAAAAAAAAAAAAAAAAAAGCAGAACTAAAAATGAAACCAAATACCCTTTTATGCCGCAACTAAAACATTGAAACACCATTAAAAATACATCATACCTGAATAGTTTTTCATCGTTGGGAGGGAACAGATTTGTAAAATGGATCACATAACTTCTCCAATTAAAATGGAGATTAATTAATAAAAACCTGCTTATATTGGAGCTCCAAGATATTAATTGTACTGGACTAAAGGCAAAACAACACAAGCTCTAATAAAACATTTAAATGGTTATGAGATGCCAAAGTGTTAAAATATACTGGTACAAGTACAATTGTATGGAGTGTCATTGTCTTTCCTGCAATTTGAGCCTCGCTTAAAGCACTTCATTGCCCAATAGCCCTGTGCAACTGTACAAATAATAAATTGCACATAAGTTGTTAATATGTTACTCAAAAATATTTTGTCTAAAACATTTGGATATGATGAGATTTATTTTGTGTGTCATATCACTTCCCCAGAGGCTTTTTGCCCCAGGTTGGAGGGGTGGGGTGCTTTTACTCCACGTGTGGTAAAAAAAAAAAAAAAAAAAAAGGCCCCTCTAGCTTAATTTTTTTCCACAAACTTTTTTTTTTTCACCTTCTTTACTTCTTTTAACATTTCTTCTTACACAGATTATGTTGGTCAATAAATATATGTAGTAGCCTAAACATAATCAAAATAAATTGTCCTTGCTCTGATTAAATTCTGTTATTAATGTAATAACAGAAGAGATTGTGCCGCCCCAATGTGATGCATTGCATTAGGTACCAGCTCAGCATCAAACTGTTGCAAACAATTGTGAGAGGCAAGCAAAACCTTTTGTGATATGATGCAAATGGCTCAGATAGACTACACTGCATGAAGAGAAGTAATTCCACTGAGCAAATGTAGGCCAAACCAGGAAGTGTCATTAGTTTAACAAATAAAAAAGAGCTACAGCTTCATGTTCACCACATGTCTTGTCCTGTCTCTGCATAAAACATATGTGGAAAAATGTCTAATTTTATTTGGTTTAAAATAATGATGATCTTTTACATTTTTTAATTAAAAACGTTAACATAAAACGAGGGCAAGAGGTAATGATGGCAGATGGCTTAGTAGGCTAATTATTTCTAACAAGTATAAAAAATAAATAACGTAACGAGTATAATAGGCTAACATTAAAAACAACAAGAATTAATAAATGTAGCCTACATCTGATTATCACAATAAATTAATGGTAAATTTAAAATGTAGGCTACATGTTTTCTATCCAGCTTTGACACTAATTTATGCAATTCAGGGTGAGTAATAGATTTATAAACTAGGCTACACACAATACTTAAACTTCCGGTCTCCATGAGGTAGTTTTGCTTTAAGATGGCGCTTAAACATTGCATAAAATAATAATAGACGCACCTGACTCGACCTATATAACAACATGGAAACTTCATTTAAACAAACAGACAGACCAGAGGCCTAGTAGGCTACCCTAAACATTTCGAGTCTTTCAATGTGGAGAAAAAACATGGCCACATTTGACCGCTGATGGTGGTATAGTCACGATCGATGGCCATGATACGAGATAGAGGTTGGGGAAAACAATGAGATAAAAAAAAGAGGTGCAGTGGTTTTGAGTGGGGCCCGTTAGTGTCAATTCGTAGCAAACGAATAAAAACACTCAAAGTTTGACAACAAATTCAAAACGGTGTAGCCTAGCCTACTCAATTTTATTTTTAACTGGGTGGATGGTCTAAAAATATACATATGGTGGAAAAGGCAAATTCACTTGTAATATTTTAAAATTAGTTGGACTTCATTTGAGACAGTAGAGAAGTAATTCGCCTACATCTCTTTAGGCATTGTTTCATTTTCACAACAATGTGCTTTGCACTTCCTCTACACCTTTCCTCCGCGAGCTGGTTCGTGTGGTGTGATATCTCTCTCGATAATTTTTTTTATTTTACGCTGCAAACTCATTATGTGGGATGACAAGTGACCAACAAATTCACTCAGAATTGTTCTGACCTACAATCGTTGACATTAGCATATTTTATTTGCTTTTATTTCTGTTTGGAGTCTCACTCAGAGAGTAAGAGATGGGGACGGTGCTTGATGACATCAGACAACTATTAAGAGGTAGGCTAGGCATTGTTTCAATGTTAATGTGTTAAAATCAGACTTTTATACGTAGGCTACCTATTTGTTTGCTGTATTGTTTTATCTGTGTGTTTTTATTAAGCTAAATTATGAAAGTAAACTTTTGACTTTAAAGAAATGCTTCTTATATAGCATACTAAACGTGAAATTCACAAAGAAATCGCAGGACTTAAAGCACATGTTTAGGCTACATCTTAAAGTTAGCTTTCAAATTCATTGTAAACAGGTCATAATTATATAAGTTGTGGTTTGTGTTATTAAACCTACAGACTTATGATTTCAGTTTTATGATTTCTTTAGTTTTATCTACTCTTGTAATTATTCTGCTTTGCTGTGTTTACTGTAGAGGAAAAAAATTTGTACAAAATGGTACTTCATGAATGATGCCATCATGAGATTGTTATCGTCCTTCTGACACGCAGACAGGATGACTATTGTCATTTACACATTCTGGCATCTATGACATTTGCATGAACAGAACAATCCTTTTATGATTTGCATCTTTCAAAACATATTGAATGGCAATATCACATGACATAAAGGTCACGTTTTTCTTTTTCCACATGTTGTTTAAAGTTTTTTTTTCATTCACAGTTTCATTCCCACTCTCTCTCTCTTTCAGACTGTGAGCTGTTTGTTTTTGAAATACTCCAGGATGAGAATCTCAGTGATGTTGCTCTAGAGTCCAGGGAAATTCTTCTACGAAATTTTCATGTCATCCAGAAGAGGTGAGGGGTGTCACAGTATGTTTTATTCATTTGCAAGTATTAGAGCTGACACATACTTACTCCCCTTTGTTTGCATTGCGCAACGAAAACCGCAAAAAGTAAATTTATAGAAGCAAATTATTGGCCGCTTGAGAATCTGTGCTCCCAGTCGAGCTACAAATGAAACACAACAGTTAAACAGACAGGAAGCAAATTGCTCAGTTTTTCTATTGTTGTCTTTTTAGAAGAAAGGAGTACAATTACAGCGCTGGAGTGGTTTTGTGGTTTGCTGTGCTGAAACAAAGTGTTTGCAAGGAGAACAAGCATACTTAGACTTTTTTTTTCCTTCAGCACATGAATGCTTTGTTGTCAATGCATCGTTTGCAAATGCTGCAATGCACAGATGCATGTTTATACTGATACTCAACCTGCCATCAATCAAACGCCTCTTCAGTTCTTTTTTGAATTTGTAGTTCAGCTTTCATTGTAGAGCTGAAATGTTTATCTAGACTAAGAAAGATAGTGGAACAATGCAAACATTACATGCACTTGATTAGAAGCATTATACAGTGATCCATTTTAGTAAAAACTTTGAGCATTGCAATGTCCATTAGTTTAGAAGGTTATTTTATCCTTTATTAAACGTACTTCTCTAAAAGCATTTCTAAATCTTCTCTTTTCAGACACCCACAAGAATTTCCCCACAGACGTAAGTGAACAGCTGCTTCATAATTCTAATTAATTGCGCACCGAGATTTCCGTTCAGATTCAGTCTTTCCCGGAACAATGGGTTCTTTAGAAAACGAGTCGGTTTGACAAAAATGATTAGATTCTCCTCCCACAGCATTTTCATTTTATGTATATCTGTCGAACTCACTCAACAAAGTTTCTACTTATGTGAAGCTCTTTTATTTTTTTCTCCTAGTTGAATCCAATCTTGAGGATAGTTCAGATGACAACCGCAGCTCCAGTCTGGGACGCTCTGCCCCCTCAGATGATATGTCAGTGGCCTCTGACTACCAGGAGGAAGGTGCCAGTGAGCGTGAGTTCAAGCCACTCTGTGCATATGAGTGTTTTTACTCGTATGTCTAATGCATGTAAGCTGTGATAAGTCAAGACAGGAAAAATGGCTGAAGCATCTTTAGCACTTTTCTTGTTGTGGGGGTTTCACTGCTAATGATGAAATACCCCAGTGGAGGTGTTTGGTAACAGATCACCCTCTAGTGGATTCCCACAGCTCTGCTGCTGGCATTGAGGAGTGTGTGGAAGGGGAATGGGAGGGTGGTCTTTTACCTCCATAGAAAAGGGATGAAGAGCTCCCTCTAGTGGCAGGCGTGGCGGATGTTTGGGCATGTGTGCTGCTGCTGAGGCATGCTGGGTTCTTGGGGTTAAACTGTGGCATGTTTGCCTGCTTTTAACAATGGTGTCTAAACGTTAGCTTTCTTGTGCTTCTGACACAAAGTAAATTTACTTGGGTGTATAGCCTACTAGAATTTGAAAAACGTTAACCGGAGTGAAATTCGACGTTTAAAGAGGGTTTAAAAACAGGATGTACTGCAGATTGAAAATAGCCCACCAAAATCTGTTTTGTGTTTGCTGATTGTTTTATTGACCAATATGGGCAGTTTGCTGTTGCTTCGGGCCAAATCTTTGACTGATCATCCCTGGCTCCTCTGTAAGCAGCTGGTCTTGAAACTCAACACTGTACCTGAGGGGCGTTTAATCCATTTTCTCTTCTTTATCACTCATCATACAGCTGACAATTTTCTCAGAGGCATCAAAAGCTTGCAGCTTTGCAGAAAAAGCTAAAAAAAAAAAAAAAAGAATTAAGGGACATTCAATTCAATATCATTGATCACTAGTGACCCGCTCTGAGATGCTACTGCAATACGCTAAAAGTCAAAGACAATCCAGATTCTCTCTCTCCGTCTCTTTGCTGGATTTTACTTCATAGACATATTTTCTTCTTTCAACAGTTTTCCAGATTGAACTGAAAAAAAAAAAATGTCAGGCAGCACAATTGTCAATTGTGAAAACCATAAATTATTGTTTTTATCTCGAATACGTCTTCTTGTTCACTGACACGAAACTTCTCACCACCCTGGAAAAAATGAATAGCTACTCCACTATCCCATTTATTTTATATGTTGTTTGTAATTTAGCAACAAAAGGGGGTCAAACCTGGATGTGCTCCTTTGATTCGCTCCTTTGCCGGAAAAGGCATATAAGTCAAAGAGGAGTAACTCGAAGAAGATTCGCATCATGTCGCTCTTTCAATAAAGATAATGACCAGCAAGGGCAAGTGCAGTTCAGGGTTCATGTTTAGTTCACCAGTTGGGAATCTCACATCAAACCCTGCGATAGGACATTTGGAATTTGAGCGGGAGAGAGAGCGTATGAAATTAGAAAGAGAAATATAATCATGAAGATTAAGGTTCAAATGTGCACCTTTTTTAGCAATTCAGATTTAGTTTTCTCATTTGCCTTTGATTTAATAAAGACGCTCCACGCTGTGAGCCCTTCAGATTTTTTTTTTTTTGTGTGCTTAGCTCGAGTGAATGAAAAACAAAATGCATATGTGATATGAATGAGCTGGTGTTCTTGCATGCTGATATTTTCAAATTTGCCCTATTGAATCGGAGGGTAAATATAGTTCAGGCATTCAATTCCTGCACTGTTACTCGCTCCGTGATGTCACATGCTCGCCTGTGTGAGGAAGGGAAATTGACTGTGTCTGCTTGTGCTCTAACCTGACTGGAAGAGAGGCAGCGGTTGACTCGTCGGTGGGAGGAGTCAGTTTTATTTCATTTAGCCAGCTCTGCCTCCCTGTCTCCAGAGGGAGGTTTGACAGTAGATTTGTTATAGCTGACAGGAACAGATGGGCGCTCTATTGTCAGGGCCCCTGTCTGTATGGTAATGTGAACTGAGTTTCACCCGCAGACCGCACGGTTGACCCCACCGTGCCTGCAGCCTCGTCTGGATGACAGCAGCCCTGCAGCCGAGGATGGGAAGCCCAGGGCAGGAGGAGCCTCACAGTGGGGTGGATGTTTAGCCAGGTCAAGTTTAGGAAATGCAAAAGTAGTAGAATAAAAAAACATCCTTATCTCTTTGACTCTTCCGAGTCGTAGATATTTGCCTGGGATTATCACTAAAAATGATTAAAAAAAAGGCAATTTTATATTGCGTACAACAAGACGTCAGTTCCACCAATCATTTCAGTCATAACAAATACAGCAGAAAAAGGTGTATGGTTTGTCAGCCTGACAGGAGTTTGTGTGTTTAAGAGGCTAATATCAATGCACGTCCTATCAAAGGCTGCACATGCTCTGGGCTCTTTGTGTGCACTGACTTGATTTATGTCCAGAAACAAAAGCCCCTCTCGTTCCTGTTATCTTACCCCACCACGGCTCTACAGGCAAAGCTGGAGAAGCCAATCAGAGAGAGGCAGAGGAGTCAGAGTTGAGTTGTTTCTTTATCGCAAATTAGATCATCAAGATGTAAATTTGATTTTTTTCAAGATCTTAAAGCCTCTTAATTAATGGTTGTGTTGGTTAGGGAATTGATTGTTGTAATGAATCTCTGGAGAGTCCAAAAAGAGCTTGCATCAATGAAAAAGACATTTTAGCCTAGCAATTAAGCGATCCCTCGCAAACCGAAGTGACCAGCCTAACATGCAAATCATCTTCGTCATCATCGCGGTTACTGTCAGGAATTTCAGCGGGGCTCTGTCCTGCAGCCTGATCCTGCTCTATTTTTCCTAATGCAATGGCATGCGGCCACGTAAAGGTGGAGTCGTGTGATCATAAGCACCTTACATGACCTCAGTGTTTGAGTCGTCGTCAGCTGGTCCTTATCCACGTCGCCTCTTAACTCCATGCGTTTGCTGTGAGTCCTCACACTCTTGAGTGTTTCTTCCTCCCTACAGTAAACTTTTGACCCCTGGGTCTTGTTCTGGTCATTTCATGACCTGTCTGAACTCTGTCTAGGGCAACTGAGTCTACATTATTGACCTCAGTTGCCATAGCCACAGCACAGTTCAAATAAAGTTACCCCTAGCTCGGACAGGATTATCAAAAACTTTTTCAAACCCATTTCCCCCCCCAAAAGCCTCCTTCCATTCTAGTAATCATCCATTAATTTTCCTCTAATCACAATTAATATTCCAATGCGGTTATAGAAAGCGTAAAGAATGAGGCATTGGCAGGCTTCATAGGGCACGTTAAATGACTTCGGCAAAGATGACACCATCTTTCCTCTGCGCTGTCGTTTTTCCCACCCTCTGTTTCCCTTTGCATTAATTAATTGAAATAGACACATATTAGACCCGAGCATCCTCAGTGCTCCGCTGCTTCTGCCGAACGGGTTCAAAAGTTCACTTCACTCTCCGAAGGCTGCGATGCTGCTGAAAAAGCCCATATTTGCTCTCGCTCATTTGTAATTTTACTGTTTCACCCAAACACGCTCCTGCCCTGTAAACTGATCATTCGGAAGAGATTTTCAACTGTTAATGTCATATCATTGTCAGTCGCCCTATTCATTGTGCAATGATGAGTCAACAGAGCATACATCACTATATTCATCACACATTTTCTTTTATTAGTTGGTAAAATATTGCTTCTGTGCTCAATATAATATGTCCAGGTCTAGTAAAAGTTAGCGTGGGTGAAGAGAGGAAGTCTTTCATGATTCGCAAGGTATGAAATAAGCAGAATAGGAAGTCACAACCTTGAGTGTCTAATCTTCTTTGCAGCCTGTCAGTATCTCAGACAAATGGCAAAACGATTCAATGCTGTGGGTTCAGCTAGAGGTTAGCCTTCCCAGGTACCTCTCTCTCTCTCTCTCTCTCTCTCTCTCTCTCTCTTTCCTCTTACCCATCTTGCAAATGAGAATTTGATTTTTCTCTCCACTGGATTCCATTTCTGGAGATTGATGAAGTTTCGATGCAAGGCCCAGGTGGCCTGATGCTTTCATTGGGAAACAAATGAAAGCGTGCGTAGGTGTGTTTGCTGTACACCCACAGGGAAGGAGTGCTGTTCAAATGTCTTCTGTGTGTCTTTTTTTGGTTTTGTCTTAATGCAGATTTGCTCTTGGCAACCATGTACGTGTTGCATTTTTAATATTTCGAATTTTTGTGTTTTACAAGGGCAGCGTTTTTATGCTAGAAATAAACAATGGCCGATTAAGAACTTTTTTTTCGTCTTTATATTTACCGACATAATCCATTTGACACGTCTGGCTCTCTGAGGTTCTGTTCTACTGCAGCATTTGGAATGTTTTCACATCTTTAAACTGACCAGAAGATCTGTTTTTCCATGAAATGTCTTTCTACCCACTGATTTGTCAGCCTGTAGGTATCATTTATCTGTCAAAAAATGGAAAATATTATGCTAATTGCCTAATTTACCATATGTTTTCTATTGAGTGTTGAAACATGTAATAATCATAAAAGAGTCTTTTCCCCACACGGTTCTGAATTTGAGTAAGGATCTTCACGAGTGAGAGGCTATATTTAAGTTTGGGAGGTTTAGGCTGGCCTGGTAATGTAGGTACATCACTGCAATGTGTGTGTGATAAAACACAGCCATCGGTTACCACTGAACCAAATCATTTTCATGATGACTGGCAGGGCCATGATATGACAGATTCCCATACAACAGAAAAAAAAAACCCTCTTGATGTAATCACAAGATGAGGATTTTCTGTGAAGTGATCTTTTTTTGTAACGACAATTCCTGGCTGCAGTCTATAAGCATTTTGAGCCAATACAAACACTTCAAGTTAAATTATCCTGCTCTCCTAAATTTTATAGAGTAGCTTAAGATGGAAAATTGTTTCCAGATTTTTGTTGTGTATATATAATAAATTATTTAAAATAAAGGACAAGTTTTATTTTTATAAAGAGGATATTGCTCATATATGGCTGGATTAAGATTACAGACGTGTTACCGTTGGCTCTTGTAGTTCTATCATTTAAACAGTTAAGCCTTTGAACTTTCTATTTATTTACTGAGGGGACACGCGCTGAGGGCCTGGATGCGCGTGCTAGTCAGGCAACATGGACATAGGCGAATAACTAAAAAAGTTATTTAGAAAGCATTTCGAATTAAATTTTTTCGTTTTGGTTATTTTTTTTTTCCCCTGATATATAGGCTACGTGGGGCTACCCAACGAAACGAATTCCAAACGGATTTTTAAATCTAAAATAAGAGAATCCCAAATCATTTAAAACAGAATAAAGTGGAAAAGTAGGCTACAAAAAAAAGTTTTCTTTAATATTTGAAAACGACGTTTGTTTAACAGAATAATAGGCTAGGTTAATAATAAGGAATGCGATTATACGGATGAAACTATAGCCTACAATAAACAATAAAAAGAATTACGCATTATATATTTATTCAAATCATTTTGAAAATTAATACAAAGTAAAATAGTATTTTGTGAAGTCCTCTGGTAATTAGAAAAAAATATAATTTTAAATTAATAAAATTGTCTGACTGTTTGATGCGGAATAAATGAGTAAATAAACAATTAGTTTTAAATGTGAATGGCGCCTATAAGTTGTAGGCTTACGGGAAACCAACACATCCAGGGATTTGTGAAAACCTCTAGGTGAAAATCGTGAATATCCTTTTTTAGGCCTAAACACACAATAAACATTTGTGGGAAACATAGACAATCAACAATAGCCTACTGTTATTTTTTTTATTAGGATGTCATTGAATTATTTTTCTTCGTTGTCGTGTTCTGTTAGCTTGTTTTATACGTTTGCTATCTTTTAGTGATTTAGGCTACTTTAATACAGTCGAAGTTCAGTCCTCAGAAAACACCATTCACTTTCCCTCAACACGCGCCCTCTGGTGGGCTTTTTAGTCTTTACCATTTCCTAAATCTAAAGCAATTCTAATGATATTTACACGACTTAATTATATAAACTAAATTACACTTTTGGGCTATCACTTAATACTGTCGAATTTTATATTTTTCCCCCCCTCTGAAATGCGAAATTTAATTATTTTTCACTCACTCATTCTCAGTTAAATAAAACAGACCCACAATAGCAGCTTTCTGGAGTTTATCAGACGGTCATAAATACCTGTGTGACGCACATGTATGTGAGCGTTAACAAACACGTCAAACTTTACGACCGTGCTGCATTCCTCATGTGATCGATGCACGATATCATGAATCATGATTTGCCGTCTGCAGACAGTCGACACGTGTCTGCTGGCATATTTCATCGTTCTTGCATCAAATCTGTTCTAAAAAACCTAACAAACACGCAGACAAGAGACGTACAAACTACTGAATGGTCTAATTGTTGGCCTATTCCTTTACAGACCTTTGGTGTCATGCTATTTTATATTTACCTTCGAAGTATATGTTATTGAACTCGTTCAATTTAAATCTAATAAATCGATATTGACTGGGAGACCATGAAGTACAGAGGCCTTTATTTTGTTTCAGCATTAGCGTCGAGTAGGCTACAAGAAACCGTGAAATTGTATTTTATTGTTCGGCTAAACAAATAAGATTTAATAATTTTTTTTTTTAAATTCAAAACAGCATATTAAATGGGAAACGAATATAGAAGAAATGCATACAAAACAGGAGAGCAATTCTAACAAAACAGGCAGTGTGTGTGTAGCTACCATTCTGTGCAGCCTTTGTGAGTCCCGTTGAAATAGATTGTAACCCGTCTGGCCAGCCATGGTTATATTTATACATATATATATTTTAAAACATGTAGATGAAAACCTTTGTGTGTGATGTTATGTAGCCTCAAATTTAACAAAATTACCTACTGCATTAGTTGATATTACTGTTATTTAGCATCCATTAACATTATGCAATGCAATTGTAAGAAAGAAGAAATTATACTTACTTACCTCATTATTTTCAGCTCTGTAAATCCTTTCTTTTTTTACAGACTTACAACTTGAACTGTCACCTCAGGAGTATGGTGGACATAGGCTATATGATTCAGCACTAAAGTTAATTTCTAATTGGTTGAACTGATGCTTTTACAATTCATCCTGAAATACAACACTCCCTGTCTTCCCCTTTTTTCTTCTCTTTTAGGAATGTCTCAATTTCTCCACGCATTAACAACATTTGCTTGTGACAGAGTCTTACCAAAATTACATTGAGCGGCTATAACAGAAACAGCAGCAGTGCAATATTTAAAAATAATTATACTTGTCTGAATTATAGACTCTATATAAGCAGTATATTTAAAAAATCTAGTTTCTTTTGTAAAATAAATTCATATCCTTTCAGGGTTTTTTTTTTTTTCTTCTTTTTTGTAGCATTTATTTTAGACAGGAACCTGCTCATAATTCTTGTTGAAATAAACACACACTCATTTTTATCGTATATTCATGTTTAGTAAGTTCATTTTTCTTTGTGAATTGGCTATAACCGACAGCACCGAATTCCAAGCTTTCTCATGCCTCAGCTCCACTAGTTTAAGTATATTTCCACATCTCGCCGAACTCATTTTTCTTTTCGGCCGTGTGTGATGATGACACTGCTTTCGAGTCATATCTCCTCTGGCTGTCGCACCCCGGTCCACCTCTCTGCCATCTCAGGATTATAGTATTTGCAGTTAAACTTTTGAATGGATGTCATAATATATGGGGGTAAAATTTATAGAGCTCTGGTCTCTGAACGGAGGACCCCCTTTGCTTTCCCTGCTCATTGCCAGGCTATAAATTCTCCTCTTGTACGGTGCGGCTCGTCAGTAAAGGAACAATGTTGTGGCACTAAAGCATGTTAAATGGTTTCCCACATCATGTGTGAAGCCCACAATTGCGCCGTTAAACAGAGGCCGGCTAAAGGTCCATCCTGGAATCTTGTAAATAATAAGTAATACTGCAAAACTGTTCAGGGGCTTCATGATTTCACGTCTCATGTTGTGAATAACAGATCCTTTTCATTCAAATCGAATCAGTTCTTGTTAAGGACAATTTAGAGAGGTGATGCTCAAGTGAGCCATTCACCTAGGGATCTCTCTCTCTCAGTCTTTCAGTCCCCCCCCCCCCCATCCCTAATGCCTTTCCTTCATTTTTTTTCTCACCCTCCTAATGTTTGCTGTGCGCAGGCATCGCACAGAGGCCACTGCCTTTGCCTTTAATGAGGAAAAATGTGTCAATTTGCTGTTCTCTGTGTGCAGTTTGCGTATTGGTGTGCGGTATGGGGGGTTAAGGATGCTCAGAGTTCTCCTTTTTTCTAATCAAGTGCTGTACAGGAGAGCGCAGTAATTCCGGTCTCTCCATCTCTCCCTGATCAGCATTCCTCCCCTGCCTCTCTCCTCGGCCCCCCAGGGACCCTCGTGCCTTCTGTTTCACCTCATCTCTGAGGTTCACGCCGAGGTCAGCCTCAGGCCCGTGCGTCCCATGCTAACAGAACAATACTGAGAAGACATGGATAGGGCAGCGATATGATGCAGATTTCGTGCACTGTTTATATATTGTCTTTTTGTTGCTTTATAGTAATTGGTTGATATTAGATTTTATTTTCATTTATCAATATTGTGTGTGTGTATATGTTATAGATATTAAATAGTGCATGCTCATTTTCACAGTTTTACATTTTCCTTTGCCGTCATCTTAATCATTAAAAATGCTAATAATTGAATAAAAACTGCTAAATGTCATCTTTAGCAAATATCAAAATTCCATTTTCATACTGTACATTATAACATTTTGCTGACTGAATTTGTAGTGTCCAATACATGTTTAATTTTTAATTTATTTTGACAAAATAGTATCGAATTTTAATATTCATAATCATTATCGGCTTATCTGTGTCGGCCAGAGTAGAATTAGGCGCAGTATATTTTGCAGTGCAATATTGCTTCATTATGCAAATGTGATCACACGATTGGTTAGTAATCCTTCACGGACTCATTTAATCAATAGTGTAAATATGTTAGTGGTCTTGACTTTTGTGTCCACTGAATCTACAGTAAATCATTGTATTGTGTCGATGGTCGCATTCGGAAATGTCAAGGTAAATCGGCAATGTAGTCATTCAATCTTCCCTAGATATTTAATAATTTGATCAATAATGTGCATTTTGATCATTGCCAATGTCGTAAACTGAGAAGAGAAAAAACATGCACACCACCATGTCTTGTAAAATATACCATTTTTAAAGCAACATTTTTGTTATCTGACTAGGGGTGTCACAATATATCGCAATACAAAAATGCATCAATATGTATCGCAGATAGTGACAATCTTTATTGTGTGTAGTTCACCTAAAAGAGAAAAATTAAAGTTTACAGAGTTTTAGTGTCAGTACTACATTAAACTACTATATAAAATGTTGGATATAATGTATAATAATGCATTGGGGGAATATTTGTGGGTCCTGATAATGCTAAATGTTTAATGTCACCAGTGAAAGTTACATTATTTTAAATATATTTAGTCAGTGACAGAGTGCAAGCATATTCGTCTAAAATAATTCTGTATTTTCAGCTTCAGAATCATGGATATTTTTATTCTGGTGTTACCACGCCCTTTCATTTCCACCACAAATGTAATCCCAAATTTAGCATTTTAATCAGCAGTACATTTTTGGTTAACCTAATAACATGTCTTGGGGAATTGCAATAATATCGTATTGTGAGTTCAGTGTCAGTGTGATATATATCGAATCGTGACATGAGGGTATCATTACATCCTTCTATCTGACCCTAGTCAGGCATTATAAAGAGAATGAAAACAAACTTAAATGTGTAAATTAAACTACATTTACTTTT
Organism: Scardinius erythrophthalmus; assembly: GCF_964197995.2. Classification (NCBI taxonomy): domain Eukaryota; kingdom Metazoa; phylum Chordata; class Actinopteri; order Cypriniformes; family Leuciscidae; genus Scardinius; species Scardinius erythrophthalmus. Next base: position 13,343,614 of record NC_138238.1, on the reverse strand, counting down.
TTGACAACCTTTACATCTGTCACTACTGACTGTGCCCTGTCTTTGATCCATAGCTACTCAACTGATGCTATTAATGTTACATTAAATTCCTCAGATCATTACAACATCAATCAGATTTTTATAGCTGGATCACCTGCTGTGCTCATAACATCACCTGTGAGCACAATATTCTGCATGTTGGTGATGTTGAATGTGCACAGAGCCCAGCTTTATTATCCAATATGAATACCTGATATGAGCTTATGACGAATGGTAATTAATTAAATAGTTTATGAGGTTGTTTGTTTGCCACTCATTTGAGACCTGCTGCTCTGGCTGTCAAATCCGTTTTTGATGTCATTTTTACATAAGGGCTCTCTGCAGAACGAGTCCGTGAGGAGTAAACACTGCCGCACATTGGTTATGGCAGGCAGTGTGCTGTGGAGTGATAGGAGTAGTGTGACCTGGAGCTGTGCCTGTACCTCCATGTTTAGAAGGAGGTGGAGGGAGGCTCTTGGTTCTCCGGTATCCCGCCGAGCTCTTCTCGTGGCATCAGTCCCCGCTCTCCTGCTGCCATGGCACTGATGAACGTCCCTCTGCGTGGCACGCTCAATGCCTCACTCCACCAATCTCGGCCTGCCACATTGCAGAGGCCGCGCCATGCATCACCACAAAGCGTCTAGCAGCCGCCGAGAGCGCCTAGAGGAAAGTCATTAGCTTTGCTTCGCTCCCTTTCTCCTCTCCCCACATCTCTTCGTTTTTGTGTGGCTCTTGCGATGAGTTACTGACAAAAATCAAGCTCGGAATTGGACGTCTGCTTAACGAAAACGAAATATATAAGTACTCTGATTTATGTATTTCTTTTTTTGATACAATTTGATGCGCCGTTTTTTCAAATCACTGAATACTTTATAATAATTGATGTCGGCCCCGTACAACATGAGAAAACAAAATGAATGAAGTTGGAAAAGGCACAAAGCCTCTGAGAACGATGGTGATGTAACACTCTGAAATATTCATAAACATCCACAGCACATTTAAATGGAAATGATTGGCCTTATGCTAATTAAGGAGGGGGAATGCTGGGGTGAGAGTTAAGAAACCTCACTGCTCTGAATAATTAAAAATGCAATTTATAGCCGAAATGAAAATCCTCAAGACTGCATTTTTTATGATGCTTTAATAGTTCTGCAGAGGTAAATGATTGTGTTTATGATGTGCAGGTTTATAAAAACATGTAGAATCAAAGGAAACTGACCAAATGTAAGAAACAGGCAGAAATATAATATGGTTCGGCCTCTTGATTTTTCCCTGCCTTTTTGGCAGCTTTTTGTCCTCTGTGGCTTTAAAAATATCAAGCTCTGATTGGTTTGAAAGAAATGGCTGAAGTTGAATCTGTTCGTCCAATCAGAATCTTGGGTTTCCTTGGAGACAGTTCAGAATGGAAAAACATGCCATTTATTTCTGAAGGTGAAATGTTTGGTTACACTGCTACCCTGTGGAAGAATCACGAATATAGGCTAGTGACTGGCCAGACACACGCCCACTGTTTAGTTTCCACGGAAAGGCAGGTCGTAGGTTGTGAAGAATGGCGAATTTGTGTTCAGTCATTCATTTTACCGTTGCTTAAGTCTCTGACCGCACCATGGGGTCAGACAGCAAGGCCTGAGGAAGAAGGTTGTCAGTAGGTGTGTGAAGATTAGAGAGACTGTTAATTGTACGCCATTCTCACATTTCTTCTGTTTATTCTGTTTCTTCTGAACTATTACCGGGGCTTGACCTTTTAGATAAATGAACAGAGGGGGATGTGGATGGATGAGGGGAGTAAAAGGTGTCAGGACGAAAGCGCACAGGGAGAAAAATTAACAGAGAAGTGGCTGGACTGAGGCCTCGTTTTTTTTTTGATGATACATCAACATATCCTTGACAAACAGTGTGTAGTTCAGTTGTATTTATGACGACGTAGATGTGACCGTGTGTGCAGGGAAGGTTCATGTGTGTTGGTGAATGTGAGTGAGGGTCAAAGGGCTTCTCTCTGAGATGGTCATCTGTCTGATAAACTGGACACACAACATGGCAGGCTACAGAGCTCAGTGGTGATGTCACGCAGACTGGGTGCGTTTGATGAGCTGAGCCTTATTTATAGGGGCATTAGATTCTCCAAGCTGTTATATCCACCGCCTACATCCCAGTTGCACTCGTCGTTGTTCTTTTAACATTTTTTCCAATGACAAGTCCTAGACAGCCCTGCACAGTTGACTACACAACATTGCCTGTTTTATGCATCGAATGGCAGCCTTAGCTCAAAGAGAAGAGATACCACAGAGATTACTTCAACATCAGCGTGCAGGCAAGGAAGCATCTGCTCTTGTCTAAATGAGTTTTAAATAAGTCTGGTAGCGTGCCCAGAGGCCCACCTGTGCCTACGCTCCCTTGAGGTTTGAAGCTGATGAAAGCTGGATCGCGAGGGTGAGGATTTGTGTCTCGTTTCTCTGTTTGCAGCAAATTGTTCGCCTGCGCTGCCACTCTCATATGGCCTAGAAAACATGCTAAAAATAGATGCGCGGGTGCAGATTTAAGTGCAGTTGTAAGTTACAGTTGTCATCATATTAGCTGGGACAATTTGTTTTTGACTTGGCCCCTTCTCCTCCATGCCTAATGAATCGGTTGTACCATATAGATAATGGTAAATGCTAAAGGGTGCATATATATACAAACACAAATATTTGTTTGGGGTTAGTCAGATTTTTTAAAGACTAATTAATTATTTTATTCATCAAGGACACAATGATTAACAAATGATCATACAATAAATCATATTTCTAATAAATGCAGTTCTTTGTTCCTTCTATAATAAAAACTTGCTAGAATGAGTTCTGCCATCACAGCAATAAATTATAATTTAAATTTTTAAAAACAGTAATTTTAAATTGTAATAACATTTTACAATATCACATTTGTACTGTATTTTTATCAAATAAAGCCTTGGTGAGCACAAGAGGCTTATAAGAGCATAAAATATTTGTGTGCCTATGGGCTTGAATATGTGTTATGTGTTAAAACTATAAAGATGACGATATAGATATAGGCCTAGTTCTAAAAATCGTTCTAAATATAAAAGAATAGCAGAGTCTACACCACAACTATAACGATAACGGCACAGAGAAACAATAGCGTTGGAATCACTTTCAGAATGATTTTTTCCAGCTGATGAACGATTAAAAACATTGACAGCCAATCAGAATCCATCCTCCTTTAAATAGCTCAAGCATTTAAAGAGGCAGACGACATAACCGCAGCACGTGCTTCGAATAAACAGAATGATATGGTCCTCTGGTGTGGACGCAAATGTTATCATTATAGTTATCTTTATAGTTATCGTTCTTGGAGTGAATGGGCCTTTACTCATTTTCTTACTACTTATGTGTCACATTACAACATAATTTCACAACATTATTTACCTTGATTTCTGATTGACAGTTTTTGAAGAGATCCCTATGGTGGCTGCACAGGACCTGAGTAACATTCTAAAGCAAGGCTACCTGGAGAAGAAAAGACGTGGTAGGAATCTTAGAAAAACACGTGCATCATACGTTGCATAACGTCCATAAGCATTTCTAATCTTTTTTTTTTTTTTTCAGATCACAGTTTCTTCAGCATGGAATGGCAAAAACGATGGTGCGTTCTGAACAACACCATATTTTATTACTTCGGGAGTGAGAAAGGTGTGTCCTGTCCCGTTGAAAGAGGTACACAAGTCTTTTCATAAACATCAAAGACAGAGATATTGAGAAACTTTGGATTTTGTCTTCTAAATTCAGACAAGGTGCAGAAAGGCTCCTTTTATATCAATGGCTACAGTGCAGAGTTGGTCCCCAGCTTACGCAAGGACTCCAAGAAGAATTCATGCTTCGAGATGAGTGCTCCTGGAAGACGTTCTTACCAGGTTCAACACACACAAACGCAGTCACATTGCTCATTACTGTAGCTGTGTGCTGTCATTACAATGAAGAATGAGAATATAGCCTTCAAATCAACAATGATAGTTTCTCTCTGCAGTTCACTGCCAGCAGTCCCCGAGAGGCAAGGGAATGGGTGGACCAGATCAATTTCGTTCTTAAGGGTATGTGAGATATGAAATACATTTTTATTGTAATACATACCATATTTTATATTATGCTGAATGCATCTGACTTGAGCCAAGCACAACGGTGATCATCTTGATGTGAAAAGGGCAGATTTATAAAAAGAGGCATACCAATAACTTTCCGTCTGGCTCAGCCAATAAGATAGGCTCTAGACCTCCTCATGCCCCACGTCACTGAGCTTCTGAGTCCAACGTGCCTCAGGCTGCCTCCTCTTCCCCGTAGCGCAGCGCTCTTTACAGGAAATTGATTGGGATTTGCCCGGTCATCCTTTAGGGGCATCGATCTGGTCCTGCTTGGCATCTAGGCAGTGAGGATACGATAGCCTGTGTTACAGAGCTCAGTCACCTGCAATCAGGCCCTCACTCCATCTGAGACAGATCTGAGGCACCCTCGCCACTCTAAAATGGGCTCAATGCGGCCCTCTGATTTGCGGGAAGTAATAGACACTCCTGAGATAGTTTTCTCCCTCCCCATCCCCCTTCGCACATGTGGATACAGCCAAATGGCACAAGCATCATTCAGTATTAGAACTGTAATAAATGTCAAACTTGCCTTTTTTTTCAGATTTCTTTGCAGTTATTGTAGATTTCTGATATTATTATTATTATTTTATCTTTTTTTTATTTTTTATAAATTCTCCAAAGCTTTAGTGTGGTCTAAAAGTGCTGAAGATCATTCAAAGTTTAATTTAAACCTGGAAACAAACTAAAGTTTAATGATTTTGGAGTTTAACTAATTAAAATAATTTCAACCAAGTGTCCAACCAAGTGTCCAACCAAGTGTCCAACCAAGAAAACAAAACAAAACAAGACTAAGTAAACCTGAAATTCTTTTTTTGGTAAAGTTCAACTTTTCACTCAAATTAAAATATGCTATGTATTTTGTAATAGAAAAGCATTAAAAAGAAGCATTTCTACTAGTGGTCACAGACTTTTGGGTCCCCACTATATGTAGATTGGTGATTTGTCTGCTGCCGTTTTCATTATTTAGATGTTAATGATTGCTTTTATGACTTCTCTGTAAGATCTGAGCTCTAACTTCATCCCCTTTGATGATGATGAGGAAGAGGAGGTGGAGGTGGAAGAAGAGGAAGAGACATATGATGACATTGAACGAGCTACCACACCACCACCACCACGTCCTGGGCCAGCATCTCTACCGGCCACAACCCAGAGTCTGGGACAAACCCCTCAAAGCAGCCGCGAGGAATGGCAGGACCAAGCAGGGACTCAGGAAGAAGAAGAAGAGGAGGAAGAGGACATTTATGAAGTGCTTCCAGGTATAGAAAAAAACATGAATTGGCCCTTTAAACAAAAACAAGGTTATTGGATTATCCTGATAGATAAACTTACATATGATCACTAGCTTAAAATCCTGATATCAGTGTTTGATGGGCTTTTAGTGGAGCAAAGCAACTAAGGTTGTAACCATCAGCTCTTCAAAGTTGAACACCATCAATAAGAGCACATACATCAAGGTCTGGTCACCCAAAGTGATAGCAGGACCCTCGGAGGACCTAATGAGACCTCTGAGGAGAAATACATCACTCTGGAGTGCTGTCATTTTCACCTTACTTTGCCATGTGTGCTGGGCAGCTGAGCTGGCCACAGATGGCGGATCGAGTGACCACTTCTCTCACTTTTCCGTCCTTCATTCATCTCTCTCATCTTCTTGTGCCTCTCAGATTTTCAGTTTGGAAAAGTGCTGAGCAGTCCTATCAGGACATTGTCTAAAAAGTGCTGAATTAACTGTTCTCATTTATTAACTAATCTCATCAAAGAAATCATGTAGGCTATATTTAATCGTGTATCATACCGTTCAAAAGGTTGGGTTCAGTACGATTTAGATTTTTAAAGAAATGTATTTATTCAGAAAGGATGCATTTAAGCAGGACAACTGTTTTTAGCATTGATAATAATAAGAAATGTTTCTTGAGCACTAAATCAGCATATTTTAATGATTTCTGAAGGATCATGTGACACTAAAGACTAAGTAATTGCTGCTGAAAATCACAGGAATAAATAATATTTTAAATAAAATATATTAAAATAGAAAACAGTAATTGTAATTATATTGTGCAATATGACTGTTTTTACTGTATTTTAAACTAAATACAGCCTTGGTGTATATAAGTATATATACAAAATTTCAGATACATTTCTAGGAGTGTTGAACCGTTAATGGAACTATATATATTAGGGGTGTAACAATATTGTGTCACAATATCGCAATTCAAAAATGCAGCAATGTGTGGATAGTGACAATATGTATTGTGTATAATTCACCCAAAATGAAAATGTCTGTGTGAGAATTATAATTTTTTGTTTAGTTTTAGTGTCAGTACATTAAACTACTATATATAATGTTGAATATAATGTATAATAATGAAATGGGGTAATATTTGTGGGTCCTGATAATGCCAAATGTCTTATGTTACCAGTAAAATGTGGCCTACATTATTTTAAACATATCTAGTCAGTGACCGAGTGCAACCATGTTCATCAAAAAAAAACAAAAAAATTCTAGCTTTAAAATCATGTCAGGTGTCACCATTGTCCTGTGCATTGGGTTTCCAGCAACAAGTCCAAGCCTATTCATTTACACCCACAATGTCATATCAAATTTAATATTTTAATCAACAGTCCATTTTTTGTTAACCTTTTACCAATTTTCGCAATAATATCGTATCGTGAGTTCAGTATCGTGATATGTATCGAATCGTGACATGAGGGTATAGTTACACCCCATATATATATATATATATATATATATATATATATATATATATATATATATATATATATATATATATATATATATATATATATATATATATATATATATATATATATATATATATATATATATACCTTCATTAATGTTTCAACACTGTCCTGGAAATTAATCTGAGAATTGTATTTTTACTGGAAATTTTTGGGATTCAGAACACACACATCAGTTCACACTTTGACAAAAATCTCTATGCTTTTTAAATAAAGGCTTATACAACAGATTTCAACACATATTTTATACGCATTTTACCATATGCACACAAGCATATGGTAAAGGGCTACTTTAGCTTTACAGGTTTTTTCCTCATGCTGTTCCTGGAAGCTCAGGGCAAGCTTGTGCTGTGGGAAGTATAGGGTTGCTGGACGGTGGTTTTATCGGCAGGCTGACAGCGTGAGGATGGATGTGGGAGACAGAAAGCTGGGCTATCACTGTCACCTCATAGACCTAGAGGTGCCACGCCCAGAATCAATGCCTGTCTGCCTGAAACACACTAGCCATCTAACCCGGCCTGGCACCTCCCCTATAAATCAAACGGGAGTTGACTGTACTGCCAGCACCACAGATATTGTTTAATTTACTTATGAAAGAGTTCAGAGGTACACAAAGTTGATCCAGAATTTAAATCTGAGAGGAAGATATATAGCATTAATTGACAGATGAGATTAGCTGTATCAGCTGCAAGGCTCTTAGATTCTTTTTAAAAAGCTACCACCCAAGTGACAGCTATTATACCTTTTTACTTAGAGTGAATAGACTGGTGACAAAATAAGTATTACAGTTAAACCTCAGCAATGGCACTTGTTTTATATTTGTATAACCTTTGATTCTGTATTTTTCAGATGATGAAATTTCTGACAACGCTGAAGAGTTCATTGAAAAAGCTGGTGAGTACTTTGTGTATGCAGTGGTGGAGGGATGCTGTAAATTGACTAAAAATTAGATTTTTTTTATGAGTCTCTGTGTTTTCAAATAAAGGGTCTTCAGATTATGCAAATTATTACCAAGGCTTGTGGGACTGTGAAGCGGACAGACCCGATGAGTTGGCCTTCCAGAGAGGAGATATCATCTACATCCTCAGCAAGGTCTGTGTTTGCTCCCTCCATCTCTCTCTCTCTCTCTCTCTCTCTCTCTCTCTCTCTCTCTCTCTCACACACACACACACACACACACACACACACACACACACACACACACACACACACACACACACACACACACACACACACACACACACACACACACACACACAAGGTCAGACTTTTAGTTCAGCGCTGTTGGTTGCGTCCTTGGCTGATTTGTTGGTTGAAGCGCTCTGCATGTTTTTTGATTTTCTTTTCCTTTTCTCGCTCTATCCATCTCCTCACTAATGATGAATAATACGCAGCTGGCCATAAGATGAGTCATATCGGTCAATACACACTGACTTTCTCTTAGCAGCTATTCATTTACTCTATTCTAAATGACAAAGCTGGGATGGTCTTCGCTTAGTCAGTAAATTCTTATTGTAGCATTTTACAAACAAGACCTTATACAAAATATAATGCATCAGGATTTGTGGCTCTCTATTTCTACAGATTTTTATTTCTGCTGATTTTTCTCTATAAATCACACAATTTAGAAAAAGATGAATAGCATATGCAGCTTTCTAAAAAAGCAGTAGCATTTGTAAAGATTATCCGTACAGATATCCAAGAGATTTGCAGGCAACAAATTGAGCCTGTTTTGTCGCATGTCATATTGACATAACAGAAAACTGTACATCTGTGGTCTGTAGACCTCTGCAATACTGTGGCCACACAGGCACATTCTCAATAATAGGCTGTTGGTTCATCACTGTAGTTGAGTCTTGGAAAATTGAGTGGTCGGCCAAGCAAACCACTTTTATTTGATACATTCGCTTTAATCTATATATTTTTGTGTTTTACAAATGGGGTGTTAGCAGGAACGCATAGTGTAGCTGTTTCTTAAAGATACACCACTGAAAGAATCGATATGTTTTAATTTTGCCTTTAACTGAGCTCAATGTCTTAAAGGGGTAGTTCACCTAAAATGAAACTCTGTCATTGTTGTTCTAAAACACGCAAAAGGATATTTAAAAATGTGTTTAGTGTTTTTTAGGCCATACGTGAAAGTCAATTGGATCCCATGTTGTTTTGAACTGTATTGACTTTCATTACATGGACAAAAACAGTTGAAACATTCTTCAAAATACTTTCTTTTGTTTTCCATAGAAAAAAGGAAAGTCATATAGGTTTAAGAAAAAAAGAAGGTTTAGAATGACATGATGACAGAATTTAAATGTTTTAATTTTTAGGTGAGCTATTCCTTTAAAGGGGTCATATAATGGTACATGCACTTTTACAAGTTGATTGTACTGAAATGTGTGTTGGCAGTGCCTGTACACAACCATCATATAATGATAAAAATCCATCCAGTGGTCTTTTTTTTAATCTCCTTATATGTTTTCCCCCGTCTCAAATCGAGCCATCTGACCGTGTGACGTCACACGGTCGGACGCCCCTCCCACGATTGTTAATTGACAGCATCGTTTCAACACAGACCCGCCCTGAGCGAGCTGTCATCATAGTCCGCCATTGTTGATACGCTGGAGCAGAATGGTGTCTAAGTGATTGTGTTGTTCTGTTCTTGGGTGTAATAACGAACACAGCAGTCATTTTGATGTTCCTAAATCCGAACCGCTGAAGACGCAGTGGCTGAGTTTGTTTTCGAAGGGAATATTCCCCACGATCAACAGCAATGCTTTCATGTTTGCGCAAATCATTTCACACCAGACTGCTTTACAAACGAGGGTCAGTATAAAGCTGGTTTTGCTAAGAAGCTGCTCCTGAAAAAAGGATTGTTACCAACTATTCGTGTTCCTGCTGCACCTCCAGAAGAAGTGAGTGGAGCGTTTTATTAACCTTTATATTAATCTTTGCAAATCGCTTGCACGCTTCAAGATGAATGCGGCTAAGGTTTACACTCAGGGTACACTACGGCATGTTTTCTATGTACAACGTTCTCAGTATAATTCATAATCCCAAGTTTATAATAAACAACGCGTTATGGTTATTGTGTTATTTCAAACTGTGTACCACAGAACAGAGGGGCGGGGTGAGCAAAGCTCATTATCATTTAAAGACACATGCACTTAAATGGCGTGCTGAAAACAGAGCTGTTTTTGACCAGGCAAAATTAGTGTTTTCTTACAATACTAATGAGAATTTTTAATTAAAGTGTATTACAAACTTTTCATTTAGACCCTAAATAATCATAATAACTTGGCATTATATGACCCCTTTAAGTTAAAGAATTCTAACATCATGTTCGACACTCTTGATATTTAATTAACATTAATGAAATGTGGCAGATATGCTATGAACCGTATAATCAGGATTAAATAACAGGGCAGCTAAAATAGGTTTGATTCTGTTATTCAGAAAACGGTGAGAATATATAACATCCGATATGGTTGGCTATCAAAACGTGGTGAGGATGTGCACGGGTCATTTATTTTTTTTATCTCATGTCGTATTTCTAATTTGTATATAAACAATGAGTCTAACCATCTCAGATTGCTGGAGCATGTCTCTGATTTTGTCATCAAGCTGTTATTATATTCAGACAAGTAGATTTATCAGCTCTTACTTTTAATCCCTCTGTGACTGACATGTAATTGAAATAGCTTTTATTGATGGCAATATTTTCAAAACGGCTGCACTTGTATCACTCAAATCTCTTAGACCTCGTCAGATGCGTCCTCAGAATCGTTTCAGACAATGTGGGGCTCCTGCTCTTGTTTTACGGGTGTTCCCTGGAACGTTGACCTTACTGAATGAAATATAGGCTGTTGGCTAGAACTCAAGCCTAACTCTAGCGGTCCCACTCATAAAAGCAGTGGTCATAAAACCTGAGTGCATAAATTCTGCTGCACAGAGGTGTGGAGGGGAGGCCAAGTATATTTGTGTCAACACCAAGCGTAATTACAAGGTGATAAAGACGTGGAAAGTGCTAAATCAATTCCTCTAACCAACAGGTTTTTGAGGCAGCGCTATGATTGACCGTTGTGAAGTCACAAATCAAAGAGGTCGACAGCGCTGTCACAGCACTGGTGTAAGCAGAGCGTACAGATTAAAAAAAGCTCTCTCATCAGTCTTTATTGATCCACCACTTACAGTGAATAAACAGCTATTCGGCTCATCTACACAAATCACTACACGTATCTATAATATGTGGAAGCATTTTGGATAGCACAAAATAGTTAATGGCTTATTAGTGGAGTATTTTGTTTATGCTCAGGTGGAAGCAGGGAAATGAAATTTAAAGACCTAAAAAAGAAAATCTAGTTTTTTATGTTGTTTATGTGTCTATGTGGTGTTTTTAATATGACAAACCATGTGCAAATTCAGTATTTTCTCCTTAAAACAGTCTCAAAAACATGGTTTGAAACTTCCCCTGTTTCCTACAATGACAAACATGTAACCAATCCCTTGAATGTGTGGGGTGGGGCTTTTCTTCACTGACTTCTAAGTTGTTCAAAGCATTTCTAAGAATGCTGACTTTTAGAAGGCAGCTGTCTGACTTTGAGATGGCGAGTGGGAACATGGTTTGTGTAACAAAAGCAACACATTATTAGCTGTTTGATGACTACGTCAAGCTAAAGGCTAATCATATCGATTAACGGTATGTGTCCGGCGTGGTAGTCAGCGACACATAAAACACCATTCTGACACATCAACTTGTAGACGAACCTGTATGATTCGCTCTTCTTCTTCTGAATCAGTTTCTGATTCAAAACATATATGGCTGAATTAGACCCATATTTCAACTTGCCATTGTGTAGCGTTTACTACAGTTGACCGAATGGATCAGGTAGTCCGAGCTGGTGCGATTGAGTGGAGGCGGGGACTAATTTGCATATTCATGTATCCAGGAGATATTATTTTCTTCTTTAGTGTTTCACAAAAGAAATATAGCCATACAGGTTTGAAACTATCTCTTTTTTGGTGAAGTACACCTTTAAGTTCTGGACTGCATTGCGTAGTTATTCATCTAAACCCAATGTTCAGTTTTAATCTTCTGGTGATTAATCCAGAGTTAATTTTGCATGCAACACCGATAGTTGCACTAACAGCTCCCCGCTTCCTTCAGATCAGCCTCCCCATGCCTCCATTGTCTCCTTTCTCATGCCGCATGGCTCCTCAGTCAGAACACTTGAACATGAAATAGTGGCGAACGCCAACATCCATCTGCCAGCTTTGTACAGCCTACTCAATCCTCAAGGCTGAAGAATCATGGCAGCAGGACAGCAGGATATTTGGTGTTTTTTCTTCCTGCTCTAATCACATTACATGTTCGCTACCATGTAACACATATACTTTAATTTGTCTTATTGTTGTAACTCTCGCTCTTTGCGCTCTTGTTGGTTTGCTGCGTTCCGTTTTTTCCTACATATAGTTGAAGGGGCCCATGGAGACTTTTTCTAAACCGTTCTTTTTTCTTCTTCAACCATGCCATCCTTTTGCATTCCTAACTCTTAATTTATGCCCCTAGATTCAAAGTACATGACTCCCAAAGGTCAGACCCAACACATGCCAGTATTCCCAGTGGAATCCCCTTAAAATCCTGGAATGAGATTTATTGCACTAAAAATGGAGGCAGACTTCTCCAGGACTCCTTTTAACACGCAAGCCCACTGATATCCCTTTCTTTCATTTAGCCCTGGTCTTTCTTCAGAATGTGCTTTACACTCTCACCATTAGGGGCTGTAAACCAGGAATCTTGGATGCCAGTCTAGACAAGGGCCAACCCACTGTTAACAACCAGATTCTCCATCAGTATGGCTGTAGACACTACTGCCTCCTTCTGGCTGAAATTTGTAAGGTTTTTCAAGCTAGGTGGCCCATGTAGTGTTTTTTTTTTAAACAAATACATGATGGTTTATGTAGAAAACCTGGCTAGATGTATAGTTTCCAGCTCATTTTACTGTATACATTTTATATGTTTTATTTATCATTTTATATTGATAAATATATATTTTATATTTATAGTTCCATTTAAGTTTTTCTGCTTTTAAGCCGTACGACAGCTTTTAGACTACTATTTAATCTGATAGGCATGTATGTTTTATGTGTATTTCTCTCCGCTGTGCTGGTTTTTACAGGTAGACATAAATGTGAATTTGCATATGAATGTGCAGTTCTCACAGACAAAAAGGGGTGATTGTGACTGTTATCCCTTGTGGGACACATCCTAATAAACTTCAGACAGATGACGGCTCCAGTTGGCCTCCCGCCCAGGGGGTCAGTCTCCTACAAAATGCCTAAAGAAAAGAAAAAGGTGCCATAAAAGAAAAGGAAAATCCAGTGGAAATAGACACTCCTTTCTAACTCATTCTCACAGACTCATCTAAAGGCCTGCTTTCTTTGTGGCAATATAGGCGCAGAGGTGCTGTATAGACATATTGAGCTTTCTATTTACCAGCAGAGGCATCAGGGGGTGAGTCTGGGGTTCTGGGGTCATGCAGAAGGCAACGGTCATCTCCCGGTCAACTACAGTAGGTCATTATTCAGCCTAAGCCAATAGTCCAGAACTGCACGGCAGCCGCCCCCCCTCACACTCTGCATAATTATTATAAATGGGAGGCCACATAAACAGCCATCATTACAGGCTCTCAGCAGCATACACAATCCACTTTAAATGCCTATTAAGTTTAAGTGCCATCAGTAATCCCCAAGTGTACTTTTACAACGGCAGATTATTGGGTCTTCCACATTTTTACTTGATGTCGCACCTTCGAATGCCCAGGATTCAGGATTAAATAAGGCATGTTTCCTCTCCGGTTTATTTGACTACGCCAAACAAATATTAACACTACATGTTCGTAATGACTGGCTAAGATGAAAATGACATGCAAATGAAATGCACTGATTGAGATCGATTGAACGACGGCTGTCTTTGCTCGAGCAGCAGATCAATACCTGTTCGCCACCTGCCGTGTCTGCTGCTTAGGACTAGCAAACAACGTGACGTATTGGTGTTTGTCTTTTAAGATGGCTGGATGAGTGAGTCCCTGTGCAGCACTGAGCGTGTGGAGCCGATGTTTTACGATGCGAGTTAAGGAAAGAGAAGCAGGAGAGGAAAAGTGGAGGAGGGGGGTTGTAGCACCCGAGCGCCGGGTTCAGCTGCGGGGCAATGAGAGACTTCCTGCGCTCCATCACTCCCAAGGCCTACCTCAGTCAGCTGGTGGCCAGGGGCAGAGGCCTCATGTCTCATTCTTATTACCATGTCTCCTGCCTCCACAGTGTGTGTGTGTGCGTTTCTACTCGTAACAGAAAAAATGAATGCGTGTGGGCACCGAGGGAGAGTTTGCAAATAAGGGAAATGATTAAAACACGATTGAGGAAGGAGGCGTGCATGCAAAGCGTGTCGTCTTGGAGGGGAAATTTATAGAATGGAGAGGAAAAAAAGGGAGCTCGGTATTCTGCCGTTAATATAGACAGGAGTCACTTTTGAGCCTGTCATGATATTGTTCAGGTTAAGCCACTCCTTTTTAAGGCATCATTAGCTGTCAATCTGTCCCCTGGCCGCTGGAGAGCAATGGGCCCATCTGAATACCATTGCCAGCCGCCCCCCTGAGTGAAAAATAAATGATATCAGTGGCACACTGCAGGTGTTGTCATGGCAACACACACTCTTGATAGCTCCCTGTGCCAACTCCGCCTTCCTCCAGAGAAGGTCATGCGGAGGTCAGCGCCATCGCAACGACGCACTTCACTTTCACAACAGCTGCCCACCAGACCTAGACCAAACGGAGACGCACCTGACCCTGTCCTGTTACAGAGCAGCTTCCCGAAAAGCCACCCATTATCCCAGTCCCATGCAGTTCTTTCGGGTAAATCTCTATAACAACCTCTATACGGTCAGGCGCAGATTGGATGTCTCCCAAATGCCTCTAGCTGACAGATGCATTGCCGAAAAGCAGATTGCTAATACTGGGAGGCAGGAAAAATGAGGCAGGAATGAAAAGGACACGAGTCATCGAAATGGGACGGACTGCACTGGAATGTATTGACTCTCTTTCTTGTACTGCGTGTGTACTCTGTTTGAACCCACAGTTACACCATGTTGGGGAGGAAGGTGGGGCGGAGGAGGCGTGTTGGACGGGAGGAGGTGCAGCGTGTTCCAAATGGCTTCATTAGCCGTGGGCACCTGTGATTTTACAACAGTTTTTTCTGGTCCTCGACTTTGATTGCCATTCTAAGATTGCTGATATACAGTTGAACGGGACTGGGACTTTTCACTGTTTTAACGCTTGTCTGTGTGTGCTCCAGAAACACTGTGCATTAATGGTGGGGATTTTTCATTGACTCTTTCTGTAGGTTACCTCATTGCACCAGTAGGTGGCGATGTGTAATTTAATTACTACAATAGTAATTTCTTGCTAGAAATGACATCAAAAGTGGAAAACGTTGGTCAAAAACATACATTTGCACACAAACTGACCGCCAACCGCAACTTTCAGTTGCCATCTTTTTTTTAGCTTGGAATGTAAGGCACAGTATTGTGGGATATCAAAAGTAGCAAAAGATTAATCTAAGCTGTCTTCAAAAATCGATCAGATTAAATTCCATATAAACGAGTCATTGAATCATTAACTCAATCGATTTGTTCTGAAACAGTGATTCATTCTGTAATGAAAAAAGTGAGTTTCTTTATGAGGGATTCATTTCCTCAACTGATCTGTTCAAAATAAATAAGATTTGGGAAAAAAAATTCCTAGTAAATAATTACAACATTCATAATCTAAATAACAATAAGGACACAGTTTTGAGTGATCACAGTGTGATTGAGCGAAAATGATTCATTGATTCATTCAAACAACGATTCATTCAGGAACAATTCTGTTGCTCAGGGTGAATGACCTGGGGGTTTTGCGCTTGTGCGTTGAAAAATGTAAAGAAGGAAAAAAACGCAAGGTCCAGCGACGACTTTTTAAAAAGTTGAACTGTTTACTTGAGTGTCACGCTTTTAGAACAGGAAAAATGGTGAGACATGAACGGAACAGTCAAACTGTTGTCCATCTAGTCATGTTTGCATCGAAATACAATGGAAAAGCTGCACATTAAAGTGCAAAACTCTCTCTGCGTGATTGTGAATGACCCCTTCCTTCTGGCAATATTAGGTCTAAAATGTAAGTTACTCAGTATTAACTTCTTGTTTACTGAACTGTTGTATAAGAGCATCAATCTACACCTCCAAAAATCCCCATCTGCATAGCTGTACGCTTCTCAAACAAAGAGCTCAAGTTCTCAGATGTACTGTTACCGAGGCGTTGATGCCACAGCGGCATTCAGCTCACCGTCCAGATGGATTTGATTCTGTATAGCATCATTAAAGCGGCTCATCTGCATGGGCTGAGGACTACATTAGGCTCTGAGCACTGTGGGTGTGCTTAAAGAGAGGAAGGTAATTAGTTCCTACTCTCCTCAGCAGGCAGTGGATGGATGACATGCTCATCATGTCTAAATGTACAGTGTGTGCTTCTAGAATACTAAAGCTCTTAAAACACTTCACTCTTTCACTATCAGTCTATCTCTGCGTTCTTTAATCTCCTCATTTATAACCCCCTGTCCACCTGAGTCTGTCTTCATTCATTAAAGGCCAGATCTTGAGCTCTCTCCACTCTTACTCTGAAGAGCTTTGGTCTGGAATAGCTCTTATATTTGATTTTGGAGAGGAGAGAATTTAGAGAATGTTACGCTGGAAAAACAAGAAGCTTCACGATAAGAATTAGGGATCACTCAAGACATAAAATGGCATACCCTATTATGCAGTTCCAGCACTCAAATGTTAATGCAGTTCCAGCACACCAGTGTTAAATCCTTGTTTCTCTAATCACTAGTCCCCTAACTTAACAACAGAATCATCATATTTCTTTAATTACCATAGAAATGTCTAAATTGGTGTTTTAAGATTTAAATTAACATTTATATTTGCATTTGAATGGCTGTAAGCAGGTGCATGTAATTTTGTTGTATTACAAACATTTTGCTACTATCTATTTACATGCAGTTCAAAGGCCCCGCTGAGACATGCAACTGAGTAAACACCTCTTCGTTCAGCAGATTTTTCTGTGACAAGACTGAATACGGATATACAGTGACCGTATCTGGACACAAAATGATCTGTATTTCTGTCTTTCTAAATTAGGAATACAACATCCATGGATGGTGGGTCGGAGAGATAGACGGTGCTATCGGAATAGTCCCCAAGGAGTTTTTGCATCCTGCTTATATTCTATGAGGTACTTATATTCACAGAATCATTCTACATGATCACTTATAGGACATAAACAAGAACAGCTCCCTAGCTCTCTTAAACTGAGAGTGAGAAATAAATGTAAAGTGTATTAACATATTGTTAAAGTTACAAATGCCATTGTCCTATCTGTGAACTTTAGCACTGTTTTAAAGTTTAAAAAGTTTTCATAATTGCTTCAGCATTAAATCGTATTCCTCTATGCTGACACCTGCTGGAAATTATTGCAACTACAAAGAAATATGTCAGTATTACACAGAGGCTTTGACTGAAATCACATACTTTCTTAAGTAATTACTCCACGACTGCTAGAAAGTACTGTGAATTCGGACATACTACTTTTGTCTTATACTGTTTTTCGCATACTATATAGTAGGGAAGTGTGCGATTTCAGATGCAGCCGGAGACGTGTGTTTTGTTCAAACTGGTTTTAAATATATATTTTTAATGTTTTCTCTTCTAGGTTTGCTTTTTGTGAAGATCACAGAATTTCCAGGGTTATAATAACACTTTCACACGTCATTGTTTCGAAATGGATAGTTCACCCTGAAATTAAAATGAAGTCATAAATTACTCACCGTAGTAATGCCGTATGCCCTTCATTCTTTGATGGACTACAAAAGGAGCACTGTCCCGCTCGCGCTCGTCCTTATGGGTGATTCTATAATTGCAGGTACATTTGGTGTCCAAAGTCATTCTTTTTTCTGCTTTTTTCAAATGGTTATATTTTAAATAATTTTTAATAATTTGTTACTCATTGTCATGGGTCACAAAATGTTACAGGCCATAACAATACATTTTATGTAAAAAGTGTCTTATATAGCTGAAAATCATGATTTCTTGTCAGTGTATTTTTTCCATTATGTATCATTGTATAATCAACATATTTTATTTCACTTTTCTTTTTGTAATATTTCATTTATTTTATTTATAAAAGTCATAAATAGTCATTTTTTCTAATTCTACAACATTAAATTTTAAAAATAAATGTGTGTTTATAAATCTTGCATCAATTCTGTTAGTTGCCTTTAACTACTATGCAGGAAATGATGCCACTTTCCCGCACTGATCAAATCTGAAGCACTGAAAGGCATGTGTGCTTTCTCTGATAAAAAAATGTAATCAGAAGTTCTTACACCGAGTTATTTTGTAAACCGTCAAAATTGTTACCTTAATATCAAAAGGAAAACAGAATGTATCACTGATCACACAGTGGGTTGTTTAAAAGTATTTTATACATGATTTCATTTGTGCCATGTGCTCTTAGCATTTATGCTAGCAAGTGGAGTTTTCGGCTAATTTAGATTTTTTTTTTAAATGCTAAATTTGTCTCCAATAATAGAATCACTCATATAATGGCAGTGAATAGCGACCAGCATCAAGCTTTTTTAAAAAGCCGCAAAAGTATCAAAGTATGATCCCATGCGACACGTGTCTTATATTCCAAGTGTTCTGGGGGGTATAAGATATGAAATTTAATGTATTGTTTAATGATAATTCTGAAAAATGAGTAATTTATTACTTAATTTTCATTTTAGGGTGAACGATCCCTTTAAGTAAAATTGGATTTTAGTTAATTTCTAGAAATGGCAAAAAATAAATCCAAATAATTTCTTGCATTTTTTTTGTGCAAGTCTTTTTATATATTACATTATCAGTGTACACTAAGTCGAGGCGTATCTAAATCTAATTTTCTGATTTGTTCAAGAATTTGCCATATTTACACAAATTGTGTACATATGAAAAACATTAGTTCGAAACTTATTTTCTAGTTTCTCTCATTTATCATGTACAAGTCTATTTCAACATCACAAATTACAATTCTTTTCATGCAAAATTTAGGCTGTGACAGCATCTTGAAAAAGCCATCTATTTCTTGTTAGAGTTATTCTATATGTGAGGTGTTTTCTTTCTTTTCAAATACATTTGTATTTGAAATTGAGTTAATAGTGTGTACCATTAACCAATTCAGCTGATATTACTTCATGGAAATAACTTGTCATACCACAGTTTGTTTTAATCAAAAGAGAAATAAAGAGCCTTTGTACTTTGGACTTGCCTATTTTTTTGTGGTGTAAAATTTAATCTACTTGTATTCATACATGGACTGCAGTTCTAGAACAATGCAAGTTCTTTAATATGGAACAAAGAATAAAAATATTCAGGACAAAAGCACAACACAAGAACAGTTAATGACGTCTATGTCTTGAATGTATTGTAAAACAATAGTTTATTCAGCAAAATGTAATTTATCACTCTTAAAACTGGACAAAAAGAACCTTAAAAAGCTTCCAGAATTTGATGTAATTTCAGATGAAAATATAATATTCCATCATGTTATAACAACTGTCAGTTCACACTCCAAATAAAATCTTGCAGATGAACCACCTTGTTTCCACTTTAGCCTACATGAACATTTCAGATGAACAACGTAAACTGCTTAAATGAAATACAGCATCAATAAGAGCTTCTCCGCTTCTCGACCGGAGAAACCGACCATTAAGGGTAGATCCATATTCATGTAACCCCATAAGGAAGCTCAGAAACACTTGAAATTAACTTAAACAGAGCTACATGGAATTTGGCTTTGCAAAAAAAAAAGAAACCCATTGTTGAAACGTCTCTTTAATTAAAGAAAACCAAATCTGAGAGTTTCCTCAGGACGCATGTTCAGGCTCTGCCTTTATACATTTACACTGTCCGCTAAGAAACAAAAGATAAATCAAAAAGGGCTCAATTTAAAGGGTTTAAAATAGTGACCATATTTTACAATTCTATCTTAAGTGGCATGTTCTATCAGGCCTGATTGAGCGGTCCCACTCTAGGCCTGGTTATAATGGGTGACAGGACTGCTCTAGAACCATCTGAAGGCTAAAGCTAGCTCCAAATGGCGGAACAACGGGCCAAGAACGAAAGGGGAGGGTGATCTTAATACAGAGCATCAGTGTTGCTGCTCCTCGGCCTCTTGATCTTCTCGATGTTCTTCAGGATCATGTCATGTAATGTTACCTGCAAGACAATTTTGCTTTATTAAATCAGTTATCACGACAACACCCAGGACAGCACATACATGCAGTATTCTAAACTTTAAAGATAATCTTCAAAAATAATTTGCATTGTTGTTACAGCAATACTTACGTATTGATTTCTCAGCTCTGACACTATGATCTTGAGGCTGATGTATTCTTTCTCATCAATCTCCGTCACTGTGCGACGATAATCCTCCTATAAAAGTCAAAATATATATTATGCATGTGAAATAACTACTGTATCCCTGATCTAAATGCCATGTATGTGTACTGGAGATATGACTTACAACATGAGGGTATTTTGCCATTTTGGAAACCAGCTTTGCCCTTGTGATGTAGTACCTACAAAATATAGTATTTAAATACGAAGAAAAAAAAAAAAGCCTGAATGTAAATCTTCGTCTGACATATCGTGACGTACCTTGATATCTGATCTAAGAAAGAAGCTGCTTCTGCTTCCACTGTTCTGAGTTCAGCAACCGTCTCCTCCTGTGGATAGTGAAGATAAACAGAATCACAACCAGGTTTTGACAATTTCTGCATTTGACATTCCCTGACAGGACCAAAACTTCCTTGATGTTTCTTTTTAAACACCAAAATTTACCATAAACTGTGACAAATTACCGCTTCTAGTCTATAACAAATGTTGCTAATTGCTGTTAAAAAGATATTTAATTAACAGGCAAACAAAGAACTGAAGGATGTGGCACCATACCTGAATTGAGACGCCAAAATTGTTGCCGTCTTCTATTCTTGGGATTAACAACTGAACCCACATCTTGACCTAGAAAACAACAGAAATGACATTTACCCAGAACACTTTAAATGAGAGAGTATGTCTGAGACTATGGTTACATGGACATACCGTGTTGCACTTTTCTATGAGAGTTCTGAGTTCAGGCTTGACTTTTTCGATCAGTTCCACCAACTTGGCATTGCTTTTCATCATTCCACCAGGCATGACAAAGACCTTGGTCCCGCCAACTACAAACAGAAAACATATAGGGAGGATAATGTAGGGAGGAGTGTCTGTATCGATGCGTTTCAAACTTGCTTTAGTCAGGAAAACTCACCTTTGTCATCTGCGCCATCTTCGAGTTTCCTCTTTTTAGCATTTTGCTATTGAAGAAATATTTCAGGGTTACTGTCTGATCTTTATGTTTCATGTATGGAATCTTATTTCCACCACAGAATAAAAAATAAAAAAGGTAATTGCGACTTTCTCACAATTCTGTCTCCCCCCCCCTCACAGTTCTGCATTCATATATCAATTCTGAGAGGGGGGGGGGGGGGATTTATAACTGACTGTTCTCTGAATTGTGAGGGAAAAAAGTCAGAACTGAGAGATGAAATTTTTTATTTCGTGGTGGAAACAATCTTCCATAATGTTTTGCACAAAGCAACAGAAGCCTATTTTTTGTTTTACCCTATTCAGAGACTTTTTGACTGATGAATGAAGACACTTAAAATGACTGTTTACCCCCTCAAGCCCATCATGGACGTCTGCAAGTAGAATTGGGTCTGGCACTGTCAGATTGATCTCTGAATGAATTTCTTTCAGCTCACGGATATTAATTGAGGGATCCTAAAAAAGAAGACATCAAAATGCTATTTAGAACACCTGAATAAGTAAATGTCAAGTATGCATTAGAGGCTGACATTTTTTCGGGAATCCCACGGGTCACGGGATTCCCGTGGGATTCCTGCAGGATGGGAGTCATCTTTGCTATTAATCACGGGATTTGGACGGTACAGGATAAATGGTTAACGGGAGCAGACGGGAGCGGGAATCAACCAATAGCAAAGACGACAAAAAAAAAAAAAAAGTAAATGCACCATTTTGTAGTTTCCTTTTAACCTGTTAAGCCTCACCAGTGCGTCGGCGCACTGAAGCGTTTTTTTTATTTTATTTATTTAGTTCAAAGTTACTATCAGATTTAATGTTATACATTGACAAACTATAGGCTACATCATTAAAAAGATATAATACTCAAGTTTCAGTATTTGACCACTATTGTATTCTGAGAAACTTATAGTGACAGTTATTTCTTAATTTGTGTCAGGAGTTATGAAATGAAAAAAATGCGTCGATACCTTTAATATGAATTATGCGCGTCAGCCGCTTTCATTCACAAAAAAACCTCCCGTGCTGTCGTCATGACAGCGATACACAAAATAACGTCCCTCAGGGCTTTAGCTCAAAAATGTGCAGATTTTGAGAAATATTGATAGATTCTCATAGATTTACATCAGATTTCTATTGACAGGAATAATATTTATTGAATTTATACCCATAATTGGACTCATTATGCAAGAGCATAATTGATGAAAATCGTTAACATGTAATTAAAAAAAACTATAAATGTAAACTATAAATGTATTGTTTACTCAACAATAAATGAGAAAAAGGCAGCTTTATGTGCTGTTTGGGTTTATTAAACTATTGTAGACATGGTGTGAACTATGTACTGTTTTTCTTTTATTTGCTGTCTTACATTTTCTGGAGAAAATCTAGAAACGGGCTCAGCAGCTGGTCTAAAACAGTATGGAGAGCAGATTAAATCAAATTATGTATTAACTAAACACTAATTGAAGAAAAAAATATATGGGAGCGGTACAGGAGCGGGAGTCAGTTTAAACAGGAGCGGGATGGGAGTGGGAGTCAATTTACCAGGAGCGGGATGGGATGGGATTGTTTTTAAAACTTTGGTCTGGGAGTGGGACGGGACAAGATTTCTTTCTATGGGAGTGGGACGGGACAGGAGTGAAAATCCACTCCCGTGTCATCCTCTAGTATGCATCATATTCTATGATTAAATGCTTACCTTCAAAAACTGGTCCAGTTCTAACAATTTCTTCGGGAAAAAGTTTGCAACCAAGTCTTCAGCCTAAATTTGAATGATTAAACCGTAAGCAGCCCAAATGTCAAAGAAATGTTCATATATAAACTCTCGGTAAGTGCAGTAACTTACCTCTGCTGTAATTCGTTCCCTGAAAGCATCAACCTGGCAAATAGGCAAGATAAGAAATATTCATATACAACTATTTAATCACAAGACTGGCAATTTTGAGTTTTGGTGTCACAATTTATAATGTCATGTGTTTAAAAGTCATACGCTTTTAGAAAAATAAATAAAACAACGGGTGGCCCTTCTATTGTATGACGCTAAATGTTCACAACATGTAACGTTACCATATAATCAAGCCGATTCCCACATGACTTGTTAACTCACGATCTTCACCGTAATCCCTTGCAATTATAATCAAAGATTTAATGTCAAAATCGGGGTTGAAGCAGTTATGCACATCTCCCGCAGCAACATGCTGCTGTGCTAAAAACACGCTTCATTCACACCAAGCATGTGGGAGCTCTGGCTTTCCCTTGAAGATTTGATATGTATAATCCACAAATACTTTACCACAATATGAATTTTCTCTTTTAAAACACAAGTGATTTTACAAGCATACGTGCGTGTAAAAGTTAGCTAACGCGCTCACGAGGTGAATCACGCACAAGCCGGCTAGCCGCAAGCTAACTACAAACAGTTCATCTGAGTGCTCCTTATTTAAATAACGTAAGCGGTGAGAAATTTACCTTTTTCTTGATCTCATTGTCCACCTTAAGAAGCGAAGACATCGTATTAATTCAATAAATGGGAAAAGTAAGGGATTGTCCTAAAAGCATTAACTAACCGTGTGGCTCACTAACTGCTGTCAGCCACAAGGCACTTGCGCGCTTCTAGATGACGCACATGCTTCGAGACCGTAGATGTAAGTACATAGAAATCACATCAGCACTGTCGTGTGGAAACATTTCATCTTCATTCATTTTTAATTTGATACAATCTCCAATACGCATAATCATCTGGCATTCATGAAAAAAACAAGTTAATACAATATAGTAACCGCGTCGACGTATCGCTGTAATCAGCAGAGCAACTATTGCTATAATGGGATCTATGTATTCACTCTATGTTCGCGGCAACTTCGAAATACGTACGTGAATGCGTGCGTCATATTTTTAGCTGTATAAATATTATTTATTGGAATCACAATTTTAAATACTTACAGAACCAATAAAATACTTTCACGAGCTATTGAAATAAGTTTTTATAAAGATAATAATAAAAAAATATTTAGTTAGGAATAGGACGTAAGGAAATCTGAGACACTTCCTGTGACGTGTGTTGGGGGCGTGTACGAATCTAGCGATGTAAACAAGAACGCAAAAGACAAGACTCACAGTGTTGACACCACAACGGGTATTTTTAGAGCATCATATCACCGCATCATACGTATCAGTTGATTCTGGCTCACAGTCATGAACCTCCCCGTCACTGTCAAAGTGAACTTTAGGGGCAACGTGAAGAAATTTCCAGTCTTGGACACGAACAAAGCACAGTGGGAGACTGTGGAGGCCTGGGTAAGGAGTCATTAAGCCTTGCTGGGTGGCGTTTATGTGGGGACGTTTACATTTCTTGGTCCTGGAAGGCCGTAGCTGAGGCCTACATAAACAAACCTTAACCGCGTTTAACCTTCGGTAAAAATATGTAATCCTATCATAGCACATATATCATAACTTATATCTCAGTTCTGTCTTTTATACAGCCCCCAGTGATCTAAATTGCAACAATATCTGTCATTTGCTTTTGACCTTTCTGTTCGGCCATAAATCAGATGACGGCTTGTAAATAAAGCGTAACGTTGGAGGATATTGTTTTTCACTCTAATCTGCCTGTAACTCTTCGATGTCTTACTAATCTCTGCAGTTCTTGATGGTGTTTGTTTACATTGCCTTTTTATAACCTCTAGATTAAAACTACATTCGGCTTGAGCCATTTTCAAGTGAAATATTTTGATGAGGACAACGAGGAGGTAAATAATCACAGTGTAATAACGAGTTTTAAATTTATTTTTGATTTAATAGTTTTACAGATTTCATTGATGCTTATCCTTTTAACATATGTGTATGACAACAATCAGTAAACTGTTTATTGTTATAAATCTATTTTCAATGTTACTTATATTCACATCCTCTTATTTTTACAGGTGTGCATTAACAGTCAAGGTTTGTAATAAATTCAATCAATGGTTTTCACAAAATATGTTATCTGTAGTGTTGAAATATTGATGTCATAATAAATATGATTGTTTTTATCATTTGACAACACCACAGATGAATATACAGAAGCTCTAAAGGTAAGGACATCAATATTTTTGAATTTCTGTGATGCACAAGTCCGTCTACTCCACTGAGGCCCACTGTCATCATTATAATTTATATATATATATATATATATATATATATATATATATATATATATATATATATATATATATATATATATATATCTCCAAGGCTTTAAACAAGGCTTTTTTTTTATTTAGAGTTCATTTAAGCAAGCCAATCAGCTGCACATGAATGTCTATAAGATGAAGGGTCAGGCAGAGGGTGGTGCGGTGAAGGCAGAGATGAAGGAACTAAAGATAGACCCTAGACCAGCTCCACCGTATCGAGCAAGGGTCAAGATGGCAGACAAGGAGACCCAGGTGACCCCCGAGCGGGACTCGGTAAGCAGTTTGCAATCTTTTAAACATACTATATGCCAGGGGTGTCAAACTCAATTTCTGCCTGAGCCACGTGAGCATTATCTGATTCTGTACCATCAAAAGGGCCGACTGAAAATTTAAGCCTACTTTCATTCCTTCTTATCAGAGGCATTTCTAGAGCATTTTTGTTGTTGTTGCAAAAACAGCACCAAAGCTTTCAGTTCTGGTGATTTTGGGAGGAGTCTTTATTTATTTATATGTAACAAACATTAAATATGTGCTGCATGCAGATCATTTTATACGTTTAATATTACAGTCTAATTTCCTGCTTATATATCTTTATATTTTTTTAAATATAAAAAAACTGGTTATGGTTTGGTTGATGATAATAACAAACTCCCCACATATTTATACATTGGAACTCTGTTTAATCATGGTAGTTTATTATAGATGCATATAATGTATTGCATAGGGGTGTGTGATTTTGATACTTTCTGAGATTTTATCGATAATTAGACAATATTTTGCTGCTGAATATTGATATTAGACATTATTTAAAAAATGAAATGATACTTTAAATGTTAAATTAAAACAGCCAGTAGGTGGCAGCAAGTCCCTGTTAATGAGTGAGTCATTGAATCATTCATTCAAAAAAATTGTTCATTTAGTAACGAAACACTGCAGTGTGTTGCAAAAAAATCCTGTTGCTTTGTCTGGAACTATTTTCGTTGGTGAAATAGAGCAAAAACAGGCAATTTTGTGTCTAAAATGTTAGTCACTTAATATTAACTTGTTTATTAAAATGTATCAATATCGTATTTGTAATTATGCTGATATTTGGTGAAAAAACGTCTCTCTGTGTGATATTGATAAACTATATTAAATTATATAAATAGAAAAGACATACAGAGGAATTTTTGCCCCTTATATTGTGGGCATTCTAAATACATTTTAATAAACTAAATCACACAGTGAAACTGTGCACTCTAAATGCACAAGCGGACTAGTCTAACCTACTAAGGCACACTTCATATGCACTTTCGGTCTTGTGGACTTGTGGATCCACATTGTTAAAACGACAATCACAATATTATCATAGACGAGACCCTAAGCATACCTATTTCCATGGCAATGCATCAAGCTGTTACTTAGCGCTGGATGACTGATTATTGCTGCTTCTAAGGACATGAGTGTCACATGAAAGCAGATTGGAATTTAGCAGTAGATCACCCAATGCATTGAATGTTGTAAACACACTGGTGTAATCATATGTATCAAAGGGTTAATATTCACAAGGAAAGCACTAAATGAGAAGCGTTAACTGAGAAGTGATAACCGAGGCGTTTCATATGTACATTTCAGATATTCACTATCCAGTTTCACACCTGTGCTATGTGCATCTCTATAGTGTGAGCTGTTTATTAGTTTATGCATATCTTGTAACAAGATGTAAATAATAATGAATTGGGCTTGTTGCAGAGAAAGACAATTTCAGACTGAGAAAACCGTTTGTATTGTTTTCCTTAAACAGGCTGTGGCCAAAGAAAACAAAGGGATGAAAACTGAGGAGGAAGCAGTCCCAACGTGGTTCAAATCCTACATGGACCGGGTACTGTATTTAAAAAAAATGTCGAACTGATAATTGTATAGGCGTTTTATAGGTCTTTTTGTTGAATCTGATCCAAAATGTTGCAAAAGTTTTCTCTAAGTTATCAAAAAGTGATTACTGTTTGCAGTTCAAAGATCAAGTGGTAAGGGAGGTGGTGGACAAGATGTGCAGTGAGTTTTCAGGCCAGTGTTGCACACACAGAGCCTTGGATCCTCCCTCAGAGGAGCCGAGCACCTCCGGCACTCAGAAAGCTACGAGCTCCACCACGCTAAGGGCCTCTAGCTCAACTCCAAATTGCAGTAGTTGCAAAGGACCGGCCACTGGGGGAGGATATCAGTGCAGGTGAGACTGTCCAAAAACTTGTTTCAAGAATATTTATTATTACACACTCTTTGAGAAACTGAATCACAGGATGTATTTATTATTTATTCATTTAGCAGATGCTTTAATCAAGCGCGACTTACAAATGAGGAATACAACAAAAGATTCATCTTAAATTGCCAATATGAGAATACAACATAAATCAGAATGGTACAAGCTAGAACAGAGAAGAATTAAGAAATAGTGAAAGTATAGAATTTTTTTTCTCAGCAGGATGCAGTTAAAGTCACATTGAAATCAAACCTGACAATTAATATTTTTTTTATGAAATATTACAGTATTTATTATAAATGTATCCGTGCACATCGGATTATGTGTTTGCTGGCGTGAGGGCGGGACAACCTGTCAATCACACGAGATCACGGCAATAGCAAACCACAGCGATCCAATGATCCAGTCAATTCTCGATGTACAAATTAAAATCCTGCTATACATTTTTTCTAGCCGTTTCACTTGAAGACTATCACAACTTCTGTTTAATGCCGACTTTAAGTGCTCATGGAAGAGATGAGTTTTCAGCTGTTCCTCGAATATTGTCAGGGATCCGGCTGTCCGGATAGGGTTAGTAAGGTCTTCCCACCAGCAAGATGTCAAATGTAATGCTCAATATAAAACATTTCTCTCCTTTTACGTGCAGCGTGTGTCCATCTTGCATCTTATGTGAGCCATGTAGTCATAAACACGATCCCAGCCACAACCTAAAGAGAACAAGGACTCCTTTGTCTGTCCCTGAACGTGGAGTTACTCCAGAACCCAGGCAAGCCAAAATAAACACTTGGTGCTCAGAGTTTTGTTGTGTATCCTCTGCTTAACCTGAATGGTTGTTAAGCGATATTATTATATTGTCAGGTTTCTGAGGCGGGGTGACAGGACGGTGCGAAAGGCGGAGAGGCAGCGGCTGAAAGCTGAGCGGAGGCAGCTGAAGGCCGAGGTGAAGGAGATCAAGAAGAAGCTGAGGCTGGAGAAGAGAGGGTTGCTGTGGAGTGGAGCCTCCAATGGGACCGCCACCTCGGGCCTTGCCCCCGCTCACGCTCCGTCTCTAGGCCCAGGACCA
Organism: Scardinius erythrophthalmus; assembly: GCF_964197995.2. Classification (NCBI taxonomy): domain Eukaryota; kingdom Metazoa; phylum Chordata; class Actinopteri; order Cypriniformes; family Leuciscidae; genus Scardinius; species Scardinius erythrophthalmus. The sequence continues at coordinate 13,314,751 of NC_138238.1, read as the reverse complement.
GCCCCAGCTCCGGCCCTGTGCCCAGACCCTCAAACTTCCAGTCCAGAGTAAGGGCCACACTGAGAGGGGTCAGGGCTGGGTGACCTCCCTACCCAGCCCAGAACAATCATTATCAAGATTATCACATTGTCTGTTATAGTTGAGTTATCGCTGGCAAGTGGATGGAACTACCTCAAAATGCACCCGCTGCCTTTATGTATTACGTCCTTTTTATACTTTTTTTGATATGAGCTTCAAGAAAAAGACAGACGCTGAAACAAAGCTGTTCTGATGATCCTCTGTGCACTCAAACCAGGGGTCCCAAGGTCTCCTGCTGCACCTTGGTGCCCACAATGACTGCCTTGTTTCTGGATGAGAATCTACCAGATGGCACTTGTCTGGAGCCAGGCACCAAGTTCATCAAGTACTGGAAGATGAGGAACACTGGCAACATCAGCTGGACTTCGGATACCAAGGTACTTTTTAAAACCCAATATAAGTTTATATAGGTCGGAAAAAAAAAATGTGTGAGCTACGTTTGCATGTGTGTTTGTGTCTTTGTAGTTGAAGTTTATGTGGGGCAACCTGACCCTGGGATCACGGGAGCAAAAAGAGGTGGCAGTGCCCTTTCTGCAGCCGGGTCAGGTCGGTGTGGTGAGTGTGGCGTTTGTGGCGCCCCTGCTGGAGGGCACCTATACGTCTCACTGGCGCCTGGCACACTGTGGAGTGCAATTTGGGCCCAGAGTGTGGTGTAGCATTGTAGTGGTGCCAAGCTCAGGGCAGAAACTCAGCACCCACTGCAGCAAATCACTGGTGAGTCAACTTTAAACCATTGTATCTGTTCTAAAATTGCCTTCCGTAATGTTGCACTGGTATTCACTGTAGTTCCTGAGATTGTCATCAAATACTTTATCTTCCCCTGGCAGAGGACCGATCTCTGTCTGATGGGAAAAGATGGCATGTTCTGGTCAGGCACCAGAGATTGTGAAGTGTCTACCAGCTCCAGGAGAGAATGCTACATTCCCTCTGTGGACTTACTGACGGCACAGGTATGTACGTTGTCAGACACAAAAACACCACCTTATGTATGTTCAGTGATGTGTGCCTGACTAATGTCCAAATTCTTGTTGTTGGCCAGGATCTGTTGTCCTTTGAGTTGCTGGATATAAACATTGTGCAAGAATTGGAGAAAGTCCCAGCCAACACTCCCGTTGGTAAGGCCTCATTCTGGTCACAGTTATGTAATATATCCTCAGGAAGAATCTGTTCTTCAATGTCATGTGCATAATTTGTCTGGCATCATTTTTGGAGTAATTGTGTAATCTCCTCAGATATGACCTCCTGTGTGTATCCAGCACTTCATCATGGATCCTTGTTTGGAAAGCACGGAACGGGACTAAGCAAAGTCGAGGCTGGACGTTCAGGCAGGAAAAAAACTCAAGGTTAGAGCAACTGATGTGGAATTTGAATTGCTGATTTGTACTTACATTTAACAACCACTAATATCAGGATAGGTCCTATATACTCAAATCATCATTTCACATACACTACCGTTCAAAAGTTTGGGGTCTGTAAGATTTTTCAAATGTTTTTGAAAGAAGTCTCTTATGCTCAGTTGAATATATTATGAAATCTAATCGAGTCCTTTCATGGCAAAGATCATGACTCAAGAAACATTTCTTATTATTACCAATGTATTACCAAAGTTTAGCATTTATTTGAAATAGAAATCTTTTGTAGGCATTACAAATGTCTTTACAGTCACTTTCGATCAGTTTAATGCATCCTTGCTGAATAAAAGTATTCATTTCCTAAAAACAAATCTTACTGACCCCAAACTTTTGAACGTTAGTGTATGAATTTTTATCAAACAAAGTGGCTTTTGCAAATAAATGACACTAGACTTTTTTTCCGACCTTTCTAAAAAAAGAAAAAAGAAGTAGCTCAAATTCCCCCCCCCCCCTGATGTTTGGAACTGTTAAACGCTTTTGTGAATCATGGCCTATGTGATTAGATCATAAACAGGATGGTAGTGAACTTGTATGTACTGATGTGGCCTGTTCTCTGTTAGTGTTGCTGCCTCAGAAACAGAATGAGCCTCTGGACATTCCAGCCAATGAGGAAGGAGATGAAGACATCAGTGGGACCCAGTTTGTGTGCGAGACTGTGATCCGTTCTCTCACACTCGAGGAGGAACCAGAACGCAAGCCTCAACGCAGGACTCGGCCCAACCTGAGGAGGCATGACGGTGAGTTTCTGTCTGATGTCTTAGTGCTCAAAGAAAGATATTTTATGGGGCCTCTATTATTTTGTTAATTGTACTTTTAATTATTTTGCAGTTCATGACCCTGCTCGCTTTCAGGAGAGATTATTACAGGTGAAGAATGACAGACCTTTGCCAATAAGGCCTGAGGCTCCAGCCCCTGTGCCAAAGCCAGTCATAACAGCGGAATCGGTCATGCCAGGTGTGCATGTTCTCTCTTTGTTTTTTTTGTTTTTTATGTCGTTGTTGCTTAAACGGACATACTGAAAGCACTGAAGTCACTGTAAATCCAGTACAAAGAAACATGTTTTTCTGCTAGAACTGTTCCTTCTTTCAATTCACACCTGGTTATTTCTGCAGTCTTTTCAGAGGCTTTGATTGGCTCAAATGAAAACCTCTACACCGACCCAGCTGCACAGGAGGAGAATGAAGAGGAAGTGGAACAAAAGGGACATGAAAATGATCAAGATAAAGAGGAAGAAGCAGGAGAGTGGGATGAGGTGAGCAGCCAGGTGTCTTCTGCCTCATCTGAGGACTACATTGTCATCCTGCCTGACTGCTTCGATACTTCCAGGCCACTGGGAGAGTCAATGTATAGCTCAGCAATGTCCCAGCCTGCAGTCCCTCTTGCCAACGAGCCAGAAGCACCGCAAATCCCGAGCATGGCTGAAGGAGAGAACGAGGAGCCCACCCCTGTTCCAGCGCTTCAAAACACCCTAAATCGGATGCTGTGCACCTCTCAGATATTGGACACCCCCCCTCTGATTCCAGAGATGGTACCTCCGTCCATAGCTCTCCCGCCACCCCCATCTCTTCGAACTCACAGGTTAAAGAACATTCAGAGAACCTGCTAATTCTTTTTTGACTAATTAATAATGCAGAGTGAATGTAATGTATTATTATGCATGGACTTTCATTCGTTTTAATCGCTTTATGATTCTTTTGCAGATCAGTGAGATCTCATGATCTTGAGTCAGGACCAGGGGCCTCTAAAGAGAACGCATCATGCCAGTCTGAGGATGAGTCAAGTGGTGAGTTTTCTCGTATGCTAGACTCAGTAGCAGTCGTGATTTTATCCCACGACTGACACTGATCTGCACAAGAACACGCACACACACACACACACACACACACACACACACACACACACACACACACACACACACACACACACACACACACACACACACACACACACACACACACACACACACACACACACACACACACAAATTGACACTGATCTGCACAAGAACACACACACACACACACACACACACACACACACAAATAAATAAATAAAAGATAAATCAATAAATACAAACATACAGTACTACTACTATTATTATTACTTTGAAATTAATGTCAAGCATTTTAGGTTAAAAATGTGAGGTGTGAAGAATTCACCAAGAAAAACAAAATACAATTTTAAAATATATTCAAAGTAAATATTATTTAATTATTAAATATGAATTAATATGATTGTTTTATAGGCATACATTTATTTGGTTCTTTAGACCAAACCCACTGTCCAAGAGTTAGACTGTATTTGTTGTTAAACTAGTTCATAGCTTTGAGCCATCTTAAAAAAAAAGGTGTCTCAGAATTATATGTTGTTTATTTGCCCTAGGTTACAGATCAACTCATTCAGAGGCCCCTGTTAGTGCCTTTGAGACCTGCGGCTCCCAGGAACTCAGGTATAACAACACAGTGATGTCATTTCTGCTTACATGCATTACAGGCATCACATTATGATTTATTTTAGTATACATCTACTTCAGGAAAGTGAGAAGGATCGGGTTTTGAATATCTACATAATGTCTTTTTTAAATCCACCTTTTCCTAAAGCTGAAAGTTTGAATGCAGCAGAAGAGGAAGTAGCTCTGCAGACAAATGTTTTCCTGTGGTCGACCACATTTTTTCTTTGTTGTCAGTATGGTTGACAACATGCCTATGCTAAATAGTTTGCATATTTAAAATAATTTAAAAAAGGTGTTAAGCATGTTAATCATGTTGGCTTTCTTTTTTTGTTGACTGCTTTTCTCATAGTGTTGTTTTAGGAATGTTAATCTCTGGAGTCCTCTTGTTTTGATGACACAGAACTATTATGACACGACCTTCTGTTCCTGTTTTTATTCTTCTGCAGGGCACATCACGGTGGTCTGACAGAGGGCCTGGTGAAGGGAGCACTCTCTGTGGCTGCCTCTGCTTATAAAGCACTCTTTACAGGCCAGAGCACACCGGCACAGGTGTTCATTTTTTCCTCATCAGTGCACGACACTCCAGAACAGAACATAAACAGCCTCCATGTTGTGACTTTTCTTTCTATTACACTACCATTTAAAAGTTTGTGGTCGTAATATGTCTTATGCTCTGATGCTCACCAATACGGAGCCCCTAAAGGGATGTGGTGATGTTATAAAAGATGTCAATGCTTTTGCATTCTGTGTTAATGCGTGTTAATTCTTAACCAAATGCATCCTATGTGGGATAAATCAGATATATATTACACAAAATAAACATATTACAACTTACAATTGCACAAAACAAAAGGTTGTGAATGCACAATCAAACTTATAGTCATAAAGGTGTACACTTGCGCTGCAACTGTTGCATTTAACTGTATTTTCCTTTTCGAAGTGATTTTAAATCATATTTCAAGTAATTCAAAACCATCATGGCTGAAGTGTCTCAGCTGAAGGAAATAATCCATTACTTATCAGTTTAAATATATCGGGAAAATTTTCTTATCTGGTCGATAACGATAACATTAGAAAAAAAAACACATATATCGTACATCCCTATTACAAATAAGTTTGTCACTTTTGTATGAAAGTCTTAATTTCCCAAACTTTTGTACACTATGTTCACTATTTCTAGAAAGTTGCAGTATGCATTGTGTACTTTATTGAGGCTTTTCTGCATTCTTTGTTATCTCTGAACTCAGGATTTGGCACGCGAGTGACCTTTTAACATACTAACTTTGGTTTGTTTCTCTTCCAGCGGCCTGCTGTTGACCCCGCCTGCGAGGATGCCTCCATGATGGCTGTTTTACAGGAGATGGGTTTCAGTAACCAGCCGCTCAATCAGAGGTTGCTGAGGAAGCATCACTACAGTTTGCTCGACGTGGTCAACGAGCTTGTGCAGTTGACCGACAGCGAATGGCACATCTCAAGACACTAGGAAGCACCGTGGCAACCTCAGTGAAGTATAGGAATTGTAAATGATTTCATCGTGTTGCAGTAATGAAATGCCTCTGATGTTCTTTTCTTAGAGAAATAGTTTGGACTCTCGAAAAAGAGAACTATATCACTAGAACTGACCATAGCTGCAATGATGCAATTACTTGATTGTAAAATTTTAGTTTCATGTTTGTAGGACATTATGAATGGAGAAACAACATAAGGTTTATAAAGAAGTCTTAATGCTATCTTTATTCAGTGTGTGTGCCCTACTAACACATATAGACTGCTGTTAGGTAGGCTTCAGGTATCTTTTGTACTGCTTGATTAGATAAGACTAATTACCCAGAGGGTTTCCATTTGTTTGAGCACTTTTGCCTCTCAGAGGAAAGATATAAAAAGAGAAGCTTGTGTTGATTTAGTTATTTGTCACAGTGACCTCTATATTTATATATCTTATTTTAAATCACACTAATTCATGTCACACTGGTGTTGGGCTGCCTGACATATAGGAATGTGCAATGAGTTTTTCAGTCATGCTTAACTCAACCAGTGATTGATTGGTCAAAGTTTTTGCTAGGCACCAATTTTGATCATCTTTGTCATTTTCATGTGCAATGTATTACTATGAACTGAAGGCTTATCAACATGGCTTTTTGTGTCCAGCACAGTGAATAAAAAAACATTCCATTATAGTTATGAGTGTGTTTGAGTTTTATTCGCATGTATAATCATGAATCTTCTCGGCTATTGTTCAAATCACACTAATCAGCAAAACTATGTTTGGTGAATGTACACACATCTGAGTTGCTGAAACAATGGAATGTTCTAAAGGTTAAAATAGTTCTTGCTTTAGTCAGCTTCTACTTTCAAGGCAGGAACTGAGTACAGATTCCCCCACACAGATGTTTTGTATCTTTTTCTTTTTAATGATAGTATTAATTGTCAAATGAAAATAAAAATAAACTTTTTTGCTACACTTAATATATTAACAAGATATACATACCTTCTAAGCACAGTGTGTGTAATGTTTCCAAGATATATTGTTGTGAGATCTCTTGGTGTTAAATATCAGAAATATTTTTGATATCCAACAAAATCATGTTCCAAAAAGGGAATATTTTTGGACAACTCCAGAATACATGAAGATGGTCAAAATCGACATGCACATATCCAGTATAGTTATGTTGTGGATAATAGGTTACTTTTAGGGGGTAAGGTAAAAAAACGCATTATTTTTCCATGCAAACTCTTTCCATCTCTGTGAGCAGGTACATGTGTCTTGCAAGCAAAATAATGCCATTTCCGTTTAATATAAATAGATGTGTTTTTTTATATTCTCCATCATGGCCCGATAGAGAGAAGAGATTAATCTGGGATTAGTCAATTATCAACTCTAGTGTATTCAGATCCGTACCATTTTTTTTTCTTTTTTTCGCTTTTATTCTAATACATTTTAAAATGATATATTTTTCTTTGTTAACCTCTAAAAAGTCTCGACACTAATTCCCAAATAATAATAATTCCCAAATATACGGTATATTAATCAACCGCAGTCTTTAAACACGCAGTATCGATTATGACCACCAGATGGCGACACCAAACAACTGTGAAGGACTATAGGGAAGTAACTGCGCACTCGAAAGTTCATACTCAAATCTTGAAGGAAAGTGGCGTGTGGTGTCTTCAATAACTCACGCAACGAATGACATTAATCTGCGGGGAAAGATTAAAACGCGATATCAAACCATGCTCAGATGAATTCACGGTAGGTGGGAAAAGTGCTGTGTGATGATTTGACAATAAACGCATTTAGTAATGTGTCTTGACGTGACTACTAGATGTGTCATGATGTTAGTTAAGGAAGGAAACTGATATAAATTCAACCAGTCTTTTGTGACTTACAACAGTCACTCATCTCTGATACGACATTGTGAGGTTGTCTGTGTACTCTTATCTTTCTTAAAATACTGTTAACTTTACACATTACTTACTGCTGTGTTCAGAAAAGTATAAAAGTTGCCTAACTTACATAGACACATTCGGACTTGGGAGTCGATGGCTACAAAATGTGATTACGAGATAGCTAACTCTAAATACTTTTCACATTCCATTGCATTTACGCCACAAAACATTTCAGCTGGAAACGGTTGGGATTAATTTGGTTTCTTTTTCCTAAACTCGAAAGTTGTCAGCGATCACCAACATCTTAAACAATCAGAATAGTCACTGTCCCTAACGTAATTTGCGTTGTGAACTATTTCTTTTCACGCTTCCATGCCACTTTACGTACTTTAATTCAAAGTTAGTTAATGAAAATTGAGAGAATGTTGCATAACATTAAAGTATATGAAAATCAAAAAAAAAAAAAATGTATACACTTATAAAGTATGTATAATTAAATGTTTTCTTCAAAGGTCACGTAAACTGTGTCGTTTAAGGTCTTTAATTAAATCATGGAACTTTGTTCCATAACCATAATGCTCTTTGACATCATTGCAAATTTATTGTTGTGGAGCTTTGTTGATCATTTGGTGATATTTTACTGTTTTACGGTGAGGTTTTGGAGTCAGTTTGGGTTGTTAGTACTGTAATGTATAACTAGAACAGTACAATCCCTGACCTTAAGTAAAAAAAATGTAAAAAATACTTTGAGTTTGCTTGTTGATTTCCTCATCAATGATGTGTACCTACATACCAACATACAAACCTTACTGAAGCTGTCTTATTGTTTAGGGTGGGGGTCTTTAGTTTTGACCTGATATCTTCTGGAAATACAGCATTATGTCCCAGAATAAATACGGAGAGAAACGAAGGTTTTCCAAATGGATGGACTATGGCAGTGTAAATGGGGAAGGACAGTCAGATCCATGCCCTACCTGCCAGGGCACAGGACGCATCCCGAGAGGCAAGTTTCAGTGTATTTTCTCATTATCTTATTATTTGGTTACAAATAAAGTTTCTTAGGCAGTTTCCGTTCTTAAACTTTTGACAGGTCAGGAGAACCAACTTGTGGCGGTCATTCCTTGCAGCGACCAAAGGCTGAAACCTCACCACACGTCAGTTTCACTATGACAAGAAGCCTATAATTCAGCAATTTTCTCTTTCAGGGATTAATAAAATGTGCTTCATCATGTTAATATTCTTCAACATGGTTCAATGTCCCACAGGAAACTCTATGTGTGTATAGCAGTGGGGCTTTGCCTCCTGATCTGCTCACTGATCCTGTTTTTCCTCTTCCCACGGAGTATGGATATGTCAGATGTGGAACTACAGTCATCTATGGTCTATTTCACTCCAGATAAAGTTAAAATAGTGGTCACGGTAGGTGATCTGACGTATATAGACGACACCCTAAGATTCAACTGTTGTAATGCATTTTTTTTTACAAAGCTTGTATTCCTATGTGCGTATTATCCATTCTTCAGCACAAAATGAACCTTACCAACCAAAACTTTGTCAGCATCACAGCTGACAATCTTAGTGTGCAAGCATTGATTTTCGAGACTGTGGTTGGCAATACCAAGCTCCTCAATGTCACCAACCTTCCTCCTCGATCACAGAAAACGGTAAAACTTTTTTTATTTAAGCAAATTGTAATATAAAGCATTTTTCCAAGATGCATTGTACAAGGCATCAGAAACCTGGGAAGAAAATTATCATTCTTTCAGGATTTCATTCATCTTTCTTTCATCTTTCAGATTAAAGTTGTAGCCAACATTGTAATTGATGACACAGGCCTCAAGTAAGTAATTCAATCAGTATCTAAACTTCACTAATTAATGTATTTAATTATGTATTGTTTCCCACTATAATATCAGTGCAAATTACATTGTGTTTATGACTGTGTATGACAATTTTCAAATACAAAAAATATATCTATAAACATTCTCTAATGTCCGTTCCTTTTACAGTAATTACTGCAAGTCACGTGCCTTTCAGATTCACACTTTATTCTTGCATTTGCAGTAAGTATTTACTTTGCAGTAAGTATGCATTTCTATTAGCATATTGTTTGACTGAATCATTGAATGATAGTTGCTATCTTTGGTTGATGTTTTGAAGGCTTGGATTTGGAAGGTGTGCATTGAAGAATTATGTCGTCTGGTATACCTTGTAAATGTATAAAATTCTAAAATCTATTCACTTTCACTATAGATACAACAAAAGACTTGTATTTCACATAATGTTAAATCATATTCAAGACAAGCAACAGTCAACCACTGGCAATAACTAAGTCAAGTAGTCTATTTATTATATTAGGGTCAATCCATCTCAAGTAGTCCAATGGAAGTTGCTTGAACGTATCATTTTCCTAACTGTTTTTTTGAGTGATTACCTCCCTCATGACTCATGAATTGGTGGCAAAACATAATTTTTATTTTAATTATTATCTTTAGTGGGGGACTAGATGGGAACCTGAAATTCCCCATATCCGCTGTTTTAGACCTGAAGCACAAGCTATTATATTTATGTATTCTGTAATGTGCTATAGAGATCAAGATTTATTTCAAGGAGTTTGGACCATCCTGAAGTGAGATAAACATAACCATGCAAACATCTGTAATATTTGTTGTAGGCCATAACACAAAAACTGGTTGCTGCGCTTAAACCAAGTAAAATAAAAATTAAATTGGTCATGCAACCAGTGACCCATGAATTTTTTGCTGACTGTCAGTCATGTGAACTTCATGGACTTTGGTCTATGTTAAAATCTTGTAAGTTATAAAGTGCATGACCTATAAAAAAACATCTATAGTAAATTATATTTACAGTACCGTTCAAAAGTTTGCGGTCAGCTTTTGTTTTTGAACAAAGTCCAAGCTGCTTACCAAGGCTGCATTTATTTGGTTATAAATACAGAAAAACTGTAATATTGTGAAATTATTGCAATGTAAAACACTTGTTTTCTATTTTATTATATTGTAAAATATTATATAATTTATTCCTATGACGGCAAAGGTGAATTTTTAGCAGCCATTACTCCAGTCTTCAGTCACATGATCCTTCAGAAATCATTTTTAAATGCTTATTTTGTGCATGTAACATTTATTACTATCATCAATGTTGAAAAGAGTCGTGCTGCTTAATATTTTTGCAGAAATTAAATTTCTTGCACCATACATACTCAAGGATAACTTGAATAAGTACATTTTATCTTTAACTTGTATCTTAATGTCACGTGCAAATGTTTGGTTTTATAAATTCAGTTCAATTCATATTTAGTAATTAATGTTAAATTCCTTGTGTTATCTACAGATTGAATATCAAAGTCTCCTACCTGTCCCATTCAGAGGAGGTGTCTACAGATGCCTATGAGTATATTGACTGTGGAGTGAATTCCACTATGCCTCATCACTTCCCTCTAGACTAAACCATTGCCATGGCCATGAATATTGATGTTATAGAAATCGAAGTAGGCTGCTTTAAAAAGGATTGCTATTTTATGCCATAATTTACTGCAGTCCATTTAAATAGGATTAGACTATGATGACAGTAACGTATGATACAATGCAAATATCACCGGAATAATTAAGGAATGTGTTTTGTTAACTTAGACCGCTTGTCTTTCCTGTTGATTTGTTAGTGTTTACATTATATAAACACGTTTTAAAACTTGCACACCACGATTTTGCACATTAAATAGAAATTTTTTGATCAAATTCTGCAAAAAATCGAATCAGAACTGTTAAATAGCCAATTCTGTTTTAATTAGGATTATGAAAGAACAAATAAAGTCTGGTTTCCTGTAAGATACATATAATATGTGGAGTTGGTGCCGTCCAGTAGTCTGGTCTTCATCTTCACCATTGCTGGGAATACTGGAGGGACTAGAGCAAATCAAGCACACATCTTATGTAGATGCTGCTTTATTCTGGATCAGTTTCACCTGATAAGTTCTTTAAATAATCGCTGTGATATTATACACATATGGGGGCTGGACAAAAAAAAGGTAAACATTTAAATAGATAATGTCCAGCCACTGGATCTGTTGAATCTTACAGCTACAGAAACAGGTTAAACAAGTTTGTGATGAAATCTGCAGGAATGTACTCACTGTGTATCTTTTCATCTTGGCATGACATTTGCAACTGCATTGCTTGTCAACCTCTGAAGAAAACAAATGTTTACACGGACTGAGTGAAGATTCCATGTATAGTATGTTGTTAATTTTGTATTTTGATCATTAAAATTCAGTCACCTCTAAAGCGGTGACTCTTTGTTCTGAATGGCATGCAAACAATGGAGAATTCTTGAGTTTACTGATGTTTGTTGACCTGTTATTATGAGCAGCTTTACCTGGAGACTCACTGGACCCTGCAGGTTCACAGGGTTTCATATGTGCCTCAGAATGCTCTTTGTTTTTACCTGGCTTGTCTTCCTAAAAAAATAAATAAAATCCTATTATTTAGATGTAATATTTAACTTATTTATAAAAAAGGGGGTATAAAAGTATTACATATACTTTTGTTAACGTGGGAACCTGCTTCACTGAGGCAGATAACCTGCGGTCCAGCACTTGCTGACGGCGGCGGGCCTCCCAGTGCATTGCTGACATGTTACACCACAAGCGGGCCTGCAACGTGAGACCATTTCCTGATTAATGAAATTCAAACCCACATGATGAGATGTTTCTTTTGTCATGACACACTCATTAAGAAATAAACACTGAACTGATTTCTTAGCTGCTCATAAATGTTGAAAGTAGGCTTCATGACAGCTGAGTTAGCAGTGTTCGCAATAAGGTTAACAAAAACAACAACAATTCGTACTGTGACAACTTGGTCAATGCCGTTGTAGAGCTGTGGAGTAACATTTAGGCTAACGTTAGTCAAGTCCGATACCGTTACATAGGTCTACAGTAGGCAAAGCATAAACATGCAAAAGTATGTCTCAGTGTAAGACAAACAACACTAAATAATAATAATTCTTAACAAACAGGCAAGAAAAGCATATTTGCAGAGCAGTGGACAAAATTTACCAAGTTCTGTTCTGTAGATAATGTCCAAATCCACAGCGGACAACTCCACGTCCTCCTTGGACAGCTTGGTGGTTTCCTAGCAACGTTCAGCAATCGCTCACAACGTGCTGACGACGCCACACAGTTCGATTGTAGCGCGTTGTGTCAATTTAATTGTTTAGAGAAAATAAAAACACACTAAAAACCTTGCTAAAATTAGCATTGTTTTCTGAAAAGGTATATTATAGACTCTAGACATTTTGCTTGAAACAACATTTAGATCACAGCCTTTGACAGTGTTAATTTACGTCTTTATAGCGAAGTTAGCTTTAAACAAAACACTAACTAGTTTTTATGTATATTTAGTTGCTATATAAGTTTTGAGTTTTGTAGACGTTGGCCTACTTTAATTTAGAGAGAACCCTTCATAATTCGCAATCATGCACAGCCAAAAGATACAAGATCTACTAGTACTTGGTAGTTTCGATGCTTAGGCTCGCCACAGTGAGGTGCTGTTTGTTTGTAAAACAAACTCGACTTGTCATTTGATAACTCGCGTTGAACAATCAAACGCTAGAGGGAGTCGCGAGAGGAATGCGGGGTTCGCGTGACGTCACTTGCGGGGATTGTTGTTCTGGATCTTGTGCGCTCAGCTCCACTTTCATCTCTGAGGTCGATACTGTCGGAGGGAAGAGAGACTCTGGAAAATGAGCATTGTTTTGAGTCATTTGGAGAACCGGTCGCCTATGTTTTTAAAATGAGAAATGGAAAAGCTGCCTGTTTCAAGATAGACACCTATTAGGTAAGTGGTGTGAATGTTGACAAAGATGAAATCGCATCGTTTTAGAAGCCAGGTTTTCGTTCTCTTTACACTGCGGTTTTCGTTCTCAAGTATCTGCTGAATTTGCTCGACAAAGATGTTTTTAATTTTATCGTGTAGTCTTTAATCTTTTTTAAAGTTGTTTAGAATAGGATTTTATAATTTAAACTTTAAATGATCTGGCTTCCGTACCTTTTACAGTAGTGGTAATTACTACGTTGACATAGCCTACCCATACTTTCCATTTAAACTATGTGCGTGAATGTAATAATAAATCACAGCTGTTTACAGGAAATTATAATATCTATGTTTTTTTTTATTTTTAGAAATCTATTTCTGTTTAGACTTAAGAGGATTAGAAGTGGCAAGCATTGAGAGCACCCTCTAGCTCGATCTTTAACGCTACAATTAACTTATTTGTGTTCTTTTTTTGTTGTTGTTGTTGATTTTAAATTGACAATAAAGAGTTTTACAGTGAGCTATTGTGAATGTAAAACCAACGTCTTTTTCTAATTTAATTTAAAGATTTTTTATAGAATAGAACCAAATACTTTTTCATTACTTGAACATTTGATGTAGTAGCTGCTAAAACCTTGCAGCTGGTTTACTGTGTTTGCTTGAAGGTAAATCTGGTGAAGTTGTAAATAACTTCCTTATCGGTGATGATAATCAGCTTTTGTTTCTCCTTTAATTAGGTTCCACACGGTGCCGCCGATCTTACAAGCACGTCTGTCTGTCTGCAGTACCTTTGAAGTAGGTGCAAATGCCAAACACTTAGACAAATCTGCTTCTCCTTACAAGAGGGTGAGAAAACCAAGTTGCCATGGGAAACCAGTTGACAGAGATTGCCCCCAACACACCGTTCCTGCCTAACTTCCAGTCCTTCCACGTTGTGGTCATTGGTTTGGACTCTGCGGGCAAAACCTCACTTCTCTACAGACTGAAGCTGAAGGAATTTGTTGAAACTATCCCAACCAAGGGATTTAACACTGAGAAGATTAAAGTTCCTGTCGGAAATGGCCGTGCCATTACCTTTCAGGTGTGGGACGTGGGCGGTCAGGAGAAGCTTCGACCTTTGTGGAAGTCCTACACGCGGCGCACAGACGGCATGGTATTTGTGGTGGACTCCACGGAGGCGGAGCGCATGGAGGAGGCTAAGGTGGAGTTGCATAAGATTACACGTACGTCAGAGAACCAAGGAGTTCCAGTGCTTGTGTTGGCTAACAAACAGGACCTTCCAGTTGCGCTGCCTGTCTCTGACGTGGAGAAGGTTTTGGCAGTACACGAACTGAGTGCCTCCACCCTACACCACGTGCAAGGGTGCAGCGCGGTCGACGGCCAGGGGTTGCAGCTCGGTTTGGAAAAACTGTATGATATGATCCTCAAACGAAAGAAAACGGTTAGGCACAGCAAGAAAAAAAGATGAGCTGAATGGGACGGCTTATTCAACTCGCAAAGCTCCTCGGTGAACCCTGACTTGTCGTAGGATTTTGGGAATCCCTTTATGAAGGAAATACTCCAGATGCCCCAGTGGCCAGGAGAAAACAGATTTGACCTTTATGTGTCACACAGTATTGAACTGCTTTCTTCCATGCCGAGTAATTGCTGTGCAGCTCCCCTTTGTAATGAAGGAATATGTGATAGCAATGATAGGCTGTAGTATCAGCAGAATTTAAGCCTACATCCTTGCCTTTTTTATTTCTTTTTTATTTTTCTTCCAAGCAAGAAAGAGACTGAATCACAGCTTGGCAATATATTTATTTTTCACAAGACTTCAGGCATCCTTTTTTCACATATGTTAAGTTGATTGCCAGTGCCGATATAATAAAAGGCCCTATACATGTTCACGCTATGTTAGTTGTGAAACTGAAGTCCTAAGCGAATCACTGAGATTCACTATTCACAGATCTACATTTAAGTTGGAAAATCTGTTTGTTTTTACATGCTGTATATAGTTTTTGTAATGCTGTAGAATTAATAAATTATAGATGGCTTTGACACAGTCTCAGAAGCCATATCTTTTATTCCTGAGGCTGTAGTCTTTGCTGAAATAAATGATCATTTTGATTATAATTTATTATTAAATCATGTATTATTTATTAGATAGATAGATACTAGGTTTTAATTCACTGTGATGAAACAGAAAACTGCCCCTATTAAAGTATTAATAGAGCAGGCGCTCATGATGATGTCATCTGTGTTCAGGGAGGATGTCCCACAGGAAATGCATTGATGCTGAAAGAACATTGTTTGATATAACCTCAGAGTTATAGCCTAATTCGGAAACAGCCTAGAAATGGGTGGAAGCAACGGTATATCACATTTGCTGACACAATATACAAAAAAACTATTTATTAAACAACCAAAGTAAGATATATGTAGAGACTAAGGCATACAAAATGGAGAGTGACTAATAGGTTTCATGCTGCAGCGCCTTTAATGTAGCCTAAATCTACTCTTATTTTGAGGATTTAATTGTTTTAAGAGAGCAAATGGTTTTTAGATGTCCCGACCCCCACCATTGCACCGACAGACACATCTATTGACTTTGCCATGGAGTTCCCAGTAAAGCAGCTGCTTTGCTCTGATTGGATTAATTGATGCTCTGGGTTTATGGTGAGGAGACTGAAGCAGGGATGATTTACAAGATGGGCAGTAAATGTGATAACGTAGTAAGACTTCTGGGCCTGTGACATGATGATATGTAACTTGCAATTTTAATAATTTGTTTAGGATTAAAAACAAATGTGTTATACTATATGACTGGAAACCAATATGTGTTATTTAAAGTTAGTGTTATATTTCAGTAATAGAACCTACTTTTCCAAACAATGGACAAAAATAGACTGAAATTCATCAGTCAATATCCAATAAGCATCTGCTGTGCTGAAAGGGACACCACCAACGTAAATGTTAAATACTTTATTGATCCCTGTGGTCACCCTGCCTCCACCTCAAAAAAAAAAAAAAAAAACGCTTGTCAAGGTTTCTGATCCATGACCTCTGGCTGTCGATACACCATGAGTAGCACACGGGTGGAGCTCCGAAGACGAAGACAAATGTCATGACAGACTTGGTATCAGTGGCATTTGACCTAACTGGTTCTCTCAGTGTTATCTTAAGAATGAGGCCAGTCATCCTGCTGAGCTGGTTAATTAAGAAGTGGCACTGTCCTCTTCAGCGGAAGACAAACAGTAATCCTCTCCAACAAGACGGACTTACTTATGCAAATGTTTGTCTAAATATTTTACTACAATGAAGTGGATTTGAATCTTGTAAAAAACAAACAAACGCATTTTTAGTCTTAGAAAATGCCCTTAAAAAGCATCTAGCAAATGCATCTGAAAAAAGGGGAAAGTGTTATGTAACAAAGAGCTGTTCCAAACCATTCTAAATTGTTCATGTCCCCTCAGGTCAGCCATGCATGATGTCACATGGTGAGACCAGCGGTCATTGATAATGCACTAGTACACCACTAAACAAGCCCTGCGGAGTATTTCCATGCTCATGCTTTCAGCCTCACCTGAATACCCAGACAGCAACATAGTGTCGGCCCAGATCCGGCCCACATCTGGATCTGGGCCGACACTATGTTGCTGTCTGGGTATTAAGCCTCCAACTTTACACTCAACATTTAACTTTTGTGTAAACTTGCTTCAAACCTTCATGATGGAATTTTATCAGCACTGCAGATAACTCGAAGGCTGTTCCATGTGTAGTTTGAAATAGCTCTTTGTTACATTTGTTCTTTTATCAGATGCTTTTTTGCTAGATGATTTTTACCAAAGCTTCCAGGCCTAATCTTAGGAAGAAAAAGGTAGCACATACAAAGATGTTTATCTGATGTTCTTCTGCTTCTTGAATCACTGTTAGCGTTATTAAACTGGGGCTTATGTTTACTGTGGACAATCCTACTAAACTGAAATGACTTTTAAATCTGACCTGTAATAAAATCAGCAAAATTGTCTGTTGTAAACATACACACTTACGTTACTTTTTATCACAAAAGTTATCACTTTTATTTACAGTGCACCCCCCCCCTCCTTGAACAAGAAATTAATACTTTTTATTTAGCAAGAATGCATTAAATTGATCACAACATAAAAAACAAACAAAAGATAAAATAAAATAAAAATCTAAATGCTGTTCTTTTAAATGTTCTATTCATCAAAAACTATACAAACATATTAAGCAAGACAATTATTTCCAACCTTGATATTGAAAAGAAATGTTACATCAAATCAGCATGTTTTCTGAAAATTCGCCATTGCCATCACAGTAATAAATTACATTTTAAAATATATTAAAATAGAAAATTGTCATTTTAAATTGTTCTATAAAATTACTGTTTTTTTTACTGTATTTTGATCAAATTATTGTTAGCATAAGAGACTATAAAAAAATAAATAAATAAATTCTAACTATAAGGGGCTTAAGACAGCATCTGAATTAAAAAATGCCAAACATCTCAACGAATTACCCTTTGAAAACAAACCCTTTTCAAAATGCATTCAACGGAATGTGAATCGCTGTTTAAGCATATCCCATGTCTACTGTGTCTACTAAAATAAGGATCTGAATGTTGGTAAAATGATCCGTCATGTGTTGACATGGACCCAAGTAAGGCAGGGGAAGCTTCTGGGATTCTGAAATCCCAGGGGAATCACAAGATGGCAGGTGCATGTTTCAAATCATGTCACATCTATCATAGAATGGTTCCCCACAGTATTTCCAGTCAAAGTGTCAAGCTTTATACTCGTGTATTTTAATCTAGAAAATAGCTTGTACGCACAAAACAACAGTTACTATACAGTATACATCAAAATGTGCTACTGCGAAAGAGCTTTCTTTTTATATCTGGGCTAGATTAAAGAATAAGGGATGCAATTTTGGCCTCAATCCGGCTGTAATTTCACACAACACAAAAAAGAGCGTATAGGTGCTCAGGGAGCCCTTCTGTGGAATAGCTGGCAAATCAAACAACCCAGACGTTCTTATTTGTCACCTCAGCAACTGTGAGTGTGTAACCATGGGTGACCTCTTAGAGCTGCACAGGACCTTTTAATTGCCTTTGTGGCTGGCTATGTATTTCATGTGGGGGTGACAGAGGGGGCAGAAAGGGATATAGAGTGTTTATGGCTGCTTACGATCTCCAAAAATCTTGCAAGCCATATTGCTAAATCCAATATTGTCTTGAAAGACACCTCACAGGTCTGGAAGAGATTCAGCGCAGTTGTAAGACCGCCCCTCACACTGGGGGATGCAATGTGTTTATCATTTAACCGTTGTTGTCAGGAGGCGGTCGATCTCTCTAGCCAGCACTATTTTCCACTGGCTCGTAAAGCTGCCACTGGGACTGAGATGAGAAAGCGTCCTGGGGAGTGGGATTGTCGGGAACCGAACAGAGTCCCAGGGCAAGATAGCGTGGGTCATAAATCTATACCCCAACTCAAAAGGTTTGCTGGGGAGAACACTGCCCTGCAGTTTCACACTTCACACTGAGGAAAACACCCTGAAACAGCCGATACATACTGGACTTTATAAATGGGTTGGGGTTTTATTGGTTTTCAATGAGATCGCCATTTATCTCTGCTTTATATTAAGGCAAGGCTCTGTTTGACAGTTTTTTTTCACGCTGAGTCAGGGCGTAGTTTGTGGGGGGGTTGGGGGGGAGATAACCCCCTCAATATTTAAATCTATGCATTACAACCCCCCCAATATTTATACCACGATCACATGAAAAATATGCAGACCCAAACTTCAACCCCCCAATGTTCAAACCAAATCTACACCCTTGCGCTGAGACCATTGGTGGCAAAACTTCTTATACAAATCAATTGTCTTAATGCACTGATTAATCAGCTATATATTAGTTAAAGTGTGTACCTTATTCACCTGTAGTGTCTTGCCTTTAAGTTTCAGTTTTTTTGTAAAATACCTATAGTAAATGTTACTTAGGTTCACACATACAACATGGTTTTGTAAGTGTGATTCATTAGGCGGGAGGCCCCTCTGGAATTATTGCCTTACATAAATGCCTAAATGCTTGTTCCAAAGGTTTCACATAATTCAACAGTGGGCCTCTGATCATTCAAAACACACCGCATTAATGTTGTAACACAAACCTTAACATCTAAAATAATCATTGGTCATCAACAAATAAGGATGGGTTTCATACACTCGATGCGTATATAATTCCCACAGCAAGCATCATTCTACAAAAAAATGTTTTAAACTTTTTAAGGGATAGTTCACCAAAAAATGAAAATTCTGTCATCATTTACTCACCCTTAAAGGGTTAGTTCACCCAAAAATGAAAATTATGTCATTCCTCAGACCTCCATTCATCTTCGGAACACAGTTTAAGATATTTTAGATTTAGTCCGAGAGTTTTCTGTCCCTTCATTGAAAGTCAATGGACGGCATACTGTCCATGTCCAGAAAGCTAATACAGACATCATCAAAGTAGTCCATGTGACATCAGTGGCTCAATCTTAAGTTTATAAAGCGACGAGAATACTTTTTGTGCGCAAAAAGTAAACAAAAATAACGACTTTATTCAACTATTCATTTCCTTCTCTCTGGGCCTTGAGCTATTTCACGTAGTGTTTTTGCGCAGCGCGTCTATGTTGCACGTCACACGTAGGCTCACTATTGGCCGACGCTGGTCATGTGTGATGCGTGTGACGTACAACACAGACGCGTTACGCAAAAACACTACGTGAACTCACTCGAGGCCTAGAGAGAAGGAAATGAATAGTGGAATAAAGTCGTTATTTTTGTTTACTTTTTGCGCACAAAAAGTATTCTCGTCGCTTGATAAACTTAAGATTGAGCCACTGATGTCACATGGACTACTTTGATGATGTCTGTACTGCCTTTCTGGACATGGACAGTATGCCGTCCATTGACTTTCAATGGAGGAACAGAAAGCTCTCGGACTAAATCTAAAATATCTTAAAATGTGTTCCGAAGATGAACGGAGGTCTTACGGGCTTGGAACGACATGAGGGTGAGTCATTAATGACATAATTTTCATTTTTGGGTGAACTAACCCTTTAAGTTTTTCCAAATCTGTACGAATTTCTTCTGCTGAACACAAAAGAATATGGGTAACCAAACAGTTGATTGGCCCCATTGACTTCCATAGTATGGGGGTAAAATTATGGAAGTCAATTAACTGTTTGATTACAGACATTCTTCAAAATATCTTCTTTTATGTTCAGCAGAAGAAATAAATTCATACAGGTTTGGAACAACTTGAGGGTGAGTAAATGATGCCAGAATATTCATTTTTGGGTGAACTATCCCTTTAAGAATGAATCGTGTTGGTGTATGCTCTTTGTGTCTGCATTACTTTAAAATCCTGGACATGTTAATCCTAAATATTGTAAAGGCGTTTGGTAATGCCAGTGTGGTGCACAAGCAGGAAAAACAGTTTTTATGTGTTTATCACCAGTCTTTTCTCTGAGGTCTAGTCATCCTGTACCAGGATTATCCCAGTATCCCATCTGGCCAGACAGCTCTTGGGATTAATGCAGCAGCATCTGATCCAACTCAACAGCTGATTTATGTTTCACAGTGTTGTGGTTGCTGAGAGTGATTGAAAATTGATCTGCCTCTCTATTTCGGTACATTGGAAATCCGGGAATTTAAACCTGGAAATAAAGAAAGTTTTAGAATCTTGAAAAATTAGGATTCAGAAATCACGTCTAACAGTGAGGACAAACAAATGCGGAAAGGTTTGCAGAGCAGAGCAGATTTTGTAAGCACATGTTCTGTAGTAAACAGTACAACCCATGTCCCCTCTGCAAGATAAGGTCAATGAGTTTTCTTCTACTTTCATTAAGTTAATGTACCAGACTCAATTTTGACGACAACAGCACATAAAACATGGATTTTCTGTGTCAGCATGTCTGAAGCTTCAGGTAGCTTCATTATGGCTTAGTCCTTTAAACATCCCAGAGTACTAATAAATGTAGTGCAATCCAGCTCTGCTTATAAAAAAAAAAAAAAAAAAGAAGAAATATGGGAAATAAAGGAAATCTTCCCCATCAATGTTATGACAGAAAACCTAATTTTATTTAAAACCAGTTCCATTAAAAAAAGTACTGGAACCGAATTCTGTTCAGTTCCATTCTTCTGCCAATGTGAACAAAGCACCATAAACGTAAGTTTCCCGCACAATACCGAAACTTTTACATTTGACCGCACAAATGATTTACAAAACACTTCTCAATGTTATATTTTGCATTATGGTTTAAGCATGTTTGCAGATGCAGCAAATTTCATGCTGTTTTACTATTACTTCTCAACAGATCAAAATCTCTTATATCACTCCATCAATACCCTGCCTACCCACTCAGGGCTCTTCTCTCACCACCCACTGTTTGTTTTCTGATAGTTAAGCAGTTTTTAGTGTGGGTGGGTGATCTCTCACTAGCCTGCTCTGCCTCTGGCTGAATGCACGCTGGTGATGACTCCTTTGTTGTATAGCATTCCAAGCAGCCTGTCTTGCAGGCAAACAGTACAGTATGCTAGATACAGTAGTTTTGTGCCATTATTGCTCAACCAGCCATGGAGAATCGTGAGTGGGGTCATGGTGTGAGAGAGAGGAACGCACGTGTGAAGTGAAGCCCACGTGAGTGTGGGAGCTCATGTAGTAAACGACTCACAAAAGAGGTCCTCTTCAAATACATTGCAGTGAACATCTCGGATTCATATGTGTTTATATGAAAAGCTAGACCCACTCTCAAATAGAATAAAGTGGATGAATTTGTGGAACGTGCAAAAAACAAAAGGTGTTTTATTCATTAATTTATAAATTCTTAATTTTAATAATATTTAAGAAAAATTTGGTAACACTTTACAGTAAGGTTCCATTTTTAACTAGTTAAAATGACCAAAAAAAAAAAAAAAAAAATCCAACAACTATATCTGAAGCGTTTATTAATCATAGTTATTGTTAATTTCAGCATTTATGAACATTATTACAATCAAAAGTTTTTTTATATTGTTCAAATTCAAAAGTTTTTAAGTTTAAAAAAGTTTGATGAACCTTAACTAACATGAACTAACAATAAATAGTATTATTTTATTTATTAAATAACGCTAGCAACGCTAGACAAACACTGTAACAAATGTATTGCTCATCACTAGTTAATGGAAAATAATGCGTTAACTAATGGGACCTTATTGTAACGTGTATGGTTGTCGTCAAAAGATGCATGAAGTAAAGCCAAGGTAAATATTTCTAATAATAATCACTGAGAACAATGAACTACACAAACCACTCTGATCAAACAAGAGAACCGACACACTGAAGAGAACATACACACAAGTAAACAAGGGAACTAAACGAGAAACAGGTGAATGTAATTAGGAACCATAGTTACAAACACAAAACTGAGGGGCCATTTGCGACACCATTTTCAACTAAAAACGGAAAACTTTTTATGCGTTTGGCCGTTTATTTAAACTCCACTGTTTTTTGGGGGCCTGAAATGCGAACTTTTGAAAACGTGTTCCAAAGTGCAAATTTTTGAAAATGATTCCGTTATCGTCTCCGTGTAAACTACGCACATGTGTATTATGTGTTTAATCTGTGCTTTTGGCGCGAGTGTCTCTGTAAAATAATGCATATGGCAGCATCTGAAATCGCATACTGTCCTGAGTGGGTACTTGTTTTGAATAAGTAATTACTTCATGAACACTAAAAAAGTATGTTCTATATAGTATGAATGTAATCTGGACGTACTACATTCGCTATGTTTGTCATTATCATGTGACCTACCAGCATCAGTTGCGTCACTTCACTCTCCCTCGGTCTCATGGGATAGTAAAGTGTTCATCGTATGCACACCTCACCGGAAGTAGTAGGTCATCCAGGTACTTTTTACCTATAGTCTTTACTGTGAATTTGGACATACTTCTTTTGTCACATAGGCTACTGTTTTTCGCCTACTATATAGTAGGGAAGTATGCGATTTCGAATGCAGTAAATAAACCACAATGTAAAAATATTTATATTTGAGGTCCACAACACTCTTCTTTCATTAAAAGGAAAACATGATTCAGGCCTTTTTCCTAGAACTGGACTTTTCACAGCACTCACACCTTTTATTTTAGCAAACAATTACCCTATTTAATAGGAAAATAGTCTTCATGCTGGCAGCTGGGAAGCGCTGCAGGTGAGAGTTCAGGTAGCTGTGTGGATCAGCTTTGAGCCCAGGGCTGGGATTCAAGCACGGTTCCTCTCATGATTGTTGAGGGGAACCCATGCAAAGCAGATCGGGTATTCACTCCACAGCCCCTACATGGACACCTCCATAAAGAAGCTATTGTTTATCCCTGTTGCTACAAAGTCCATCACAAGCTTTCCCGTACAATTATTTTCTGGCTTGTGCTCGCTTGGTTGACTATTTTCTGAACCCATTCTTCCAGAGCGGTCATCAGCTTGAGTTCAGAAAGGTGAACGGACATTCTATTCCACTCTTATGGGTTTCAAAAATTAGTGTATTTATTGCTGTAAGATAACCTTAAATGCCCAATGAATATGCTCAGTTCACATATGATTCATGAATTATTATAGGCAGCTAAATGGCATTAAAATTTATGGAAGATTTATGAAAAGCATGCATCCAGAGATGACAGCATTACTTTTCCATTGCCTCATGTTAGAGCTGAGGACCAGTCAGACTCCTGGCTGTTACTGCTTAATACCATGTTTGGGGACAAACTCACCCGTCTTCTTGGAAACAGCACTTTATGCAAGTTAGTAACCGACATTCGCATAAACATCACTAGGGTTTGTTTGGAGAGGATCAGAATGTTTAAAGTTTAACCACGGGCAATGAAGACACACAGATGCATGCTCGCTAAACTTTAAAGATTTTCAGAAGACAAGTGAGAGATGGAAACTTCATAAATACAGTATATAACAATACAGAAAAGATGGCCCCTTCACCAAATTTTACCATGATTGTCATCTTGAACTCTAAAAATAGACAAGAATGAAGGCTTGTATTTGACATTTATGTGGTCTTATTTAAGAGAGGGTGGCTAAGCAATTCCAGACTATTCTCAATCATGTGAAAACATTGGTCAAGAGCTAGAATTAATCTACCATAGCACTATGGCTATGAGGAGAATAGAGTAAATGACGCAAATAACGGGATAAGCTAATGGTTTTGCTGTATTTTAGACTGGTTAATTGCTAATTCAAACAGCAAAAGCTTTGATTCTGGTCTTTTGTTTGCACTCATTCCATTTCCGTCTCATTAAACCCACTGAGCCACCATGAAAACTCACTATTGCCAGTATAAATGAGAAGTTTAATTTGTGCTCAGTGGCCAGTTTTAAACATTCAATTTAAATAAGCTGCATTTTAGCACATCTTTATTCACAATAAAAGCAGAACCAATTATAAACAACAATTGCTTGTAGATTTACTGGGCACCAATGACGTCTTGTTCTTATTCTGACTGAAACATGTAGGATTGCCAAACAAGACAAAGTAAATATACACTCTTAAAAGTAACGGTTCTTTATTGGCATCAATGGTTTCAGAACTTTTAACATACTGGAACCTTTCCATTGTACAAGTTTCTTATAGTGGAAAAAGGATTTTAACATTATTAAAATATTCTTTACACACACAAATAATGGTTATTTTCAAAACTCTTCACTGAAATGCTCTTTAGTGAATCATTAGGTGACAATTCTAAGTATACTAAATATAGTATGTATATTTAGTATTGCATTTCCATTATATGTGGCCATAATATTTCCCCTAAGTATCATGCAATTACGACGTAAAAGTAATATGCAACATTATGATCAGTGTTGGGGAAGTTACTTTTAAAAAATTGCGTTTGCTCGTTACTCGTTACTTTTTAAAAAAGTAATCCGTTACTTTACTTAGTTACCCCATTTGGAAAGTAACTTTTTACGTTACTCGTTACTATTACGTTACTTTTATGTTGCTTGACTTTGGGCAGAACCCAATATCTGTTCCTAAATATGTATACATAAAGTTATACAATGGAGGACATAACAGGTAATTATTTTGTGCTCTTTATTATGAAAAATAGTATCAATTTCGAAAGAAAAAAAGTCCTTCTCATTGGCGCTGCTGTGTGCGGCAACTTTTATTCTCAGCCGGCTCTGCATCATGGGGTAGAGTTCGACACTCCGCGATGAGCAGCGCGCCCGCGCCACTTCTCTCCGCTCCGCTCCACCAATCCACCGAACTTTAAATTTCGGCAACAGCCAATAAAGCGCTCCTGCTCTCTAACACCGGTGCGAATCGCGTCTTGATAGCATAGGACAAAATGATATAGAAGACATAAGCTTAGTTTTCAGACATACGACTCACTCTAAGGGAGTAGGAGAAAAAAAAAGAGATTTTGAGAGAAAAAAATATATTTTGTTTAAAAGTACACATATTCAAGCTTTCTATATATTTCTCAGGTCTGTGAGACAAGTATAGCTTATCTGAGTTTCGGTTCATTTACAGTATGGAGACGAGCTCCAGTTCACGCGCTGGTGCCGTCATGATTATTTTGCATGCCATATTTACTTATTTATTAAATTCAGGCAATTAATTGGTTGGTAAAACATTTATTAAAATTAAGATACAATTAATACACAACGAAATTCGTTT
Organism: Scardinius erythrophthalmus; assembly: GCF_964197995.2. Lineage (NCBI taxonomy): Eukaryota > Metazoa > Chordata > Actinopteri > Cypriniformes > Leuciscidae > Scardinius > Scardinius erythrophthalmus. The sequence continues at coordinate 13,288,882 of NC_138238.1, read as the reverse complement.
TAAAGAAAGTCTTTCTACAAAAACAAACTTAATAAAGTGGTCTAAATCATGTCTGCCCACTCCATTTATCTCCCGATATATTGCACAAAATTATGATCTTACTCATGCTTTTCACTTTTCATTATTTATTTATTTATTTATTTTATTTAAACATAAACATGAAACTAAATAGTTTTCTTTAATTTACTTCTTATTAAATTCAGGCAATTGATTGATAAAACATTGATTAAAATTAAGATACAATTAATACAAAACGAAATTCACTTTAAATACAGGTTTTCTACAAAAACAAACTTAATAAAGTGGTCAAAATCATGTCTCCACACAAAATTGTTATTTAATTTAATTTAAACATAAATATGAAACTAAATCGTTTTCTTCAGTTCTCAACAGTTCTCTTCTCTCAAGCGCGCAGCTGAGGCAGTGTCGCTGTCAAATATATCCATGGGAAAAGTAACGTTGCGCCGAATTGAAAAAGGAACTACGTTTCGTTACCAAATTTTTAGTAGTAACGCGTTACACTACTTTTTACCCGAAAAAGTAGTTACGTTACTGTAACGCGTTACTTTGTAACGCGTTACACACAACACTGATTATGATACACTGTTTTAGGAATGTGTTGAGCGCTGTACTCTCTGCCTCCCGCGTCCCACAATTCCCACTTTGTGAAATGTGGGTCAGCATTAATGTATGCAGCACCTGAGCTAATTGGTGCAGCACAGAACCTGAAAAAAAAAAAACTCAAAATACAATCAAGACATGCCATCCATTTCAATGTATATGATTTATGCCATCCATTTCAATGTATATGATTTCAAAAGAGTAAATCTATGTGTGATGGTCTGCACAGATGGACAGTCAAACACAAAGTCGCTGTGATTCTGACTACGAAGGGGAGCTTGACAGCTCGCAATTTCGAGGCAGCAGTCAAGGGGAACAGAGCTGTCAAAGAGGTGACTGTAAAGGATGATGGGGACTTTGAAGAGATATGGATGTAAATAGCACAGTTGTATGGCACAGGAGACGAGAAGAGAGAGCAAATGGATGATACAAAGCAGCAGCACCGGAGCTTGCAGCTCTGCTCCCCAGGCAGACTCACACTTTACTGCATTGCAGAGGAAAAAAAGGGTGGTGGTGAAGGGGGTTGGTTACACACACACACACACACACACACACACACACACACACACACACACACACACACACACACAAACACACACACACACACACACACACACACACACACACACACACACACACACACACACACACAAACACACACACACACACACACACACACACACACACACACACACACACACACACACACACACACACACACACACACACACACACACACACACACACACACACACACACACACACACACACACACACACAAACTCTCAAAAGCTTGTTTTCTCAGTGATCAGCAAAGATTTTTCTTATGCTGAATTATTTAAAGAGTCAAAGATGGTGTTTTTCTTTCAAAATAGAGAGCTCTATGTGCACTTACTTACCTGTATAAAAGTACACTTAAGAGGTTGGAACCAATCTATACATTAACATGTTCTCATTTGCATGCAAATTCAAATCAGTGCATACATTTAACAGCATGCATATGATCTCTCCTAACACTTTGACATTGCTGTGGATGGGTAACCTCTACTGTCCACCTGTCTCAATAGCTGAAGTCTGACCCTGATCTGTCCTCTGGAACCCACTGTGGACTACAGAGTAAGGCTAACTGGTGTTAGAAACCATGCCAGCGCCTAGTTTGGCAGCAAAGTTTTTATGTCCTCACTTGATCCTCCATTGCAAGGTTAAGCGATCACGTGCAAGAGGGAGGAGATACTCCCTAAAAATGTGAATCTCCTATCTAATAGATAACATTATCTATTGCCCCTTCAAGTAGAAAGATACATTGAGTTGCAATGAATAATGTTCTTCTGGACTGCTGTTGCAACCAAAAGTAATGTGAGGGCGGCCAGTCAGCCTACAGGAAGAGGAGGTGTTGTACTGTGTGGTGTGGAATAATCAGAAATATTACAAACATAAATGCCAGTTTCCACTATAAATCTTACCAAGTTAATGCCATCCACCCATCCATCCATCCATCCATCCATCCATCCATCCATCCATCCATCCATCCATCCATCCATCCATCCATCCATCCATCCATCCATCCATCCATCCATCCATCCATCCATCCATCCATCCATCCATCTATACAAGTTTCTTCAGGTCCATGAATCTGAAGGGTTGAGCAGAGTTCCAAAAGTGCTGATAAAACAGTGAACATACTGATTTTTACTGTTTGTATCATGTGTCTTTCTTTGTTGCGTTTCAAACCAACTGTCAGTCTGTGTATTAGTGGTGGGGATTTTTCAGTTACTCTTTTTGCAAGTTACATACGGGAACTAGTGCATCTGAATATGCCTACTTCCCTTCTAAATAGCAGGCAAAAAATGTCAGAATTCGTAGTATTCATAAAACAGATGAAAAGTTGCCAGGTGACTGAGATTCCAAAGTGCTTATCTATTGGACACTTTCCTATCCCATGAGGCCATTTGTGAATTTCAGGGAAGCAACAGAAATGACACCTTAAGTCCCTTTACAAAGACACCATGGCAGATGTACATAGTACATCCAAATTTCATAAATTCTACACATTATATAGAACTTTTTTAACGGTTATGAAGTAAGTTCTCAATTAAAGCTGCAGTCCGTAACTTTTTTGGGTTAAAAATTATCCAAAGTAAAATTGAAAATAAAATACAATTTTGAGCAAGTGCATAACCAGCCAGTGTTCAAAACTATCTGCTTGCCTTAGCTCGATTTAAAACGGTAAGCTTGTAATAACGTTTTTAATTCCAGTGATACTGGTGGATTTCCGCCGGAAATTACGTCACATCTGTACACATAAAGAAGGAGTCTCGGCTAGTAGGCTATATTGCGTGTGAGGATGATGGAGGTGGAGATTTATAGCCTTTTCTCACAGCACTTGATATAATTAAACTTATCAATTTGATGGCGGATCCAGAACGACAGTTCAAACGAAAATCACCAGTGACAACTGGAGATTCACCCGTTGTAAAATGCAAAAGACTTCGGACTTCGGAGTGGCTACAGAAAAAAGAGACTGCAACCGGGCCAATGCGAAAACAAGGATAAATATCGGAGGGGCATTAAATGTAGTCACGCTATGCTGATGTTGTTAACATCAATATTTGAGAACAAAGTATAATTTGCACGGTTTGACGTGATATGATAAGCGATCGTTAGATTTAATCAGCGCAATTTACTGCAATGCTTTTTTTCCCTTAGTTGGTCAGAACAAAAGTGAATGTTACTTGTTCAGATGACATTTTCCGTTGAAAATTCTTATGTTGGTCATACTTCCAAAAAGTAGAATCTGTGATTCTGAATGACAGTATCCACACCGGCGCAGTGACTGACAGATGCACATTCTCCTCAAAACATTGGATTTATCCGCGCTGTGCCGTGCCGAGGCACAACCCACGTAAAGTTGATAATTCCGCGAATAACTGCATTTGCAGATTTCGAACAGAGGAAAAACTATGGACTGCAGCTTTAAATGTATTACCTAACAGTAAGCGATATTGGATGCACAGACTGTCTCTTTGAGTGAGTCATTGAATCATTCACTGATTCAATTTGTTCAAAAACACTGGTTCATTTACGAACAATTCAAGCAACTATGTTTATTAACAAATCATTAATTAATTCCCTCGACCGATTAGTTAAAAAACGCTGAATAATTCCCGAACAAAACACCACGGTGTTTGCTGTGACTTTGTTTGGAACAAACAAGTCCTTGACTTGAGCAAAACAAAAAAAGTAACTAGCAATATTGTGTCTAAAATGTGAGTTCAAAACAAGGATAATAACTAGAACGATAAAGATATCATTCTAAATTTAAAACAATAGAGTCCACACCATGATAATGGCACAAAAGAAAGATATTGTTAGAATCACTTTTTTAGAACGATTTTTCCAGCTGATGAGCAATATAAACATTGACAGCCAATCAGAATCCATCCTGCTCTTAGGAACTAGAGCATTTAAAGCAGCATACATAACTGCAGCGTGTGCTTACAATAAACAGAACGTTATTGGCCGTTAGTGTGGACACTAATCAGAGGTGGACAGTAACAAAGTACATTTACTTGAGTACTGTACTTAAGTACACTTTTTGAGTATCTGTACTTTACTTTACAATTTTTTTTTCTGGAAACTTTTTACTTTAACTGCACTATATTTGAAAGGCAAATATTGTACTTTTTACTCCACTACATTTCTGTCAAGGTCCTTGAGTAAAAAGTAGTAGTCATTCAGGGGATGATTTTGGTTGCAGGGATTGCATTTTGAAAGGAAATAAAAGTCAGATTGACGTTAGAAACCGGCGACAGATTGACGTCAGAACCCGACTTATGTTGTTTTCTGACGTCAACCCGATTTTCATTTTCAAACACAATACAACGTCTGTCCAACGTTGGAGATCAACGTCAGTCTGACATTGGATTCTGACATCAACCTGATTTTCATTTTCAACGTTGGGTTTGGTCTTCTAAATGCGAATTTTGTCATTGTTTTGGTGCACACTAGCTTATAGATAACAGTAAGACTAACATATTCATACTAAAAGTCCAAAAACTTTAAATAGGGCACTATTTGAGGGAACAGCCATTTGGGTGTCCGAAACCATTTTGGACGTTATCGAGTGCACTTATTCAATCTCACATTCAATCCCACTACTGGAACTGTGTTCTAGAAATAAATGTTATATTGATATGAGGGTAGGTAGGCAGGCATAGATTCAGAGGCATAAGGTACTGTAAGTATTACATACAACAATGCAACAATAATAAAACAATGCATTGACATTTACTTTGTACTTCTGATACTTAAATACTTTTAAAAACGAGTACTTCTGTACTTTTACTTAAATAAAAATCGGTCTTTACAACTTTTACTTGTAACAGAGTAATATTTGACAAGTAGTATCTGCACTTTCACTCAAGTAAGGAAGTTGTGTACTTTGTCCACCTCTGACACTAATATAATTATCTTTATAGTTATCGCTCTTGATGTGAATGGGCAGAATCTTTTTTTATAGATTCATAGTATAAAAGCAATATTACACAATCATGTTGAATTTTTGTACTCCAATAACATCTCAGAAATGTCATCATTACTAGTTCTAACATGTTTTCTAATTAGCAAAGGTATATCCTCTGTAGCATAAGAATGTAGCTCAAGTTCAACTCACAAGATTAGACAGACTTAGAGATAGATAGATAGATAGATAGATAGATAGACAGACAGACAGACAGACAGACAGACAGACAGACAGACAGACAGATTTATTGATAGACTAAAAGATAACCTGAAAGCTAAAGCAGGACATTTCCCGTTTGTTAAACTCCTCTGTAAGCACCAACAATTAAAGATGAATAGCACACACACATCAACTCTCTCTCCTCTCCAGCACATGCAGATACACTCATAATAAGCATCACTTATGTGGAGCTCGTGTCAGCACATGAGCACGCATGTGCGGAGGCCGTGGAGAGGCGTCAGTGCACTGCTTCCAGCTGACAGCTTCCCTTCTGCCTGAGATCAGGGTCAGCTGAGTGTACAGTCATTCATTCTCATACAAAAACATGTGGCATGTGCTTCTCAGAACTACTTCAACCAATCTGCCCAGTAACAGTTGCAGTGTGCAGTAGAAGGAGCGAGCAGTGAGAAGAAGGGATAGTAGAAGAGGAGGAGGAGGAGGCCACTAGAAAAACAATCCAGAAATAGCTAAAGATAGATCTGAGCTTCCAGGCACGCTAAGGCCTGGCACACTCAAGGTTAGAGCATGGCATGCCACGCAAACACACATGCACACAAGCAGATAGAAGCACAGACCAGAGGCCAATGGAGTGGATAGAATAAGTGTTACTTTTGTTTACGTGGAATTTCACACGGCCTTCAACATTCAGAGCAGAGTCATTTTAGTATCATTATAGTTAATACTTTGAATGGTTTTATTTTGTATTTAATTCAATTTAATTTTAGTTAAGGTTTTAGTAAATTTATTATGCTTTTGTCATTTTTTTCAATTTGTATATCGTTTGTATTACTTTTTTCAATTTTAGTTTGTAGTACATCAAGCTAAATGAAAATGAGAAATGTTGCTTTGGCAAAAAAAAAAAAAAAAAAAAAACGAATTAAATTTCAAGTTTTTATTTCAAGTAATGAATGTTTTTTTCAGACTGATTCAGAGTAATGAAGCATGTCGATCGCTCTTCTATGAGACTAATGTAAAAATCAATATATTGTAAGCTTCACTCTTGGCTGCAGTGACAATATCCAGCAGATGTTGCTTGTAAAAAAATCACAGATGGACTTTGTGGAATGATATGGAAAGGAAATTACTGAAACTAGGAATTTAACTTATTTATGTTTTATATACCAAGTCATGAAACTCTATATGGCACAGGGTCCTTAACACAGACAATTACATTGTTAACTACATGGCACAAGCTGATTGGTTTCTGTTGCATCTGCAGCCAATGAGCTTGTTGCTCAACATTTAAATAGTTGGTCAGTGTTTGCTGTAACAGTTTGCAGATTGCTTTCAGAGTTCCTCTGAAACCCTCCACCTTCCCCAGCTCCACCTGTATAGATCTGCTAGGCATAATTTTATGCTATTTGTGCAGCATCAGCGTGACCAAATACATTAACACTGTAATATCCATTACCATGCTAAACTCTTCAGAATTGTCATAAATATTTTCAGTAATGTCATTTGAATTCGATATTGTAAATGTACAAAAAATGTGATGACAAATATTCCACTTCTATTACAAAATAGTTTGTTATTCGGGACATTATTGTTCCCCAAACATATTTAAATAAGGAGATCAATCTGAAATGCTAAAATGTAAAGTGATAGTTCACCAAAAAAAAAGAAAAAGAAATTTCTGTCATAATTTACTCACCATTTTTTTTTTTGGTCAATACAATGAAGGTTAATGCTTTTAGTGCATCAGTTAAGTGTTATGAACATCTGCTCAGATGGACTGTCACGTGTACAGTGCTTACGCCAAGCGGTGGTTTTGCACAAACCTATCATACTGTTTAAAGAGGGAAGAAATTATGAGAAACACCACATTACTTTAGGTCCATTTTGGGTAGCATTTTCACAGGACTTGGCTTTGGCAACATAACACAAACTACATTTGCAAAAGCTTTAGATAGAACTGAACTTGTGCTGAACTCCCATGAGTTTTTAAATAAATCCAGAGTAATAGGTTCAAGGGGCTTGGGTTATTTTTTTATTTTATTGTTGTGTCCAGCCAATAAAGCCTGGTAATCTTTCCACTGAGACACACTAAGCCATTCGGAGACGGAAGGTAATATGGACTTGCCCCTTTGGCTAACCTAATAAAGCCTAACCTCTTTCCGACAGGCCTATTACACCGGTCTAGCCTTGTCGGTGTGACATCCTGTGTTCTTTCAGAAGGGTGTTGCAGTCTGAAGATTGTAGCTCTTTTGAACCTTTTTATTTAAAGGAACAGAATCTGCACTCTAGATCTTTCCTCTTAAACTGCAGCGAGATATTTTCGGAAACATACAATTTGGTGTCAAAAAATTTATAATTAAAGTTTCCAAGCATTTAACCCGCAAAAGATAATTGTAGCCTTATTTCAACCCTGTGCTTACAAGGACCGAATCCTCATGTGACAGAACAGTCATCAATTTGGATTCAAACAAAGATACAAAGATACAGCCCTTTCAGAGAATGAAAACAAGTGCAGCCTTCAACTTACATAAGAGAGCTCTGAGAAACAGCCATCGGGGCTTGTGTGTTCAGGGCCGGTTACATACTGAACTCATGATGTGGAAAACTGTAGAGTACTGATGGGGACTGTTTCATGGCACGGGTGATGAGAGGAAGAGAGACATCACAACACTTCTACAGAATCAGTTTTGTTAGTTTGTTTTCACTAATAGGCTACAGTTTTTAAAAGAAAAACTAAGCTATTTGCGTTCAACAAGACCACTATTGTATTCGTTCTAATTTGGTCTGGCTTGTTAGAACTCTAATAACTACAACACACAAAAGACGCCTATGGATTTCTGTACTAGCCTGATAAGAGGACGTCTGTTATTAAAGGTGCAAAGTGCTTTAGATAAACTTTTTTTATCGTTGTCTTTTAGCTTTAACATTCAAAAACGCGGTAAGGGGATTTCTACTGCAAACAAACCGAGAGCTGAAGCGATTTATGTTTCTTGACCCTGGATCACAAAACCAGTCTTATGTTGCACGGGTATATTTGTGGCAATAGCCAACAAAACAGTGTATGGGTCAAAATGATAGATTTTTCTTTTATGCCAAAAATCATTAGGATATTAAGTAAAGATCATGTTCCATGAAGATATTTTGTAAATTTCCCACCTTAAATATATAAAACATTTATTTTTGTGAATGAATGCAGCACTATCGCCAATAGAAATGGACAACTTTAAAGGCGATGTTCTCAATATTTAGATTTTTCTGTACCCTCAGATTCCAGATTTTCAAATAGTTGTATCTCGGCCAAATATTGTCATATCCTAACAATCCATGCATCAATGGAAAGATTATGTATTCAGCTTTCAGATGATGTTTAAATCTCAATTTTACAAAAAATACACATAAGACTGGTTTTGTGGTCCAGGGTCACTAATGAGGGATCTCCCTTGACAACGTGTTTCAGCTTTAAAAACACACCACTGCATCAAGTTATATCAGCATTGTGTTGACAACTTTGGAGACACTTGTTTATTTGAGCAACAGTATATCTGGTATCGGTTGTCAAAATGTATTTAGTTTAGTTAAACGTGTTTAATTCTCTTATGAGAACTGTTTAACACAAAAAAACATGCGTACCCTGAATAATGCAATAATAACTCCCTATAAGCTATAGTAACATTAATAATTTAACATATTGCAATGTACTATAAAATTATACACTACTGTTCAAAACTTTGGGGTCGGTAAGATTTTTTATAGGTTTTTGCAAGAAGTCTCTTATGCTCAACAAGGCTGCACTTATTTGATCAAAAACACAGTGAAAACACAATATTGTGTTATGTTATTACGATTGATGATAACTGTTTTCTATTTAACAATTTAAAATGTAATTTATTCCTGTGATGGCAAAGCTGAATTCTCAGCATCAATACTCCAGTCTTCAGTGTCACATGATCCTTCGGAAATCATTCTAATATGCTGATTTGCTAACATTTATTATTATTATCAATGTTAAAAAAAGTTGTGTTGCTTAATATTTTTATGGAAACTTATTTTTATGGATATATTTTTTTTCTTCAGGTTTATTTGATGAATAGAAAGTTCAATAGAACAGCATTCTCTGTTTTTTTTCAATCAATCTTTTTTTTAACATTATAAATGTCTTTACTGTAATTTTTGATCAATTTAATGCATCCATGCTGAATAAAAGTATGAATTTATTTGATGTGCAGATGATCTTATATTAAATATGTGACCTAAGCCTTAAAATATAAAGAAATCATAAATCACAATAAATTATGAAATGATGAATTATCCAGTGTGTGAGACATTTAGGATGTGCAGAGATTCTGTGAGCTCTGTGTTATTCAGGTTAGAAAATGTCCCGCTGCTTAGGTATGCACCAGTGAAGCAGGAGAGGGAACGCAGGGGGTTCAAAGAAAGTGCAAATCACCACAGATTTAAATTACAAATGTAACCACATGTACTGGGCACACAACATCTTCTATAAGGGTTTAAAAAAATCATTATGGTTTTTGATCTCATGGTCAAACCTTAATGGGTAAAGGCTAAATATGTTTTAAACATGTGTGGTGTTTATTTCAAAAAAGAACAGAATGCAGAAAAATAAATGCATCTTTTCTAACCCTCACTGTCTCAAAATAAACATTATAATCCTCAGGTCTGACAACTGAACAAAACGGCTGTGGACCCGATGACCTCATCTCAATGACAAACACGAGTGTCATGACCTCATTTCTCAAGTGTTAGATTCATGCGCCCATTATACAGCCACACACAACAAGCTGACACTAGTCAAGGAGGTCAGTATCAGAGTCTCTGAAACTCTCTTGGTGTCTCTTTGCAAAGTCAGGCTCTGTTCCTTGCTGTCATTTTGCTCCAGGTGCCTCGGCAAACAGATGGTAAGATTATGCACGAGTCTCATATAGTGCAGTGCTGTCTCAGGGGGGCTATTTTTCTTGAAGGTCATTATTAGTCATATATTCTTCCAGAAGGATCTGACAGCAATGATGAAAGCAAACGCTGAAAGTAAAAATGCCATTGCCAAGGTCACAATCAGAATGATCGCTGTGTTGTATTTAGCAAAACATGATTTGCTATGATAATAACATGCTTAGAGCTCATCCTCAGCTTTGGTGACATCCTCTGTGGTTAAGTGCACTTACGAATAAAAAATGGCCATTAAAAATCTAGAGCTGAGTGCCATCTACTGGATGATAAATGCTATTGACTACTGCAGTGAGATTTTCTCCTGAATACTTGAATTTTTTCTTTAGGTCTAAGAATCATAGGGCCAAATACACTGGGAGGAGACATTTAACTTCACACTGAACGTTTAAAGCAGACTGTTTTATATATGCAATATATTTTTATTGCTCCAACTAATCAGAATGCAAATGGTGTAGTCACATTCCCTATGGACAGAGCCGGATTAACGCAAAGGCAAACTAGGCACGTGCCTAGGGCCCGATTGGTTGGATGGGGCCCAGACAGAGGGACAAAAAAAAAAAAAAAAAAAATGTACAAATGTCCTATCTACAATTTATTTCAATATTTATTTATTAACTAAAAATAGTGACGATGTTTATCTTAACCATAGACTGTTACATTACTACAGTTAAACCAATTAATGTGTCCGTTACAAAGCGGGTGCCGGCTTCTGAAAGTATAGAGAGCCTAAGTCCCGCCCCTTCCGGTCGACCACCATGGGACCTTATTTCGGAAAAATATTGTATGGTAGTCAATGGCGAGAGACAACAAATATTTTGATCTCGTTTGAATTGTGCCCTGATTTACACATATGATGTTTGTCAATTTAAAAGATACATTTTAAAGTCAAGAAAGTCGCAGCTTGATGTAAAACTGCTGAGGTATAAGACTGTGAAAATACGTAATTACAAAGACTACAAACCCAGAAGGCGCACATGCGACGTCATACCTTTTCTCTCAATGAATGAAGCTAACTTTACTGAAGCTAACGTCTGTCATTTTATTCTATAGTCTTACATTATAATCGTAACGTTACGCCGTCATGCCTGAGTGTTTTGAGCCAGAATACACACATACGAGCAACGGATCTTGTGACGTACATAGTGCGAGACGAGAGATGTAGTTCATTGAGCGATTTTCACATAAAACTAAACGTTACTCTTCTGTTTTATGACAAACTGCGACTTTCTTGACTTTCATAATTACCTTTTAAATTGACAAACATCATATGTGTAGTTCAGGGCACAGTTCAGACGGAATAAAAAGATAAGTTATCTCTCGCCATTGACTTCCATACATATTTTTTCCGAAGTAAGGTCCCATGAGCCGGAAGCGGAGGGGCGGGACTTAGGCTCTCTATGTGTAAAGAACGCATCCATCAGGTGCTGCGAGGCAAAAGCCTAATAAGCACACAAAGAAGCACATCTCATAATGCAGGTGTGTGAGTTGTCGTCATCTATTTTGGAGTGATTGCAATGTATTCTAAATATAAACTTGTACTGTAGATCAGCGTCATTTCTGGAAAAATCATTCACCGCTTTATTACGAGTTTAAAAGAGCGCGAGCGTAACGTGCCCAAGACGCGACGCTTTGAATTTGCGCGTACAATGAATAACATCGCGTCGGGAGCTGACTAGTAAAAAAGCTACACAATTAAAAGACAAGACGTCTGTATTCTAAGTTAAAAAGCCAACACACTACAACATTTTTAAATGTTTCAAATAAAGGATCTCATATCTATGGGTCTATCTTCTAAATTCTGCTGATGATTAGATTCCTGACATTACGCCAATAATATCACTTTATATATTTTTTTCTGCTCAGTAGCGATCGTGTCTTTCTCTTCCACTTGATTTGTGTATAGCATATTTAAGGTAGCAATGCAATATAAAATCACTTATGCTCATCTACTGAAGTGGGATTCTGGAACTGTGAATAAATTGAATAAAACAGCAAAATAACAACAACAACAATAACATCTTCATTAAACAAAAAAGAGATTACCTTAGATAAAGTTTGATTTATATGTACATACAGTACCGGTAAAAGTCTGGACCCATTACTATTTTTAATGTTTTTGAAAGAAGTTTATTATTATGCTCTACAAGCCTGCATTTATTTGATCAAAAATACAGAGAAAAAAAAACAGGAATATTCAGCAAGGATGTGTTAAATATATAAAAAGTGACAGTGAAGACTTTTTTAAAACAACTTTTTAATAATCAAAGATCCTGAAAAAAAGTATCACAGGTTATAAAATAAATATTAAGCACCATTTCTAACATAATAAATCAGAATGATCACGTGGCACTAAATTCAGCTTTGCATGCAGAAATATAAAGTATAGTAAAATAGAAAACCATTATTTAAAATTTTAACTATTTTCACTATATTATTTTTCTGTATTTTTGATCAAATAAATCCAGGCTTGATGAGCATAAGAGACTTCTTTCAAAAACATTAAAAATAGTAATGTGTCCAAACTTATGTACTGTGTAAGTAAAAATATACTGCTTTTAAAATTAAATGTTGTATAAATAAAAAGGTTAGGAATCATATTTGTTTCAAGTGTTTTTTTATTGGGGGTGGGGGGCCTCCAACATGAATTTTGCCTAGGGCCTCCAAATGTCTAGAACCGGCCCTGCCTATGGATCTCTAGACAAACATGCGGATTTGGTATGAGGGCATGTTGCTCCCTGGGGTAACGTGCATTATGTCTCTTTGAGAAACATACAGGTCTACGCAACCCAAATGTACAAAGCTCATATATATATATATATATATATATATATATATATATATATATATATATATATATATATATATATATATATATATATGAGTGTGTGTGTGTGTGTGTGTATATATATATATAAAATAAAAATTTATTTTATATTTGCTATAAATAATTATATTTGCAAGAAATAGTATTTATACATTTAATATTTATATTTTTAAAAGTTTTTATATGACAAAATGTACAAAAGGAAATTTAAAATTTGCAACAAGCTTGAAATTGTGCAGCTTTAACATAACTCTATAAAACATATAATCATTTTTTATTTTTGTTAGAAATAATATTTATCATTTTTAAACGTTAAGTAGTAAAAAAGGACTAATATGCTACATTTTCTGAAGAAAAATATTTTGTTTACTTATAAAAGGAAATTGGAAATTACCAACAAGCTGGAAATTATATAGTATAATGTAAATTGTGTTATAATGTTATGTTATGTGTGTATATATATATGTGTATATATATATATATATATATATATATATATGTATATATATATATATATATATGTGTGTGTGTGTGTGTGTGTGTGTGTGTGTATATGTGTATATATATATATATATACATATATATGTATATATGTGTATATATATACTGTACATATATGTATATATGTGTATATATATGTATATATATATATATATATATATATATATATATATATATATATATATATATATACATACATACATATATGTATATATATTGTATTTACTAGAAATACTATTTATATTTATAAATGTTTTTGTAAATGTTTATTTTAAACATTTTCTGTAGAAAATAAGATTATTTTACACGACATAATCAAAAGTGATTACAACAATATAAATAATTATGTTAAAAAAAAAAAATCATGCATGTATTATGTTGTGTTGTCAGGGTCTCAGGTGGTTTAGTTTTTTCCAGGAATAATTGGATGGACATACAGAGTCCCAAGTTGTCAATAAAAAGACAATTGAACTGATGCAGTCCTTCCTCCAACCCTAGATTACTTCCAAAATATTCAAATCATGCCCTTGGCTATATTTTACAAAGAGAAATCCACACAAGAACTCTATCAGTCAGAAATGTAAACACAAGTGAAATAAATTGGCATCTTTTTGATATGGCTCGTTGCTATGGACTTGCATGGCACCTCATTTTAACAGTCAATGGCTGGCTTTCTATGTCAAATATTGTAATATCATGTCATTTACAGGGCAAAGTCACAATGAGTATGCAGACAATGACATTTATACTTGACATTCCAATAAAAAAAGTGTCCTCGCAGTAACATTAAGCTTACCACTCCAAAATATAATCACAGACTAATCAGTCAGATTGATTTTATTTATGCAACTGTAGAACAGAAGGTCACAGCAGAGGTCAACTGTTATTGGACACAAGACCAGCTCTAAACACTTTTCTCTCATTGATCAGCTGTTCTGCCAATGTCGTATATTGGACTCTGTGTCAAGCTGAGTTTTTTTTCCATAAGACAGCTTGAATAAAGACACTACTGCTCGCTTCACTTATGTATTTCACTTATGTACTTCAAATTAAAATCTCTTAAAACCTGTATTTTGTTCAGTAAATTCAGGTGTGTTGTTTTTTTTTTCAATGGGGAAAAAATCAGTTAAAGGGGCACTTAGTAATGTTTTGGTCAAATAAAAATATTTTAAACTTAAAAAAAATACATATTTTTGAGAAACATAAAATACAATGTAAAGGGCTCCAGTCATATCAGTCTTTTCGAAAAAAGCTGTTTTTCTACATGAACATTAAGCCAGTAAACCATGACTGAAGGAAGTTAAAGTTAGAATAAACATGCATGACTAAGAAGGTAGAGAAAATATAGTTTCTTTCCCTGTCATTGTGTCTTGACCCTTAATCCACTTCGTTTTTCAGAGATTTTTTTTTTAAATGCTCTGTGCAGATTTGTTCAAAATCCAATAAATGTACTATTACTCCCTCTAGTGGTTTAATAGATAATTACAAATTTAGGATATTTTTGTTTACATGCTTTCATGAAACAATGCATTATTATTTATTTTAATAATACTCATGCACAAGGCAGAAGTGGTTCATGAAAAGAAACAGCAACACTGGAAAATGACACTCGAGGATGGAAGATGAAAAATGATGGAAATAAGGGCTATACATTTCTTCAAATGAAATGCCTATGACTATCGCTAAATACACTTTATATCCTGAGTGAAAATTTACTGTAAGGCAATATAAAATTCATTTATATGTGAACTTTGGATCTCAGTTTCAGTGTGGCTATGATTCAAATAAAAAACATGAGCCATATGTATTTGTTTGAAACCATGCAAGTGGCTGTGGGCCTATATCCCCACATTTTATGCTCATACACAAATTATGTCACTCCATCAATATTTAGTTAACTTTCTTTCTATTGTAATACACATTTTGTCCAGATAAAAACACATTATCCCTAATTGGAGCTCGTGTAATTGTCTTCAGGGTCTGTCAATAGTGACCTAATAAAGCAGAAATTAAGTTTCAGAGTTAAAATATGTGGGTTAAAAGCCACTTGTTGGATTAATAAAGGAGAGAGAGAGAAATAAATAAATAATCTTAATTACTTTTACTAAGCCTGGCTGTCACAACATCAATTAACACACAAATCTAGCCTCACATGAAGGGAGGGGTCGATGCTCAGTGTTACTAGATCAATGGGAGACACTAAACGGATTACGTGTGGAGAATGAGCTTTAAAGACGTTGTTTTACGCACGACAGGCGATATGCACGTGCAAAATACTGTCTAACCTGACTGAAATGTGGATGGATTTGACGAGCGAGAATAGTCCCCTTTAACGCCGCTCTCATTGACTCGTGTATCGGGGCGTTGTCGCCATCTTCCGCCAGTTCTGTTACCGACCTCATCACCGGAGCATCACATCAGACCGCCGGTGGGCGAGTCCGGGTGTGTCTGTCTGCCTGCGAAAGCGTTCAGAAAGCTCGCAAATAACACCGAGAGGGGAGGGAAATAAAATGCTGGGTTCTCGAAAGCTGTCACATCTTCATCACTAGACACTTGTTGTTTCTTTATTTCTTTTTTTATTTTCTTTCTTTTTGCTTTGGGAGGAGGACAGAAGCATGAAGAAGCATCTCAGCCCCGCGAAGGTACCACTGGAAGTCACCGTGTCAGACACCGAGGCGACTGTACAACAACTCAACAAGCTGCTGTCCAACGGCAGCGGGTTTTATAGCCTCCCAGCACAACATTTCAACGAGGTCTTTCCCAGGATTTACATCGGCAATGCGTAAGTTCAAACGATCTCATGCAGACTCGTCTGCTTCTGATAGCAGGAAAACACTGACAGGTATCTGCTTTCAGCTCTTGGTCAAATGTGTTGATTCGTGAGGTGGCACTGGCAATTGATCTGTAGCTGGATCAATAAATAAAACCTCTCAGTACTAGGCGAATCTTTTACATTGTCTAGGTGCGAAACAACAAACCAGTGAATGGGAGTGTGTCACCTCTCCACCTATGAGAACAATCACGAAGCCAGGAGATTTTTGATAACGTTTACATAGCTAGTCAGTCTGCAAGGGAAGCTGCTTTTCTCCACGACTGTCCTCTATCGGTAACATCTTGCTATCTCTGAGATCACTGGTTACAAAATCGCTTCAGTCTTACATCAGTCACGTGTTTCTTTGTATTAAATTATTACTAACGCATATTAAGTGCATATTTCTCTGTCACACAAAGAGAAAACGAGGGGTTTAACGTGAAGTCATTCATTTTCTCGACTCACAGATTAAATTTCCTGCCGATTCAACTGCATCGATCTCGAAAGATGACTGAATCATAAATAAAATAAACTTTTATGAAAATTTGTATAATTGGGATTTTGGACTCAAAATCCGAGACACGTCCACTGTCTCCACTATTTTTGGTTTTAAGATAACCCGAAAGGTAGTCAGATTGAGTTAATTAACTTATTTTCAGGTGTTAAAGTTACCATGAAATCAAAATTTGTCAATGAAAAATAAAATAAAAAATGTGATCACATGACATGCGAAAAAAAAAGTTTAACTTTGATATTATTCACAATTATGTTTGTACCTGTTTATCATGATGTGGTGTTATGTAGGCCTATTCAGTAACCGAGCTTAATTGGTTACAAATGGATCTTTACATTGATTGGTCATGTGATTATTTTAAAGGGGATTGAGTTTGAATATTATTTGTATGAAGGTCGTGAGACAACGTTGCTAAACAAAAAAGTCGATACTCATTTGCAAGTACTAATAGTGTGTGGGAGTTCCTTGTTTTTTTGTAGATTTTTTTACCCTACTTATTTGGTCTTTTTTTTCATGCATCTATCACCTGCAGGTGTGCAATGGTGTTTGCTAATTAATGTAAAAAAAAAAATTGGTACATAAATTGTCCATAATTTGACCATTTTGTGATTGTTAGCATTTGCGAATGATTGTGCCTATTTGGCAGATTAACAGAGGTGTTATCTCCCCTTGTATACGCTGATTTCACGCAGCCGTTATTTTGAAATCGAAAGCGAGGCTCCGGTGGGAAGAAAACCGGAAGTGTCGCCTTTAATCACAGGAGAGTCGTGAATGCGATGGCGTATTGTTGTGTTTAATGATGTTGTGTCAATTCTAAAACTGTACATACATTTCTTTCATACTTTAGACTATATATAGTGAAATTCATTTATAAATAATATATTTTTTTTATATAATTCAGAAAGTAAAAAAAGAAGCAGGAATGAACTATATACATATCCTATATTGGATATTAACATCCAAAAGTGTAAATCGCGGCAGCAGCTTCAGGTTGGTAGTCCAAAGGCATTGTTGTTTATCTTTACTTCCGGGGTTTTTCCCACCGGAGCCTCGCTTTCGATTTCAAAATGGCGGCTGCGTGAAATGCTCTTAGGTTTTCAAATATTCTGAGCAGATTTCAAATAATAATAATAATAATAATAATAATAATGAAGGTTTATTATTGAGTATAGTGTTTACTTCTATAATGAAACTGAGTTAGTAATGGCAACTGATATTTTGAATGGTTGGAGTATTGTTTTATGCATTAAAGGGATACTCCACTCTAAAATGAAAATTCTGTCATCATTTACTCACCCTCATGTTGTTTCAAACCTGTATGAATTTCTTTCTTCTGCTGAACAGAAAGGAAGATATTTAGAAGAATGTCAGTAACCAGACACTTTTTGGTACCATTGACTTCCATAGTAGGAAAAAAATATACTAGTCAATGGTAACAAAAAGTGTCTGGTTCCTGACATTCTTCTAAATATCTTCCTTTCTGTTCAGCAGAAGAAAGAAATTCATACAGGTTTGAAACAACATGAGGGTGAGTAAATGATGACAGAATTTTCATTTTAGAGTGGAGTATCCCTTTAATTGCCATTGCTAGACTGTAAACAACACACATCTTGGACATAGACTCTTATGTTTTATGAGTGATTTCCTCAGTATCACTTATTTGTGTAATAAATCAGCTCACATAAACATCATTGTTTGGATAACTATAGAACAAGCACATTATCTCTGTGTAACAACAGATCAATTTGAGCATAAAAAACAACAGTCTGATGTGCCTGGCTTAGTCTGTGCTCCTACGAGCAACAGGAATTTACATATGGTCATTTGTAGATATTGACAAAACATTCTCACTGAGCTGCTAATGTCTGTATCCACCCTGTCTGTAGCTTCCAGATTTATTTATATTCAATTCTAATAAGAGCATATGACAGATAGATAGATACATATGTACACATACAGTACATAGATATAGTCTACAATATAAACAAAACACACATATGATGCAATTAAAAGAATACACTTTATAGACAAGTACACCATGCACAACAAATCCTGCTGTCTTTTTTCTTTTTTTTTTTACACAATATGCACGGTATGCACAAAAAGTACTCGTATTAAATTGCACAGTGATTTACATTGTTGTATATTAGGGCTATTATTACAAAACGATAATGTTTGAAATTTGATGATCCCATCCATAATTACCCATCTAGATAAGATTGAATGTCCACATTGCGTACAGCATGTACTGCACTGTTGTTGTTTGTTCAGATTGAGTGCAGCTATAAGAGTGAAACTGAGTGCAGATATAAGAGTGTGCCAAATCTTTGGGGTTATTATTCAGTTAGTGTTATGACTGTAGGATATGACCTAAATGATACTGTCTTTTGTAATATAAAGTCATTATGATTAGGCTATATATAAATCCTAAAAGTTTGCTTGTGCTGCTTATTGATAATGTTTTCAGCATTTGTGCATCATTGTCACTACTAACATTTTTTTATCAGTTCATGTTAAAAGTAACCTTCAGAGCGATTTGAACCTTTTACCATATGTAAAGGTGCAGTATGGGGCAATGGGCCACTTTTTTCATTGCACACCACTCTTTGTAAGACTTACATTAATAATGCATGTGAAGGGACTGCAGTGAACAGAGTGCAGGACAGGTGAACAAGATGCAAAGCAAACACCTTCTCTCTCTGTTTTTCTCTCTTTCTCTCTCATGCACACACACACACACACACACACACACACACACACACACACACACACACACACACACACACACACACACACACACACACACACACACACACACACACACACACACACACACACACACATACATATACAAACACAGGGAGAAATATGACCACAATCTGCAAAGGCTCCATATAGACAGACTCACTGGTTAGGGGAGAGTTTGAATTATGGGCGTTGGGCGGCGCAACAGAGTCCATCACTTCATCACCACTGAAGAGCCTCCGCTGCTGGCAGAAACAGAGACTGATGGGCCGCTGCATCCTCCACTTATAAACCAAAAGGGCTGCAAATTTAATCTTTATTTAGTTTTTTTTATATATATGTATATTTTATACTGTGTAAATATAGTGTCATATATAATTTTAGATAAGTATTTTAATTGTATTAGGTAATATACACTATATATACTATTCTCCATTACCCATATGTGCAGTCATTCATCTTCTGCATTGTAAGGAGGGATGGCGCTGAGGAGTGGACGAGAGAGACATAAAGAGGCTGGATTTTTAGCAGACAAAAATGAAAGAGTTCCAGGTGCTAAAGCAAAATAGACAATGCAACTACATTGCAGAGCTTTCTGCTCCGCTCTCTTCTCATCTCTCGTTCTCTCTCTCTGTAGACTTAAAGTCCTATTTTTGGGCACTACGCTGGACGCCTATGGCTCTTTGTATGCCTCTGGGCGGCAGCCAAGATCTCCTTGGTGTGTCTGTTCTGGTTTAGAACACTGCTGTCTCCAGGGCCCCTCTGACATCGGCCGACATCTCTGCCAACTAAAAGCGGCTCCACAATTCACTCCAATCAATCTCAAACTAGACACAGCAGGCCGTTCCGTAGTTGAGGCTTTGGGGTGGGGTTGGCAGGGTTTTGGGTTTGTTGGAACTATAACTGAGAACGTGCAGATTGCCATTGTTTATCGCTAATGCGTAAACATGTACGTAACATAAGGGGTTACGTAACAGTTTATCAATAATTAATGATTCAGCAGTGAAAGAAAAGAACACGAGAAATGTCATTAAATTTTAATCTAGGCCTACCTTTAGAAATATGTTTGTGAATAATGCTGTGTTTACACTGGCAGCGATCTTACAATTGAGATAGTGCTGGTAAAGATAAGATGTTAAGGCATGTTCACATAAAGGACTATAACTATAATGATATAGTTTTAAAAATCTTTATCAATTTAAAATAATAGCAGAGTTTACACCACAACAATTGGAATCACATTCAAAACGATTTTTATTAGCTGATAAATGAATCAGAATCCATCCTGCTTTAAAGAGCTTGAGCATTTAAGGAGGCAGACGACATAAATTGAGCATGTATCTTATAATAAACAGGAACGGGTCTTTATTTTATTTTATTTTATTTTTGTTAAAGACAAAGTTTTCTTGCTGCCAGAAATGAATGGCAACAATTTCTATGACATGGTTTTCCAAGAATTTTTATAACTTGTCACTGGGCAGAGACAAATTGTATGAATAGTGTCTTCACTCCTAATGGTAGATGTTGAATTGTGAGCACGGCTCATTTGCATCATTTGAAAAAAAACAAAAACATTGTCATATCACCAAAGGTTGATGTCACTAATGTTGCTGTGATGGCCAACTTTCGAGCCTCGTTCGCCACTCTGTCGCTGGACTTGTTGGTCATTAGTTGGCTCTCCTAGTTCTAGTTGACATGGTAATGTTTATGAACATCACTACCGTTAAAAGGTGCTCTAAGCGATGTTGGGTGACGTCACTTCTTGTTGACGTTTGAAGTATTGTCAAACAAAATGGAGGCTAGCTCGACCCTCCCTCCTCCTCATCCCGTCCCCCTCCCCCTCCCTCTCCCTTCCGTGCTTCCTGAAACAGTCATGAACGAGTCGGAGGCTTTTCCGATGTAAATTCAGGACTTTGCACGTTCCTTCTCCTTTTCCCTCTTCTTTGCTATTTGTTCATCGGAACGTCGTCTCTTTGGTCGTGCGTCGGCCATATCAAAATTCAAGAGAATATAATTCTAACGTTAGTCATTGTCCAGGACATCTCTCCTCTAGCTAACTTTTCTCTTCATGCTTCCCCCCACTCCCTACACACCCCTTCACGCGCACTAACCCCTCAACCCCCACCCCCAAATCATTCTTGTCGTTTATTGGCTGGAACACTGTTTGTTATGTTTCGTGGTCCAGGCTGGGCCAGTTTGTATTTCTTGCCGTTTGTGGAGCCTGGGCTGTCTACAGAGACCGTGTTTTTTTACAGTGTGTTCAGGGGACAGGCAGCTAGCAGATAGTGAGGAGATGTTTGCTGTATGTGACAAAAAATGTTTTGGCATAAAAAAACGTGTGACATCGCTTAGAGCACCTTTAAGATTGTTGTTTTGTGTTCTTACTTTTTAGAAACTTCATGAACTTTGTTGTGTTACTGAACACGGCCACATCTGTTTGTTGCTGTAGGTTGCTGACAGTGTGAACAGGGCTTAATTGAAAATGAACAATGTCGTCATATTTCATGTTCTTGGTTTCTCATTGACTCGGTCTCAACTCACTTCTGGTCTTGGTCTTGACTCAAAAGAGCTGGTCTCAACTACAACACTACCACAAACCATTACTAAATTGGTTTGTGTGTTCCAGGTGAGTCTCACACATGCTCTGCTTCTTCTCCCCAGGTTTGTGGCCCAGAATGTGATGCGTCTGCAGCGGGCGGGTGTGACACACATACTGAATGTCGCAGAGGGAAACTCTTTTATGCACGTGAACACCAATGCAGAGTTCTACACAGGAACTGGGATCACATACCATGGCATACAGGCCAATGACACTGAGCAGTTCAACATCAGTGCCTTCTTTGAGGAAGCGGCAGACTTCATTGATAAGGCTATGGCACATGGAAAAGGTTGGTTGCTCGTCCCTCTTCTTTTTTTTGTCTTCTTTAGACCTATATAAATTAATTATAAAGAAAGCATTTCCAATTCACCAATAAGACTATCCCAAGATATTACAGAAATCTTGTTCAGTCCATTTAAATGGTTAGTTCGACCAAAAATAAAAATTCTGTCATTAATTGCTCACCCTCATGTTGTTCCAAACCCACAAAACTTCCGTTCATCTTCGGAACACAACTGGAGATCTTTTTAATGAAATCTGAGAGCTTTCTGTCCCTCCATTGGCAGGTATGCAACCACTATGATGCTTCAAAAAGTTCATACAGAGATCGTAAAACTAATCCATATAAATTTAGCGGTTAAGTCTAAATTTACTGAAGTGACTCGATCGCTTTATATAATTAACATATTTAATTTAGGCTTTTATTAACATATAAACATTGATCAGCGAACATAAACAGCACATCAACTGAACCGACTTGACACGCGCAAGAACAAACCTCTGCGAATAAGAATGAACCTCATTGGTTCTCGCTTGTCAAGAGAACATACTTGAGCTCCCGTTTCCCACAGTTGATATGTGAGTTGATGAATGCTTATATGTGAATAAAAGCCTAAATTCAATGTTTATTGTATAAAGCGATTGTGTCTTTTCATAAAATTTGGACTGAACCGCTCAATTCATTCGATTAGTTTTACGATTTCTTTATGAACTTTTTAAAGCGTCAAAGTGGTAGTTGTGTAGCTGTCTATGAAGGGACAAAAATCTCTCAGATTTCATTAAAAAGATCTTCATTTGTGTTCTAAAGATGAATGAAAGTCTTACGGTTCGGAATAGGGCTGCACAATATATAGAAATTATTGAAATATCGCAAATGTATATATCGTGATATGCATATCGCAACGGCTTGCAATAACTGGGGTCATGAACAAAAGACAAAGAGAAAATCACCGCTCTTGGCTGAATAACTTTTGTAGCTTTAATAAGAATCAGTATACATTTAATTCATACAGTGAAAACTAAGCAGTGTTTATTTTTACATTTAATTGTTCAGTTTCTGTTGTTAAATAAACCTAATGTAGGATAACCTGAAACCCTAAA
Organism: Scardinius erythrophthalmus; assembly: GCF_964197995.2. Classification (NCBI taxonomy): domain Eukaryota; kingdom Metazoa; phylum Chordata; class Actinopteri; order Cypriniformes; family Leuciscidae; genus Scardinius; species Scardinius erythrophthalmus. The sequence continues at coordinate 13,265,225 of NC_138238.1, read as the reverse complement.
CCCTGTGGTTTACACTGATGTTAAAATAACACTTCTTATGCTACAGTAAAACACTGCTGTTCACTTTCAGAAGTTGTAGGTATTTTTTCTTGTCACAAAAAGAATGTGAAACAAATATGAAGATCATATAATTTAAAATATATTTTAAAGATAATTTGTTTATTTTACACACTTTAAGCATTATCGTATCGCATATCGAACATCATTATTTAATGAGTTATCGCATATCACATTTTTCTTCAATATCGTGCAGCCCTAGTTCGGAACGACATGAGGGTGAGTAATTAATGACAGAATTTTCATTTTTGGGCGAGCTATCCCTTTAAAATAACACAGATTCTTGATAATTCATGAAGTACTAAGCCAGCGATGTCTTTGCGGAGTAAAATTTCATGCATGACTATGCTGTGGCATTTAGAACTTGACCTTTCTCTAACAAGGCAAGTTATTTATTTTTACACCAACCCTTTTCCCTTATGCCAGCATTCTTGTATGTATCACTGTCTTTTTTTTAATGCTTTGTCAGGATGTAAAAAATGAAAGGAAAGAATACAGTATTTCACTTTATTGAAATGTTATATGTATCCATGGATAATGTATCCCAAAGTGGATCTGGTAGTCCCTATACACAAATTTTATCCCTAGATATCTCACACCAGTCGTTTTAATTGGTGCGTTTAAACCCATCTTTTATGGCATGGATTTTATGCCATCTCTAACACAGAGGAGCAATTATAAAGCATCTTAATTGCAAGTCATCTTGGCAGCAGGAGCCCAGTAAGCGGTAAATCAGACGCCAAGCCTGGGTCGAGGGAGGACACTAATCTTTTCACTGAGAGCTTAAGCTGAAACAAAACCTCTAGAATATATGCTGCCATTTCGCAGCCCGGCTGAGCTTAGCTGTGACATTTGCGACAGCCATACTTACAGTGGGTTTGATGTCATCTGGTGAATTTGCAGGCTGAATCACAATGAGCTGTGGGAGGGATAAAGGTCTGAGTGCTCCCGCTGCCTCTGAGTCACACTGAATCTGTTTTAAAAATATGCTCTGCATTGGGTTGGGTCACGATGGCCGATTTGTCGACTAGTCTTAGATCCATTCTTGTTTTAAGTGTAGGTGCTTTAAAGGTGCACCGTGGAGGATTTTATTTAGCAGGATTCCATTACGTGAGTACTTAAAAAAAATAAAAAATAAAAAATAAAAACGTTATTTTTGCCTTACCCATATTCACTATGGTGAGCCTAAAATTATTAATTATCTTGAGCAGTAGACTTGCAATTTTATGTTTCAGTGATAAGAATTGAGAGGCCAAAGTTCAGAATATAGTTTAGATGGTAATGTCATTCACACAAAACATTTTTTGTGACATGCAGGGCAGTGGAATGAGAAAACAATGCAAAGTTTAGAAATACGTTTGTTAAAAGTTTAACTTTTTTTAACTTGGGGACTGTGTTTTTAGAAAACCGTGTTATGCGAGATGCAGGAAAAGACGTGAGCGCAATAATCTGTCAAAGCAGCAGAATGAAATGCAAAAATGCATTTTATGTGAATGACAGTAAAATAGTGTCAAATTAAAATAGTTAAATGTTTTAGTTAAATTGTTGAGAAGCCATTCACGTTGCTATGGTCAGTATTGGGGGTAACGTGAGTTACGTAATCAGTTACTTTTTTCAAGTAACTAGTAAAGTAATGCATTACTTTTAAATTTAGAATGAAATATCTGAGTTACTTTTTCAAATAAGTTACGCAAGTCACTTGCGTAGAGGTGCATAGGCGTTGTGTGGCTGTGCAAATATGATACTTGCACAAAAACAGATTCAGTATTCTTTAAATTAAATAAAAAATTGTGAAATACAAACTCAGAATATTATGTAAACCTGCAATAATTAAATGCTTATTAACACAAATATACTTCATGTATTTAATCTAATTTTATTAACCAATGTCTTTGCTACTGTCCTTTGACGATCCAATTCAATCATATATGGCAATATTATGCAAAAATGACTTTGGATAAACATCACATTTGTGTGTTTTTTTTATTGCTGAAGTAAGGCTCTGTCCCAAATGGCACCCTAAACACTTGCGGTCTTACTACGAGTCCGCACTTTCGTGACGTAACGCCGCTTTGACTGTCGGGAAGAAGTCTGCTGCGGAGCTCGCTACAGTTCGGGCTCGGCAAAAGCGTGCATTGATGGCGCATATCGACCTCAAAGGGGGGGCGCTCGCGAGCACCCTTCTGAAACCTAAGATGACAAATGGGACACCCTACTTGGACTTAACGGACGCGCGCACTCGGCAGCCATTGTAAGTCCACAAGACCGAAAGAACATATGAAGTGTGCCATTTAGGAAAGGGCCTAAGAGTGTTGTACTTTCTTCTCCTGTGTCCAATTCTTCTGCAATCCAGAATGGTAATCTACAAAGGTTTGAGCTGCGCCCTCTACTGTTTAGGCATGAATTTGCATTTCCTTCTGACTGAGGCCAATTCATTTCACTTATGGTGCCTTTACATTTGCCAAAAAAAGAACTTTTTTTGTTATTCTAGGGACAAGTGTTGCAAATTAGCTTTAGCTACTGTACAAGCACTGTGATACACGCATTGGATGGCTGTTGTCACACTTTTATCTATGTTTATTGTATCTGTCCCTATACAAAAAAACATAAAATAAAATAAAATATTAAAAAACAAACAAGCATGCCTAGCCCAGGTGAGAAAAACCAATGCAAAAGTATCATAACATATTACTTTCCATAAAAAGTAATTAGTTACTTCTTAAAGGGAGTAACGCAATATTATAAAAACACATTACTATCAAAAATATAGAGGCCGTGGTTACAATCTTAAATATACTACTAATAATAAAGAACTGAATTTCTCATGACATCTGATTTCAACGAGTAAACATTACCAAACAAGCGTTTTTATATCTGTAAGTCTACCTCTACATTTTTACAATGCAAATTCCCTTAGCATATTAATGATTATTTATTAAATGTAGTTAATTTTCCCTGATTATTACAACTGTGAGTGAGCTACATATACTGCAAATGTCAAAGTGCTCATTCTGAAATCTGAATACAGATTTATGCTTTTAAGGCATGCGCATACAACTTAATTTGCCTTATACAGTTATTCACTGTGGTTATGTTAGATAATATTGTTTTCATTCTTACACTTAATTTAAAGGGGGGGGTGAAATGCTATTTCATGCATACTGAGTTTTTTACACTGTTAAAGAGTTGGATTCCCATGCTAAACATGGACAAAGTTTCAAAAATTAAATTGTACGTTTGAAGGAGTATTTCTGTTCCAAAAATGCTCCTTCCGGTTTGTCACAGGTTTCGGAAAGTTTTTTTCGAGTATGGGCATGTGTGACGTCAGATGTAGCGGAATTTCCTTATACGGGTCCTAAGGGCACTTCTCCGGTAAGATCGCGGGTGCGCGCGCACTCGTAGACCAGAGCGAGAGAGCGAAAGCAGTACGCCCATCAAAGCGCTATGCTCGGCTTTAGGGAAGTCAATGTCACCAAAGAAGTGGGTTTTTGGTTGCCAGGGCAAGACAACCCTGCACAGATTCCCAAAGAACCCAGCGTTAAGGGAGCAGTGGATGGAGTTTGTTTTTTCAGAGCATCAACGGAGGTTGTGCCAGACTGTTTGTTCCCTGCATTTCGACGATGCTTGTTTTATAAACAAAGCCCAGATCGACGGATTTGCAGATCGTCTAATGCTTAAGGATCGAGCAGTCACAATGATAAAGGTTCGCGGTTGTGCGTTGGAACCGCAGCCGGTGAGTAAAACTGCTTCTGTCTTTGTGTTACTAACGCAACTTGTTAGCTCGGCGCGTTAGCACAGCTTTAGCTCCGCCCACACGGCCCGCCTTCAGTCGCTCGTTTTTTTCCGGAAAGACTCGGTACAGCCTATCTTTCTTTTATAAATATAATAAAACTAAAGACTTTTTGGAGATATGAAGGATGCAATACTACTCTATAGGTACTCAAGATTAACAGGAGATTGAGTGAAAATGAGCATTTCACCCCCCCTTTAAACGATTTGACAGTGGTTTGGTTAACAGCATCTATTTTAAAGCAGTTAATAAGAACACGTTAAAAAAAAACACTTCACAACTTAATTAGAGAAATATCGCTGGCTGTGAATGGACTTAAAGACATTAAATATTATTTTATACTGTCAGTATTAAATGTTATTTATACTGTCCATCCGAGCAAGAAGATTTGTACCAGCTGGTGCAACCAGCCCAAGAAAGTGTCCTATGTGAACATGCACAGTTTCTGGAAACAGGACATCCTTAATGTTTAGTTTAAATTTACCAACTGGCTAGTCGATTTTGAAAATATGTAGCTCTACATTGATCTACAGGGAGCAGAGATTTAGAAATCAATGAAGAGTATCTCCTTGACACATAAACAGCACAAAGACTCACGGGAGAACATAAGTAAGTGGGGCTGCTGGTGGAGGAGGCATCAGGTTTCAGATCCTCTGCTGTATCTGCCAAATAAGCACAGCTAGGGCTGGCAAGGTGAATTCCTCTAGGAGAGTGGGCAGGTCAATAATGGATGTGTACGTGTGTGTTTGCATGTTTGGATGGGAATTGGTTTGAAGGGTGACTTGACTTGAGTAGGTTCGCAATGTAGTATATAAAACGGATGTTGCGGCAGAGGCCACATTTGTATCCTCAAAGGATGAGATCTTGGGTAGCGTTCCAAACACTGCCTTTTTAAATTGTTTTTTAAATTATTTCTCTTCTAGGAAAGGTGTATGTTCACTGCCGGGAGGGCTACAGCCGTTCGCCCACCATCGTCATCGCTTACCTCATGCTCCGCCACAATATGGATGTACGAGTTGCCACAGCTACAGTAAGACACAAGAGAGAGATCGGCCCGAATGATGGATTCCTGTGCCAGTTATGCCAACTCAACGAAAAGCTGGCGAAGGAGGGCAAGTTGAAGACCAAATGATAGAATGTGCTCTACCCCCACATATACTCACAAATACAGGCACACACAGTCAAACTAGTGTGCACAATATTTCCTTTCCAAGTATATTAACAGAATGTATTCATACATCCAGAGCATATGCATGGAGGTATACAAAGTGTATTCAAACACACACACACACTGTCACACACACACACGGTCACCTGAGGTGTTGTCAGTATCCTGAATAATTACTCCTGCTTCCAGCTGGCTGGTAAAGGGAAATTTACTGAATAATTAAGGCTGTAGAAGGAGCAAGGGTAGCATTTTATATGTCATCACAACTGTTTTGCTTTTGCATATTTCCCATGATAATCAGTGTCTGTGTTTCACCAGGTACACCTAAAGCATTCCGATTACCAACTATTTATATATCTCACAAATTCAACTTTTGGAGCAGATTAGCCCAAACATCATCTGTAAAGTAGAGCACAATCATCCTATGGGCTCCTATTTGCCAGAAATACTGCGATTGTTTAACCCATTCCTATTTGTATGTGGAGGAATATGATATTTAGGTATAAAAAAGCACGGAAATCCACCTTTTAACTCATTTACAGAACTATGTAAAGGCCAGATTTTTGATGGCTTTCCAGCATTTTAAATCAGGACTAAACAGGAGGACAAAACTGTTGTGTACCAGCACACAACCCAATCACTCTTTTAACATGAGATAAATTAACATTCCACAAATGGTAGCATACAATCAACAAGCCAACCGTATGTTGTAGCTCGGCTTCAACAGACGCTACAAACAGGTTCAACCCGGTTCTATGCAGCAGTAATAATGAATCAGCCCCATTAGATCTCTTTACTCTGGAATCACTGTCTCTCACTGCCAAGTCTCATGCCACATTTTGTCCACCACAAGATCACAGTCAGCCTTGACCAGAGAGACACGTCCGATAGGTGGAGAGCCTCTGCCATGCCAACTGCCTAATGATGTGCCCTTACACAAGGTTTGTTACCCCAGAGGCTTTGTGCGCCTTTATACTGCTAGTTCAAAGATCAGAGGAAGGAGTGCAAAGCATGTGGAGCGTAGATATTTAATGATAGCTGTTGAATTAGATAGGTTTACTTCGGGCCCAGCTTTGTCTTTTAAACAGCATCGCTTTAGCACTGGAATTGACTCGGTTTGCTGCATTCCTGGCTTGTTTCAGGTTTTAAAGGGGTCATATCGTACATATTTCTATCATTTAATCATTTTCCCAGAGGTACACTTATAACGGTAATCCAATTAAACAGGCCGTTTTTGCTGCTGTGCCTTTAAGACGTCTATGTAAGCATCCTCTTTGCATATGAAACTAGTTAGATTGATGAGTTACCGATGGTTGTCCTTCAATAACAGCATATTTGCAGCAGGCTCACTCAATGGTCCACACTGAAATACAGGCAGACAACAACAACACAGAACATTTCTCTTATCATTATTATGATTATTCTATTGTTTAGAAATAACAGGATCTATCATACTTTGTCCATGTAGCTTTTCTGGGACTGGTTGAGCCATGTTGATGTGTAAATGTTAAAGTACTGGCATCTTAAATGTTAAACATTTCAGAATGAGACCTTTTTGTAGCTTGGCTTTAGGAAAGGGTGTTTTTGGACTGGGGAGGAAGTTTAGATTCCTTAAAGTTAACCCCCAAAATGAGATTTCTCATGATATGACCCCTTTGAAGTGAACCACCATCACTTCATTTGGAATAAGTGCATGCGCCAGTTTCGAACATGTAGCGTTTTGAATTAATCTAATTTCGTTTGTCAAACTTGATCAATCTAAAACAGTATTAATAGCCCCTGGGCCTCTGCATATTTATTACTGAGGGGAAATAATAGTACAAATCGTAGGCTAGATTATAACACAAAGCACTACTTATGCCTCTTTTTTTATATTTCTATATTCCAGATATATAGCCTATACTTGTATATACATATTTAGATGTTGACATAAATGAATGTATATGACCTGTCCATAATATTTGTGTATGACCAGTATCTATTAACAATAGAAATATCTAATATATTGTTGTCAACATTCACGTTACTTTAAAACACCATGAATGCCACTGCACATTTACCCATAAGACACAATTTTTGCTTCATACACATTATTGTTTGCTAAAAGCTTCCATATTATCCTGTTTTTCTTTTCACTGTGATGGAGAATGGTGCGTTTTGCTATATTATTTTATTAAAAAAACAAACAAAAAAAAAACACAAAAAAACATTTTTGTTGTATTAGAGGATCGAAGTCTGTTTTCACAGCTAACATTGTAGCAGGCTACCTCTCAGCATTCACACTATTGTAGCTACTTATCTAACCCATAGTCATTTTATCCTTGGGTTTTTGTCTAAGAATATTTAAAATGGACAAATACCTATATGTATGAAAGCATTCAAACTATAAACATTCCTTTATTATAATCTGGAGACCTAGGCTTTATACAACCTAACCAACTGTAGCTATGGAAACCCTGTGTGCCGTCATAAAAAACGTGAACCAATGAGGATGGTCTGTGCCAATGGCAAACAAAATCTGCCTGAGTTTTTAGCAGCAACTTTTAACCTCAAAGAGCAACAATGACGCATTTTGAATAAGCATATTTGGAAATTTCAACGTAAATATGTTTGCTGGCGCTGTTGGCTTCAATGCTTCAGATGAAGAACACTCCCTTTTCTGAAACGGATCTGTGGAAGGAGAAACACTGCCATCTGCTGTTGATAACCCGTGTGGTTTGCACAAACTGTCCTGCTATGTATTGCCTTTTATTCATATGTATCCGATTGTATGTTACACAGTGTATAGAAATTGTAAACAGTGTAATTATACAGGGACGATTAAATGAAAATGGTTTTACCACTATATGGCTTGATGATGTCAATAGTATATAACAATGAATCACAATGCTGCTTGGTCATTTTGTATTTATGTCCCATTCTAAGTATGTGATTGTTTTTTATTTAATATATTTTTTACGTTTTATTTCTATAACACTGAAGGAACACTACCTAAGACTGAACACAAACTGTCTAAGTAGATTAACACGTCGACATGCATATACGTGATGCATTTTGGATGCACGTGCATTTTTAGGCATTGGTGCGAAGTATTGTCTGTATTTTTCCGTCGAAATTTGTTTTGTCCACGCGTACAAGCACATAGTTGCATTCATGTGTGCACGCCGCTGACTAAACGTAACTCTATATCGTCTATGTGCCGTCTTTTACTCCTGTATGCTTTGTGTTGTTGCTGTAATGTGATATTGTAAATGATTGACCACTTGTTTGTTGTAAAGGACATGGAAACCTCAGCAGCTGCAAATTTGGCAGAAGAGTTTGGCACAAATGTTCACACTCTCAAATTATGTTTAACATTTTGAGTTAGGGAGTTGCTTGAAGTGGCTAAATGACAGAATTCTGGTTTTGTTTGTAATCTGACTCAATCGGGAAAGGATTTACAGGATGCTTGAAATGGAGGTCAATTGAATGCATTCACATGACACAGGCTGTCTAAACATCCCACCTTAAAGCCTTATCCTGAAGATGGATTATATATATTTTTTTGATTCATGTCTTCACTTCACAAAGCAAGGTGTACAGACGTGTCTATAGACACTTTGTTGAAGTGCACTTGATTAAATCACAGTTATTTTTCTTACATTGGAAAAATGTTCTTTTGTTTTATGGTCAAAATAAATGTCTAAAATTAAAATGTGCAACTTTTTTTGTCTTTGATTTATTAAGATAGCGATTCCTACCTGCGAGTATGCATTGTTAAACCCATAAAATTACAAATTAATATAAAAATATTAAGTTGGCTATTTTTGTGGATGACACTTTGGATGATGAACCATTTGTACACATCACATACACTGCTTTTCAATAGTTTGAAGCCAGTAATATATATATATATATATATATATATATATATATATGAAGACTTCAGATGCAAAAGCCTCTAAGTGCCACCTCAATTTTTCTTCTAAAATGAGCATTTTATCAGCTCATATGTTTAAGTTCAGTAATTTTACTTTAATGACAATTAATGGGTCATTTTCATTGCCATTAAAGTGAAATAACTGAACATAAACATACAAGCTTGATAAAAATGATCATTCTAGAAGAAAATTTCAGATGGCACTTAGAGGCTTTTGCATCTGAAGTCTTCATATATATATATATATATATATATATATATATATATATATATATATATATATATATATATATATATATATATATATTACAAAAGTTACACTACAAAAGATTCCTATTTCACATGAATCCTGTTCTTTTGAGGTTTCTGTTCATCAAAGAATCTTGAAAAAATGTATAATTGTTTTCATAAAATTATTTAGCAGAACAACTGTTTTTAACATAGATCAGCATATTAAAATGATTTGAAGGATCATGTGAGACTGAAGACAGAAGTAATGGCTGCAGAAAATTCAGCTTTAAAAGTTAAAATATTTTTTTAAAATATTTACCACAATTGTACACTAAATATGTAAATATGATAAAATATATGACAGTGAAAGAGCGTAACATCAAAATCACATTTTTTTCACCCTTCTTTATTTCTTGTATTGTCTCTCCAAAGTCCAAAGCCAGAAAAAAACACTTAATATTACATTTCATTGTCTCGTATTACTCATATTGCTCAATGCAATCATAAATTATTTTTGCATTTCCTCCTGGAAGCATGAGAGAGACTCATTTCTCATGTGCAGGAGTAGTTTGCATGACAATACACTATTAGTTCTCCTTATGTGTTGCAAGCAGTCCATGTCTGTGGGCCTCTGCGGTCTTTGATTACAACAGAATGAGGCACATGAAAAAGCACTTACAACAGCCCCTAATTACTCCTGTTAGGTAACAGAGATAAGTAGGGTAACATTCAGCTGCGTACAGACTTTAATGCAACATTTGAGTCGCCTCAGCAAATCTACAAAGACTGAGCAAATGAAGGACTTCGTATTCACAGCTAGATTTAATGCATATATCATCATGTTTTATGTTGTTGAAGAGATCATTATAAAATATGAGAGCAGGGTTAAGGTTTTGGGTCAGGATGTGTGAATATTTATGGAAGTACAGTATGTACGTTATTTATGCACATATCTGAGAGATGCTTTATGGTAAGAGTTTATAGTCTGTCTCCAACAGATGGAGACAAATGCTTCCATAAATCTGTCTTCCTCTGGGGCCCTGTGCGCCTTGCACCATGACCCGCACACTAAAAAAACACTTTCTTTTGACACACACAGTACATACTCATATCCACATACTCATATAACACTTTGTCACAGAAACACAGAGGACAATTTCCCTGTGATTTGAAGCGAATGGTCTTTGAGGTCCTTTAGCATTTGTTCAGCACACCTGGCGCTGGGGATGACCAGCTTCAGACTTCATGTATCCACAAGGATCATTGAAAACGCTCAAATCAATTGGTCTGACACTAGGGCCGATCTCTATCCGTGACCCTGTGCAGACTGCAATTACCCGAGCCCAGCTGTGGCGTCCTTAGAGACTTCTGTCCAGGGTCTCCACCCTGTACTGTCACACTCACAAACCATGCAGGACCACAGAGCCAGACCCGAAGGAGAAACAAAGCACTTCAGACATCAGGGCAAACACAGCAGCTAAAACAGACACAGACGGTGCATTGAGAGCTGGGGGGTGAAAACTTTTTGAATTTGAAGATCAAGGTAAATTCTACTTAATAGCTCTTCCAATGGGCAGTACTAAATGAAGAAAAGATATTTTTAAACAACATAAGAAAAATGTGCTCTTAATGCATCGTGTTTCCTTCTGGAGCATTGTTCAATGTTTGAACCTTTTTTAATAGTTGTGAAAAAAGCTGCTCAGTGTGAAAATATCGATCTCAAAATCATATAGTCACTGCTGGAATATTCAAATATGCAAAAGATGCTGGGAAACTGAAGAATTTCCAGGACCTGGAGGATTTTTCTGAAGAACACAGGGCAGTTTAACTACTCAGGACAAAAAAAAAAAAAAAAACGTCGGATCATCCATGTAATAACACACAGTATTAAGAATTAAGGGTACATAAACTTTTGAACAGGGTCATTTTTATAAAATCAGCTTTTTTTTTTTTTTTTTTTTTTGACTATAAACATATTTTATGTAAAATATCTTATTTAGGACAGTCCTAAAAAAACATTTTGTATGATCCCTCTGAATATGATTCTGCACGGGGTTCACAAACTTTCAAGCAGCACTTTATAAATATATATGTATATTTATATATACATGTTTTTTTTTTTTTTTTACATTTAAATTCAATTTAATTACTTTACATAAACTTAATAATGTCCAAAACATAAATACAAAAATTTAGATGATGAGGAATAAAAGATGACAGAATTAGAATGTTTGGGTTAACTAATTCTTTTAGGTCATGGATGATATGTCCGTGTAAATTTGTTAAATTAATAAGAAAGAAAGGGAAATTGTTATTTCAAGACAAGTAAAATTGTGTGTTATATTATAAACATTGCCTGACAGATTGTGTAACCATCAGTTGGGCTTGACCAAATTCCAGATAGATAATTTGGCAGAAGAACATAGTTTCAGTAACAACTAATCTAAGAACTAATCTTTTAAAAATCTCATTATTAATGGCACTTCTAGTGAATGATATCCCCCTATTGCTTTGTCGTCTTCCTTAATGACCGGCTTAAATGAAAATCATATGATGTTTCCACTTTTTTGTTCCATTTCACCGCATGCTCCCATAATGAAAACTGGAGGGGAAAAAAGGAACATCTGTGGAGCAGCGCTAATTATTGGGAAATATGGGAGAGAACATTCTTGGAATGGATGGGCTTCAGATCCTCTTCCAAGCACTTGTGCCCGCAGTGGTGTTGCTCGTTTCATCTTCCTGCACTCTGCTGTTGTGGCGTTCCCGCGGGGCCTTGCCAAGTGCGTCTGATATTTATTAAAGAACTGTCATGTAAAAAACAGCAGAATATGGCTGCGTGGCTCCTAAGTCAGATTGCTGGTGAGATACTGCCGGGAGTGTTTGATTTGGAAGCAAATAGGAAGGAAAGCTGGATGCGCTGTTATTTTTCCAAAGCCATTGTTTGATTTTAGGCGTGAAATATACACACGGCACTTGTTCCTAGTCATGTAGAACAACAAATTAGACACATCTAAAGCACAACTTCATTATTTTAGGAGATCAACCGAAATTATCTCTGATTAGCCAAACACACAAAAACCACATGAAAAGGGATCTTCTGTTATTGATGCATAAATAAAGACAGAGCTAAGATACAACAGAGAAACATGAGTTAACGAAGAACAGGCTCCACATTTGACCCCTATTTGCAAGGTCAAGTATTAATCCATTAGCTAGAATTGGAAGACATCGAAGTCTCAATATAGGCGGCAGAAAACCAAAGAGTTCAAAAAGTTATTTCAACCAAAAATATTCATAAAATGCTTGGGAAATTAAAAACACAATAAGCCCTAACAGGGAACCACTACAATTGTTTGCTGTATGCATTTAGTTTGACATAATAACACTTTTCACTTGGCACGGCGACAGTAAAAATGACCTTTTAGAGTGACCTCTGACTTAAAGGAAACCCAAACGAAGAATACATCACCACAAAGTAGGATTTACGTACACATCTGATGTGACAAATCGACAGCATTGACAAAAACAGACGGAAGGAAAGTCCACACTGCGAGGTGTCTGAAACTTGTCCCTTCCCAAAGCAGGTTTATTTTCTCAGCACAGTGTGGGTGGCCAGTGGGAATATCTTTCCTGCTACTCCATCATCAGCTATCTTCACATGACAGCCAGTGTCATGACCCTGTTTATTAGTCCTGTTTTTAATTAGTCTTTATTGGATTAGATACCAGAGAGCTAGATTATTTTCACATGCTTGTTATCTGGTTTTATTGATCCCATAAAAAAGCAAACTTGTGGAGCTTTTTGAAACGTGCTCTTGAAATAACTTCCTTTTCCCCCCCTCCCTCTCTTAGAACCCAAATAAATTCCTGCATGCTCAGCATCTGAGGCTTTTAATACGTTCATGGCTAATTAACGCACCTTTACAGAGCATTCTGGGAAATGGTGGCGCCCCATCAGAAGAGCACATCATCATTGTGTGTTTCTGCAATAAAAAATCTGCTTCAGATTTCAATAGTCGCTTTCAGTTTCCAAATAAATTCAGAGACACTTCCACTCATAAAAAAAAATTAACAGCCACTGAAAGAATGATTCATGTCTCATGAAAATGGCATTCGGCTCTTACAAACTGTTGCAAAATATCATGCGAGTTACTGATCCACATATTTTGAGTTTTCCGTCAATCTTGTGAAATCAAGTGACCTTTCCATAATAACTACACTAAAATTATTCATTACATTAAGATTGAACATCATAATGACCCGCAAGGTGAACATGAATTCACCAAGTGCAACATTTTCCTGGAACAACATTCCAATCAACCAATCAGATTTGATGGACAAGTTTACAGTTAATGTCAAGTTTAGACTTTCAACCAGGGTTAGGTGCTTTGGATCATTTCCCTCTGATTTTAGGGATAAGTTATAGGTAGGGTTAGGGATATGGTTAAGACTGAATTTTGAGACAGGAATCAACAAAATATCGTACTTTCTTCTTACTTGGCAAAATCACGGTAACAGTGTGTAAATGACAATGCCAACTTGCTTGATCATTTCAAGACATTGAAATGACGTTGTTCTGACATTGTTCTGTACGATCTCACTTCCAGTAACCTTGGATCTGATTTGATTAAATAAATAAATAATTTAGGAAACCTAGCAATCTGGATTGTAACAAAGTGAACCAGAGAACAATGACGCACTATATTTCTCAATAATATTCTCTCATAACAATCACTGCCGATATATTTCTCCCACAACTCTATTTGTTCATAACCTCGTCAGAATGAGTTTAATGGCTTGGCATTTTGTTCTTTTTTTCCCACCATGCTATAGCTGCAACTACACTACCGGTCTGTGTGCATATCTTGTAAGAATCAGTTGATAAGTATTGGCTAGGTGATCATTGTTTACAATTGCACTTGTGGCAGCTCTGTTGTACATAGAGTGGTTAAAGAGTGGTTAACACATGGACCCAGCGGTAAGCAAGGTTTGCCGAGACTCTCAGTAAAACCACAGCTGAGGTTTCCGCTGCTCTTAAACTCAAATGAACTCTTTTAAAACATGATTTAGTCTTGGAAGTGCTATTAGTATGATTCAGCTAGTCATGGCTTATTTACCTAATGTGCTTCTATTTCTGTGAAATTTTCATACTATTATATCCAGCATGACAAATGTGCTACTAATGACAAATGGAAATGACTTGGCAGATTGAGATGTGAGGTATTACTGTAATATTCTAGGTTCATAAGCTGCAGGGGAGCGGTACTTGTACAGATAAAATATGATCCATAAATGTTTTTCTTCAGTAACATTGCGCAGATGCTTCATTTATAATACTAGTTGTCAGGGCTGTATTTCTAAATGAGACATCAGTTCCCAGGACAGCTGGAAATGGTATAATCTGCGCATTTGAAAGTAGAAATCACTAATGTTTTGTGCAAACTACTCCATTTACCACATATTATATTCATACACACTAATGTGTATCCTCTCATCAGACTTTGTGAAATGTTATGACTATATCCCTCAGAGTATCTCCTAAGCTTTTTGCTGACTCTAGTTTGTGTGAAAAATTGCCCTGATTATCATATACAAAAGAACATTTTCACACTTTATTATGACCCATGTAAGATCTTGTAAATAAATGTAAGTGACACTCGAGCCACTATTATAAATGTTTAAATAAGATTAAAAATCTGAAGCAATATAAAAAACAAATAATAATAATATTAATTATTATTATACAAGATTTAACCATGAATCTGGTGATAAAAACTTATTAGCAGGGCCTGAGAGCACTTTTTGTTTTCACAAGATCAACTTTGACCCTGTTCTATTATCTGAAAACTTTTAATGCTCAACTGCAAGTTGGTATGTTTGCATTTCATGCATTGAGAGTCTAGCCCTGTCAGTCCAGATGAGTTAAATGCTTTGTTTATGTGGCTTTCACATAGTGTTGCCCTTTTTTCCTTTTTTATACAAATATCTTTTGCTGGCAGCCCTTGTAAATCTGGAACACATCTAAGTGTTATTTATGCTCAAGCTGCTATCTTGATAAAGCATGCCTGGAGACTGTGTTTTCTGTGCACAAACCCAAAGAGGTATAAAAACAGCTAGCGAATGACAGGGAAAGAGTATAGGCTACAATCAGTCTGGGCCTGTGGTGGACACTGTGATCTTTCTTTTTCTTCATGATGACAGGCCAAAAAGAAGAGTCACAATAGATCGCAGAAGAATTCCATCTATCCTGCCAAAGTGGTTTCTAAGCTGACTGGCTGGACACAATGTATCAGAGTAGCATTAGAAGTTATTGCTCAACCAGTCTCATGCACACTGACAATTGCTTAGCTTAAGAATTTCAAGCAGAAATAATGCAACAGACAGGAGAAGCAGAACGTTTTCCCATGTATGCAATAAAAGAGATATAATATCCTTTCAAGGTTTTTGCTTGTTTGGGCTCCCTCAAGAGGGCAGTGTTTGTACAAAGCGATGCATTTAACGCTGATGTGACAGTTATGTGACATAAAGAATCTGTATCTTGTGCGTGTCCAACTGCTCATTCATAGTAGTCTTTAATGTATAGGCTACTGCCAGACTGATAATGCACGTGTCCCTAAAATAGCCTAGTCTTTAATGTATAGGCTACTGCCAGACTGATAATGCACGTGTCCCTAAAATATTCACACAAAAATAGAGTCAAAGGAAGAGGGGGATGGGTTAGTAAAAGTTGTCCTTGCCTTTAGCCTGTAAGGTTTTCAAAAGTTCCAGTTATTATTAAACTTAGTCATCATAGCACATAAAATTCAACGGTCGCCAAATATGCTAACAAACACAAGACACGTTTTCCATTGCGATCGGTACTTTCTAGCCCCAATTTATTATCATAAATGTATCGCCAAAAAAAAAAACAAAAAAAAACAACTTTAGTATTCTGTTTAAATGTCACAACATGTATGCTAGGCTATATTATAATTCGTGTTACGTGTGAGAAATAGCCTATCAACCGACTGTGTCTGCTGAAAGATAGGCAAATTTAGCCTATTTTAGCACAAATAGGCCTACATTTTAAAGAATGAAAAGGTCTGTCCAAAAGTCTGTTTTGTAGCAGGGCCTATATTTTTTTGTGATCTTTCGAAGTGAAGACAACAGCACACGACACATGAAATAGAGCAGTAACACGCTGTCTAATTTCTGGTAAAAAAAAAAAAAAAGAAAGAGAAAAAAAAAAGATGACTTTCCTCTCAGGTTGACCTTACACTTCTGCGGGTGCCCCTTCCTCCCTATCAGTTTCTGAATGAGCTACTTTGCCTAAATCCCTCCCACTTCGTGTAAGCGCTAAATTATCTTCTTTCCCCCCCCCCCACCGAAACCTGTGGTACTTTAAAAAGGAAAGCCTCTCACGAAGAGAAGAAAACCGGTCAGAGTTTGCCCGCTGAACGTGTCGTTATTTCAGTATGCAGGTGTCTCTAGCGCTCGTGCACTGCGGCGCGCGGCTGTTGCTGCTGGTGCTGCTACAGGGATGTTTCACAGCTGCGCACGGATGGAGGGCTTTAAAAAATGATGCTACAGAAATTATACCAGAGTACACGGAGGACACGAATAAACCCGAGGAGCAGATACAACTTTCTGACAATAACACAATGAACCGGGCTAAGAACGGAGGAAGGAGATCATCAGCCAACTCACGCATTTATGGTAAGTAACAAGAAACAGATCTTTAATGAACAGTATTGAGCTCTATTAAAATAGATCAATACCAACATTAATATAATACTGTATGGATGTTCTAATTCTTAACATGGATTTTTTCTTCTTTTTCTGAGCTCTTTCAAATAGAAAAGTATTTTAAAAATGTTTTCTTTAAAGTTAATAACCCCCCCTGGTAACCTAATGCTGATATAAAATTTTGTAACTTAGTTATTTTGACTTTAATGAATTTGAAGCTATTTGATTAAGCAAGCACTAAAGTACATTATAGATATTTTATGTAGACAAGTATACAGATTGTAAAATCTGAACATTTTAACAGGAATATGCTGCTGTTGGCAAGGGTTTGCGTGTTTGCAAGTTAAATAAATGAATAAATTAGTCTCAAATATTATAATTAGATAATTTTCACTAGATAGATCTTGAGACCTACACGGTTTTGTTATCTAAAACGGATTAGACATCAGCAACTGAAAAGGTGACTAAGCAAACAAGCCTATCTATAACGATATTTGCTCCAGTAATTTGTTAAACTAATGACTTTAAAAAATCCACTCTGCATTTTATAGTGTAATGTATACAGGCTACACAAATAATCATTATAAACTTCCACAAAACTGGATATCCTGGCTCTAAATAGATGTGCCGCTTTTAAATAAAAGCTCAAATTCAGAAAGAATGCATGCCGCTCCACCTTTTCACCAGCCCAAGTGATACGCTAACTTCAATAACCCTTTTTTTGTTGCTGTATCCCCAATTTTACATAATTAGACAAGGTCTGCCTTTCCATAACCATCTAATTGCAACAGTATGGTTTCAGGGTAGTTGAAAATGTGAGAAGTTTTTCTAAGGGGTCATTTCTTCAGGGCATTGCCATGAGAATGACTCCCACCTGTGAAAAGTAAAACTACTGTGAATTCAAACCAACAGTAGTTCTAACAATGTACAATGTGTGTTTGTGTATGTGGATGTAAGAATTAGCAGGAAAAAAGAAAAAAGATGGGTGTTTTCACAATCGGCCCTTTTCAGTTTGGTTCTTTTAAAGAGGACTCTTGTAAAAAACACCCTTAGAACTTGTTTCCAGAACACAAATCAAGACTTTGGACTGAAGTAAAGCCTTGTGTTTGAGTAATTGGAATGTCTAAATTTACTGCTAAATAAATACACTGATTACTTCCAAAAATAATAATAAGCAATCCTCCAGATTACACAGGTTAATGAAATTATTATACAAATAATTAAGGATTGAGCAATTTGTTAAGTGAACTGAAGATGCAAGACAATTCCATAATGTCAGTGAACAGTCCTAAAATGATGTTGTATTTCAGCAGAAGGAAACAGTTTTCAAGCCAAGCATGTATGTTACACTTGCCAGTCAGGGGGTGGGATGGGCTGGAGAACGAAATCACACTCTCATGTGCTGATCTTGAAGAGGTGACGTGTGTATTTTCTCTGGTGGTCAGTGTGGGGTCATGTTGAGATATGTTCATCTTCCTCTGGCTCTCCTCCAGCTCCTCATAAAACATCAGATCAGATTTTCTGAGAATCAGGGGAGGCAGAACCTGAACTCATCACACACATAAATCCTTTGTTCTTCTCCAGGAGGGGAGCTGAAGAAGGAAACAGATCTTTTCACTCTCAGTTTCATCTTTTTAACTGACACATAAAATGCGAAACATAAATGAAGACATTGTCGATGTTGTTTGAGGAGAATACATACTGTGAAAATGTTAGCTCTTACCCAGACAGAAGTCTCTTGATCCGGTTTACAAGTATTCGGTCCTTTCTGTACTTATCAGAACAATCTGGTAAATGTATGTTGTTTAGTGTCTGTGGGTTTCTAATTGATTGGGTTTCTCATCAATTCCAGCCTCAACCAAGAGCACATACTAAAAATTAGAGGCCAAATCCAAACCAGATTAAATACAAAAGCGAAAACATATTGAGTCGATATAAAAATGTGATTGTGCGTTTCCTCTCGAGTTGGACACAAAGCAAATTTTTCTGGGAAACTCGACAAAACACAACAAAGTCAACTTTAGGAAATTTACTGTATATAACAAAACATGAAAAATAAAATCTGATTTGTTTATCCTAGTTGTGAACAATCCAAAACCCTGTGTGTCACACAGGCTGTAATCAATACCAGCGTTGGTAGCTGTGTTTTATTTAAGATGCATCCCTAAACCATTTTGTAAACATTTAACTAATCTGTTCTGGTCCTGCTCTCTTTTCCAGGAGCCTCTGAACTAAGCTGCAGGGAGCTGCGTTCTACCCGCCACGTTACTGATGGATCCTGCCGCAGTGTCAAACCTGTGAAGGAACTGGTGTGCTCTGGTCAATGCCTTCCAGCTCATCTCATGCCAAACTCAATTCTCAGGGGGAAATGGTGGAGAAGCAGCTCCTCCGATTACCGCTGCATCCCAGCTCACTCCCGCACTCAGCGGATACAACTCCAGTGTCCGAACGGACCAAACCGGACATACAAAATCCGAGTAGTCACGTCTTGCAAGTGCAAACGCTTCACTCGCCATCACAACCAGTCGGATGTCAAGGAGTTGCCCTCTAAGAAGCCACGGCGCAATAAGAAGCACCGTAGCAAAGTGCCCTCAGTCAACAGCAATTCGTACTGAGGGGGAAAGTTGAACTGCTACAGAAACTCTCTCTTGCACACATACAAATACACCTTTATACATGCGCACACATATTTCAGAAACTCCAATCCAAGGGAAGGAATACACACATTAGCATTTAACAAACTTATTGGCACGCCAAGAAGTTTCCAATGTATTTCAGATGTCTCACTGTTTGAATGTGCTCTTGAGCTTAAATAGTCCCAGTTTGATCGTAGAATGCCAGTGGACTAATGGATGCTTGAGTGAAAAGACGTATACAATTATGTGAGATTAGTTCAGGGAATGTGATAGTTCATGATATTTTGAGGGAGGAGGAATAACTCCACATATTCTTACCCAAGCAGTTCATTTCAAGTTTGAAGTTCATTGAAAGGGTAAGCTAACATACGGGCAAACACACTGAGCGCTCAACCAATCCACCAAGCGCTCATGTGAATGTTTGTGCACCAGATTTGTCCTCCTCTTTTTGGACTTGGAGCAGCGTATGATTTGACCGTCCAGCCGTGTCGGGCCCAAAAGACACGCCGCTGCTGACAGATCGCTGAGGCCCAGAATTCTTAACCTTGGTCAGTTTTACCAGCCCGTGAGTGCTCTTGACGGGCTGGGGAGCCGAGCCAGGCACCATGTGAGTTTCTGCAACTTCACATTTCCACAAGAAACTGATCGGAACTGGCAGTTAGAGCCGCGTTATGGAGAGTTCGAAAAGTTGTGTCAGCCCTCCACGGTCCAAGTCCCCGGAGGTCAAGAACCGCAAACGATATTCCTGTGACTTGTCCTAATTACCAAATAGTTCCATTCCTGTGTTTAGGATTTGAGTCATAAAAAGCCATTTCCTCTAGACATGGTCAGTTCCTGTTTGTTAGAACACCCGAAAAAGAGGCCCACATGTGCGCAAGAATCTGCAAAAATTCCTCGCGGGCAAAAAACCTTTCTGCACCTTCCTTCAATGGAAACCATTTGGAGATATTCAGCTATCTGCAATTGCTAGCAGGTTACCTACATCCATTACTGAAGTCTTCACCAAAGGTGTCATCCTTCCTGTCTCCTCAAGTGACCGGAAAAAGAAGAGACAAATAAGTGAACCAAACTCTGAGATTGTGGGCTGGATGTTGATTTTACACAGGATAAAGAGATTAAGCCAATGCCAAATGTTCAACATTTTCTGCTCATGACTTCCCCAGCTTTTTTTTTTTTTTTGTTCAGTGCTGATAATATTTGCTTATTTTTCAATTGTGTATTTAAAATAGCAACTGGAAGGGATTTTTTATAATGTAAGCAGACTTGCCACGAATAGCAACTTGTATATACTGTACGTGTGGTCTCATTGAGCGTTATCCTCCTCGATGAATGGATCCACTCTCTCTCTTTGACCAAAAGACTGTTACAAAGAATGAACTGCATATTTATTTTTTCAATTTCATCATTTAAATTATTTATGCAATCTTTTTTGTAGAAAATAATAGCCAGTATTGTACTATATGTAATTATAGTGAATTTCATACCGAAAAAGAGTACATGAATAAAGTTAAGCAACGTATATATGTGAAAAGAAGTGTGTTTGTTATCATTCTTGTCAGACTGCCTTGACAGATCCTTTCTCCTGTTGGGCCGTGCCCGCACGCTAAATCCAACCCTCAATGAACCCTCTGTAAACAATATTCCGCAATTAGGAAGTAGAGGCTTTGTAGCACTTTGGAATGTCTAAGACACGTTACAAAAGGCGAGAAAAGGAAAGAATCTCCTCGTCAGACGGGAACGTTACAGTCACAACAGAAATAGCTCTTTTTGTCCGGTATGGTGAACTCAACCCACAGGCCTCCATTCATCTATTTGTTTGTTTAAGCTTGCACAGTCTGAGCCATAGATTGACAAGACAATGTGTATTGGCCGACTCCTTCTAATCTTGTCTGCATGCTCTCTCATGATGAAATTCTCTATATTAGTCTAACTGGGTCCAGGCTGCTCAGTACACAAAACGACATAGAGTCTCTGTGCTGTAAACCAAACAAATATTCATTTTTATGAATGTTTACAGCGTTTATGTATCTTACAGAATGACTAAAAGATGTATATGAGCAAACATAAGGATACATTCTAAACTAAATGATTTTCATTTAGTTCACATCTATCGGGAACATATTTTCCCGCAGTTCAAATATAATCGTCCCAAATTCATGGCCGCTTGACATGCCATGCTTTTGCTCAAAAGTAGCTGGCAGGCCGAAGCATTTCCGAGTAAATCAAGAACAAGTGCTTGAATGTGTCACATGAGTAGTTCCTAAATAAATTGATGCTGACAAAGCATCTGACCTTAGTTACGGCCCCTGTTTGCAGTCGTTACTCAGCAGGGACCTGGCACGGACCTCCACAGCCACAGGGAAAGCAGGAGTGTGTGAGAGAGGTCAGCTGGGACTCACTCCTCAGTGTGTGTTTAACACTTTTGTGCCTGCTTCACAGTATATCTCAGACGCCACAGCACTGCTCAGACACTTAACTCCTCCAGGAACCAGTCAGCCAGAGCAGACAATATCTCGCATACACCTCTGCATGCTTTTGCTGATGAATATGCTATAAATACAGTCGATTTTGATATTAGAACACTGGCTATGGGACAATTTCAAGAAAAGCACTTAAAAAAAAATCTTCTCTGTTTCATTTGAGTATCTTAGAAAACTGATGAAAAATCTATTAATATATATACTGCTTTTGCAAATGAAGTGTTACGGAGCTGCTGTGTACTATCCCATGAAATTCAAGAAGTGCTTGAGTTTGCAAAGTACCTAAATAAACTCATGCTGACAAAGCACAAGTCGATAGATTGGCTACATCAGTCATTAATGAAGGCAGTGATCTTCAAAATATAGGCCAAAAAACAAAAAAAACAAACATATCTGATCAACTGATTTACATTTTATGTTATAGAAATGGTTTTTGCCACAAGCCAAAATACATCATCTTTCTGTTAGCTGGGATTGTGTTGTAAGTTTTGGCTTAGTAAAAAAAGTAAACGTCAAATTCTCACAAATAATTGTTTCAATCTTTAGTTTCCTTTTAGACGCCCAAACTATAAGTCATCAATGTCCAAGTTTTATATACAGTAGTGGCCAAAAGTGATGTCCGGCCTACGAAAATTGACATCTTCACCCTTTTATGTCAAATATTATTACAAATTTGTAAGCATATTGCGTAGTTGTGCTTGAAGTCAACATTGTTTTATGTGTGACAACACAATGAAACATGCTAAATAGTACAGACATCATTTTTGGCCAGGCTCGAATACAAAGAAATTATGAACACGTGCAAGAGAGAACCAATGAAATATTAGCAACTGATTATGTTGTAGACATTTTTTTGCATAGTAAAATAAAACCTGTAGCTGTACTTAGATTTTTTCCCCAAATCATTTTGTCAGATAATTACTTTCACCAAGTTTAGTGTTTAGTTCTTCCCTCATATTTAACATATTAAAAAAATATAAAATATTTTTCTCATATTTTGATGGTTTAATCAAACTTGTAGGGCCACAGTAAAAAAAAATATTCTATATTATATAAAAATATATGATTTTATATCAAATTTCTTTTTATATAAAATATGTGATCGATAAGGGGCACATTTAGCAGATATATATATATATATATATATATATTTTTTTTTTTTAATCACAATGCTCTTTGGGACTACAAAAGAAGAAGAAGAAAAAACTGAGTTCAAGAAGTTTTTAAATGAGTTTTCAATTTGTGTTGAATGTGATCCAAGGATCAGGCGGGCACAGTATGAGGGTTAGGAAAATGAGGAGGCTATAAACTCTAAGTGTCATTTAACCCTGTTATCCACTTGACTATAACGTATTAAAGACATACATTGTTGAATAAGTCATTGCTTAACCTAAGATGACGTCTACCTTCTAGTGTCTCAAAGCACACAGGTGGACCTCTTCAGTGGTACATGGCTGACTAGCAACACATGATGGTGATTAAGTAAATCTCACTGAACTGCTCCAGAATGTCACTTCTTCCTGGTCAGACTGCAAAATTAAAGACACTGCTTTTGAAATGAAATGTTATGGAGCTGCTGTGTACTATCCCATGAAATTCAAGAAGTGCTTGAATACCTAAATCAAGCACTCATGCTGACAAAGTATGAGATAGATTGGCTACACTAGTCATTAATGAAGTAATCTTCTTCCAAATTAAGGCCAAAAAATCCTCCATCTGATCAGCTGATTTACATGTTATGCCAAAAGCCGGAATACATCATCTTTCTGAGATGATTGCTCTGTTAGCTGGGCTTATGTTGTAAGTTTTGGCTCAATAAAAAAAAAAAAAAAAGTAAAGGCCAAATTCTCATGAATAACTGTTTGAATATTAAGTTTCCTTTTAGACTTGCATAATAACTGTCATCATCAATGTCCAAGTTTTTCCTAGGGTGGGTATATTTACTGAGCAAAATATTATATAAAAGAAGCAGGAGTTTGTCAGGACAGAGTTTGCCCAAAGTCAAGAAACAAGGAACAACAACATACAGTGTGTCCCAAAAGTTTGAGGCCACATTGAAAACCTGGGATTCAAAATCTAATTTAGATCTGAAAATAAACAAAGTAAAGAAGTGAAGTGTTTCATTTCATTTGAGCATTTTTCAAAATGCTCAAAAAGAAATGTTATGATGTATAATTAATATGAAATATTTCAGATTACTGGTTATGAAAATTAAATATTTAAGATTATACTGAGTTATAAAAAGTTGAGTTAAGATTATGCTCACTAAGGCTGTATTTATTTGATCAAAATACAGATAAAACTGTAATACTGTGAAATATTATTACAATTTAAAATAACTAGTTTCTGTTTTAATATATTTTAAAATGTAATTTATTCCTGTGATGGCAAAGCTGAATTTTCAGCATCATTACTCCAGTCTTTAGTGGCACATGATCCTTCAGAAATAATTCTAATATGCTGAATTGGTGCTCAATAAACATATCTCATTATTATCAATGTTGAAAATGTTTGCGCTGCTTACTTTTTTGTGTAAACCCTGATAAATGTTTTATTCTTCAGGATTATTTGATGAATAGAAAGTTTTTTTATTATTATAAATATATCTTTACTGTCACTTTTGCTCAATTTAATGCATCTTTGCTAAATAAAAGTAAAAAAAAAAAACATACTAACCCCAAACTTTTGAACGCTATAAAAAATACAATTTCTTTTTATACAAATGTAAAATTGATGCATTTTTAGTAGTGCATCTGTATAGGAAAAGTCCAAACAAAGACAAAACAAACAGGGTAAGTTAAATGCTCAAGAACATGACCTAATAAATCACAATAATGAGATTAATTAACAAAACACACCTGGAAACAATAAAACAAATGTCAAAAGGAAACAAAAGACAGGAAACAATGCCATAATATAAAGCATATCAAAATAAAAGGACATGGATGCAATTCATGCTATTGGATGCATTACCAGGGATTACTTTAACTCAAAGCAAAGTCAGTCCCCCTAAATCCTTGATTCAAGGCACTCCAGACAAGAAACTAATTTCCAAAGTCAAACACATGTGGGTTATGACGGACACATTTGGATATGGATGTTCAGCCCCTCCCTTATCAGGTCATTCGAACTAACAGCTTCAAACAAATCCAAAGCAGAGCAGCACTTGGCATAGACCTGGGAACATGGGAAGTGTTATAGAGGAAAGAGAACGGGATCTGGTGGTGGTGAGGGTTGTCTGAGGGAAAGGCCAGGGTCAGGGCAGAAAAGAGAGACTGGAGCCACTCAGCATGGCCTCCATCACCCCCCTCCCAATAAAAGGCTTTTAAGTGTCCACTGCTCACTGGATTCAAAGAACGGATCCTGGGTCTAAGAGTGGAAAAGGGCCACCTATCAATGATCCATGAAGGATGGCTCAGTGGGAAATTCGAGTGAAGGGGGAAGAACGGATGTGTCCAGGGGTGGATGGTAACATCACGGGTCAGCAGCGTTCGATGAGCCTTGACCGTCCCAACCAAGTGGCAGCATCCGATCTAGGCCAAAGATATGCAGCGGGAAAAGAAACTGGATAGTTAATAAACATTTAAAATCCTAACTCAAAACAAATATGCACTGGTTGACATTTTGTGCCTCAATTGTCACCAATGTGGCAAAAAAAGTGGAAGTTTCTTGTAGAAACACACCAAGCTGAGGCAAACAGACTCTGCGCAATGTGTTTGTGTGGGAAGCGGGGTAACATTCATATCAGTGCTAACCACAGGCCTTGCCAGCTGGGTGTCGAGCCTTGGCTCTGGATTGCAGTTTGTTTGTTTAAAAGATTACAATCCATCCAAGTCAAACAGACACCTTGAACATAACCCAGCTCTGCCAATAAACACATGCCAAATGGCGTGCGTGTACTGCGCTGAACACTCTTGCATCAGAGAGGAAGGAGAAAGGCCAGGTAAAGGCCACCTTACGCATGTGTGACATCAACATATGATGTCATGGCTACCAATACACAGAAAGTTGAACTGATTACATATAATAATTCTACAGCTTAGGCAGTTAACATAAGCACAGTCTGATGTTTATGGAAAGTCTCATATAGTCTTCATTATGTATGGAACTTTGTATGACATATTCTGGAACGGCATGTCTTGAGCAACAACAAATGAAATCAGTCTTATTCTTTCTGCCTAAGACAGGAAAATATGACAGAGCAATTTTCTGTTAATAAAAAACAAACATTACAGAAGAAACACCAGAACTATTTATCTAACCTATAAGGGGGGCCTTCGCTATTGTGTTGGACCGTAGGGGGCCTTCAAATCAAAACGGCTGAGAAAAAAAAACGCTGCCTGCATCCAAGCATGCATTAGATTTGAAAAATGTAGGGGAAATGATTGCCTGTATAATGTCTATCCATTTGCTGACAAAGAGCAATCACACTGTTGGATATAAAATATGGTACCAACCACTGAAAACCCATGCAGGCCAAGCCCACCTCTCATCACCCAGATGTGCACCACAGCAGGTTCTGATCATGACAGAACGGTTTCGATTTGCACACAACGTTACTTTTTTTGCCATGAGCTTTCATATGTCTCTGTAGCATTACCTCACCACTCAACACAGGGGCTGACAGCTCTAATGGTGGTTTCACTGTGTCTCTGTAAAAATGCCACAACTTCAACATCCCAAAAACAGCTTAAGAAGAAATGCAGAAACCTGGGAACTACTTTTAAGATATCACCTCATCATTGCCAAGATGATTCAATTTATTCTTACTGAAAGAGCAGATATTTACTTCTCTTGGTGCACATTCAATAAATTTATTAAACTGTTTCAATAATGTGTGCAAAAGTGTTTTCATTATGCTAAACACCTTTGTAATTCGTTTTTTCCTCTGAGCTTAGAACACGCTTAAAACACTTTTCATCCTCTCACTATTTATTTAATTTGTCCAACAGTAGATAAACATGCTAATTTCAGCTAAAGCATAGCTATAGGACTTTATGTATCCTATAGTAAACACTAAACACCACTTCCTGCAAAATTGGACAAATCTTGACAAAAGCTTGCCTGGAAAGGATACAATAAAGCTATACTGCCCACAAATAACATTTACTTTGGGTTTCATCATATTCTAAAGCATCTCTTTCACTGTTATCTGGTAAACTAGTACACTAATATTTGAAAAAAAAAAAATTAGATAATAATAACTGACATGAAATATCATACAAATAGTTTGTTGTAAATGACACCACAACGATGAAGCCATATAATGTAAAAAAAAAAAAAAAAAAAGAGATAAATAATTTGTACACAATATATATTGAAATGCTTCATTTAAAAAAATCATATTTTATAATCGCTTTTTATAGTTAAATATTGAACATCTGCTTCTGGGATGATTTAAAACAAAATCTACATCTACATGATTTTTAATATAGCACACAAATACAATTGATGAGAGCATAGGCATAACAAGTAGAGTTATGTAATCAGATTACTTTTTCAAGTAATGAGTAAAGTAAAACATTACTTTTAAATTGACAAGAGAAATCGGGAGTGAGGTGCAGAGGCGTTGTGTCACTGTGTGAGCATGATGGTTATTGTAGTTCTACCAGAAAGTCTCGGGCAAAATAACGTAGCAAAGCATACATTTATTAACAGACCAGCAAGCAAATATTGAGTTATAAAGTTCTTTGGCGTAGCCAGAGCCGGATTAACGCAAAGGCAAACTAGGCACGTGCCTAGGGCCCGATTGGCGGGATGGGGCCCAGACAGAGGAAAAAAAAAAAAATGTACAAATGTCCTATCTACAATTTATTTCAAAATGTATTTATTAACTAAAAATAGTGACGATGTTTATCTTAACCATAGACTGTTACATTACGTCACATTAACGCCAGCCCATGACTGTATATATAGAGGCGCCAGCCAGTTAAGTCCGAGGGGACGTCAGCGGCGGTCAACGAACGCATCCATCAGGTGCTGCGAGTGCGAAGCAAAAGCCTAAATAGGCACGCAAAGAAGCACAGCTCGTAATGCAGGTAATCGATTTTGGAGTGATTGCAATGTATTTTAAATATAAACGTGTGGGCTACTGTAGATCAGCGTCATTTCTGGAAAAATCATTCACCGCTTTGTTAGTCTACGAGTTTAAAAGAGGGCGAGCATCATTAACGTGCCCAGACGCGACGCTTTGAATTTGCGCGTACAATGAATAACATCGCGTTGGGAGCTGACTAGTAAAAAAGCTACAAAAGTAAAAGACAAGACGTTTGTATTTAAAGTTAAAAAACCAACACACTGCAACATTTTTAAATGTTTCAAATAAAGGATCTCATATCTATGGGTCTATCTTCTATATTCTGATGCTGATGATTAGAAAATACCCTGACATCATAGCCTATACGAATATTAGTTTAGAATTTTTTTCCTGCTCAGTAGCGATCGTATCTTTCTCTTCCTCTTGATTTGTGTATAGCATATTTAAGGTAGCAATGCAATACATAATATCATATTACTGATATTATTAATATGACAATATCTGCAGTCAATATTGATTAAATGGGAGGGAAAAATCCTGCCCATAACGCAGCTATGAAAACAATTATAAAAGCACGCTCATGTTCATCTACTGAAGTGGTATTCTGGAACTGTGAATAAACTGAATAAAACAGCAAAATAACAACAATAACATCTTCATTAAACAAAAAAAAGAGTTTACCTTAGATAAAGTTTGATGTAGTAGGCTACCAGTAAAAAGTCTGGACCCATTACTATTTTTAATGTTTTTGAAAGAAGTTTCTTATTATGCTCTACAAGCCTGCATTTATTTGATCAAAAATACAGAAAAAAACAGGAATATTCAGCGAGGATGTGTTAAATATATAAAAGTGATAGTGAAGACTTTTTTAAAACAACTTTTTAATAATCAAAAAATACTGAAAAAAAGTATCACATGTTATAAAATAAATATTAAGCACCATTTCTAACATTTGATAATAAATCAGAATATTATAAAGTTTTCTGAAGGATCACGTGACACTAAATTCAGCTTTGCATCACAGAAATATATTTTAAAGTATAGTAAAATAGAAAACTATTATTTTAAATTGTAATAATATTTCACTATATTATTTTTCTGTATTTTTGATCAAATAAATCCAGGCTTGATGAGCATAAGAGACTTCTTTCAAAAACATTAAAAATAGTAATTTGTCCAAACTTATGTACTGTGTAAGTAAAAATATACTACATTTAAAAATAAATGTTGTATAAATAAAAAGTTTAGGAATCATATTTGTTTCAAGTGTTTTTTATTGGGGGTGTTGGGCCTCCAACATGAATTTTGCCTAGGGCCTCCAAATGTCTAGAACCGGCCCTGGGCGTAGCCCCCGTCCGTAGCTCGCAATCCGAGGGTTTTTCAAAGTGCCTGACACCCTTGTCTTCTGTTTCTTGAAAAACATGTCATTGTGTGAGTTACATGTGATTGTGTTACAGATGGGAACCGTTTTGATTTTTGGTATTTTGAGTGCTCTGATTAAGCAGTCTCTTTTGAATCCTTTAAAAAAGAAAGAAAGAAGGAAAAAAATAGCAATCAGTAAAAACGCGGTGAAAATTGTTTCCTATCCGTGTGGCCTGGTGCATAGCCCAAGAGGGGGTTAGCAGCTATCTTTTGGATCTCTGAAGCTTACAGGGATTTGAATGCAGTGATCAATTCAGCTTTCTAGCCTTATCAGATGACATACAGCCTCTGGGAATGTCCATGCAAACTCCCTCACTTGAAATACCAAACAGAGGTAAACTTTGATTTAAAAACCCAAATCCAAATCCCTGTAAGAGTATAGAGAATATATAATTCAGCAGGGCTCAGCAGAGAAAACGTTGATGAATATGTAAGATGCATTGACTTGGCCAAAGTTTGACTCTCCAGAGTTTGATGATATTAAGAATCTCAAAGATGTGGAAGACCCCTGAGTTCTGAAGCATAGAGATATCTGAATTTACTTTCATTTTTTTCCTCTCGATTGAGCTAGTATTTGAAGATGGAATGAAGATGGGCAAATATCCCATTTTAATCTCAGATGGAGGAGACCTGCAAGGGGATGATTTTAGCAGATGCATATCCATTAAAAAACAAAAACGTTTAGAAGAGAATCATGTAGGAAAAACATGCAAGTTGGCATGTTGGTTTTCCACTCAATCGGCCATCGTCATTCCGAAAGACTTGGACAGAAAACATACCATTATTTTTATGAATTTGGTTGAATTTGCTATTTTTCTTCACTAAACTAAACTTAGGGGTAACTAAACTTTTTTTTTTCCAAGTTAATAAAACATACATAAGCCACATATTTCTTTAAGAAAAATTGTCAAAGCATCAAGCCAGATGGAAAATAAATGTGATGGAAATCATCATGTCCTCCTCACATGCATCCTAACTATGTGTTTTCAATATTTTTTCTTCAAACATATGCAAAGCACATTATCAATCTAAGACCATCTGAGATTTCTGACAGAGAGCGTGTAAGAGATGGAGACAGATGGAGAAGGAGGGAGAGAGATTATTATAATTGCACAATAATACTTTTCTAGCTGCCAACAAATTAAATGTAAATGTTTACGTAGAAATAAAATAAAATAAAATTTTATGACATAATGGCATCCCGATATTAAACACACGATAATAGTTAAGTCAATATATTATGTAAACTCAAGTAATCGAAACCCATTCTAAGGGTCACCTGCCTTATGATCTGTGAACTACATTACCAGGCACTGGCTAAAATTACAGTTTGTAAATCCCACTAGATCCGGAGTGACTCTAAAGCTCAGTTCAGCCCCTGACTGACAGGTATCAAACCCAACTAGAAAGCTCATAACAAAACATCTTCGGAAAGGCTGAACCCAAATACCTAAACCGGGAATTTCACTTTCTCTGATGACGCTCTGACTTGAAACTTCCTATCGTCACCAAACCCTTGGAGAAATCAGTCTTAATCCCACCAGATGAGTGAATTGAGACCATTTTTCCTGGGTTCTCTGAGGCAGTTTGTCAAGATCTTATTCTTCTTATTATTAAAGTCAAAAGGCTGTTTTCTTTTCTCACTTTCCCTGGGTTATCATCACGTTTCAGCCATAAAATGCATCATATGAAATATCCACAATATGAACAGACAACTTCAAACAGCTTTAAGCAATTCCAAGCTGCATAACAAAATAAAAACTGCAACATTATTATTATTATTCGAATAGCAATATTCCTACATGACCTATTGAAATCAGTCATTCCTTTCAAAAAGTCAATAGTTTGAACGCTTCAATCTGTCAGAATAGTTTTGAGGCCCCTCTGAAACAGTCCTCTGGAAACCATAGCAATGGTAAACCCTAGACATACAGTGCACGTGTGCTGTTGAATATAAATTATCCTGAGATCCGCGAGACCTCGGGCTGTAGTCAACAGGGGAAGCATCAGAGCTCTACCCTACACCCCCTACGGTCACCTCTCTAAATGAGCCGTTCTACTTTTATGGGTGAACGCAAGTGTTGAAATCTGTGAAGCATGTTGCAGGTTCCCTTGGCTTCAGTGCATCCATCTGGACAATAAACCCCACAGCAGCTAGACCAGAGAGACGTGCAAATAACAAACAAAGGGTGTGGGTCGGAGCAAATTCCATTTGTCTTGTGATCGCCTACCACTTAATGAAAAATCTGATCATTGCGCATAAAAGATACATCTGCAGCTAGGCGAGCACATTTTTCCCATAAAAGGACACATCCAGAAATGTCCCTGATATTTCTAACGGCCAAAATCGGTGATTACGGTTGTTTCATCTTGCCTGATAAATGAAACCAGAAAGCGGTGAACTCTGAGTTGCTGTGGAGACAAAGCACAAATCGTCCAGCAGGTGCAAAGCGTGGATGAAGTACACATATGCAGAGGAGGTGGCTGCTTTTTACACTGCCTTAAAGGGTTAGTTTTCACCAAAAATGAAAATTATCCAATAATTTACTCACCCTCCAGCCATCGGTGTATATGACTTTCTTCTTTCAGCCAAACATAATATTATATAAAAAAATATCCTGGCTCTTCCAAGCTTTATAATGGGAGTGAATGGAGCCAGAGTTTTTGAAGCTCAAAAAAGCACATCCATCCATCATAATACTAATCCATACCGTTCCAGGTGGTTAATAAAAGCCTTTTGAAGTGAAGTGATGCGTTTTTTTAAGAAAAATATAGATATTTATAACTTTATAAACTATAATCACTTGCTTCCGGAAATGGCCATACACGAGTATAGTTCTGGTGGAAGAGTGAAATCTAACCTTACGCATGACGCATTGATGAACGCGGAAGCGCATAGGATAGAGCAAAACACCGGTCACGAATTAGAAGTCTAAAAATATCATTTTAAAAGAGAAATGATGGAGGAGTTCGAGTTTGTTGCCCAATTTGTTTGAACCGCAAACCTACTCTCACCTAAGCTTACGCTAGACCTACATCCTACGCCATGCGTCGGGTCAGACGAGTTCCTCTTCCGCAGGAACTAGACTCGCGTACGAGTACGCGTATTATAGTTTATAAAGTTATAAATAGGGATATTTTTCTTACAAAAACCCATCGCTTCACTTAAGGCCTTTATTAATCCCATGGAGGCTTTTGGATTACTTTTATGATGGATGGATGTGCTTTTTTTGGGCTTTAAAATACATTCAGGTACCATTCACTCCCATTATAAAGCTTGGAAGAGCCAGGATATTTTTTTTATATAACTTCGATCGTGTTTGGCTGAAAGAAGAAAGTCATGTACACCTAGGTTGTATATGACATAGCTTGAACTAACCCTTTAAAACAGCAACACACATACCCCACATTCTCCACAGGAGGGGCACAAGCACATGGTAGAATCGCACACGCCATGACAAACATTACATAATTCCTAAATATTTTGAAGGTCAACAAACATCTCTATTTTATTAATCTTGTAGAACATCCTGTGTTTGGAATCACAAGCTCCGTTCCAAACACCAATGTACTCCCTTCCGTAGGCTGCATTTTAAGGCGTCATAGGAGGGATCACGACACAAAGGATATTTCGAAACACTGGAAACTTAATTATGCTGTGTCTTCTTTTTTTGCCAAATTCTAATACTGTGCTTCAGACTATTTCCCCACCCCCTGTTTAAATATAACCACTGGAATGACTTGTGAAGTCGGATAACAAATAATGCTTTCGGGAATTCCAAGATGATGGCGGCTCAACAAAAATGTTCTTAGCAGTCATTGAGGCATTATATTTGTTTGCAATTTGCAAATTAAATTTAGCGTGATGTATGTATTCATTGTAACACATTTAATTCGGAATTTCAGTTTGAAAAGCTAGACTTAAGCTAGAACAAAGCATATACAGTGCTATGCATAAGTTTAGACACCCATGCTAAAGTTGACTAAAAAGAGGAATAAAAAATAATCTTTTGGAAATTGAACTTAATGCCTTCATTAAAAAAATTAGGAAAAATCCAACCTTTAAGGACACCAATTTTCTTTGTGAATGAATAATGTATCGTAAATAAATAAATGTTCTTCCTTGAAATACAGGGTGCATAAGTTTGGACACCCCTATGTTAAATTCCCATAGAGGCAGGCAGATTTGTATTTTTAAAGGCCAGTTACTTCATGGATCCAGGATACTATGCATCCTGATAAAGTTCCCTTGGCCTTTGGAATTAAAATAGCCCCACATCATCACATAGCCTTCACCATTCCTAGAGATTGGCATGGAGTACTTTCCATAAGATCATCTCTCAATGCAAATCAAACTAGCTATTAGGCTAACTGAAATAAAACCATGCCAATCTCTAGGAATGGTGAAGGCTATGTGATGATGTGTGGCTATTTTAATTCCAGAGGCCAAGGGAACTTTATCAGGATGCATAGTATCCTGGATCCATGAAGTAACTGGCCTTTAAAAATAAAAATCTGCCTGCCTCTATGGGAATTTAACATAGGGGTGTCCAAACTTATGCACCCTGTATTTTAAGGAAGAACATTTATTTATTTACGATACATTATTCATTCACAAAGAAAATTGGTGTCCTTAAAGGTTGGATTTTTCCTAATTTTTTAAATTAAGGCATTAAGTTCAATTTCCAAAAGATGATTTTTTATTCCTCTTTTTAGTAAACTTTAGCATGGGTGTCTAAACTTATGCATAGCACTGTAGAAGCATCGCACATATGATTCATAAAGAAGGCAATCCCAAAATGCACTGCTATAAGCTCAGTAAAAAAAATTAAGATGGCAAACAATGTGAGACTTTTAAATTATCAATAAAAATGATAAAATTATACTTACTAATAATGACTACAGTGTTCAGTGTCACATGAACCTTCAGAAATCATTCTAATATGCTGATTTTCCGCTAAAAAACATCAATGTTGAAAACAGCAGTGCTGTTATTAATTTATAATATGATATAAAATAAAATAATGAAAATTCTGTGTATATATGCTCATTAAATTATGTCTCCTGTGCAGAGCAGTATTTATACGACAAAATTTCTGCTAATGTGGAGCGTTCCAAATCAGTTACTACTGAGGTTCCATTTCAGTTAAAATGCTGCCTTAGAAGTTCACTTGGTGTTTGGACCTTATGTACAGTATCTCAGAATCAGTGTACCTTTTGGTTTTTGACCAAAAATAGCAGACAAGGAATGGAAATAATGAATCAAAATATGGCCAAGTTAAAAACATATTCTCCCCTTCAAAGCCTTCTAAACTAGCAGGTCTGCTGATACTCTAAGAGACAACCGGCACAGGAACATTCCTGCTGACACAAACCGAAGTTCACACAAATCCTCTTTCTGAACCTGGCCAAGCTCATGGGGGTAGATCGCCCGGGAGACGGACAGCCTCATTTGGTTCCCTCGTCCTGGGATCCATCAGGATACGTGACAGGCCGATTGTGGACCCGCGTTCTGACAGCACCAATAAGTCGACATGAAGGGAAAGCCCTTGACTGCCCCTGCCCCCACTTGCCTTGCCTCATTACCCTCCACAGGTGCCTTCCGCGTCAGGACGGATCCGATCTCCCTCACACACTTGGACTCAACCTGCGGACCATTACTGTAACACTCCCCAGAGCCGAGCTGCTCCGGTCTTACATACCGTGGAAGTGTCACACAATTCAAGAATGATTAAATGAAATAGGTGTTCAAAGTATATCAGGTGTCACAACAAATAAAAAGAAAGTCAAAAAGAACAGACCAGACAGAGGCAACGTTATGTTGAACCGAGCACCATATTTAGGCATCTGCCAAGTTACACAAAAGTTCTCATTTGTTATTAGGGAGACTGAGAGATGTGTCATCTTTCATCACACACTATGGGCGTGCTTTTAGATAAAGACGGTTTCATGTGTTCATTTTTGTCATGCATTCTTTTTATTAACAGAGAAATAGTATTACTCACTCCAAACAGATGTACTGCGCGCATATTATTTTATCATACACTGGCTGGAGACGAGGCCTGGAAGCCCCAATCCTCCAGACTGTAGAATGAATTCTGTATGAACTTCATATGACAGAGGAAAAACAGCCTCCAGTCTAAACACTCAGAACACCTCTATGGGCCGCTGTGGAGATCTGCCTTTCAAAAGCAATGTTTTCACAGTGAGATACATCCGGTGCTATCAAACATAGCTAAAACAGAAGAATATTTCTTCAGCTTTATTGTTATTGTTGTAGATAAATGAATACCAATTGTATGTAATTCATACACATCGATATCATCTGTTGATCCTCAAAATATATTGAATATATTTAAATATCTGGTATGTCTATTTAGCATGCTGATAGCGTATAGTCTCGTGTGATACGCTGCCAAAACACAGCCATCAGGGATGAGTAACTAGATATTGCATGCTGAGATGTATTTGATAACCAGGCAGGCTTGTTTCTATAGCGTTTCTCCCAGTATGAAATTCAACTGTTTAAATTAGAGTGTACAACATTACAAATTCATAAACCAAGGTTGAATTCAGTATTATTTTTGTGTATGAAAATGTTCCTTAATGAATTTTTATTTATTTCGTCAACGATAAAGAGTAAAATGTGGATCATGGTTATAATTATACAACTGTACAGCGCAGGCTGTACTTAATGGAACCTGATAATAATAACATTGTTAACTACATGGCACAAGCTGATTGGGTCATGTCGCATTTGCAGCCAATGAGCTTGCTGCTCAACATTTACATAGCTTGTTAGCATTAACTATAGCAGTTTGCAGTGCGTGTTCAGAGTTCCTCTGAAACCTTTCACCTTCCCCAGCTTCACCTGTATAGATCTGCCATGGGTAATTTTATTTGCTATTTATGCAGCAGCAGTATTACATGCTCATAGAAGCGTATCGGTTTATGTTGGCAGAAAGCAGTTCCTCTACTTTCTCTGCAGCAGATCTATTCTGCCAAGAAGACCATATACTGTACATTAACTGTCCTATCCATTACCATGCTAAAAGTCTTCAGAGTTGTCAT
Organism: Scardinius erythrophthalmus; assembly: GCF_964197995.2. Classification (NCBI taxonomy): domain Eukaryota; kingdom Metazoa; phylum Chordata; class Actinopteri; order Cypriniformes; family Leuciscidae; genus Scardinius; species Scardinius erythrophthalmus. The sequence goes on along the minus strand of NC_138238.1, from coordinate 13,228,690 downwards.
AAGTTCTCATAATAGAAATATAATTTATTTACTTTTTTGACAACTAAATATTATTTTTGTTGGCTAAAATTAAATACCATTTCAGTCAGATTACAATTAACTAAAATGAATGAATACGATATTACACGATATTGACTAAATCTAAAGGATATTATTTTTACGGTGGCCGAGAGAGCTCAACGCGTTTTTCAGTTTTCTTCAACTGAAGAAAACACCCGCAAATTAAGAAAACATCTTCAGTTTTACAACACGTGTGCTCCAAATACTCACAAAACAACCGAATACAGAAACGCACTGCAAAAGTTCATAACACAAACCAAATACAGAAACGCGCTGCAAATAGCACAGACCACAACGGAAATGTTTCCAGGGGACCCCAATAAGTGACGAACCCGGCTGGGACGCGCTTATTGCTTGGAAGTGAGCATCCCTATGCCCTACTCCCTTCGATTTGCAAAGCCTTTGAAGTGGGGAATTTGGAGTGAGTAGGGCACGTTTGTGCCATTATGTAGCCGTTTGGAACGCACTTGGCGAAGGGAGCAACGAAAGACAATGTAATTTCGTCATTATTTTCACCTGGGATGTTCCCATGACAACGCAGCACGGTGTCCATCAGCTGAATAGCTGTTCTTACGACAGAAATTTCTATTATTGCTGTTAACATAACTGTTGCAAATAAATATACATTTTATAAAAATTTTTTTTTAAATATGCGTTATATGTGTGTGTGTGTGGCTCAATTTGAAAACTTACCGTCTCATCTTTGGACCCTGCATTACCTTACATTTCTTACCTATGCAACTTATTTAAACATTACATGACAAAAATGTTACAATGTAACTGATGTATAGATTAAAATCTTACCCTCATGTTCTTTTTCTGTATCTTTTTATTTTTTAAGAGAAAACTCGGTAACACTTTACAATAAGGTTCATTAGTTAACTACATTAATTAACATTAACTAATAATGAACTGCACTTATACAGCATTTGTTCATCTTTGTTAATGTTAATTTCAACATTTACTAATACTTTATTAAAATCTTGTTAACATTAGTTAATGCACTGTGAACTAACATGAACAAACAATGAACAGCTTTATTTTTATTAACTAACATTAACAAAGATTAACAAAAAAAAAACAGTAGTAAATGTATTGCTCATTGTTAGTTCATGTTACTTAATACATTTACTAATGTTTAATAAAGGAACCTTATTGTAAAGTGTTACCGAAAACTCTTCTTTTCTCATTTGTATGATGACATTGAACATATTAATACATTTTGTATATTGTAAACACATGTCATCTCTGTATGTTTGCAAGAAAAAAAAAAAGTAAAAAATAAAATAAATAAAAAAGTAGACATTGAGCAATAAGCACGTCCCAGCCGGGTTCGTCACTTATTGGGGTCCCCTGGAAAAATTTCCGTTGTGGTCTGTGCTGTTTGGAGCACAATTCTGCATTTGGTTGTGTTGTGAACTTTTGCAGCGAGTCTCTGTATTTGGTCGTGTTGTGAGTATTTGGAGCACACGTGTGTTGTAAAACTGATAATGTTTCTTAATTTGCGGGTGTTTTTTCTATTTGCATGTGTTTTTTTCAGTTGCAGCGTGTTGAGCTCTCTCAGCCACCGTAATTTTTGCTAAAAAGGCAAAACTATGACTAAGACAAAAAAATCTGTAAAAATGAACACCGTTTTAATTTGAATGGCTATGAGTAGTGCAAAAGGCTATAGTTAAAACTAAACGAGAAATACAGAATGTGCACACTATAAATAAAACACAAGACGAAAAGTCTCATGATAATCCTCCTTGAAATTGCTATCAGTAGGTCACTAAAATGTTCTTTGTGCTCTTTGTTAACAGTGCTGGGAAGTAATTGTTAAGTGCTGTGATATCCATTAAGATTGAAGGCACTTGTAGAGAATTACGGCCCTGTGTCTCTAAGGTGCTGATTGAGCAGACAGATGGTACATAAATTACAATGAAAAGACATCAGCAGGTTGACCCACCCCATCGAACGCTTAATCTGCCGCCAAGAGAGATTTTATTTTCCTTGAAAGACTGGGAAGAAAGGGACAGATTGGAGAGAGAAAGAAAAACAAAAAAAAAAAATCAAGAGAGTCATTCCATTAAACCTGCGGTTGGCAATCGTGCATCTGGAAATCTTCGGCATCTGTTGCTAGACTTTCCAAAAGAGTGTTCTGATTTTCCAGAATGCTCACATGAACCACGATAAATCATTTAACCTCTGTAGGTGGTTAAGAGGGATCATGCACTCCTATGTCCGGTTCACTTGTCGTCTTTGAAAAGCGGCATAAAAATTTACATACTCTGTCTTCTTAACAGTGCTGCGGCCAGAAAGAGCATCTCAACCCTCGCGACAACGGCAAACCAGTCAATTTAGAAACTGACTGCACAGATAAAACATTCTCCTCGTCAATGACGAATGCGGAGATTGTTCAGCCTGAATGAACTCCCAGAACCTGTTCTGCAAAGAGCCCCTAGAGGAGTCATGGGGGGCTTGTGTGCGTAACCCTTTACCCTGCTTGTCCTGGATACACATCTGCACCTGCGCTTTACGAAGGGTCCCCATTAGCCTCGCACGGTCACTCTCTGTCCTGTCTCTGCAGTCTCAGAACTTTTTAAGTGTCTCGGTGTCTGTGTCTGGTTGCGGGTCTTTCTCCAGGGACCCGATTAGAACAGGCCACTCTCTCAGCTGTGTTCTCTGCATGTCAGAACGGGCCTGCTTTATTGTTTCATTATGAGGGGGGGGAGAGATTCAGGGAGTGTGTTTTACTGCCACTGGCTGTTTGTTAAGTCCAGGGATCACGACTCGTCCAACACTCACTAAATCATAAAAAGCTTTTTTTTAAAAGCTGATTGCTTTCAGAAACACAACTGCAAGCCAGACTGATACACAGTAGAAACCGTGAAAACAGCTTTTGCAGTTAATTACAAATGGGTTTTTAGGAAACAAAGAGCGTTTAACGTTACTTTAAAACATGTTGAAATAATAAAAAGAACATAAAATCCAAATAAAGCCAATTAAAATGTCTTGTTTTGAAGTACACCTGATCATTGTTCTTTCTGAGGTGTAGGGATACGCATGTTAAGGTGCACAACTTTTGTTAATGCCATGAGGTCTCTGTGTTCTCACTGGCCATTAAGTTTAAGCTCTGTTAAGCTGATTCGAATGCATTTTCAGCTCTTGAAGGACATCTAACACTCCTGAGCCTTAACCACGGCTGTCTCCCGATACCGGCCTACGTAAGTCTCCAGCATGCCAATGAGTGACTACATAAAAGCATATAAATTTATTTTTTATTGGGGATTTGGTAGGCGGTAACACTATACTTTGAGCTGTTTGCTTAGGATGAGAATGGAGGTAAGGAAAGGGAGAAGATGGGTAATGGAAGATTAAACTTTCGAGTCCCCCACCAGGACGTGGTCTTGGCTCTGTTGGAGAGGATGTGTGTAGGCTGCCAGATGTAATGCTCAAATCAGTCATAGTGAACTAGTTGTGCTTTAACTTGACATTTTTTTACATTTGGCAGACGCTTTTATTCAAAGTGACTTTCATTCAAGTTACACATTTACAAGGATGTGTGCTCCCTGAGGATTTAACACACGATCGTGCTGCAAGTGCCAAATTCAGTTAGTTACAAGAACATTTTGTGGTGATATTATTCAGAGATTCATAGTAATATATATATTTAAACTAAAAAAGAAAGTATTTGAGTATTTAGAAGTTCAAATAAACATTATATAAAGGAGACAAGGGCTAGTTGTCACACTTTTTACTTTAGTAAATCCACTTTTTTATCCAAGTTTATCTTTGAAAGTAAATTTCTGTATACAGTAGCAATATACCTTAGTCGTGTCTACAAAAAAAGCTATATTGAACATATTCACTATTATTTCCCTGAAAAAAGATACAAGTAACTGAACACAAATTGACCTGAGTATGTGTTGTTCTACCACACGTACATTTACTTAAATTTTCATACACACTGACACGTACAATACTGATGTATTGACAGCATTAAAATGTAAATGATTTACGTATGAACAACTGTACGTTTCAGCATCTATCCAAAGATACAAAAATGTACGTTTTAACACAATTAGACCAGGCTTTACAGGGATCTTCACACTTGAATTAGTTAAACGGAATCCTGGGATCTTGCTTTACGTTTCACATTGCTCATAATTTAATCCTGGGTATTCATAGGCTGATTATTGACAGTCACAATGTACATTCCTAAACCCTGGGTTAATGTTTTTATTGCATTTTTTTGTGATGTCACTGTCATTCATTGGACAAACGCAGTACGCAATTTATTTAAAAGCTGTAACATTTTGGATCCTTATATTATATATTGCCGATTGTACTATTAAGTTTATGGACTTTTCGGACTAGAAAACAGTCTCTTCTTTATTCCAATTGTCGTGTTTTCTGTCACCATTTGACATTTGTCCCCCCAAATGCTGAAACGCCGTTTCCGTGACTGTCCAAAGCATGCGATTTCACACTGTAGAAGTTTGGGGTTAAAGGGATAGTTCACCCAAAAATGAAAATTCTGTCAGTAATTAATCACCCTCATGTTGTTCCAACCCCGTAAGACCTTCGTTCATCTTCGGAACACAAATTAAGATATTTTTGATGAAATCTGAGCGCTGTCTCACTCCTCCATAGACTTCTAAGGGACTGAAACTTGCTGGCCCAGAAAAGTTATTAAAGAGATCGTTATTATAGTCCAAGTGACCAAAGTGGCTTAATCTTAAGTTTATAAAGCGACGAGAATACTTTTTGCGTGCTAAAAACAAACAAAAATAGCAACTTTATTCCACTATTCATTTCCTTCTCTCTGGGCCTCGAGTGAGTTAACGTAGTGCTTTTGCGCAGCGCGTCACACACATGACCAGCGTCGGCCAATAGTGAGCCTACGTGATGACGTGCAACACTGACGCGCTGCACAAAAACACTACGTTAACTCTCGAGGCCCAGAGAGAAGGAAATGAATAGTGGAATAAAGTCGTTATTTTTGTTTGTTTTTAGCGCGCAAAAAGTATTCTCGTCGCTTGATATACTTAAGATTAAGCCACTGTGGTCACTTGGACTATATTAACGATCTCTTTAATAACTTTTCTGGGCCAGCAAGTTTCAGTCCCTTAGAAGTCTATGGAGGAGTGAGACAGCGCTCAGATTTCATCAAAAATATCTTAATTTGTGTTCCGAAGATGAACGAAGGTCTTACGGGGTTGGAACAACATGAGGGTGAGTAATTACTGACAGAATTTTCATTTTTGGGTGAACAATCCCTTTAAAGACAGCAAAAGCGGTGCTAAACCTGCTCAGGAGAGGGGTTTCATAACCCTGGGAAAACAGTGCAAACTCCAGTTCTAAATTGCAAGTGTGAAACGTTCCTTCACAGGGTTAAAAGTGGGGATTAAAATGATGATTATCCAGGGTTAAATGCAGTGTGAAAAGCCCTTATGTGACGTAAGATGTCACAGTGGAATGTACCATTAAACAGCCTATTACATTTTTATCATACTCAAAATTTAAATTGTAAAACAATTCCTGAAACAGCAAATTCCAGCAATTCCTGAAACAGTTTTTTTCCAAATAATATTGAAAATAAATTGTATAATTAAAACATAAATACGTGTGACTACTTGGTTTTTGAAACCAACATACAAAACTACTGCAAGAAAAAACACACTTTTGGCTTAAAACCTTAAAGTACAGTATATAGTACAGTATAGCTTTCGTGGCAGCCTTCCCATGTGACGACTAGGCCCGGTCTCCCTTATACTTACCTATACGAGACATACAAGTTTAATTACATGAATTTATCCTGTTTTTAGTGTCAGGTTCATCCAAGGTCTTGTTAACAGATGAGTCTATTGGGACAGAATAACAAGAGTTTGATTAAGCTACAGTTGATGTGACTGTTGTAATGTTTATGAAACACTGTATGAGCATCTTACTGACAGCACAGCATCTGAGTCCAGGTGTTCTTAAAAGACTGCAGACTATTCTCGCTCTCATCCCTCTCTTCTCCTGCCTCTTTTATATTCCTCCCCCTAATAAAAGTGTCTGCATTTCCCCAACAGCAGATGTGTGGCGCTGAATTATGCATTGCAGTTATAGGATACATTCCCGTCATGCCGCTGTTCTATAAAAATAAATCCCATAAGAGCATCATACTGACAGCGGCTGTACTCACTTGGGCCCCTTTTAAGTCCTGTCACTCAACCTCAAATTTCCAAAGTACCTCCTCTCAGAGATAAAACTTTATCCCATGCTAGCGGTAGTTACGTCTCAGCGTTTTAACTATTACAGTAAGTTCAATATGAGTGAGGACTCAACGTAAAAATCTGAACATTAAAAAAAGTGTATTGAATAAATATATAAACAATAGTTTAGTAAGGAAAATGTGAGGTCATGTTGGGAGATGTTTTATATCACAAGAATTACAACATCAGTTTTGAGGTACAACAGTCAAGCTTTTACAATACTCTCAGGCATTGTTCCTTTTTTGGAGCAGCAACAACCCATGTACTCTTCAAAAACAACAACAAAGGATCTAATGCAGAACAATCCATTTTCTCAAGATCACTTTGTTGAGAGCTTATTAAAGTAATATAAGTCATCAGAAAAAAAGAGAGAAAAATAATAATGCATGGGCGTCTGTACGTTTTAAAATAGTCATGTTTTCCTTTGATGCTGCTATAAAATCTTCATACTGTTGAAGTATGACTCTCACAACATACTCCCCAGACAGCGTATGTGTGATTCTTGTACTCCCACACAGGCTTTCTCATAGCTTCAGATCACTATGAACATCACTGTGCATTCAGCTGGATTCCAGTGAAATATTTCGATTTTTTCGATTTTATATGGAAAAATGTCACCCACACAAACTCTGTATGGCCTAGAAAATCTAAATCTATATGTCAGGTTGAAATTAGGGATGCACCGATGCATCGGCTGAACATCGGTAACGGCCGATATTTGCCTCGTTAACTGCCATCGGCCATCGGGAAATAAAAATGACATTCGCCGATGTCACATATGGGTGTCAGTTTGGTTTGATATGCTGGGGACAGAGACGCATTTGGAAGTGCATTTTCAGAAGTGCTGGGTAGGCCTACAATGACGCATTTTTTTTTTCTCTCTCTCTCTTTCGCGCTGCGCAGGTTATGTTTTAAAAGACGATGTCCTTGTAGCTCAGGCACGGCCCCACTTTTCAACAGGCCCACCCAAAACTTAAAAAAAAAAAAAATAATTCGCCAATAAGCTCATAATTTGTTCTAAAATAGCTAAAACTATAGCCTATATAGGCCTATATATTGATCGAAATGTGATAAATATATGAAATATCATCATTGGGGTGAAATAAAAAACATTTTTGTCAGTTTTGTTACCTGACTCATGTGGAACGGAAGGCAGAACGTACTCGGTTACTTTAACCTCGGTTCCCTGAGAAATAAGGGAACGAGTATTGCGTTGCAAACGCTATGAGAAAACTCCTTTTCTCGAGAAAAGAACGACCATGGTGTGTAGCAGAAGCAGCGGCGGAGTATGCACGATCCACGAGTGCTGAAGACGTTCTGCACGGCTTTGATGGGTGCGCAGGAGGACACAAATAGGTGGCGACCGCTTCTTCCAGTGGCGGGAGCGTTTCTCTCAGCGCCGTCAACAGATAGAGCGTTAACTGTACACACCGCCGCCGACTTGAGCTGCAAAGAAGCTCTGGCCGCCCTGTCAAGGGCGCTTGTCAAAAAGTACGGGGAAGCTTGACCGCTCTGAATAGAGTGAGAGAGCGCGCGCGCGGCCGGGGCTCTCTCTCTCTGCTCGAGGCAGAAGAGCGCGTGCGCTCTTAAAATTTCATATTTTGGTATGAACATTCACCCGTGTTTTTTCCCTCATAAATGCGAACACGAAAAATAAAGTGAATATAATGTTTTTTTTTTGTTGGGTCAGACAATGATTACCAAATTTCTCTCTCATATGCTCTTCATAACAACTGAAAAAGAACTTGCCATAAATAAGGTTATAACTGTCAACCAGAAAGTGACATTAAAGGTTTTTTTGTTTCATAAATTGGTCTGATTGAATTTGTGCTCATTTAGTGTGATCAAGAGCCGAAAGACTTGTATGTTTCCGTGGCACAAAAGAAGGAATAAATAACAAAAAGAAAAAACATCGGCATCGACATCGGCCATCGGCCAAGTTGTTATGTTAAACATCGGTATCGGTATCGGCCCAGAATTTCCCAATCGGTGCATCCCTAGTTGAAATATAAGCATATTTATCAAATGTCATCATTGCAAATCATTGGGCTGTTCTTCAAAATGCCCTTAAGGTCAAGTAATTAATTCATTGTATTTTAGTGTGACCATGTAGTGCCAACTTTGGTGAAAAAAATCCAATATGGCAGCCAATCTTTTCTTCAATCTTTCAATCTTAAAAAAAAACAGGACATGCCTCAAGCAAAGAAAAACTGTTGCTAACTTTGGCAGGGCTAGATTATAGATTATAGACGAAACTCCTCTAAAGAATATCTGCAATGACATGCACATGAAGACATGCAGTTTGTTTTCTTCTAAACAAATAAGCCCTTTCAAAAGACGCTGAGGAATAGCAGGACAGTAGATGTATTTACAAAAGGGCATATTATGGTAATTCAAATGGCAGTGGCCCATGTTCCCATAACCACATGTCTAAAATGGTCGACACAACTGGAGACAGATATGTGATTTATTATAAACCGCTGCTTCCATTTATGGCCAGGGCCAGTGCACAAGCAAAAAGGTGTGAAATAAGGCTTTTACATGCATATAAAACCATAGCAGCTTATTGTTACATAGCGAGCAAGATGATGGACCACATCCCTCAACAAAGCCATGAAACCTCAGCCCATAATGTCTGCTCTTGTTCACACAAAGAGGCAGCGTGCCACGGAGCCCATGAGGATAGTTGGCTGAACAATGATCTGGTGGGCTTGTTTGATTCACCAGGCGGTGAATCATTTATTAAAATCAATAGCAGGTGAGGGCAAAACGAAACCAGACAAAAAGTGAAATGATATAAGACATCTCAATGCAAAAGTGAAAACACTAGTGAATGATAATCTGGTATCTGGGCCCACCCATAAAACTATGATCAGCTGGATACAAGTGATGTCATGGCATAAAGCAGGATGCACGTGTGTCATGTTTTCTTTTGAGTGGCACACCCTAATCGTGACTGACACATCCAGTGCGTTGGCATGCCTCAGATCTTTGTTCCAGCTGAGCTCTGATTAGATCTGTGGAGTACTCTGTCTTAATTGTACTCCGTCTAACTACTTCCATGTGTTGTGTGAAAGGAGAGCAGGTATGGGCCTAATCTAATAAAGATTAAACAGAGTCTGTAGGAAGTGGTAGGCGTGGATATGATGAGCAGGGCCGCTCCGTATATGAGGGATGAATTCAGTTAGACCCATCCTGCTTTATCCACCAAGACCTGTCAACATCATCATTTTTACTCTTGGAAACATATGTACAATCTGAGATTGTAATATAAAACAACAATAAAATGGGATATTTGGACTTGGGAGATAGTAATACGATAGTGTTATGGAGGTACTCAGTGATTAATCTCCACATTGATGCAATATTTTCAAGAAAACAAAATCACATGTTTAGTGTGAATATGAGATGCTATGAGGGATAACATTTAGCTACGCTTACTTGCACGAGATTTCCTTCCCTTTGATTATAAATGGTCGCTTTGAAGAGCCCAAACCATTTAAAGTGGATCACAGAGACTTATGGACCAAGCATTGAGTCATTTCTCCTTGTAGTGATTGTGGGTTTACTGAGATCCTGCGGCCCCCTACACGCCCGGGAATCTGGAATCAGGCAGAGGAATCTGGTATGGTCAGTGTGCGTGGAGTGGCACGTGAATGCAGCATGGGCCAGCCGACTTGACCCAGGGTGAAGGGTGAGTGCCAAATATGCACCAGTGGCTGGCTGCACCAGCTGTGCGAAAGAAATTAATCTATCGATAGCAGGCACGAATGTTAAGATACAACTTATGTGACTACTAAATACGTAATATTGCACCATTAAACTGAGAACTACATGAAAACGAATAATTATAAAAGTCTCTGACCAGGAATGACAATTGGACTAAAACTGCATGCAGATTAGATCTTTTACTTGACAATCATTCAAACATGTGATGATATTATTCACATTTACTTTTGTTTACATAGGGAATATTATAAGCAAAAATTACTTTAAGCAGTTCTCAAGCATGAAGTCACTTGTTCATTTTAGGGTTTCATCAAAACAAACACACTAACACACAAATAAATAATTTTTCAGTATTTACCTGCTAATCGTATAACACAGTTCCTAATTATTTATTATATACATTCTGTAAATATATCTTGTTTATAGGATTTTTAGATATTTGAACTTGACAAAAATATTTTTTTGCAGTGCACAGCTTTACAAATTTGAACACATTTTATTGGATTAATCAAGGCAAATATCATATTATGCAACTACATTACTTCAAAGAGATCTTATGACCTACTTGTTTAGCATATTCTAAAGAACTAACAGTGCAACCAAATTAGTTGCACAGTTCTGAACTAGCTAGCAGTAACTAAGCACCTAGAGTGAATATTACATTCCAATTTAATTCATACCTTATGAACGCTTGGTGCAACTACACCCTGGACTCTACAATCTCACTACTGATCTTTGATTTAAAAAAAAAAAAAAAAAAAAAAAAGAGGAAAAGGAGGGTGGTAGGCATGGCAGAGTCATAAAACGCCTTATCACAGCCTGATCTCTGACCTCTTGTGGGAATCACAGGACCCGGGAAACATGGAGGTCAAGGGCAAATCAATAAACCTTGTCTATCTGTCAGCTCCCCACATCCCTTTTCTTTTTCTCACACTCACACGGTTTTCCTAAATATGGGCATGTTGAGACTATCTCTATTCAGAAATATTCAAGTCTGTAAATCAGGGGAGCGAGGAAAGTATTCCTGGCAAGCAGTTTTATCTGATGAAGGAAAGTGCAACTGAAATTCCTCAATGATTTGTTTTCCAAGTGTACAGGCAGTTTACAGTCTGCCAACACCAGAGTACTGCCACTGGAAGGCCCATAAGTCAGCAGTTTAAGCATGAGAAGATCTCCTATATGCCATCTCCCCTTTTGTCTCCTCCTGCATTTATTTCCCCCTTCCTAAGCAGCTCATTGTTGTAGTTTAACCTGAGATGTGTTAAATTAATGACATACTAACAGGGCCAAGAGCTCTTTAATGTCTATCAATACCATTGCAGAGCCCATCAATCTCCCAGCATTTCTTCCCAGAGGGCCATCGCTCATGTGGTGCTTTGATGAGTGATAGATGAGCTGCTAAACAGTTCAGATTCCTCAAGTAATGATTCTAATTGACATGGCAACCCCAGAGCTTTCTCACCCAACTCACTCTCTCCTCAGCATCAGCGCTCAAAGACGTCAGGCACAAATATTCCTCCATTAAAAAACACCACGGGACCAGTGATACGGACGTGCAGAACATCCCTGAGGTAGAGTATCATGTCTCTTTTTCAGATATGGTAATTATGACGTTTTATACAGGTAGGTTAAAAACCCACTCGCACCATGAACGATAACTATATAAGAGTTCACACAATATTCAGTGTCAAAGAAATCAGTTGTAAACCTGAGAGTATTGTGTCTTTCTTATGCACAGGAGAAATTCTCATTAATGAAATCCATCTAACTCACAACACGCGTGTATGCACTTGAATTTGTTTATAACCTCTTTCTAATGTAAATGAATATAGAGTATTCTAAAGTGACCGCATACATGAAGTTAGTTGTTTGCATAAAACACACCCAAACCATCTCTATTTGAAGGGTTAGTTCACCCAAAAATGAAAATTCTGTCATTAATTACTCACCCTCATGTCGTTCCAAACCCGTAAGACTTTTGTTCATCTTCGGAAAACAAATGAAGATCTTTTTGATGAAATCTGAGAGCTTTCTGTCCCTCCATAGACAGCTACACAACTGATACTCTGACGCTTCAAAAAGTTCATAAAGAGATAAACTAATCCATATGCACTGAGCGGTTTGGTCCAACATTTTCTGAAGAGACACAATCGCTTTATATGTTGAACAGATTGAATTTAGGCTTTTATTCACATATAAACATTCATGATAAAAAAGCTCATGTTCACTTGACGTGCGAGAACCAATGAGGTTCATTCTCATGTTACCGTTTGATCGCGTTTGACCTTCCGCAAGAGGTTTGTTATCACGTGTCAAGCAGGTTTGGCTGAGCTTCTGTTTATGTTCGCTAATCAATATTGTGAAAAAAAAGGCTAAATTAAATCTGTTAATCATATAAAGCGATCGAGTCTCTTCAGAAAAATTGGCACTAAACCGCTTGATTCATATGGATTAGTTTTACGATCTCTTTATGAAGACAGTTGTGTAGCTGTCTGTGGAGGGACAGAAAGCTCTCAGATTTCATCAAAAAGATCTTCTTTTGTGTTCCAAAGATGAACAATATGACTTTGGAACGATATGAGGGAGAGTAATTAATGACAGAATTTTCATTTTTGGGTGAACTAACCATTTAAGGTCACAACCTTCCCTTTATATCCTTTCGTCACTCTCAGCAAACATATTGCGCAAGATTCTCAAGCAATGCTAAGTGTGCCATCTTCAAAAAAAACACACTTTTTTTCTCAGACCCAGATTACAGACGTCTCATTGGCTGTATGTGCAGATAGCATTGTTGTACAGGGAAACCTCGCAGCTTCAGCTATAATGCAGCTTTTCTTACTCTTATACTATATTTGATTAAATAAATTTAAAATGAAATATCATTGTATACAATTTCATCTTAACATGATTATAAGGCCATCCACAATATGTGATTTTTGCATTGGCTATATGTGTTGTTCCTATTTTTTGTAAATTTACAATACATTTGATTAAAAAAGTTATATAATAGGCCAATCATGATTTGTTCATGAAAATATAATTTAGACACATATTTCTATTAAGTTGTTCTACTAGGCTGTATGCAAAAACAAACATACAGTGAGGCCAGTGTAGTCCTCACAAACGACTCATATGAACCGGTTCTTATAGTGAATCAAAAACATACAGACCTTTAGTATGATTCACAACTAAATTACTTTTATGAGCTGGCCTTTTAACGGATAGTTTAAAAGTTACTGGTTTTTAATCAGCATAACCACTCCACTGTAGAATTTACGTCATTAAGGCAATGATTACCTTTTGTTATATGCAAGCAAACTGACATCTTAACTTAAATATACCCAAATAAATAAGATTTGAACCAAATTGAATCAGGAAACCTGAATTTATATCCAGCCTCGGTTAATCAGTCTAAACAGTGTTTTCATTTAAAGCTAGCTGCTAAGAGCTTGCATATCACATGACATCAAACTACAGTAACACAACAGCAACAGTATCTTTTGTCTGAATAGTCATAACATGACTTGACTCTGCACCAGGCTGAAGTTCTATTTTAATTTGTTTTAAAGCGTAATTACAGAAATGCCTGCCCAAATTAGAAACACAACCACGTTGATCAGGTCTGAATCAGCTCCACTTCAACAACTGTCAGTGAATATACATAAGCAAGCAGAACTGTTGTTGAACCATCACAAGTTCTGAAGTGTTTGCATTTGCAGGCATTACTGGTCAGTACTGTACATCAATTACAGTCTTAGTAACCACCACAACATGCTGGAATTTATTTAAGCCTGATGCCCAGTGGAGTGAGGGAGGAGATATAAATGCTTATGGGGGAAGTGAACTATATCGTGTATTTTGTATGTTAGGTAGACGTTATAGTAATCGCAGAGAGCTTTAACATGTCAGAATGATTTGCTGATGAGGAGTCCCATTAATCCCCAGACAAGATTTGTTTTCTGAATATGTCTTCTTGTGGTTTCCCACCCGACAACTGTTATTCCTTGGCAAGGCTACTGGATTCCTCATGCTTGAAATTAATTAAAATAATCAGTACCTCACAATCCTGCTGTTTACAGACAGCGGTTAATGCAAAGCTTCCCATAAACAATGTTACTTAGTTTCAAAAAAGTAGAAACTGAACTGTTTTTCTTGAGTCAGCTAGAAACATGCTGAAAACTAGAAATAATCTAAATATAAAACCACCAGGGCTTGTGTGAGAATCAGCCATTCTTTGAAGTTCAATTTTGCAATGATTTTAAAACAGGAACTTGCCAAGCCATACCTGTGTTTTTTAAGGGGTTTTCACTTGCATGGGCAGATTACATTCCCAGTGCCGAGTCATTCAGAGTTCAAGATGTACCTCTGTTAAGCAAACATGCTCCTCAGAATACATTCAAGGTGTTTCAAATCTGTTGCTTTACAGTAACGGATGCATTTGTTAAAAGTAGAGATGCATTTGTTATCAGCCACATGCTTTTTAAATTAAGCATATCAGTAAATATTGGAGTGCATGCTCATTATTAGATACCATCTACTTTAATATTACATTTGTGTTATCTTTTTAAAAACAAAACAATGACAAATTGAATAACTCTGTTAAATGTAATCTTTAACAAATCATTTTTCATTGTACATTATAATGCTGTGATGTCTAAATTCACGTGTATTTCAAATGATTTATTTTAATTAGTAGGATTTAGACAAAATATTGATTATTGGCTATAACATAAAACAGATCAGAGAGAATTTTAATGTTGAGCATCCAACATTCAACATCAATAAACATTCACTGAGAAGTGAGATTTCCATTACACCAAAACATGGTTTAAAGTATCAAACACATCTATTGGCAAACCTATACTTCGGTTGAGATCCATGTACTGTACCGCCTGCATGGCAAAACCTCCTGAGGATAAATAGTGTTTTGAACTACGGAAAAAAGACCTGGGAGGAGGTCGCAGTGAATCCCTCGGTATGAGGTGTTGATTTGAAATGCAATGCATGAGTTGAAGACTAGCAGCATGGTGGTGGGAACGGGATAAGGTATAAGAAGCACATAACAAGTGTTTTACAGTTGACACTCTCAGCCAACATGAGCCAAAACAAACCCATATGCTGCAGATCTCTCAATGACATTGTAGAGTATGGCAACCATGATCGATTTCCCATCAAACTACTTATGTTGGAGAAACTCCAGGTTTCTTTAATTGAGAAGTTTAGAGTTAGTCACAGGTATTGATGTTGACTTTCCCGAATAAGTCACCCACATGGCGGTCTTGTTACTTGAATGTGCGAGATAAGCAACAGCACCAATCTATCTTCACGATACTACCTTAAGTGAAATTTCTCACATTACTAAACACACAGCAAATTCCGGGAATGGATTTGGCTTCTTAAATCTGGTTGCTGTTTGTAGCGAGAGGTGCTTTATTGCAACACAATATCAAGAGCTGGTCGGACATGTCGAAAGTCTTGGCACCAACGGATACTAAATAAATCATTGGCTATGTTTACATGTACACCAATAGTCTGATTATTAACAATAGTCAGAATAAGGAATTACTCGAATTAAGGTGTTTACATTACATGAGGAAACCTCTTTAATCCCATGTACATGTAACTTGCCATTATTTTGATTAGCTAACAAAAGAGGTCTCTTAGCTGTTTTTATACTCAGTGATAGCCCTACTCACAGTAAAATGTTCAGTTCAAATGCAACAGGCCGGTTTGTTACTTCACTGTTAAAAATACAAAATGTTCACTGGCTAAAACTAAAAACTATTAAAAAACTATTAAATAACCGTTTAGTAAAAAAATAAATAAAAATAAATCAATTGAAAATGGAAAATAACTGAAATAAGTTAAAGTTCTAAAAATGTGCAGTCTGATTCCTGAATGAATGACTGATTCACTGAAAAGAACTGACTAATAAATCACACAAAAGGATTCAGTGTAGTTGCTAACTTGTGACAACACATATAGCACTTAAAAAAATACATGAATAAAACATTATGTGTTTGTTTTATATTGTTGTTTAGTATATAGTTAAAGGGTTACTTCAGGATTTAGCATTAAGCTTTGTATTAGTAGAAAACCTGTAGTATTTTCGAATTACCATGCTTTCCACCCTCAAATCCCCCTGAGAGGAGAGATTTATGTATTTTTTGTCTGGAAAAAATCCTCCGATGACGCAAAAATCATCATTTTGCGTCATCGGAGGATTTTCTGGACAGAGGCTAAAGACTACAGCCAGTAGATGGCGTTGTTCCGCATGTTTACAACCCGCCCATACAGGGTGGGATCTCACTCACAGAATGTACACAGTATCAGCCGTCTTTCTTTGGAAGCTAAGCTAGCAGGCTCTTGTTCTGTGGAGAAAGCTGAATAGTAGGAGATTCACTAGTAGGAGAAAGCTGAGTAAGTAACCATCCTCCTTTTCCCGGACTTGTCCGGCGGGCGAGATCGTTCAAAATGTCCGGGATTCAGCTTTTGCTTTCTGTGGTCGCCATTCATTGTTTACATGCACACCTCTCGTTTCAATCTAACTGAATTCATTCCGATCGGTGAATCTGACTGTAGTGTTTACATGAACGCTAAACAAGTGATCGGTTGATGTGCGCTTTACCATTGCTAAGAAAAATTCCCGCTCCTCCGTGAGAGATGCGAGACCCGGCGCGTCTCAGTAATGACGCCACCGGCCTCGCGCCGTTCTCCCGCGGCCGTCAGCCTCGTCCTGCTCGCCACAGTAAACATGATGAATGGCGACTGTAGAACGCAAAAGCCGAATCCCGGACATTTTGGACGATCTCTAAATCCCTCGCAAACTCATCGCTTAGGCTAGCTTTGTTGTTTACAACTGCGCACTCTTACCGGTAGGCGTGGCCTCCTAAGGCAGCGAAGCAAGTGCATTCTGGGAGTTGTTGTCTTTCATCCACATAAGCCAAAAATACATTTTCTGGCTTTTCTCAGTCTAGAAAGCTCCAAATTAAAAAATTTCTTCACATTTCTTCTACTTAAATGACCTATTTTAAATACACATTCATCTTCCCAGAGGTGAAGTATCCCTTTAAGGCCAATTATTAGACTTTATACCATGGTCTGGGTGAATACTCGATTCTGATTGGCTGCAGGGTGTCCATTAAAAAGTGATAGAGGACACCTAGTAAATAAACCGTCAGGCGTGACCAGGGAAACCAAGTTATTGTTTGTAAAAACTTTAGATTTCGATTGTAAAACTAATCAAAATATAAACTAATGTTTTAAAAGTGTGTTATTTGGCAAGTGACCATGGTATAAGCGGGTTAATGCCCTTCGAGGTGTCCATTGTCAGGTATTAATGAGTATTAATTAGGTATTAATTAGTCCGCTGCGCGTCGGACGGTTCACGCCTCGCCATCGTCCATTAATACCTGACAGTGGACACCTCGTCAGGCATTAACCCTTACGTATATATGCCACCTAAACTGAGCGGGAAGGAAGTCGACCGGAAGTTGAAGCCGGCCGCGTGCCACCATCTTGTAGCAGAACTTCACCTGCTGTTAGCATCCCATTGACTCCCATTCATTTTGGCGTCACTTTGACAGCGAATAACTTTACATCTGAGGCGTTTGAAGACTCCATTTGTCCATTATTTATTTCTAAAGAAACACGACAATGTATAAAATGCTCCATTACCTTGTAGCTTATGTTATGGCCCCATAGAAGCAGTTTTTGTAAAAGTAGGCTAATGATTGCGTCATAACCACGCGACTCTGTCGCACAGTAGAGAGATTACCGTATGGACAGGAGGAGAAGCTCGCGGGCAGTCGGGGGGATGTAGAGGCAAAATGACAAAATAATTATTTAGAATACCTAGCAAAAGTTGCTTCTGCTCCTAGCTCATGGGCAGCTCCTACTCGCGCTCTCCGTCTCTGCAAGTTTCGGAAGGGAATGATTCAGATTTCTCATGCCACTGCCACTAGAAGACAGACGGGTTGCTCACGTCACATCTACGTCGTCAAGCTCAGTTTGAGTCGGTTTGAGTCTGCGCGTCAGGAACGGAAGTCCTAAAAATCGCTAAAAATGGGCTTCACTTGTCTCAATTGAGTTCCAATGAGATGGCTCTGTCCACTTCTTATACTGTCTATGGCCAAAACAAACCATCTTTGCAAGAATTGTTTATCTTATGTTTTTGAACTTGTGCAAGAGTGTGACACGTAATCCATCTCTAGCCCTTGCACATGCGCACTTTGGTCAGAGGAGAATAAATGCTATTAAATGTGATTAAACTTGCCTATATAGTGCAATTAGAACCACAGTACTTCACATATTTTTCTGCAATTATGGTTATGCTAATTATGAGCAAATTCACATAAATCACAGTATTTGCATTTGCACGCGCTTCAACTTAATCGCATAACAAAGGTTCATCTAAACATAGCCATTGTATAGAAAGAACCAAATGGCAGCATTGTTGAAACAAGATGTGTTTTTTATTGTGTTCTTTCACTAAACAAAACATCTCCTCCCTCACATTCTTATGATTAATGCCCAACATTAAGCAATTCTGATGAACAACACTCCCTCCCTGAGACGGTGTGGTTTTACTTTTTCTTTGATCAACTTTCAAAGCAAGATATTTATTATTGATGTGGTGAGATAGAGTCATCTCAAGCAACCCAGCATCAAAGCTATGGGAACAAAATTTCACGATAGCTCAGCGTTATAGAGTGTGTGTGCGTGCGTATTCAATGCTTGCACCCCACAGATGGAATGTGAGATGTTTAATTAGGTGCCTGTGAGTGGTCTCATGGGTAGGCACTTTTAATTTCTCAGGCCTATGGTCTCTTTCTGCACAGACAGAGCCAGGTCAAATGCAGAGGAGGATGACGGAGGCAGAGAGAGTTGCTAAGAGACGAATGCCGCGAATCCCTACGAACTCCCCGGCACAGTTCCCTCACAGCATCCGTCCCAACAAAGCACACTGCATCCAATTAAAGGCCACAATAGTCGTCTGACACTGCATGACTATAGTGATAAGATCACTGAGGAAATGTGAAATATGAATTACCCTCATACAAACTACTGAAAACCATCGTGCAACACAATACACCTCTGAAACATGCAGCCCAGAGCGTGCTTCCCAGCATCCCTTGGGAACACCGCCTGCTTATTTGTGGCTGCTTTCAGAGACGGGGGAAAAACAGGCCTAATCCTTCACACTACCTGGCTGATGTTGTTGAAGGTGCTTCCTCCCCAGGGGCCGACATGTGAGCCTGTTGAGACCGAGGACAAGAAAGAGCGAGAGAAAGAGAGCTGGAAGGAGACATCGCCACCATGTTTTGGTAACCGCACGCACACACGAAAGGTCTGTTCCAAAAGCCGTTGACCTTCTGCAATAAAGAAAGAGCACAAAACAAGACATCAATAACCTGAAAGCGATACATTGAAGAGGAAGCAGCCCTGTCGCATGGACCAAGTATGAATGGTTCCTCGGGACAAGATCAACAAATAACGCAGAGGAAGGGTTGTGCGCTGTCATTGTGAAAGCAACAATAGCAGACTGTAAACTCCGGGTGATGCATATAAAAGACACGCCAAACTATGGATATAATTTTCTGTGAATGATCCTATTGTTCCACCGAAACACTGCTTTCTGGCTGATGACCAAACTGTGTCAGGTAACAGGTTGTTTGCTGAGAGATCTGTGGCGATACAGGATTGGAAAGGAGTAGACAGAAATAGATAGTACCATTGATGCCGCTTTTTCTTCTTTGTCGGATTTCAATTGCTTGCTTGGGCGGGGATATTTTTGTAAAAGTAAACGTAAAGACGAAAAACTATGGATTTAAAAACATTTTTGTAAACTGAAATAATGCCTAAATAAAACACTAAAATGAAACAAAAATACATAAATTAATTAAATAAAAATAATTCTTAATAAAAAACATTATTAAAAACTGTCAGCCAGTCATTCCTGCTAAATAAACCCCTTCGGGGATAATGACAGCCAAGCTGTACATTTTCCCCCTACATATTTTTTAATATTCAGTCATTTGTATTTTAATATTGCTTTAAATTTCTATCTGGTTTTAGTCAATTTATTAAGCGTTTTTAGTCATTATAATTTAGTTAATTTATTAAATATTCAAGTTTCCTAAACTAAAATCACAAAAAGTGACATTAAAATATATGTATAATAAGTAGAAATATATCCACATAATAAAAAATAAACTACACTATAAAGAAAGTTGCTACATTTTTTAAGTACAATCAACTTGGATGTAATAAGTAATTTCAACTTAAATTACATTAAATTGACTTTAAAAATGATTGAATCTTGTATAACTTACAGTATAAAAAAAGTTTTCTTAACTCATTGATCAGATCATTCAAACAGCGAATAAAACTAACTAAAACTAAAGAGAAATTTAACATTAAAATAAAAATACATCTGAAAATGCAAAGCTATAATAATCCTTTGGGCAGAGCAAACTTAATCTATTCCGTTCCATGAGAACGGGTCTGGCAGAACGTTGTGATACTTAGATGGGCCTGGCAGCAATGAAGGCTTTACTGCACTGGAAACTATCCCATGACAGGCAAGTCTTCAAAACCAAAGAGGTACAACCATCATGCACATGTTCCCAGTATGAGCTGCAGTAATGTGGACAGCACATGAGAGCTGGTCCATCCCATGGCACCTTATAAGTCAGAGTAATACTGTGGGACTTTGGTGCAACCCTTTGGCACAACCATGCCTGAAACAATTTAGGTGAGTTCATTTTATGGACCTAAACCATTATTTCCCAAGACAGAATTACATTCAGATTAATGGAATTACTATATAAATGCACAGCAAGGTCTTACAGGCAAATACACACAGATGTGATTCATCCTCAAAGTCCATCTGCGAATGCCGACAAGTGATGAATCCCTATCACAGGGAGCAGAGATCTCACGCGTGCACTGCCTCGGCACAGCTGCTCTGTCCGGGGTTAGCTGTTCCGTAAAGCTGCATCCAAGGAGTTCAACATCCAAAGAGGGAAGTTCAGGGAAGATTAGAGATGTCATGGAATGAAATAGTAGAAGGTTTTGTACTCCCAATAGCTCTCTTGTGCTCTCCTTGCTTTCTTTCTTGTCCATGTAAGATACAGCTGGAACAAAGGGAATCATATGCACCCAAACACTTGAACTTTTTAGGAATTCAATCAGGTTAATTATATTTTCCTAGACATAAAACCTTTCACTATTATGGCCTTTTGAATATTCACACACCAGTCATATTTTCCGAGCTATTTTAAGATTAAAATAATACTGCTGAAGAGTTAAGCAAATACCCAAAAAATGTTCATGATGACAATCCCCTTTTATATTCGCTCTCTCTCATTTTTGCACCCATTAAATCAAAGTTTGAACCACTGAAGTCATGAGTAAAAGTCTAACAATGCGTCTTACCCACTTACTTCCAGCATTCTGCATCTTTTGTTAACTAAATAAACGGCAACAACAAAGAAGTAGTAGTCAGCCAGAGCTTCTTATTGCATTTGGACGGTGATCCCTTTAAGAAAATGGGTGTATGGTGTTCAGAAACAGAAGAAGAGGCTGGTCAAATTTGATATTGAATGTATCTGGGCCAGTATCAGATGGTACGTCTGCCCTGTGGGGTTATAAAACATGCAAACATCACCACAGGAGGCGCCAATTAAAATATACTTGATTCATTTTTATCCCAGAGTTTAATTAATTTATAAGCTTAATATCAATGGACAAACATTAAAATGCCCACTTTTGTGTTGTCACAACAACTCACAAAAACAACAAGAGTGTGATCACATGGTACTTCAAAACTAAGCCTCTGTATATAGAGTTTCGTCTAGAGGAAGTGCATGAAAGAGTATACGAGTGCTCCTTTATAGCATTTAACACAAAGCAAAGCCCATACTTTCAAAATATGTCAAGAAACGGAAGGACCCACCCAAGTTTTACCTGAACTCCATTCACAGAGCGAGAGGGCGAATGGGTGCAGAGGATATCATTACAATCAAATAGGAAAC
Organism: Scardinius erythrophthalmus; assembly: GCF_964197995.2. NCBI lineage: Eukaryota > Metazoa > Chordata > Actinopteri > Cypriniformes > Leuciscidae > Scardinius > Scardinius erythrophthalmus. The sequence continues at coordinate 13,206,621 of NC_138238.1, read as the reverse complement.
ATGGTTGAACAAATCTCAAGAACCATCAATTCATATCTGAATGCTTTATTGTGTTGGTGGTCGGAGGTTTAACATTTTTAAATGACACCTTTCCGAAGGTAAAAATCCCCTTGGCTGCACATAAACATTAAAGGATTTAAACGTTTTATGCAACATCCAGCTCTTTAACAACAGGCTGTGAAATGAAACATAACACAACACACCCTCATCCTTAAATTAGTATGCAATGACTCATTCAACAGGAGGCTGGTGCTGAGTTAATCGTCTATGATTTACTCCTCTTCCTCCCCAGAACTTCACGTCGACTGTTTCAAGTACTGAGGAAAAGCTGGCGAACTTGCAGAGCTGGAACCCCAAGTGCTATTATTCATAAACATGTACTATTACTGCATGTCCTCACTCTAACCCTCTAATACAGCTCTCAACCCTGAGGAGACAGGCACTGAGTATTAAGTCTTTATCACCCGCACTTTCACCTGAGGGAGCAGGTTGGAGAGAGAAAAAAATGACTTACGGTAAGGCAATGTGAGCCAAACTAGACTGGCAGCCAAAGAGCTTTTCAATAGCATGAATATGGATGATTCAAAACCTGACAGCACAGCTGGGATTTACATTTCTATATTTGTTTAGTAGCCAAAAGTTTGATTTCGTGGAGATTTCATGGATGTATCTGTTCAATGTGTGTAGTGACAGGTCTGAAACTTTACTGGCACGGTGGTCTGTAGTCAAAATCAATAACTCAAATAAACGCATAAAAAATAATCAAAAATTGAATGTGCGCTACTGGATTGTAACCTTTTATTGATTTTTGTTATTTTCATTAAAATCGATTATTTCATTATAGGTCGAGCTTATAATGCTGTTAAAACTGTTATGCTTATAAAACTGTTTTTAACCATCTGTTTCATTGACAGATCTTATAAATGTATGACATGTGGCCGCACTGCACCCTCAGATTATACTTGAACCCTTTTCATTTTGTGCTGCTTATTTCCCCATTACATTGTGGATATTCATTTCAAACTTGTCCTCAAAATGTCAAAACTTATCGGTCTAATAGTCTAATTCATATGATATAGAAGCTTTGCAGGCACTTAAAACAATGTTCACAGATGTTTTTGCTGTCCTATTGCCATATTTATATTTTTTACCTTAAGGCAGTTGTTGTAGCATTCAATAAATGTTTAAACTTTATGAAATAAATACATTTTATGAAAAGGTAAATAAAGTTGTTTTTCTCACAAATAGTTAACAGTACTGTAACAAATGTATTTACATACTAAAAACAAATTAAGCTATGCCCTGATATAAAAATTCTGTCTGATACCAATATTTATTTTTACTGATGAATGATATTGATAATGATATTGATATTCTACACTATGGAAAGGAAAACCCTAAAAAACTACTAGAATTCTTTGTTTAAAATGTTATAGGCATCACAGTATTATAATGTACAGTATGAAAAGGTGATTTTAATTTTGAGATTGGCTAAAGATTACATTTAACAGAGAAAAAAAATAATAATAATATCGGTCAGCAAGGGCACATTAAATTGATCAAATATAATGGTACAAAAGATTTCTATTTCAATTTCAGCTTTCTATTCACCAAAGAATCCTGAAAAAAGTATAATGGTTTCCACAAAAATATGAACTGTTTTTAACATTGATAATCATGCACAAATCCAGCATCTAGAAGGATTTCTGTAGGATCATGTGACGCTGCCGAAATTGCTGCTGAAAATTCATCTTTGCCATCACAGGTTAAAATATATTAAACTGTAATAATATTTGACCATATTACTATTTTACTGTATTTTTGATCACATAAATGCAGCCTTGTTGAACATAAGACACTTCTTTCAAAAACATCCAGACCCCAAACCTTTGAACGGTAGAGTAGGATATTAGAAAGCACTGTCAAAGTTTGATTCACTATTACAAATGAGAAACTGATGAAAGAACTGCAGTTTAAAATGTCCTATCAAACACATTAAGAAGATGGAATGTGTGAAGTTTGTTTGTTTGTATGTTTAAAGTGCGAAAGGGAATGATGAAAGTCATGCTCACAGCTCAAGGCCCAGGACATTCCACTGCACCCCTCCCTCTACATGACTTCATCAACGCTGCTTAGCTGGAAGATCAGACATCTATCAGACTGCCAGCCAAACCTCAAGATTTCAAATTAAAGAGCCTTGCTCTCACTCCCAAACACCCATGCACACACACACACACACACACACGTCCCGTGATCTGCCAATCGGTCGTAAGCAAACACACGACCACTCAACCCAATACAAAAATCAAACGACAGCGAGGACTAAACAAAAAGGTCAATAACCTTGATCTCGATGTGTAAACCGCTCTGTCATGTGTCATTCACACAGAGTTAGCATGCATTTTACACATGGCAGATCTCCACATGCGTGTGATGTTTACAGAGCATTCTTTACACAAGTGTGAGATCTCATAGGAATTTAACTGCTACGTTTGACTGGCGCTAGAGTATAATGCTAGATGAAGTCTGAACATATGATCTCAATCGAAATCTATGTTGCATACAAGAAACCCAAAATGAGAAGAAGTGAAGGACAGATCATAAAGGGATAGTTCACCTAAAAATGACAATTCATTTACTCAAAACATGTCGTTCCAAACCTTTATGATATAGATATTTTGACAAATATCTATATGAGGAAAGTTGGGTTCAATGTTGTTTTGACCTTCATTATCTGGACAAAAACTGCTGGTTTTCAGGTGTGTAACCCCTTTCTTGGGTCAGCCTTTGCATAATATGGCCTTCAAATTTTGTTCCATTGCAACTGAGCCTCTTTATTTTCAATAGTGCCACTGGCACCCAAAAACTACATTGTTCATTTGACAAATCTGCAAAACATGAAGCCTGACATTGGCCAAAAGGTCCAGAGACCAGTGGAGCCACATACAGTACACAAACTGGAGGGAATGTTTGCAAATAAAGTGGGGTGCCGGCTGATCGTTATCAACCTTGCATAAATAAAGTAATTCAACGGACTGTTTGCTTTTTTCATTTTCATATGATTAGGATATGGAAATGGATTATTATTATTTTGGCCCAAATATTTAATGTTCCCATTATTCGAGCAAGCGTATAAACAAATGCGTCAGGAGCAATTCATTGTGCTTACAATAACATTCTGACATTTTCCCACAGTGTGGCCAGGGCTGCCAGTAGGGCCAAGGCTTCCTCTGAGATCTGTCAAACCCTAAGACCACCACAGTGCACAAAGGTAAAGACAGAGGGGACACTGTCGGGATTGAACAGTACTATACTGGTCTGTTTAACTAACACAGAACATTAGTGTTTAATGTAGTAAAAATAATTATGTGCACATATCCTCAACTGGTAGAGCATGCGCTGCAATGCCAAGGTCAGGCGTTCAACTCCATGGACATGGACTGACAAAAGTTACACAAATTTATAAATTTACATCAGATAAAATGTCTACCAAAGAGTATTATTAGTATCATTAGGTATTATTAGTGAATGAAAACAAATGCAAATATGTTTATTATAGACAGGGTAGGTGATTTGTTCCAGAAACATTTTTTGTTAAGCTGGTTGAAAGTCTCTTCACTTCCTGATAGCAATCACAAAGTTAAGTGGTCTAAATGTGTTTATATGTATATATATCGTCTGTGGAAGGCGTAGGATCATAAAATGTTCGGCCAATCATTGCATTCGGTCCGATTGCAAGTTAGACAGACGTCAGTCACTGAGCCCTGCAACCGAAACAGCAGCCACCTTTTACAGTTCTTCCTAAACCAAAACAACAAGCTTATGCTGCGTTCACACCATAACTACTGTCATTTGGAAGAGATGGAACCGTGATGTTATACTCAGAGAGGTTCGTGACTCGAATTTATGCATTTCAGTGGCAATACTATCAATGCCGAAATGAATCTGCAGCAGTCAGGTGGTACAGGTCAGTGCTCTTTAAGTTGTTTGTGCTCATTATTATCGTAATGTTATGTGCTTTGAGAAATGAGGTAGTTTAACGCCGTCTCTCATCTCGTGACGCTTTGCAAACTCTGCTGTGTGTTCATGTGTTTTGAAGGAGGCGTGGCTTTGGAGACGCTCTGAAGGGAGGGTTGGATGTCATGCTTTCAAAGCTAACTTGCTATTGCTAGCCGCACCGAAAATTGCCTTCCCTACATGTAAAAAACAAAACAAAAAAAAACAAACATATGCAAGTAGGAATAACTGAAACTAAAATCTGATTTTCTCAGAAGAGAGCTACAGTAGAAATGTGTCCATCTTGATCATAATCAGAATTATCAGCTAATAAGGGCAAATCGGTATAGTACAGACTGGAGGGAGCGTAAGCATTTTCTACATAATCGGAGTTGGGTTTCCACAGTTGTACCTTGACAGGTTGTAGAAATGATATGTATATTATGTATTGTGTTTAATAGTTCAAACCAAAAATGCATACGGTCCACTCAAGCGTTGTAATAATTATTGCATTAAAGGGTTAATTTAGTTTTAGTAATTAGTTATCAGATTTTAATTTATTTTGTTGTAGCATGTTAGGCCTGCCAAAGTTAATGTGCCAACTGGTATCATTTTAAAGATGTTTAACAGTGTTAAATTAGTGACTAGTGTTATTGATATTTATTGGCATGTTCATTTTTATTATATGCAGACGGTGTGTAACTAAAACTAATATTAATATGTAGTCGTTTTTATTTTAGTTCATTTTAGAGACATGAAACCTAGTGATCAGGAGTTTTTCAGTCTCATCTGAAATGAGCAGTGTTGGGGGTAACGCATTACAAGTTATCAGATTCCTATTGATATAAGGAGTAAAGTAACGCATTACAAGTAACATGCATAACGCAAGCGTAAAAGGGTTAAAACAATGACAGAAAAAAAAATTAAAATTTGAAATAAAACAGAGATTAAAAAATCTATTAAAAAGTAAAACTAGAGTAAACCATGAAGGTAAAAGAGTAGCAAAACTCGAGAGCACGTAGATGTGAATTTGAGAACTTGTTCAATAAATATTCATACTTGTACACTAAAATTTACACTCACAGCTCCAATGTGAAAACCTGTCAAATAAAAATCTGAAGTTGAACGTTGAAATTTGCACTCACAGACACGGACAATAGAAGTCCAATTTCATTGGCTAGGCGCCAACCAATAAAACGGCTCCTTTGAACACCCCCGCTCTGTGAGTGTAATTTTTAATTTGACATGTTCTCAAATTCACATCTAAGTGCTCTCGAGTTTTGCTACTCTTTTACCTTCATAGTAAACCCTGCTGCAAAAAGCATAAATGTTAATGATCATTTTTGAACAGCAGTTTTCCCAAAGATGAACACATTGTGCTAAGAATCAAGTGCACAATTTGAATAATCCACAAAATTAGAATCACATAACTTTTACAGAACTGTTTATTGTTTTATTGATTCGATTCTTTAGATAGCCAAATGTAGAATTAAACGTGGCACTCTTCCCACTGGAAGCAGTTAAAAAAGCATAATATTGACAAATCCAAAGCACTTAACACAGGGAGGACATATGAAAGCACTTTTATCATAAGCAAATTCCTTTGCAGTTACATCCTCAATCACCAGGGACGCGAGACATGACGTAACCAGAGAACATGAGTCGAACATAAATCGTAAGTGCTGATAGAAAACCTCCTCACATGCTGCACTTCATCACACAACAAGCTTCTCGAGACCCATCTGAAAACTTGTCTTATTAACGGAGTATGAAACATCTTATGCTCCCTGCCATTCATCATATCTGAGGCTCTGAAACGGAAACGGCAATGCATCACAGAGAAACCAATCAGAGCCATTTTAGGAAACCATTAGTGAAACGAGCGATGGTGCAGATTGTGTCAAGGCCGTTTCCTTGTTCCAACTCTGCCGACTGCTATTTACAGAGTTCTGATAATTGTTCAGAGGCCAAACACCAGCCAACAGATACATATCGTGAAATAACCCAGTTGGGATCAAGTTCAGCCCAGTTCCTTGTAATTACAGCAAGATACAAAAGAGCACACGCAGAGGACAGGCAAGCGTATATAAGGGCACGCGTGTCAGAAACGATGTGCACACACACACATCCTAACTATTATACACACATGCAGGGCCTCATCAATCACAATTTCTCTGGGGGGGTCCACATGGCCAAAAGCAAATGTACATTGTGCAATTGGTCCTGTGTAAAACTTATGAATAATAGTTCACAGTCCCAGAGCCTCAGTTTGGGTTGGGACCGTGCCTAAATGTTCCTAATGAAATCAAGTGGCGTACGGACATTTCTTCTCTTTGCTTTTCTCACCTTTGTCTAACCCAAGACCTTCATCCTCACTTAGCCAGTTCATGTGAACAAAACTAGCCCAGTTGACATCCCAGCACCAAACGGCCTCATCGGATTGGATTTTATTAGCCGTTTATTTTAGCAGGATATCTAAACAATAAAAGCTTTCAGTTTTTGCAGACCGCTGCACATACAACTGAACCGTAAGTGTGGACATGTTACACATCGCAATGTCTTTAAAAGGTGAAGAACATTTGCAAATGTCATCTTGTGGTGGTGGATTTGTTGATTCACCAAGACAACAGTGGATTCTTCTGTTTTCAATGAAGAGAGAGAAAATAAAGTGCATTAGTACATGAGTGTGTGTGAGATGTTCATCCATTCCTGCATTAAGCTCTCTAACCTCAGCTCTCTAAAGACTGTCCTCCTTAAAGCAGCCCTAAAAAAGTAACTCTACAGATGAAACTCCACTTTAAGAGCACCGAGAATCACTTGGGCTTTGTGATTGTTATATTTGCAAACCATGACCTTTTTTCCTCATATATATTGTACATGACAACCCACAATAAATGTCTTTTTTGAAAAAGAGGAAACTAGAAACAGACATTTAGAGTTAAGGAGATGAAGCTGTAATCAGAATAATTATCATTGTAACGTTTAGAACTAAAACATATTTACAGAGATTTAAAGTCACAATGAAATGGAAGTAACGACAGATCTTTTTTTCCATACTGTGACATACTGCAGATTATCGAAAAAGAATGTAGGGAGGGGACTTTGTTCACATGGTTGTTGATTGGACGGAGGGAGATTTAAATGTGAGCTTGCAGTATGATATGGCAGGGTTTAAGATGCATAAATGAGAGAAGTTTGTAGTGTCACTGGCAAGTTATGGCATTTTGATTAAAAATTATGAGGTCAAATTTTTTTTTTTTTTATGAAACATGCATGCATAAATCGTTCACAATAAAACCAATAGCATGCACTTAGACAATAGATGAATTTTCATTTCATGCTGACTAAGGAAAAATTTGTCCAAGAAAGAAATTCACAAATATTATAAAGGGCAGGGGATTGGCCATTCAAACATGTGAGAAATCATAACACTAAATATGGCGGCTGTATTTATGTATGGCCAATCACTTTAATTAAATAAATAAATAAATAAATAAAAAGCCTTTGCAATGATCACAAATGAAGTAGCTACAATTTATGATACCATTGATGTCAGATTATATCCTTACTAAATAACATATTTGAAATATGGGTCACACTTTAGTTTAGGGTCCAATTCTCACTATTAACTATTAACTAATATTTTTTGCCTCAATAAACTCATAATTACTGCTTATTAATAGTTAGTAAGGTAGTTATTAAGTTTAGGTATTGGGTAGGATTAAAGGATGTAGAATATGATAATGCAGAATAAGGCATAAATATGTGATTTATAAGTACTAATAAACAGCCAATGTCCTAGTAATATGCATGCTAATAAGCATCTAGTTATTAGTGAGAACTGGACTCTAAACTAAAGGGTTACTAAAATATGGATTTTTATTATATGAACGTAATCTTGACCAACATTTTTTGATATTTTGGTTATTCCTCATTCAACTAGATACAAACTATACTGGCATGACTGGAAAAAGCTGTCTGGAACAGCTACAAATATAGGGCAGACGAGTGAACTGCCCTGCCTTAAAGCGACTTGGGAAAAGTGGACCAAAATACAGATTATGAAAAGACAATTCTAGGTTCTGTAAATTTGATTGGATGAGCCATATTGAAGTCACTGTAATCGAACCAGTATACTGACTGCACATCAGTTGAATGCTACATTAATGTGCCAAGTTACTTCGCTTGAAGTTGTGGCTAACAACACCAATTAACCATGGAAAAACCAACCGCACAGTTACTTGGTACTTCAAGACGCTCTTTAGTACATGGGACAACATAAACCCACAGCCTACTTAAATTGTGATGTTTACAAATCCTTTAGCCATGTAAAGTGATAACTCTTTCACTTACTTTCCACATAAAGAAGAAGTTTATCTGCTGAATAGAACTGAATGTGGTTTGTTTACTGAAGCTTATTAATGTGTCTAAGTGATTAAGGAAATGAGTGTGTCACTGCAGAGTACAGACACAATTACACAACTGCGAGTCCTTGTCTTCAATGGTAGATGCCTTGAGGATTTAGTTGAGTTGACGTTGGCTCCTTCAAGGCTGAGATTGTGTACTGTGCATGCCTCTGTGGCTCCAAGGTCTGACTCCTAACTTAAATGCTCCCATGCATCACTGCCTAGAGACTCAGACGCCATAAGAGTGGTAAAGAAAGCACAGGCGTACATTAGATGACACCTGACAGAACGGAATACTGAATCCAACAAAACAACATTTTAGCAAAGCAAAATGTAATTTTTAAAGCATAGAACACAAGATGTATTGATGTTAAAATACTGAGGTTGTAAAACTGTCATGGAGGTTACTTTTTAAATAAGATGGAGCACTTTTCGGTTCAAATATTTCTTTTATGTGTGCTCAACAAAGAGTCCAAGTACAACTCACAGCATGAAGACTTGGAGCTTGTGCTTGAAATCTTTGATAGCTCGCCTCTGCGACCCACTTTATGAGCAGCATTCTTGGTTCCTTTGCGCAACAAGTACAAATCATTCTCCACTTACAATGTCTCTGTCAAAAAAACATAGTAGGTTATCAGCATGTGCAAAATTAGTCTACACCCCTATACCTCCTCTATTCGGGCAAGCAGGAAAACCACGGATTCATTGGCACTGAACCTTAATTGAAATAATGGCGGTAGTATATCTAAATGAGCAGACTACAGCCATGAGGGCCATTGTTTATGTCTGCGGTGCAGGGTAAATAGCCCGTCATTTATCGCAGCTCTTGTTTGTTATAAAATGCAGCTCTGCTGTTGATCGTATCAGTGCAGACGGGGCCCATTCACTGCTGGTACTCAGTTAAAACTGCCCTCTAATGCTAATAAGTCACTGTTCTGCTTATGTCTTCTACTGTGCTGCTGTTGTAGGTACCATTGCTTACCAGATAATGTTTGCTTCGCTTTTACATATTCCTCGTATTAATTTTAATGTTGGCACAGCCCAAAATCTATATGAAATTATTGGCGTGGACACATGAATCAAAACCTATTTTTTTCTTTGAGAACAATGAAAAAATGTAGCTTATCTTGCAAATGAAAATGTTACTTCGTCGCTGAACAAATTTTGCACTTAACATGAAGTTGTCCATTAGCACTGAACAATTCAAATTAGAAAAAAAAAGTTATTATTAGATTAAGTGAAATAAAGTGAGAAATAAAGTCACAACAACAAGATACAGTCACAATTATTATAAATAAAATTGTGACATACTGTATATGACAAGTCAATCACAAGAAATAGTCAATTTCTTCTAATAGCCAATAGAGATATAATGTCACAGTTGTGACATGTAAAGTCACAATTACGAGTCAAAAACGCAAGGCATTGTGAGACAAAAAATTATGAGACACTGAAAGCAAGTTATATAGATATAAAGAGATATAAAATCAATAAACGGAGCAATTCCAAGAGGGTGCTCGCACCTTGGTGCTCAGACCCTAATTACAAGAAATATAGTTACAGACAGTGGCGGCTTGTCCATAGGGGGCGCTGGGGCGCCGCCCCCATCAACATTTCAGAAATTAACATGTGTAAAAACATTATATTAAAATGAAATAAAAAAAATAAAATAATAGTTTACTCATGTGCCGGCTGGTAGTAAGAGCCTCAGAATGTAATAAAAACTGTCTTTAATCGATTAACTATTTACTATGTTTTTCAATACGTTTCATGGGCGAGGGACGCCGGACACATGGGTGTCTATGTGAGTACACAAATTCTCGGGCAGCATGTGACCTGAAGCTGGTCTCTGATTGGTTTCTTAAAGATCCTCCTCGGGGCGCAAGTCGTTGCGTCCCTGGCCAATCATAATTGGATACATGTTATTTTATCCAATCTGATTGGTTCTCGTCACCTGTCATTCAACTGTACGCGGCGGAAAATAACCAACCTTGCTTGCTACTATGCTGATCACTTTTTATTACGCAATGGCAGCAGTTAATCCAAATTCTGTTATTTATTTACAAAAAAAAAACCTTTCTCAATACTTTCGCTTGAAGAAAAAAAAAAAAGATTAAGGATCTCGGACCGGAACAACCAGATTTACACATCCAGCAGCAGGCAAGTGACAGAGGACGAAGCATGGTAACGTTAAGTGTGTGCGCCATGGTGATGCGGGATTGACTGACAGCAGATGAGCTCTGACACGGTGGGCATCGCAGTACTGTACAACAGCCACGTTACAACAAACAAATGCTAACTTATGAGACGTTGAAGAGAGACAGGAATATGATGGCAGACATCGCAAACATATGTTTCAATGTGCAGTTTTTTTACATATAACGTACGTCGTCTTTTTGTCTGGTACTAATAATCTTCACTAAATTAGCTAAACACTAAGTTAGCATGAGTTTTATTTATTTAATATTTATTTGACAGGGACAAATGCATAGAACATTGCTTTATGAAGAATACAAAGTAGATGCCATGCAATTCATAAAGCTTTTCTGCTGAAGGAAGCATGAAGTGCTCTAATGTCCTGGAAGTCCAGAGTCAATGCAGCCGTCTACCAGGACATTTAGAGCACGTCAGGCTTCCTTCAGCAGAAAAGCTTTATGAAGATGCTTTATGAAGATGAAGATGATTTTCAGCAGGATTTTCACCTGCCCACACTGCCAAAATAACCAAAACCTGGTTCAATGACCATGGGATTACTGTGTAACTGCTACAGTGTGATTTCATGTAATATTCTAATCTTCAAAAATTTTGATTTCGTGGGTTCCATAAGCTGTGAGCCATAATCATCAAAATTATAACAAATCAATGCTTATAATATCTCACTTTGCCAGCAATCAGCCTTTTTTATAAAATTAGTTTCACATTGAAGAATTCCTAAAATAATTTAACTTTTCCATGATATTCTAATTTTTGGAAAGGGTCTGTATAAAGGAGAGCAACATTATGTTCAAGTAGGAAACATGCTTTTTGTTAATACTTTGTTGGTCTGAAATGTAAATAAAAAGAGATCAAAATAGCTTTTTAGTTTCTGCTTTGTATTTTGCGTAATACAACGCACAATTTTGCGTGTATTGCGCCCCCCCAAAAATAATTATCACCAGCCGCCACTGGTTACAGATATAAGATATCAAGTCTCAACTGTGAGATGTAGTCACAATTTTGAGAAAAAAGCTAGTTGTGGAAAAGTCACATTTATAAAAAACTACAGTTGGATTTGTGAGGAAAAAAGTCAAATGTGAGATATAGGGTGTGTTCACACCAGTAGTTCGGTTCACTTGGTTTTGTCGGACCAAAAAACAACAACTGTCTAGGTCCTGGTCCGCTTAGCGTTCACATTGGCATTTTTAACACCAAACCTAAAGATACCGAACCTAAAGGCATAATGATATGTTCACAACCTCACTGGTCAGCTTTTATGATGTATATTTCGTGACAGAACTTACTGAACATCCAAAACAAGCTGTGTGCTATAGGCTAAATGCGCTTGTTGTAGCCTATATGTGCATAGCCTATGCTTTACAAATGTATTTTGACCAGCTGAGAACTCGTGAAGAGCTTATAAAATGTGTAAAGGAGTCAAAACAGCAGCAGGAAACCCTCAGTCACACACACAAACGAACATCTGCTGCGACGAGACGTGGTTCTGATGCATGTACCGAACTGTGATGGGCAACATCGTGACTATGACGAGAAAAAACATGAGAATTCTTCCCTTTTTAGGGTCTCATCTTGTGACATCATGTCCCGTTTGTCCCATATGTCCCGTCATATTATATTCAAACTGCACCAGAGTTTGTTTGGAAGCGGAGACCCATCTTTTCAGTGGTCTCAGCCCGCTTGATTGGAGCGCACCAGGGTTTGGATGGCAGCGTTCACACATATTCAAATGAACCGCACTAACAGAGCAATGGCACCAGGGTTCATTTTAAATCGAACCAAACATGCCAAGTGTGAACAACACAACCATAAAGTCACAATTACAAGAAGATCACATTGTGAGAAAGTCAAATTACAAGAAATATAAACATGCAAATATAACAAAGTCAACTGAGAGAAATAGTAACAATTACAGGAAATTATTATTTTATTTTTTTACATTATGTTTACTCTGAGGCAGAAACAGATTTCCACAGGAATCACATCATGAAATAAGATAATTTTCTTTAACTATCGTGCTTACAAAGATTTCAGTTCTTCTGGGAGACTCTGTCAGCTTCTGTCAACAGGAAATGTGTCCACCTCACGCAATAAACCCTGCTGAGAAAACTAAGGGCAGAGGGGTCATTCACTTCATATTCATCTACACAACTCAAAAGCTATTGATCTGAAATTCAATAGTCTGCTTGTTAAGAATATAATAATGGCATAAAGAAGTGTTAATCAGATGGACTATCCAGTAAATCCAGGTAGAGAAGTTTTGAGAAGCCTCTGTTGACAGAACTGTTCACTGGACCCCTATAAGCAAACAGTGTTTTAGAGTTTTACCCAAAAGTCAACCTCTCCTAATATGTGTGGACTTCTGACCCAAATCGACCTTCTCTGCTGTGGAGAAGCTACAATGGCCCATCCACGAATTACTTATCTGGAAATCACAGCCTTACACAAAACGGACCGTTCCGAAACAGTGACAGAGAATAGAGACTGTCATTGTTTGTGTTCCATCTCTCCACCAGCTCAGCCCTTCCTCTTCACGCTGAGAGCCGAAACACATGGTGAGAGAGCAAACGAGGGTGTCCTGCCTCTCCCATCTGAGTGATGAATATTTTATAAGAATGAAAAGATGCTATGTTGCATCAGAGAGGGAGGAATGTAACAGGATGAAATGTCGTGGGAAACGCTGGGGAGGAGCCTAAGAGTTCAGCGCCTCCCTGATGACTTGAGATAAAAAAAATAAAAAAGTAGTTGGAAAAGAAAAAGCATTTCCTCTCTTATTCAACATGTGTCATCCCTCAAGAGTTAATGAAAACAACTTGAATAGAGTGATAGGGAGTGTTGATGGAGCCGGGAGCAATGGTGTGTTAGACCTCATTAACTGAGGCTCTCTCTTTCATTTCATCCCCTCCTGCATTCCCTGATCTTTCCATCTACACTACATTCTCTCCAGGTATTGGTTTCAATGCATTTGTCTGCTCCCCTGCACATAGGGCAGGTCTACACCCCAGCAACAGCCACTGAGGTCTCATGGACAGGCCGATTGAAACCATGTGAGATGAAGCAAGCTTTTTAAATGAGCTAAACGTGACGCTCACAATGACAAAATCTAGGGAAAATGTAGGTTCTCTGGTCCACACCTTAACATAAACACAAAATATGCATAAATGAATACATTGAATATGGCGTTTGGATTTCTTGACATACGACCACACATAAAGTGTGCTGCAGTAAGTTTACTCCTACTAAATGACAGTGCCCAGAAATCAAATTTTGAAGGAGGGCAATTCTAAATTCCAGAGATTCTGGTGGCCTAGGCAAGATATTACACACACAACCGAAAATCATTATATTGCAAAAAAAATTTGATAGTACTATGTAAAAATTTCTGAAAAAATAATAAAATGAAGGATTTATCAAAAATAAAAATACAGCCTTCAATGTCAAACAATTTAATCATTCAAGAGTTTGGGGGCAGTACGATTTTTTTTTATTTAATTTTTTTATAAATTAATGGCATAGTTCATCCAAAACTGAAAATTAGCCCATCAGACTAATACAATCGGAGTTGTATTAAAAAATGTCATGGCTCTTCCAAGCCTTATAATGGGAGTCAATGGGTATCTTTTTTTGGAAGTCCATCAAAGCGCATCCATCCATGAATAAAGTGCTCGACACGGTTCTGGCGGGTTAATAAAGGCCTTCTGAAGTGAAGCGATGCGTTTGTGTATGAAAAATATCCATATATAAAAATTTATCAACTAAAATAACCATCTTCCGGCAGACCGTAAGCATGCATCGATTTACGGCGAATGAGTAACCCTTGACCTGACGCACAACGTAATGACGAACTGTTTGTTTGAACCGCAAGAGGCGTCAAAGCTTATGCTACTCCCACATCCTATGTCATACATGGTCAAGTGTTACTCTTTTGGCGTTAGTCGACTTGCGTACAGCCGTATGCCGGAAGCCAGTTATTTTAATTGATAATGTTTTAAATATGGATATTTTTCATACACAAACACATCACTTCAGAAGGCCTTTATTAATCCACCAGAGCCGTGTCAAGCACTTTATTCATGGATGGATGCGCTTTGATGGACTTCCAAAAAGAGTAATATCTGCTGAAAAATCCTTTAAAAATATATTAACATCGACAACAGTTATTTTAAATTGTAATAATATTTCACAATATTACTGTTGTTACTGTATGTTTGATCAAATAAATGCAGCCTTGGTGAGTATAAGAGACTAGGTAGCATAGTGTATAGAAATGTATCTAAATCCTAAAGCCAAGAGTACATTACAAGACTGATGATTGTAGCCCTGTGCACATTTAAAGACATTTAAAGTTTCATCTTCTGTTGTGTTGGTACACTCACAACACTATGAATTGCAGACTTTGTACATCAGCTACAAGATCCTCATCCAACTGAAGCTCGAACTGAGGAACTGAAGCGAAGATACGATACAGTTTTGCATAAAACAGAATATATAGTGTTTGAGACAGAATGTGTGCAGGATGAAAGAAAAACTGGGCTGTACGCCGCTCTGGCTCACTATAACCTCTGACAGTATCCTATTGTCTTTAATTTCCTGTAAACTGTCCTCACATGACCTTTGAGTCTGACCTTGCTAAAAACTCCCAGTATGACAGCAATCTCTGTGCTAAACCACAGGCTGAAAACATACACCATCTCTGGTATTTACTAATCAGGTACCACTTGAAATTAAAATCAAGTGTATTAAAATGCATCTTTCCTCTCTCGTCTGCACTACCAGTAGAGAAAATCTATCAACGCTCCGGATGACATAATAAGAGATTCTCTAGCCACACCTGCGGTCTAGTTCCCAGGCACGTAAACACCCTGTTAACACATACTGTACACACTGACCTAGCGGCATTAACTGCACATCAGACCCACAAGGGGAAACACACTCACAAGTCTATTTATTTGTTTTGTCACTCCAAAACCATGGAGCTGGGTCTTATATTACTTCATCTTTAATTTCAAATGACAGACCCTACAGATTGTTCTCACTCTCAGAGCTTACAACATTGAAACAGCTCCAGATTGACTAATGATTTAGTGAGCAGTGAGCTCAACTGTTCCATGACACAGGCCAATTTCAATCTCCAATATGGCCATCTTCACACTCCAATTTAGTGTGATGCAAAGCTTAGCCTGGCTCTTCGACGTCAGCTTGAGAGCCAGCTATGACAACTCTTTCACATTTAACCCTCTCACATCAGGAATTTTAATATAGACATAAATACAGTAGACAATTCTGGGGCCTGAAATTGGCAGCTTCGGTTTAAAGGGGATATCGTTTCCGCCAGCCACCCCAAAGACCGCAGCACACAGAAGGCAAGGTTCGAGTTCACACACTGTGCAATACAATCATCATATTGTGTAATGCACTCACATGCACAGCTCAAGATGTCTTACATTCCATGCTTTGAGGTGGTGAAATACTGGATAACCACAACTCGTGTGGCTTACTTCTTACTGTTCTTTATGCACTACAGGGAAATGAGCTGTTGTGACAACAAATTTTCAAATTGCTCAGAGCAGATAAAAAATCTTCTGTGGTTTGATGGGTTGCATTCAGTATTGCATGCTAGTCTTATAAGTTGTATAAGAATGAATTCAAAGAAAAATGAATTTAAAAGAATTTCAAAACAGGTAATGTTTAAAAGTTTCAAACAAAGCTGTCAAGTCATCACTCAAAGTCTGTCTGGAAAAAAACTTTTCCAGTTTAAAATTTCAATTAATTTTAATTCTACTTGCATTCAAATTTCAATTCAAAGTTTGCTACATCATTTCAAAGGCTTCTCAATCCTATTCTGAATAGTGTACAACCATAGAATGGTTCAAGAACTCATTGTTTGTATAAAGTGATCCTCAAAAAAAAAGAGGAACTAATATATGTTTATAGAGGAAATGGCCTTCAGAAACTTCAGACGAAGTGTTTATTTTCAAAGGAGGAGTGTTACCGTCTTTCCAGGACATTACAATGTTGCTGTTACTGAAATCCTCCAGCTTTCTGACACATTTGTGGCTGTATTCTGCATATGGAGAACTCATGAGCACCCTTTTTAAAACCTAAAACGGCTAATTGGACACCCTTCGGCACATGTGTCAAACTCCGCTCCTGGAGGGCTACTGTCCTGCAGAGTGTCCAAAACACCTGCTAGGAAGTTTCTAGCAATCCTGAAGACCTTGACTAGCTGGTTCAGGTGTGTTTAATTATGGTTGGAGCTGAACTTAGTTTGACACCCCTACCCTTGGTCATCACAACTATCTTAATATATATACATATATATACATATATATATATATATATATATATATATATATATATATATATATATATATATATATATATATATATATATATATATATATATATATATATATATATATATATATATATATAAGAAAGGGAAAAAAAACAGTCCTCAGACTGCTCAGTATGACGCGGACAGAAGAGTCTAATGTCATATCTGAAGTAATAGGATGGTGGAAGCTATGAGAGCTCTGGAAAGGAGGGTGAAGATGAAAAAAAAAAAAGTCATCCTGTGTAAACAGCCAGCGTGATTGGAAGTCTGCAATTACAGACAGCAGATAGGAAAAGCTGGAAGAGATAAACGTGGCAGGATTCAAGTGCTTTGAATCCCCAGAGAGCGGTCTGAATGAACTTCCACACGCATAGCACACGCACGACACCAACATCTTCCTGACTGACCTGAACCGGCACTAAACCACTGTTCAGATGATTTGGGGAATTATTTGACCCAACAAGGCAATCAAATTGGAGTTTCAAACATGCTGATAGTTTGTACTTGCAAACTAATAGTACAACTACGTTTATTTTTCAATAGGGAATATTCAGTCCATATGTGAACATCTGAATCAACATAATTCCATATGACACTAAGGTTCGCAGACATGAATCTCTTTTTTTTAATGCTACTCCAAACTCAAATGTCTAAATCAACATCTAAAACCTCCTAATGCTTGCCAGCACTGCTCTGGAATGGCCATTAAAATCTGTGCAGTTTGTTCCAGACCAGTTTGGAAGGACTCACGTGCCGTGTTTTTTCCAATTAGTTTTCATTACCAAGAGAGGTGAATAACTCCATGTTTACTTCATCATTTGTTTGTCCTGACAAACCAAGACACAAACATTTGTACTCAGAAACAATTAAAAGGGGGTTGGTGAGTTTTTTTGCATGACCCTGAGAGAAAGATCTGGGGGATGGTGTATAGAGCACTCAAGTTTCTCTTGGGCACTTTGCCTTGTGCTGCAACATCTTGGACTTGACTCTTTTCAACGAAACGTTCAAGGTGCCACTGAAAGATGACCCTCTCCACCGAAGCACAAACTCAACTGATAGTAAAACCCTTCACCAAACAGCTGGCAGGGTATCAGAGAGCAAAACGCTGTGAAATTTGAATATCTTGTGAATGAATCGGCTCAAAAAAATCAAGGCCTTTCTGTTCCTAAAAAGACTATTATTCTTGACATTTTATACAGCGGTTGCTCTTCCAGATTCGGTGTCTGTACACACCATCAGTGGATAAATGACATTACAGCATCAATACGTAGTGTTGGGATTGAAAAATCACCTGCTGACCAGTAACAGTGGAGTGGATATGGTCTGAATGGTAATACGATTGTGGTAAAAATGAAGAACGAACGCTTATCCACCCTAGGCCAGCTGCTGCACTCAAGTTAGAAACCAGAACAACACCTGCTGCTGAACTTCTATGGCAAGAGGAAATATTCACTGAACATAACCTGTACAGCATTCAGCTCAGTACGGTAAGGAAATGTTTTTCAATAGCAGAGATGAACTTTAAACAGAGATGATGTCTTTTAAACTCTAATTCAATTAATGAATCTGAATTGAATTGATCTTGCAGTAGGAAATTTGAGATGTAATTCAAATTTGAATATAAGGATGTAGAATAAAAAAATTAAAAAAATCAGTGAATAAGAGTCATTTTGGAAATTTAAGTTAATTTATATTTTTTTACATAATTTATTTCTAGGTAATATTTTTAAAGCCCCACTAGGTAGGAATTCCGTTTTGGTCAAACAACGACCCCTAGAGTCGCTGTGGACTACTTGTATTTAACATTACTGTCGTAAATACCACTCACGCAGAGCAATCTCTTCACTCACGGCCTGATCCCCTCCCCCCTGTATACCGGTCCCTGTTCAGTCGGATGGAAGCTGTAACGAGTGGAAATAAGGTGTGTCCCCTTTAAGAGCTGCGCGCGCCCTGTTTAAAGGGTTACTTCAGGATTTAGCATTAAGCTTTGTATTAGTAGAAAACCTGTAGTATTTTCGAATTACCATGCTTTCCCCCCTCATATCCCCCTGAGAGGAGAGATTTATGTATTTTTTGTCTGGAAAAAATCCTCAGATGACGCAAAAATCGTCATTTTGCGTCATCGGAGGATTTTCTGTCCAGAGGCTAAAGACTACAGCCAGTAGATGGCGTTGTTCCGCATGTTTACAACCCGCCCATACAGGGTGGGATCTCACTCACAGAATGTACACAGTATCAGCCGTCTTTCTTTGGAAGCTAAGCTAGCAGGCTCTTGTTCTGTGGAGAAAGCTGAATAGTAGGAGATTCACTAGTAGGAGAAAGCTGAGTAAGTAACCATCCTCCTTTTCCCGGACTTGTCCGGCGGGCGAGATCGTTCAAAATGTCCGGGATTCAGCTTTTGCTTTCTGTGGTCGCCATTCATTGTTTACATGCACACCTCTCGTTTCAATCTAACTGAATTAATTCCGATCGGTGAATCTGACTGTAGTGTTTACATGAACGCTAAACAAGTGATCGGTTGATGTGCGCTTTACCCTTGCTAAGAGAATTCCCGCTCCTCCGTGAGAGATGCGAGACCCGGCGCGTCTCAGTAATGATGCCACCGGCCTCGCGCCGTTCTCCCGCGGCCGTCAGCCTCGTCCTGCTCGCCACAGTAAACATGATGAATGGCGACTGTAGAACGCAAAAGCCGAATCCCGGACATTTTGGGTCTCTAAATCCCTGGCAAACTCATCACTTACTTACTTACTTGTTTTCAACTGTGCTCTCTAACCGGTAGGCGTGGCCTCCTAAGGCAGCGAAGCAAGTGCATTCTGGGAGTTGTTGTCTTTCATCCACATAAGCCAAAAATACATTTTCTGGCTTTTCTCAGTCTAGAAAGCTCCAAATTCAAAAATTTCTCCACATTTCTTCTACTTAAATGACCTATTTTAAATACACATTCATCTTCCCAGAGGTGAAGTATCCCTTTAACTGACTCGGCACAGTCTGTATTGTATGTGCGCCTCGAACGGGTTGTTTCTGTTTGATGCTCATTCTAGTCCTATTTTTGTCTATCAAGTAATGCTGTGGACGGTAGAACATGTGACAGACAGTTGCACGAGTTCGATTGGGGAATAAACACAACGCGTTACAAATCGTCGGACATCGAACAAGCACAGCTAGCCTCCGAAGATGTCTAAGTTACTAATCCATCAACAAGAACGCCAGGTGCTTTTTAGCTCACACCAATGAGTGAAAGCTTGTCCGAGTGATATACAATATAAGCAATATACTTACAAGTCCAACAGCATGTTAGGACGTGTTGGGGGAAGTGAGGTAGCCTATGCCATAAAGCAGTCGAATTTTGTTGTTCTTTTTGTGCGCGGGTTACTTCCCGAACCTCGAAGTTCAAAAGTACGATTAAAAACGATACAGACCCAGTCATTCAACCTATTTTAAGTCGATGTACCATCACAAGAGTCTTGGAAATATATTATGAAGGATGAAAAGTTACCTAGTGCTGCTTTAATAACAAATCATTTTATTCAAGCCAAACATCCATGACATCCTCGTTTAAAAGTTTTTGGTAACACTTTATTTTGATGGTCCCTTTTAAACATTAAACAAAGTAACTTTCCAACTTCATTTCAAATAACTCTTATTAAAGTATTAGTAGAATGTTTGCTTAAAATCTTCTAACTCTTTATTGTGATGCTCCTCCAACAGACATTCTACTGACTACAAGTAACTTTGCAACTACATGTCAACTTATTCTAACCCCTAACCCTACCAGTTTACTAATACTCTACTCACTCTAATGAGTTAGTAGACATGTAGGTGCAATGTTACTATAGTCAACAGAATGTGTTAAAGGGATCATCAAAATAAAGTGAAGCCAAGTTAAAAAAAAACTTGGAACATCATTTTGTTTCCAATTTCTTTGAATTGCAATTCAGAAGACTCAAGTCCTCAAGAATTCAATTCAATTCAAATTACAAGTGAACCAATTTAAGCAACAGGAAGCTGAACTGAAATTTTAATGGGAATGACATGAAATGTTCACTGAAAAGTTTACTGAAAGTTTGTGTATATAGAAAGACGGTGCACTCATATTACTTTTGAATTGGAGAAAGTGCATTGCGCAATATGGTGGAATAAGTCCTACCTTCTAATTAAAGGAGCCAATCACTGATTGATAAAGTCATCGCGTCACAGCAGCTGCCATTAGAAGCTCCGGTTGCTATAGAAACAGTCAAAGTTCAGAGACAAGTACAACATGTTCCTGGATCAACCAATCCAAAAGTCCAATCAACCAATCAGATTTGAGGGACAAGTTTACAGTTTATGTCAAGTTTAGGCTCACAACCAGCTGCTTCTACATCAGTGTTATTTACATATCATTTCCATCTAATTTTAGGGATAACTTATGGGCAGGGTTAGGGGTAGGAATAAGACAACATTTTTGTTCCAGGATTAACAACATGTTTGTAACTGATTTGAAATGTGTTATTTAATTATGAATTCAGCAAGCCGTTTTTAAGATTTCAGGATTTTCCCATTCAAGTAGATAAGACTTGATGCCCGAAATAACTGCCTGGAGGCGTTGCAAATATGGCTGCTGATTGAACAGACTTTCCTTGAAAGGGACTTTGAAGTTTGTCATTGCAAACTACGCACTTTGAGTTAAAATGACAGTTATATGCATTTCTTTAAACTTCAATTTATTTTAAATTCTGCATCATGTTTGCAGCCTCAATTCAAAAACAAATTCATAAACTGAATTGGAATTTAAAAAAGACCCTGCTATCACGTAGAATTCTGTCGAAAACTATGTTGGGTTCTCATGATGATACCTCATCTAATCTACGGGCCAAGACAATGACAGCTTAAGGAGGAAGTAAAAGAAATTGTTCATGCCTGAAAGCAGCAATTACTTACTCTTGACTCACTCGTTATCGTTTTCTTTATCTTTACCTCGCTCCCTCTTTTTCCCCCTTTACCCCGGTGTGACTCCATCCAGCAAGGATCTCCTGAGAGTTACTCCGTCTTGCCCACAATACCCCGAGCTCCAGCTCACAGCCAGACCGGAACTGCAGGGCATCCGTCTGCCAGCTAATGGCCTCTAATTTAGTCCTAATAGAGAATGCAATGAACAGGCAGGAGAAGAGGAGAAGGAGAGAGAAAAAAACAAACATGCAATAGGAAGGGGAAAAGGGCAATTTCGGTTGAAAAATATTAATGTAATCAAGGCAAATTAGTGGGTTTGGGATAACATTCCTATGGTGCAGACTGTTTACGTTCCGGGGGAGCGGTGGAAAGTGTGGTGGGTTGAGGCAGAGGGGAGTCTTGTCTATCACACGCGTAACAACCCACAAGCAACATGTAAACACACGCTTATACACACATCCCCATGAGGATGCCATTGAGGTGTCGTACACCCTCAACACCCTCTGATGAGGGTTCAAATGTTTAAAAAGCACAAACATGTCCTGCACAAATTATATTAGCGTATTGAAGACATGTGTAAAAACGTAAGAGGGTGTTACACAATTGAAGCCTGTTATATGATTATTTAAAGACTGAATGAAGGACGATGAGGAAAGAGAACAGAGGATAACGTCAAAACATTGGAGGATGGATGGGAGGATGTCTTTTTTTTACAAGAATAAAGATCAAACTGCTAGTCAGGGAAAAGATTGAGGGAAAGGATGTATAGAGAGTTGCAATAGGATGTGGAGACGATTTGTAGGAGCTGTCATTGATTTGATAGAGTGTGTAGATGTCCTGTTTTCTTATGGGGGCAGTGTCTCTTCTGTTTTCCTCCTTGTTAGACACGCTTGAGTGAAAGGAGGCAGACCCTGGGGAAAGAGGGAGAGAATGAGAGAAAGAGAGAGAACTCATGCTGAGCTCTAGTACTGAATACACACTACGCTGGGATACAGCATGGAAACTCATTAGAGGCTCTAAATACATGCGCGCGCACACACACACACCCCATTCTAAAAGGAGTATCATTTGTGTCTACAACATTTTATGAAGTGAACAATTTTTTTTTTTTAATCTTTCACACTTATTTAACCCAAAGTTATAGTCAACTATGATCTATATATATTTAAAATATATATATATATATTTAGTTTTCAGATGAGTCCACTCTTCCTTAACATTGCTATTGACTCAACTTTATGCTCGACAAGATTTAATTTAACCATCAAATATCCACCCCATCACATAAAATAGCAAAAAACCTTGATTGCAGCAGTCATTTTATTTAGAAATGTTCACAAATATCTCAACACACACACATATAATTATTATTATTGATAATTTAGCTTAAGGTCACAATTAAATAGATTATTTGACTAATGTTAAAATACATAAATTTACTGAAATGAAGTGAAAGTGAAAATCAAGCTTTTAGTGTTGTTTATAAGCATATATGGTCTTTTTAATATGCTTTAAGACAAACCAAGAGCAAATTCAAAAGTCAACACCATTGCAGAGCATTTTCTCATTAAAACTGCAGTGAACCAAAGACAGTCCCATAAAAGCAGTTTGAAATTGGTGGTGTTTCTGACGTCACAAACTACCTGGTAACCAATCACATCAATGTGTGATCCTCAACGAGTGGATCTCTGAGCTGGTGCAAGTGAGTGGAGGCGGGGCTAATTTGCATATCCATAGAACTGCGCATACTAAATGAGGAGAGGGTGTAACTGTAGTCGCATTCAAGCATTCATTTTTGGTGATCAAATTTGATTTTTAAGGGATACATTTATTGTCTACAGGTGGACTTTAAAACGTAAACTTTCCAAAATGGAAAAAGCTGTTTTTTTAAAAATATATAGTAGGCAGGTTTGGACGTGGGGATTGTGTCTCCATCCATAGCATGAGCAGTAAACACACTCGCACACAATCAGACATTTTAACATTCTCCCTCAGGTGACTATGTAACAGGTCCTCTATGCATCTGTTATGGCTGTGAGCTGATTTACTGATGTACGTTCGCTGTGGCTAACGTTTGAAACTGCAGTCCCATGTTGAGCAAGGAGACTCAGAGGTGTTGAGACAGTCTGGCACGGTGGAAAAGGTGGTCAGACATGCGTGAAACGATGCTCAGGAGAGTCCGGTGCACAAACATGACCGCTTACAGACTCGGAACCTCACAGCTGGGGCCGTAGCCCACTCACTCTGCTCAGATGCACTGCAGTACACTACAAAGAATTAGATTTCAGAGGACATTTATGTTCACTCTTGAGAAACACAGTTTGAGGATCTTACTTTTAAGGGTTTACTTTTTAATATTCTGATGTGAACAGAAAAAAGAAAATCCCAATGCTAAAACTTTGCATTGCATGACACAATTCTGTGGATAATTTTGTAGATAAAAATTGCATATATTTATTAAAGCTTATTTGTGAAAGTGGCTTTATATTTTGGGCACTTAATATAATTATACTACACAAAACCCAGAAAAAGAAACCATGCTGAACTGAAAGTCATAGAGTTCCCACTAGTGGCCAAATTCAGAACACTACAAATGAGGGGCAAGGGAGAAATTTTAAATGTATTTCTTCTTGCCAAAATCTTGGCTGTAATAAGGAGCAATATCCAGCATAGACTCAGTCTCAATGTTGCACAATGTTCTGTGTCTATCAATAGGTATATCTAAGGGCCATATAAACGAAAATGATGTAATGTAATAGAGTCACATAAAAATACACGGGTCATTCATTGTCTGTGAATAATGATCAGGATGGCTGTGGCTGGTTTAGGTGAAATTGAAGACAGATGTTCTTGTGAAAACATTTCTTGGGTGGTGTAATTTAGGTCACCCTAGACGAAGGTGGGGTGGGGTGCGGGGTCAGTAAAAACAAAAGTCACAGTGAGCACGATCATGCTGTATACTTTCCAGCACCTTGCTGTTTCTGAAGCTTTATAACATAGCAAATAAATCTATTACCCAATGCTTAAGCCAGAATGCTTATGAAACAGCCTATAACAGATACTTTTGAGTACAGATGCCTGTAACAAAACAGTGAAAGCTCGCACAGGGACACACTGAACATATGTTCCTGGTGACCTACGTTAACATATTATAATGAAAGTACGTCACTGATCATGACAACAACAATCCATCTTGTTAATCTGTCCAATTATCTAATTAGCATCTGTCCCTGCTTCGCTTGTGGTAACCAGTGATCTCTCCAGAGAATCAATAAATGTGTTAAACATCACATTAAACACGCATTTCAACACCTACTCATCTGGAACTTATAACTGTGCTGTTCTCAGAAATGACCCCACATGCACTTAAAGATAATTTATTTAAAGATCATCACCCTATATATGTCACATGAACTATAACAAGGTTCTATAGTGGTCCCATTAAATTAATCTACATGAATAATATAATATAATATAATATAATATAATATAATATAATATAATATAATATAATATAATATAATATAATATAATATAATATAATATAATATAATATAATATAATATTACATGCATGGACTTGAATATTTATTTGTAATTAATTTTTTATATATAATTTTTCTGAATATTATCTTAAAGCGTAAAAAAAATGTAAAAACATTAGGCCTAGCAAACACTGCAATAACATTACAGTAATAATAAAACTGAAATCATTTTTAACACAAATCAATAACCGAGACATAAGAAAATGACAGAGAAAGCAAGTATGCGGTGTGATATGAGATCCATGAAAGTAGCTTGCTGAATGCCTACAATATCTATAAATTAGACACTTTAATGATATATTATGAGATATATTATGAAAAATGTATTCTGATAATATAATTATGATCCACACTACATGTATTAATGTGGATCAGAAATGAAGAGGAAACAATTCTTTGCATTACCGCTATTGATCACAAGAGGACGACATTTACATGCAGTTGATGAGAAAAGCTTTCACGTTGGCTTGTTAATAGAACTTAACCTGAACTTGCTGGAAACAAATTCAACAGGTCAACAATCATTGAACAGTAACAGAAATTAATATAAAATGATGAACAAAACAGTTTACGTGCTTACTATCAAATGACCACTTCATAACTGATCCATCCTATGCCTCATGGAGACAAATCATAAAGTTCTTTCACATGCACAAACACACTAAATAAATACATATATCAAGCTGTGTTTACAAGAGTGATTTCTGTAATCATTTATTTTCCCTCTAATAAAGCCCTTTGCTTCTCAGATTTGTGTTTCTCTTAAAGTAAGTGGCTGTTGTTCAACATCTTTCAGACAATGAAACATGACACTCTTGAGGTCTCATGATAGTCTGCAGAGTGCATTTTGTTTGGCACATAAAAGCAGGACATCAAATGGAATACGCAAAGAGAAAGAACGCAGCCTGTTCGCTGCACACTGCATATCAATACTCATTAGAGGAAACGCATACAGTTGAGTACGTGATGCCACATGCGGAAATGAAATCATGTTCATAACTCTATGAATAAACGTATGTTTTTCGGAGCTCTCCAACTGCTAACATGATGGTTTTACATTTACTTACTATACATTGTTTGACCTTCCATACTTGGATCTCAAAGTCGCTCTGAAAGGTGCATGAAGCGTATTGCTCTTCACAATAGATTTAGAATTAGCTGAAACAGTTCAACTGTCAGATTTCCAAAGATCACCTGATCCATTCCAACACACAATGTACACACACACACAGACTCCCAATTGTCACTAATTGAGCATATTCAATTCGAACGTCCTTGAAGATTTGGTTTAAATAGATCTGGATAGTTGCAACTACCATTGCTAGCTGTACAACAGATTCTGCAAGACCTCAGGTCTCATAAAAAAAGGCCTTTTCCTGAAACATTACACATGAAACTCAACACGCTACATGTTCGCCTGCTGCGGCTTTCAGAGAGAAGTCCAGAGAGACCTACATGGAGCGTTTGCTCTCTTGAAGCAAGCCAACCCTCCTGCTATTTGTTACTCCCTACACTATTCCATCTGGCTTACCTCAGTCTAGAACAACTTGCATCTAAAACCCATTTCATTTGTTAGTTGGAATCATGAAATCAAACATTTTTCGACATGTCCAATGCTATCTGCAGTGTATCTACCATCAAGAAATATAAAAGTCAGTCAGCTTCCCGTATCAAGGCTCAGTGCGGTTCCCACACCTTGGCTACTGGAATTCCTAAACAGCATCTAACGTAAATGTCACATTCTGAAAGTTCCGGAGAAGCCTGGCACAAAGCAGCAGAGCAATGCAATGCAGCAACACACTTGATTGAAAGGCTTCCGAGAATTCTCTGGCTGTGCGAAGCCCCGTACAGGAGATTCATAATGGATTTAGCAGGACAGGTACACAAAGCTCTTGTGGCCACAGACCGGAGCTGTGTAGAGTTCACTGTTGACATCTGGAATGTCTTTCCTCCCTTGCTTTTCCTTTTGATTGAGGAGTGAGTCACATCAACAACCAGAGTCGCTTGTTCCTGTGGCTTCAATAGCACTTTGACTAAATATTTTCTCTGATAAAAAGCAAAAACGGATTGGTCAAATGTTAACACAACACATTGGAAATCAGAAATAGACAGAAGACCAGCTCTTTATGATATTCTTAAAGTGGAGAAAAGACTTTTATCCAAACACCATAATGGCCGAAATGATGAAACTTGTTATAGTGATCTGTGAACTGGTCAAACCACACACACACACACACATACACACACACGCACACACGTTATCTTCTTTATATAAACATCATTCTTTTAGCACACTGAGTCACTGTTTAAATAGAAAGTATGACTTTGTCCATCTTGGACAAAGTACATCAAATGCTAAGCAGAACCTCTGGAAACCATCCTCGTATGACTAAGACAATTATCAGGAACTTGCAGATGTTCCCTATTGACTCCCATAACAGAAACATTAAAGACCATGAAAAACATATCATGAGTAATGCGCTTTTCAAAGAGACAAGTTTTAAATTAAATCAACCAATTTACCAAAAAGGGAACTGAAACACATGCTGCTGGGAAATCAGGTGTTTGTCTATAAAAATACAGCATGTAGC
The DNA here is from genome assembly GCF_964197995.2 of Scardinius erythrophthalmus. Classification (NCBI taxonomy): domain Eukaryota; kingdom Metazoa; phylum Chordata; class Actinopteri; order Cypriniformes; family Leuciscidae; genus Scardinius; species Scardinius erythrophthalmus. The sequence goes on along the minus strand of NC_138238.1, from coordinate 13,178,604 downwards.
CTAGTCTCTACAAAAATGTGAGCGCATTTATATGCAAGAGTGTGAACACAAAAGAGTATAAAAATAGTATTGAGAGCTAAGTTTAGGTTGTTTGCGTATGTGTGAGTGTGCATGTCGTGTAAACTGGAGCATGCCTGGTGTCATAGGAGGTGTTTTCCACGGCTGTTCCCTTTTGGCTTGTTGAGTGTGGAAGCCTGATCCTGAGAACTCTCTGGAGAGCAGTTTGGACCTCGCTTTCAAAGCCCCGAGCTGCACAGCAGGAAGTCCTGCCCTTGGATGTTTGGGACAGGACGGGATCCACAGGAAAGTATTCCATGAACATGCCACGCAGGAGTATCGGCTCTTCCCAGCAAACTCAGACACAGCCCCTTAAGAACAGTAAAGTTTAAGTGATGCTTACAGAAAACAATGTTGGTCTGAGACACCATTTAGGCCTACTGTTACAAAATCTAGTAAGCTTTCTACCTAGGCAGTATTTTAAGGCACCACAGATTCAACACATTCTCCGAGTCTGTTCCAAAGGGATATCTTCATTATGCCAATATATCAATTTGAGCAAAATTCCTCTTCTTTTATATTTTATGGCAGTTGGTAAACCAAGCTTATTCCAAGGCAGCATGGACCTCCTTCAAATTAGACGCCATATTGAAATTAAAGCAGATGATAAGTTTGTGAGGGATAGACATTACAATGGCAAAAAAATAAATAAATATTCGCATTCTTACTGAGACACTTCCAAATTTGGTTTTAAATCAGATACAGATCCAATATCCGACTTGCATCTAAACATCATGCATATCGATTCCCCTTGGAATTCCAAGCCACCACAAGGTGAAGGCGACAGGTTAGGCCACAACAGTCTTTACAATGGCACGCACTTTATAAAAGTTCTGGATCACGTAATTTTCACAACTTTAAAACCGTTTTGTGGATTTTTTGGACAATCGTTATGATAAACAACATATAGCCTAGGCCTAGGCTACAATACAGTCAACCCTTCCCGCGCTAATGAACGCACTGTAACCCTCATGGCCTCGATTTCATTCCTGTCAAGAATTAAATCTGGCGATACCTTCGTCTTCATAAAGCAGCCAATCAATGCATGTTCGGATCATAGACTGTAAAAAATAGTTTCGGATACAGCCATAGTGCGCCAAGGTCCTTCTTCCGTGTTATGCATTCAAGATAATTCTAAAGTTTTCTATAATTTTGTTATATTTTATATTTGTAATTTTAATATAATTTTCATCAATTATTTTAACTGAATAAAAACTGTTTTTATGCATAAAGCAAACCTTGAGTGAATGTTGCCTGTGTAATAGCGACTTATTATGTAGTCTACACAACCGAATATTAAAATAACTTTGCAAAATCCTTCATTACCACTTAACAGACTTGTTTACTGTCATTCCACGTCGACCCGAATAAAAACAAATTCACAATGTGTGTGTGTTGTTTTATAGGCTACTTTTGTGTTGCTAACGTGCAATCGTCAACTCTCACCCCCCCTACAGCATAATAATAAAATATCAAAAACAGAAAGATTACTTATGAAATATCCGCCAATACAAACTGAAGTCACATAAAAAAATAAAATAAAAATAAAAATGTTTTTTTTAATATATAGTAACCTGTCTAACATGGAAACATAACATTTCTGGCTGCCCATACTGGTTTTAACTTGTATCTACAAAAATGTTAACAAAAGTAATATGTTATTTATCACAAAATAGATACATTTTTCACAAATTCTCCAAAGACATAGTAACAGATTTTAGGCTACATGCTTAAAAAATGTATTAAAATTAGGCTGCAATGAAAAAAAAAATGTTTCACTGTTTCTGAAATAGGCCAAACTTAAGGTGTCTTTTCCAAACTTATCAATACCTTTCAAATCTCTGCTCGAACGACAGCATAAAAATGCAAAAGAAAAATGAAAAGAAAGAAAAACTTATATGGTGATATTACTGAACATGAAATACTAGGGAGATTTTAAGAATAACATTGTATTCAACAACCACTAGAGGGCAGCACGATTTAGTTTTTCCTTCAACTCACAACAGACTTCGTGTCAAGTGTCATCAGAAAATTAAATCACTGCGTCCATGTGCGTTGGATGTAGACGAAATGTCAAAAAACGTCAGTATAGGATGAGAATGCGTTGGTAATTCTTCACATATGTATTTGGGGGGAAAACAGTGGAATCAATTAACTGCAAATATATATATATATATATATATATATATATATATATATATATATATATATATATATATATATATATATATATATATATATATATATATTTATTATTATTATTATTATTATTATTATATTAAAAAAGCTATTTGCATTTGGAAAATATTTAGGTAGGCTAATATTAGAAATGTTTTTGCAAGTATTTTAAGGAGAATGTGTTTCAAACCTTGCTGTCAATCATTTCACTTGATGGTCATCTCAGTTCAAACAAAAGTTCAGCACCACATGTGTGTGTGTTTTGGTTGTGTGTGTGAGAGTGTGTCTCACAGTTTGGCGGAAGCAGTAAATGAAGTGTTCAGCAGCAGGGTCTGAATCTCTTCTGTTCGCCCACTGCTCTCTGACCCAAGTCTGGCCTGGGCCGGTGCTCCGTTAGGACTCTCTTTCATCCTTCTTATTCTCTCTGGTGTCATGAAGATGGATCAAATGAAAACACAAAAACACCCTCTTTGCCCCCAACCTGCCCTGGCCGACTGACGGCAACAGGTTTAAGCGTGGAGCAGTGACTACTTCAAGACTCAAAATGTGAGTGGACTGACACACACACACACACACACACACACACACACACACACACACACACACACACACACACACACACACACACACACACACACACACACACACACACACAGACACACACACAGAAAGAAAACGTAAAACTCTCGCACAGATGGCCCATCTAAACGCAAATGCTGTCTAACCCCAGCCCCCTGTGGTCATGGTAGGGACCAGATTGCCAGTAAAGAGGTGGATGCTTCATGGCTCAGCTATTTGCTGGGTAAAGGGAAAGGATTGCAGTCTTACCTCAGACCTTTTAAAGATTACGTTGCTTTAGTTTGGGGTGAAGGCTGTGCTATTCACAAATGTCAGGATCACACAAAGGACAAAGCAAAGCAACAATAAAAATAACCACAGACCACAGTTCTTAGAAATGCAACTGAACATGTTTGCTTTCCATCACTTGTTATACAGACCGCGTAGAGAGAGAAAACTCGAGATTCCAACCTCAAACACATTGAAATGTCAAGTGAAATCTGTTAAATAGAGTGCTTGGCAGAACAAACGCATGACTAGAATACAGGAGAAATGACTTCACATTTGGATCATACACTGATTGCATGATTGCAAACAATTATGTAATATGAATGGCAGGGATTTCATTATCAGTGATCATTTATATGAAACCAAGCATGCCATTGTTTAAAATATATATTTCTGATATTTTCTTCCAATCTGAAACATGAATTTAGAAATTATCTCTAATATAATGATCAAATATAATGATTATTGCTATTTTAAAGTATACAATATGCAAGTATACAGTATACCATAATATAATTGGTATACTGTTCAAAAGTTTGGAGTCAGTAAGACTCTTTTTAAAGAAATGAATATATATTTTATTCAGCAAGGACACAAAGTGATCAAAAGTAACAGTAAAAAGTATTTAATAATCTTTAAATATTCTATTTCAAATAAATGTTGTCTTTTGGACTTTCTATTCATATCCTGAAAAGTGTATCACTGTTTCCGAATTTTTTTTTTATAAAAATAAAGCAACACAATATTTTTCAACATTTATAATAATAAATGTTTTTCTTTTGAGCACCAAATCAGCATATTAGAATTATTTTGAAGGATCATGTGACACTGAAGACTGTAGTAATGATGCTGGAAATTCATTTTTGCAATCAGAAATATATGAAATCAGAAAACAGTTATTTTAAGTTGTCACAATATTACTGTTTTTACTGTATTTTTGATCAAATAAATGCAGCCTTGATGAGCTAATAAGACATAAAAAAACAATAATATAAAACATTGTGTAAAACTGTAATTTTGGAAATTGATTTATAGACAGCTGATCATCATTATTCAAACATCATCATCATGTGGTTCTGTTTACGTGCAGTTTACACAGCATTTTTAAAATGAGCCATGTTTTATTTATCATATGAATTATTCAGACAATTAAGATGCTAGTTAAGACTAATTTGGTGTTAAAATGAATGACAGCATGTTTGTGTGTTTGTTCTATTAGAGCTTGTGCGCACGAGAGGTGTTGAAGAAAGCACCGCCTAAGTCAGTGTGAGAGAAATCCCTGGCTGTGTCCACAGTCGTCACACACGTCCACAGCACAGACTACGCCAGGGTAGAGCGCGGCCCGTACTGAGCGGTTCCCACCAAAAATTTGGAAAAGTGAAAATGGGGGTTTTGGGGATAAAAGAACCTAAAAAGGATCCGGTCAACTTTCCTGTGTGGGTGTTCATTTTATATTTTACAGACAATGTTCCTTTAAAAGCCAGCACCTGGAAATCCCATTAGATGTGCATATAAAATCCCCCATGATTAATAGTATATGAGGCAGGGCTGGGTTGGGGGGTACCAACATGTGGACCGCAGGACTCCTCCTCTGCAAGCTCACGTTACACTCCATAAACTTGCTACTCTTTCCCACCTAAGCGTTTAAAAAGGAGGAGGGACTGCTTGTCAGGAATGCCTCAGAACTGTGAAAAGAGCTTGTAGAGCTGAGAGTGGATGTAGTGGGTCAGCCTGAAAGCTGAATGAGAGACAGAGAGCGTGTGAGCTGATGTGTTACACCAGAGTGGCCGCTGTAGGAAGGTGTCTGCTTTCATACTGATTTTTACAAAGGTGGACTTTGAGGTGTTTGTTTGCACATGCTGAAGTGGATATTTCCCAGGTTGACTTGCACCAAACCCAAAAAGCTGCATCTCTGAGGACACCTACTCTGTGCTGCGTGCTCTTCGGCATGGATCAGCCAGCCAGCAGTTGCATGCGGAGCCCTCACACGGGCGGCGGTCTTTGGGGTTGCGTCAGGAGCCCTCATTCGGGAGGGTCCGGGGCCGGGCTGCAGCCCTACCAGCAGGCCCCGTTCGCCCTGCACCAGAAGCACGATTTCCTGGCCTACACGGATTTCTCCAGCTCCTGCCTGGTGCCGGCTCCGCACACTTATCCCCGCGAGGACAGACTGTATCCGGAGACGCACGGCGGGTACCAGCGGACGGAGTGGCAGTTCTCTCCCTGCGAGCCCAGAGGCAGAGGGCAGGAGCCGTGCCAGGGGGCGGCAGAAGCAGTGGGAGCTGAAATGGACAGTGAAGGGGGACACAGGCTGCCTGGAGCAGTCACAGCATGTCTAGAGGGAGAGTATTCGCCTCAAAGTGTGCCAGCGGTTGACACAGAGAAAAAAAGCTCCAAGCGGAAAAGAGAAATCACAGGTGAGTCATTTAGGCAAGAGGGAATGAGACACGAGGTGATGGTTGAAGTGGTTTACTCCGGCTCGTTTGAACGTTCTCATTTTTTGCCTGTTCAGAAATTGTAGCACATTATGTAAAACATCTAAGATAGTATCTAAAATCAGTGTTTGTGCTGAGAGTGTATCTGGTTAAACACACTGTAGCTGTGGTGGGGATAGTGATAGTGATCAGAGTTTGTCCAAATTATGTCATCATTTACTCACCTTCATGTCATTTCAAACCTGTTTGACTTTCTTTCCTCTGCAGAACACACAAAAATAGATATTTTTGAAAAATGGATTTGTTGGTATAATGAAAGGCAATAGGGGCCCAAAACAGCATTGGACCCCACTGGCTTTCATTGTATAGGCAAAAAACACTTTTTCAAACTATATTCTTTTGTGTTTTACAGAATAAAGAAGGTTTTGGATGACGAGGGTGAGTAAATGATGACAGGATTATTCGATTTTGGATAGATTTTACTCAAGATATTCTATCTTTTACTCCTCATAGCAAGCATGCACATGAAGGATGACCCTTAACACATTATTCTGTTATTATTCTGCAGTTGTTTCCTTCAATTGTTGGAGGCTCTTAGGTAAAGTTCAGCTTTATTGTGTTTTCAAATAATCAGTTCGGCAGTTTTGACATTCAGTAACATCTGTCACACTATCTCAACCCAGATCTGATTTTCTAAAACATTTATTTTGATTATAATGAATCAAATATATGAAAGTCAACTAAATAATCAGATTTAATGGTAATGAACTGTTTATGAATCTCTATGTGCTCGATGTATTTTTAATCTCATTAAGGCAATCTAATGGGTCTTGTGTCTATCAGAAGTGTCATATTACTGACGTTTTTGATCATAGATCTTTTTTATTATTATTAAAACGACCTTAGCACTGCAGTAGTATTCTGCGTATCAAAATGTAAGGTTTTGAGCCCATCTTTTGACCGAAAAAAATTCCCTTTTTAATATCATACATTTTAGGTTACCCACAATAATGAGGTCCAGAAATGATTAAATCTACATAATTTTAGTAATGAACGCTCTCCTTACTTGCAATTTCACACTATTCGGAAAGGAGGAAAAGTGAACCTCAGTGTTTGTGGCACATCTGGTGCATTAATTTCATCTCTCAGCCTTTCTGTGGAAAATGAGACAGCTTTGCTTTTCTGGGATGAAGGAAAATAATCTCTCTCCAATAGTCTTTTGTATAGCATTGGCCAAAACAGCAAGACAATATACATTTTATGAGTGGCGTTTAAAAATGATTCGCTCAAATCCATCACCAGGCCCTCTACAACAATGCATCCAGGCCTCATAGTCTAATGTGGGGAATACATATACGCTTTCCTTCTCTGTGTTACCTTAATGTAACCCTACATCACTTGCGGTCGAAACAAGCCAGACCACGTCTGTAATATAACTTGCCTGCGATCCCACTTCTACATTCTTATCCATTGACATTTTCCTGTCGTTAAGCAGTAACAGGATCTCCACAGAACACATTCTCCATTTGACTGGAGAGAAATTCACCATCATGAAAATATTCATCACTGAGGCTGAGGTTTAAGCGTGCATTAATGTGACAGAATTTGTTGTAAAATGTTGGGGTAAATTATAGAAAGACACAAGGTGTGAAAGTTTTGGCTAGGATATGATAATCAAATCTGGTAGTGATTATGTTTTCACTAGTTTTTTTTTTTATACCTGAAATGACAAGCAGACACTCATGATTGCATGAAATTGTAAACAGATGTGATATTTGCTCCCAAAATGAATTCTGAATCACGAAGGATGTGCTCATCATTTTTGTTTTTCTTACATCACAAGTCTGCCGTTTACTTCAGTTTACAGTCTTAAGTAGAAAATAATTTAATAATATGATCTGAGCACACTTGATACATTATATATATATGTGTATGTATGTATGTATGTATGTATGTATGTATATAAATATATATACATATATATATATATATATATATATATATATATATATATATATATATACATATATATTCACACAAATAATGTATCAAACATATACACTGCCGTTCAAAAGTTTGGGATCGGTAAGATTTTTAATGTTTTTAAAAGAAATCTCTTATGCTCACAAAGGCTGCAATTTGATACAAAATTGATATAGTATTGTGAAATATTATAACAGTTTAAAATAACTGTTTTCTATTTTAATATATTTTTAAATATAATTTATTCCTGCGAATGGAAAGCTGATTTTTTTGCATCATTAGTCTTCAGTGTCACATGGTCCTTCAGAAATGATTCTAATATGCTAATTTGATGGAAGAATTTTTTGGGGGTAAAATCAATACTTTTATTCAGCAAGTATGCATTAAATTGATCAAAAGTTACAGTAAAGATATTTATAATGTTACAAAAGATTATATTTTAAATAAATGAAATAGAACTTTCTATTCATCAAAGAATCCTGAAACAAAAATTGTCCACAACTGTTTTCATCATTAATAATGAATGTTTTAGCATTTAGCATAGTTTTTAGCATCAAATTAGCATATTAAAATGATTTCTGAAGTAATGATACTGAACATTCAGCTCTGCATCACAAGAATAAATTATATATAAAAAAATATTCAAATAGAAAACAGTTATTTTAAATTGTCATAATATTTAACAATATTACTGTTTTTTTTTTTTTTTTTTTTTGTATTTTGAATCAAATATATGCAGCCTTGGTAAGCATAAGAGACTGAATGACATACTCATATTTCACTTTTTACTTTGTCTTTTAAAGATCTAAGCATCAGCATGTGTTGAGCAAGTTTACAGACATCATTTTGACTGTTCCAATGTGTTTGGCAACCAATTACTGATGTAAAATTAAGCTTGTCAACTCATTTTGACTTAATTTGGACAAATGACTTTAGCGCCTTCTACATAAAATGCCAAATGCCCACCAGACACCCCACCGAGGGAAGGTTGCTCCCTAAATGTTTATGGGCTTTTGCTGGGGAAATTTATTGGAGTCTGTTTTTTTCAGACGCACATACCCACAGTGCCAGGTGTTTCTCCCCCAACCTGCCACCACCTTTCCATTTACTACCCTCGGCAGTGCATTTAAATGAACAGGACTTTAATGACGATAATATTGCGCCTTCTTAAAGGAACAGAGGCTACAGGTTGCCATATGTGAGAAAGTACTTGTCTCACTTTCCCACTCACATCTGGCAGTCCATTTCATAGTCTGGCCGGGATCTGGCGAACACGAAGCACGAATTCTCACATTGACAAATTAAAGTCATTTCACAGAAATTGCATCAGCTTTCTTTCAGTGCTACCGGTTCTAATGTAATGTACAAGGGTTCACAAGGTTGGAATAACGAATTAAACTTACACAAATCTGTGTAACGTAAATCATTATTCTTGCATGTAACTCTTAATGGAGCGCATTTTGAAAGAAAAATTTTTTTTAGTGTCAGGGAATTATAGGACACAAACTCACACACACTCTTAAACTTCATTCAAGCCTTTGTTCTTTTGTTAGCGGATTTAACAATGTTCCGGTGAATTCCTTGCTAACTTGAGTCCTCTGTGGTCAGTTGCAGCCTCGACAACCCCCAAACTCCCAGCATGCTTTAACTGGGGCTCAAGGACCCTGTGATCTGAACTGAGCCCTGTGCAAATGTCTGCCCTGTGTGGCCCACAAAACGGCTTGTAACCATGTTTTAATGCAGACAGAGTTTTAAAGTTAACATGCATGAAAACACACACCGCTCCTGGGGGAACTGAACTTTAGTGTTGCGTTTGAGTTTAGGCCTTTACCTTTCTTGAAAGGAATAGTTGAAAATGCTGTCGTCATTTTCTCACTCCAGAATCAGCATGATTTATTCTAAAATCAAGATAGATTCAAAAGAAGATATTTTGAAAACTGTTTTTGTCTGCACAATGACAGTCAATAGCGTTGAAAACTACAATAGACCTCATTGACCTTCATTGTAAGGACAAAAAAACACAAGACATCTAAATGCCTTCTTTTGTGTTCCACAGAAAACCACAAATTGTGAACTATCCCTTTAAGTAAACCTGTTACGAATGTTTAACTGCCATAGATCACAAAACTAATGCTAACTAGTCTTATTTTCCTTTGTATCCTCCAGATATTCAGGACTCAAGCTTCAAGGCAGACTCGAACTGCAAGGCTAGAAAGGAACGAACAGCCTTTACCAAAGAGCAACTCCGAGAGCTGGAAGCCGAGTTTACCCACCACAACTACTTGACCCGCCTGCGACGCTACGAGATCGCTGTCAACCTTGACCTCACTGAGAGACAGGTACAATAGATACTTCGATTTAATGGTATTTTTGGCTGAAAACAGCAAAGAAAACACTCATTCGTCAAGTCTAAATAAGTCTATGTGAAAAATGATTGACAATAACAACGCAGAGCCGTCATCCCATCAATCCCTGACTTCACTCTTCAACGATTTCAGACTAGGCTGTTTTTTAATATTTTTTTTTAGTTAAGCTCAGACCACACTTAGCTTGGTCCTTGATTGTTTTCCCAGGCCCAATCCCAATCACATGCCAGATCCCAGCACAACTCTGGGCTTCTCCCGAATCCCTTTGCAACTCTTTCTCCACTTTTTTCCGATGCATCCTACAGATCCTGGCCGCCTGCCACACTTTGCTTTCAAAAATGAGTGGCAGACAGATTCAGTCGAGAAGGAGCATGTAAAAATAGTGTGGGAACAGATGGTCCGTGTTCCTGTGTTTCCACGGGGAAAGAGATGCACAGGGGTCACCGACTTGCGTTCCTCAGAGCTTAGCCGTCAGAAATAATGTCACAAATCTCTTGATTTGCTGGCTGCAGAATTATCTCGAATCACTCAAGAGAGTGCACATTTATTCTCAAAATCATTTCCAGACAGTTTTAACGCATCAACGTTTTTATTCGCAGGTGAAAGTGTGGTTTCAAAACAGACGGATGAAGTGGAAGAGAGTGAAAGGAGGACAGCCTGCATCTCCTCATGACCTTGAAGCAGATGAGATGGACTCGGCCGCCTCTCCCAGCTCTGAGTAAAACACCAATCTAGACGTTTCCTCATATTTACAGTCACCCAACTCACCCTGGCAATACGCACAACGTCCAATTTTTTTCACTAGTCCTTCCACGTATCCCGTTACACTGCTTCATGGACAAAAGCGTCCGTGCTTCCTGTTGCTCTCTTCGCTCAGATGACTAATTATCAACAGAGCTTCAACAGCTTGGAAGCACCATCCACTTTCAGTCCACATGTTTCACTTTCATTCATAAACAGATCGAGTGAAATCAGAGGCCTATAAAAACCCAATTACTCATGTGTAAAAACAATTTATATTAACCATTCAAGCCCTGGTTTAATAGCTTTGACCTCCAGCCATGACGACATGATGTAGGTCTTTCACACTGTGGTTGTGGTGCCTGAAGCCTGATCAGAACCACCTGTGAAGCTCCACAGATAGACGGACGGTCTTAGGATCACACCAAACCCCCAATGCATCGATATCACACGTCTTTATTTTTACCCTAAACGGTGTTGTCAGGTTGCTCTTAGAATAAACCATTTCCCTTTTTTTTTGTACCTTTCTTTTTTTATATGAAATTAATAAAGCACAGATGTTACTTAAAAATGAGAAAAAATCAATAAATCTGAAAACTAAGAAAAACCTAATTGTGGTTATTTTTCTTCTTCAGATCTCCTTTGAATTGTAATACTAATGCCTTTATCCTGACACCTGCTGGCGTGGAGGCAGCTTTATGCAAAAGCAAATGTACATCTAATCAACACTAATCAATTCTGTGTTATTTTTAAACTACTTGCATGACATGAATACATTTGAGATAGATTTAGATCCAGGATGGGTTGTTTCATACTCATAAAAGGTATAGTTCACCCAAATAATCTGTCGTCATTTACACACCAAGATAGCCTGAAGAATGTTTCAACTGTTTTTGTCCATAAAATAAAAGTTAAATAGGGTCCAAAGCAATGTGTATGGACAAAATAATTGTTTTAACACAAAGGAAAGTAAGTAATACAGGATTGGAATAACATGAGGGAGCAAAGAAAGACAGAATTTTCATTTTTCAGTGAACTATTCTTTTAAGCATATTGATCATCTTCCAGAATGCTCTCAAAGCTCTGATGAAAGTACAGTGTTTGGGATCGACTCTCTTGGCCCTAAAGTTTTGACGGAAGCATCTGGATGGGCCGAAAAATCGATTTTTACCAGAACTCAGACCAGCCCACGAGGGGACCAGTCGCACCAGAAGTCTGGAGAGTGACCGCTGTGTTGTGCTGTGGAGAATAATAGGTGGGTAGGAGTGAAGAGATGACTTCTCAAGTACAGGATGTTGTTGTAGCAGGTAGCCAGTCATCCAATTTCCTGCTTCCCAAAGAAAACAGTGGTAAAGCATCCAAGGTCCAGGGACGCACAATGGTAGGCCTATACTCTTGCTGGCCGGCCAGCCAAACAAAGACTGGAGAGGTGAGTGGCCTGTGAGGTGGAGGTGCAGGAATAGTTCCATACACACCCATGATGGGGTTAAGTCCCACAGTGTTGCTGACCCTGTTCAGCCACAGCTTGCTTTCCACCATTACATGCAGTATTATTGCTTTTCTAGTAATGACTATGAAAATAAGACTTGTATATAAACTTAATTATGATATTAGAACCCCTAATAAAAGCACACTGCAGTGGTCCATTTACACATGTGACGTTTACTAAAATAAACACAGTAGGGGATTTATTCTTAAAGACACATGCACGTACACTCTATTTAAACAGAACCGTACCGTTTTGTTTAATTTTGGCCCCTCAAAAATAGCATGTTAAGTAACGTGATCTTGAGTACTCGCACTCGTTTGCCCGGTGACTTCATTTAGACGAGGATTCTCTAGGGGTAAAACGGAGAGAGGAAACGAGAGGAAAAGAGACAGATGGAAGAGAAAGTCTGGCCTACTGAACATGAACACTCACAGATCAGCTCAGACTGACAGTTAACTAAAGAAACCAGAAGTCAAAGTGGGGCAGCTTCATCATTCTGTGGCTCGGCTCACAATGATGAATGCACAATTCAGTAAGAGACAGTTTTTAAGTAGCTCATGACTAAGCTTTGTCAATTCAACCTTTTGTGGCCAGCAAAACAAAGACTCAAAAAATACATGTTTGTAAAAAACATTTGCAATGCAACAATAAGGCAGCATTTTTGACTCCGATACAATAGAACCACATAAAGAGGCTGTTTGGTATACTCAGAGAGTGTTTTGAGGGGTGGGTGGGGGTGTGATGGATAGCTGGAGGTGTGCAGGTCAGATCTATGAGACGGCTGCAGAATTAAAGTGTGGCTCGCTGGCCTTGCTTCAGTGCTGTGGTCCATCTGTATGGTGTTATTGTTTACTGAGGCAACATTTCACTCTGACATCAAAGCTTCATGACCCTTCACACAGCTCAGCTATGCAACCACCAGCTAGGCCAAACCACATTTTGTATTACTACACTTTATATTTTTTTTATTTATTTTTTATTGGGAAAAGCACATTCAAATAATTTCCAGTGCATTTCTTTGGCAGATAGAAAGAATGCTTTTTTAAGCATTAACAAATTATACAAATCAAAACCAAATAACATAAAACATAAAATGAATTGCTTTGAAGATGAAAATTTCACAATGTTATTTACCCCTGATCTACAAAATAAAAGAGTGCAGGCTAAATGAGAGTAATATAATCAATCTATTGTATCCACTATTGTCATTATTACGCATGGTGTTGCCATATGGCCACATACTCTTTGTGTTCATTTTCTTGCCACTGTCTCTTTAAAAAAACAGTCTCTTGTTTTTTGTTGGAATGAGAAGACCTTAGTTTAGCCAATGATGTGCTTTGGTTAAGATTTCTGACTGACTGCGTCTCTTGTCAGTAGTTGCTGAAAGCAAACTAGAACATCAGTAACAAACAAGGACCAGCCCATATCACATAAACACTCACACACACACACACACACACACACACACACACACACACACACACACACACACACACACACACACACACACACACACACACACACACACACACACACACACACACACACAATCAGTAACTTCACCTCAGGTAAGTTATGATGACATATTCACCACTCAAAAAAGTTTTTATGAAATTAGTTTTTGTTAAATCGATCAAATGTCTGTGTTGCCAAGCAGCAACACTGTGCAATAGTGGAATGACATTATTGCAATAGTTTAGCTAGCTAGAAAGGTCAGCTGCAATCTGTTAAGCTGTAACAATAACAACATTAATGCTAGTGATATAATGTTGATTAGTCATACACTGAACAAAATTATAAACGCAACACTTTTGTTTTTGCCCCCATTTTTCATGAGCTTTTTCAATGTACACAAAAGGCCTATTTCTCTCAAATATTGTTCACAAATCTGTCTAAATCTGTGTTAGTGAGCACTTCTCCTTTGCCGAGATAATCCATCCACCTCACAGGTGTGGCATATCAAGATGCTGATTAGACAGCATGATTATTGCACAGGTGTGCCTTAGGCTGGCCACAATAAAAGGCCACTCTAAAATGTGCAGTTTTAACCAAAGAATTTCTGCACAAACTGTCAGAAACCGTCTCAGGGAAGCTCATCGGGGTCTCGACCTGACTGCAGTTCGTTGTCGCAACCGACTTGAGTGGGCAAATGCTCACATTCGATGGCGTCTGGCACTTTGGAGAAGTGTTCTCTTCGTGGATGAATCCCGGTTTTCACTGTACAGGGCAGATGGCAGACAGCGTGTATGGCGTTGTGTGGGTGAGCGGTTTGCTGATGTCAACGCTGTGGATCGAGTGGCCCATGGTGGGGGTGGGGTTATGGTATGGGCAGGCGCATGTTATGGACAACGAACACAGGTGCATTTTATCGATGGCATTTTGAATGCACAGAGATACCGTGACGAGACTCTGAGGCCCATTGGTGTGCCATTCATCCACGACCATCACCTCATGTTGCAGCATGATAATACATGGCCTCATGTTGCAAGGATCTGTAAACAATTCCTGGAAGCTGAAAACATCCCAGTTCTTGTATGGCCAGCATACTCACCGGACATGTCACCCATTGAGCATGTTTGGGATGCTCTGGATCGGCGTATACGACAGCGTTTTCCAGGTCCTGCCAATATCCAGCAACTTCGCACAGCCATTGAAGAGGAGTGAACCAACATTCCACAGGCCACAATCAACAACCTGATCAACTCTATGCGAAGGAGATGAGTGCCACTGCGTGAGGCAAATGGTGGTCACACCAGATACTGACTGGTTTTCGGACCCCCCCACTAAAAAATTCCACTATTGTATGTTGTTGCCGTATGGCAACATTTCATACCTTAAAATAATATTTATTTTTTACAGCACTTCAAGTTAAGCCATTCTAAGAAAAGAAAAAGAGTCAAATATTTTTTTCTAGGTCTATCATAATGTGTGCGGTAGAGGGTTAATAAAATGAGATTTTGCTTTTTAATAACTTTTTCATTTTCTTTTTCCAGTTTATTTATTTATTTATGCAAGCACGTCCATCAGACACATCATAACAAAATACCCTTTAATGAAATTAATAAATCCTTCATATACTTGCTTTTATAGTGATCAAGTTATTAATTATTTTGGTAACACTTTATTTCAATGGTCCACTTTAGACATTCTATTAACTATAAGTAACTTGCAACATGTCAACTTACTCTCATTAGAGAATTAGTAGACTTAATATCTGCTTAATATCTCTTCATATCTGCTAACACTTTATTTTGATGCTCCTCAAACAGACTTTCTTATTTATTTATTTGTTTGTTTGTTTGTTTGTTTGTTTGTTTGTTTGTGCTATTAGAGCATCAACCCTAAAAAATCTTCATGAGATTACTTATTCTTTCATAGTAGGCGCTATTATTTTTAATCACTTGAATTCAATTTTTTTCTAGATCTTATTTATTTATTGCTGTTCAATCCATTACAACCATCATACCTCAGGATGTTGTTTAGGAAGAAGATAGCTAGATAGCTAGCTATCTAGTTAGCTAGATAGATAGATAGATAGATAGATAGATAGATAGATAGATAGATAGCTAGATAGATAGATAGATAGATAGATAGATAGATAGATAGATAGATAGATAGATAGATAGATAGATAGATAGATAGATAGATAGATAGATAGATAGATAGATAGATAGATAGATAGATAGATAGATAGATAGATAGATAGATAGATAGATAGAATGAGTTTGCAGTTCTTCTCTCTCTTAATGTCCCAGACATAGCCATCTTTACACTATTGTCTTTAGACAACCTGCACATTTCTGTCTGATTTTTGCTCCCTTGTCCAGGGAAGAAACTGCTGGGAAGGAGGGGAGGAAGAAACAGAGGAAATGTGTGATAGCTTCCGCACATCCTCCCAAGACAGTACTTCCACTGGAGAGAAAAAAGTCTAAGAAAAATGCATGTTCAGGTGTGTGTACATGTGCGTATGTGTGTGTGAGAATCTTTTGAAACAGCTTCTATTTAGAGGATGTGGTCAGCGAAGATCCGCGCCCCCCCAGATGATTAGTGATCCCCTCAGGAGAAATAAATCTCACAGTTTCATTGCACAATCATTCAAGATGGGCCGGAGCTGCGCAGCACAGTTTTAAATTATGCAGGACTTCCTGCCATGTTCCTTTGACAGCTCTTATAACCCAAAGTAGAGAGGAATTTTTTAGTTAAAAGTGGAAAAATATAAAAAAGGTACAAAGGGTCCACTGGTACCTTAAAGGTACATTCGTAAAGTGTACATATTAGTACCTAAAAGGAACAAAAGTGTACCTTTTTAAAAAGGTACTGCCCCAGTGACAGCTATTGTACCTTTTTTGAGTGTACCATCCTAGTCTTAGTAAGCTCTTGCAATAAAATGTCTGAGAAAAACAACAACAACAACACTTCACCACCTTTGACGGAATTTACCGGCAATTCGTGTTTTCACTGTTATATGGTAGGGAGGCGCTATTACGCACCTTCTAAATAACTACAGAATCTCGGATCAAAACACAGGCAAAGAAGAAGCAAAACAAGAAACAGAAGCATTGCTTATGCACATGTAAAATAATGTGATCATCAAACATTAAACAGTATATAAATCAAAACTGCCTAATGCTCCTGAATGAAATCTCGACCAGGACGAGGAATAGGACTGTGCAATCTTAGCTGATGGACTCGTTCTACTCCACCTATGTTTCGATCATCGTTCTGAATACGATCCAGACCTAGTCTTTGACAAAAACAAAATTTTCTAAGCTTTTTGTTCAAAATGTTGAAAAACCTATACCCACATTCAAGTGTTGATAAAAAAAAATGTTTTAAAGCAGAGGCTCTGTTCTTTCTTTTGATATATTGCATGTTCAGATATTCATTCAACCAAATATCCTGGCAGGAAAAGAGTTAACAATTTAATTTTAATGATCCTTCAGTAACAAATAGGCCTACCCATGTGCACATGGCGGCCAAAAGTCGAGCACAACAGTCGCTATCCATCAGTTGCTCTCTTTCAGTCTACCTCCTCCTGTCTCTCTCTCTCAGAGGTGTCTCAGTCGCCAGACTGCTCTTTACCAAACAAAAGAAGTCTTGTCTGATGGTTTCATTTGATCCGGTATCTGCCACAGAAGTTTAATACCCAATACAATTGATCCTGGCAGCTGAGGGTGCTGCCCCTGCGAGATCCACGGCTCAGTGAACCAAAACCATCAGGACATGCTACACCAAACAATAGACCCTCTTACTACAGCAGACTGTATGATCA
This sequence comes from Scardinius erythrophthalmus, assembly GCF_964197995.2. Taxonomy (NCBI): domain Eukaryota; kingdom Metazoa; phylum Chordata; class Actinopteri; order Cypriniformes; family Leuciscidae; genus Scardinius; species Scardinius erythrophthalmus. Next base: position 13,161,240 of record NC_138238.1, on the reverse strand, counting down.
ATAAAAGTTATTACCTCGTTTTTTATTGTCTCCAGTAAAAGATGATGTGGGATCAACTGACAAAATATGTGAGGCTAAGAGACATAGTGTACATTTCAACATTCCTCAGATTGTTCCTTAAAATTGTTGCTATTTTTTTCTACATCTGGTGCTTTTGAGTTCACCACTGGAAGTTCCAAACCTGTCAAGGTAAAATAAAATTAATCAATTAAAAAAACTAAATATTTTCACAGCTCAACTTTCTATTATGTTTTAAATAAATTTTCATGATTTATTTATTATTATTGTATTATATATATATATATATATATATATATATATATATATATATAATATACAATATACTTATTGAGTGTCAAATATACAGGTATTGTATTATATTTAATACTTGTTAGTTATGATATTTTTTATAATAATTTTTTCCTGCAATATTTTTTTTCAGGTAGTGCATGGAACTTACCACCCAATAAATAAGGTGTTACAACTGCATTTAGAAAAAATAAAAAAGCAGCAGTCTTTATTTAAATTGACTCGGGACAACCACCATAGTGCAACGATGAGAACAGACAAAGACTGAACTATACACAGACAGACAAGCATAATAAGATCACAAGGGGGCGTGACTTATAAGAAACACATGGGGAGACTAATCAACATTAAACATAACAAGGGACTGCAAAATAAGACTGGAATAAGAATATTACATGGAATAAGACTGGGGAACACACGTTGAAAACATCACAATAACTTTATTGATGAATGATGGTAAGATCAGTAAGAGATGATAAACCCAAATCTCTTGGAAGACCTGCTTGACTGTACAGGGTCTGTTGTGAGCATGTGTGTCTGTGTAAATGGGCACTGGAGGACCTCGTTCAGGGTCGGCTCACTCAACATCACTCAGCTCAAAACCATGGGAACACTTTGAGTAGGGGAAGTAAGCTTCATGCAAGAGCTCCATCTAAAAATAAAGCCACAGGAGCTTTAAGCACATGCAATTCAGACCAAGAAATCAATGTTTGGCTGTTTAGCATGAACCAAATAGACCCTGCTGGTAAGATGATGTAATTTTGACTTTTATTAATTACTCATGTGATTCTAAACCCATAAGACTTTCGTTCATCTTCGGAACACAAATGAAGATCTTTTTAATGAAATCTGAGAGATTTCTCAGTTGACAGCTACGCAACTACCACTTTGACACTTCATAAAACAAATTTAATTTTAACTGATTTTACTAATACGTAAAACTAATCCATATGAATTGAGTGGTTTAGTCAAAACTTGGTCGCTTTATATGATGAACAGATTGAATTTAGGCACATGTAAACATTGATCAGCGAACATAAACAGAAGGTCAACCGAACCTGATTGACACACGAGAACAAATCTCATTGGTTTTTGCAGAAGCTCAAGTGCTGCTTAACACACGAGAATGAACCTCATTGGTTCTCACACGTCAAGCGAACATAATTGAGCTTCTGTTTATCATAACTGATGTGTGAGTTGATGAATGTTTATATGTGAATAAAAGCCTAAATTCAATCTGTTCATCATACATAGCGATCATGTCTCTTCAGAAAACTTTGGACTAAACCAAAATTATACCAAAACAACAGAGAACCATGAACAGAGAAACCTGAGGACTTAAACATACAGAGATAATGAGGTAACTAAATAAACAACAGGTGAACATAATCAAGCTGCAGACAGAACTCTAATGGGACAGGGAACACCACAACACAAACTGAACACTGAGATTGTAACAATCCTTTAAACCTGGAATGATTGTTTTTATTTAGCAATTTTATTTTAAATCAATCCGAAAAGTTTCCTAAATTTGAAAACTGCACTTGGCAGGTGCATTAATGAACATGCTTTATATGTCTGACTGCATGAAAACTATATTCTTTCTTGCTATCCTGTTCAAATGCTTTCCTGTTCTGTTTTCAAGAGCTGGATGAGATTTTAGCCGTTTTGAAGTATTGAAGAATGTGAATTATATACTTCATCTGCTCAACACACTCCCCTATTTCCCCTCTCCTAACCACCCCCACACTCAGACTCAGACTTCATCTCCCATAAGGCCATGCATGGGCGGGGGACTGGGGGTGGCGATGGCTGATCTTTGGCGTGACAGGCTGGGATTTCTGGAGCCTTAATACTGTCTTTCATCAGCATGGTGCTCCTGGGCCCAGTGTTGGGTTTCAGTCCGAGTCTATGTCTGCGGCACGTGGGAGGAGGATTTCTAACACATGGATCCCGTTCCCAGCAAACAATGAAAGTCCTGTCGGTGCGCGCTCCCTCACTGGGACGGTATGAGTGTGATGTCACAGCACATGAGCCCACCCATTCTTCACCGGCTAAATCACAGACACGCATACACCAGCAGCACCACCACACTGAGCTGGCTCTAATTAACACCTGCTTTCACAAGCATGTTCCCCCTGACCAGGGTAAGCTGTTTGGTCTGGGCAGGATTAGTGTGTGAGTAGTGGTAATGCCGGGCCTGTGTGTCTTGCTCACGTCTGTTGGATACTGAGCTGTATGGAGCAGACAAACAAAGCTCAAGTCTCAGACATAAGCGGCTGGAACTGGCCCTATGGGGGAACCTGCTTGGCCTGCTGCCTACCAGTTACTGACCGTGCCAGCAGGCTGGCCAGTCCAGTTCTTTTATGAAAGAATTAACCTTTTTTTAATGAGGACTAGGAGAAGGCCTTTAAATGTTTTTGTTTTCATTTTTTATTCCATTAGATTTTCATATGTATACAGTTCAGCCATAAAACTCTGGAGGGTGCATGCTAATAGTAGCCTGGCTCCGCCCTCCAACGTACTTCCGCTCAGTTTTCATTTTCCTTCAGTACGTTGTCTGGGTTTGTGGTATATTCACGGGTTTTCTCCGGACAATTTTTACCTGTCCAATCAGCGAACAGAGGGGGTGGCTGAGAACGATGACGTTGAGGTCGTGCGCTAGTTTGAGTTGGCGGCAGAGAAAGATGCGAGCGAAGCCATTCGGTCCTTTGTGGCAACGCTGCCGAATATCCAGATGTTAAAGCCGGAGCAAGAACAATCTTTGCTGAGTTTTATTGGTGGCCATGATGTTGTGGCCATCCTACCCACGGGGTTCGGGAAAAGTTTGATTTTCCAGATCGCTCCGTTAGTGGTGAATGAGTTGGCTAAGGCGAACGCTAGCGATTGGTTATGGCAGATCCAGAGTGACTCTGGGCAGATCCAATAGTTTTAAACTTCAACAGAGTACCCGCCTTCAAGGAAGTTAACGCTTGTCAATGGGGAGTGGCCAGACTCTCTGTACAAATGAAATGTATGAGAGTATGGTAGGACCAGGCTATGCTAATAGGTCCTTTACATGAAATCTACAAGTAATCACATCATTACCATGGCACAAGCTGATTGGCTTCTGCTGATAATGAGATTGCTTGCTCAACATTTAAACAGTCTGGTTAATTGTTTGCTGTAAATTAGTTCTGCAGATTCAACTGCGTAAGATAAGTGAACAGTCTTTTTTTATTAAATGCTAAACAATGTTGCATGGTCTGCATTTGTCAATGAAACAAACATACACATTCAAAATCATGTTTGATGTTTTACAAGCTGCGTTGTTACAAACAGTGGATATAAGCCAGATAAGCAAGTTAACATGAGAATGCTTGAGTTAATAGCAGCAGCAGTAAATACACCTCTTCAAAATCATGTTTGATTTCCTGCTTTATTTTCGTAGAAACAATGGAAACACCAAACATGCTTTAATATATTATGTGTTTTATGAGACAGCTGAGCAACAGAAAACAAATCATTGTTATATAGCTCACAGTTAGTCTTATTGTTTGAATCTCTTAATTTACCGCGAGTAAAACGTTTGTACCATACAACATTATTTTGTCAAGTGACTAACATGGCATAATCAAAAAGAGCTTTATTTAAAGTAATACAGCATTTTCTCCACCATACAATACATTTTAAAATTAATTGCGTGCCATTTTAGCAACACAAGTAATCCCGTTTTTATTGATATGAAATGTTAATATCGATCTAGATTAATGCAGTATGCGAAATGTGTCTCATAGAAGCCACTGATCAACAGAGGATTTCGATCCCACAATCCCCCATGTGAGAGTGTCGCCCAGCTCCTTTCCCTCTGTGCCAGTGGACACATGCTGTTAGTTTTTTTGAAATTCAGCCAAATTTGATAAGTACGTTCATCAAAATTAACGTTTACAGTACTGCTCCATAAAATCAATAAAACCATTCTGACATTCATTACAACAGCACTCGTGTGACATGTCTTAAATGTGACAGCTGTGCGGTCATTCAAACACACAGCATATGTCAACATGGATTCTCATTAGTGATAACAACAGAAGCCTGACAACACAAGTAGCCTATATGTTGTAAAAAGATCAACAAACTTAAGTCAACATAGTTGGGACTGTCCTCAGATTTCTCCTCTTTGAGAAAAACAATTCTAAACTCATCTGAACAAATCGAATTAGTCTTTGGTCCCGTCCCATGAGCACACTATATTGGCTGCTTTCTCTGGCATCAGTCAGATACTCTCGTTCACTGGTCAGTACCTCCTCTGGTATGAAATGAGATATCTGAGAACTTTGAGAACTTTTGGGAAAACAACAGGCAGAGGTCAGAGCAGAGTTCAAGGATTGAATGAGTCGCACTGAGGATTGTGTGCAGGAGGAAAGCGAGGCAGACCCACTGGGGCTCTGAGAATACACACACTGCATACTGCATGGAGGACGTACACATACATACACACGTTTACCTCACATCTAAACTGGGACTTTCCATTGACTTAAGCAGTTCTTAAAGTCACCATGAAAGCAAACCACAACAATCCAATTCAAGTCACAACCTACTTTTTTTCTTGTACAAGAAGCCGTTTCACTCGGGTATACGTCACAATATATCGCAACTTCCGTTTCATACAGACTTTAAATGTAGCTATTTATCATTTTTATAGACAAATGAAAATCTTGACCCTATAAAAGGCCATTTACACCAAGGTCAATAACTATATATAGTTTTGTCACACTTAACAATGTTTGGCAAAATTCTGCAGGCAAAATGCAGTCATTTCATTCATAGGAATCCATGCAATCGTCAATTTCAAGCAAGGGCGAAAGATTTCCCCAAGCAGATTTCGTTACAGTTATCGTTATGTGAACAGGCCTTGAAACTAAAGTAATTATAGAGTGGTGTAGGTATGATGTCAGAACCCAGAAGTCTAATTTGCCGCTGGTTCCTTCAAGGTTTTCCTATGGGGCTTTATACTGGGGTTTTTAAATTTATGAGAAAAATAAAGCCTGTGGTAAACATAACTTGACGGTACTTTGACGTTTTGTTCTACAACATAAATTACACACACAGATAGTGAAAACATAATTTTGAAGCAGTTATGTTCAATTTTGAAAACAAACATTTTTAATAGTTAAATAAATGTACCTATTGTATTAAGTTATGTTTACCACAGGCTTTATTTTACTCATATTTTGAACCCCATTATAAAACAGAACCAGCGGTGAATTAGACTTCCAGGTTTTGATGTCATACCTGCACCACTCTATTCACAATCTATTGTAATGAATTTTATTTTTGGACAAAGGAGATTTTTTTTTTTTTTTGTCCCCAAAACTATAGCTAGGTCATAAATACACTTATTCACACAAGTTTCACAACTAGAGATTCATAAAAATGACAGAGGTAAGCTTAACAGTAGGCTATTCTGACATTTTTCAAACAGTTAGCATGTATGCTAGCATGTCTACAGGAAAGCTAGCAGACTACAATGCCATTTAGTCACTGTTTTTTTGTCTAATCAGAGGTATTTAGACTGTATTTATTACAACTAAACAACGAGGAAGCGAAATAAATATAGCCCATTTTGTGTCATTTCTATTTTTAACAAGTCAGCACATATGGTAGGGCGACTACAGTTGTGCCATACATCTCTCATACACACATGGTATATACCAATATATACCAATAAAAATAAGTTGACTTGAATTTTTACATTTAAATCATGATTATTTCCAGCACATACAAGATTCTTTGTAAATTAGGCTTATTATTATAGATATCTGCTTACTGATCTGGCAGTAAAGTAAGCACATGACAGCTGGACATAGTGACGGATAGCAGTCTTAATCCTGCGACACGGAACAGCCTTTTTGATGGACTGCAAACTAGCCTTTGATTTCCATAACACTGCTGTAAATTAGCTGTAGACTGGAACAAGATCCAACATGCTGTCTACAGCCCCTTTTCCACTTGTCTCCATCCACCACACCACCAGGACTGCGTTCCCCAGTCACCTGCTTTCATTTCCCCCCGACCATATGAATGAAAGACAGGAAATCTACCCTTGCAGTGATTACAGTGAAATTTGTACGAGTCTGAAGAGGAAGTTTAAGCAGCAGTGTAACCAGCTCCTGCCAGGCGATCGGTTTTCAGAGCAGGCTCTGGAGTTATTATAACGTAGTCCATCTCAGTTGAGGACCACTCATCTCTTTGAAGCTACACGATTGTGGATCATTTGAGAATCACAATTTTTTGTTGTTGTTGTTTGTTTTAAACATCATGATTCTCCCATGACTCTGAACAGACAACTTTACAAAATAACATGTAATTTACTAGAGGTTCTGACTTCTGCAGTCTATTTAAAATGTTTAATGAATTATTTGAATCTGAATGAATTAATGATTCAATGACTCACTACGAGAGCCTATATCTGAACTATAAACTTTATCCCAGTTCTTCAGTGATCTTCTGATTGTAACACAGAAATAACGACACTGTGTGGTTTAAAGACTGTTTGTGAAGCTGTTTCATACCTACAGTATGTATACATGACAACTGCTCTCTATGGGTCAGCGACTGAAGCGCCAACCCATATCTGATTGTACTTGTCAAAGGATTAATAGACACAGGTGAATCATTGTCATTTTGGGAATGAGATAACGCGGTTGTTTGAATCAAGATTGTGATCATTTAACGATAAATCAGGCCCACTGCATTCTGCATCCACAGCACAGGTATGTTGTCTCTTTCTATCTACCAAATCACAGTCTCTTTATTTTTTTCTCGGTCCTTAGTTGACTTTGGCTCACTTTTAATCTGTCTTTTGGTTTGACTCACAGTTCACATGCAGCTCCAGATTGTTTTCATTTAGCATTGAAGATCTGACCCTTGACCCGCACGGACTGCTCACTCTCCTCTCATTCGTTTTCTCTGCCTTTTACAACTCACAGCAGCTGCCTGGCCTTGGTTATCCTCATGGGATTCCTCTGGAGAGGTTAAAAGAAGAGGCAAGGTAAGAGACAGAGATGAAGGAAGGAAGAGTCTGAGTCATTGATTACAGCTTACAGAGAGTGAGTTTGAGAGACAAGAAGTTGAAGTATGAAATTATGTATTCATTTTATCCTGAAGTGTGAATTCCTCCAAAATACACATAGTGTGGATCACAATTATATATTATCATAATTCATAAGTTTATATTATATTATATTATATTATATTATATTATATTATATTATATTATATTATATTATATTATATTATATTATATTATATTATATTATATTATATTATATTATATTATTTAAAAGTTTGGGGTTGGTAAGATTTTTTTATGTTTTTGAAAGAAGTCTAATATACTCAACAAGGCTGCATTTATTTAATCAAAAAAACTAATATTGTGAAATATTACAATTTAAAATAACTGTTTTTTAATATATTTTAAAATGTACTTTTTGTCTGTGATGACAAAGCTGAATTTTCAGCAGGCATCAGAACAACCTTTATCTGAAATAGAAATATTTTCTTTACTGTCACTTTTGATCAATTTAATACATCCTTTGCTGAATAAAATAATTAATTTCTTTATTTATTTAAAACTGTTTATTATATTATATTATATTATGTTATTATATTATATTGTTACCATGTTTTACATAATTTCTGTACTCTTATGGGACACAGTCAGACACCGTGGAGACCAAATAGACGGAACAGGAGCCACACTCTCAGCAACACCTCATTTTGTCCCTTTTGAAGACCGGTAGACACTTTGGAGGAAATCTGATACATGGCAAAAACAACTATGAAGTCAGACTTTTATTTAAGGAGCTCGACTGCCGATCTCCGATATCCCAAGTGCTGGTGCAGGGGCTGAGGGGAGGGAAAGGGGGCTCTGGGTGAGGTTTGGTCTGTTGTTTTCTGAACGGCTGCCAGGAAAAGTTTAATGGCTGTGGAATTTGGACAGGAAAATAGCAGGCTGGAAGTTTCAGAGGAAGCAGGGATTTGTGGCTCACGCAGCACCTCTGTTTGTGTTCTTCTGGGTTGGCTCCACTTCGGCCACCTCTCTGCTCCGCTTCTAGCGAGGAAGAGCGTCAAGCGCTTTTCCACATATGAGTGTGGTGCCTCAGGAGAATACCTACCGGCGACTTGCAGGCCACAGCCTATAGACCTCCACCCCTTTCTCACACACACACACACACACACACACTGCTGGACAGATCAGATGTATAGTGCTAAAACTCATACTCACAAGCTCTAATTGAAAACAATACAAGCGTCGTCTCAGTTCCAAAAAAACATGATGCTTTAACCTATTCCTCCATTGTCTTCAGGGAATGTGAACTTGACCTTTGAACTCAAATTCCATGATGGGATGCAAAACAAATCACTTTAAAAAAAAACTTGAGACAAATCGAAATCATTTTACTCCAATTTTTATTTAATCAAATACGCATACAAGCTCCAAAAAATCCCAAAAACATCTATGGTGGTTCTTTCTTTTTGAGTTCGACCACAGTTATGTTTCCATACATGACCTCAAACATGGTTACTTGAGTTTGTGGGCTAAAACAGCAGTTTTGCCAATGTAAGTCTACATTTGATATATTAATAATGCACTGACTTCAATGTGTATATCATATTGCTTCCATTTCTTCTTTCAATTCACATCAACAATTGTCCCTAGACATTAAAAACTCTGAATATTTTCACCGTAAAAATCTCACTCCTTGCAACGTGCACGTCACCACGCTCCAGATGTTTCTTAGTCCCCGTGGGTAACGACTCAAGGAGGAGCTGGTTATGAGGAAAGGGAAGCTTGTATCACTGAGATGATGTCTGCAGTCCCTGTCAACAGTAATCACCCCTGCTCCCTATCGCTCAGCTCACACCTCCACACATTCCCTCTCTGTCTCGCCACACAGGCCCAGGCTGAAGTGTTCTATCCAGCCTCGGCCAAGCATCACTATCCAACCAAGACCATTGATTTTCTGGAACAATTTCCTTCTAATTTTTATAGTCTATTCTGTGTTTGGATTAAAACTGGCTGTTGACAAGCAAATCAATGGCAAATCTCCTTCATTTTAAAGTGAGGGAGTAGTTCACTTTAAAATGAAAATTAGCCCATGATTTACTCACCCTCAAGCCAGGTGTATATGACTTTCTTCTTTCAAATGAATACAATCAGAGTTATATTATTAAACACCCTGACGCTTCCGAGCTTTATAATGGCAGTGGACAATTAAGGCCTTCTGTAGCAAATAAGTGTATATTAATAGTGTAAAAATAAGTGTAAAGCGCAACTTACGCAACTTATGACGTCGGAAGAAGTGTATACGTCATGGTGTGGCGTAAATATCAGCAGTACGTCGCATTACTCGCATAAGTTGCGATTTACACTTAAGTCGGATCCGTATGTTTGTTTAGCCGGAAGCTAGTTATTTTACTTTATAAAGTTTTAAATATGAATATTTTTCTTACACAAACTCATCGTTTTGCTTCAAAAGGCCTTTATTAACCCCCCAGAGCCATGTGGACTTCTTATATAATGGATGGATGCACTTTTTTGAGCAATCTGATGGTTGCAATTCACTGCCATTATAAAGCTCGGAAGCGTCAGAAAGAAGAAAGTCATATACACCTAGGATGGTTTGAGGGTGAGTAAATCATGGGCTAATTTTCATTTTAAAGTGAAATACTACTTTAACTCATATTACACTGGTTATCATTCAGCATTATATCATTAGGATTACATCTCTCTCTCTCTCTCTCTCTCTCTCTCTCTCTCTCTCTCTCTCTCTCTCTCTCTCTCTCTCTCTCTGTGTGTGTGTGTGTGTGTGTGTGTGTGTGTGTGTGTGTGTAAAATATTAAGCATCACAGCTATTTTCAACTTTGATGACAATAAGAATTGTCATGTGACACTGAAGACTGGAGTAATGACTGACAAATTACATTTTAAAATGTAATGAAATGGAAAACAGTTAAATCGTAATAATATTTCACAGTATTACTGTTTTTATCAATTACATGCAGTCTTGGTGAGTATGCAGCCTTGTTATTGCCAATACATACACCGATTCACTGCTATGAGCATGTAAGACATACTGACATACAACAAAATTACCCGTGGCAGATCTATACAGGTGGAGCTGGGGAAGGTGAGGGGTTTCAGAGCATCTCTGAAAGTGCGCCGCAAACTGCTATAGTGAATGCTAACCAGTTGAGCAGCAAGCTCATTGCTATGTTAGCTCATAGCACAATAGCACAATATTGTTCATAGCACAACATAGCTCAATGCTATGTTTAGCAGCAAGCTCACTGGTTGCAGATGCGACATGACCCAATAAACTTATGCCATTAATGATGTAAATATCATCAGGTTGCAATGCATTAAGGACCCATCAGCCTACATCATCTAGAGTTTCATGACAGAACTTGGTATATATAATTTAATTTGTTTCATTCTGTTGTTTTAAACAAATGTTACTAGTTTGTACAGATTACATATGAGTATGCTTTTTTGAAAAAAGTCAATACAGTAATACAGTACTTTTGAAACAATCGATTGAAAAATTGACCCACAAAGTAGTAGAAATATAGAATTCTATAAAAATAGAATTTATAAATAAAGTATAAAATCATGAATTGTATTTCCTGCATTTAGTTACAATGGATTGGCTTTAAGCCATTCATTCAAAAATACTGAAAAATTAAAACATAAAAAAAAAAAAAAAAAAAAAATTGTTTAAACAGTGCTAATAGATAAGGCACATATCCTCCTGGGACCCAATAATAGACTTTTGTACATGTCACATGACACAACATGGGTGTCCTGTAAAGAGCACATTCAGGACTTTTCAGAGATATGAAATGTTTGGAGGTTTCACCATGAAAACAACTTTTCCTTGGTCTTTAAAAATGTCTGACATTAATTTAGTGATCAAATGTATCATTCTTATGGAAATATGATAATATATTGTAATTATAATTTAAATTGGACTACTTTTCAAATTGTATTTCATAAAACAACATCTCAGGAAAATGTTAAGGGGTTTCAAATAAAAAAAATATTTTCTGTTACAGAACAGGGCGTTGATTTCAAACGTGTGCACTGTAGAGGACACCAGGACTTAAATCATGTTTATCAGGCATTTTGTGAGACACAACAAGTGAATATGGAAATAAATTATACATCAATATTCCTATGAAATATTAGATATTATTATTAAAATGTTGCCAATTATTACTCCAATTATTACACTTCTTTTTTCATTAAATGTTGCTCCAAGAACACATTAAGGTGCAAATTAGATACAGTTTATAGATACATTGCATTGAATGGGAATATTAATTTATGGACATTTTACCCACATATTGCATAAAGTAAAATGGTGTATCAATTCATTCCGTTATTTCTTTCATAACATAGTTGAGAATCATCTTAATACAAATTTTGGTTGAAAAAATCCTGAAACCCCCAAATTTATTGGTGATTGAAAAAAAAAATCCCATTGTTTTTGCCTGTACATATAATTTCATGTCATTTTATTTTTTAAACAACTTAGTCCTGGCGTCCACTACAGAGGACATAGCATAACGTATGAATAAAATATTATTTTTCAAAAATGTTTTTTTTACCATTTGTTTATTGTGCTCTAAACAGTGTGATGACATGGAAAAAAAACTAAATTCAAAAAACTTTTTTTTTCTGGGTCCCAGGAGGATATAATATATTTTCAAAGCAGTAATTTCAAAATAAAAATCTTTTCAAGTACTCCCCGTACCTGTCAGGAATCATTGCTATAGACAATTTACGGCAAAAAACTTGAACAACCCCTCATAAGTGTTAAGATGAGGCTGCCCCGCTCAACATTTGTTCAAGAGAAAGCAGCTTTGTGGGTCGAACTTTTGTTTGTTTTGAGGCCAGATTGCTCTTAATAGTGTAATTGGCCACGTGTAATGGTTTTGCGATGGCTACCCTTCACATTTGGGTGAAGGAGGCTTGTAAAGGTCCGGTCATTAGTCAAACTCAATGATCAGCTCCAGTTTGGGAGGTGTGAGTTGAGGCACTACGGGCAGAAACATAAACAGACAGAGGAGGAAATGCTTATGGACAAATGGCCTAAAAGTGAAGTGAGCGAGAAACACATAAAACCCTGGTGAAACACAGAGAGGGAACAGCCTTCATAAAGCTCGTACTGTCACTGCGGAAAGCCCCCTGATGAGTGGAGAGTACAACTTTTGACACCAGAGCAGCGTATAGGAAACAAACTTCTAGCACCCCTCTCCTTCCTAAACAAATAAACTAAAGCCTCATGTACTCAACAACTGAACAAGTGGACGGGATTCTCTGTGTCATCCGGAAAATTAAGATAATAATGAAGGAAAAGAGAAATGGTAAAGTATTTGAAAATATCTCTCACTCTCTCTAAACAAAGGCCATACTAATAAAAAAAATAATAGGGTAAAAAACAAAGTTCCTGTTCCAGCTGGAATGCCGTCTGTGGTTGGATCAAGTAGGGAAAGGCAGTGTTTTTTGTTCTCTGATATCGATCTTCACCAGTGTGTCGAGACACAGAAATGTAGTAATCAGTCTTCCAGCTCAGTGCCAAATGAAACGGGTACAATCTTGAATAGTCAAACATCAGCATTCAGTCACGGTGCCTCACCAAGTGACTTATTGAAATAAAGTTCCAGTAAAATGAAACGGCTCAGTTTAAAGAGATGGTTCACAAGAAAAATTTAATTATCTCAGCATTTTATTCACCCTCATGTCTTTCCAAACCTGTTAGACTCACTGTCTTCTGTGGGAGAACTATATATATATATATATATATATATATATATATATATATATATATATATATATATATATATATATATATATATATATATATACAGTGCTATGCATAAGTTTAGACACCCATACTAAAGTTGACTAAAAAGAGGAATAAAAAATCATCTTTTGGAAACTGAACTTAATGCCTTAATTTAAAAAATTAGGAAAAATTCCCATAGAGGCAGGCAGATTTTTATTTTTAAATAAATGTGATTTTTATGATGTGGGGCTATTTTAATTCCAAAGGCCAAGGGAACTTTATCAGGATGCATAGTATCCTAAAAAAATAATAAAAAAAAATACTTAAAAATAAAAATCTGCCTGCCTCTATGGGAATTTAACATAGGGGTGTCCAAACTTATGCACCCTGTATTTTAAGGAAGAACATTTATTTATTTACAATACATTATTCATTCACAAAGAAAATTGGTGTCCTTAAAGGTTGGATTTTTCCTAATTTTTTAAATTAAGGCATTAAGTTCAGTTTCCAAAAGATGATTTTTTATTCCTCTTTTTAGTCAACTTTAGCATGGGTGTCTAAACTTATGCATAGCACTGTATATATATATAAAAAAATCAGTGGAGTTAAAATCAACACTGGAACCTATTGATTTTCATTGTATGGACAAAAAACACTGAGACATTTTTCCTTTTTGTGTGTGTTGAGGGTGATTAAATTATAATTTTTTTTTTATTTTTGTGTGAACTATCCATTTAAAAATGATGGAAAAATTTAGCACATTATGTGATTTTTAGCTCCAACAAAGTTTCTCTCCTCCTGCTCTCCCCCTCATCGCCCTCTGCTGTCCCCCTGTGCGTGACGGGACCATCCCAGGAGAGAGCCAGGGGGTCTTGGGGAGTTGTGCGGGACAACCAGGGGATTTTGGCAACCTGTAGCTGAGCTCCCAGGCAAGGCTGGGCTGGAATAACGTGGCCTGTTTATTCAGCTGGTTTAGGGGAAAGAGGATGTGTTCAGGGCCTCATTAATCACGGGCGCTTCGGAAGAGATAAACAGCCAGGACCCAGTGGGGGTGCTGACGCTCCAGGTTAGGCAGAGCAGGGGAGAGTGGGGGTCTGTCCTCACCACAGGGGGGAACGTCTGAACACTTGCTGTAGAGTTGTTCGGGACAGCTTATGAGGCCTGAAAATATGTCTTATGAGCTATTTAAGACATAAAAATTATATAAATATATATTTAATTTGTCTACAAATTAAAAATGTACACTACTGTTCAAGATTTTTTGTTCTGAAAGAAGTCTTTTATGCACAACAAGGCTCAAAATACATTAAAACAGTACTATTGTGAAATATGATTATAATTTTAAACAACGGGTTTATACTTTGAATGTTTAAAAATATAATTTGATGGCAAAGCTGAATTTTCAGCATCATTACTCCAGTCTTTAGTGTCACATGATCCTTCAGAAATCATTCTAATATGCTGATTTGGTGCTCAATAACATTTCTTATTATCATCAATGTTTTTGTGGAAACTGAGATGCTTTTTTTTTTAGGATTCTTTGATGAATAGAAAGTTAAACAGCATAATTTCTTTAATAAAAATCTTACTCCCAAACTTTTGAATGCTAGTGTAGCCTACATAACGTCACACTACACATTAATTTACACATTAATTGAAGTTATTGTATATTATTACACTGTTATCCTATGATGCGTTTTGTAACTATAGTTGGTTTTCTTATTTATTCTGAAACGGTTTTTAATGCAATATTTATTTCAGTATTTAACTGTGAGTACATACTACACATCCATTAAGAAAAATCCCCAAAAGACACATTTTAAAAGCATAAAAACATCAAATTTCAAATGTACACCATCTACTTTTAATGTTTTTTTTTTGAGAAATAAATGCCTAGAAGAAGCTGTTTATACAATCAAACATTGCATTAATTTTTTTTTTTTGAAAATGTGCAGCTGTTTTTTTATGTTTTTTACCTATATTTTTACTTTCTTTTACTCTTACTTTTTTTTTCTTTTTTTTTTTGTAAATATCTGTGAATACCATGTATACAAAACTGAAAAGACTACGGAGAGCACAGTTATCATTCATGTTACATTTATTAAACATTTTATTCATACCAGTTGTCACCTAATTTATTTATAAAATCATTTTTTAGTTTAAATATCTTTAATATACTTAAAGTTCATATGGACGGCAGAAAAACATTTAGATCTGAGGTAAACAAAAGCTAACAGACATCTGCACCTGTGACAACAAACAAGACAGAAAAACACAAGCGCTGACAGAATATGAATGATGAATATGGGAAAAGGTCATTTATCTGACGAATTTCAAGAATGAGAAGTTTTGCTTCACTTGTTTCGCTTATTTCAGTGTCTTTTGTTCGATTGTAGTCTTTCTTCGACATGTTTGGAAGTTTGCACAACGACTTCTTAAAAAGTCTTATTTGAATGCAGGAATATATTGCATCGGCAAACAGGCAGAGGAAAAATACAGAATCTGTCATCTACTGCAGCCGCCCAGCCAAACGGGTGTTATTCTACACTTCCAGATGTTCTCCTGTCTTCTCTTCTTTTCATCAAAAGAAAATAAAATGCTGCTGAAATCCTGGTCCGTTCCAAAAAAGCCTGCCATTATTACCTGCCGACCTTGTGCTTCTCGCACGGCCCATGAGGTTCACTACAGGCTGGCTTTCACTCATCTTCCTGTTCATATTTCACCAGGGATGGGGGGAGAGGTGGTGAGGAAGGCGGGAAAGAACAGAGGGCATGAAAGAGATGGAGAGGGAGAATAATGAAAGCAAGAGGAGGAGATGAGAAGTGTATATGTGCACGCTGGGAGGAACGAAGCTCATAAATGAAATGTTTTTGAGGTCTAATGAATGGTACTGTCTACAACCTGGTGAATGTGTTAAAGATTTTGAATTTCTCTGTTTAGGTCTGATTGGTTTTAATGTTTATATAGGATTTTTATACAGTAAAGGTACGTGGATGTGTGTCTGTGTACATTCAGATGTTAAAGTCTAATTGGTTTTGAAAAGATCTGGAAAGAGCAAGACACACTTTTCTATAGATTTCTCTTATTCACATGGTATTGTGAAAGGAGATCAATGCGAATTCTTGTTTCTTATTATTTCACTCAAACACGCATAATGTTCATGCACAAATTATGTTTATAACTATTATATTCAAATCATGACTATAGTTTCATGCACAGTGTGCTTTGCAGTACATGTTCATGTTTCCATCATATGTGTCTTTCTGCAATATGTCGGTTAAATGATCAATGGGAATCATGTTAATTTTCTTTTATTAAAATATTACAAATAAGTAATTAACTTAAAAAAGAAAAACGGCCATTTTGTTAATAAATATGTCAGGTTTTTCTCTTTTCCTTTTTTGAATCAAAATTGTATCTTTCTTTTTCCCTTTCTTTTTTACTTGGTAATATTGTATTTTCCTTACATCATCGGTATATAACTTTTAGACTTTTGCAGTATCGCTTTAACAAACAAAAGCCAGATCCCTAATGACATCATTCTCCAGAAAATGACATCATTTTGCTGGGAAAATGACAGCAGCACTAATAAATAAACATTTCTTAACATCCTGTTAATGTTCTTACATTGTGTAAATAATCAGGTTATGTTTAATAAAGTTTAAGAGCTTTGGCCAGAAGATATTTCCGACAGTTTGGTATACCATATTTAAGTATTTTTTTTTATAGAACTACTAAAATTACAACAAGAATATTATTTTAATGAGATATTTCATGCTTGCCCTGCCATCTACTGGATAATGTAGGTATGTATATACCAGCAAAAATACTTAAGCTTATTTAGGTCTACTAGTTGATTGGATTAAAGAAAAAAGTTATTATTATATATATTTATTCTCTTTATTATACAATCACATTAATGCATGCAATATATATTTAGAATTAATAATCCTTAATGCGACAGTAGTAAGTTAAACATAGCAGCAGTTTCTGATGTCTATCAGTGGAGCAAAATACAATAAGTAGGCTAATCCTGTTGCCACTGAAAAACAAAAGTTTTAAATTTTCCCTAAGAATTTTGGCCTAATTCAGTTTTTTGGCCCAATACAAACAAGCCAAACTGGAACAAACTGTTCTCACAATGACCACACGGTGGCGCAACCTACCACAAAT
This sequence comes from Scardinius erythrophthalmus, assembly GCF_964197995.2. Lineage (NCBI taxonomy): Eukaryota > Metazoa > Chordata > Actinopteri > Cypriniformes > Leuciscidae > Scardinius > Scardinius erythrophthalmus. The sequence goes on along the minus strand of NC_138238.1, from coordinate 13,143,922 downwards.
ATGGTGGTTGGAGAAGGTCAGCGCTGCCACATTAATGGTGTGACATTACAATGATCTCATTGCTAACTGACTCACTCTAAAATGTATTGCTTTACCTAAAATATCAATGTATTGATATGAGGCAATTAAAACAAGTAGGCTATACGTTCAGCATTAGTATAATGAGAGGAACCTAAAGTAAGCTTTTTCCACAAGAAACTGACTTGTTTCTCTCAGGTTAATAACTAGCATAGCCTACAGCTCAACTGTATAGCGGAAGACAGGTGCTTTACTGAAACCCACAGAGCTTACCTTATGTTTACCTCTGACAAACAAGCCTCTGGATTTATTTCATTGGATTCTGTTGCTGTGCGATAGAGCCATAAACCTTATCGAGCACTTTTGCTGAATGACCCCATCTGTTCCAATGACATCCACTGAAATATGAATGTAAAAGTGAGAACGCTCAGGCCTGGAACGATGACGACGTGGGTACATAACTGTTTAATGTTTGCTCAATGACCTAAGCCTATTTTGCCACCTTCGAGCATTACAGAGGCTGTATTGACTTTCACCATGGCAGTGGCAGGATGCTCAGTTATGGGTAACAGGAGATGCTCCCAACTCCCAGATTGCCCAGGGCTGAATGCGACATGATAGTCTCAATGAAAGATGATGTGCCCAGCTATTCTGTTCAGTGCATGCAGGGGTAACAAAGCTGACATTAACCTTGGCGCTTTGTCCCACATGAGTTGAACTAAACTGTAATATAAAAAAACATGAAAATATTTTGCAAGTGTATTTGTGAAGATAAAAAAAGAATGTGATATCTGAGTGTCCCAAGAAACAGGGCCACCAGTCACAGTAGCAAAGGTGAAATGAATCCTACCACAGATATTCTCCCACGGACTGTGATGCTCTACACAAACAGGTTCTCAAAAGTCAAAAGGGTTTAAATAACAAGTAACAAGCGGCGACTTGTTTTGAATCTCCGGTGATTATGCAATAGCAAGTGTAATTGAATAACTAAAAATAAACGCAGCCGGTCAGACCCACCCATTCACACTAAAACATATTTGGCAGAAGAGTCACACTCATTTTATTTTTGTCTAGACCTAATTAAAAAGTCAATCATAATGTAGAACAAAGCACCAACAAAATAATGAAAGGCTTGTAAAGAAAATCACTGTTCATTGCTTATTAATATGTCTGCCAAATCAAAGTCATGTGGTGCAACCAACATGCAGACAAATTCAGAAAAAAATAAAAAATTATAAATAATAAAAGATAAAAAATAAAGCATATGAGACCCCTGCAGACTATCTCTGTCTATGGATCGAGGTCAATAATGTTTTTATTTTTATTTTATTTTTTTATTAACTATTAATGTTAAAGGAGAACTCCGGTCAATTTTAACATTGAGCTCATTTTTTTGTAAATTTGGAGTGCTGTCAGTACAGAGAACAACGAAAAAAATCGGTGTTGCCTACACCGTGTTATCCTCTTTTTAAAATTTGCACCCTGTTGACTTCAATGGGGCAAGTTTTAAACCTGCTTTTAGCCTCTTAACATCCTTGATGTGTCATTACAAGTGCACAGGTCATGTGAGTGATTCCTTCAGAGTGAACACGGTGAATCTGACTGCAGTAGATGTGAAAGATATGAATAAAAATGCAGTTAATTCGGCCAGCGCACATACCTGTATTTATTTCCTGTTTTCGGTCGAAGTCCATAGTAGTCGATTGTCGAGTTCACGCGCGTGATCATAGGTAACTAAGCAACAGTGGAGAACTCGACAATCGACTACTGTGGACTTCGACCGAAAACAGGAAATAAATACAGGTATGAGCGCTGGCCGAATTAACTTCATTTTTATTCATATCTTTCACATCTACTGCAGTCAAATTCACCGTGTTCACTCTGAAGGAATAACTCACATTGGCTGTGCACTTGTAATGACACATCAAGGATGTTAAGAGGCTAAAAGCAGGTTTAAAACTTGCCCCATTTAAGTCAACAGTTTAAAAAAACTCCCTAAAACTGAATTAATAAATTAAAAAAATCATTATCAAATAAAATAATACTTTTTACCTTGACAAATGTATTTAATTTTTTCCTTGAAAACAGTATAAAAAAAATTCAAAGCTAGCTATGTAAAACCAGAATGAATACAAAGAATACAAGACCTGGTACATGTATTAATTTTTAATTATTTATTTATTTTAAATGGAGTCACCATTAACAAAGTGTATTGTATTCTGGGTTCCAGGTTTGCTGTAAACCCACCAGTAATGATTTGCTACTCAGATAGGACAGAGCAGGTGAATGTAGCAGATGCTGTGTGTGATATTCAATGGCTAAATACAGCAGACATCAAATGCCCACTGCTATAACTCAACTGAATCATCACCTTCTGAACATCAGAGAGATCAAAGTTAGATGGCGTATACTTTGTTCCTCATTTAACCCGAGATTAATTTAGTTCCTAACTGTACAGGGGTCACAGGAAGGTATAACATCTGATACCATTCTTTGAAAATGTACACAGAGAAAACTAGTCGCTCCCTTTTACTCTATGTAATGAGATTCCCAGCTAATCAGTGACTTTCCTGCGTTATCTCAGCCATCAGGACACTGGGGAGGATGTGTAACCGAGACAAGGGCTGATGTCATGGCGTGATGGATAAGATGGAGGTTTTGAGGGAGGGTGATGGAGAACGTTTTGATGTTGTATACAGCCCTATTCGATATGCAACCCTCAATTACAATCAGATTATTGTGAAATTGCACGGGGAAGTGGATGCGCTTGTATATGAAGATAAAATATGGGCGTGTGTTAGTGTGTGTGTCCGTCTTTCTGTGCGGGGGGTGATATCTGTAGAGTGAGGTTTCGGGAAGGTGAGAAAACATGATGGTGTGCACTCATCTAATGATCTAAATTGAAGTAGATGAGGTTCTCTCACTCACTCTGAGTGGAGGTGTCTTTTACACTGAACTTCTGTGCAGCATGAATGGAAAAATGAGCTCATGCCTTCAAATACCACTGACTTCATTTACTGACGTTAGACAGAGGTCTGAGATCAGTCACAGGCTACCTGCTACACTCCTGGAACAGAGGGCGATGTTTATTTAATATAGCACTACACTTAAGTGATGCAATACACCCATTTTGCATTCATTAAGTGAACAACAAGACTAAAGGTCCACCTTAAAGAAAAAGAATTCATGGTTTTTCTCGTCCCAAAAAATAGTTTATTTAACCACATGTTACATGTGGTTATTTTTAATTTATTACTATATATTGTTTAACCCTTGTGCATCCATATGGGCATTTTTGTCTTTTTCAGTTTTGTATTTTTTTGCCTGTTTTAATGCCAACTGCATACATTTTGGCACAAGTGTATTTTTATTGGCATTTTACTATTTCACCCTCATTTCCTTTAATTGATCTATTTCACACTAGGTACACAAAATACTTACACTCAGGACTTTACCCACTAAACATTGGACGTCGGATAGACGTGCAGATCATGTCTATGTTGGGTCCGTCGGTCCATGACCAATTCTGGACATCTATTCAACGTCCAGACTAGGTCCACTATTTGGACGCCCAACCATGACCCAACTTGGACATCATATTGACGTGGTTCAGCGATCTCTGTGATGGGAGAAAGAGTGTGTGTGTGTGTCTCTGCCTGTCATCTCATGAGGAGAAGCCTAAAGAAGCCGCTGTTTTGTTTGAGTGCACTGAGCGCGATTATTGTTTGGAAAAGACTTATCTAATAAAACACACGATCCACAGCAAGCCGACCCCGTCTCCTTCCTTCTTCCCACAAACAAACTTTTGTGGACGGACGTCAACATTAGACGTGCGGAAGACGTCGAAAAAAGACGCCAACCCCAAAACAACCCCTTAAACAACAAAACAACCCCTTCAATGGACCAAATTTGGACGTCCACAAATTACATGAAAAAGACGTCACTCCGACATCACATTGCGCAGTGGGTAAGGACAAAAATGTCCCCACTGAAACCCATTCAAACTGCAATTTTTTAAATCCCAAGGCCATTTAACTATAAAATGATGCAATCTTTGTTAATAGGCCTTCATTCTGTTGGCAAGGCTTCAAAATTAATATTTTTAAAAACATTTTTTACCAGATGGTGCCATTTTCAGGTTTGGCCTATAAAGCATATATTCGCTTCATTCCTGTTTTCTGTTTCTGCATATTATAGAGAGAATTGGATAAATTATGCAGCTATAATTGTGTGGGTGTGTTGGTATGGATGTCAGAGTGTGGTTTGCATGTGTGTTATACAAAATTGTGTGTGTCCATGTAATATTTGAGAGAGAGAAACTCTACTGCAAATCACAAATCCAGCCACTGTGCACCAGCACATATCAACTTCAAATTTGGAACACAACTTATTTAGATTTATGGCTTTGATTTTCTAACAGTTTTAGAGTTCAACATGTTTCATAAAACATATATTTTACATGAAATAATGTTCATAAATCATTTTCATAAACTTAAACGTCTATAACGTTTTTGTATTCACTTTTTAAACTTTTTTTTATTTAAACAATATTCTTCAATGGGTCTTCTTTAAAATGAGACCGAACTTAAAGGAGAACTCCGGTCAATTTTAACATTGAGCTCATTTTTTTGTACATTTGGAGTGCTGTCAATACAGAGAACAACGACAAAAATCGGTGTTGCCTACACCGAGTTATTCTATTTTTAAAATGTGCACCCTATTGACTTCAATGGGGCAAGTAGTAAGCCTGCTTTTTAGCCTCTTAACATCCTTTAAGTGTCATTACAAGTGCACAGAAAATGTGAGTGATTCCTTCCGAGTGAACACGGGTGAATCTGACTGCAGTAGATGTTAGAGATATTAATAAAAATGAAGTTAATTCAGCCAGCGCTCATACCTCTGTTTACATCCTGTTTTCGGTGGAAGGCCATAGTAATCGATTGTCGAGTTCACGCGCATAGGTTTAGTGCCTATGATCACGCGCGTGAACTCGACAGTCGATTACTATGGCCTTCCACCGAAAACAGGATGTAAACAGAGGTATGAGCGCTGGCTGAATTAACTTCATTTTTATTAATATCTCTAACATCTACTGCAGTCAGATTCACCCGTGTTCACTCGGAAGGAATCACTCACATTTTCTGTGCACTTGTAATGACACTTAAAGGATGTTAAGAGGCTAAAAAGCAGGCTTACTACTTGCCCCATTGAAGTCAATAGGGTGCAAATTTTAAAAATAGAATAACTCGGTGTAGGCAACACCGATTTTTGTCGTTGTTCTCTGTATTGACAGCACTCCAAATGTACAAAAAAATGAGCTCAATGTTAAAATTGACCGGAGTTCTCCTTTAAAGGTGACATATTATGCCCCTTTTCACAAGATGTAATATAAATCCCTGGTGTCTCCAGAAATTTCAGCTCAAAATACCCCCCAGATCATTTATTATAGCTTGTCAAAGTTGCCCCTTTTGGGGTGTGAGCAAAAACCTCAGTTTGTGTGTGTCCCTTTAAATGCAAATTTCCTGCTGCTCCCCGCTTCCGTTCAGAAGACGGCCGATGCTTTACACGGGCTTCGTATACTCTGCAATTACAAAACATGATTTATCTGAAGTGCAGCCTTACAAGAGATTCAGGAAGAGGTTGCAACTTTCAGACTGTACCTGGACGTTTCTGAATGGTTTGTGGATACATTTATGTAGTTGTTGTTGTGGAGTTAACGTTACATTGATTCATCTAACGTAATCGACTTGCACCATCATGTTTAACTTGTACACAAGTTGACACAGTTCCATAATTTTTTTATAAGACAGCTGTTAATTTTTTTGGTCAAATAGTGTTCTGTGCTCGTCTGTGCAGCCAATGGCAGAACAGTTAACGTTAGCATGCTTTGCTCAAACTTTTGCCATTGCTAACTGGTTACACTGTTGTCGCTTGCGAAACCCAAATGGCGGCGCCATGGGTGGAATTGTGCAGATTAAGGGGCAATATTATAATAAGATCCCCTTCCTAGATCAGAAGGGGAGCGAAATCTGATCGGCTTACTTTTTGACATGCCTGCAGAGAAAGGCTTACCAAAACAAAGTTACTGGGTTGTCACTTTTCACGTTTTCTGGGTTGATAGATGCACTGGGGACCAGATTATAGCACTTAAAAACGGAAAATGTCAAGATTTTTATGATATGCCCCCTTTAAGTCTGTATAAAAAAAAAAAAAAAAAAGTATGACAATTTTGGACATGGACCTTTTATCCTCTAGAGCACAGGTGTCAAACTCAGTTCCTGGAGGGCCACAGCCCTACAGAGTTTTGTTCCAACCCTGCTTCAACACACACACACCTGCAGTTTTCAAATAAGCCTGAAGGACTTGATTACCTGATCAGGTGTGTTTGATTAGGGTTGAAGCTAAACTCTGCAGGGCTGTGGCCCTCCAGGAACTGAGTTTGACACCCCTGCTCTAGAGTCTAGACCTACTATGTGTAATTTTTTTAATTGACGCACAAGGGTTAATTACCCGAACTAGCTGTTAAAAAAACAAAATTGCATGTCAACCTAGTTGTGACAACTAACCAACTCCCACATCCGATATGCGGCAAAGTAGACATTGCAACTTTTCTCCATTTAAGGATATGAAGAAACACACTGGTGAGTGACGTAGACCTACTCAATTTCCCGCAGTCTAAAATATACATATTATCTGACTTATTTGTAAGTGTGAACTCGTGAAACTTGTTTAGGAAAATATTTAATACATTTTTTTATTTGAATGATTATTGTTTTTATTTAATTATTCATATCAGGGATGGGCACGTTGGTCCTGGAGTGCCGCTTTCCTGCAGTTTAGCTCCACCAATGATAAAAAAATAACAAAAAACGACCTGTCTGTAGCCTCGTACCCAGGGGGTAATCCAGCGCCCGGAAAGCGCACCTTCCCTGGGGGCCGCCATTGGTTAGCAAGCCATCACTTGCTGTTAGCATTCCATTGACTCCCATTCATTTTGGCATCACTTTGACAGCAATTAACTTTACATCTGAGGCATTTAAAGACTATTTGTCCATTGTTTATTTCTAAAGAAACACGACAATGTATAAAAGACCTTGTATCTTCCGTTATGGCCCTGTAGAAGCAGTTTTTTGTAAAAATAGGCTAACGATTGCGTCATAACCATGCGACTCTGTGTCGCACAGTAGAGAAATTACCGTATAGACAGGAGGAGAAGCTCGCAGGCAATCAGGGGGACGTGGAGACAAAATGACAAAATAATTATTCAGAATACTTAGCAAAAGTTGCTCCTGCTTCTAGCTCATGGACTCCTCCTACTCACGCTCTCCGTCTCTGCAAGTTTCGGAAGGGAATGATTCAGATTTCTCTTGGCACAGCTACTAGAAGACAGACAGGTTGCTCACGTCACATCTACTGCTGCGCAGTATGCTTGCAGCCATCAGGAAGTGAGTGCTTCTAATTGACTTCACTTTTCTCAGTTGAAGTCTATGGGGTCGCTGTGTCCATTTCTTTTACTGTCTATGCTCGTACCCAATACGAAAACCTAGGCAGCTGACTTGTTGTCTTGCTGCCTTGAGTTATGACTTTGCAGGCAGCATTTGCGCACAAAGGTAGCCTATACCTCACAAAACTGATTTCAGACAGACTTCTGAGGCTGCGTAATGGTTTAATGATCTACAGCAAAATAGAGAGAGCTTTGGTGATAACTAAGCAAATATTTAAGTGCTACAATAGTAATTTCTTGCTAGAAATGTCATAAAAATAGGAAAACATTGAACGTACATTTACACACAAACTGACCATCAACCGCAACTCTTAGACGCCATCTTTATTTTCTTAGCTCAACTTTCACAGAATGTAAAGCACAGAATTGTGGGTTATCAAAGGTAGTGAAGAATACATTTATGCTACCTTCAAAAATCCATCAGATGAAGGTATCTCAGGAGACAGGAAGTGAAGCTAACTTTGGATTTGGACATGCCTTGATGCCTCCTTAGAATGCATCCTCCGAAGGCAGCAGTTTTCATACGCAACCTTAGTAATCTTAAAGACATTGATTAGCTTGTTCAGATGTGTTAAACTCTGCAGGATAGAAAGACTCCAAGACCGACATTGCCCACCCCTGATTTATGTAATTATGTCATGTGTGCCTTTTGTTTTTGCATGTGATGACCTCATGCCTCCGGAAAATTTTGCAATTCATAATAATAAACATGTTTAGGAAAATACTGTGATGTTTTTGTTGTGGTTTAGTGTTTTGGGATTTTTGGAGAAAATAAATCAAAAGAGCCTTTTTCCTTTTTGGTCAAGAGGCCTATATGAACTTTGAACAGCAATGATCAAATTCTTGATAAAATCAACCAGCTGGTAAGTTCATGTCTTGATTTATTTAATCCTAAAATGTAGCACTCTTTCCTGATAAAAACTGACCAGTCAACTGTTTCTGCAGCGAATGTGAGCCATCACTCCATGTGGACACATTTCATTACAGGGGGCTGCATGAAATATAGAGGCATTTTCAGCCTTGAATGCTTCCCATAAACAAATGCCACTGTACTAGAGCTCAGGTTCCACATGCCAGACATGCAGATCGCAGCCGCCTTTCATGACCAGAGCTCAAGGCAAGCATGCGTTTAACATAGTAAAATGTTCACACCATTCTTCACATGCATGTCCTTTGTTGTGGTTGACTAGGTTTGGAGAAAGTTAATGCCTGCTCCTTAAAGGATAGTTCACCCCAAAATGAGACTTTTGTCAATACCTACTCACCCTCAAGTTGTTCCAAACCGGTATGAGTTTCTTTCTTCTGTTGAACACAAAAGAGGTTATTTGAAAGAATGTTTGGTAATCAGACAGTTGACGGCACCCATTGACTTCCATTGGAGGAAAAACTATGGAAGTAAATGGGTGCTGTAAACTCTCTTACCAACATTTTTCAAAATATCTTCTTTTGTGTTCAGCAGAGGAAAGAAACTCATACCGGGTTTGGAACGACATGAGGGTGAGTAAATGATGACAACATTTTTATTTTAAGGTCAACCATCCATTTAAAATAAGAACACATAGGAAGTATCTTTAGGACTCATCAAAAGCAATGCTGAAAAGGTTGAAAGTTTTGTTCTAACTTTACATATATGAACATACATGCAAAATGCTATGAGATCTAAATTATAAAACAGAATCAATGAAACCCAGTGAAACATATTTTCTCAGCTGTAAGAGGGTGTCAAGTTATACATCTGTGGTCAAGCTGAATGTTATCAGGCAACACAAAACCGGATAAGCCTAAACTAAACACTCAAACCTTTTTGTTTGCACTCCCAAATGGGCTTGTGTTCATTTAGAGGAAAATCTGGAGACATTGTTTATATTGCTCTGTTTGTAAGAAGGCAGACTAATTACAACTCAAAATTGAACTGACTTTACAGTAATCCCTTCAGAAAACTCAACATGGAAAAAAGAATCTGGATGGGAATTGCTATTCAGTGATTACAAACAGAGCCAAAACTCCTACGGCCCACTGTTTTGTGCATACTTAACAGCTTATATTCACAGACCACATGTTGCTCAGAGCATCATTTATCCCTTTATACACTTAAAACACACTTACACATTTCATTTGGTGACCTATTTTTTTATGACACCATTGTTGTCTGATTTTATGCTTGATTTGAAATATGTTGTTTGAACATATTGAACATATTGAACATATCGAAGTTTTGGAGATTTCAGTATTTGCCTATCATATGCGAGCTGTACAATATGACTGAAAATAGCTTTTTTGGAGGCGTCACCAAAATGGCAGCCAGTGCAGAGTGACCCGAGTTGCTTTAAAGGTCCCGTTCTTCGTGATCCCATGTTTCAAACTTTAGTTAGTGTGTAATGTTGTTGTTAGAGTATAAATAATATCTGTAAAATTATAAAGCTCAAAGTTCAATGCCAAGCGAGATATTTTATTTAACAGAAGTCGCCTGCATCGAACGGCCCGTTTGGACTACATCCCTCTACTTCCTTCTTTAATGACGTCAGTAGAACAGTTTTTTGACTAACCTCCGCCCACAGGAATGCTCCCTCAACTCTACCGAAATTCGTTTATGTACTTGCGCACTTCTAATAACTTACTGTGTTTACTCAGCTCTTACAGTGATTATCTGAGGTAAAACTGATGCTTCATCTTTTGTGTGATGTACAATAAACTTTATTAAACTCATCAGTATATGTTTGATCATCATTCAGACAGCAGACTTGTAGGCTATTAATAAATAATGGATACAAGCAGATGACAAATACGTTATAATAACCATAATTAAACTACTAAACTATACCTGTTTCATCTCTATACAGCACTCTGACTCTGTAGGCATTATTGTCCGACTCGAAATGAACAGGTTACTGAGAGTTTCTGATATTATCATCATTCCGTGAGATGAAATTGTCCTGAGAGACTGAGCACGAGCTCATGAAGCTCCTCCCCCTGGGTCGTCCAGCAGCAGCTTATTTGCATTTAAAGGGCACACACTAAAACAGCGCGTTTTTCTGAGCCCCAAAAAATGACAATTTAAACATGCTGTAAAAAATGATCTGTTAGGTATTTGAGCTGAAACTTCACATACACACTCTGGGGACATCAGAGACTTATTTTACATCTTGTAAAAAGGGGCATAATACGGGACCTTTAAAGCAGTGGTTCACGACCAGGGAGCCTCAGCAAACTTCCAAGGAGGCCTCAAAATGACTTAAAAGATTTAAAATAAGTTAAATTAAATAAATAAATAAATAATCAAATACATTTTTCTTCTTTTAATTCATGCCCGCACCCCTTTTGAAGAACCAGGGTTTCCACTGGAAAAATTTTATATTTTCCACCAGTTAATCAATTCTACCAGTCAATAAAAAAATCCACGTAATTTCATGGGCATCTTTTGCAGTGAATATGCTTTTTTAAGCTATGCCAGTCACTAAAATATTTTCATTTAGAAATTGTGAGTAAAATATTTTTCTAAAATCCAGTAAATCACAAATAACTTTGAAAAGTCATGGGGCCTTTGAATATTGTTGTTGACAAAAGGGGGTTTAAGAGTAAAAAAGACTGAGAACCACTACCTTAAAAGGACTTTGACAATATAACAGACATACTGATAATATAAAATAGTGGATTCTTTGCATGTTGTTGTGCTAACACAGGAACTTTGAGTTGCTTCAGCATTGCAGTTTTCAAGTCTTTCCTATCGCTCTTCCCCATGACTCCTTCTGTGGCCCAGACACAAGTGGATTACTATAGCTGGTGTACATGTGATTTTGTTTTGTCCTTAAATTAGCATGGAAATGGGCTATAAATGGAAATGTCAGCTAGTTGGCTGAACCAACAATTGAGCATGTAAACAAAAGACACATTGTCAGAGATGCTAACAACACTCCTCTGTGTCTTCACGCTGCCCCGATCCCACCAGACTTAGAAGACACACACAAAAAACGGTCTTCTCCATGGACTCCTGATGTGCTGCTGGCAGCCAGAGAAAAGCTGTCAGAGGGAATAAGAGGGAAAGGCCATTGTGTCTGATGTATACATTCAGCTGGGCTGGTGCAGCTGTGCGGGCATCAGAAAGATCTCGCTGGAGGACAGGCCTATTGTGCCAGTCTGATTGATCCTCTATGGCACTGAGCTTACGGAGAGACCCTGACTTTAACAGGGACAGGGCCTGTTGACAAACAAGCAGGCCTCTGTCTGAAGCAGGAGACTGAGGCTGCAGGTGCTTGGGCCATGCTTGGATTGAGATGCGTATGCCTGCTCAGATGCCAGCGGAGGCATTTCCTGCCTAGTCTGACATAGGCTGGCATCCTGGCAACGGCCAAACACCAAGCAGGAATGAATAAAAGGCGAGGACCGGTATCGAAGCCACATAAATGCCCATTAGACTTACAAAACTTAGACAGAGGCACACTTAAAAAACATCCACACAGTGATTCAGCTGTACAATTTTAAAAATAAAGGTTCTTTATTGGCATTGATAGTTCCATGAAGAACTTTTAACATCAATGGAACCTTTCCATTGCACAAAATGTTCTTTATAGTGTTTTAGGTTATTGAAATGTTCTTCAAACTAAGAAAAATGCTTATTTTAAGAACTGCTCTGGTTCTTTGGGGAACCCAAAATGGTTCTTCTATGGCATCACTGCGAAAACCGCCTTTTGGAACCTTCTTTAGGTTATTAAAATGTTCTTCAAACTAAGAAAAAATAGTCATTTTAAGAACTGTTTACTGAATGGTTCCTTGGAGAAGCTTTATTCTATGATATTGCTGAGAAAACCCCCTTTTGGAATCTTTTTTTGACACGATGATACTCAAAATTTCAGATACAAATACAAACAGCTACAAATAGGCCTGATCTCTGGCTGCATCTCAGTTTATACTATCCCACAGAGTTGAGTATTCCACGGGGGCTAGACAGAAATCATTTAATGTGAGCTAGTGCGGAGCAGCAGGCAAAGACAGTGTGACACAATGACCCGGTGCCAGAGAGTGTAAATCTGGCACAGCGTCTGCCATCACACCACACTATGATTTACAACTGACCGCAGAGCAACTGTACAGACAGACCGATCCGCTCCTTTTCTCCTCTATATAGCATTTGTATCTGCTACTATCATGGATGAGATGCTTCAAAATGGTAAATAATGAATGTTTTAAGCATTTACTAATCTAAGATGAACACAGCAATGCATGGTTTAAAATCAGCTCAAACTGAAGGAAATCAGAGGACGTTTGCACAGGCGCCTTGGTTTCTGCTGTACAGGATACAGGGCAGCCTGGCTCCAAATTTGGCAACGTGGCATAAAAAGGATGTCAGATAAGTCAGCGGCCAGCCAGTCTGTGGGGCTTATTTTTAGTCATAGAATTTAGTAGAGGATTGAAGAAAAAGTTTGCCCCCATGCACTGTTCCCGAGTTTCACACGACACTGTTTGCACTGGGAATCTCCTTCCAGTTGACATGGCCCAGCCCGGTGAGCTGCCCTTCCTCACACCCTCAGTGCACTGTAAACATCCCAGGGTCAGCACCTTACCAAGCGCCTGCCTATGCACACACTTTACTTCCTGTTTACTCTAAATGCTACAAGCCCCACTGGACATGCCATATTATTGTCTATGGTGTGGAAAGTGGGATTTTGTCTCATACGCGGTCTGAGAGAGTTTTATATGATTTATTATTTTATATAATATATAAGATAGTGGTCAAGAGAAAAGATAAATATTTGGCAGGAAAAATGTGAGCATACGTTTCATGGCTTGAACACATGGCTCTGCCCTGGCAAGGGAGATAATGGAAATCCCAACAGGAGGTCAAAGTACAGATTGTAAGCCAAGGCTTCACATTATTTAATGTTATTTTGATGTTTTAATGCTTAGTGTTATTCTTTACATTATTTACTTATTTTTATGTTTCATAAAATGGTTTAAAATGCATTTAAGTAAAACATATAATAATAATAATAATAATAATACAAATAAATATTATAATTAAGAAACCTTAAAGTCACCACAGAGTCAAAATGGACAATTCTTTCTTTCATGGAAAATTGTAAATATATATATTATATATTAATATTTTTCATTAATGTGCCCTAATTTTTAATCAAAATAATTTCCCCTCCCCCCTACCATGACTTCTGTTCTGTTCTCTGATGACGCGCTTTTTGGCTGGAAGGCGGGACAACCTGTTACCACCTGTCTCACCTGAGAATAGCAACAGCAAACCACAAAGGATCAAATCAATTCCCTATGGACAATATCAAGTCACGCCTTACATTTTTTCTTGTTTGTGAAGCCGTTTCATAGGCCTATGTCACTGTTGGGAAGAAAAGACTATCCCAACTTCCGTTTCATGCCGACTTGAATGGGTTTTATATTTTATATTTTGTGGCGAACATTAATTGCTTTTCAATTAACACAGTAACAGCCCCTTGAAAGAGCATAATGAAGATCCCATCAAGTCTAGGCTATTCCTTTTTTATGTGCATGCTATATATTTAGTTAGGAGAATATCCTCACAAAGCAGTGTTTTGACTACTATAGACTTAAGTTACAAGCTACCTTTGGTAAATCTCTTTTTAATCAAATGCATACATGAGTAAACATTGCTCTGACACGAAGTTGAGAAAGAATGGAGGGCTTGTTCTACGATAGGGTGGAGTGTTTATGTGTGTGCTAAGGAACAACCGTCCTTGGCTCCTTATATTTCTCATTCATCTCTCACATCATGGATGACTGGTACTAACTGAAAACACACACAGTATAGCCTAGGACTAGGTTCTGTGATCAGCAGTTCAGGTTCAGAGAGCTGCCTTACAACCAGAAAAAGACAAAGGCAGCAGTAAGTGATATTAATCATAAACCACATTTTAAAAGAAACCCCCTCTTTGTAGATATACCATTTTAATATTATGTAGTATTACTTATGCTATTTCTTTACAAACGTATATAGGCTACACAAAAAATATATAAAACACACACACAAAGTTTAACATATGGGGCTTAAGTGTAACACTCTTTTAAGTAGTTTTAGTTTTTTTAGTTGGCCACAGTTTTTACAAACACTGTTGTAATTAGGCTAGTTCGCCAGAATCGACACACTAACTGCTGATGTTCCAAAATGTCCGCGCACAGCGCATAAAATGGCCAAACGTTACAGTAGGTAACTTCCAAAACGCTGTTTACAAGACATTTAATGTACTTAGAGAACGTCATTGTTTTGCACAGGTAATTCTGATTTATAATGGAAATTATGTGTCGCTGTTTGCGCATTTCGCTGGCAGACTGTAGGCTCATTTAAGTACACTTCTGAGATTGCAACCATCCACATGCTGTTCCGAGCCCAGCAGCTACCACGTGATGTTTTCGCAAGCTGTATCTGTTGTTAATAGAGCAAACGCTGAAAACAACCATAAAAACATTCCTGCTGAGGCAAGTTTTTATGAATGGCATTTTTCCTTCCTCGACTTTCCCCTTTTTTTGTGAATGAAAAACAACTGGAACCGTACTAGGGAAAACCCTTGGGATTCTCAAGCGCCGATTGGCTAAAAGAATGCAAGCTCTTCCCTCTGTTGTTAAACGTTGAAACTGATTGGTTGGGATTTGCAGAGAGGTTTCATTCATAAGGAAGGACAAAGAGAAGAAATTTGAGCTCTTGAAAGAGAAAATCCACCAATCAAAATCCTTCAGACTAAGCGAACATCCGACAGCAAGAAAAGCAAGTTAAAGTCAGCAGTATGATTTAGTAAAAGTGTTTTTTTTTCGCAAACCTTCCCCATATACCACATTCTTTAATCAATGCACTGTGTCCACACATAGCCTACACTGTATATCCCACTAAAATTAAAAAGTTGAGTTTTATTGCTGCCTGAAATTTTCAAACCTAACGTACAGTGATCCTGCAGAGAAAATGGTGTTAGAAATAACATAAATTATAATGACAAGCTAAATTAATTAAAACAAATACGTTTTGCAGCGTATAACATCACTTAAATCTACATAGATAATATAAAACAATGTAAAGTTCCGATCCTTTTAGGCCAGTGGTGAAGAATATCACTATACCAGCATAAACGTGGCATATACATCAGTTAGTTGTCAGATTATTCGTGTAAAATGTTTTCACTCCACAAAATCCATTGCAAACTCTTTAGACAATAGCGTCTTGCCTCAAATGAAGCAAAGAGCAGGTCTCGAGCTGTCCAAACTGTGATTTAGCAGAGACCAGTGTGTGTTTATACGCACGCTGGTGGTTTTTTGTGAATGGAGCTCATTACGTATGCAGCCTTCTCGCGCTCCATTCACAAACTGCTGCTGCTGCTGCTGCCTCTGTCCGTCTTCCTTCCCCTCTCAGTCTGCGTGGATCTCATTAAAACACAGCCTAAATGACCACAAACGGTTAAGGCATGGATTATAAGATGGATGGATATCTGGACCAGCAAGTGCCTTATACTTTAGCTAATGTGAGTATGGCTTTATTCACTTCAAAGCTTCGTTGCGCTTCACGCGGGGATGTTGTGCTGTTTCTCTGTCGTCGTTGCATGTGATTTGTTTTAAGCAAGCGCTGTTGGTTTGAAAACTGCTTTCAGTTTGGGCTGAAACAAAGTAAAACTGCCTACTAAATATTGTAGCCTGCTTCTCCACATGTTGTACGTTGAGCTCAAAAGGTAAAGTTTTTAATCCTTTCAGCAAAAGCTTTTCTCAAATTTGAAAGGAAATCACAACTTCCCTTTTCAGGATGCTTGAATTGTCAGTATTTGCTAATGTAAGAGGCAATGTACTGAATTAAGTTTTGATGTTGAATGGGCATCATCCTAAACTAACCAATCACAAAAAAGTATTTAGTCTTAACAGTTTCCTGTGTTTTTGTACCTTGTCATAGTGCATTGTAACAATAATCACTTTTACTATTTTTTTTTTCTTTTTACTTCTCTATAGTTGGTTCTAAAATAAATAAATATCCACCCTTTTCATTATGAAGTTACACTCTTCTTCACTGTGTGTATGTATTTTTCACTTACATAATGTTGTTTCTGTTTTGTAGAGGTCTCAAGGAAATGGGCCCCTAAATAGACTGTTGATGGCGACGAAAAGGAAATACATGGACACCGAATTACCCCCTCAGGAATCTGAAGGTAAAGTAGCAAGCAAGTTTAATTAATTTGATATTTTGTTTTATCCACACTGTACCAACAATAGTCAGGACGGTGTCAGTAAAAAGGCAGATTTTTCAAGTGAATGAGTTAATATATGTTGGACTTATTTTTCTTATAATTAGATAAACAAATACATAAAAAAAGGAAATGAATATTGTAGTTCATAAAAGAATAGATCAGCATGAAAATGACTTCTGTTTCTTTTTTAGATCTCTTTCAGGATTTAAGCCAACTTCAGGAGACATGGCTCACCGAAGGTATGCGCCTATTCTAAGCATTTATTGTGTCTACTGTCTATATTGTAATAAATATGTCCCTCTAGTGGCAATGGGCTAGGAAATGTCACATGAGGACATGCTATAGCAAGTGCACACTGCTCACTGAGATTTACACAAAAACAATAGATAGACTATTCAGACTGGGATGGCTTATTTGCCCAAATAAGGCAGAACAGCAGTTACAAATAATTCATGTTTTCAATTTAGAAGTTTAGAAACAATAATCTTTTTAATAGGCGTGATACAAGGCCTGGATTTTACGATTCATTTTGATGTACGTCAGGACAGTCGCCGTGTCAACATAATAGTGGCAAATGCATTGCTTGTGATAAATGTACAAAAATGCCTTGATTGCACAATGCTGCTGGTTACATTTTATAGAAAAATCCCAACAAAGGCTCTTAAAGCCAGTACACCCAGGCAAAGCAAACAAACAGCATCAAAGCTAGACAGTCAGGAGGCAAATAGTTGAAATGAACCCTGCCAGAAACAATTTACTGTGTACATGTCAGAGTGTGGAGAACACAAAGGCTGCTCTCAATGAGACCGGGTGGCTGGAACCCTGCTGTTTTGAATGAATTATACATCTGTCCCATAGCAGCAAACCCTCATATGTATTTTAGGATAATAATTAAGAGGTGAAATGAATGCAATTTAAAAAATGATTTTGTGCACATTTAGCTTATGAGAATGTTTAGCCTTAGTGAGAATGTTAATGCATCATTTTATCTTATGCTCATATCTGAAATTAAAACAGCCTGGTTGTAATTGCATACAGTTATATGAGATGGCATATGGCAAATACGGGATCCAAGATCCAAGGAATGAATAAGGAAGATAACACAATAATAGGACAATATTAGGACATTTACATTTAGTCTGGAATACCTTAAAAAGTACATTGTGTCCATAGTCAAACCAGAGTTCTCAATATACTGTGTCATCCTCAGAGCTATCTGCTATTATTATGCAGGGTCAAACTGTGAACTTCACACATCAGTCAGCAGACAGAGACGAGGCAATGACCATAAACTAGAAACAATAGAGAATCCTCCTCGACTCCACAAGCACACGGAAATTTAACAGATGAAGCACAATCACTGTATTATTCAGTTGTAAGTCACTTTCAGTGTCCGCTAGAAAAGGAATAACACTTTACAATAACAAAATGATTTTAGTGTTTTGAGAGTACAGAGTAAGAACAACTTTATTGGTCACACACACTTGGTTTTTAAAAGCAGCTACATTTTTTTGCCGGCCATGAACTTTTTTTTCCCTTTCATCTGGTTTGAGGGAAAGGCTTATAATCAGGTGACTATGATGAGTAATTCATAATATTGTTAAACAACCACCGCTGCAGGGATTTTGCACTTTAAAGGGAAAGATAAAACATTGAAGGAAGCCAAAAGTTGTTAATAGAAAAGCTTGTCCAGTCATGTGAATATTCTTTACATTTTAAGACAGACCGCCTGGCTCCTCCCAGGATCTGCCGAACCAAAAAAAAAAGTCATTCAGGTTCCCTCAAAGAAAAAGGAAACATGTCTCCATGCGTGCACAGACAAACTTTGGTCTTGTGCTGACTTGCATTTCAAAGCCCTTGACAAGATATTCCTGGAAGCCCACTGACACACACACACACACACACACACACACACACACATGGTCTGATGCGACCACGTATGCTTTCGCATACACACACACACAGACTAAATACTCTGAGAAATCGGGTTGGTTTCAATTAAAGAGCTTGAGGGACTCACATTAAACTGATTTTTTTTTTTATCTGTCTTAAAATTGCGTGTGTTCCTTTTCAAAAAAAGTTGAAACATGTCTAAATGATTTATTGCATGATCTGGTGGGCCAAAATAGTGGCTTCAGCTTTGTCTCATAAAAACAGCCTTACTAATCTTCCTCGGGGCAGAAAAGAAGAAAACTTAAATGGCTCTAATATAATTACAGTATAGCAACAGGATAAGAGCAGCATCTATGAAATTAATGTAATTTCTTTGAGCATGCTCAAAGGGGCATCAGTGCTGTTTCCGTCACACAGGAAGTGCCAGATTAATGTTAAAGAGATGGATTTAAATCTCCCATCGTTCTGGTTTTTGTGTTTATGGTCGGCTGGCTGAAAGGGGAGAGGGAATACGTCCAAGAAAAAAGGAGTATGTTGAAGTTTCAAGCGTCTTTGTCATACACTAGTCCACATCTAAGAGCTATAAATAAGAGGAATAAAAAAGAACAGTGGGCAAAAAGAGGAAGAACTTATGTTTCTTTTGCCCGTGCCTTTATTGAGCCAAAAACACTGACGATCTTTATAATAATTTTATTTTTTGGCACTGCAATTTTTTCATTATTATTTATTATCATTATTAAATGCCAATTTAAGGGTAAATATTTTGTGGTGCTTAGGGAAGTTGGTTTGAAATAGAGCTGAGAATAAAGGCCTGTTCACACCAAGGACGATAAAGATATAGTTCTAAAAATTGTTCTACATATAAAAGAACAGAAGACTCTACACCACAACTATGAAAAAAGAGAAGAGCAATACGACTATGACAGGAAATTCAAGCTGCAAAGGCAACTCAATGTGGCTACTTTTATTTATTATTTTATTAATAAGCATAAAAACAGTGAATTGTCGTGCCTTTTTGTCTAACTGTGGCAATCCTTGGAATTATATTTCATTATTGAACCAGTTTGCAAATATTCAAATGCACAAAAAGTAGAGTCAGCGAAACCACATATTATTATTAATACCCTTTATGGGACATCATTGATTGTTACTGTACATTATTATGTAATCGGTATGCAAGACATATCCATTGCTTTCGTTTGTGTCTGGAGATTTCACCTAGCACAAGCTTTAAAGAAACACACAGCCATTTAAAGCTCAACAGAATCTATTCGCATTTAATTTGTCTATAAACACCTAAGAAATGACTGTACTCAATGGCAGGCACATTAATCTTCTAATCGTGTGCACGCAACGTGAAGAAAAGGTTCAAAGCAGTCTTTTCCTTGTCTGAGGCTCGTTAAACTTTAGGAACTGCACTCTTCTTCTATACTTTCCCTTACGCTTATCTTCTCTATTCTTTTTCTTGCTCCCTTTCTCTCCACAAACACTTATTGCATGACCTTAAAAGCCAGCGTTCAAAGACTTCAAAGCAGGTGATGAATTCCAGAACACTTCACCAAGCAGAGCTCATCAACATTGTCTGAGAATGTCCTTCAGTTTTTTTTTTCTATGTGCGCAGGAAGAGACGTTTAGTATTAACGCTACACTGCTACATTTACTCTGAATCGTTTCTTATTCTGTTAAAACATGCTTACGATGGATAAGCGAGGTAATTGGCTACATCAGCTTGAAAGTCTGTAAATCCATCAGCAGGGTCGGGCTATAGTGTTGGCGATGAGTAGGGGGAGGACATCACTTCTTGTGGTCTGACATTGATCACCATTTTATGTTTGAATAAGGCCTGTATGTTACAGATGTGTGGGAGTGCTGGACATGCAAGTTTTGAACCAAGTGAAATTTCAATGCAGCATTTTTATCTTTGGGTTGCAGGTTTAGCATAATGATGTGACAGGACTCACTCTTTTACATCTAAATTTAGTCACTCCAATCAAGCCAGTCCTTCCACATGCCCTCGCAAAATCACTGCCTGTTATTTTCGGTTGATGTTAACCTGGAGAATTAAAAGAGAACTGTATCACTTAATTAACATACTAAAATATATAATTTTTTTTTCTGCTTTTGTTATGTCACTTAAGAATTAAGGGTACGTTGACACGACAACAATGTACTTAAAACAAAAGTTTTTGTTTTCGCGTTTTTCACGTACAAACAATGTCAAAATAATCCCTGTTCACATGGATCCATGAAAACGTAAAAAACACACACGCTGTATTATGCATGCCAGACCAGTAGTTCGCGATGTCACTGTTGTAAAGAAACACTATGCGCCTATAGGCTGAACACAATAGGCATGTGCATTATTATTTTAACAAATTCGCATTTTTGTAGTTTACATTGAGACGATCACGGTATCATTTTCAAAAACTCGTTTTCTGCCGCCAAACTGGCGTTGTCGGGTAAATGAATGGCCAAAACGCATAAAAACCCAGAAAAGGCACTGGTGCTCCATCAAAAAAAATAAAATAAAAATAGATTCAAATTTTTTTTTAATATTAATATAGATAAAGCTAAAGCAGTCAGAAATACAAGTAAAGAGCTATTTTTTTATCGAAGAGTAATAATAACCCATCTACTGTTCATCTGATGGAATTCAGCAGTAATCAAGATATCTGCACACACACACACACACACACACACACACACACACACACACACACACTCAGTGGTGATATTGATCTGCTGCCTGTGGAAAAGTGCTGGCACATGGAAAAGTGGAGGTGAAGGTCACGGGCTGTCCAGAGGCAGTAACTCAGGTTTCACATGCAGGGATGATGAAGGGATACATAGGCTAGGCTAATGGACAGCCCATCCCTTCATCAAATCACAATGTCCATTTAGGCTATGTGTGCTCAAGAAAAATGACTTGGTTTGAAGGCATATTTTGAGTCTGATCTCTGTGTCAACGATGCAAAAATTACGAAACACAGGAAACCATCAATAACATTTGAACCCTAATGGTATGTTTGTGGTCAGAGAGAGAAACCCCAAATTGGTCAAACAACATATTTAACATTAAAGTATGAGGTTGATACTAAACTATGGTTTAATTATACTAAATTATAGTTATTTATAAATTCAAATGATTATTTTTTATTCATTTTTTTATTTTCCACAAATTCCTCCCAAACAGAAACAGCACTTCTAGAATCAATACTAGTTCTATTTAGGAAAAGTGCATCTCTACTTTGTGGGAAAACTTGAGTAATATACTGGGTAATATAAAAGAATATAAAGAGATAAACCTATTTGAAATTGTCATTATATAGTAATAATGCTTATTTTAATGTTTTGGTGGTCTCTGCAGCTCAAGTTCCTGACAACGATGAGCAGTTTGTTCCTGACTTCCACTCAGAGAACTGTAAGTACAGCATCCCTTTTGATTTACGTCTTAAGCATGAACATTTCTGAACTTGAAACCCGAGAGGGTGAGAGAGGTGACAAAAACAAAAAGATAAAGAAAAGGAAGTAGGTTTGTCCTCCAATTATTTGTCCAAAAAGTGACTGATTGACAAACTGCTGGAGGCTGAGGCGTGGAGGTTTTCAGGAGAACCGTCCTGTTCTCATGCTCTCTGTAACAGAAACACTCGATACATAACCTGCTACGCTTACACTGACGCATTTAGATGTTCATACTAAAGAGCACCTTCCATTTGCATGTGCCTGAAAGACTCAATTGAGCAGCCAAGGAAGCCGGTAAAAGATCATTCATGAGTCAAGCACAAAGATTCCCTTTTTGTGTCCGTCAGAGGTGTAAATGGGAAAGCAAACTCCTGTACCGCGCAACGCAAATGCCGCCTTTTCAACTGCTTTCCTCATTTTGTTGTGTCTCCTGTCAATGGCGTGCCGGGCTTTGTGGTGAGCGCTCTGTAAACACTTCCCCTTGAACCTTTTGTTAGAGCCATTCACAACATATTGGGTTGGGCCTTTACCACTCTGTTATGGTGACATTTTTTTCAAAGGTTGCAAAGTTTATGGCATGAGTCAAGATCTTGTTTTTTTCAGTAACATGAACTGGTCCGTGGCTTCCTAAAAGACGCAGGCCAGACGCAATCCCAAAACTCATGTGTGCAAACAGTGCTATAGTACCCCATTCTAGATCTGACCTCAAGTGACAGATGCTCCCCATAACATATTGTTCTTGTCTGTTGTGCAACAATGAGGGGGAGGAAGTGGAGATGAACTCTGGGGCAGGAAAGGGTCATGTCTACTTAACCCCATCAGGGCATAACCAATCACCACTGCTCTTTGCCATTGACAGCCTTTCCTAATACTCACAGAGGAGATGGGAGTTCAGGCTGACAGGCTTGTCACATTAGTTAAGTGGAGCAAAGCTTTGAGTGACAGCAACACCCGCCCTTTCATTTAGACGTAATGGAGTAATAACTCACGGATTGGTTGCTAGTTGAAAAAAATACTTGAGTTGAGAAGGCAGCTATAAACATAAACATATTCTCCCACGTTTGTGGTCTCTATGGTGTGGGTCAGTTTATGCCACCGGCTAAGATCCAAACACAGCCTCCTCCCTATCGCTTGGCTAGGTTCAAACTCTCTAAGATTACCATGACACTCAGGTGAGTCAGATGTTTTGCTAAACCGTGCCAGCATGTTAAGTTTCATAACTGTCTTTTGGCCCTTTTGTCTGTAAACACATAAGGGAAAACAAGATACATAAAGCCAAGAGTTCGGTTGTTTTGCCAGTCAAGTTGTTTCCCGTCTGGGCACGACCGCGAGCCTGAGACTACGGGACAGAACGGAATGCCAGATTAAAGAAGTGGGGGAGGTGCTGGACATGCTGTTGTGCAACACCTGCACATCTGGAAAATCTATCCCCATCCCTCTCGTTTTTCCACATTGAGAGTCTCCATTTGGCGTAACTGTGACCTCTTGTTTGTCATTATTAGAGATGGAACTCAGTTATTTGGTTGAACGGTTCTACTTGGTTCATAAACTTGGGCTATAAATGTGAACATGAATAGTTTGACTAGTTAAGGAATCATTAGCAGGTTAAATGCTTTGAAATGACTCCTTTAGGCTTTAAACTAGACAGTGCAGAGTGGCCACAGACAATGAATCAGAACAACAGATCAAAAAGCAAACACCAAACTTCTCATAAATTGTTATAAAATAAAATTGTACATTTTGTCTTTTAGTATTTGTCAAATAATAAGGAATGTTTATTTTTTTTACATCTAAATAAGGCGAGCTTTTTTTCTTCTTTTTTTCAGTTTTTCGGATGGAAATAAAACAAGTTCATTGAGATTATTTTGCTTATTGACTTAGTCATTTATTTTTTCCAATTAATGATATATATATATATTTCTTCACCACAATTTTTACTATAGATTAGTACAAGGAGTTTTTCTCCTGTTTGTAATGGCACTCAACGAACTAGATTCTTTCTCTCCTTTCTCTCATTCATGAAAATGCCCAAGAACAGAACTGACTCCACCCTCATGGTTCCTTTTTCTGAATGGAGGTTTTAACCCCACCCCCATCCTGTTTCCCCTCCAACTGTACTGAAATGTGATAATTTAGGCTGCCTTTTCTCTCCCGTTCTCTCTGTCTCAACACTGAGTGTTCCAAGATGTGAGTTAATCCTGCAAATGCTGTGTTGTGAGAGCCATTGTTTGGTTTTGTGCCTTGTTGTAATTATATAGGAAGTTGTGGCTATAAATCCAGTTCCAGAAAAGAGAACTCTACAGTAAAAAGAGCAAGAGAGATGAAAACGCAAGAGATGTGCAAAGGGATTTCTAAATTTACAGTCCCAAGCTTGTTTGTGTTGCGTTGCCCTTCCGCTAGCTCTCTCGACGTGTCTGATATATCACTGGATCGTGCTGTCGTGCTCGCCCTCCCGCCCCTTCTCAAACAAAATATGCAGCTCTACAGCTTTCAGCTTTCCAAAATACAGCTGCTATGCAACAAAGTCTGCAAAAACATCCTCAAGAGTGCCAGAAATGTACAGAGACCAGTCATTCTACCCCATAGAGGGGGCCAGGCTTTCCTCTTTCACTAACTTTTTGCAGAGAAACAAGCCACACGCGTACACACACACCGACACACGCGCACATTTAAGCCCCACGTTTTTTATGAATGGGCTGGTTGTGAGGGACTGGCTGAGGCAGCACATTAAGAGAAAACGGAATCTCCATTCATGATTTGGACTGACTGAGAGCTGCGCTCAACACAGCCGTTACAGAGATGTTTTTCCTCTACCTCTTCTTTCTTCACCCCCTCTCTCTCTCTCTCTCTCTCTCTCTCTCTTTGCTCTGTTTCGCTCTTTCTTTGTTTTTTTTTTTGTTTTTCTATGTTGCTTGTTCTTTCACTTTTCTGCTCTCTTTTTGTCACTCTTTTTTCTTTCCTTTTTTGCTCTCTCTTTTACAGTTTGCTCTTTTACTTCTTCCGTTTTCTAAGGCTTCACAATATGTGCATGTTACAATTATTTATAGCTTTATTTTTTTTTACAGCATTTATTAATCTCAGTCCATGTTCATTTATAAATGCACGACTGTTCCAAAGTTTGTGGTCAGTGAGATTTTTTTTAAATATAAATAGTTTATGTATTCAGCAAAGATGCATTAAATTGATCAAAAGTGTCAGTCAGTAAATACATTTATAATGTAACAAAAGACTTATTATTGTAAATAAATGCTGTTCTTTTTAACTTTCTATTCAATCCCGAGAACTAAAGTATCGCAGTTTCCACAAAAATATTGAGCAGCACAACTGTTTTCAAAATTGATATTGAGAATCACTAAATCAGCAAATAAGAATGATTTCTGAAGGATCATGTGACACTGAAGACAGGAGTAATGGCTGCTGAAAATTCATCTTTGCAATCGCAGGATTAAATTACATTTTTAAATAAATTAAAGTTATTTTTAATTGTAATCAGAGGTGGACAGTAACAAAGTGCATTTACTTGAGTACTGTACTTAAGTACACTTTTTGAGTATCAATCTTTACTTGAGTATTATTTTTTCTGGAAACTTTTTACTTTAACTTCACTACATTTGAAAGACAAATATCGTACTTTTTACTCCACTACAATTCTGTCAGGTCCTTGAGTAGAAAGTAGTAATGTCAGTCAGGGGATGATTTTGGTTGCAGGGACCCGCAGGGGTTGCATTTTTGCAGAGGTTGCATTTTGGCTGGAAATGAAAGTCAGATTGACGTCAGAAACAGACTGATGTTGGTTTCTGACGTCAACCCGATTTTCGTTTTCAACCACATAAGCTCAGACGCTTATGAAAAACATGAATTTAGAAGCTTGAAAACAGTGAAAAACTTGAAAACTGGAACAAGTTAGAACATCTACTGCACAGGGTGAGGTATGGCCGCCAAGGCATTGAATGGACAGTAGTGTGTATTTTACTGAATTGTGAGGACAGAAGCAACAGGGCCAACACTCTAAACCTACCCAGGCAATTATCTTTTCTCTCTGCTCACAAAGAGGGGCTCTTTTCCTCCCTTCTCCTGCTGATGGAAAAGAAACGGAGGTGGGGGGGCTAATGATAACATAAAACATATGTAACATAACATACACACGTCCACACACATCAGAGATTTCCAGCGCACTGCGATAGACAGTGTTTGGAGACACTGAGTCTTTTCAAGGTAAATAGTGCAAGTCATTGCTGGTCTAAATCACTTCGCTCAGTTCATTGTTTCAGCATAATCTTAGGGCAGTTCTGCTGAAATGCAACGCGCCACGTCTCGTATTGAAAAAGCAATGATGGATCTATTGATCCAGGGTGATCTCAGGAGTAGATCAGGCACCTTAAGAAAAAAGCTTGAGTGTTTCTTTATCTCTCCCTGTATAATTATGATATCAGCCCAGATGGGACTCAGAGAGACAAGTCTCGGTAGAAATGTATTTCTCACCGGCTTGACAGAAATTCAATGAGCAGGTGTTATCTCCCTTCGGAGATAAAAACGTCTCTCTCTACACATCTCCATTCTCTACAGAGTTCATTATATAATTCTGCAATGAGCAGAAAATCAATATATGCATTAAACATTAAGAGCGGACTGCAATATAGTGATGGCTGATGAATGTGAGGTTGAGAGTTTGATTACTCTTTCCACATGAACGCTGTTGCCATGGATGACATCATTCTATTGCGTTTACAGATTATGGTCATCCACCTTTCGCATTTTCACTTTCATCTATAATTTTCCTAAGTTAATCTTTTGGTAATGGTAAAATATAGCTTAATGATTCATTTTTAAAGGCGGAAGGTGCATTTCTTTTATTGGCAAAGGGTGTCATAGGGTTTCATCAGAAAAAAAATGAATCCAATCATAAAGGGAAGTGATACCGTGTGGTTAACAGAAACGTGTCAATGCCATTCAGACGTCTTCAGCCAGTCTCATCCACACCCAATAACGATGTGACATTTACTACTCAAAAACACTAAAAAACCATCCAAAAGCTGTGCAAACAAAGGACGTATTGAGAGCACACAACTTTAGCTTCACACGAGACTCAATTTATCCTGTCATTCAAGTTTGTCAACAAGTTTGAGCTACCAATAGTCGTCTGATACCCAAAAGGGAAGTTGCTGATACTCTGAAGAGTCCAACCCAAGAAAGCATTTTTTTATGGAAAACCCCTGGCCAATCACCATCTGAGAGAAGCCAGAACTTCCTCTTTTGTTTGCGTTCTCTTGCTTGCACTCTCTTTCATTCTGATCGTGTTGACATGGACACCACATGTCTGCCATGTGTTGCTGTACTGTGCTGAGATGACAGCATTGTTTCTGCAGAATCTCTAGCTGAAAGAACAGTCTTTTCTATCATTCTTGTCCCTCCCCGGACTTTCCAATGATCATTTTAATAATGGTGGATTTATATAAACCTCCTCAAATGAAAAAATAAAAATAGCTTCTTTTCTACTTAAACCAAAAACAACTTTGTATCTTTGTATTGTTCACCAAGCCATTATACACACTACCAAAGATTTTGTACATTTATTCAGAAGGGACATATTAAATTAATCACGTGTCAGTAAAAAATACATTTATAATGTTACAAATTATTTATATTTCAAATAAATGCTGTTCTTTTAAACTTTGTTTATCAAAGAATTCTGGAAAAAGAGTATCACAGTTTCCACAAAAATATTAAATAGCACAACTGTTAATTTATAAATGTAACCTGAGCATATTAGAATGATTTCTGAAGGATCATGTGACACTGAAGACTGGATGACTGCTGGAAACTCAGCTTTGCAATCAAAGGAATAAATTACATTTTAAAATGTATAAAAATAGAAAATAGTTATTTTAAATTGCAATATTTAACAGTATTACTGTTTTACTGTACATTTTTGATCAAATAAATGCAGCCTTGGTGCACATAAGAGACTTTTTTTCGAAAACACTTTTAACAATCTGATTGTTTGGGTACGTTTTACACAACAATACTAAAAACGTTTTTCTTTTGTTTTTTCGCGTACAGAGAAAACGACTAAAAAGGCTGTATTATGCATGTCAGGCCAGTAGTTGGCGATGTCACTTTGTAAAGAAAAACCAAGCGCTTGACAATAAAAATGCGTGTGACGTCACCATTTCCACAAATTCGTATTTTTGTAGTTTACATGGAGATGACAACGGTTTCCCATTTTCAAAAGTTTATGTTTTCAGGCCCCTAAAATGCCTTTGTCGTGTAAATGAACAGCCAAAACTTTAAAAGTTTTCCGTTTTTAATTGAAAATGGTGTCATGTAAATGGCCCCTTAGACAAAATAGTTTAGAATATTATTATTGGCCATAAAAGTACCCTAAGCACTGCAATGTCTACAATTAGGGGTCTTTGACTAGAATTCTGTTTTGACATTCCCAAATGAATTATTATAAGAGTGACATTCTGTTTTGCGATGCTGTCACTTTTATTTCAATTAAACACTTGATGTACTTCCTATGACAGGCTGTACTTAAAAGGAAACAAGCAAGCTTTGAGAGCCGTGTTAAGTGGGCTGCCCAAAATCAATACTGCCATTTCAACCTTTAAGCCATTCAGACATAATTGGCATCCTTGTTGTTCTTATTGATTTGTCACTGTTGGTCTCAAATGGACAGTGGGAAGCCAGGTGGCATCTCTTCACTGACCGTCAGACTGTTATCATAATCTAAAATCCGATTTTATCACAGCATCAGCTCATATATCAAATGCGCATGAAGGATTCGTTCACATCACTCCAGACTAAAGCAATACGATAATCCTTTGTTCTGTGTTTTTTATCAAACAGTCTTTGCATAAAGACTCGTTCTGCTCAGGATTTGTGTTTTATCTGACGACAGGCCACAGCAGTCACATTCCTCTGGTACGATATGAAAGGTTTAGAGTCTTGAGATATTATTACTCAAACTTTAGCTCATTGTACCTGTTGAGTTGATACGGTTGGCCTCAACTGTAGCTGTCATAAGCTGAACATTTCCAGGATGTGAGCCTGACATGAATATACAATACTGTCCAGATGATCAGTAGAGTTATGGTTTAACTCAGAAACAAAGCTGTCCTGTCTTAACAGTGACTGAAATCTGATTTTCTTCATCCAAAGCACTGCTCAAACACTCCCGATTTCAACAATGGTACTTTTATTCTAAACAAATGTACTAGTGATTGTACTAGTTGTACTTCTCAGAGGACGATCCCCAAGAGCGCTTGGCTAAAGCCACCATACCTCCATCTGTCACAGCTGGTGGATCTTTTTTTTTTTGTTTGGGGCAGGGGGGTATCGGGGTCCTGAGATTTGTTTGTGGTGGGAGTTGACTGAATGGCCCTCCATAATGATCCCCTACTTCCTAAAGCACTCAGCCATGACCATCACCTTTCACCCCTTATCCTTTGCACTGAATCGTGCTATTTACATATGTAAAGTCCAGCTCTCACCTCTAGCCCAGCCTGTCTCTAAAGGCTCATCCTGAATGGAGACACTCTTGTCGTTTAGGTACAATGCTACTGGTTTTTCACACTTAGATGTGGCTTGAAGGGAGGTGTGAATGTTAAATGCACTCGTTTGTAACGAGAGCATTATTTAAATCTACACGTCGCCAGATTTATAGCCTTATGTGGCAGATTACATTCACCTGAGGCGTCAAACTCATTTTAGGTCAAGGGCCAGAATTCTCATTCTTTTTTTTTTTTTGGTCAAAACTTTAATGTTTAAGAAAACGTGCAATTAATGTTTTTCTATCTAGAGGATTATAATTCAGAATAAACTTTGTGTTTTAATAATATTGGGATAAAACAAAAGGGAGCACATATAATTTATGAACTTCCCTAATCAGAGGCTTTCAAATTAATATAGGGCCTATATGCAAAATTGGTAATTTAGAGACATTAATAAAAAAAAAACATGACTGTTCTAGGTTGAATAACTTCGGTATACTTTAAAAAGCCATATGAAACCAAACATTGGTAAAAAGATTAAACAGCTTGTTTTAATTCCAGTCCAGTTAGTCCAACAATATTTTTGATAATTGAAGTCATTACAGTAAAATGTCAATATGAAGTAAATATGAAGTCATTATATTAAGTCAAATATGAAATCAATGAAGACTTTGATGAGTTGATTGCGTCGATGAAGACTCAATGTAAAATATGTAGTCATTATATATATTTATAAGACCAGAACACATATACGTTCACAACCCTCATTTTTTTTTCTCGAGAAACACAATCTAAGAAATATGAGTGGTTTAGGGAACACTGATGTAACCTTCACATGAATCGCCAGGAGAGAGAGCAGAAACTAAGAGCTTTGGGCAAATTACACCAAATAAAGAACAAGAGCTTCCTTCATTGTCAGATCTCTGTTTACTCGACTGCCATGAGTCTGTAAACTCAGGGAGATTTAACGACAGATGGATATGTCTTGACAATGTTACACGTTCCCGAGGTGTCCCCTTTTGAAATCCTCGTTTGGTGCTCCATCCCATTTTAGTGCATTTAGAGAGGAATGATTCATTACATTAATAGAGAGGTTTTAGTGTCTACAGTGATTTTATGTTCGTAATGAATTTCTAAAAGAACTTGCAGCCTTATTGATCAAATGAGCAGTCCATTATAAAAGCATTGTATTGATATAAGATTATCTTTCAGTCTGTCAAATCTTTAAATATTTTATATTCAATTGACATTTATTTTTTATAGCGCTTTTCACAATACATATCGTTTCAAAGTAGCTTTACAGAAAATGTCTACATTACAATTTAGAGTGATCTGTTATCAGAAGTGACTGTGTCCAAGTAATGCATTTCAGAAATGTATATAGACAAATCACGCAGTTAGCATTAAGAGTCTGTATATGCTGACTCACAGGGTTGGGGAGTAACGGAATACATGTAACGGCGTTATGTAATCAGGATACAAAAATCCAGTAACTGTAATCCGTTACAGTTACGTCAAAAAACGTAGTAATCAGATAGTTACATTTTGAAAAAAGGGGGAATACTTTCAGGATTACAATGGTTTCATTTAAAACTAAATAAATAAGTATTTTGCCATAATAACACTATATTAAGCGCTGCTTGATTATACAGTAGTTCCTGGTTCTGTTGCCAGTAATGACTCACGTGTGCCACGCGCTGATGCATGTGCAAATAACAGCCTTCTACAATCTCCTCAGACGCAGACTGAATCACTGCTGCTAGTAGAAACGATGCTGCCTGGGGGTAAAATCGCTTTTAATTCATGGAAATTCCGCTGCTATTTTCTAGAAATTAGGAGAGTAGCTTTTTTTAGTACCCAAAATGTCCTTTCTTAATCTTTTCTCACGTAACGGGATGTTCGCTGTCTAGGTAACGTAGGGGAACTCCCACTGCCAACGCCCCAAGTTCAGTCAGGCAAATTAAGAAAGATCACGGCTTTAGTCAACATGTAGGCCTATTTTAAAATAAACTAATATGTAGATTGTGTAAAATTTTTAAATGTTGTGTTTTGATTTTTTTAGTAAAAAATTAGTTACAAATAAAACAAAATAATCTGTAATACCATACATTAGCCACTAGATGTCTGTATATCCCTTTACATAAATATATATTCAGGCCTGTGTGTATATTTTGCAAATATTGTACACTGGACCAAATTCTTTATAAATAAAAGTTTTTTTTTTGTTTTTTTTTAACAATATTTCTTCTTGCTTGACTTTATTTATATACGTGACCTTGAAGTAATCCAAAAGTAATCAGTTGCATTACTTTCATATTATAGTACTTGGATTACGTTACTGAATACTTTTTTTATGAAGTAATTTGTAACTGTAACGGAATACATTTTTAAAGTAACCCTCCCAAGCCTGCTGACTCATTACTCATTCTGTTCAGATTTCGTCTCTTTCTCTTTCGATTTAAGAATTGCCTTTGAGAGGGCAGGGCGCTGTGCTGCTGTGTTACAGTATTGGAAGGCCTTTCCCCCATTTTTTTCTTGTTTTTGTGAATGAAATATGCAATTACCTGGGCTTGGGTTTCAGCAGTGCCTGTTCTGTCAGGTCTGCGCCCACGACAAATCAACACATAAACAGCCATAAACACAGAGCTGCTGCTCAGCTGGAAGAGCACAGCTGCTGCTGTTTACCCTGAGCGGCCCAGAAAAACATCCTGTACCGTGCCGTCTTTGAGCCTGGCTGCTCCCCTCCAATAATAAACAGCACTGCGGTTTAGACCCAGACCCCACGCATGCTGGGCGGCTCCTCTGCTACTCCTCAACTAAATGCCAAAATCTCTAAAAGCTGGACTGAAGAAACAGAAAAAAATTCTTATGTAAATGACCAGCTGTTGATGCGTTTATTAAAGACATACACATTTAACCACAGCCAATGAATGTTCTGTGCTTTGAAAGGGTTGAAGGAAAAACAAACAAACCTGGAAATAATTATGAATCTAATGCACATTAATAATTGAAACTAAAATGATTATGTCCACTTTTCAATACTGATTAATGGAAGTGATTTTAAAACAACTTTTTTTATGCTAGTGGATGTTTATAGTCAAGTCTAAGGGACAATGGCCTGGTTTCACAGACAGAACTTAAATTAAGTCTGGATTAGGACTTGGTTTAATTTGGACATTTAGGCTAAGTAGCTTTTATAATCATGCATTAGAAAAAAACATTACTGGTGTGCATCTTGAGACAAAACAATGACATATTTTAAGATATGCCAGTGCAAGTTGCTTTCAGTTAAACCAGCTCAAACATGCATTTTAGTCTGGGATTAGGCTTAAGCCTTGTCTGGGAAACCGGGGAATACATTTTATGTGTCAACTATGGTGGAGTTAAGTGATAACGTTTGCATGATCTACTGCCCTTATATGGCTAAGGACAAACTAAGCCCTTTAAAGTAATTGGAATACTAAAATGTGTATCTTTACTCTAGATTGTATACTCTTGTTTCTATTTTTAGAACAGTGTGTCATTTCTCTAGACTGGAATGTTGTTCATTAATGAACCTGTTTCTCTGTGTATCGCAGCAGTGGCATTCCACAGCCCGCCTGTGAAGATTAAGAAAGAGCCTCAAAGTCCAGGTTCAGACCCCAGCCAGTCTTGCAGCCACAAGCAGAGCTTCAGCTACCCCAATGGAGAGCAGTGCCTTTACACCAGGTCAGTCAAAAGCCGGAGGCTGTTAGATGCATCTCACACGATTTGATACTTTTATGACTTAAACAGGTGTTTCTTCATCTATGGGCTCTTTAGGCCTTATGGACAATAAGCACAGAAAATTGATTCTTAAAACACACATTTCACACTATAATGCAAGGTTCCTCATATCCAGCCCCGGGGTTCACTGCCCTGCAGAGTTTAGCTCCAACCCTAATCAAAGACACCTGAGCAAGCTTATCAAGGTCTTTACAGTTAATTACAGGTAGGTAAGTTTCAGGATTTGAGCAACTCTGAACAGTGGCCCTCCAGGGTTGGATTTGAGGAACCCTGCTATAAATGTCTAAATCTATATATCAGTATATATATTGATTGTCTTAACAGTAACACACAATCTCTGAAAGAAAGTCATGAACACTTCCACCACATTGTCATTTCTGCATCTCAAATGATGCAATGTGTTTAATAATATTCTGTGGTGGAAACGTTAAAAAAAAAAAATGTATTAATAAAATGGCAGACTTGTCTTGCTATAGCTAATGTCACATTTTATTTAATTAAATACAATTAAATAATATTATTTTTACACATAATTGGAGTTTTTACACAAATTTGTGTAGAAAATTATTAGAAATCCTTTTTTTTTTTAAACATAAATATAATAGTTTATGATTGTTTCACTCTTTAAGATCATTTACAAATTAATAATCGATATTTTGTGTAGCATTTTCATATTTTAATAATGAAAGTCTCATGTGTAAAGCAAAAGTAAAATCTATACTCTTGTATGGTTTTAATGTGGCCTTTATTTAAAGAGAAAAAAATATTTCATTTTTAATACAAATCTACCCCAGAGATATAAAAGTGTTCATAGTCGACGATACATCAGTACATGTTCTAAAACTGTAAAGAAATGCATTGTTGATTTTGAAAGTGTCTGTGTGCCCTGCAGTGCCTATGAGCAGAAGAGAGCAGCTGTGGCAGCAACAACAGCATCAGCAGGAGGATCTAAGAGCTCTTGTCCCGGGACACCCATGTCCCCTATGCAGCATTACTCCCCTAAACCAACAGTGGGAACTCGGCCGGAGTCAGGGTACATGAATCCACCGTCAGCTAGCCAATCCCACGCCTGCCACAGCCACAGTTACCCCATGAACCCCAGGTAACAATAATGATAAAGAATGTGTAGGTGTGTCTACTTTTGAGGGATTTGATCTGCATTATATATCTGTACCATATCAGTTATGGGCTGATAAACTAAAATCAGTGATTTTGAATACTACATGTGAATTCATTTAGATATTTCATTGTGAATGCTCATTTCTTCTGTTTACATTTACATAAAAAGGTGGTTAAATTTAATAGCACTGTTAATTGTAATATTATTTTAAGATGTGTAGCATATCTCAAAATGAATATCCAATATTCATACTGTATATTATAATGTTGTGATGTCAAATTCACTTTAACATTTAAAATGATTGACTTTAGTTTTTAGTGCTTATAATATTTATCGTGCTATAAGTGATTATTAGTATTGGCCAGAATTGTAATGTCAATGCACATTTTTGACTAGTAGCGTTTATAAATTTTTTCATAATAAAAATCAAAAGAGAACAGTTAAGAAAGCATACTTGCATTGTAACAGCGTTTTTTAAGAACCTGTGTAATAATCAAAGCTTAATTCCCCCCCCAGTTCCAGGTTCCCTTCCGGCTCTGCAGAGATGTGCCCACCATTCTCTTCCCAAGGCCAGGCCCTGCAGCGCATGCATCCGGCCCACACCAGCGGGGGCGGAGGCGGCAGTTACCATAGGCAACACTCTGACCCCTGCTTGCCTTATCCTCCTCAGCAGAACTTCAAGCAGGAGTACCTGGACCCTCTGTACGACCGAGTGGCCCACATGGCCGGGACACATCCTCAGAGGTTTCCTCCTGCCCATATGATGGTCAAACAGGAACCCACTGACTACACTTACGAACCTGGTACGTGAGTCAAAAAACATTCTGATGAAACAAAGTGAAGTAATTTGCTTTGAAATGGTGTCTTCTTTCCTCTCTCTTCCTGAATAATTAAACCACATTAGGCCAGTAATGTAAACAGTAAATTGGTTGACAAACTGAAAAGTCTCTTTTTTTAAAGAGATTTTGTTTGTTCTTCTCTGCTTCCACATCCACTGACACTTTGCAAAGGTCTCAACAGTGTTTCTGTACTTCTCCCCGCTCCTGCTCATTCACCCCTCCCCTTCTGCCTGTGTTCTTTGAGAGGGAGGGAGGCATAGGAATTTCATTGAGAAAATGGAGGGCACTGGAAAGACTAGAATCCCCAGCGGAGCGCTCGCGGGTGTAGGGTTGCAGCAGCGGCTTCCTTTTTCTGCAGGCAGATGAACTCATAATGGAAAAATGAGCGTAGCCTCAGTAACCCGAGCCCGTGCGCCGGCTTGGTCGAGCGAGCGGGAGGTGTGTGTGTGTGTTTGTGTGTGTGTGGGGGGGAGCTGTGTTGTAGCCGGGGGGCTCAGGCCATAGACTCACAACACAGGCGAGCTCACCTCCTCCCACTCGACTTAGCGACTGACACAGGGTCGAAACACAACACCCTACGCAGGTCCAACTTATCAGTGCTCTGTGAAAGACTACAAACAACAGTGATCTAACAAACACTGCACATAGATGAGCATAAATAACAAAGTTACCAGTTCAACTGATTCTTTAAATGGAAAAAAATACAAGCATGACTTTTTCTGGGTTCTTTTGTTCCCTCCTAGTTTTGAGGTTGGTCTACAAGTTGTCTTTTTTGTGCCTGTGTTGTTATGGTTAACAAAAACTAAAACTAGTTTTCTGTAATTGAAATAAAGCTGAAATCAAACTATATAAAAATAAGCTGAAGTACTAAAATTACTAAAACTGAAGTAAAAACAAATAAAGCTAAAGCAGTATATAAATAATAATACTAAAATAACCCTAATACCACTGAGAAAGGCTGATACTACTCAGATTCATGCATGCTGATATGTGGCAACTTTGGATGCGATAGTCTGGAACAAAAGGATGTTTGTGTGAGGACAGACCGCCCTATCTGAGGTGGAGTACAGCATGTTATCATTAGATTTATCCCTGCCCAGGCCGCCGCTCTGCTACAGACATATGCCAACATCAATATGAAACCAAAACCATGAATAAGAGACACTTTTATAAGGCAAAAAGTGCTTCTTAACTAAATATTATAATAGTAATATTAATTATTGTGTTTATATTTTTTATAATAATAATAATTATTATATTCCCCAAATCGTGCAGCCCTTCCATACTGGGTTATGTTTCCCAAAATCTCGAGCTAAGTTGATCGTAGAGAACACTGGTGGCAACGGTCTGCACGATCAACTTGGGCTCACAATGCTTTTGGGAAACACAGCCCAGTTTGTATCATAAGGGGTCCAGTGACAGTGTTTCAGTTGAAAATGGAATAAGTTACAGCCCGACAGCTCCGTCAACAGTGACATTAATTTGAGCTCTATCATGTTTGAGAAAAGTGCTCTAGTCCCACAGAGCTCTTTCTCCCCTGTGACACCTTATCATGGCCTCTGCCACTGCATTCTCCAGCCATGAATCATGGCTCCACCTCACAAACTAACCGTTTCTTATTTATCCAGTACATATAGAAGGAGAGAGGGGAGACGGGGAGGTGGAGGGGTTTGGCTACGACAGTTATAAAGCTGTGTAACTGTGCAAGATCCACTGCTCTTTACTGCCTAAAAATAAAGCTGCCGACAGGTGATATTATGACAAATGACTTTATGACAAATGGACCTTTTGTCCTTGCAGCACTCAGTGGCAGAGGTTATCAAATCTGCAGATGCACCAGCCTCACACCCTACAGAAATAGTGCCTAAAGAGGACTAGCAATGATTAGCTGGGTTCTCAAACATAGTGAGCTGCCTCGCTGCCGACTGCCTATATAGACAGCTTCCTCCTAAGGCAGCATATCGTAACCACAACATAACCACATGAGCGACTGTTTTGGAATTCTCTACATAGGCCACGAATCACACAAATAGTGCTTCATACAGTAGAGCAACTTGAAATTGACTTCAGTAGTGATAATAGTGATACATGCTTGAGGGTTTGAATGTTTGAAAGTAAAGAATACTTTTCTTAATAAGCGGTACCTTTCAGGTTCAATGTACTACTTTATGTAAAATCAACATTTGTTTAGTCTTGTCCACCATCTTGGATATATTTTTTCACCCATCGCAAATTCTTTTCAGTATTAAATGAAACATGTCACTTTTTTCACTTGTTTATATGCATTCTGTGTAGTCTGTGAAGAATATGTGATGCTGCCTTAGAATTCAGCTAAAGCTGGGTATCTTAGGAGACAACATAATCAAGATGATTACCAGGCCTTAAAATGCTGCCTATATGCATATAGGTTTTGAAATCATTTGCATGCATCCATCACTGAGGGTCAAAAGTTTGTGTTTGCCCTACAGATGTGCCTGGTTGCCCATCCATGTACCATCACAACGAGGGCTACCCCAACCCACAGCACAACAGTGAAGGTAAGGACATCTAGAACATGCCGCTCTAGTATGGTTCTATGAATGTACATTTCACTCACTCACAACACGTCAGGATTGGCCGGTACTGTGCGGTCACTGGCTAACCAGGCCAGAGGGGCCGTGTTTCTGTTGGCGTGGACATTTGTTTCTCCCTTGCCTAAAGAATTCCAGGGTAAATATTACTACTGGAAAAGACGAGTATTTTTCCTGGAGCGAAGAAAAATAATCCTTCTCTCCGCTCGCTGCATTTGCAGCACCATTTTGGGTATTTTCAGTTGTTAGCTGATCTCTGTAATGAGCCATTAGATACAGAAAATTTTGTTCCTTGCTTCATATGTGTACTGAATAATAATAATAATCAAGAGTCCATGTTTCCCATTATAAGAATTCATAAATGTCAATTGAAAAAGTTACTGTATTCATAGAACTCAATCTGAAAAGTCAAACAGGAGAATGCTTGTTATTATTAATGACTGCCATTAAAACATTAGCACAGTATAACTGATGTGGATCGTCTTTGTATCCACATTAAACCAGTGTACTAATTATTCCCTTGTCCTGTCCTCAGGTTACATGTTTGAAAATGATTCCCGCGTTGTTCCTGAGAAATTTGAAAGTAAGTCTCACTTGTCCAGATGTTATTTTCTTTCAACTAGTATTAATTTCAAACACAAAGTCTCTTCAAATGCCAATCTCAGTGATGTAATTAAAACAAAAATGAGATTAACTGTATACATGGGGTCCAAAAGTCTGAGAACCCTACCGAAAATGCATTCATTTATTTATTTAAATGTAATTTCCATTACAATTGTTTTCTTACCAGCATCACAATTAGAATGTAAAGTTTAATTAAAAAGTTCATATGAATTTCTCTGACGTTTGGACCACACTGTATAAATGTTTGCAATTTCAGTTCAAATCCTTATCACCATGTGTCTTATGTTAGATGAAACAGTTTTTAGATCTAATTAAATGACAATTTCTTTGCCTGTGTTCAGGTGAGGTGAAGCAGGAAGGGGGCGGTGTGTTTCGTGAGGGTGCCCCGTATCAGCGCCGTGGCTCACTGCAGCTCTGGCAGTTTTTGGTAGCCCTCCTCGACGACCCCGGCAATGCGCACTTCATCGCATGGACCGGCCGTGGCATGGAATTTAAACTCATTGAGCCAGAGGAGGTAAACATAAGGATTTTAAGAGTTATCAGGAAGTGAAATATGATTTTTATCCAGAAAAGCAATTGATCGTACAAAGATCTAAGAGGAAAATATGAATATTGGGTGTTTCAGATCAATTCGATGCAGTGTTTATTCAGCTTTCTCAAACTGTAGAGAGAATAAACAATGGGTTTCAGAGATTTGCTTGCGATCAGCTCACACTTCCCCAGGGTCTAAGAACACATCCACACAATGCCAGTTTTCCATTAGCTGCCATGCATTATTTACCCCACTTAACAGCATAGTGAAATAAAATGGAGAATGGCTCCATTACCAAATATTACAACCTTCCATTTTGCCGGAGTCTAAGCACGCCGCAGTGGTCGAGACAAGAGCGTTAACCTCCTATTGTCTGTGGTCAGTAGACGGCTAAATGGCATGACTCAGCAAACTATCATGCAGAGATGCATCCATCAGTTCGGCTCAACTGTACGTATGAATCATTCATCACATCCAAAGTTTTACTATCGCAATTAAAGCGTACAGTCAAACAAACAATCAGTTCCTCAGATGTCAGCAGACCCACAAGTTCACTGGCCCAAGATGGAGCAACAGTTTTTCTCAAGGACCCTCAAGTTGAACCTTGAAGTTTAGGATAAAGAAGTATTTCCTCTAGGTTTGACAACTAGCAGTTTGTGCTAATCGCCGTGTGGTTTTGGTCAGAGTTTAGTGGTAACTTGGTTATATAAAGGAGAACTGCGTTATTTTGTAGGGACTCGCCCTTCCTTTTCATAGTTCAGTGTTGTACAGTCACCAAGGACCTCTTGTGCTCAGATTAAGGCACTGCAGTACAGTCCTTTCCTGCTCTTATGGTTTGTATTGTCTTATTTTGATACTCTAGGTGGCAAGACTCTGGGGGATGCAGAAGAACCGTCCAGCCATGAATTACGACAAACTGAGTCGCTCTTTGCGCTACTATTATGAGAAGGGAATTATGCAAAAGGTATTGTTGTTGCATCATCATATTTTATGGCTTCCTATGCCGTTTTTTCCCGCACATTGAGTTGAGACTTTGGGTCCCAGAGACTCCAAATATAGAGTCCAGAATGATTTGCGTAAAACGAATAATAATAATAGCCAAATTTCAAAGTTAGCCTTTAAGGATTCAAATGTTCCTACACTTTCTGAAATGTAAATTTCATTAAATAAAGTAATGTTGTTTCTTTTTGACACCAGCGGAAACACACTGTACAATTCAATTACAATATTACAAAATTAAATGCATCATTTGAAAATTCATTGCATTTATTTATAAACTATAGACCCCAAACAGAAAAAAATCTGTTATAGTCATGATTTATCAACCAGATACTTCAGTTTTGTTATTGAGATGTTAAAAGGGGGTCCTAATTATTATTATTGATTATGAAATATTTAATTCTTATTGTTAGTAGTATTATTTAATTACTCTTTTTTTTCCCCCTCCTAGGTGGCAGGTGAGCGTTATGTTTACAAATTTGTGTGTGAGCCGGAAGCACTGATATCCTTGGCTTTTCCTGACAATCAGCGGCCAAGTCTGAAGGCGGAATTCGAGCGCTACGTCAATGAGGAGGACACGGTGCCGCTGTCTCACCTCGATGAGGGAGCGTCTTACCCTCCCGAACCAGCTGCCACCAACATGGGCCCTCAGTCCTACTCCAAAGGCTACATGTACTAATGCCACGATATTCTCCCAAGTTCCCCATCCCAGTTTACTACCCGCTGCACCTATTGCACATGCCCACCCCATCCACTTGTATATAAGGTTACGTTTTTTTGTTTTTTTGATTAAATTAATCTCATTAGGGACTCTGCATTCCTCTCACTTCTGAGGCCTATCTAATCTAAACACATTACTGTGGTTCAAGAGATTGCTTAATAAAGACCCAATATTACTACTATACCATGAGAACAGTCTCAGTTTCTTATGTTTGCAACAAATGCAAAATGCACAAAAGGTTTACCTGTGACTTTACTAGATAGAGAAACCAATTCACAAATTAGTAGTTTGTTTTCATCTGGCTGTGCTCTTGAGCATGTAAAAACTCATGAAAACCATTCCAAGTTCATCTTTCGCGCTATCGACTTCTGTCTTTGAATGATTGACAAGCTGACAGAGACACATTCTGATTGGCTTAACAAAGAATCTCACCACGACCTTTTAAAGGAGTTATTTCATTGACAGCTTTCAGAGAAGTTGAGTATAATTTTCCAAACAATGTCATAAAAGTTTGCCAATTCAATTACAGATGCTTTGAATAGACAAATAGCCACGTGTACTTCTTTGTTCACAAATAAAAAAGCATTTTATTTTCAGGTGAAGAGATTTTTATTCCTTGCAATAATGCAGTTGTATTATTTCATGTATTGTTGATCCAAGTGTAAATGAGAGTCAAGGCTTCCCTAATTAAATAGCATGTTATTCACTTTTTCCCATTTACTTATAATGCAATCCTGGTTTTATCATTTATTCTACCATTACAATTTTTTTTTTAATGTGAACTATACAACAGTCACTTTTATTAGGTACACTTGTTCAACTGCACGTTAAAGCAAACATCTAATCAGCTAATCACATAGCAGCAACTTTAAGCATGTTGACAGTTCAAACCAAGCATTGATTTAAGTGACATAGCATGGTTGTTGGTGCCAGTCGGGCTGGTCTGAGTATAAAAAATGCTGATCTGCTGGGGTTTTTACGCACAACCATCTCTAGGGTTTACAGAGAATGGTCCAAAAAAGAGAAAATATACAGTGAAAATGCCTTGTTGATGCCAGAGGTCAGATAAGATTGGGCAGACTGGTCGAGCTGATAGAAAGGCAACATTAACTCAAATAAGCACTCATTACAACTGAGGACTGCAGAAGAGCATCTCTGAACACAACTTCCAACCTTGAAGCAGAAGGACTACAGCAGCAGAAGACACACCGGGTGCCACTCCTGTCAGCTAAGAACAGGAAACTGAGGCTACAGTTCGCACGGCCTCACTAAAATTGGACAATAAATACTGTAGAAGACTGAAGAAGCGCTGCCTGGTCTGACAAGTCTTGATTTCTGCTGCGATATTCAGATGATAGGGTCAGATTTTGGCATAAACATGAAAGCATGGAGCCATCCCGCCTTGTATCAACTGTTCAGGCTGTTGGTGGTGATGTAATGGTGTGGGGGATATATGGCACACTTTGGGTCCCTTATTAGCAACTGATCATTTAAACACCACAGCCTACTTGAGTTTTGTTGCTGACCATGTCCATCCCTTTATGACCACAGTGTACCCATCCACTGATGGCTAGGATAATGCACTGCCACAAAGCTCAAATCATTTTAAACTGGTTTCTTGAACATGACTGAGTTCACTCAGTCACCAGATCTCAGTCCAATAGAGCACCTTTGGGATGTAGTGGATTGGGAGATTTGCATTATGGATGTGCAGCCGACAACTGCAAGCAACTGCGTGATGCTTTCATGTCAGTATGGACCAAAATCTCAGAGGAATGTTTCCTGCACCTTGTTGAATCTTTCATGGAGAATTAAGGCAGTTCTGAAGGCAAAAGTGGGTCCAACTCAGTACTAGCCAGGTGTACCTAAATAAAAAAAGTGCCTGGTGAGTGTATATCTACATGCAATAGCTCACCAAAAACAGAAACAACTCAAGTGACCTTTTGAAAGGACAGTTTAATTTGACATCAAAACGACTCCAAGATATTACATAACATATAACCATATCAAAAACCGCAGGACATTTCCACCCCCCATTGTTTCCTCTAATAAAAGAGCTATAATACAAAATCTCCACTGTGATCCGATACACTGATCCTGTGCGGAGTCTTTTTTTTAAACATTAAAACAGAAGAGAGGTCCCAAAAAAGGATGAGATTGGAGTGTGATAAAGTGGTCTTAACATCCTGTTCACTTGTACATGACCAG
Source organism: Scardinius erythrophthalmus (assembly GCF_964197995.2). NCBI lineage: Eukaryota > Metazoa > Chordata > Actinopteri > Cypriniformes > Leuciscidae > Scardinius > Scardinius erythrophthalmus. Next base: position 13,100,977 of record NC_138238.1, on the reverse strand, counting down.
ACCTCTGCAGAGGAACTAACTGGATTAATGAAAACCCTTTCCCTTGCAGCACTTTATTTAACATCAACTGACCAGACGGATGTGCCATCCACACATTCTGCCACACAGACGGGTCGTCCCGAGAGTTTGGACGAAAAGGAGATGCACTATGAAAATGCCTGTTTTGTTGAGATGAAATTGGCTGGACTTTTTATTTCATATTTTGCTCTTTATTCTTTAATTTTTAAAATACAAAGAACCCCAAGACTAGCAGAGATAATTATAACCACCAAGCCTTATGAGAAACATACAGAAGAAACAGAAAATTAAATGCTTCTGATTTAAAGCGGAAAAATCAGGTCAGGTTTCATTTTTGAGGGAATGTCTCCGTTAAAATCAAACATGTGGTTTGACAGCAGTGGAAAGGATCTTATCTTTGAAAATAGGGCACCTCATGTTCTTTAAGAACATTTTTAGCTTCTGTCCATGTTATCCTCCACTCTGCCAACAACAAAAAAATGATGTTTTGTTCAGCAGCAGTATCAGACACTCGCAGTCTATGAGAACCTCGTGAGAAGCTTCTAGCGTCGTCTGAAGGCTCTGGAGATTCTCCAGGCGTTTGGTTCCTCATAGCGGTTATAAAGGGGCTCCAACCGCTGCTGTTTCTTCTGCTTGCTGAGGCGTGTGGGATCAGACACTTTGAAGAAAGCTGGAGCGAACTCTACAAGCCACCTCGGGTCAATGGTGGTCACCTCCCTCATGTACTCCTTAGTGGTCAGCACAAGCTCATGGTACACCACCCTGAGGAGAAGAAGAGAGTGAAACCAGCTTCAGTACAAGCAACATTGATATTAGTTTGGTGGTTAATACAATAACAATCTCGTTTTGGTCCATACCATTCTGGTTGGCGATTGAACAATGCGCTGGAGGGGTGGATGTAGACCACCTGCTGGTCTATAAGGGTCCTGTAACCTTCTTGAGGGTCCTTTTTGGCTGCATTCCGGAAGAAACCACTGCATATGGCCTTCTGTACACGCACTGTGGCCTTACCACAAGATACCACATCCAGCTTGTGCCTGAAGACAACATGCAATTTTGTATAATTATTAACAATATGTATAATTATGGAGTGTAAAAGCCTGTTCATACCAAGGACGATAACCATATCTATAGTTATGATATCTAATTCTATGTGAATAGGGAAGTCCACACCACAACTATAACAATAACAGCACAGAGGAACAATATTGTTTAATGTGGCCGGTTGCATAAACTGCTAAGACTAGTCAATTTAGTTTAAGTTAATCTATTTTTAAGGCTGGTCATAGGTTGATATTGGTATGAATACTAATAGTTATCTTTATAGAAGTCATTCTTGGTGTGAACGTGTCTTAAGACTTACAGGGTGTTGCATTATGCAAGTAAGCCTGCATTACGTTAGATATTCTGTAGTCCTCACCTGTCCATGATGCCCAGCATTTGTTTGCGGATATCCTGTGCACGACGGAGAGATCGCGCCTGGATGAAGTTTTCGTAGCACCAGGGGTTGGAAAACTTGTTGTTCTTCCAGGAGTTGTAGACAGCCAACAAAGTCAGGTGGTCCCCCTCAGGCTGGTGAAACTTAGCCTTCTTCTGGTCTGCCAGAGCTTGTTTGTCCTGACATTTAGAGCGAAATCATGCTTAATATCTTCAGGATCAGTCTGTTTGGATACCTCAAACTTTACTAAATGACGTAACTATTCTTGGCCACTCCTTGACCTTGATCATAGATCTGGTAATGTGTGTGGGCTAAAAAAGTACCTTTGGTCTGTAGAAGACATTCTGTACTGAGAGCATTGACACAATGGTAAGCATCTCTTCGCTGCAGCCAAGATGGACGGACATGATCAACATCTTACAAAGCATGGGCTCCAGAGGAAACTCAGCCATCTGATAGGAACAGTGACAAGAAACTTAACACTTCATTCTGCATGTGCAAATTGAGCAGCTACATCCGAAACCTCGATACGATCACATTCCCAAATTTAAACAAAGATGACATGTACACACTTACTCTACGACCGAGTCGTGTGAGCAGACCTTCATCATCCAACGCTCCCAGAGTGTACAGCTGCTCCATGGCTGTGATGAGTGTCTCCATAGGCGGAGCATCCATGAAATCAAATGACAACAGGTCATTGATGCCCATTGCCTGATTGAAGGAAAATCAAATTTGACGTTAAAATGCATAAAATATAATATTAGAGATACACTGATAATGTATTAAGTATATTATCCCGTATTAAGGTAAATTCACACTGCAGTGACATCGACAGAAGGCAACAGACACTTTGTCGGATCAGTGCGTTACCCTTGCCGGAGTCTGTTGCCATCTGTCGGATCTTGTTTTCGCATACTGAACATGTTGAATTGCCGTTAAAATGTCTGAGAAGTGACATGCTGATTGGCGTTGATCTGGCTGTCAGTGCAGTGTGAATTGGCCTTCAGAGACACTATTGCCTATTTACATTCATTCATTTATCAGACACTTTTACCCAAAGCAATGTACATTTATTTAACTGTGTATGTAAATTTTTTACATTTAGATAATTTGTGTCATCTAGCACTTACTGGTACCTTAAATCCATTCCAGATCCCAATCCATTTTTTTCATACTGTACATTATAATGATGCCTAAATTGTAGCATTTAAAATGATTGATTTTATTTTTCTCAATTCTTGTATGTTTTTAAATCATTTTGAAAAAGAAAAAAAAAATGAACAAAATGTTTATATCGGCCAGACTTTTATCTGAATCTGTCATGAATTTAATATTTAGTGCATTCCTTAAAAAAATAAAACAATATGACGATAAAAAAAATAACAAGATTGTACCTTAAGAGACAGTACAGTGCTGGCCAAGTTAGTTCTCTGAATCTCAGGTACGTTGGTGGTGAGCATCTCATCTCTGTAGGCACGTTCTGTGTAGAGTCTGTAGCACTTGCCAGGGCCTGTTCTACCAGCTCTGCCCGCTCGCTGCTTGGCCTGGGCCTGCGGACCACACGAATGAGGTTTAGGAGTCAAAGTGTACTTACAACGTATGCTGTGTGCAGTCTGGGTCATTAGAAATGGATGTTACCTGGGAGATGGGGGTAACAACTAGCTGATCAATGCCAGTTTTGGAGTTATAAACCTTCTGCTTGACAAAACCTGGATCCACCACATAGTAGATTCCATCAATTGTCAAAGAAGTCTCTGCAATGTTAGTAGCAATGACCACCTGAAAAAAAACCAAAACAAAAAAAAACCGCAGAATGTTTGTTAAGGTGTATACAGTGATCTAAATTTCCAGGTAAATTTGATTTAACATGTCAGAGGTGACCAGAGAGAGGAGAAAGCCTGAATGGTACCTTTCTACTTCCAGGTGGTGCTGGGTCAAAGATCCTGGTCTGCATTTCACTGGGCAGGGCAGAGTAAACTGGGAGGATGATCAGCTCTGGGACATCAGGACCGAGGGATTTCATTCGTTCGTACAGGATCTCACAAGCAGTGTCGATCTCCTCCTGACCCGTCAGGAACACCAAGATGTCACCTGTACAGTAAATAAGTTTAATTACAGTAAGCTCATTTTCACAGGCATTTAAAGGTTATGTGAACAACTGTGTGCAAAATGTTACCTGGAGGCTCAGTGAGGTGGATCTGCATGACTGTGATCAGGCTGGCATCCAGATAGTCAGTCTCAGGTTCTTTAGTGTACAAAACCTCCACTGGATATGTACGACCAGGGATAGTAAAAATAGGCGCTTCATAAAAGTACTGTGAGAATTTCACAGCATCCAGCGTGGCAGATGTCACAATGAGCTTCATGTCAGTTCGTTTCTGTACAGTCTAAATAACACAAGAACAAGACACTATTAAATATGCCCCATAAAGAGATGGTAAAATAGTCATTAGCACCTAACTGTATCACTTTCACACATTTTTAACCCATGTAGATAAGTACAAAGCAGCAACACTGTTAAAATCTTTAAGAACAGATATTAAATCAATGCTAATTTTATTGCATTAACAATTATTCTTAACAATAGTAGCAATCTTTTATTTTTAATAAATAATATTTGAAATAATAAATATTTGAATGTTTTTGAAAGAAGTTTTATGCTCTAAAGAAGATTGCATTAATTGATTATAAATACAGTAAAAACAGCAGTATTGCAAAATATTAAAATAGAAAACAGTTATTTTAAATTTGTAAAGTTTTAATGTAATTAATTCCTGTGATGGCAATGCTGAATTTCCTAGTCGTCAGTGTCACATGATTTCTAATCTAATTATCTAATCTGATGATAATCAGAAATGATTTATCAGAAACCACACTTTTTTCCCCCCAGTATTTCTTTGATGAATAGAAAGTTCAAAACAACAGCATTTATTTGAAATAGAAATTCACGGTCACTTTTGATCAATTAATGCATCCTTGCTGATTTCAAAGTATTAATTTCTTTAAAAAAAGAAAGAAAAAAGAAATATTTTGAAAGCCAGTGTATGTTTCTGAACATTGACCTTGACTGTGTGAACAAAGCCTCAATTTGTGAACTGTACCTTCTTGAGCAGGCCAAAGAGCACGTCTGTGTGAATAGTTCTCTCATGGGCCTCATCCAACATAATGATGGCATACTGGCCCAGATCAGGGTCAATCAGACACTCTCTTAACAGCATACCGTCCGTCATGTACTTAATCACAGTCTCGGGACTTGTGCAGTCCTCAAAACGGATGGTGTAGCCAACCTGCAGACACAGAAATAGATTAGGGCTCCGTTTCAAAAGTTATGGTGAAATGTTAGATCACTGTTGTCTATATCATGAAAATGAATGTAAGCAAGCATCTACCTCTTGACCTAAACAGCAACCGTACTCCTCCGACACTCTTTTAGCCACGGACATGGCTGCCACTCTTCTGGGTTGTGTGCACCCGATCTTCCCCCGTGTGGTGTATCCTGCCTCTGCCAGGTACTGAGTGATCTGAGTGGTCTTTCCTGAGCCCGTCTCCCCAATTACAATCAGAATCTGGTTGTCATGGACAGCCTGCAAAAACACATTGGTTTAATTTATGAACACAACTAGACTGAAATACACATATCAGAATGAATATACATTAAGGATGTCCCGAGCAGATCTCAGGATTGGTATTGGGGCCGATTAAGCATTTTTTTTTTTTAAACTGATGAATATTGGCTATCCTAACATCCTTTTTTTTTTTTACGTCAGCTGTCATGCAGTAGGTGGTGGAATGCACCTTTAATTGGTTTTGCCAACTACCATTAAAAGGAAAAGAAGAAGCTCAAATGTGAGTGTGTGAAGTGCATGAACCAATGAGATCTGAGTGCATCACACATATTCAAGCTTCTGTGTTAAGCATATTTGAAGCACACTTTTGTAACGAATCACTCAAGTCATTTATTTACGGTTTATTTTTATCTGCAATCAGACTATCTGAGACGTCATTGCCATAATGCGTTGCTTTGGGTTGCATCTTGCTTCAGACTTGACTGACTGGCATTCTGACACCATGGGCTTCATGCTCTCTAACCTTGAATCTACGTTTTTTGTTGCAATAATTCTATATTTAAATATAAATAAATAAATAAATAAATAAATAAATAAATAAATAAATATATATATATATATATATATATATATATATATATATAGAGAGAGAGAGAGAGAGAGAGAGAGAGAGAGAGAGAGAGAGAGAGAGAGAGAGAGAGAGAGAGAGAGAGAGAGAGAGAGAGAGAGAGAGAGAGAGAGAGAGAGAGAGAGAGAGAGAGAGAGAGAGAGAGAGAGAGAGAGAGAGAGAGAGAGAGAGAGAGAGAGAGAGAGAGAGAGAGAGAGAGAGAGAGAGAGAGAGAGAGAGAGAGAGAGAGAAAATAATAATAAATAGACCAGTAAATATAATTACTTCAATAACTAGATTTAGATTTACTCTGATTTTTTTTTTATTTTTTACATTTGAGCCTCTGGCCATGAGAAACTCTTGGCACATCCCTGTATACACTGGATTGATTTCATTAACTTTAATGTACTTGAAGTGTGCACCAGGCACTGGGAAAATACAAGTATCAGATCTGGACTCAGTATCGGCAGATGCTCAATATTCAATGGCTCGGATCATACACATATTAGATGAAGTCACACCTGAATGAGCTGCTCTTTCAGCTTGTAGATGGGAAGACTCTCTCTTTGCTCGAGGATAGAAAGTTGAGTCTTTTTTCCATAGGAGGCCTTGTTGCCGCCAAAGGCATGTTTCTTCCATTCTGGGATATCGTTGGGCATCATACCTATGCCTCTCATGTTGGCAGCTATCTGCCTGCCGTCAACTGTATGGATGGTGAGCGTGTGAGGACAGGAAAAAGCATTTATTATAGATGCACAAAGATGATAACAGACTTGAGCTCATACAAGGCCAGAGGGCATATGAGCAGCAGAGATATGCTTTTTATGTGCAAGCCTGATTCGATAGCAGACATCAGGAAATCAGATGGCCATCTACGAACTCACTAAACTACGGCATGGGCAAATAGGAAGGAAGTTTATCTGGAGTGATCTGTGTCTTAACTTTGTGTTCTTTTTTTACTACTACTGGAGGACATGGAGCACAAAACATCCATTTATTTTACTCATACAATCCCACTTCACTATACAAGTAATCTGACTATTTTATTTTCTAGTCTTCAAATGCTACTACTATTCCATGCAGTTTTGGAGTTGTAGTGTAGTTCTAATCAAAATTCATCTAAAAGATGAGGAATTATCTTTAAATTATGCATTTGTGCTTCTGTATTATTTGAATTCTATTTTATTATATGTAAACTATATTTTATTTTACAGTTTTATTGTGTCATTTTTTTTTTTTTTTTATCTGGGTAATATTATTGCAGATTTTCAACTTGTGAATGTGAAATATCTGTGCACTTGATATTCTGTGTGGAAAATTCCAATAAAAAAATAAAATGTTCATTGAAAGTAATATTTATCATTAAAAAGTATTTGCAGGACATCAGAATCAGTTGGAAGCGTGGCTTGAAGTAGCATTCTACTGCACTTTTCTGAGTAGATAAACATTTTGACCACCTGAGTTGAACGGAGTACAACATAATTTCTTATTTCAGATGCTTGGAATAAGTCTGAATGTCTTACCGTCGGGCAGTGGGTCAACCCAGTGTTTATTAAGACCCATAGGGATTGAGTCCATTTCAGCCTCCCGCTGGGCCTGTTTCACCTCCCGTCGCTCTTTGGCGAGGGCACTCTGCATCATAGCTGCTTGAGAGAGAGATCCGTCGGGGTTCTGACAGAAAACAAAACAAAAAACAGAATTTAAAGTCACAGGTTATATCTACTTCAGTGAAACCAATAACTTTCTTGGCACCAGGCAGCTGTAAAGTGAGAGTACATGAGTTTTGAACTACCTTGACAATCTTGACAGGGCTCATATCCATGCTCTGTTTGGTGTGTCCCCGCAGGAATGGAGGCTCCTCTTCTACCAGCTCAATCTCCAAATCCTCATCTGACAGACAAACCACAACATAGACAAAGTTTGAGGTGACTGTTCAGGCAGCTAAAAGCGACTTACAGTGATAGGCTCCCAAAGGAAGTAGGAATTTATTTATCGGCAAATGTTGAGTTAAACAAAAGTGAATGCAACTCATACCCTCCTCATCATCTACTTTAGGCAGAATTCCTGTCTCTTCATCAAAGTCTGGGAATTCCTCCTTAGACAACACATTGGCAGCGATCATCTAAGAACGAACAGATCAAGATGTAGATTAAAATATGAACATAAAGAAAAACAAATGTTAAAACAGTGGATCAATTCAATTTCACATTAAAGATGGCCATGCACCTGTTTGATTTCCCATTTCTCCGGATCTGAGATCTTGGTCAGTCTTTTGCGTTCCAACGTGTCATCCTCTACCTCTGGAGCATGGCCCAGGTTGAGGTTAGTGGGTCTGTCAGGATTTCTCATGGATGACTCTTCCTGACCATCTCCACCCATATTTCTCCTCCTGTTAGGGTTTAGGTCTTCACCAGTGTCCTGGTCAACATCCTTGTAAAAGCAAGACAACCCAACAAAAATCAGTACACATATAAGCACAACGATTAGTCAATAAAAAACTAACAAAAATACAGGTTGAACACATAACATCTTTTTATAAAGCAAGATATAACCAAAATTATATTTCTATATTGCAATAATTATGAGCAAAACTTGCAATAATTGCTTTGAAATATTTTGAAATCATTGCATGTTTTTGTATTATCTAATAACTGTATATTCTGACAAATGGACATCACTTTGACAGTCACCTCTGATAACAGATTACTCTAAATTGTAATGTAGACACAGGCATTTTCTGTAAAGCTGCTTTGAAACTATATGCATTGTGAAAAGCGCTATACAAATAAATGTCAATTTAATTGAACTACAATAATAACAATAATAATAACAACAACATTAATATATATTATTATATAACAATTTAAACATACCTTTATTTTTGTTTAGTTGCCCAGAAATAGACATGCAAGATATATATATATATTTTTTTAACAGTATACAGTGTGATCTAAAAGTCAAGGACGACAAGTAAAAGTCCTTCCATTTTTTATTATTATTATTAAACACCATCATCGTATATTAACTTTTGTTTAGTCGACCAAAAATTGCAGAATCTAAAAACAAGTTATTATTGACTTATTTCACAGAATAACAAATCTATAAATTTAATGTACAAATAAATTTTTTAAAAATGCTCATTTTAACTGGTTGTGATTTATTGGTTGTTTAATTGGTGACTTTTGAACCTTAAACCATGAAGACCTGCTCTCTCTCATGACTTCCATAAAGACACGCACTCACCTTCATACTGAGACTTGTTTTGGATCCAGTGAAGGACAACACCTTGATTTTGACCCTTTGACCTTTGCTGACCACATCTGCCACATTTGCCACCCGACCTTCTCTCCTGAGCTCAGAAATATGGACCAAGCCTTCCCAACGTTTCCTTTACGAAAGGAGAATGAGAGAAAAAAGTTTAAAAGCTAATTCTAAATATTACATTTACAAAGAATACATTGTAACGTCCACATCAAATTCAGTAGCCTTTATGGTAAATTTACTGTATCTCAAACATACCTGAGACCTTCCAACTGCACAAAGCAGCCAAACTGCATGATACTGGTGACTTTGCCATTGTAGATATCCCCCACAGACGGCTCCTCCGGTGGGGGCCGGTCCACATGTTTGTCCTTCCACCGGTCTGAGCTTTTGTCTTTGTCTCTGTCTCCCCGTGCGGGACTCCTGGACTTGCTGCGAGAGTGCCAGCGGCTCCTACGCTTCCTTCTGTCCCTATCATTAGAGCGAGATCTAGAACGAGAGCGAGAGCGATGTCGTCTCCGTCTGTCCCTGTCTCGATCTCTGTCTCTGTCTCTATCTCTGCTCCAGCTTCTGCTCCTGCTCCTCCGCTTCTTCTTGCTGCTGGTTTCAGATCTAAGACGGATGATACTTACATGTTAAAAGGCGATAATATGATGCAGTGAGGAAATCATTGCAGCATCAACTTCAATGGTATCTATTTAATGTTAGAGCAGGTCCTCACCTGTGTTTACTGCTGCTAGGTTCTGTTCCACTAACACTGGGCATAAACATCTCTAACTCTTTCATGGCATCAGCAGCAACTTTCACGTCATCATCATCCAGCATAGACTAGTTAGAAGAAAAGATAGTTTATGACCCATAATTGGCTACTGTGGCTAAATTCACCGAAGCTGAATTTTTTTAACAAAACAAAAATAACAAAAAACAGTAACACTGCATTTTTTGACACTTAAGACTAAAGTAATGGAATAAATTGTCCACAATATGTGACCCTGGATCACAAAACCAGTCTTATGTTGCACGGGTATATTTGTGGCAATAGCCAACAAAACATTATATGGGTCAAAATTATAGATTTTTCTTTTATGCCAAAAATCATTAGGATATTAAGTAAAGATCATGTTCCATGAAGATATTTTGTAAATTTCCCACCTTAAAGGTATAGCGGAGGATCTTTCCGAATTTTAGATAAGAACCGCCCTCTCCACTTTTTGAAAAAATGCACATGCGCAACACACTACATGCTCCCGAGAGGGAACGCCTATTAAACGTGTGCGAGGTTCTCCTCGTGCACGCTCTGTTTACAAGTTGCTGTCGGCATCACTCATACAAGATTACTTTCCAAAAGAAGATTTGCACTTTTTCACCAAATAGCATGCCAAACTTTACCTGTCGAGTAGAAACTTCGCGACTGAGGCATCAGTGGGAAGCCCAACCTGTGTTTTCAGCGCACGCCATCGTGTGAAACAATCTCCCAAAAACACTCTGATCTTGTTTCTCTCTTCTGAGGCCTTTCTCTTCTTCTCATACACTTCGTACAAACTTTTTCTCTTGCGACCCTCAGACATTTTCAAAGGACCCGGTGAAACGGCGAGCTTCAATGAATGGCTTAAACCGTAACTCTAGCTCACCACCACACATAAACACCTGAAAGTGCGCATGCGCAGAAAGCGAAAACTAAGGGACGAGCACGTACGACGGCCTTACGTAAACATATCACCAGAATGATTGACACTTAGGTGGACCAATAGTTTACACTACCCACCCGGAAAAAGAAAATCCTCCGCTATACCTTTAAATATATAAAACATTTATTTTTGTGAATGGATGCAACACTATCGCCAATAGAAATGGACAACTTTAAAGGAGATTTTCTCAATATTTCGATTTTTCTGTACCCTCAGATTTCAAATAGTTGTATCTCTGCCAAATATTGTCATATCCTAACAAACCATACATCAATGGAAAGATTATGCATTTAGCTTTCAGATGATGTATAAATCTCAATATAAAGAAAATTACACATAAGACTGGTTTTGTGGTCCAGGGTCACATATATTAAAATAGACAGCAGCTATTTTAAATTGCAATAATATTTTACTGTATTTCTGATCAAATAAATGCAGCCTCGGTGAGCATAAAAGGCTTCTTTCAAATGAAATATATATTTAAATAATTACCCTGGGAATCGGATTGTCAGGTCTGCACAGAGCTGGAAAGAGCTCTTTCAGCTTGTCCTTTTCACCCTTTGGCTTAGCCTCAGGATAAGAAGCTGTACAATAAAAAAACACCATAAAAGTATTATCAAGTGAGATGAAAATATGGCACTGTGTGATGAAATGTGCTGCACGCTGGCCTGAAGATATTGTTCAAATCAAAATGAACAGGGCTGCATTTCTCAAAAGCATTGCAAGCCTAACTAGATCGTAGAACCATTGGCACTATAATCAATTTAGCTCACAATGCTTTTGAGAAATGCAGCCCTGATTTATGTATGAACTAAAAGATCCTGAATATTCTTACCTTTACTGTTAGATGCTTTTGGAGGAGGACGCATGGTTTGAATGAGACGCAGCAAATTGCTGACAAGTGAATCCTGAAGGACAGAGATGACAGAGTGGGTTAAATAGCCTACTCCTAAAACTACAACAATAAAACCACAAGACACAAAATTGAAGGAACAAATATAGAGATTACAAAAAATGCTTACTGTGAAATCGGCTCCATTTTTAACCAGCACTGACTTAAAACCATCAAAGGTTGGATTTTTCTCAGCAAGACTGATTACAAACTCAGCTGAAAAACAACAACCAGCAGACTGTTACTACAAACTTCTATGAATTGTAAAGCTGCAGCAGAGAATATGCGTTTGTTTTTAACACTGGTCAATATTTTTTACTAACCAGCCCCTTACCAAAAATGACCACGGTAATGACAGTCTTAGCCAAATTATCAGTTACAGTACGTTAATTGTTACCTTTTAACATTTTTCAAATAACTCTATAGTAAGGAAGACGGTTATATTTCCAAATACACAGCAGGCTCTACTAACGTTACATAATAAATAGGACCACGTTGCTGACAGTAACCAGCCTTTCTTTTAATTATAAAAGGTCCGATTCTAGATAAACTAAACGTGTAACATAATTAGGGAACTGAATATAATTTAATAACATAACTATGACTGTTTATTCCAGTTAAAGGACGCACAAGCACTGACTACACATGTAGAAAGAGGCTAACCAGCTAACTTAGTTACGAGTTACCTAAAATGTAACACAGTGTCGTGTCGTCTAGTTTCTGAACTCACCTAGGTCCTTGTCGCTGATTCCTAAATGGTTGTCAAGTTCGGTACAAACTTTAGACACCAAAGACAAATATTCGAGTTTTTTAAGCTCATCATCTCCGATCTCTGCCATCTTCAGCAATGTTGTTTTTTTTCGTTCACCGGAAGAAAGTGGCAACGCTTCCCCTTGTCTGGTAACTTCTAATTCCGGGTTACATTACAGGCGCCCTCTAACGGTCAAATGAGGAATTGTTGTGAGTGGGGAGCAATTTGTTTCTCCAGGGGGACCCGCAATAATATAAATAAAATAAATAATAATAATAATAATAATAATAATAATAATAATAATAATAATAATAATAATATTAATATTAATAATAATAATAAAACAAGATTACATTTTTTTATTATTATATAAATATATAAATAATGTGCACATTTTAGGGTGGGGGTCCCTCACACGAGGGACCTTGGCATCTGAAAGCCTGAAACAAACTTGTGTACATGTATTTATAACACATCTAGTGCGACATCTAGTGGCGCGTTTCAGGACACTCAGGTCATTCCACTGACAGTTCCCTGCGTGAATCCGCACCGCTGTCAGGTTGGTGCGGATCTATGATGCTGAGATTGGGCTTCGCATGGTCTTCTACATCATCAGCCACCATCAAACACATCGCACAGGCTAGGCTCTTCACCGGATCCTTTCTACGAAAAGATAATCATACTTTATGTAAGAGCCAGTGTTCTGGACAACAACAAGCCCTCCAGTTTAGCCAAAAGTCAGTTCTTGCCAGTACTAGATTGTCCCGGGACAACTTCAGGTAGGCACTGACCTCTGACACGGTCATTCTCCCTGACTGAGTGCTTCATGCGTGCTTGCAAAATCGCGTAATCGTTTTCGTTAGCACTGCTGCTAACACAGAGACCTTGTCCAAATACTAGTTTAAATGCCTATGTTTCTAAACACTGATCCCAAAATAGTAGCGTTCCGACGTTCGTTGCGTAGTTAATTCTGTCTAGATAGGCAGCTTACTAAGATTTGAGACACAGCACTTGTTTACATGGAGTTAGTCATATGCTATTGGACTGTAACTGTTCCCTAAGTGTGTTTACAAATAAAAAGCTGGCATTCCCTGTCTAAACTGGATTGCTGGCTAGTTTAAGCTGGTTTTATCTGCAGGAAAGGGCAGCCACATGAAAAAGTGCTCAAAACCTTTCTAAAACCAGGCTGTGACAGGACACTTAAGGTGCAAATGGGTAGAAATATTCAATATGAAATTAATTATGCTGCAAAGTTGGTTTTCAAGCTTGTTTTGTTTCATCAGATCAGATGTGCGTCATTTCATTTCATACTGCTTGCTAATTAAAGTCACAAATGAAATCAAAATTGACAATTAGGGTTGCACTTTATTTTACAGTACGTGCACTTACGTGTGCTTACAGTGTACTTACCTAAGAAAGTACTGTGTAATAGGCTATAAGGTAACTACATGGGGGGTAGGTTCAGGTTTAGTACCTAGTTATTACCTGGTAATTTCAAATACTATAATAAGTAGCCTAGTATGTGCATGGGGAACAGGACTGTAAACAATTGCTATGTTTAATGGGATATTACAGTATTTATTATAAATTATTTATCCGTGCACACATTATTATTATTTTAAGATTTGTATGCCCTAATAACTTCCCCTCACTCCTGCTGCGGCATCTCTTCTCTTCTCAGGCGGGACAACCTGTCACTCACATGAGATCTTAGCGATCCAATCAATTTCCAGCAGACAAAATCAAGTCCCGCCCTACATTTTTTTCTTGTTCGAGAAGCCATATGTTACTAATGGGAATAAAAGACTATTGCAACTACGATTTTAATGCTGACTTTGTGTAGTATGGATTTCATCTGTCCTTTATTTATTGTATTTTTTATTATTTCCTGACTCCCTGTTTACTAAGGCCATCTAGTCAGTGGTAGCACTCAGTTAGGGCAGTTTCATTTACCACAGTTATATTCTCTCATTGTTTTAGGTCTTCTGGAGTGGTTTTCTTCAGCATGGCATCAGGGAGTGATGGACTCGACAGGTTAAACACCCCAAAATACACAAATCGCCTGAGTAAAGAGAAGTCCTCCTATCTTTTACAACATGCACACAACCCTGTGGACTGGTGAGTGGCTCTGAGATCTTCAGCCTTGCTGTAAAACACATAGTTACATATAAGCTATAGTATTCCTAATATAACTTCCCTTTATGTATTTTTTTCTCCTTTCTTCATTCATAGGTATCCATGGGGGCAAGAAGCCTTTGATAAAGCGAAGAGTGAAGACAAGCCTATTTTTCTTTCAGGTAACAAAATGGTATACTTGAAAACAAATTGGTTGGTTGGTCCATATTTTATTACACAGACTTATTACTGTTTACAGTGGGTTATTCCACCTGTCACTGGTGTCACGTGATGGAGAGGGAATCGTTTGAAGACGAGGAGATTGGAAAAGTCCTCAGTGAGAACTTTGTGTGTATAAAGGTGGACAGAGAGGAGAGGCCTGACGTAGACAAAGTTTACATGACATTTGTGCAGGTTTGGACTTGTAAAATTTATTGTTGTAACTTACAAAGTGTCATGCAGATTGAAATACAATTAATGCTTTCTGCCCAGGCAACAAGTGGTGGTGGTGGCTGGCCAATGAGCGTGTGGCTTACACCAGATCTCAGGCCATTCATAGGTGGCACTTACTTTCCACCCAGAGACAGTGGAAGAAGACCTGGACTGAAAACTGTGCTTTTAAGAATTATAGAACAAGTAAGAACTGAGACGGACATTTCCTTGTTTGAAATTCCCTTTGTTTATGTATTCATCCTTCATTCATGTCATTTTTTAAAAATCTGATTTTATATTATCTGGTCCAGAAGCCACAAGAGGGTGCTAAGGGGTCAGTGTATTAATAATAATAAAAATGATGATGATAATAATAATAGAAAAAGTAAAAATTGACCAAATTGGACATTATTACTATTATTTTATTCTTTTAACAGTGATAGTTTTATGTTTTTCTTTAAGATTATAAGTCTAACAGTAGCTTTAAACCGATTCAATTAATAGGAAGTAAACAGTACGGTAGATAAATATCATGTTTTTTAAATACATTAATACTTATATTCAGAAAGGGTTCATTAAATTGATCAAAAGTCACAGTAAAGACTTTTAAGCTGTTACAAAAAATAATATTTTTATATAAATGCTGTTTTATTGATTTTAATTAATCAAATAATGCATCACGTTTTCTACAAGAATTTTAAGCAGTGAATTGTTTTCAACATTGAAAATAAATGTTTCTTTAGCACCAGTTTAGCATATTAGAATGATTTCTGAAAGATCATGACACTGAAGACTGGAGTAGAATGGCTGCTGAAAATAAGGGATCAGTTACATTTTAAAATATATTTAAATAGAAAACATTTATTTTTACATTGTAATAGTATTCCACAATATTAATGTTTTTTTTACTGTATTTTTTATCTAATAATTGCAGACTTGGTCAGCATAAGAGACTATTTTTTTTCACAGTTTAAATTTACATTTTTTACAATTATATTTACAGTGATTATTCAAATCACATCCCCTTTACTATGGTGCTCTGATGTCTGAGGACCTTCATACTATGTGTTTTAGTGGCAGAGTAACAGAGAAACCCTGGAGTCCAGTGGAGAGAAAGTACTGGAAGCCCTCAGGAAGGGGACAGAAATCTCTGCCAGCCCTGGAGAAACTCTTCCATTCAGTCCAGATGTTGCCAACAGATGTTACCAGCAGCTGGCTCACTCTTATGAGGAAGAATATGGAGGTTTTCGAGAGGCGCCGAAGTTCCCTTCACCAGGTAAACAAATACCGGGATGAACTGAAAGGATTGATCTCCAAAACTCGTACAATATTTACAGTCTGTCACTAATTTGTTATTAGAACAGACTCACAAAGCGAATGAACACAATATCCTGTTGACCACCTGTCTTGTGAGTTAATTACCTGACAAATACGCATCAACATTAATAATGAAAACTGGCCTTGTGCTTTTCTTTTCTGCAGTGAATCTGATGTTCCTGATGTCATTTTGGGCAGTAAATCGTGCCAGCTCTGAGGGAGCAGAAGCGCTGCGAATGGCCCTTCACACTCTCCGAAAGATGGCACTAGGGGGCATTAATGACCATGTGGCACAGGTGACATGCAAAAATTGTGTATTCAGAACCTATGGTGTTAAATATCAATTCTTCGCTTTTACTGAACGCAGTGAAATTGTTTCTTTCAGGGCTTTCACAGATACTCCACAGACTCCTCCTGGCATGTTCCTCACTTTGAAAAGATGTTATATGATCAAGGCCAGCTTGCTGTGGCCTATATCACTGCGTACCAGGTGGGAATATGTCTGTGTGGGGTGTGTTCATGTATTATATATTTAACAGATTTGCTGTTTCTTATCTCTCTCGATAATTGCTTATGTCCAGAAAGCCATAATGAAACATTGTTCTGAACTTCTGTAGACACAATAATCAAGTCAAGTCAAGTCAAGTCATCTTCATTTATATAGCGCTTTTAACAATGTAGATTGTCTCAAAGCAGCTTTACAGAGATAAGCGTATAATTTAAGGTAACAGAGATGGTTTCGGCTTTACAGCAGAGTTAAGTTATTTCCATCTAAAGTTAGTTTTAATTGATTTGGTTCCGTCGCAATGATCATTTGTTATTAAATTAGGGGCCGCTAAGACGACACCATTCTCTCTACACAGACTTTAAACGCGAACCTGTGAGAAACGCTGATGGCAGTCACATGCGCATTTAGAATGGGTTCTATAGTTATGTGCGTTAGAATATACGCAGGTTTGGAATTCCCTACAAGCCAAGCCTAAACAAAATACTTGTCTTTCCTTATAAATTTTGATAAGGAATTTTATTTTATTTGTTGCTTTGGGGTAGGACCGCAAGACGAATTTTCCCGACAACGCCTTATCTGTAGAGTGGTAGTGGGATCCTCCATAGGGAGAGACTAGTTGGCACTTCAGCACTGCGTTGTCATCGGTCCAGGCGAAGGTCCTTCGTCAGATCTGGATACGGCCTGGATCCGGCAGGCTGCGGGAAAACCTTGGGATAAACACAGACACTAAAATTAGCGTAGATGCCATTCTTCTCATGATGTAACGAGTACATCAGGATTTTTGGGAAGTGTTCCCGGTTCCGGCTGACCTAATCTATGCAGCATAACATTAAATTATAGAAGTCTATAATGTATTATGTGAAAGCTAGGTCAAAGAGATGTGTCTTTAATCTGGCTTTGAACTGACAGAGTGTGTCCGCTTCCCGGACAATGGTAGGAAGACTGTTCCAGAGTTTTGGTGCTAAATAGGAAAAGGATCTACCGCCAGCAGTGGATTTTGATATTCTAGGTATAATCAACTGGCCGGAATTTTGAGATCGTAACAGACGTGACGGACTATAATGCGTTAAGAGCTCGCTCAAGTACTGCGGAGCTAAACCATTCAGTGCTTTGTAAGTAATCAGCAATATTTTAAAATTTATGCGATGTTTAATAGGGAGCCAGTGCAGTTTTGACAGAACTGGGCTAATATGGTCATACTTCCTGGTTCTGGTAAGAACTCGAGCTGCTGCGTTTTGGACCAGCTGTAGTTTGTTTATTAAGCGTGCAGGGCAACCACCCAGTAGAGCATTACAATAATCTAGCCTTGAGGTCATGAACGCATGAACTAATTGTTCCGCATTTGTCAATGAGAGCATATGACGTAATTTAGATATATTTTTAAGATGGAAAAATGCAGTTTTACAGATACTAGACACGTGACTTTCAAATGAAAGATTGGTATCAAAGAGCACACCCAGGTTCCTAACCAACGACGAAGACTTAACAGAGCAGCCATCAAGTGTTAGACAGTATTCTAGATTATTACGTGAGGAAGTTTTTTGTCCAATAATTAGAAACTCTGTTTTTTCAGAATTTAGAAGTAGGAAATTACAAGTCATCCAATTTTTTATATCCGCTATGCATTCCGTTAATTTTGTGAATTGATAAGTTTCGTTAGGTTTTGAAGAAATATAGAGCTGAGTATCGTCAGCATAACAGTGAAAGCTAATTCCATGTTTCCTAATGATATCTCCTAATGGTAGCATGTACAGAGTGAACAGCAGCGGTCCTAATACTGAGCCTTGTGGTACGCCATACTTAACCTGTGATCGATGAGACATCTCATCATTTACTGCTACAAACTGATAACGGTCAGATAAGTATGATTTAAACCATGCTAGTGCATTTCCTGTAATGCCAACATAATGTTCTAATCTATTTAAAAGAACGTTGTGGTCGATGGTGTCAAATGCAGCGCTAAGATCGAGTAACACTAATAGAGAGATACAACCACGATCGGATGATAAGAGCAAATCATTTGTGACTCTAACGAGAGCTGTTTCGGTACTATGGTACGGTCTAAATCCGGACTGGAAATCCTCGCAGATATCATTTCTTTCAAGAAAGGAACACAGTTGTGAAGATACTGCCTTTTCTAATATCTTTGACAGAAAAGGTAGATTCGAGATCGGCCTGTAATTGACTAATTCTGAAGGATCAAGTTGCATTTTTTTAACAAGCGGTTTAATCAAAGCCAGCTTAAAGGTTTTTGGTACGTATCCTAGAGACAAAGACGAATTAATGATATTAAGAAGAGGATCTATGACCTCTGGAAGTATTTCTTTCAGTAGCTTAGTCGGTATAGGGTCTAACATACATGTTGTAGATTTAGATGATTTAATGAGTTTAGTAAATTCTTCCTCTCCTATAGCAACGAATGAATCAAATTTTTCCTCAGGGAGACTACAATGCACTGCCTGATGCGATACTGTAGTAGACGGTTGCATAGTTATAATTTTGTCCCTGATATTATCAATCTTATAAGTGAAGAAGTTCATAAAGTCATTACTGCTGTGTTGCTTGGAAAATTCGGTGCTTGAAGCTTTATTTTTCGTTAGTTTAGCCACCGTTTCAAATAAATACCTAGGATTATGTTTATTTTCTTCTAATAGGGTTGAAAAATAAGCAGATCTAGCAGCTTTTAAAGCCTCTCTGTAAGTAATTGAGCTCTCTTTCCATGAAATGCGAAATACCTCTAGTTTTGTTTTCTTCCAGTTGCGCTCCATTTTTCTGGCTGCTCTCTTAAGGGCCCGAGTGTGCTCGTTGTACCACGGCGTTGGACTATTTTCTTTAATCTTCTTTAAGCGCAACGGAGCAACTGTGTCTAAAGTGCTGGAAAAGAGAGAGTTAAACGTTTCTGTTGTAATATCTAGTTCTTCTAAGCTATCTGAGATGCTGAGATGATGAAACTGATTAGGAAGATTATTAATAAAGCAATCTTTAGTAGCAGAAGTGATAGGTCTCACATATTTGAAACACGGAGTCGGCTTTGCAGCCTTGGCTAAATGCAAATAACACGAGACTAGATAATGATCTGAGATGTCATCGCTCTGCTGCAGAATTTCAACGGCATCCACATCTATTCCATGTGATAATATTAGATCTAGAGTATGATTACGACGATGAGTAGGTCCTGACACGTGTTGTCTAACTCCAATTGAATTTACAATGTCTTTAAATGCCAATCCCAATGCATCTTTTTCATTATCGATGTGTATATTAAAATCACCAACAATTAGTACTTTATCTGCAGTCAATATTAATTCTGATAGAAAGTCCGCAAATTCTTTGATAAAGTCTGTATGGTGCCCTGGTGGCCTGTATACAGTAGCCAGCACAAATCTCAAACGTGATTTATCGTTTACACTATATATTTTTACATTAAGCACCAATGCTTCAAAAGAATTATATTTAAAACTTGATTTCTTAGTGGTTTTGAAACTATTACTATAGATTACAGCAACACCACCCCCTTTGCGTTTCAGACGAGGCTCATGTTTATAACAGTAATCTTGCGGGGTTGATTCATTTAAAGTAATGTAATCGTTTGGTTTTAGCCAGGTTTCTGTCAAACACAGCACATCTAGGTTATTATCTGAAATCATATCATTAACAATGAGTGCTTTTGAAGTAAGCGATCGAATATTCAGCAACCCAAGCTTTAGCATTTGCTCATCTGTATTATAGCTGTTTTTTATTTGTTGAACATCAATTAAATTTTTAACCTTAGTTGGGTTTAAACGTTTTTTGGATTTCCAAATTCGGGGAACAGACACAGTCTCTATATGATGATAATGACTTATTGGTGTTATGTATCGCTTATTCTGTGGTTCTATATCAAAAGCCTAAGTTAAGATGATTTTAAGAGTTGTATAAGGAACCAAAGATATATCTGGCATTGGCTGGGTGTGGTGTTATTGTCCCTGTTAATCTCTACAGGTATCTGGGGAACGCCTATTTGCAGATGTGGCTCGCGACGTGTTGCTTTACGTCTCCAGAGACCTCAGTGACAAGGTGAGTCTCCTTCTCCCTCATTAGATCCCTCATTTGGCATCAGTCATGCTGAATCAGCACCGACCCACAAAAGCACTGAAAAATCACCCAGGTCGATACCCTTTTTGAGGTCATTCCTCCTCCATTTTCTAGCAGCCAGCCATCTTGTGACTATGAATGGTTTGACGACACACACAATTAAAACCCCCTCAAATTTTTAATTAGGTACCAACAAAAGCATACCGTGAACCTCATTTTGTTTGGTTGTGAGAGTTACATTAGAGGTTAATGTTTCCCTTTGACCCAAAATATACACATTTGTAAAAAAAACATTCTCTCTGTACTGTAAATCATCCCATTGTTATTATACTTTCAACAAGTCCACTGTATGCTGAACTTATGTACATAACATATTTGAAATGTATTAACTAGAGAACTTGTGACCAAGAAATAACGATTCTCTCAAGAGACCACAACATAACTTTGAAAACAGCCTACAAGTGGCAAAAAATAAAATGAAAAAATAAAACAAATTTGATTTGAGAATTGTGCTGCCCTCTGCAGTCTGGCGGCTTCTATAGCGCTGAGGATGCAGATTCCTTTCCTACTGCGGAATCCACTGAGAAGAGAGAGGGAGCGTTTTGTGTGTGGACAGCAGGAGAGATCAGAGAGCTGCTTCCTGACATCGTGGAAGGCGCCACAGGAGGCGCAACACAGGCGGATATCTTCATGCATCATTACGGTGTGAAAGAGCAAGGCAACGTGGACCCTGCTCAGGTTTGGGAATTTTGAGGTTTTTGATGAGAGACAGAAGCTTTCTAACCATGTTACACTGATTCTTGACTACAACACTGAAGCAAATAAAAGTTTATGTATAGACAAATTATTTTGGATTATGATGATTATACGCAACCTCCTGTTTTTTTCCATTTCCTTACAAAATGTTTGTTTTCCCTTGCTGTAATTCAAAAATATATACACAAAAATATGGTAAACTAACTAATAATTTTAATGATTGCTTGCAAATTTAGCATTCAACTACTTGAATAGTTATTGAAAAACTATTACAAAAGAAAAGTCTTGCAAATATCTTTAATAACACTTTGTCGGTTGAACAACTGGTCAACAATAATAATGTTTCGTGGGCCATATTACAAATCTTGCTTTATTTCTGATTTGCAGTTCAGTTAGTGAATCAGATTCTTCAGAAACTGCTCTGGCTGATTCAGTGAGTTTGTGCAATGATTCAGTGAGTGAATTATTTGTTAGACTGTAGTTGTGTCCGAAATCGCATACTGTCTGGTAGGTTGCTACTACATTTAGTTTGAAAATGTAAGCTTATTTCACAACTGTTAATAAAAGTATAGTATGAATTTGTGTAGAATGAATTAGGGCTGTCAAAAGATTAATCGCGATTAATCACATCCAAAATAAAAGTTTGTGTTTAAATAATATATGTGTGTGTACTGTGTATAATTAAATTTGTATATATAAATACACAGACATGCTTGTTTATATTTTAGAAAAATGTGTAATTTATATATAAAAAATTTATATTTATATATAATATAAATTATATATAACTATATACAGTATATGTATTCAAATATTTCTTAAATACATACATGCATGTGTGTGTATTTATATGTACAAAATAATTATACAGAGTACACACACATATATTATGTAAACACAAACTTTTATTTTGGACGCGATTAATCGCGATTAATCTTTAGACAGCCCTAGAATGAATACAATGTGTACGTACTACATCCGCCATGTGACGTAACCAACCAACATCAGTTCACTGACATTCATAAGGTCATGAAGGTCCGACGACAGGTGGTTTTGAAGAAATAAACAGTAAATAAGATACAATAGGTAATTTGTGCAAATAATATACTAGTTATCTTCCAATTGAAAGCAGGAGGGCAATTATTTCTATTTTTAAAACCAATGGCATGACATATTTTCCATTAAATCTCAAGAATCAGTGGTTAGCATTTAATGTTTGTGACACCTAATTTGTGAACAAAGCAGATTTTATGATGGATATTCACTTTTAATATTTTTTTATTATGTGCATTTACTGATTTGTTTCTGATTCTTGTGTTCTTGGTGTTTTTGCAGGACCCCCATGGAGAGCTGCAGGGTCAAAATGTGCTGATCGTGCGTTACTCAGTGGAGCTCACCGCTGCTCACTTTGGCATCAGCGTGGACAGACTGTCCGAGCTGCTGTCCGATGCCAGGGCCAAGCTGGCCGAGGTACGGAGAGCCCGCCCACCTCCTCACCTGGACACCAAAATGCTAGCTTCCTGGAATGGTAAGTTTCCTGGATTCTGATTGGAAGAATGTATAAGTGTCATCCATTAATATACTGCTTGAAATCCCAAAACACGAAACAGGGAAAAGAATCAATGAAAGGCATGTAGAAAATTTGCAATGCTTGCATCCCCTGAAGCTATGTGCACCCCCTTCCTATTCTTACAATTTTATTGATTTCACTTTGCGAACAAGGTCCAGTGTTCGACAAGCTCCGTAAATTAAGGTTTGCCTTAATAGCAACACTATAATGTTAGAGTTCCTTCATGGGGTGCTTAGATGTGGTGCCAGGCCTTTAAAAGCCCATGGAGGGGACCTCTGGGTTGTGGTCTTTGCCCTCGTTGTCTTTAATGAAAGGATATCAAAGCCTTCACAGGGTGCCAAGGCCCCTTTGGAGCTTTAGCTGACAAAAGTGCTCAAAGAATAGTGACTAATGAGCTGATATCTTAATTAAAGAAAGCCTGAGACATTGTTTAATGAAAGCGTTCCTTCCAGAGCTACGCTCCATTACATTCTTAATGCATACAGACTGGATATTGCTACCTGCAGAGTAACCCTTGGCATTAATCAAACCTGATAGGCCCACTTGCATAGCCGTGAGACATGTCTGGGATACAGTCACACAGAGCTCTGACAGGACTATTGTTAGTGATCCTCGTCCCTCTGAACACATTGTACTTTAGATCTTATAGACTCAGTGTCTCCTTTCAAAGTTCCTCTGTCTTGGTTGGCACCTATGTCACCTTTATCAAAGGTTTTTAGCTCTTGTTGCCGTTGGTTGAGAGTTTCTGTGGGGCAGAACTCTTCCTGAATAATAATCTAATATTTTGCAACAACTCGGAAGGAAAGTGGACAAGTGATTTGAAACTGTCATGTGGTCAATTAACATGTAAATGCTTCATAACAGTATTGTTTACTGAAGTACTTTTGCTGAAGGACAAAATGTAATATGGTCAGGTTATCCAAAGTTTGTAATCTGTCCGATCCCATTTCTTTGGTCAGGGCTGATGTTGTCCGGGTTTGCTCGTGTCGGAGCCGTGCTTGGTGACAAGGCTCTGCTAGAAAGGGCTGAGCGAGCAGCTTATTTTCTCCAAAAATACCTGTGGGACGAAGAGGACCAAAGGATTCTCCGTTCCTGTTACCGTGGAAATAACATGGAGGTGGAGCAAGTGTAAGTAACATTTCTGGCTGTCAAAAAATAAGATGCATTCAGCCTGCCATAGCACTGAGGTTGAGTTGTAGATTGTGAACTGTTTGTTTACTAGCCTACATCTAATATATTTTAATTACGAGTCTATTTAAAATGGGAATTTAAAAGGATATTTATTCAGGCTTGTCATTGGAAAATATACAGTAGAAAGGATACTTGTTTTTACATATTATGATCAGGGTTGTTATTGTTAACTAAAACTATAAAAAAAATAGTTTTTGTGAAATGAAATAAAGCTGAAAAAAAAATCTAAATATTAGATATAACATTAGAAACGTAAACTTAAAAATGTTGCCTTTGTAACTAACTGAAATAAAATAAGTTCTAAAACGACCTAAAACTAAAATAAAAATAAACCTAAATAAATAGAAACATTAAAAAAGCAAAATTACAAAATTATAAAAAAAATAAAAATAAAAGCTGATTCAAAATAATAAATTCTCTTACGGTATATTCATAATACTAAAATTATAACACTGATTTTGATGAGTTTGTATGTGTCTTTACCGTGGGCCAAGAAAACTAGCACACATTCTGTCTTGCTTCCAAGTCTTAATTGCCTTGGCACATATCCTGCAAATGTAGAAATGACCCAGAATCAGCACAATACGAAGCTTTTCACGTATGAAATCACCCACAGATACACACACACACACACACACATTCACTGGCCTCATTCTTGGGGTAACCTCTCATTTGTACCTCTCATTACCAAACTGTGTCAGCACATCAGTCATCCCACAATGCTGAGTGCGCTTCTCAAGCCACGTTAACCCACACACCATTTATCACTGATCTAAACTGGATTTATTTTCACCTTCATTTTGAACCTTTTTGTTGAGTGTTCATCAATGGGATAATGGAAAAAATAGCTTAATTGTGCACTTTGCATAATGCTTAATCAGGAACACTCTCTCTGTAATCACCTAATTAGCTTTACTTAAGTTAGCATAGGATGTGGTGTTTCCTCTCTTGCAGCTCTGCTCAGATCTGTTTGTATAAGTGAGATGTAAAAATCTGCATCGGGTTGTTTTTAATCACCTTCAGAGGATTTCCCTCAGCACCAAGAATAATTTATCAGGAGTCCCAGCCAGAAGATGATTTACTGGGGAATTACTTGTGTTTCTGGCCACCTGATTTCATCTTGAAGAGGAACTACTCTCTTGCTTTGTTCTTCACTTTGAATATTCTACATCCACCGCTAAAGGAATAGTTCTCAGAAAATGAAAATGTCATTGTTTATTCACCCTCATGCCGTTCAAGATACTATTAAAAATTCTGAAAACTACTGGTCACACTTTTCCATGCAGTTAAAGTGAATGGGGGCTGAAGCTTTCAAGCATCAAAAAAGGACACAAAAACATCCTAACTGTATTAAAATAGGTCCATGCAACTCGTTTGATGTATTCCAAGTCTTCTGAAATTATATGATAGATTCGTGTGTGTCAGAGTTTATTTTTATTACTCCCTGTGTAGTTGATTTATGTTAAAGTGTAGTTGAAAGTGTAGTTGATTTTGTTGATTTTCTTCTGCGTATTTTCCTGGTGTACTGAAATACTTCATTTGGATTCGTAAGTGTTCATCTATACTGTACGTAACAGTGTGAGAAGTAGTCTGAAATTTACATTATTCACTGATAATCTTCCCCTCCAGTGAGCTGTTGAGACAGTGAGTAAACTCTTGAACCAAATCAGTTTACTTTGTGAATGAATCATTCAGACAACTTTGGTGAACCAAATAGACCAATTCAACTCAAAAGAAGGATTCATTCACAAATCAGACATATTTCATGACATCCACCCTAATGCTCCTTGTCGAAGATTTTCAGTGAATAACGGCTTAAAATCCACTCTGCTTCTCATACAAAGTTATCATATGACTTGGAATATAGTGTGTGATTCACATGGACCACTTTTATTATACTTTTATTGTGCTTTTTGGAGCTTGATAGCTTTATACTCTGTTCATTGTAATTGCTTGGAAAAGAGCATGGAAAACAGCCTCACCTTTTCTCTTCTGCGGAAGAAAGAAAGTCATGTGGGTTTGGAACAACATGAAGGTGAGTAAATGATGACAGAATGTTCATTTTGGAGTAAACTAATCCTTTAAAGAGCCCTGTGCCATGCAGTGAAAACATTTAGAGACAATCTGGCTTCAATGCTTGATAAGAATGAGACAGGTTCCCTGACTGTTGTAGTTCTCAAATGGAATTAAGGGCCTTTTATTGTAATAGAAGAAATATGCTAGTATTTGGGCCAGGTAAAAATGTAGTGCCAGGTGAATTATTCATGAACCATCCAGTGGCTGTGCTGTTATTCCAAGGAATGTGGCAAACGGTCCAAATCTTGTTCAGCTGTATAAAAATCATACTTCATTGTGAGTAGATCTATCAGTTTGGAACAAGAAGCACCTCTGGCTCCTGAGATAGGTAGAGGTTAGGCTTTTTTTATGACTTCGGTCTCCTGACAGGTTTGTGTGGAAGTTATGATGTGGCTTTGCTGCACTTTGAAGAGACTGTATCACCTGGTGAGAATACAGAGAATGAACAAGGAGGGAATGGAAAAATCCAGGGAGAGCTGTTCATTAAAAATTGACTGGCAGGCTGATTTGTTTTGTTGTCTCACTGGGAAGAAAAAAAAAACTGAAACAGATGAGTCATATTTTTCTTTGAGCCCATAAACCCTGCTGTGGGTCGAGAATACCTTAGTAGAAACTTACTTCATAGTTCAATAAAGGGCTAGTTAGCATGTTTCAGTTAGCCCCTGCTGGGGGCTAGCAGATCCTTTTAGTCTTGCAAGTTGCGAGGTGGGTGCTTTTACTATTTGGCCCTTGTCAAAGTCACAAAGTGTGTGTATATATTTGTTTAGTACCTAGTCACCTGGTTCTTCTCCAAAATCACCTGGCACTTATTGTACATGACATTTGAATAGTGCATTATATCTGACAGCTTGAGGCAATGACATGGAAGGGGTCAGATGTTGAGTGCGATCTTCTCACTGGCACCTCATGACATTTTTCATCCCCTGGAAGGCCAGTTGTTTAAACTAAGAACCGTGGAGGTTAAGTTCCCAGCGTTAGACCCGCCTCGTCCATCCTGCTGCCGACACTGTGATATCTTCAGACCTGTCACTATCTGTTTCCTTGCACTCAGCTGGCTACAGTGGCACCTCTGTTCAAGGGTCTAAGGACAAGGGTTGATGTGATCTGAATCAAATTTATTTTAAACTTCAAAGACTTTTGCAATCTTTTTGGGTGACACCAACTCAAAAGGAATTTCGAATGGATTTTATAACTCAAAGGTCCTGCTAAATGTCTTTGTATGCATGTCACTCAATTCACAGAGCTTTTGCATCTTAAAGGGGACCTATTATGCCCCCTTTTACAAGACGTAAAATAAGTCTCTGATTAGTGTGTATGTGAAGATTTAGCTCAAAATACCCCACATATAATTTTTAATAGCATGTTAGAATTTGCACCAATGAGCCAAAAATTTCCCTTTAAATGCAAATGAGCTGATGCTCCCGGCCACCTTTCAAAAAGAAGTCGGAACTTCAATTCTCATGCTCTGGCATACCGGCAACAACAAAACAGGATAGTCTCACGCACTGAAAATGTCAGAAACTGTCAGTAGTGGTGTTTAGCCTTATATGTCTAGTCATCTAACTGTACTGTGCATAAAAAAATGCACGTTTATGAATTACGCAGATGGTGAGCATGGCAGGATAATGGTCTCTCAGTGCCTTCACGTGCTATCAGAAATTTCATAATTCCCACTTCTGAAGTCGTGATTAGTGATTACTAGCTCGTCGCATTCATGGGCATCTCTTTAGGAAACTCGTATTTACGATAATTCTGATAGCACGTGAGGGCAGCATCAGTGAAAACAGGCAGATACAATGGTAGCTTTAGCAACATTAGCAGCTTTAGCAACATTAGCTGTTCATAGTGCCAACAAGCTCTTTCAGAAAGGTAATTTGGAAGGACTTACAAAATGTGACGTGTGATATTTACTTTGTCTGGATGTGATGTTTGTGCACAAAGCGTTGGAATTGACCCATCTTTTAGAACAGGGATGGGCAACTTCAGTCCTGGAGGGCCACTGTCCTACAGAGTTTAGCTCCAACCCTGAAAAAATCACCTGCCTGTAACTTTCTAGTAATTCTGAGGACCTTGATTAGCTTGTTCAGGTGTGTTTGATTAGGGTTGGAGCTAAACTCTGAAGGACATTGGCCCTCAAGGACCGAAGTTGCCCATCCCTGTTTTAGAATTAACCTTTTTGAAAACCTAGCATTGAAAAGAACCTTGTTTGTGTAACAATTCTCTTCAGGACTATCCTTCGAAAATGAAATTTAACCACATTGTCCTCAGTGACTGATGGCGGGAGTCTATGGAGACTCTTATGTGCATTGGTACATCCCAAAACACAACACTTGTAATGCCTCTTTGGCACAGACATTGTACAACTCCAGCTGCTACAGCGAGGATATAGAAATGGCGGACTCTGTGCTTCTCTTTGATTTATGGGAATTATGAAAAAATTAGTGAGTGGATTTTGGTAAGGCATGTCATACCCACTGACTGTTTTACCATCTGGATCTCACCCTCTTCTGTCACGCTCAATGATTAAAGATATAGATCACAGAAAAATTTAAATTAAATAATAATTTTCTCGCCTTCATGTAGTTCCAAACCTGTTTATTAAGCAAACTTCTGTTTTTCCATACAATACAAGTGTAACTTTTACTTCCATTGTAAGAAAATGTCATTTTTCTGGGTGAACTGTCCTTTTAATAATAGAAGTGAAGCAGCTAAATGACTGCTTCTGACATTTCCCTCCGATTTCATGTCATGGATTGCAATAGCCAGTTCTGGCAGCAAATCAACGTGAAGCACTCTGAAATAAGAACAGGAGTACCATGTGGACTTAAGCAATTGTAATAGACTGAAATAGGATAAAATTCATGCAGTAACATTAACCTGTAAGTGTTTGTGATGTGTATTTTTCCCACCAGGGCTGTAATGCATTCATTCAGTGCTTCAGTGAGGAAAAAGATTCACTTTCAGTAAACAGATACTTTACTGCCTCTGCTTTTTTGTTTTATTTAGACAAGTAAGTTTAGGAGAACTTCGAAAAAAGTCCAACAGTCCAATAAACAGCCCAGTGATAGAACCGAGTCCCGCCCTCATTTTTTTTCAATAATCCATTTCACTCAAATGTACATCACAATACAGAAAAAAAGATATGTCGCTACTTACGTTACATCGTGAGGTGTGTCATTTCAGCGCCACTACTTGCATCAAATGGAATTGCAGACTGTTTGTTTTAACAACATTAGTGCAGTGCTGTGAGTTTGAGGTGAGACTGTTTGTTTGTCTTCCAATGGAAGAATGGAGGGAGGTTTTTTTTGTTGCAATTCCGCATGGTGCCACTAGTTGAACAGAAATTACACGCTTCACTAATATATCAATGTATATTACACACACATTGTCACATTTGTATAACCATAAAACTTATTACTGTTTTAGCAACTTAGTGTGGTATGATAGTATTGCTTTATAAAGGTTATATCCATGTTTATTATATTTAATTATTATTAAAATTAAATCTAAAATCCAAAAATCAAATACTTAAAAATAAACATAAACTGAATTATAAAATATAAAAACGTATTTTTTTACTTCAGCTAGTTGCCATGGCAACATTTATCATTTTGATTTAGTTCAAATAAACTAAAATTGAAAAATAAATACTGAAATAAAAAAATTAAATAAAAACTATATACCGGTAGGCATTTAAAAAAATACTACTTTAAATGACAAAAACACTCAACAAAATGACTAAAACTTTAAAATTAAAATGAGAAATTAAAAATAAAATAAAAACTAATTAAAAATTTGAATAAAAACAGTACCTCAATCATACCAAAATAACACTTCTTATATCCACCTTATTTTTTACGTGCGAGTGAGTGTGGCCATTTTTCTGTCGAATGTGAAAGGCTTCCTGTGAAATCTGCTTCCAGCTATTGTAGCTGTTCAAAAACAGTCCGCTATACTGCTTGAAATTGCAAACTGCTACTTCTTACCATCCATCCATTCTCCAAACTGCTTATGTTTTGTAGGGTAATGTGGCATTATCATATTATTTTAATTTATTATGATCATAAACACACTGGTTTGTAGCGCAAGTAGTTTGACCGTTTTCTGCACTTTGTTATTCTCCTAGTCATTAACCCAAGCAGCTAATGAATCGGAAGTCTCGCACATTCACAAGAAATAGCAAATAAGGTGTATATGAGGTATCCGTAGAGTTTACAATTTTCGCATTCCTGCTGTAAACTCTCATGATCTCTTGTCTCTGTGGCTTCCATTGGTACGTTCATCACTGTAAATGCGTTTTCCAGTCTTTTGGAGTTCAAATTATTTCTGTGGTAAATTGGCAGCATGCCAGAGTTGCAGTCAATAGAGCTTATGTTATGTCGATCAACCCAGCGCAAGTTAACCTGACATTATTACACAGGTCAACCCGACATTAACAAAAAAATGTATTTGTATTTGTAAAAGAACAAAAGATCTTGACCTTCCCTACTAATGTTCTCTATAATGTTCTCTCCAGTGCATCTCCCATTTCAGGCTTCCTGGATGACTACGCGTTTGTGGTTTGTGGGTTGCTGGACCTGTTTGAGGCCACGCAAAGGGTCCGCTGGCTGCAGTGGGCCGAAGAACTCCAGCTGAGGCAGGATCAGCTCTTCTGGGATTCCCAGGGCAGCGGCTACTTCTGCAGCGACCCCTCAGATCCGACACTGCTGTTGGCTCTCAAACAAGGTGAGAAGTGACATCATGACGGTACCCTACACATAGAGCCTTTGGACTCCTAGGCTTTTTGTTCTGGGAATGTGTGGGTGGTTATGAGTCATGGAAAGGATGATGAAGATCTGAAGCTGTCAGTCTGCATTCTGAATCACTCCACCACTGAGCTGTGCTGTCACCGCTGATAGCACCACCACACTGCGCTCTTACGGACCCTCGCCTGGGTAACTCTGTTTCAGTCAGACGTACCCTGCTGAAACCGCCCGATTCTCTCCTTACGTAACCTCGTCACTGTCTTTCATTATGCTGTAATGTCCCCCTCTCTTTTCAATCTCACCCAAACACACTGTCTTTTTCTCGCCATTTCTTTTCCACTCCACCTTCTGATGAATTTTAATATCTCCTCCTCCACCCTTCTCCATGTTTCTGGGTAGAACTTGACCAATATAGAGGACTGATCCAGTACATCAAAGCCTGCTTTGTGAAAGCAGTTGATGTTTCCTTGAAGACACATCCCTTTTATTTCACGCCGTGCACCATTCATCACATTTCTATGGAAGTGGTATGAGAGAGTGATTTTTCATTCTTTTTTTGTCTCCCATGACAAGCCAAATAAAGAAAAAGATCCACACACATACTTTCGAAGTGTATAAGTGCTGGGGCTTAATGTCCCGAATGGCTTGGCTCCATATTTTCTCCCCAGGAATTGGAAGTATGAGCTGATGTGAGCGAATAGTCACACCAGCGCGCCTGGGTTGTGACTGATGGCACTGTGAAAATGGCACTGACACCAATGAGATATGGATAAGGGCAGAGAAAGCTAACTGTTATGTTTTTGTTGTTGCTTCTGATAAATTGAAATGGACATAAGGCAGATTTTTCATCTTTTCTGAGTGACTGGGCCATTATATAGTAAAGCCAAGCGTGCAGAGTTGGCTCCATTAGGAGCCTTGCAGTGCCGTCACGTGTCAAATCCGAGTCCCTTCACCTCTCTCTGTCGGTGGAAGACGGATTGCCTCCCAAAGCATCTGCCACTCTACATTTTACGCCTTGCTCAAACTAGACAAAACCAAAACAGGTCTCAAAGAAACCACAGGCAGTGTAGCCACTAGTTTTTTTTATTATTATTTTTTATTAAATAAAGCTATTCGGTTTCTTTATTTTGGGCTCGAGTCTTTCATTTTGGGCTCGAGTCTTTCAAAGTTTTTTGTTGCTGTGATACACTTTAGTATTTAATGGAAAACGCCTCGGTTACGACTGTAACCTCGGTTCCCTGAAGAGGGAACGAGCGTTGCGTCGAGAATGACGCTATGGGGAACGCTTTGCGTGATGACGTCTTGAAGCACATGTAAAATCAGTCCAATGGTGTGGCGGAACGTCAGAGGCGGGTGACGTCACGTACCAGGAAGCTATAAAAGCCGTCCCGAAACAGAAAACGAAAGCTTCGTAAAAGTCTGAAGTCGAGCTGACAGGCATGAAGGAGATATGGCAAGGCGACGCAACGCTCGTTCCCTCTTCAGGGAACCGAGGTTACAGTCGTAACCGAGGCGTTCCCTTTCAAGGGAACTCCCGTTGCGTCGAGAATGACGCTATGGGGAACGTCTATACCAACGCCTCCATAGCTACGAATGTCTGTCCTGTGTGTAATCTGGAGAGCAGCACTAGGAAGACAAAACATGAGACCCTGGAGCAGAGTCTAGATCCAGAGAGTAAAACCTGACGAAAGTGTGCGGTGAGGACCAGCCTGCCGCATCACAGACGTCCTGTAAAGAAACTCCTGAAATAAGGGCCTTAGAGGCCGCCATACTCCTCGTCGAGTGCGACCGGACAGCCAAAGGAGAAGGCTGCCCAGCCGCCTCATAAGCAAGTGAGATAGCCTCGACCACCCACTTGCTCATCCTTTGCTTAGACACTGGACCTCCTTTGTTAGGGGACCCAAAGCACACAAATAATTGATCACTTTTTCGCCACAGGGCAGCTCTGTGGACATATGCGTCTAACGCCCGCACAGGGCAAAGCAAATTATTTGCCTCCTGGTCCGCATTTTGAAAGGGAGGAGGACAGAAGGCCTGCAGAACAATAGGTCTGACCACATTAGTGGGGACCTTGGGGATATAGCCCGGTCTTGGATGAAGAAATGCTTTGATCATACCCGGAGCAAACTCCAAGCATGACGGAGCAACCGACAACGCTTGGAGATCCCCTATTCTCTTGAGAGAGGAAATAGCAAGAAGGAAAAGAGCTTTCAGCGTTAAAAACTTCTCAGGAACCTCCTCAATTGGCTCAAAGGGGGCCAGGGACAAGCCTTGTAACGCAATGGACAAATCCCATGGTGGCACCCTAGAGCGAACTGCAGGCCTCAGCCTCCAAGTGCCACGAAGGAAACGAGATATCAAAGGGTCTTTCCCCACAGACATTCCACCCAAAGGAATGTGGTAAGCACCTATGGCCGCCACATAAACCTTTAAAGTGGACGGGGTTAGACCTGCTGTGAACCGGTCCTGCAGGAACTCCAGCACTGTACCAATTGGGCAGTTAACTGGGTCCAACCGACGGTCACTACACCAAGAAGTGAAGACTCTCCACTTCAGGGCATAAAGTTTCCTCGTGGAGGGAGCTCTGGACTGTAGAATGGTCTCAACAACCTCAGTTGAGAGACCTGACTCTATGAGCTGGGCCCCCTCAGAGGCCAAGCCCACAGGTTCCACAGTTCTGGGCGGGGGTGAAATATTGAGCCCCCTGCCTGGGACAGAAGGTCTCTCCTGACGGGTAACTCCAGAGGATGCCCGTCGAGGAGGGAGACCAGATCGGGAAACCATACTCTGCCCGGCCAACGCGGGGCTATAAGAAGTAGGCAAACCCGGTCCCTGCGAACTCTCTCCAGAACTCCCGGGAGCAGAGCAACTGGGGGAAAGGCGTACAGACGTAGCCTCGGCCACGTCTGAACCATAGCATCCAGTCCCAGAGGAGCTGGATGCGTGAGGGAGAACCAAAGTGGACAGTGAGACGTCTCTCGAGACGCAAACAGATCCACTTGTGCTTGGCCGAACTCCCTCCATATAAGCTCCACCACCTCGGGGTGGAGCCTCCATTCCCCGGGCCTCGGCCCCTGCCTCGACAGAGTGTCTGCTCCTATATTCTGGACCCCGGGGATGTAAGCTGCCCTGAGTGACAGTAACTTCCCCTGGGACCACAAGAGGATATGGCGTGCCAAGTTGGATAACGGGCGCGAGCGCAAACCCCCTTGGTGGTTGATATAGGCGACTACCGACGTGTTGTCCGTATGTACTAGCACATGGTGTCCCCTGAGATCTGTGATAAAGCTCCTCAGAGCCCGGAAGACAGCTAACATCTCTAGGCGATTGATATGCCAGGAACGATGATGGTCTTCCCACAGACCTTGAGCTGAGCGACCTTCCAGGATCGCTCCCCAACCCGTGAGGGAAGCATCCGTCGTTAGCAGTTTGCGACGACAAGGAGCTCCCAACACTGGGCCCTGGGACAGGAACCAAGGTTTCTTCCACATAACCAGGGCACGTAAGCATCGCCGCGTGACCCTGATTGTGCGAAATGGGTTGCCCCTTGGGGAAAACCCCCTGGTCCTGAGCCACCACTGCAGGGGCCTCATGTGTAGCAGTCCAAAAGGTATCACGTTGGAAGCTGCTGCCATGAGACCCAACAGTCTCTGGAACTGTTTGACAGTGAGTAGCTGGCCTAGCTTTACACTTTTCACAGCTGCAAGGATGGACTCTATACGTGGCGGTGACAGGCGCGCCTGCATCGACACTGAATCCCAAACTACGCCTAAAAAAGTGGTCCTCTGGAGTGGAGAAAGCACACTCTTCTTGGCGTTCAGCCGTAACCCCAACTCTTTCATGTGGGCGAGAACAACATCTCGATGTTGAACCGGCAACTGATGCGACTGAGCTAAAATCAACCAATCGTCGATGTAGTTCATGATGCGAATACCCTGGAGGCGCAGCGGCGCCAGAGCTGCATCCATGCATTTGGTAAAAGTGCGGGGTGATAAAGCTAGGCCGAATGGAAGAACACGATATTGGTATGCTTTGCCCCCGAAAGCAAACCTCAGGAACTTCCAATGACACGGACGGATGGAAATATGGAAATATGCGTCCTTGAGGTCTATCGTGACAAACCAGTCCTCGGACCTGATCTGTGGCACGATCTGTCTCAATGTTAACATTTTGAACTTGAGCTGCATGACTGACTCGTTCAGAACTCGAAGATCTAAAATGGGACGCAATCCCCCGTCCTTCTTCGGAACTATGAAATACCGGCTGTAAAACCCGGTTTCCCTGTTGGAGGGAGGTACATATTCTATGGCCCCTTTCTCTAACAGAGTGTTTACTTCCTGTTCCATAACCAGAACCTGCTCGGGGCCCACCACTGTGGGCAGGACCCCCATAAACCGAGGTGGGCGTTGCTTGAATTGTATCTGATACCCTTTTTCTACGGTCTGCAGGACCCAACGAGAAACATTTGGCAGTAGCTTCCACGCTGTCAAAGATTCTACTAGAGGTACCAGCCTCTCGAGACTGGTTTCTGGATTTTGTTGTTGTTGAGCAGTCAATTCGACGCCCTGTAACGGCGCACCGGCAGGGAGCGACCGAACAGACTGCTCTAACACCCTCCTCGGAGGGGGCGGGCATCCCGAGGCCACTACGTTTCCGGGTGGTCCTTGAGATATGTGCTCGCCGGAGACCGCTGCGCCCTGTAACACCTGAGGCGGCAGGGTTGGCAGAACGGTCCCCTGAGGGTACCGAAGAGAGACGGGCACCGTAAAAAGAGGTGTTAACCGCTCTGCTTCGGGGGGGACTACCCTCATATGTCCTGAGCCCTCGGACATCAGGATTTCTTCCCAGCAGCCTTCTTGGTGGTAATAACGGTCCGCAGATCCGCTCTACCCCTCGAAGACTGCTGGGTTTGAGCGCGCCCTCCGTGTCCCCGAGATTTTTGTGGGGGAGCACGGGAGGACACACTCTGTTTCTGAGTGGCACGATGATCAGCGCTCTTTTTAGAGGAGTGAGGCTGCTCCCGCTCAGCAGCCTCATAGAAAGAACGGCGGGGAAGAAGTTTTTGGAGAGCAGCTGCTTGCTTAGCGGCTTCTTGTGATTTTGCTACCGCAACGTTAACTGCATCGCCAAACAAACCAACAGTGGAGACCGGAGCATCTAAGAGGACATGCTTTTCTTTATCCTTGATATCACTTAGATTGAGCCACAGATGCCTCTCAGTGGCCACCAGGGCTGCCATAGACCGCCCGATAGATTTAGCGGTCTCCTTGGTGGCCCTGAGATACAGATCGGTGGCTCTGCGTAGTTCGGCCACCGTGTCAGGACCAATCCCCCCGCCCTCCTCTAAATCCCCCAATAATTCAGCCTGATATGCTTGCATGATTGACATCATATGCAGACACGCTGCGGCTTGACCAGCGGCTGCATATGATTTATGAACCAGGGAAGATGTTACTTTAACTGGCTTAGAGGGGAGTGTAGGAGCCTTCAGGGAAGATGCCGTTGCTGGAGAGAGATAGCCCGCAAGCGTCTCTTCCACCTTCGGCATCTCCCCATAACCATACTCTTTATATTTATATATTGAGGAGTAGTGTGATGTTTGTGGTGTATAAACTCTGTAAGACACTGGTTTCCCCCACGATCTCGACACCTCGGTGTGGAGATCGGGGAAAAACGGCAGGCTCCTGCGCTGGGGCTGCGCACGAGATGGCAGGAAGCGTTCGTCGAGCTTACTTTTCGAACGAACGTCCTGCCTATCCTCTGGCCACTCAATTGAAAGTCTGTCAACAGCTCTAGTAATAACATCAAGCAATTCTTCAAACGCATTAGACTGAGGTGGCGAATCCTCAGACTCAGCATCAATACTCACAACATCCAACTCCTCAGAGCTGGAAAGTTGCAGTACTGGTGCCTCCATCGGGGGGGAAGAAACCGCCGCGCGTGCTTCCACACCCTGATGAGAGGCACTGGATCTGTCAGTAAGAGGCTGAGATAAGGCAGAGCCCGTCTCAACATCCACTGACAGATCCATTTGCGAACCCCAGGTCTGAGATCGCCGCCGAGCCTCAGCCGCGGCGGGACCCGAGCCCTGGGGAACGTGGTCGGGATTGAACCGAGCCAAACGGGATCGGAGCGTCCGCAATGGAAGCGCACCGCAATGCACACAGTCACCACCCTCGAGTGCTGACTGGGCATGCTCCTCTCCCAAACAAACAACACAAAGAGTGTGTGTGTCACCTCCCGTTAAATAACGCGGGCAGGGATGGACACACACTCTAAACTGCTGCTTGCTCGCCATACTGAATAATATATATATAGATATATAGACAGACAACACCAAATAAACGGACAGATTCAACACAGAGCGCAACTGAAGACTCAGAAAGCTTTCGTTTTCTGTTTCGGGCCGGCTTTTATAGCTTCCTGGTACGTGACGTCACCCGCCTCTGACGTTCCGCCACACCATTGGACTGATTTTACATGTGCTTCAAGACGTCATCACGCAAAGCGTTCCCCATAGCGTCATTCTCGACGCAACGGGAGTTCCCTTGAAAGGGAACCTGTTTTCCATATTGACCGCATGTAATGCTGTTGCTGTGTCCTCCTGGGAAGTTCTAAAAGCATAATAATAATCATAGTCATCTTTTCTTTTGCTTTTTCTCTTCCTATCAAAGGCATTTTAAGAAGCTTCATTACCGTTTAAGTTTTAGGTCGGTAAGATTTTTTTAACGTTTCAAAGGTCTCTTATGTTCTCTAAGGCTGCATTTATTTGAACAACAAAACACTAAATGTTTGTGAAATGTTATTTCAATAACTGCTTTCTATTTTAATATGCTGTATAAAGCTGAATTTTAGGCAGCCATTACTTCAGTCTTCAGTGTCAAATGATCCTTCAGAAATCATTCTAATATGCTGATTTGGTGCTTAAGTCGTGCTGCTTAATATTCTTGTAGAAACAGTGATACTTTCAGGATTCTTTGATGAATAGAAAATTCAAAAGAACAGCATTTATTTGAAATATAAATGCTTTGTAAAATTAGAAGTGTCTTTACTGGTGCTTTTGATTCATTTAATGCATCCTTGAATAAAAGTATTATTATTATTATTTTAATCTGACCCCAAACTTTTGAACTGTAAGGTATTTTGGAGAGATAAAAAGAGATGCAACATTAGAGATGCAATTAATGCTTTATCTGTACATTTTCTGCAAGGAAGAGAATATAGTTTGGTCACAGTATCCTGTCACTTTATAAACTAGACAGATTAGTAGTATTTTGTGGCAAGCTTTATCACTAAACTTCATTAACAGTACACAGAGGCCATACAAACCAATTATACTGTCAACATTCATAATTACAATTTATTATGATCAATACTTTTTTTCTTCCACCTTCATTTGTTAATTCATTACTCGAAACTCGAAAACCCAGATTTATGTTTCAGTTTATGGTTGTTCATTCTGACGTGACTTCCACACGGTAAATGGCCACGCGTGCTGCATGTGTCTTTTAAGGAGTGAGCTACCCGATATCATCTACATGTGTTTGTTTGGGACAGCATTGCTGCTATTCATCAGTCATCACTTCCGTCCCTCTCAGCTCCCAGATGCAATCGACTTATTACATCGTGACAAGCGGCCCAGGAACCCACTCCCAGCACTCTCTCTGCACACACACAAACAAAGAGCAGATAAAGTAAATCAACTCACAGCTCTAGAGCCACTTCACTCGTGATATCAGGCACTTTTAGCTCTGCTTAACCTGATAAATGGGCTCTGGTTAAATTGATATTGTAACCATCAATGTTATGATGCCACTTTTTCCAGGAGCAAGACTGTTTACATCAGTGTGCTGGAAAATATGGCTTCTGGTATCTGACTGGAATTCCATTGTGTTTTTTTTTTTTTTTTTTAGATCAGGATGGTGCCGAACCCAGCGCAAACTCTGTCTCAGCCATGAACTTGCTGCGGCTCTCCCACCTCACAGGCCGGCAGGACTGGATTCAGCGCTCTCAGGAATTACTGATTGCTTTCTCTGATAGACTGACTAAGGTGCCAATTGCCCTGCCAGACATGGTCCGCGGTGTCATGGCCCAACATTACACCCTTAAACAGGTAACTGGACCACAGCTACTGAATATGAATTTTAAAAGTCTGGTTTCACTTGTCACATCATGTCCAACTGATGCAATGTCAATGAAATGTTTTTACTCCTTGACTGTGAATACTACAATTCCCTAAGGTAGAGTCAGACTCAATTCTCAAGTCTCTCAAGGCCAGGTCTTTTTTGGTAGTGTGCTCATCATATATATCATATCATATATTACACACACACAAACACACACACATATATATATATATATATATATATATATATATATATATATATACTGTATATATACTATATATATATATATATACACACACAAGTGTATTTGTTTATTTATTATTTTAACACATTAATATTTTATTTTATATTGTTTACATATAATTTATATAGATTTTATTATGCAGCAGTGTAGTAAGTAAACAGTGATGGAACAATGGTTTTTGCCAGAAAATAAATTATGACTCCAGGCAGAACTGAGAATAGATCATTGATCAAGGTACTCCCAATGATTTTCCTGTTCCATCTGGTGTAGATGTCCTGCAGGTTAGACCGATACACCCGCGGTGTTATATGCAGCTGACCGCACCACCCTCCACATGTCCTTGCGGTCCAATGTTTTGCTGCTACTGTACTGGACAGTAATACAGCCTGACAGGAAGCTTTCAATTGTGCACGCAAGTTTAATGATCACAGCATCTGGGGAGCCATCTTGAACTTCCCTAGGCATGTGTGGGCCATGCCAAGCCTTCTGGAAGATATTCGATCTATTGATCAGGAAGGTGTCAAAACCAACCAGTGAAGCTGGTGGACCATAAAACACTTGCTGCTTAATAAACCTGTTTGGGACAACAACAAACTAGCATGCGAGACACAGCATATGCTGGTAACAAACCATGGCTTAATGTAATACAGTTCCACCGAAGAACCTCGTCACTTCATGCTCCGAAAACCTGAAAGTGAACTTCTCTCCAGTGGGGACTGACACTTCTGAATGCATCAGCCTCCAGGCTAATGTTATGGCTAACACCATAAACTAGATTAAGTGTCTTTGCCATGCTGAAGGATTTTACTCAGTTCTTGCCATATGCTCTCATTTCACATTACTGGATATTACAGCCCTTTCATTCGATGCTTTTTTTGTATTCATTAATATTTTCTTCCATGTTTAATGTTTATAACAGATGTTTATAAGAGCTTAGATATAAAATTGTTTGTATATATATATATTACTGTTAAAAAGTTAGGGTTTGATAAAAAAAAAATATATATATATGTTTTTGAAAGAAGCGTCCTAAGTTCATTTATTTGATGAAAAATACAGTGAAAACAGTAATATTGTGAATAAAATAACTGTTTTCTATTTTATCATATTTTACAATGTAATTTATTCCTGTAATGACAAAGCTGAATTTTTAGCAGTCATTACTCAGTGCCAAATGATCCTTCAGAAATCATTCTGATATGCTGATTTTGTGCTCAAGTAACATTTCTTATTATCAATGTTGAAAACGGTTGTGCTGTGTATTTTTGTAAAAAGCATGAGATTTTTTTTTAGGATTCTTTTATTTTTAATTGAATTTTTTAGTGACATCTTTGCTGAATAAAAGCATTTCCAAACTTTTGAAGGTGTATCTGATCCCTAATTAGCTTTTTTTTTTTTTGGGATATCAGTATGACCCTTGCTATAGCTAGTTCAGCAGTCCTCACTATGAGGATCGTTAGTGAACGAATCTGTCACATGTCAACTAGACTGGATAAAAGTTTTACCTGTCAGGGCCTTTTTCCAAATTTCCTCCTGTTTCCTCCTGTTCACAGTTGTAAGAACTGTGAACGTGTCATGGCCATCAGAGCTCACCAGCGGCAGAGAAGTCATCAGAGTTGGAGGAATAACAAGCTAAAGGTCCAGCTAAGGGCAGCGCGCTCCACAACACACCTGCCCACCTCATTACAGCACCATACGAGCAGCTCTGACCCTTTCTTCATCTCTTTCATTCTCTTCTCATTTGTTCATTCGGTGGTTCATACGTCTTTTTTGCTCACAAGTTTGTTGTTCTGTTCTTCGTAACAGTCTCTTATTTTTTTCTCGTAGATCGTTGTCTGTGGCCAGCCTGATGCTGAGGACACTGCAAGCTTGATTGCCTGTGTCAACTCCCTATTTCTGCCCCATAAAGTAAGTGTGCTTTACTCTCTGAAGAAGAGTTAGGACTAATTGGTCACTCTAATTGGGAGTTTAAATTTGTCCACTCAACTTTGATATACTACATTTGGCAATAGCAACATACATGTTTTAGGAATATATTTTTGATAAACCTTTAAACAAAGTAAAATAATTAATATACATTTTAATTTTGAACAAAAAAAGCACTGTGAAATTTCAATAAAGGATTTTGGGGTGTTTCTTCATCTCTGGGCACTTTTAGTATATATATATATATATTTAGTTTGATTGTAAATTATACATAATACTAATTTTATGCTCACAAGTGACATTTAATTTTTAGCGCAATTTTCCACCGGACAAAATTGCGATTGTTAACTCATGATTTCTGTTCTGTCTGTGCGCACCAATCTTGCACTTCTATCTACTCCTCAACCAGACCACCTAGAGACTTCGGGTTTTTGGCATTATGTTAAGGAAGGTCTAATCTCGGGAACGCACAAAAAAAAAACAGGAAAAGATTTACTATCTCTTAGTGTTGTGATTGTCACGGTGTGGGTTTTGTGTCTTGTTCCTTGTTAGTGTCTGTCATATTATTCCATGCTTGTCATGTGATCCTGCCATGTGTCTTGTCATGTTTAGTTGTTCCTTGTTATGTTGATTAGTCTTCACAGGTGTTTCAGTTTACCACGCCCCCTTGTTATCTTGTTTAGCTTGTGTTCCCTGTGTATATATACCCTGTCTGTTTTAGTATGTGTCACGGAGTCCTTGTAATATATCACACCACTTCCGTTCCCTGTGTTTCCGGTTTATGTTCTTGTTCCTTGTTTGTTTATTTTGTTATATTGGACTGCTAATATGGATTTTGACACCTGCATGGATGACGACGAATTGGATTGCCCTACAAATAAAAACGCTGTATTTGGATCCACCTGTTTCTCTCCCTTTCCTTGGTGTGTGGATCGTGACAGAAGGACTCCGTCACACAATGGATCCAGCAGCATGAACATTTTTCAGGGCCTGGCTTTATGGGCCCGCCAGACTGAAGAGGCCATGGCGCTGAATTCCCCTAAGCACCCTTCGCCACTGATTCCGCCCAGCTCAGAACCTGCACATTGCCATCGGAAACAGAGGAGGAGAAGGAAGACCTCCTCCGTGATTGTTCCGGTGGTCCCGATTCCGGTGGTTCCGAATTCGGTGGTCCCAGTGCCGGTGGTCCCAGTGCCGGTGGTCCCAGTGCCGGAGGTCCCAGTACCGGTGGTCCCAATTCCGGTGGTCCAGAGTCAAGTGGCACCAAAACACAGGAGGAGGAGAAAGGCTCTCTCCGTAACTGTTCCGGTGATCCCATTTCCGGTGGTCCCTGTTCCGGTGGTCCCTGTTCCAGTGATCCCGAGTCCGGTGGCTCCTAACACGGAGACCATCCCGGAGGTGACTACCGTCCCTGACGTACCGCCCAGGCGTCTTGCTCTGCCCGCACCACCCAGACGTCATGCTCTACTGGCCCCGCCCGAGCTGCTCGCACTGCCTGCACCACCCCAGCGATCCGTCACGTCTGCCCAGCCAGAGACTGTTCATGTCACGTCTGCCCAGCCAGAGACTGTTCACGTCACATCTGCCGGGCCTGTGTCTTCGGACAAGATGGCCGCCGCCGAGCCTGTTCACGTCACGCCTGCCGAGCCTGTGTCTTCGGACAAGATGGCCGTCGCCGAGCCTGTTCACGTCACACCTGCCGAGCCTGTGTCTTCGGACAAGATGGCCACCACCGAGCCTGTTCACGTCACGCCTGCTGAGCCTGTGTCTTCGGACAAGAGGGCCGCCGCCGAGAGTGTTCAGGTCACGTTTGCCGAGCCTGTGTCCCCTGACAAGATGGCCGCTGTCGAGCCTGTGTCTGTTCCTGAGCCGGTGGTGTCTGTTCCTGAGCCGGTGGTGTCTGTTCCTGTTCCTGAGCCGGTGGTGTCGGTTCCTGTTCCTGAGCCGGTGGTGTCTGTTCCTGTTCCTGAGCCGGTGGTGTCTGTTTCTGTTCCTGAGCCGGTGGTGTCTGTTTCTGTTCCTGAGCCGGTGGTGTCTGTTCCTGTTCCTGAGCCGGAGCCAGTGGTGTCTGTTCCTGTTCCTGAGCCGGAGCCAGTGGTGTCTGTTCCTGTTCCTGAGCCGGAGCCAGTGGTGTCTGTTCCTGAGCCGGAGCCAGTGGTGTCTGTTCCTGAGCCGGAGCCAGTGGTGTCTGTTCCTGAGCCGGAGCCAGTGGTGTCTGTTCCTGAGCCGGAGCCAGTGGTGTCTGTTCCTGAGCCGGAGCCAGTGGTGTCTGTTCCTGAGCCGGAGCCAGCGTCTGTTCCTGAGCCGGAGCCAGCGTCTGTTCCTGAGCCGGAGCCAGCGTCTGTTCCTGAGCCGGAGCCAGCGTCTGTTCCTGAGCCGGAGCCAGCGTCTGTTCCTGAGCCGGAGCCAGCGTCTGTTCCTGAGCCGGAGCCAGCGTCTGTTCCTGAGCCGGAGCCAGCGTCTGTTCCTGAGCCGGAGCCAGCGTCTGTTCCTGAGCCGGAGCCAGCGTCTGTTCCTGAGCCGGAGCCAGCGTCTGTTCCTGAGCCGGAGCCAGCGTCTGTTCCTGAGCCGGAGCCAGCGTCTGTTCCTGAGCCGGAGCCAGCGTCTGTTCCTGTGCCTGTTCCTGAGCCGGAGCCAGTGTCTGTTCCTGAGCTGGTGTCTGTTCCTGAGCCGGAGCCTGTTCCTGAGCCGGAGCCAGTGATTGTTCCTGAGCCTGTGTCTGTTCCTGAGCCTGAGCCTGTGTCTGTTCCTGAGCCTGTGTCTGTTCCTGAGCCTGTGTCTGTTCCTGAGCCTGTGTCTGTTCCTGAGCCTGTGTCTGTTCCTGAGCCTGTGTCTGTTCCTGAGCCTGAGCCTGAGCCTGTGTCTGTGTC
This sequence comes from Scardinius erythrophthalmus, assembly GCF_964197995.2. Lineage (NCBI taxonomy): Eukaryota > Metazoa > Chordata > Actinopteri > Cypriniformes > Leuciscidae > Scardinius > Scardinius erythrophthalmus. The sequence continues at coordinate 13,056,803 of NC_138238.1, read as the reverse complement.
TGTGTCTGTGTCTGTGTCTGTGTCTGTGTCTGTGTCTGGGTCTGTGTCTGTGTCTGTGTCTGTTCCTGAGCCTGTGTCTGTGTCTGTGTTTGTGTCTGTGTCTGAACCTGAGCCGGTGGTGCCAGTTCCAGTGCCTGAGCCGGTGGTGCCAGTTCCAGTGCCTGAGCCGGTGGTGCCAGTTCCAGTGCCTGAGCCGGTGGTGCCAGTTCCAGTGCCTGAGCCGGTGGTGCCAGTTCCAGTGCCTGAGCCGGTGGTGCCAGTTCCAGTGCCTGAGCCGGTGGTGCCAGTTCCAGTAGTTCCAGTGCCTGAGCCGGTGGTGCCAGTTCCAGTAGTTCCAGTGCCTGAGCCGGTGGTGCCAGTTCCAGTAGTTCTTCCAGTGCCTGAGCCGGTGGTGCCAGTTCCAGTGCCTGAGCGGGTGGTACCAGTTCCAGTGCCAGTTCCAGTTCCTGAGCCGTTGGTGCCAGTTCCAGTTCCTGAGCCATTGGTGTCTGTTCCAGTTCCTGCGCCGTGGCCGACCGAGGGGTCTTCACCAACCTGGCCGCCCGAGGGGTCTTCACCGCCGTGGCCGCCCGAGGGACAGTCTCCGCCCTGGCCGCCCGAGGGACAGTCTCCGCCCTGGCCGCCCGAGGGACAGTCTCCGCCCTGGCCGCCCGAGGGACAGTCTCCGCCCTGGCCGCCCGAGGGACAGTCTCCGCCCTGGCCGCCCGAGGGACAGTCTCCGCCCTGGCCGCCCGAGGGACAGTCTCCGCCCTGGCCGCCCGAGGGACAGTCTCCGCCCTGGCCGCCCGAGGGACAGTCTCCGCCCTGGCCGCCCGAGGGAGAGTCTCCGCCCTGGCCGCCCGAGGGGTCTTCACCGCCGTGGCCGCCCGAGGGGTCTTCACCGCCGTGGCCGCCCGAGGGACAGTCTCCGCCCTGGCCGCCCGAGGGAGAGTCTCCGCCCTGGCCGCCCGAGGCAAAGTCTCCGCCGTGGCCGCCCGATGGACTGTCTGCTCCGCCCTGGCCGCCCGATGGACTGTCTGCTCCGCCCTGGCCGCCCGGTGGACTGTCTGCTCCGCCCTGGCCGCCCGGTGGACTGTCTGCTCCGCCCTGGCCGCCGGATGAACTGTCACTCCCTGTCCCCGTTTCCCTCCATGGACCTGGCCCCCCTTCCCTCCCCCTGATCCTCCACCACTCCACCTCCCGCCTGGATTTTTGTTTGGTCTGTCACGTCTTGTAGCGTCTGGTAGCCGCTCCGTAGAGGGGAGGTTATGTCACGGTGTGGGTTTTGTGTCTTGTTCCTTGTTAGTGTCTGTCATATTATTCCATGCTTGTCATGTGATCCTGCCATGTGTCTTGTCATGTTTAGTTGTTCCTTGTTATGTTGATTAGTCTTCACAGGTGTTTCAGTTTACCACGCCCCCTTGTTATCTTGTTTAGCTTGTGTTCCCTGTGTATATATACCCTGTCTGTTTTAGTATGTGTCACGGAGTCCTTGTAATATATCACACCACTTCCGTTCCCTGTGTTTCCGGTTTATGTTCTTGTTCCTTGTTTGTTTATTTTGTTATATTGGACTGCTAATATGGATTTTGACACCTGCATGGATGACGACGAATTGGATTGCCCTACAAATAAAAACGCTGTATTTGGATCCACCTGTTTCTCTCCCTTTCCTTGGTGTGTGGATCGTGACAGTGATCCCATGACGTCAGAAAATTGCGCTAAAACACTCACTGAGTTTTTATCACTTGTTTTCTTAAAACATTTTTTCATATCAGACATGCTCTTAATTCTTTTGCCTGGGTGAAGTAATTCGAAAGTTGAAGAAACACTCAATCATAGCTCAGTTTATTTATACACTAAAAGAAATCCCATTACAATTTACAGTAAAAACTGATAGTTGTTGTTGCCAGAAATTCACCATAAGAATACTGTCATTAAGTGATATAATGATAATTCACTTGAACTAGCAATATCTGCTTTTACCTCAAAATGTGCTGATATCCACCACAATAATACAGGTGGCACAATAGAAAGTCACATTATGACTCAATTATGACCAATACCATATGGTGCACAGGGTCGTACACACAAAGACAAATTAAAATAAAATAATGCAATAAACATTAACTAAATGACATTAAATGACAAACACAATGCACATTATTGATAACAAAAAATAAGAAGAAACAAAACTATTTAAATTAAATATAATCACACAGGGACTTCTTAGAGTATCCGTTTACTGTTTTTCTCTGTAAATTATATGGTAATTCAAAATTTTTACTTCCAAAAAACATACATTTGACAGGATTTTACAGTAGAATTACATATGATGTGATGTTAAACAATTTATAGTTTCTTTTAAGGTAACTTAAAGTTAACCAATTAACAGGTTTTTACTTTAGCATTGTTTTTATTTTTCTGTAAAAATGTGTAGCTTTTTTTTTTTTTGTGAAATTAAATCTACAAATAAGTGAATTGAAAGGCGTTTTTTATCTTGCATATTAGACATATGCATAATAGATTCATTTAAAGCAACACTGACTGACTTATTTATCATTTGACCTTTTTTCAGATTGTAGTGGCCCTTCCCTGTATGTAGATATTTTCCCCCGTACATGACACGTTCATTGGTTTACACAGAATGCCGTGGGCGTCGAAGCACAGTCATGCTAATGAGTTCACTAAAGTAATCTCCAGCAAAAGGTCAAGTTGTCAGAATTTTAACCTATGCATGCTGACGCACACACTTCCAGGCAAAGGGCTTGGACAATGGCTACCCACCACACTACGTTTTAAATTTCGGAATAATTAGTAAATAGTTGGAGTTTTTTCTAGATGTTAGCCTTAGGAGTGGCTTTGTGGGGATTTTTTCCTTTCGCTAAAGGTCATAACTCAGGATCGCATTTGCACTCCTTCTGTCCTTTTCCCCAGTGCTTCTTCTCTTGCTCTCTTCTCTTGCACGACGACAGAAAGAGCAAACACACACATGCTCAGCACACCTGGCCTTACAGTTTTTAAGTGTGAAATACCAATAGCAAGCACAACAGTAGACAGACTGGGGTCTAACCTTTTGTCATTTATTACAGTAGTCTAACATCCTTATTGAATGTGAAAACCCCTAGAGAGGTAACCCTCCCTTTCCTTAAGGCTGGAATAATGAGTTAGTTTTTAAGCGGAATGGATGAGAGTGGTTGTGAATGGAAAACAGGCTGGGGCCGTCCCGTTTCTCTCTATTTCTGTTGTTACAGTAGGTGGCTCTGTAGGATGGTGTTGGGAGGACAGCTGACGTTGTTAGCATGTGACCTTACACTCCATCAGTGAACCTTGCATGTCACATCTTGTGTCAAAGGCTGAGTTTGATCTCCTCACAGTGCATCATTTATTAACATTGTTCCTCCCTGGTGGGGCAGACACCTTGGTACATTCATCTTCTTTCTCATTATACCTATACTTGTGTATTCTTAATGATACTGACTCTGTGAGTGAGGAATATAAGGTCACATTCATTCTTTAAGCTGGGTCCATGACCTAGAGGTTTGTTTTTGTTTGTATTTTATTTAAAGACTTAATTTAAAGATTTATTCACTTTAATATCCCTCTTATTGTGCATGTGCATTTTTGGTTTTCATAATCTTTCATTAGAATTTAATAACTTTCTTTGCTTCTAAAACAAATTTTCTGCTGACATAACGGAATCTGCGTAGGCAGGGAAGATAATACTAGCAGTATAATAATATTATTAAACCATTTCAGTCTTATCCAGATCGATAAAATCAAGTCCTGTTCTACATTGCTTCCCATCGTATATTCTCTCGTAAATGTCATATTTTGGTAAGTTAATCGCATTATGTATATCATTCTGGGTTGTTTCATGTCTGAAGAATTTATATATTGATCCTTTTGGTTTAATTCTTAGTAGACTACTTGGTTTAGAAATGTAATGTATCTTTCTCATGGTCTAGTTATGATCTCTTGTTTCCATCTGCACAACATGTCATAGCATGGTTCTCTTTCTGTATTTAGGAGATACTGGAGTGTGTGAGTGTGTCTCCTGATGTGATGTGTGAAAATCCATCTCTGCCAGTCTGGTCATAAAGCACATAGGCTGTTGGTTACTTATGGGAGTTTAAAAACAGTTCACCCCAAAATGAACCTTCAGGTCATACCAACTGTGGGGCACAAAAGGTACATTGTTAAAGAATATTGTGGCCTGTCACGGGTGGAATAATAGTGAAGCAAGGATTCAAGTGCAGGAATGAAGGATCTATAATTAAGTGGTAAAATAAACAGAAATACAAACAAAACTACCCCGAGGGGGAAAACAAGACGGCATCTCAAAACTTGACTTTGGCAGGACAACCAGAAACACGAGGATACAAAAGTGACAAACCAGCACAGGACTGCAAACACAGGGAGACTAAATAAGGAAGCAAACAAAAGAGGGTAACGAGGAAAGCAGGTGGGGCAAATGAAATCAATAATCAGGTAACAAGATGGGAGGGGCTAGCCAATCGACAGGAGAGCACATGGCACAAGGAAACACATGACAAACCATGTGCTCACAACAGACAGGACTATAACACAAGCACATGACAAACCGGGAGTGTCAGAGCTCTGTCACCAAACCAAGATATAAACTAGACAGAAGTGACAGAACCCTGACACTACCCCCCTTCAAAAGGGACGCCACCTGGTCAAAAACGAGACAAGAACATAACCATACAAGACCCAACACAACAGCAGACAAGACAGGCAGATCAAAACACAGAGACAAAGAGGGTAGGGAGGGGAGCCAAGACAAAGCCAGCATAATAGTCCATACAGTTCTTGGCAGAGACCAGGGTGGGACGGGAGGGTTGCAGCAGGGAAACTCAGGCGGGTCTGGAGTCCTGGCTGAGGGCCAGGGTAGTACAGGCTGTGCAGGCGACCAGGGCGGATCAGGCTGTGCAGGCGACCAGGGCGAATCAGGCTGTGCAGGCGACCAGGGCAGAGCAGGCTGTGCAGGCGACCAGGGCGGAGCAGGCTGTGCAGGCGACCAGGGTGGAGCAAGCTGGGCAGGCTTGGCAGGCGTCCAGGGCGTAGCATGAGTCCAGGGCGGAGCAGGCTGAGCAGGCGTCCAGGGCGGAGCTGATGTTTCAGGGGACCAGGGCGGATCCCACACTTCAGGGGCAGAGACGGCCATCTTGTCCGAAGACACAGGCGCGGAGGTTGCCATCTTGTCCAAAGACACAGGCACGGTTGACCTGGCGTGAACAGTCTCTGGCTGAGCAGGCATGATGTGCACGGTCCCTGACTTGGCAGGCCTGACATGAAGATGCTCAGGCTCGGCAGGCCTGACGTGAACAAGCTCAGGCTCAGCACGCCTGACGTGAACAAGCTCAGGCTCGGCAGACCTGGCGTGAAGAAGCTCTGGCTCGGCAGACCTGATGTGAAGAAGCTCTGGCTCGGCAGGCCTGACGCAAAGAGATTCAGGCTTAACAGGTAGCATGGGCGGAGCCGGCAGGGCTAGGAGTCTGGGCGGCGCCGGCAGAGCAAGGAGCTTGGGCATGGCCTCCAGGCCTTGTGGGATGGAGGACGACTTCCTCCTCCTCCATTTATGAGAGTGTGGCGGTACTGCAGCCTCTTCAGCCACCACTGGGGGCGCAACAGGGAGAGTGGACAACTCTGGGACAACCGGGCCTGGGACCACCGAAGTCGGGTCCTCCTGGTCCACCGAACTGGAAACCCCCGAAGTCGGGTCCTCCTGGACCGGACTGGAAACCCCCGAAGTCGAGTCCTCCTGGACCACCGGACTTGAGACCCCCAAAATCGGGTCCTCCCGGACCACCAGACCTGAGACCTCCGAAGTTGGGTCCTCCTGGACCACTGGCCTTGAAACCCCCGAAGTCGGGTCCTCCGGACCACCGAATTAGAGGGAGCAACAGGAGCCTTCCTCCTGCACTTGCGGTGAGGCGGTGTGGCAGTGTGGGAATAACCACCTCTGGAGACGCTGCCGCAATAGCTGCCACTTCTGGGGGAACTGCAGCTTCCCTAGCTGGAGGATTCCCTTGACGATCCAGGGAATTAACGAATTCCCCAAACGTCAAATGCTCCAGCCCTCTCATCCTCCAGTAGTTGCTGGGCTCATCAATTGCATAATTAAACAAGTCCTTTAGAGCCGCATCCCCAAGCCTCAGTCCCTCTGCAGCCGCGCTGAAACTCAGGGCAAACTCCCTCACTTTGGTCCCCTGTTGACGGAGGGAAGTTAAGTTCCTAAACTTCATTATGCATTCGTAGTGAGGGCAGGAGACAGGGGAGACCGGTGGATGGCGTGAGTCCTTCTTCCGCTGAATCCCCATTATGGCTGGTTCGTAAAGTCACGAGTGGAATAATAGTGAAGCGAGGATTCAAGTGCAGGAATGAAGGATCTTTAATGAAGTGGTAAAATAAAACAAAAATTCCCCGAGGGGGAAAACAAGACAGGCATCTCAAAACTTGACTTTGGCAGGAAAACGAGAAACACAAGGATACAAAAAAAGCACTGTATCCGTTTCTCGTTTCCCTAACCCTAATTGAAAGATTTAATGATCTATAGGGACTAATGACTTAAATTTCAGCCTGTTTGTCACACACAGCTATTGTATGATTTTAAAACTCTCACTGTCATTATATTGCAAAAGAGGCCATGATATTCTTTGCCTCATTCAGTATGTTCCAACGAAGAAAGAAGGTTTTTGAACAAAATTATGGAATAATGAGAGTTTTTCATTTTTGTGCGAACTGCCCCTATTTTATAGCTGTTACATTGGGTATGTTATTGTGCATTAATCAGTGACACAAAGGGCCCTATCTTGCACCCAGCGCAATTGACTTTGTACACCGATGCATGTATCATTCCTATTTTGCACCCGTGCAAAGCGCGCTTTTCCCTCCACAGAAGCACGTCGCTAAACTAGGGAATGAACTTGCGCTCCCTGGGCGGTTCAGCGCAAAAAACGAGGCGTGTTCCGGCGCAAACGTTCCTTCATGCTATTTTGCAGGTTTAGAAAACAATTGCGCCACTAACCAGGAAAAAATAGTTTAAAGTCAGTGGCGCGTTGCGCATGTTATTCATATGCTATTTTAAGGGCGCATGCTTGGCCATAATCAATGTAGCGTGTGCACAACGCACATACACTTTGATTCTCTCATCTACACAGAAGCAGCAGTTTTCAATTCCAATTTCAATAGATAGACAATTTATTATAAAAGCATACATCTAGCTTACACATTTACCCAAATTATCATACGCCTTTTTAACCGAAGTTAATTTGGGTGGGTTTCTCCATCTCCAACGTCCCTGACGAGAGCGTTGCTCTCCTTGGCTGTGAACCGCTCCTGGCGCGCGCCTGGCAAATCCGCCGTTACAATAGGAATCCGCTTTAGAAAAAGCATGTCTGCTCTTAAAGGGAATGTGAGATGACGCTCTGATTGGTTTATTTCACGTTACGCCCAAACCACACCTATGAATAATGAAGCTACTTCAGACCAACCCATTTTAGATTTGCGCCTGGCGCAAGAGTCATTTATCCCGCCGGGAAAATAGCAACAGCGCCAAGACCCGCCCACAAAGTTACTTGCGCTTTGCGCTTTGACACTTGCATTTCAGATCGTTAAAATAGGGCCCAAAGTCTCATAGAATTTAAAGTCACTCTCTAGTCAATCATTTTATCCTTTAAAACTCATCTTTGGTCACCAAAATGACATATTTAAGCGTTTATCCTTAAAAAAAATCTTCATGCCTTAAATAGATTGAATGTAACTCTATATCCTTGCCTCATTTAATATACACGGTTCTATGAATATGCAAATTAGCCCCGCCTCAACTCACTCACACCAGCTCAGAGATCCACTCGTTGAGGATCACACACTGACGTGATTGGTTACAAGGTAGTTTGTGACGTCAGAAACACCACTGTTTTAGAAACACTGCAGTTTTAAGGAGAAAATACTCAGCAATGGTGTTGACATGAATTTACACATGGTTTGTCTTAAACCATATTAAAAACACCACATATACTTTTTCACCACAGGAAGACTTTAAGTAAACATCTGGATAGGTTATTTGTCTTGGCCAACTAAGTTAACTCACTCATTCGTTCTAGGAGCATTTGAACTCAAACAAATCCATCAATCTCACTTGTCATTTTGGAGCGAGAGCATCTGCAAAAAGAGCATAAATTGTACAGTCTCTGGAAACACAGCAGCCCAGTCCCGTTTTCATTTTCAATTTAAATTCAATCGTATGTGCTCATGTGTTCAATTCACATGTTAAACAGGGCTCACATATCGCTTGGAATTGATACAAGGAGAAAAGAACTTGGCCCCGTTTCTTAAGCACAGCAAGACGACAACCAGAAGAGGCTGCAAGTAATGAGTTAGTGTAAGTGAAGCCAGTAAAAAATAAATAAATAAATAAATAAACTGCATAGAATTTCATCTGGTCAGGGACTGATAAAGGAACTGCTCTCTCTCCTTCTCTCTCTCTCTCTCTCTCTCTCTCACACACACACACACACACATGCGCACACACACACACACACACACACACACACACATATACACACACACACTCTTATTGTCTGGCTGTGACTAAGCCTCAGATGTACCCTGGTCTGAATTGTTTGTTTAATTGACTTGGACATGATCGAAAGATCGCCTAGGCCGTTGATTGCAAAGTTGGAAGGGCGTACTGAAAAATAGATGACTCTGCTATTGAGTTGAGCCTGCAGTCTAATCATCAGCCCTGCCTTAAATCCCTCGAGGTATCACTATTCTTAGACAAATGAATAAACTATGATTTACCGTGTCATATTCTGGTAAGAGATCAGCTATGGTTCAAGATGGTTTATGCTAGTTGGTGCTGTTTTTATACACAACAAAAAGAGGGTTTTCACAGCAAATGCCACAGAAGAAACATTTTGGGTTCTAATGGAAAGGTTCCATGAATATTAAAGGTTCTTCGTGGAACTATAGATATTAATAAAGAACCTTTATTTTTAAGTATAGTGCATTTGTAATTTCTGGGATTTTTTGTAATTGAACTACTGTCTAATATTTGCCTTTTGCATCATATTAAAATGCAAAACCAAATATAGTAGTCAGTTGTCTGGCTATATAGCTCCTCAACAGCGAGACAATATTGAAAATGTACCTTTATTTTCCCTTCAGCTTCTGGGGTTAATTATACTTTGCACGTCACCTCTGTCTTATGGAGCAAGCACACAACACCAAGGCCAGTTGTAGTCCAGTTAATGCATATACATGCATTGAAGCATTCCAAAATTTGGGCATGATTTTTGGACATACTTTGGGCAAAACATAAAAAAAAAAAAAAATCTTACTGGCCACAAACTTTTGAATGATAGAGTAGATGTGGTTACATTTTAAAAAGATGAATTATTGCTTTAGTGGCTGAAATTGAACTTTTAAAGTTTTTGAATTTTGTCAGGAAAATGCTCTCAATACAAACAGAGAGGGATGTTGAAGGCGCTTTCGTGTATGGAGAGCTGACGTGTCTGCTTTCAGTTAAATGGTAAGATTAAGCTACATTTCTCTCTCTCTCTTTCTAATCTGTTTTTTCATTTGTAACAAGAGAGACACGTAATTAGAGAGGGATAAATGGTTCTCACCTGCAGAGTCAGGACATGAATTAAACGTAATGAGAGCCATCATCTTAAGTCACTGAAACAGCCAGAACCAGCACTTTGTCTCCATGGCATTGGGTATTCTTTATAAACAAAGGAAAACAGAGCTTGCTCTCACTCATTATAGTCATATAAATCCTGGCAATGGAAAGATCATGCATCAGTGTTCCTCAAATACACACACTCATCCATACATATTACTTTCAAATATTAAAGGCACGATCTGTTTTCCTGTGTGAAAAATGTGAAATTGAATCTGAGGCCTGGAGACTGTGGAGTTGATGAGATTTCCTGTTCATACATTGCGAGAGCGTTTAGAGTGCCGTTGCGCTCCGCTTCCCACTCTGACTGTCCATGTGACACTGGCTCACCTTCCGTGTTTGTGTAGATATAGCTGTGATAGATTTAACCTGAACTCACCAAGGGTTATCAAAACAGCATTATCATTTAAAGTTGCACTGTCTGGGTTGCCTGTCTGCAGTAAGAGGCTGTGTTTTGTGTGCGCTTGATAGTAATTACCCTTTGTATTAGCGCCAACATGTTTGGTTAGTTTAATTGAACATTGTGATTCCATTCTGTCCTGAACTGAGCATATCCAGTTCATATTCTATAGTTTTATTGTTCTATCTGTCATATCATTCTATCTGTTGCATCATTCTTTCTTTGGTTTTCTCTGTCATTTTATCCATCCATCCATCCATCCATCCATCCATCCATCCATCCATCCATCCATCCATCCATCCATCCATCCATCCATCCATCCATCCATCCATCCATCCATCCATCCATCCATCCATCTTTAATGGTTCCTTGTTAGTTGATTGATTAGTTCCCACCTGTGACCTTTTATTCCTCAGTTACCCTGTGTATTTATAGCCCTCAGTAGTAGTTCTTGGTCTGTTCTCTTTGGCTCAGCCACCTGGTGTCCTATAGCGATGGCACCTTGAAGACATGTTTCTGAAGTAGGCTGGATGACTATCTTTTCCAACTGCTGCCAGCGGGAGCTACCACCTGCACTCTGGTACAATACATGGACAATGCTCTTTCGGCAGAGTGGCCACTCCCCTTCCCACTCCGCCTTCCCAGCCCACTTCCATCATCCTTTCACCCCCATCCTCGCTCCAGTGACCTCCTCCCAAGTCATTCCCCACTCCTTCAAATGCCTGCCACGAACCCAGAGCCAGTGCCTATGCCCATCAAGGACCTAAAGCCTGAGCCCACTGCAGAGCCAGAGCAAGCACAGTCTGATCAGGTGTGTGAGCGGGCCCCAATATCCATCCAGGAGCTCAAGCTGGAGCCATTGTTTATCCCGGAGCCTGAACCTGCACTCTCTATCTTCAGGGTCAGAGAACCAGAGCCTGCCAAGTCTGACCTAGTGTGTGAGCCGGTATTGGTGGTCATCCCCTGAGGGAGTGCTGGTGGAGTTGGACATTTACCCCTTTTCCACCAAGGCAGAGCTGGTGCTGGTTCGGAGCCAGAGCCTAGTTTCAAATCGGTTCTTTGTTTTTCCACCGCCAAAGCACCAGCTCCGAACCAGTAAAACTGGTTCTTAAGTAGCACCAAATCATTGCAGGGTCTAGAACGGAGCCAAGAAAGAACCGCTTGCGTCATAGGCTGGGGGCGGGGTTACCGTGGCCAACAAGACTGAAGAGAAACTTGTGACCGCCATTTTCAAATAGCAGCTAATCGAGCTAACAGCAGCTAAACACGATGGACGCGATTAAACAAAAACAGCAGTGGTCAGACGACGAAACAAGCTGCTTTCTTGCACTTTGGTCCTCTTCAAAAGTCCAGAGTAAGTTAGACGGGGCTTCGCGGACGAAAATAATTTTTATTATTAAAAATAAATGTTATGTACATACCGTTACTCTCGCTTGTAATCTCCGTCTGTACAAATAATGGCGAGCCGCACGCACACGTTGGATCCGCCGTGTTTGGATGCCGATGTAGGTCCGCAAAGCCATGAACATCAATAGCAAAGCTAGGGGTGTCGCAATATACCGGTATTGACGATAATCGTGATATTCAAAGCATGAAATATCGACATCGTGTTAATTTAGAGCAATACAATATACCGGTATTGGCGATATTGGCGTTTTCTAGACGCAGCGCTCATCCGCGCCCGCGCAGCTAGAGTGAAACACTCTGTCCACACCCGAAAAAAGAAAGCTCGCCAGTAGAACAGAGTTCTTCGGCTTCAAAGAAAACAGCACCTTAAAGGTGGTCGCACACCGGATGAGAAGCGCAGCGCCACGTCTTTTTAAAATACGAACACATTCTGTATGAGTGTACACACACCGGACGAGAAGCAAAGCGCGGTTCTATTCGGCGTCTGTCCGCGGCGCCCAGCAACGGCTCAGGACCTTGTTCAAAATCCTGCCGCGACACAGAGCGCAGAAAAAAAGTGTTGAGATGACAGACTCAGCAACTATTGTATTTAATTGTACAGTATAATCGTAACATAGTACAGACATTCTCTCAATTCCATAATGTCCTTAAACATAATGATATTGCTGGCCATAAACTGAGAAAGTGCGTGTCCGGTGTGCGATGAACCTCGAGTTGTCATAGACGCGACGCGGCTATTATTTTACTAGTCATCATGGAATGGGAAACGTGACATTAACTGTTAACAGGGGGTTTCTGTGTTCATATATTTAATAAGGGGTGATTATTAAAATAAGGAACCCCATTTTCTTTACTCATATTATTTTTGTAGCCTATTTGTATTTGCACTTGATTTTTTTATTCAAATCTGCTATCTGCATGACTTTACTGGTGCCAGTGCAACAACAGGTTTAAGAGCTTTTCAGTTCTTCAGGAAACCTTCAGACAGTGTTTGGCTTCAGTTTGAAACTAGATAAACTTCACATGCTTGTCTTCCTTCACAAAAATTTGCCATAGATTGAGAACGCAAGAAGTAAAAATGCATGTGCCTTGTGTTTATCAGTATCCTGATGTTTGTTGGGTAAAAAAGAAAAACTATATAAACAAAGTAAAAATTAATTTGACTGATAACTACCCATCCCCCCCTCCCCCTCCTATAGATTCTATAGATATCGCGATATATCGATATCGTGAATTCTTTTGGCCACAATAACCGTGGTGTGAAAAATCTAACATCGTGACAGCCCTAAGCAAAGCAACGTCCACCATTGTTGATGATGTGTTTGTGTTTACGTTGCTGGGAAAAATGAGACGTAGCTGTGACGTAAGACCTGGCTCTGTGCTGGCTCTTTTAGCCTGTGGAAAAGCAAACCGGTTCTTTGGAGGCTCGTCAGTCGAACCAACTCCGAACCGGCACTAGCTCTAGCTCCGAACCAGCACCTGGTTCTTGTTGGTGGAAAAGGGGTATCAGTGGAGCAATTTCTCCCAGCCCTGAAGTCTGTTACTTCTCATGTGAACTTCTGGATTCCCTGAAACCAGCCCATTTTCAAGCCCTGTCTCCGCCGCTGGTCCCACCCAGCTCCAAATCTCTTTCGTTGGTCAGCTCCAAGTCTTCTTTGTCAGCCATCTCCAAGTCTCCTTCATCGCATCCAAGTCTCCATCTCTGCCTTGGTGTGTTGATCCCTTAGCTCCACCTCAGGCCTGCAAGCCATGGACTCCACCTCGGCCTGTCAACCCATCAGCTCCACCTCAGGCCTGCAAGCCATGGACTCCACCTCGGCCTGTCAACCCATCAGCTCCACTTTGGCTCTATGCACCCTCAGCTCCACCTTAGTCTGTCATCCCCGAGGATGCCTCGTCACTCTGTCTCCACCATGGTTCCCACCTGGCTCCTCCCTCCATCAGTTCTTCCATGGGCCTTCATCCTGGCACTGGTTTGAGTCGCTCCCTGGCTCCTCCCTCCGTCGTCTCCTACCTGGCTTCTCCCTCTGTCAACTCCCCCATGGACTTGCCATTCAGTTCTTAAATTTTAATTGAGGTAGCAATTTCAAGAATTGGATTGAAATTTAATTTAAATGGCATATTTATTTTTTCGTTCTTGGTGCACAACTCTGGTATTTTTAATGGCTGATGCTAGTCTATGTAAACTGATTTGGCTTATGAACATTGGCTTATGAACCCTGCAGTGATCTGAGAGACACAACTAATTCGCTGTTAGTGACCCGAGACCTTACTACACGCTTTACTGAGTTAGACAAAATGAATTATTCCCGTTCCACTGTAAGTATTAGGTATCCTCTGATCGGCTCTCGCTGTGCCTTCAATGTGATAATGGAATGTTCAACATCATTGAGCATTTGGTGCAAAGTATATTAAAGGTTTATGAACACAGACATAGAGAGGCTCGAGAGTGTGTTGGAAGGACTGTAGCAAAAAATGCATTTTTCACGATACATTAGCCAAGCAGACTAGAAAATCTTTTTTAATTTAAATCCAATTATTGCATCATCTGTTCCTTCATTTTGGGGCACAGGGTTTAATTGTGGGGAATGCACTGTATAAGAATCTCCTGCTTTTGCAGTCTCATCTGTTCTTGCTTATTTCATTCAAATTTGCTAGAGGACTCTTGAATTCAACACTCTTCAAAATCAATTAATCCCAGCCGTTGCGATCTGTAGGCATGATTAAAAATTGTTGGAATAAATTTATCCATACTTTAATTAGGCCAAAACCTGTGTTGATTATAAAGGTGGTACGGGTGCGAATCCTCGTGGGGCTTGTTACAGTAAAATACGAGGCATTAGAACAGCCACTCCATATCCCTGATGATGGCAACCAGCTGCTCACTACAGTCATATGATTTCCTTGTACTCAGTCTGTTCTGAGATCAATTTAGTCCATCCATATTAACGCTGTCCAGGTGTACTGTTGCCCAACAAAGAAAACGTTTGTTCGTGTAAAAGTTCATTTAATTATAACTATAATCCCGGGGTTGTGGTTTTCATACAATAATTTCTTTAAGTACAGAGGAGACTGGAACCATTTAAGTGCTAATATTTCTAGTGTTCATCTGAGATGGGATTTCGGCAGTACAGTAGAGCATGGCCCTTTGGACCGAGAAGAGTTCTCGACTTCGTCTGATTACTGAGACAAATGGTCCTGAATCGCTAACAAGGCTGCTGAGACATGACAACAGCCAGAGAGGTCCCGAGGTAACTCAGCGAGAACGAAGGAGTACAAAGCAAAGTCTTAAAAAGGCCTTAGAAACTCAAAAACAACGCAATGGAGAATTATAGTAGATCTTAGAAAACTCTGTGATTCATGTTGTAGAAGCAGTTACACACATTACCAGCACATTGTTTTAAAAAAGCAGTATTGTTCCTAAGCATTAATGAGATGAACTTCACAATTCTGATTTTCAGAAAGAGATTGAGAGTCTGTGATTTCTCTTTGCCTTGTCTTTATAATCATAATTAATGTCAGCTAATCTCCTGTCTCATATTCCAAAAGTCAGGTCACACATCATCATCATCACTCATGTCTAATGAACAATCTAACTCTGCATCTTCTTCTTCAGGGGAGATGCTAAAATACACCCACGCACGCGCCACAATCTGTCACACAGATTTTGTGTTTAGAAACAGTTCCTTAAAGTAATACTTGGTAAGTTTAGCTTGTAATATCTCTTTTATTTATTATTGTTTCATTCTGCTTTCTAAAGAATGGTCAGAAATCATGAGATAAAAATAAAAAATCATCTTTTGGAAACTGAACTTAATGCCTTAATTTAAAAAATTAGGAAAAATCCAACCTTTAAGGACACCAATTTTCTTTGTGAATGAATAATGTATCGTAAATAAATAAATGTTCTTCCTTAAAATACAGGGTGCATAAGTTTGGACACCCCTATGTTAAATTCCCATAGAGGCAGGCAGATTTTTATTTTTAAAGGCCAGTTACTTCATGGATCCAGGATACTATGCATCCTGATAAAGTTCCCTTGGCCTCTGGAATTAAAATAGCCCCACATCATCACATAGCCTTCACCATACCTAGAGATTGGCATGGTTTTATTTCAGTTAGCCTAATAGCTGGTTTGATTTGCATTGAGAGATGATCTTATGGAAAGTACTCCATTCCAATCTCTAGGTATGGTGAAGGCTATGTGATGATGTGGGGCTATTTTAATTCCAAAGGCCAAGGGAACTTTATCAGGATGCATAGTATCCTGGCTCCATGAAGTAACTGGCCTTTAAAAATAAAAATCTGCCTGCCTCTATGGGAATTTAACATAGGGGTGTCCAAACTTATACACCCTGTATTTTAAGGAAGAACATTTATTTATTTATGATACATTATTCATTCACAAAGAAAATTGGTGTCCTTAAAGGTTGGATTTTTCCTAATTTTTTTAATTAAGGCATTAAGTTCAATTTCCAAAAGATGATTTTTTATTCCTCTTTTTAGT
This sequence comes from Scardinius erythrophthalmus, assembly GCF_964197995.2. Classification (NCBI taxonomy): domain Eukaryota; kingdom Metazoa; phylum Chordata; class Actinopteri; order Cypriniformes; family Leuciscidae; genus Scardinius; species Scardinius erythrophthalmus. The sequence goes on along the minus strand of NC_138238.1, from coordinate 13,040,798 downwards.
CAACTTTAGCATGGGTGTCTAAACTTATGCATAGCACTGTATATAAATTGCGTAGTTGAGGTCTAAACAACTACATTCTTAAAAGTACTATTAAACAGTGCTATTTGTGAAATTATAGTGGGTTTGCTCGTCTGCCATTGACGCTCGCTGTGAGAAATGCTGCCAGTATAGATCCAGCAAAAACAAGTGGAGTGATACAAACAGTGATGTGATATTAGTAGAATGGCTCTGTCCCAAATGGAACCTTAAGCCCTTGCAATCGTCCTCCAAGCCCACATTTTTGTGACGTAATGCTGCTTTGTCAGGTAGAAGTCTGCTGCGGAGCTCGTGGGCTTGGCAAAAGTGCTTACAGCATTATTGGATCTTATATGAAAATATATAATATATATACATTTTTAGAATAAATTTTAAAATCATATTTTGGGGTTCTGGATATGAAACGACTGAAAACCCTTGTACTAAAGCATTATTGGATATTGTTGCTGAAAGTAATGTAATTGAGCTTTTTTTTACTCCAAACTGAAACAAAGGAAACAATGAAAGATTGATTTCAAAATCTCATTGGATATTATGACTATTTGGAAATAACAGGCTGTGCAACCTCAACTCACAACTTGGGACTGTGTTCAGGAATTATTATTATTTTCATTTTTTTGTCCTGATATAAGACCATGTGGCTCAGCATTTCAGCAGCTGTCAAATGTCACTAGCTCTCTGCATTTAACACACTCACACACCAGACAACGTCAGCCTATAAAATAGCCTTAGATGTGGCCGACCATGAGACAGATAGACCCTGAAGGGATGACAAGTTGCTGTGTCTTTATCCATCTTCTTTAAATCAACTGCACTCAGATTAAACAAGGTCTTTGTCTGTGTTAATCAGCATAAAAAAAACAAAAAATGCTTCTACTTTTGTCTGTCTAATTTCCTCAGAATGTTTTGAGATGCTCTGAAGCAGGTAATGGGAGTGAAAAGTCTGCAAAAAGCTTTTAGAAATAATTGAAATCAAATTCATTTGATACCATACTTCCTCTAACAGTAGAGAGGAAAATCACTTTTTGGATATCGTTTTCCAAATCAAATCTTTTTACTGAAAGTGCTTGGTGAAAGGCTTTATAATATACACATGTGGCCATTCTGAAGAGAATTGTATAATATTATTGCCCACCATGCAAGATACTTCCATTTCCTGTTACTTTCCTGAACTTAGTTGAGAACTTAATGATTCGATGACCTGAAAGCACCCTCAATAAACCTCAGAGAGAGAGACTTTTAGCCTAACACTACAGTCAGTCAATTAAAATACCTTGCAAGTCTTTCATCCTCCTTATGAGAGTATTTCCGCAGGTACTCCACCTCATGGGAAATTGTCACTTTAGAGTTTCTTTGCCACCGGATGAATCCCTGACAAGCTTTAATGAGCAACCCAAGAGAGATCTGAGTGCTTAATAGGAAATGGGCTTCAGACGGACAAGCTAATGTTCTTCATTTTTAGCTAGCTTAGGCTTTTTATTTGTTTGTTTGTTTTAAATGATGCAATCTGATTCATGCTTGCCCTACGTATTGCCCAACTGGGATCTAGACAAGGTCAGGGTTAGAGATGCTTTGGCCATCTTGTGAGTTGATCTTGATGTATGCGTAGACCCGACCTATACATCAGCCTTGCAGGAATAGTCAACCCTTAACATCATTAAGTCCTCCATACGATCATGAGCACTCAGACCAGAGAAGCAGAGTCTGCAGAGGTCATGCGCTAGATCAGATGAAATGGAAAAGAAGAAAATGTTCTCTGCTTAGGTGGTTGCCCTTTTCACCCTTTTTTCACTTTGAGTTGTGGCCATGCTGGAAATCCTTGTCGCATTGCTTTTTGATCTGTTGAATGTGGTTGTAAGGGAGGAGGTCTTATTGTCCACACTTTTTACAGATTTTTCTAAAAGCACAGTTTGTTTGTTTATGGGCTGTGGTCCTGTCCACCAGTGTTTTATCACAGTTTCAACATGCCATATTCATTAATTCTGACTAAAAAGATATTTTACTCTATTTTAATTAGGGATGCACCGATGTATTGGCCAATAATCGGTATTGGACGATAAAAGCAATTATTATTATTTTTTTAGTTATTGGCCAACGGCCGATTGTTTAAAAACACCATATGATCAGGGTCGATTATATCCTGTCAATCAAAAAGGGGCGGAAAAATGTGTCAGACTGTAACTCATACTGTATGTGTGAACAAAATCTTTCGTGTTGAAATAGGCTGTCGAAGTTAAAGGGACAGTTCACTTAAAAATGAAAATTCTGTCATAATTTACTCACCCTCAAGTTGTTTCAAACCTGTATGAATTTCTTTCTTCTACTGAACACAAAATATGATATTTTGAAGAATGTCATAACCAAACAGTTGATGGATCCCCCCCCCCCTTTTTTTTTCCTTATAGTTTACAGCATTACTTGGGAGAGATTTTTTACCTTAAGAAAATCAAACTATCAGTAAAGGCATCATCAGATATCATTCTGAATAATCGGCTATCGGTATCAGTGGAGAAATTTAGAATTGGTGCATATCTAAATTTAAAGGCACAATATGTAACTTTTTTGCTTTAAAATTAGCAAAAATCACTATATCTACGTTATATATTTTTTTTAGTTGTGTACTTACATTATCCCGACTGTTTCCAACAACTTTCGCACCAGGAGAAATTTTAATTAAATTTTTAGACACGGCACGTTTCTTTATTTCCGTTTTGTCGCAGTCAATGTCGTCATATCCGCGTTGTCCCTGGTTTCCGCCTATGGTTTCCGCTCGTACTGCCATGGTAACCAGAGCAATGAGCAGAGCCCTCTGATTAACCTTATTTGCAGCTGTATCATACAAATAACTAGTTAAAAAATCATATATTGTGATTTCTGGATTTTTTTTTATTTTTTATTATGTCTCTCACAGTGGACATGCACCTACGATGACAATTTCAGACCCCTCCATGATTTCCAAGTGGGAGAACTTGCAAAATAGCAGCGTGTTCAAATACTTATTTTCCTCACTGTATACTGTATATATATAGATAATCTTTTTTTTTGCGCAATTTTCCCCCGGAAATTGCGCTTGTTAACTCATGATTTCTGTTCTGTGCGTCTGTGCGCACCAATCTTGCACTTCTATCTACTCCTCAACCAGACCACCTAGAGACTTCGGGTTTTCGGCATTATGTTAAAGTGTAAGTTGCAGGTTAACCACCACAGCCAATTAATGTGTAAATTAAAGTGCTCTATATGTATATATTTAATTATTTCTGTATTAAAATGCGTTAAAATAACATTTATTAGGGTTTCTTCAAAGGTAGCGTGTTTTTTCAGTTACTGGGTGATGACGTCACAAGAGGAACTCGCAACCCATACTCTGCTAGATTCCTACTGTATTATGGCTATTTGGAGAACGACTGAAGATGTGGGAAACCATCAAATTCTTTATGGACCACAGCCCTACAATTTTTAACCGGTCAGGCGTGAGAGAGGGGAGCCATGGCACTCAAAGAGTTATTAATGCTTGGTGTGAGGAGAATGAGTGGAGGGTTAGCCAGGTGTCCCGGTGAGTAACGTAAGCTACGTTAGAGCAAGTCTAGCCTGGTGCAAACTTAACCCGGATAATACAACGGAACAAGCAAGTCTTTTCAAAATATTGCCGGAATAGCAAGGAGGGACAACGACTGAAGACATTATTTACTTACAGTAAGTCAGTCCAAATCAGAGCTGCATGTTAGAGATGCACGTCAGGCGCAATCGCTAGTCTCATCGCCGCCTCAAACTTCTTGTAATACCCTTCCTCAATCCACGCGTTATCAATTTCTCACGATTTAATTTGCGATGTTTATTGTCAGAAAAGAAAAAGAGAGATGGATGTCCCCATCACTGTGTGTGTGTGGGCTATCAGCAGTGGAGAGTGTGTGCGCTGCCGTGAGGTGAACGCGTTTAGGAGTTTAGTGGAACAGCTCGACCTGCGACCGGCTGATCTGACGTGCCTGAACCCGTTTGTTTTGCGAATAGCTTATTCTCATTTCAGGCAGGATCACGGTCCCCTTGAAGTCAGCACACACGAGCATGTTTACAATTGAGTTATTTTATCCATAATTTTTTTATCAAATAAAACATACAACCAACTTTTCTGAAGTTATGTAAGGCATCTATAGCTATGACTATGCCGGTAACTCTACTAGTGAGTTCCTCTTGTGACGTCACGCCCCATCTAGTGTAAGGGAGCGGGAGCGGTTAAAACCACTGTTAAAAGTGCCAACTTTTCATATTATATCAGCATTTTGGTATAAAAAACAATGGTGGGCGGTTCTTATCTTTATGTTTAATAAACACATTGCATTATCTTCGTGAAAAATTTAACCTGCAACTTACACTTTAAGGAAGGTCTAATCTCGGGAACGCACAAAAAAAATCCAGGAAAAGATTTACTATCTCTTAGTGTTGTGATCCCATGAGGTGAGAAAATTGCGCTAAAACACTCACCGAGTTTTTATTACTTGTTTTTGCATTTTTTTGACAGAAATATATTAAAAAAATTGCAATTTCATTTTTTAAAGTTTAATGGTTTAAAAGTTCTTTTTTTTATCTCTTCCACACCAGTGTTATTTTTGTTTTACATTTTTTTTTTATGAAAATATCCAAAATTTTCTCAAGATTACATTTTTTTTATAAAGTTTTACTAATTAAAAACTGTTTTACCCTCAATTTTGTTTTTACATTTTCTTAACACCAGTTTTTTTTTTTAATTAATACATTTTTTTTTTTTTTTTATTCATTAATTTCATCCTGTCCACCTGTATTTTCTTTTACACATTTGTATTTTTTATTTTGTCTTTGTTTGGACAAAAATATTATTTTCTATTCAGATAATGCTGTAATTATCTGGAGCAAAGTGTTTAGATCTAGGCACTTTCATCTAATGAATTTTATATTTCAGCTGATCAGTCCCAACATTAAATGACAATTTATGTTTAATCAAAATATGAAAAACTCCCATTGATGATTTATCATTTAATATGTCACAGCACCACTGACAATGCCTTGCACTGCACATACTTATTCTGTACAGTGGCCTTTACCTTTGAGGGGTGTAGATGAAGACAGGGGAATCAATGAGGTCATGATGCTCCATTCCTCTCCAACCAAGAAATAAACTTACGGCAGATAATTAAATGACTAATGGCTGTGTGCTCCACTTGTGCGCGCTGACAGCCTCAAGCTCTCCAGAGAGGCTCCATCCTGCCAGGAGAAGAAGCTGATGAAATTCCCCAGACTAATCAACTGTTTGTGTGTGTGAGTGTTTGTGGCTGATTTCGTGTGTGTTTAGGTGAGAGTAGGTAGGAGCTGACAGTCTAGAAGAAGGATATCAGTGCATGGTAGCTGGGATGGAATCATGGCTTAGCTCATGGGAATTTGTGAATCAGAAAACAGAGGAGTAGGAGATGGATTCATGTGTAGCAAAAGCACAAAACACAGAAGCTGAGATGTAATGCAAACAACACCAGTAGAGCCAGTAGTTAGAGATAGACAAATACACTAATCTGTGAGACTATGGGCTAAAATAGGGGCTCAGACAAGAGATTTGGAAACAAGATAAATAACAATGTTCAGAATTGCTGGCAGAGTATGTGCAATACATCTAAAAGAGTACTACATCAGAGTATATAATATATACAGGAGCAGTAGAAGTGAAATGAGGAAAAGGTGAACCAGTCAACACTGGAATACATTGCACAACTCAAAATCGTAACAGATTGAACACAAAAACTCACCCACAAACATACACAAACATGAAAACAATATGTGTTTTACAATTGTCTCAAAATATCAAACATGGAAGTAATCACAGTCTGAAGCTAGATTTGAGTCTGCCCATCATGTAATTTTGTGTGAAAACGGTCAACTTCGACTGCCCAAAATCTACAGATAAGCTCTGACTTTCACCAACTTGTGTCGACTTGTCCAGGCTGCAAATCGGGGCAAAAATGCGTACAATAGTAGTATATTCCAGCCTTTAAATTCACTAAACTCTTTTAAGACAAAGATCCAATCAATTCCTGACGGTCAAAATCAAATCCCGTCCTATATTTTTCCTTGTCCGAGAAGCCATTTCACATAGATATAAATCACAATAGTGAATAATTGAAAATTGCAATTTCGATTTCATGCAGACTTGAAAGGGTTTAGTTCACCCAAAAATGAAAATTCTGTCAATAATTACTCACCCTCATGTTGTTCTAACCCCGTAAGACTTTCGTTCATCTTCGGAACACAAATTAAGATATTTTTGATGAAATCTGAGAGCTGTCTCATTCCTTCATAGGCTGCTAGGTAATTGCATCTGCCGGCCCAGAAAAGTTAGTAAAGACATCGCAAAAATAGTCCAAGTGATTAAAATATAAATAACGACTTTATTCAAATATTCATTTTCTTCCATGTGGGCCTCTGACGTGAGTTCACGAGAGCGCCACGACGCATGCGAGAAATAATATAAAATATCTTGATTTGTGTTCCGAAGATGAACGAAAGTCTTATGGGGTTGGAACAACATGAGGGTGAGTTACTGACAGAATTTTCATTTTTGGGTGAACTAACCCTTTAAGTTGGAAATCCAAGGTAGTGAACTTATTCTGAGTTTTCTGGAAACCACTTCCTACATTTTTGATAGTGCAATCTCTGTATAGAGCGCTGCAGCGATGATGCATTTTTAGACAAAAACCTAACCCAGAAGTTAGCATCACCCTGGTTCGACAAAAAGCCAGTATGATTTGTCCATTGACTTTTAATTTATTGCAGAAAATAAGCTCTGTGACCAACAAAAGTTTATGATTCTTATTCCAATTGTTGATTATTATAATCTTCACAAATGAACAGAATTTTAATGAATTTTAAAGCCTAAATATATAATTGACAGAAGTAAAAGGATAAAAATGTAGGCTATAAACAAACTACACCACGGTCGCATGACTTCAATGTCACCACCATTAAGCTTTCAAAAACTCTTTCAATCTTTGTTTAAAAAAACATTTTCCCTGAAAGTTTGAGTTCGAATAGTTTGCAAGAGCATGATTATAAACACAATGAGGCTGAAAAAGTGGACTAGTGAGTAGATGAGATTACCTGTTCACCATGATGACATTTAATGTCCCGATAACCTCTGTAGTCCCATTCAGCCACTTGTTATCAACTTCCTTTTTCAAGACAAGTAAAAGCTTTAAAAAATCACAGGGGTTTTACTGATGTATTTAATGTCACACTATAAAACCTGAAAATATCCATACAACTTATTTCAAGCATTTAACCAAAAAAACATTAAAAAAAAACATTGACTTCAGGACGATGGCATGGCACTCTATAGAATGTTATTTATTAGACCTCTCTTAGCTTTATTTAATTCCTCCATGATACATTGAGAACCAATGACTATGGAAGCTTGTTTCCGCCAATGAATAATAAATAAATAATAATAATTGACTTTTTATTTCACAATTCTGACTTTTTTTCTCACAGTTGCAATATATCAAGTCAGAATTGTGACTTTTTTTCTCACAATTGCGAGATAGGAAGTCAGAATTGTGAGCAATTCTGAGAAATAAAGTCGCAATTGCACGATATAAAGTCGCAATTGCGTGTTATAAAGTCAGAATTGTGAGATATAAACTATTCTGAGGTAAAAAAAAAAAGTGTCTTTTTTTCCTTAGAATTGGACTTTATATCTCACAATTGTGAGTTTATATCTCAATTCTGAGAAAAGATGTCAGAATTGCGAGATATAAACTCGCAATTGCGAGAAAAAAAGTCAGAATTCTGACTTTATAACACGCAATTCTGACTTTATAACACGCAATTCTGACTTTATATCTCGCAATTCTGACTTTATAACACGCAATTGCGACTTTATTTCACGCAATTCTGACTTTATATCTCGCAATTCTGACTTTATAACACGCAATTCTGACTTTATAACACGCAATTCTGACTTTATATCTCGCAATTCTGACTTTATATCTCGCAATTCTGACTTTATAACACGCAATTGCGACTATTTCACGCAATTCTGACTTTATATCTCGCAATTCTGACTTTATAACACGCAATTGCGACTTTATTTCACGCAATTCTGACTTTATATCTCGCAATTCTGAGAAATAAAGTCAGAATTGCGAGATGTAAACTTGCAATTGTGAAATAAAAAGTCGTAATTATCTTTTAAAATGTTTTATTTTGTGGCGGAAACAAGCTTCCAGAAATGACAGCTTTTTTAGTATCTCATAGAAATATGTAAGATATTGAGAATAAAGTTGTAAAATTAGGAGATTAAAGACCTTATATTCTGAGACTTTATTCTTGTAAAATGCCTATTATGAGATTATTCTCTAAATCGTATATTCGATTTTAATGTGGCACTAATATGTTGTTGTGGTTTTACACTGAGAATTATTAAGGGTGGTTACCACGAACTTCGCGAATGAACTGCGAGAAAGTCCAGCCTTTCCTTAACCCCAGGCCCCATGCATCTTTTCAGTCCATGTTGTGTCTACTTGTCATTTTTTATATGTTGCCTCAGTGGACTGTCACAGTTCTTTGAGTCAGTCTGGAGACAGCCCCGCGTGAGGTCACGACAAATATGACAGAAAGCCTTGCCAACCTGCTAGCGGGAAAGTAATGATGCGGAATTGTCTCGGCCCCTTGAGATGCAATAAAGGCAAGATCCTCGCAAACAGACAGTAACAATATATTGTGCTTAGAAGTCCAGGGACAGGTTTCGCAGAGTTGAGTTGTTAACCATGCTTGTCAAAAATCACACCGAGTGTGTCAAGACCAGAAAGCAGAGAGAATGTCTGCCTCTTGGTACACCTGAATATCTTCCAAAAAGCTGGGTCTAAACTGAGCCTCGAGAGCTGTCCTACGATTTAACCTCTGTCACATTCACAAGTCCTTTCCCGTTCCCTCCTCTTGGATCTCACAGAGCTTTAGGCTTGGCAGTAAAATCGTCTCGCTGAGGAAAAGTAGATTTACTCTTTCATCCTTTCCCCTTTGGTAACTCTTGGCCAGTGGGCAGCTCAGCCTCTTGCCTTTCTCTCTTTGCTGTCTACCATCCTGCTGTGGTATTGTTCGGTTAAAGGAGGAAGAATCTAGTGTAGCTACCACAATGTCCTCCCCTGCTGCTGCCAGTCATCCCCCCTGACTGGACATGGCCCTGATTGAGTTATTTCAGATCCGAAGGAGCGGGAGGGGTGGGATGCTACAGTCTGCATGGATCAATAGAATTGAATTATTAAGACACAAGCTTTATTGCACATAGCTTTTTAGTTCTTTTTTTTTTAGAATAATCTTGTGATTTAACATTACGAAATTAAAGTATTAACATTTTGAGATTACATTCCAAATTAACAAAATATATTTGTTGCATTATTAGATTAAAGACATTTGTTCAGTTAAATCCTATATGATTTACATAAATCCTTCACATCCATTTCTTGGTTTGATGAAGGTTCTGTTCCTATTCCTGTTGTGATAATAATTATAACTTTTCTCATAATATTGCGATTTTTTTATTTTATTTTTTCCTCTAAAAATATTTCTTTATACTTTATTCACATGCCTGTATTATTTTAATTTCAAGACATTATTATTGTAAAATTATAACTGTAATCTTAAAACCTTACAATTTAATTCTAAGGGGCTGTTTACACAACACCGTTTTCACCTAAAAACCTAAAACTTTTTATTCGTTTTGGCCGTTCGTTTACATGACAACGGCGTTTTTGGTCCCTGAAAACGCAAATTTTTGAAAACGGTGTTTTCTCTCAAAATATTTTTTTAGACTTTATTCGCACGCCTTTCATCTCCCTTATTCTTATAGTATGATGGTATTCTCAAAACCTTACAACTTCAATCTCAGAAAATTGACTTATTTTCAAAACATTACTAACAAACTTTATTTTTTTTACATTATTTCCCCCTCAAAATTCTTTACTTTATTCACGACTGTATTTTTAAAACGTTGACTTTATTTAAAAATAAAAATAAAATTACTAACACACTTTATTCTAAAAAATCTTTCCCCGTCTCAAAACAATTCATCATACTTTATTTACACACTTTTAATCTCCTAGTTCTATGACTTCATTCACTCTTTTTGTAACATTACAACATACTTCTCAAAACATTATGACTTTCAAAACATTACAGCTTTATTCTTGTAACATTATGACTTCATTTCTGCAGAATTTTCAGATAATTACAAACATGATTTCATTGTCAAACTTGGATTACATTTTTAATTTTAACATGGCACTAAAATGGCGTCATACAATGCTCTGGGTTTCTGAGTTTATTAAGTGGTCACTGACTGCAACATGCAGGGGTGTAAAAATTGTGTTAGTAGTTGAAGGGGTATGAAATAAGATATTTTATATGCTGATGATGAGTTAAAGGTGTGAATGTAACCAAGGACAGGTCATGGTTATCTCATCCCATAGAAGTTGCTGACTCTGGGTTGCTGGAACCCCCAAGAAAATAGAGAGGCCAGATTTAAACAAACTGTAGAAATGAACCATTGATGGGGCTGTCACTATAATCGCCCTGCCCTGTACTTTATTGTGGGTTATTACTAGCCAAGAAAGCATATGAAGCCCTTTGAGTCATAAATTTTACATTAGAGTAAAAGTATGACTCTCCCACTCCCACCTAACTGACATCACAATGACAGTTATGGCTTTCTCTCTCTATGTTTCTCTTCCCTTCCCCCTCTTTATCCTCCCTCTTTCTCTTTTTCAGGTCCTGATGTTGGCAGATGGTAACACAGAGGATTTCCTTAATCAGAAGCTGCCTATTCTCTCCACCCTGGTTCCGCAGGACGGCAAAGCCACCGCGTATGTGTGTGAGAACTTCGCCTGTGCCCTCCCGGTCACCTGCCCGCAGGAGCTGAGGAGACTTCTGCTGGAGTGAGAGCCGTCACACCACACAAACATCACTGTGGGACCCTTCCATAGTCGGGCCGCTAGGTATCTCAGATTATTACGCCAGTAGCAAACTACAGCCATCAAAAAACTGTCATAAATGAAATGCACTGTAAGACATTATACAGTGGCAAGGCAAATCTTTAGGGGTTGCCTGAGTTGTGATGTTCCACCTCATTCTAGACCTATCATGCAAGACGGTAGTCTTGAGGGATGGAAATACAGTAACATCGTAATGTGAGGAGGAACGCTGAGGCTAAACCTTTCATAGGTTTGTCTCGTGGGCTCAGTTGATCTCTGACAACCTGCTTTCTAAAAGATCAAGCATGTTTCTTCGCAACCTTTCTATGCAGTGCAGCTGATCAGCCCTCGATAAGCAACATGCTGCTGAACACACTAGATTTAGAGTGGAATTAGACATACAATGAATGTATACTAGAGCTCAGACTCTAGTAGTGGAATATAATAAAGACTCACTGAGTAACCCTTTTGTGATCTGGTTTATCTGTGCATTCCTTTAACATATGGATCAAACTTATGAAGGTCTCACACCGGATGTGACAGGCATCCTAAAATTCGAAACCACTGATGGCGTCCAGATGGGAATTTGTAGGCTGCTCAAAATTCTCACACATAGTTTTTAATTTAACTTGATCTAAACAAAACACTCCAAAATCGTTATTTAAGTACATATACACACCGCTGCTGAAAAGTCTCTTATGCTCACCAAGGATAAAAAAAAACAAACATTAAAAACAGTAATATTGTGAAATATTATTACAATCTAAAATAATTATTTTCAATATTAATATATTTTAAAATGTAATTTATTCCTGTGATGGCGAAGCTGAATTTACAGTCTTCAGTGTCACACGATTCTTAATATCATTAATCATTAATATGCTGATTTGCTGCTCAAGAATTAAAAACAGTTGTGCTGCTTAATGTTTTTGTGGAAACTGTGATGATTTTTTCCCCTCAAAAATTCTTTGATGAATAGAAAGTTCAAAAAAGCAGTATTTATTTGAAATAGAATTTATTTGTAATGTAAAAGTATGTACCTTTTGATCTATTTAATGCATCCTTGTTGAATAAAAGTATTGATTTCTGTTCAGACTTATTGACCCCGTTGTTGACTTTTGATTGGTAGTGTACATAATGTAAGATACAATATACATTATGTGCAAGTTTATATTTTTGTGGTTTGACAGCTTGAATAAAGACTGCATTAAACGTTTCCATTTCTAATCTTTCGATTTGCGCAGTTGCACCAGTTTTGACGTGCAAACACAAAGGGGAAAGTTTCATTTTTAGCTTTGGTAATATTATGCAATGTGTAATTTAAAAGCTATTAATTAACATATTTCATGATTAAGAAGAAATACACTGTAAAGTGAATCCATAATCTCTAATTCGGCAAAAATAGTAAAAAAACTAACAAATTATACCCAATGAAAAGTTCCATGTTCTTAGCCAATGGAATTGCTTAGGGGTCCAATGAGGATAGGCCTCTGTGGGTTGATTGGATCTTACAAGATCAGTGCAGTGTAAACATCTAATGCTAAGGAAACAGAGGAAGTGCCAAAAAAAGATTTTTAAAAATGTGCCATTGCAGTCACGCTATGCAAATATGTCTAATTATAAGGACGTTCAGATCTGTGGAGAGGGAGCACCACTATTTAACTTGGTAGGATTTCTTGAGCTGTTGAGGGATGCGTCTGTTTCACCGCGACAGCTCCTTCCTCTTCCGCCCACGCGACTTTACCAGCCGTGGGTGACACAGAAGACAAAATTAACCCATCTGCAGAGCTACAGTACCAGTCCATTGTGAAAAAAATCTCATGTTTCAGTGCGCTGAATATTTCCTTTGTTGTCGGTATGAGCACTGCATTGTATAGATGGTGGTATAGCAGTGACACTGTGATTACAATTCCAGCCCAATAATGGGAAGTAGACAATAAAGGCAAAAACTCCACCATAATCCAATTCCTTGTGTGAAAGAAAAGGAGAAAATCTGCCCTACACATGCTAAGCAACACAGCAAGCTAATGCAGACATATCTGCCGTCAGTGCATGATGATTTTATCTGCCAATTCCTCTCTTGTAGAATTGCCGGGAGCCACGTTTCCCAGTGTTTGTGTGCAGACGAGTGCAGATTTTATTTTTGCTGCGGAGAAAGGTGAAGAGAGGGCTCTGCTCCAGTTATGTCGAGTCCTGTCAAGAGTTTGTACATCCATGCTTTCGTCTGTCTTATCATTTTTTTCTCATTCCTTTACCCAGCTCAGGGTGATGAAGAGATCATTGGAAACACAGTGTCTGCTTGTTCAGGAACCTATGGAACCTCAGTTTGGTAACATCATGGTAGGACATCTTTTGTTGTGACTGCGGTCCCTCCAGCAATCAGTATTTTGTTTACAGCTATTCGGTGGCAGCCTCCCTGTTGCAAGAACCTTCGTTCCTGTCACATTAGAGGGGCCTCCATGTTCAGATCTCTCGAGTTTAAGTCAGTTTTGAAAGAATATCTGCCGTGCAGCTTAAGGGCCGAGACTCTAAAAGAATAGTCCCTTTGGAGATCATTACTGCATAAGATTTGTGTGTGTCTCTGAACCCTCCTTACCTTTACAAGATAGCTGAGTAATAAGGCCACATGAGGCTCACCGTACCCCCAGTCTATGAGCCACCCAGAACCTACTAGAACGACAAAGTATGAAATATATTATAGTTTGAAATAGAAAATTCAATGTTAGGTCAATTGTTACTAATCATTAATAGAATAATACAAAACTGAGAAGAGTTATAATTTACGGTTTAAGGATTTTTTTAAATAAATATTTATGATAATATAGCTTTTATCATTTTAAATGTAGCTTTACATGCCTTTGTCGTTTTTATTAATTGTTTAGGGTATTTTTAATATAACAATCTTTTTATATAATGTTTTAATGTATTTTACAAGTTTTAGTAATTTTAGTAATAAACTTATTTCAGTTAAGTTTTTCAAAAAATATATTTTATCTTTTAGAATTTTCTTTCATTTTTGTGTGAGACACACTGTACGCTATATTTACAACATTTTGTGAAGAACGAATTCATCATCTCAAATGCTTTTATTGACAACCATAACTTCACGTTAATGATCTCTCTTTATCAACCTGTCCACCTGTTTCCAGCAATCCCATCTCTTAAAAACAGTCATCTTTAAGCAGCTTCCAGTGGCTCTGAGTCCTTGACAGACTAGACCAGAATCGCTCTTCAGCTGCTGAGTGTATATATGAGTGTGTGTATTGATTCTGCGCCGTGTGAGTCCTTGGTTTATTGGCTGATGGCTGGTAGGAGACCTGCCCCAGAGAGAGGAACCAGCCGCTCACAGTTGATTGATTATGGACCTCAGTGCTGCTGATTTCAACTACACATTCACACAAACAGCCATTCCTCAATACATGCATTATGACCTCAACATCACAAAATGATTGTGGACAAAATGTACAAATGAGCAATAGTGATTAACACGTTTACAACATTTATGTCACATAATTTCTTACAGTGATTTCAGTATTTCAGCCTTAAAACTTTTGGTCAGTTTTTAACTTTTTGTCTATGCTGAAATGTCCTATACTTGCTAATGTGGAGACTAGTCATAAGTAAGCCATTTGTTGACTCATCATTTGCTCAACCAATGGTGTGAGTTTAGGGGAGGACCAGAGTTAATATAGTTTTGTATTTTTTAATTTGGTTTTTATTTCTATAGTATTTTCAGTTTTTATTACTATTTTTTAAGTTTGAGTTTATTTATTTTTTAATTTTATTTTTGGTATTTTAGGGCTGTCAAAGTTAAAGGATTAGTTCACTTTTAAAAAAACTTTTGCTGATAATTTACTCACCCCCATGTCATCCAAGATGTCCATGTCTTTCTTTCTTCAGTCGAAAAGAAATTAAGGTTTTTGATGAAAACATTCCAGGATTTTTCCCCATATTATGGACTTCAATGGGACCCAAACGGTTCAAGGTCCAAATGACAGTTTCAGTGCAGCTTCAAAGGGCTTTAAACGATACCAGACGATGAATAAGGGTCTTATCTAGTGAAACGATCGGTCATTTCCAAAATAAATAAAAAAGTTTTTTTTTATTATTATTATTTATTTAGCTTTACATAAACAGGGAAACCTTGAGACAATCGCATATGTTCTACAAAAAGTGTCAAAAACAAAGCCTCCCCCCAGCCCTCAAACATAGGTCAATTCTATAAGTACATGTCCTACAATGTGACAGACTGCTCAATTATAGTAAATATATAAACATATAGACATGAGGAAAAGTGAAATAAACAAGAATGAATGAATAAAGTTACTTTGTTAATACAAAGTACTACTATATACATAATTGTACATATATACACATATATTAAATAAAATATATATACTTACATAATTATACATCAGTGAGCATAACCTACATTTACACACCCCGCATACATTACCTACTCCAACACATTAATACTTAAATATACCTGAATGGCATCACATATTACATACATTCAGTAACCTCAGATACCTTGCATATATATATATATGTGAATGGGAGAAATTGCAAATGACACCTAAATTCAAACTCTAAAGATGATTCTTGTTCCCTGTAACTTTAACACTAACCAGAACAAAAATAAATAATTAAACATAAAGGAAAGGACGTTAACCAATTTTATTCAACTGATTGTCGGAAGCACTATAGTTCCTTGCTGAACGTATTATCTAAGACTAGTCGAAGCACGTATAGCGCACACGTTCCTTGACCATAAAGCCCATAGAAGCTAAGAATTAAGATTAAGTAAAGATTTTATTGGGTTCCATATCTTTACAAATGTCTTGGGTCTATTTACTAATTTATATCTCAGCTCTTCGAGGGGTAACACATTACTCAAGTCTCTAAGTAAGCCAAGTCTCAAATATGGGTACCGACTCAGATTTCCACTTCTGTAAAATTGCTTTTTTTTTGCTAAGATCATGCATAATGAAACAGCCTGAGATACATATTTATTTCCTATACTTATAAAAAAAAAAAAAAAAAAGTTTACGTTTTATAAGGACAAATGCTCGCCTTGCTCTGTTCTGAAGGTGGATATACTGGCTAAACAAACTTTAAGAATAAAGCAAGTAGATTTTCAGGTCCCATTAAGCAAAGCAGAAGCAAAAGTACTCATAAAAACATATGTACAATCAGTATGGCAGATATATTGGGATGATAATGAAACCGGTAGACATTTATACAACATACAAAAACAAGTTGGTGCTGGGAGGAGGGAGAGTAGGAATCGAAGAGAAGGAAGTATCATAACTCGGATGAGAATAGGTCATACTGGACTTAACAGTACACTATATAAAATTGGAAAACACCCAACTGGGGAATGCATACACTGTAGCCAACAAGAAACAGTTGAGCATGTATTAATCCATTGTAGGAAATATAATAATGAGAGATGTCTCCTTATTCAAGCATTGAAGAAAGTAAAACATCATGACTTTACTTTCTCAGGTCTATTAAGGGAAACGGATAGTAAGTTGTATGATGAAATCATTAAATTTGTGAAAGAAAGTAAATTATATAATAGAATATAGCGGTTTTGTTTTGTTTTTTGTTTATTTGTTATGTTTTATTTCCAGTTTGTTTATTTGTTTTACTTGGTTGTTATGTTTATTTGTTTTGTATAAAAGCAAATAACTTGATCCATATTCCATTCCAGTTGGTGGCGGTAATGCACCAATAAGCTAGGTTGCCAACCGCCAATAAACACCAAAGAAGAAGAAGAAGATGCTCTGTTCTGTGATGCGCGTTCGTGACGTCACGTAATACGCAATTACGTTGAAAAGGTCACGCTTGAAAAATTTCTGTCCTGAAGAAAATTTTCTTTTAGGCTTTTTAATATTAAAGCAGCACTCAGTAGCTTCGGGATTTCTTCGCTGTATTCTCGCTTTTTGCTCGCAGGTTTCTCTCTAGAGCTCCCCCCACAGCTTCAGAATAGATATTTGACAACACTGTTGTAAAAACTCGTTGGCGATTCTCAGACACCAGAGGCTATAGATCAACGACATCAAAGCAGATGGGACATTCTTTAAAACGTCTTCTTCCTTCGGGTTCGGACAGCGTGAGGGAGCGCAATAATGACAGCATTTTAGCAGATTTCTTTTGGCCGTAAAGCAATTGTTTACATCGCGAGACCTGATATCACGCGAGACTTCCTGACGCGGCGGCCGGCGGCCCGTCGGCTCAAAGTTGCAAGTGCGTATTTTCCGCTTACGGGCACCAGGGGGGTGCGAAACGACCAGCATTCAACCCGAAATAAGTAATATAACCATTCCAATGACTCCGAAGCTGTTCAGTTAAGGTAAAAAAAGTTACTTAGTTCAGCTTTAAAGCACCCAGGATACGCACACGAAATGGGCATTTTAAACGATAAACTGACACAAATACATTTGAATATGTGTATATGGTCCTCCTTCCGCACATTTGTAAACACTTCAAACGTGACCTTTTCAACGTAATTGCGTATTATGTGACGTCACGAACGCGCATCACAGAACAGAGCAAGGCGAGCATTTGTGCTTATAAAACTTAAACTTTTTTATTTATTTTTGAAATGACCGATCGTTTCGCTAGATAAGACCCTTATTCATCGTCTGGTATCGTTTAAAGCCCTTTGAAGCTGCACTGAAACTGTCATTTGGACCTTGAACCGTTTGGGTCCCATTGGAGTCCATTATATGGGGGAAAATCCTGGAATGTTTTCATCAAAAACCTTAATTTCTTTTCGACTGAAGAAAGAAAGACATGGATATCTTGGATGACATGGGGGTGAGTAAATTATCAGCAAAAGTTAACTAATCCTTTAATGTGCAAACCGGTATCATTTGCGTTAAATTCCTAGAAATACCTAGAAAATCAACTGCAGGCGGTAAATCCTTTTCCTATTTAGCACCCTAACTCTGAAACAAACTCTTCCTAGCCATGTTCGGGAAGCAGACACTCTCTTGTCAGTTTAAATCAAGACTAAAAACACTCTAAAAAAGAGTTGCCACCGCGTTTGTAAAAAGAGTGGCCACCACTCTAAAATCTCTTTAACCTGGCATACACATAACACATTATCACATTTCTATAATTTACCATTTTTATCTATATAATCCTTTGTATTATTTACAAAGGATTGTTATGCTGCATAAATTAGGTCAACCGGAGACGGGAACACTTCCCTTAACACCCAGTGTACTGATTACATCACAAGAAGAATGGCATTAGTCTCTCTGTTTATCCCGAGGTTATCGTAGTCACCCTTATCTGGTCTGTATACGGATGGTGGAACCGACCAGAACACAGCATGAATGTCAGCAGAGATCCTGTCAACTAGACAATCCCTAGTGAAGGCCTCGTCGACGTGACAGCCATTGGCACCGATTCTCAGCAAAGACCACAAGACCAAGACAAGAACTCTGCACTGACCTATGAGCAGCTTTGTCTGCATACTGTTGTGATGAGTCTGATCTTCAAACCAAAGGAACTTGATGAAATATTTGAATGCTACCGATCCACTATCTGATTTCTGACTTGTGATGCAGCCTGAATCATAATGACACTGTTTGTTCGTTGGCCAGAGAAGAACTGTCCCCGACATAGCCTGGTTTCTCATAAGGTTTGTTTCTCCATTCTGTCACCTGATGGAGTTTGGGTTCCTTGCCACTGTCACCTCTGGCTTGCTTAGTTGGGGGCACTTAATATAAAAAAAAATTATTGATTTGACCTCACTGACACTATTGGGTGAGACCTGAACTCAGTTGGATGACGACATCACTGTTTTTCTGCAGAACTGCTTTATAGATGAAATGAACTAATTTAATAATTGATGATCTTTACAACAGAACTGAATCATTCAACACTGAACTGACTTCAGCTGAACAATGACACTATTTTCTTTTAGAGCTGCTGTACGGCCCGCAATTGATCATTTTCCTGTTATCACTGCAAAGCTGCTTTGAAACAATCTGTATAGCATAAAGGGTTACTTGACTTGACTCTGTTGCTTTTAGAGTAATAAAATGTTTTTATTTTTATTTCAGGCACAGTGTGCAGGACATAATCATCTGACCAATGGAAGGGGTGATTAAGAAACCTGTTTGGAAGTTGTTTTTCCAATTGCTTTTAGTGTGCAGAAAAAGTGCTTTGTTTTAAAGTTAATATATTTGCCTTTCCCAAAACCATTTTCTATTTTTTCCCCTTGCTGGCTGATTGGTTGTTTTCTCTTTCAATTTTCTAGGCTCTTTTTTGCAAGCGCATCAAAGCTAGCTGGCCTGTCTTCACAGTGGAGCATTTCTGCCCTGGTCTGCTCTTCCCAGAGGAGACAATTAGCCATTCTTCTGCCACATGCTCACATACAGTTCTCACTCCCTGACCAACAGCGTGTGTCATCCAATTGGAAAAAGGCTACCGTAGTGGCAACAATGTGACTCCGTGTGTCATCAGCTGGTTGGTAGTCTAATTCTTCAGCATGTAATTTAATGCTTTCTCTTCTTTCCAGTGTTTTCAGCTAGACCAAATAGATGTGGTCCAGCGCTGACACTGCCAGTGATTGATCTGATTTTAGTATTCTCCGTTGCCCCAGTGCCCAGCGCACGAGCTGTTGTTGAGGAACGGACCCGGCCATACATATTCATCAGTGAAGAAGGTCAGGGAAGAGAGGAAGAACACAAACACAAGGGACCGTGTTCAGGCAGTAAATTCACTCCAGTGCGCCGCGGCGGTCGGCGTAGACGTGACATTTCGTAGTGTACACACAGAGAACGGCAGGCGGGGAAGGAGAGGTCTGTCGTTTTTGTTGCGTCGCAATTGGATAATGATATACAGGAAGACACGAAGGAGTTGATGTGGTCAAGTGAGGTCAGTGAGCTCATGCCAAAAGATGTCTACTTTCACTCCGCATCCCTTCAGTGTTTAGAGAGGTTGCCTCTGTTTCCTGTCCACTGTTTAAAACCATTACATAAATCAAATGCAGCCACGTCTCTCTCTCTCCACTGTTCCTGGCTCGGTTTCTGATTGGTTTTGGTTATTACATGTCTGTATTCTTGTTCAGGAAGATTCAATCCTACAAGGTGAAGCTGTCCCAGAATTCAGAATAAGTATAAAAATAAGATAAGTATTCAGACCCTTTGCTTTGACATTTGAAATTTAGCTCAAGTACATCATCCCATGATGTTTCTACACATTGATTAGAGTAAATCTGTGGCAAATTCAATTGATTGAACTCAAAATAAACAAAAATCGGCACACTGCCACTTCTGCTCCCAAGAATTTATTAAAAAGAACAACGTTTCGACCCAAAGGGTCTTCATCAGGCAAGCAACAATCATAGAAAGGTACAATTTATATCAGTGTGAACCATCACACCTAGTGAACTAATTACCCAGTCATCCAATGCAGTAACGACCTAATCAAACCCAAATATAACCACTTAAAAAATAAAATAAATAAAAAATACAGAAAAATAACCAACATGATATTTAAAAAAAAAACTGACCAAAAGCTGTTCCATTGCTGTTCATTTCAATGTTTTTAAATACAATTTGTCGACTCTTCGCTACTTTGGTATGGAACTAGTAAGAGTACCCAGAAGGGGTGGTGACATTAATAAGACCTTACTAAAGAGGGAAGCCTTTTTTTTTTAAATATCATGTTGGTTATTTTTCACACTGATATAAATTGTACCTTTCTATGATTGTTGCTTGCCTGACGAAGACCCTTTGGGTCGAAACGTTGTTCTTTTTAATAAATTCTTGGGAGCAGAAGTGGCAGTGTGCCGCTATTTGTTTATTTTGAGTTTGATGCTTTATTTGATCAAGCTTTTTTAAATTCAATTGATTGCATATGATTTGGAAAGAGACCCAGATAAGGTCTAACATCTGAAAATGTATATCAGAGCAAAAATCAAGTCATGAGGTCAAATCAGAAACAGGATTGTGTCAAGGCACAGATCTGGAGAAGGCTACAAAAACATTCTGAGGCACTGAAGATTGCCAAGTGGCTTCCATAATCCAAAAATGGAAGAAGTTTGGAAAAACCAGGCCTCTTTCTAAAGCTGGCCATTCGGCCAAACTGAGCAATCGGTGGAGAAGGGCCTTGATAAGAGAGGAGACAAGGAACCGGATGGTTACTCTGGATGAGCTCCAGAGATCATGACAGCTGGAACTTACAGAGGGACAACCACAGCAATACAGTGGTGAAGGTATGACGTCACTTTGTAGCCCAATCGGCAGTTAGCATCACACTGGTTCCTTTGACAAAAACCCAATAGGATTTTTCCATAGGATTTTGGATTATCACAAAAAACAAGCTATGTGATCAACAAAAGTTTATGACACTTACACTTTTCACAGATGAGCACAACTTTTATGAAGCCTAAATGCAGTCGCCAGAAGTATAAAGCTAAAGGTAGGCTATAAACCGGCCTCCGGATGAGACGTTAAACCGAGGTCTTGACTCTCTGTGGTCACTAAAAATCCCAGGATGTTCTTCGAAAAAGAGTAGTTGTGTAACCCCGGCGTCCTGGGCAAATTTGCCCATTGTCCTCTGTCCATCATCATAGCCTCCTAATCATCCCCATATACAGATTGTCTTCATCATTCTGTCTGAGAGTGGGCGTTCTGGCGCAATATGGCTGCCGTCACATCATCCAGGTGAATCCTGCACATTGGTGGTGGTTGAGGAGATTACCCTCTTTCATATGTAAAGCACTTTGAGTGATGTTATACCTGCACTCCTCTATAATCCACTGATCTGGGCTTTATGAGTGAAGACACATGAAACCCTGCTTGGAATTTGCAAATAAATTACTGAAAGTCTCACTCGGAGAAACAAGATACTCTGGTCTGATTAACCACATTTCCAAGCGTTATGTCTGGAGGAAAACAGGCACCGCTCATCACCTGTGCAATACCATCCCAAACCCCAGTAGGACTGATCAGGGTAGAAGGGAAGCTGAATGCAACAAAATACAGAAATATCCTGGTCCAGAGCACTCAGGAACTCAGGCTGTGCAGAAGATTCCCCTTCCAACAAGACAATCACCCTAAGCACACAGCCAAGACGACACAAGAACTCTGTGAATGTCCTTGAGTAGCCCAGCCTGAATCCACACTTGAACCCAATTTAATATCTCTTTGGAGACCTGAAAATGGCTGTTCACCATTGGTCCCCATCCAACCTGACAGAGCTTGAGAGGATCTGCAGAGAAGAATAGCAGAAAATCCCCAAATCCAAGTGTGCAAAGCTTGTCACGATGATGTGACGCTGTACCTGCTGCCAAAGGTGCTTCAACTAAAGCAGCTTTTCCACCATCAGGCCAAACGGTTCTAAGAACGTTAAGGAACGGTTCCAGTTATGTTTCCACTTGAGCCTGGTACGGCATGGCACGATTACAAACCATTCTCGACCGTAATTCTCAGCACGGTTAGCTAACCATGCTGGTAGAATGCATGTAGTGATGTGGCCACTCATGATTGGTCACTTGTCTATTGCTTGGCTACCAGTTTCTCTGTAGCTGACTAATCGCGCTATTTGAGCGACATAAACACAAATTAATAATAAGATTAAAAGAAATATCTGATCATCCTCCATAACACAGTCGCTATTTACATCCCATATCATGTTTCGCTTTGTCATTATGGGGTATGTAGATCGATATGAAGAAAAAACATTAAATTATTTTAGCACAAGGCTGCAATATAATTAATTGTGAAAAAAGAACAGCATTTATTTGAAAATAGACATTTTGGTAGCAATCTAAAAGCCTTTCCTGTCATTTTTAATCAATTAAATGAATCCTTCCTGAATAAAAGAATGAATGAGCCTGTCTAAAATAGACATTCTTTGCATAAGTTTATATGGGACTTTCAGTTAAAAATGCAAAGGAACTGCACATTATAATAATTCAAATTGGCTAAAAAAATGGACAGAGTTGTATATTTTTGTCCATTTAAACAGATACTGTATTTTAGAAAAAAGTACCAATCTTGACTAGAACAATGACATTTAACAAATGAGTGAAAATGTAATTATGATAATATTTGTAACATATCCGTCATCCTTTACATATGCAAAGAGTGTCCACAGGGTAGTTTGCACAATTTGGCACACTTTGAATAATTTTATCTGTATCAGCGATATTTCCATGGCCCAGTGTTTTTGTTGGGTCTGTTTAATCCGGGTTTGTCATTCAGGAATGGACACATTTATGATTCAAATGTCTCTAATTATTTCAAATTTACTCTTTGTAGCTCCTTCTTGGCCCTATTTATGTGCTGATTATTAAATAAATATTATTTATTAATAATATTAATGAATTAATTATACTTTATATACAGAGAATTAACTTTAGTAAGAAAACCTCCACATTAAATTAGCCACAGATATAACCAGGCAGGATCTCTCATCTCTCATACTTGTAAGATTTATTGGGTTTGACCAGAATTATTTTGCATGTGGGATTCATGCTAACTAGAGCAACAAGGGCTAGTGGGAAAATGGAGGGACTAGTTCATCATGTTAGCCTAGTTACCTGAGGCAGAGAGAGACGGCAGGAAAATCAATCTTGTCTTTCATATGCAATGTCACTGCCTTCCTCTTACATATACTTCCCGATGATACAAATGACCACAAGGCACATGTGGAGCATGTCATATTTAGTGAACTCTCTCACTCATTTTCTCCAGAACTGTTCACAGGTAATTATTCCTCGCTTAAACTAGCTTATTTCAAAATAGGTCATATGCGTTTTATCTTGTATTAAAATCTCTGCTGTGAATATTTACATATGTGCCAGAAAGAATGTTTTTCTTTATACTATTTTATTGATAGGATGAGGTTAACCAAATGCCTTTTATTTGCATTTCAGATTATTTTATTCATTACATAGAGAGATTCTGATAACTCACATGAGCTCATTCTGTTACTGTCATCCTTGGGGTTGTCAAAGGTCCCAGGACACTTCGAAAAATCGTGAATCGAGAGCAGGCCAGTGCTCGACCAGAAGTGTGGCCTGGCAAAACTAGCCCTTGACATTTCCTTGACATTTGTTGACATTTCTGGACCCATGTAGACAGAGGGAAAGAGGAGTTAATCAAAACTAGTGGAGAATATTGATGTGCAACTGTCAACAGGCAGTGCCATCTGTACCCACACGGTCATGGAGGTTAACTGCATGAGGAACAGCTGCTGTACTGTTGTCAAGGATGGGTGACTGCACACGTCAAGACAAGAGTTAAAGGTAAAGTGTACAGTTTTTGCACTGCTGATTTTGCAAAACAGATTTTCCAAATACTTCTCTCCATGTCCTCTGCTGAAAAAGTAATTGTGAGATAATAATTTAAAATAAGAAATAAAGTATATAAGTATAAAGATAAACATAAATCACTGTAAAAAAAAAAAAAAAAAAAAGGTACTGCACATTTTCTGCTCTGAAAACTTATCCGTTAAGTTTACCGACATTTCCTTTAAAGGAACACTCCACCGTTTTTTGAAATAGGGCTTATTCACCTTCTTTCCTACATTTAGATAGGTGGGCAAATGCATTTTTGTCTTAGTGCATGCATTGTTTTAGTTTGACAGGGTCGGCGCTAGCTTAGCTTAGCATAATGAATGGAATCCTTTGTTGCCAGCTAGCATGTCCTGAGTAAAAGTGATATAAAAAATTAAAAAAACCCACCTAATTACTTCTTGTGGCCTGCGTATTCACAACAAGTACAAATAGCGATGCAGATTAACACTAGGCGATTTCCTATGCAGATATTGACTTGGGACTATATTAGGGGGAAGCACAGGCGAAGCACTGCTACTTGGGGGCAGAGATATCATGCCCAAGTAGCTGTGCTTCGCCTGTGCTTCCCCCTAATATAGTCCTTAATACATACAAGTCAATATCTGCCTAGGAAATCGCCTAGTGTTAATCTGCATCACTATTTGTACTTGTTGTGAATACGCAGGCCACAAGAAGTAATTAGGTTTTTTTTTTTATATATATATAACTTTTACTCAGGACATGCTAGCTGGCAACAAAGGATTCCATTCATTATGCTAAGCTAAGCTAGCGCCGACCCTGTCAAACTAAAACAATGCATGCACTGAGACAAAAATGCATTTGCCCACCTATCTAAATGTAGGAAAGAAAGTGAATAAGCCCTATTTCAAAAAACGGTGGAGTGTTCCTTTAACCCTTAAAACACAATGCAATGCGTAATTCAAAATATAGGTAAAACACCTGTAGCCTCTTGTTTTCAGGACTTTTATTTAGAAATTTAGTCTTGGTCATGTTTCCTGGTTTGTCATGGGATTCCCTCATGTGATCCTGTCATGTGCCTCCTTGTTTCATGTGTTATGTTCTCATTGGTTTGTTTTGTCATGTGATTCTCTGCTTTGTTTGCTATTGGTTCATTGTTTGAATATTCACAGGTGTTCCTTGTTAGTCATTAGTCCTTGTGTATATATAGCCCTCATGTGACCATTGTCGTTTGTTTAGCTTTGTTCCCTGTGCTGCTGTTGGTGAGTCCATGTCAAGTTAAGACCAGGTTTATGGTCATGGTCATGTTTAAAATTTTTGAAAGGTAGTGTATGAAGTCATTTTATACATTATATACACAATATAAAGACAGAATACAGAGGAATAATGTTACAATTATGAGGTCTAAATTGGCTTCCATACTAGATCTGAGTGAATGATTTTCTGTTTATTTTTTTTTAAATTGCTATCTCTAAAACTGTATTTTAAAGAAAAATACAAAGCATTCCATGGAGGCATTTTCATGATCTCATGCTAGTTCAACGAAATCACTATATGAAAGTGGCCAGCATTCTTTCCTGATGTGCTCTCTTGGACATTATATCGCAGCAATTAAAACCAGCCGATGCCCTTTGTACAAATATGGAGTAAAATTATTTAGAAGAATTTTATCTAGGCTCTCTTATCGTCATTGGCAAGTAATATGACTCATTCGGGCTTGTTCAGTGTGCGACAGAATGCATGCATGTTTCAGCTTCCTAGAGTGTTGGCTTGTCCTTGAGAGAAGATCTGAAGATATGGTTGAAATGACTAGGTAATCGAACGCAGGGATCTCCAGGAGAAAATCACTTCTTTTGGCAACACTTCCTCTCTCCATATCTCTGACCGAATCACTACTTCCCTGCCTCCATACCAACTTACATGCAATGAGAGAATATACCTTCAGTGATAAGGCAAGGGATAAAGTCATAGATCAAGCTGTTGCCCTAATACGTCCTTCCTTGCACTCACTTACCATCTTTCGCAAGGAGCCTATTTCTGAGGGTTTGATAACAGGGTAGTGGGATTTTATCGCATATCTGTGTAGATGGTAGCCTACATATGTTTTAGGGGAAACTCCCAGAAAACGTGTGTGTGTGGTTAAAAAATGCAGGACTACACATTAGCTTTTACATTTACTATTATCACCACTTTAATAAAAAAATAAAAAATCGGCTTTAATAAAAATGCTTTAAAAACATCCTGCATAATAGATTTTTGTTTTAAGACTGTAATATATTTATTAGGAAAACTTTGTTCGTTAGTAATCATTAAAATATTATAAGCATATTAAATATTTAAATAAAGTGCCATTAGTTCCATCAATGTTCTGCGGTGTTTCCTGCGAGCAGCAACAAACAAAGTAGTATGTCCGAATACATGTGTTGTGTTCCAATTCACCTACTTATACTATGCTCAAAGTATGTAACCTACTGTTTTTGGGAAGAAGTACATACTTTTGAGTGTGTAGCAGAATAGTAGGAAAGCTTTGGGACATAGGCCTACTACTTCGGACCGCTCTGTCGCTTACGTTCTAATGCATTACCTACTCTCAGACAGCATGTGATTTCAGATGTGCCATGTGACTCTTTATGTCCGATTGAACAAATTAATTTATTCTTTTAATGAGAGCACTCAAAAAGATTCAACAAAAGTGGCTGCGTCTGAAAGCTGAAACATTATGTCTAGGTAGGAAGGCAACAAGGCACTTCTGAATCCAATGATCATGTCACAACAAACTTTCTATTAAGATACCTTCATCTGACCGATTTTTGAAGGCAGCATAGATGTATCCTTCTATATTATATCCCATTATCCTGTGCATTCTGTTTTTTGACAGTTGAGCTAAACATGGCATCTGAAAGTTGGGGTTGGTGGACAGTTTGTGTGTTAATGAATTTTTTGACCAACTTTGTCCACTTTTTATGTAGTTTCCTGCAAGAAATTACTATTGTAGTAGTTAAAAATTTGCTAGTTCTCAACAAAGCTTTCTCTATTTTGTTGTAGATCATTAAACCGTTGTGCTGCCGCTGAAGTCTGTCTGAAATCAGTTTTGTGAGGTACCTTTAAGTACAAACGCTGCCTGCAAAGTCATTTTCTGATAAGACCGCAAGGCAACAAGTCAGCTGCCTAAGCTTTCGGACGCAGCCAGTCTTGTACTTGCAACTGAGTACACGGTGAGCTGTTCTGAACCATTACTGAGATCGCAACTGGCTTCTTCACTGAACTGTGAGTCACTTTTCAGTTATGTGTACCTTCCATTGTATGTTTGAGAGAGATAAACAAATAGTTTATCATAATAACTACTTGTTTATTGTTCATCAAAATAAGAATGATTACAGTGTAATTTGACAATTTAAAAATAAAATAAAATATTTAGGAGCTAAAACTACTGAGATGATAGTCTGGACCCAATTAAATTATAATTAAAATGTAACCTCTTTCTATTTTTGAATCCTGCAGAAATAATCACCTTCTCCTATAGAGATCCCCCATGAATGCACCAGCTGGTGAGTCTTTTCTCCACATGATGAGGTTGACTATAAAATAGCATTAATCCCTTTTCTTTTTCTTCTTTTTTTGGCTTCTATTCACTTTCCTCTACGCCTCTACGTTGTTCACATTCTGTACCTTAAACAAGTTGGATTTCATCAACTTTATAAGTTTTCTTTTTATCATCAAACATCAACCCCAAATAACCACAACAAAAGTAGTATAATATGTTTTTTGTTTGAAAATGTGAGTGCCTTGTGCAATTCTTTGACCACATTAAAATGCACATGGAATGGAAATAATTAACAAAATCTGACTTGGTATTACCTCTTCTATGCTTCATTGTAGGTTTATTCAAAAGCTCAATCATTTTATGTCACTGTACATATTCTCATACATTCCCACAGATTCTACAGGCCAATAAAAAGCTTAAAAAACAATAGGTGAGAGGCCTGAAAAATGTCCTGTTCAAGCTTTAGTTGGTTATGTGTAATAACATCAAATCATACATATGTATCTAAGAGCTGAGGAGTGTGTGTGAGTGATGTAGATTATATTGTACCTATAACATCTGCTCAGCCTGCCCTGACTCTCTGATCTGCTTCCAATTTACATTCCTGCCTGGTGATTTCTATCGCTCCACTTTGATAAATCATACAGTGATTTACATAAAGGCAGCCCCACGCTTGGGCTCAAGGAGTCACGCGATGGTAACTGAGGTTAAGCTCAAGACTGAAAGGATAGTGACTTTGTATATATGTGTGTATATCTATGTATATATGTATATCAAAAACTTTAAGCCACCATAACTTCCATTGCAATCATGATATATTTATCATTCATATTTGTATGTTTTCTCTCATGGGAATCAAACCCACAATCTTGACATTATAATTCCTTGTTCCCACTTTACTGTCTTACACTCTGCTATCCTATAAATACAAAAACCACCCAAACATTAAATAAATCTGACAAAAAATAAAATAAAACTGTGCATGCCGAAGCAAAAGCATACATTTAATTCTATACTGGTGCTCTCTCTCTGCCCTTGATGTTCACATGCAAGAATGTCCAGCACATGCTCCTTTATTACTGAAATGAAATATATTGATTATATTCTGTGTACCTGCACTGAGACAATTGCAATGTTTTATTCAATCTTCATTTGTGTCAACATAGGCCTATGGCTGTATGTTCAAATAATTTATCAATTCTTGTTTTTTTTTTCTTCGATTTTTGTCTATAATGTTTATATACAATACATTTTTGCTTGTTTAATAAAATTGGAATGTGAATTGGAAATATCAAAATTCCAATCTCAGGTATTAAAGGCGTTTAATGGCTGTTGATATGATAAATGTGCTTATTAGGTTACAGTGCTATCTAGAATACTTAATTTTGATTGTCCAATCAACTCAGTGATCAGATTATATGGTAGTGATAGACAACTATTTTATATTTTAACAGTTGATTCATTAATTGATTTTATATACATAGCCTATATGTATATATTCTTGTTGTCACAGTTTGTCCAATTATGAAGAAGCTACAAATGAGTCTTTATTAAACATAAGCCAACAACTCAAAACAGTGTGCCATGCACAAACAATACCAGACCAAGAATGAATGAAGGTGAGGAACTTAATTACACATGGCGATGAACAAAAGTAACAGCTGTGCTGATTAAATGAAGATCCATGGTAACTCATTGTGGCGAGAAAAGGAGAACAAAAGAACCCAGGAAACCAGGTGATTAAACAGACTGATAGAAAACATAACCAAAACTAAGCCCTGGTGGAAGGAACCAGGGTGATGATGATGGTGGGAGGAGCGGCCAGGTGGTGGGGGAGAGGAGCCATGATGGAGCTTTGGCCGATGACACCTAGGGGACGGTTAATGGAGATGAAACCATAGGAAGAGGAGCCTAGGGCGCAGATGGGGACAGCCGACACGGATGGTCCAGGAAACCGAGGCGGTGCCGCAGTGACAAGTATCCGAGAGTCAGCGGAGTCGAGGGATCCACTTGCTTGGACGAAGGTGTGATTAGACCTGAGGCTTACCACACACATGGTGTTAGGGAAGACGTCAAATGGCTGAAGGGAACAAGCGGAGGCAGGGCTGACGGACTTGCTGAATAATGCAGCGGAAGTGGGAGAGGGAGGCTGGGTGGGATCAGCGACAATAAAGCCCAATTTATACTTCTGCTTCGAACTCACACCGTAGCTTCGTTGTAGGCTGTGTAGCACGCGTAGCCTACGACGTACCCTGACGTGCACCTCTCCAAAAATATAACAGCATCAATTCTACGTGGACCGCAAGCGCTGTGATTGGTCTGCTAGAACCCCTCCCTTGTGTTTCACATGCTCCCTCTGCTCGGACTCGGAAAACGACGCAAAAGTATAAATGAAAACCAACACATAGCCTACAGCGTAGAGGCTCCGGCGTTGGTCTGACGCAGAAGTATAAATCAGCCTTAAAGGAGAACTCCGGTCAATTTTAACATTGAGCTCATTTTTGTGTAAATTTGGAGTGCTGTCAATACAGAGAACAATGACAAAAATCGGTGTTGCCTACACCGTGTTATCCTCTTTTTAAAATTTGCACCCTGTTGACTTCAATGGGGCAAGTTTTAAACCTGCTTTGATGTTGATGTTTAAATGATGTTATTTCAGCCAATATTGTCGAGTTCACACGCATAGGTTTAGTTACCTATGATCACGCGCGTGAACTCGATAATCGATTACTATGGACTTCGACCGAAAACAGGAAGAAAATACAGGTATGTGCGCTGGCTGAAATAACATCATTTTTATTAATATCTTTCACATCTACTGCAGTCAGATTCACCCGTGATCACTCTGAAGGAATCACTCACATTGGCTGTGCACTTGTAATGACACATCAAGGATGTTAAGAGGCTAAAAGCAGGTTTAAAACTTGCCCCATTGAAGTCAATAGGGTGCAAATTTTAAAAAGAGGATAACACGGTGTAGGCAACACCGATTTTTGTCGTTGTTCTCTGTATTGACAGCACTCCAAATTAACACAAAAATGAGCTCAATGTTAAAATTGACCGGAGTTCTCCTTTAACTCCATCTCCATACAAGACGATGAAACCTGCATAATAATGATCAGGGCAGGGCGGGAAGCTTTACCTCCATTTCAAATTTTCTATCAAGCACTCGTCAGTGTCCAGCTCCCCCAATATCCCCTCTGTCACGGATGTTGCCGGCTCACACACTTAGGGTCATATTTTAATGGTTTGAAACGCAATTATCAAACACGAAATGCAAGTAACTTTGTGGGCAGATCTCAGGCGCTGTTGGTATTATACCGGCGGGATAAATGACTCTTGTGCCCGACGCAAATCTAAAATGGGTTGGTCTGAAGTAGCTACATTACTCATAGGTGTGGTTTGGGTGTAATGTGAAATAAACCAATCAGAGAGTCATTTCACGTTCCCTTTAAAAGCAGGTGCGCTTGTTCCATGGCAGATTGCTATTATAATGGCGGATTTGCCAGGCGCACGCCAGGAGCGGTTCACAGCCGAGGAGACTGACGTTCTCATCAGGGCCGTAAAAGACAGAGAAGTGACATTGTATGGGGATGGGCGAAACCCACCCAAATTATCTTTGATTAAACAGGCGTATAATAATTTGGGTAAATGTGTATGCTAGATTTATGCCTATTTTTTCACATCTTCATGGACACCACAATGATTTCCCTTGTGTGGTAATATTTTTCCTTGTAATTATGTATGGTTTGCAAAAATGGGAACTGCTGCCTGCGTCTGTGTAGATGAGAGAAGCAAAGTGTGTGCGCGTTGTGCACACGCTACATTATGGCCAGCATGCGCCCTTAAAATAGCATGTGAATAACGTGCCACTGACTTTAGACTAGGTTTTTCCTGGTCTGTGGCGGAATTGTTTTCTGGAACTGCAAAATAGCACCAGGGAACGTTTGCGCCGGAACACGCCTCCTCTTTTCGCTGAACCGCCCCCGGGAGCGCAAGTTCATTCCCTAATTTACCGACGTGCGTCTGTGGAGGGAAAGGTCCGCTGTGCGTCGGGTGCAAAATAGGAATGATACATGCGTCGGTGTACAAAGTCAGTTGCGCTGGGTGCAAGATAGAGCCCTTACAGTGTGTGACACTGCACACACTTACAGACTTACTTTGGGGCTCAGGGGTGTACGTGGCTGAAGGCTCAGGCTATGTCTACATTAAGCCGGACAGAAATGAAAACAGAGGTTTCGTTTCAAAATCCACATTAGCTTTTTCAAGCATTTTCAAAAACTTTCTCATCATGCGGAAAAGTCGGAAAACGCTAAAATCAGCTTACAGTGCATGCATAAACCATCACAAAAGCTTACGGAGATGATACAGACAGAACAAGACAATCAAGTTATCACAATTCTTCTGGCAGGATCATTTTATTTATTAAATTATCTCATCATTCACTGATCGCACTGGTCGCACTCACTATTATATATTTGGTTTAAACACAACCGCTCTCGTTTTGCCGCAGGAAAGCAAATGCGAGTGAATTTTCTGTCATCTTTGCAGGATTGTGATATGATAGTAGATTGTGCAAAGTAACATATTTTAGCAGATGTGTGAAAGTGAATAGCACAAAACCGGTATAAACATGAATATCTATGAGTTCAATATGTCACATGACTAAACTTACGTCATCATTTTTAAATACCTCCATTTTCACAGTCCCACAGTATCCACATTGGAAAGCGTTTTTGAAAAGCTTTGTTTTTGTTGCTAAGAATGCCGTCTCAGTGTGGTTGGAAGGCCAAAACGGAGAGAAAAAATGCGTTTTCAAATAAAAACAAATTAGTGTGGACAAGGCCTCAGGCTCCTTAGCGGCAGGTGTAATTTCCCCATCTGCGGTGACTGGCTGGCTGGGCTCTGGGCTTGGCTGTGAGGTGGGCTTTGGGTCTGCAGTGGCTGTACCAGATATTATCAATGTGGGGTAGGCACACTGCAGGCACCAGATAACTGCTTCTCTCCATGTTTCCTCCTTCAGGTCAGGCAGTGAAAATTTGCCCCTGTCCAGAAAAGATATCTGATAAATGTGAAGTGAAAATTCAAACAATGGAAGCCCAGCACAGGCAAGGGACATAAACTGTTCTGCTTGAGTCATAATCCTTTTTTGGTCCGATATTCTGTCACGGTTTAAGTCCAAGGATAAAAAAGAAGGTATAACGACAATCTTTATTTGAACATTAGCCAACAACTGGAAACAGTGTGCCATGCACAAACAATAGCAGACAAAGAATGAGTGAAGGTGAGTAACTTAAATACACCTGGTGATGAACTAAACAACGAACAGTTGTGATGATTAAAGGAATATCCATGGTAACTGATTATAGTGGGAAAAGGAGAACAAAGGTGGTTAAACAGAGTGAAAACGAAACATTAGGCACAACTGTGACACTTATAGAACACATGGACTTACTATCATGACAGAGGTTGCAAAAATCAATAAGTGGTGAAAAGGTTAAAATTTGTCTGGAGTTAATAAGGTTTCACCACTATAAATTCAAATGCTACACAAAGGCATGAACATTATATCATATTAACTGCATATACGTAGGCTATGTAAGACATTCAGCATTGAATGCTGTAATTTATTGATCAATATAATTACCTTTGCTGGATGGAATGCAATAAAAATACTTTAGTATAATCCAGTGACTGGTCATTACAGTGTAATCTAAAAAAATGTTTAATCAATTTAATTTTAAATTCAGATGATTATTAACTGTCATTTTTTACAGACAGACACAGATACAAGATGAGTCACAGCAGGTTCTCTGTGTCAATTTTCTTATCATGTTCTGGTTTAAAGGAGTTTTTTGCCGTATTCTACATTATAAATATAATTCATGTCACACTCATTTTATGCGAAGCCTGAGGAATAACATACAGTATGATCCAAAAAAAGAAAGAATCCACAGACTCATTCTTAAGTTTATTTAGATTATATTTTTCCACAATATGAACGTTTTAATATAATTTTGTTTCAGTACTGTAGACACCTTGAGATCAATTAATATTTCATCCTCTGTGGTAGCAAATTATTTTCTGTAAGTGCTGCTGCCACAAAAGTCATGTTTTTGCTTGCCTTTTCCATTTATACCATGTTTTACAACCCATCACTTATTTCTATTGCAGCTGGCAAAACTGTATTGCGTCAATGTAGTATTTGCTCAATTACTTTTTCTTTTTCTGTGTGTGCCTTGATGTGTTTTTATTGTTTTACCATAGGTGGCAGTGAAGAGAAATTTGGGGTTTATCTACTCTTACATGCTATTGCATTTTAAAGTGTAAAGTAGAGCAGAGCTGTGCAGAAATTGGGTTTTTACAGTTGATCATATTTTACAGACATGATTAAAGACATTCTACCTCTGTGTTACAAGGTGTTTCATAATGTGCAGCCATAGTTGCGAAGTAGCTACTGAGCTTTGTACCTCTGGAAAAAAAATTAAACATACTTACAAAATTCTGTAAGTACAAATAACTTAATAAATTATTTAAAAAAGTACTAGATAATGCACTGAACTGATATTTAAGGTTAAAAAGAGAAATGGCTTTGGGAGGATCCATTTACTGTAACTTCAGATATGTTCACCCATTCCAGCTTCCATCTTATTAAATAAGTTCATCATTTCAAGTACATTGTAATCAAAGGAAAAAACTAAAATAAAGCTATATTTAGCTATAACAAGAAATACTTTAAGTTAATTGTCTCAAATCTCTGACCAACTGCTATCTACGAGGAAGCTAGTTTTTAGTGTTCAAACTGCTACTTTTTGCTGAGAACATTCGAAATCTTGTTTTTATATAGTTCAGAATGGTGCAAAGTGTTAGAAGTTGCATGAAAAGTCTCCATTTCAAGACACATTTAAGGAAATAAACATTAAAAGTTATAAATTCACATTGTAAAACTATATAATTTTATAAATAATGATCACCAGTAGGGGGCCCTTAAGGGGCATCAAGGGGGTGTGCTGAAAATTTGAGAAACATTTACAAAAGCCACTTTATAGGGCTGTCAAAGTTAACATGTTAACTCACAATATTAATTAAATATTATTAATACAATATTTTTGAATTTAAATTTTATTATATAAATTTGCTTGCGAAATCATGGGATTATAGCCTATTCAAATAAAAATATTTGTGTTGTGGTTCATTTATCTAACAGTAGCCTAGTCCACTAACGTGAATAATAATTCAACATTAAATAAATTAGGCTAAACATTTCCCGACAATGTTTCAATAATTTGCTTTGACTTCATTATAATTACAATATAAAACCTACAATTTGGGAAACAACGCTATTTTTAAGAGATCGTTAAACAAATTTTTTTTTTTTTTTTCTTCTCACACTGAGTCTTGCACATGTACAGCTATATTTTAGGAAGGGGTCCTTGGCGTCAATGTGATGTGCTGGTTGTTCTCATCACAAATATGTCGTTTCCTTTTTCTTCCTTGACAAAAAACCTCCTTGCATCATAAACATGGGCGAATCATATAGCAGGTTTGGTCCAGTCCCAAACTTTTCCTAGTTTTATTGGTTCAGTGTAAACAATAAGGTTCCAGCTGTTTCACCAGACATGTTAGTACAGTGTTGATTGACATTTCTTTAATGCAATCAAAAGAGAAGCTGAGTTATTGTCGCCTCCGATTGGTGGACGCGCCTTCAAGGGGCGGGAATTGGAAGTTGAATTCGAATCCAGCTGTGAATTGGTTCGCATGAGCGGATTCGTGCTATAGACCGTTTTGCCGACTGGTAGAATCATAGGAGAATTGTGTGTTTTCGTAATAATGGACAAGTCTTCAGCATAGAGAGCTCTCTTGCGCATCCTTTCAGCACAAGCTTAAGGTTTTCCTTTTCATATGCAGACAGAAAATCACTGCCTGCACCTTTAGAAAAGATTTCTGAAGGATTTTACTAATTGTCTAAGGATCTATAATTGTCACTGTTGTGAATACTTTTGAGCATTAGATCTTGCGGTTATCTAATAGAAAAAAAACATTGAATTCTAACCTTTGTTGCATTACTTTTTAAGTGCGCGCACACGGAGAAAGCGATCGGAGCGCACAATTGGGAATCGGGAAGCAGTTTTGCAGGACTTGTCTTGTTTTTATCTGGTGTTGGTCATCGAAATACAATGTTGAAATTTTAAGGCATGATGACCAAGTCACTGAGATGCCTATAAACCTGCTTGCGCTGTAACTGCCACCTGGAAACTCAGCCTGCGAGCTCCAACTGATCCTGTTCAATACCATCATTTGGACTGCTTTTGCAACAGAAATGATCATGCGATGAGTAAGCTCGATTTGGGCATATTTTCAGAAGCAATCACAGGTAAGAAATCAACATTTACAATATTATACTGAATTATTGTTGAAGCTTAATCACGCTCATTGCTTGTTCATTATGTGGTGTGTAATCATCAAAAAGGTACTGCCAAGTTCTAAAGTCATAATTAGTGTTTATTTAAAATGCAAATTATGTTTTTTTTAGAAGATTTTATTTGTTTAATGAGAGGACACCAAAGTACCATATCATATTGTTACCATGGCTTATTGTTTCCCCCCTACAGTTCCATTAATCATTACTGAATACCAGCCTGTAAAATTCCAATACTCTCAAAAGTCTCTAATATTTTTCTATTGTTCAAATGCACCGACCTTAATAAATAATAAATACAAAATACAGTTATTCTTAATGCATTTTATCAAATAGAATTTTATTTACAATCATGTAGGTTAAAATAAACGGACATGTATGCTGTTTTAACATGGCATTGCATTTTTCATATATTTTCCAGCATTTCATAATTGCAGAATTCCTTTTCGAATGTACAGCTAGTAATGCATGCATTGTTTCTCCTCAAGGGGGTGAATGATGGCTGAAGATGGAGAAAATATCTCCGAGGACCATCAGCTGAGGGAAGCAGAGGGTAGCTCCTCTCTTCCAAGGACTTTTATACGACTTAACGACCTGTCCGGTGGCGGGGAGCGCAGTGAGCTTGAGGCTGATGGAGGTGAAAGGCGGGAGAGCGCAGCCGGAGAAGCGGTGGAGGAGGCGTCCGCTAGCGGCGAGGAAGCCTTGCCCTATCCGTCTTTGGCACCGGTTGTGTTTTTCTATCTGAAGCAGACCACACGTCCAAGGAGTTGGTGTCTGAAAATGGTTTGCAATCCATATCCTTTCAAACTCAAATGCATTTTGCCTCACCTGGATGGCATTCACCTGTTCAGGTAGGACGCGCTACGGTGAACGCCGCCGGGCGCTGTCTTAGGTTTGAAAACAACGTGTTCGACACAATATTAATAAATAATTCTGGCTTTATCATGTTGTCCTCTTCGGAAATGAGTTAAATAAACATCCCCCCAAACAAAGAAAAAAAAATATATTACATATGTTTTGAAGTCCCCATCGTGCTGATAGCGTGAAATCTACAAATTACAGAGCTTTAATTCCGCTTGTGGTGTGGAAGACAACACAATCCTGCAGAATATCAGAGTTTATGAGACTTGGCAAGCATGAATGTTACTGCAACAGTCTCATAACTGTCTTAACGCAGTTGTTTGCGTATGTACTTACAAGCTCAGAAAAGTAATTTTATTCCATTAACTGGGCAACAAGGCATGGCTCTGAGGCAATTTGACATCACCTCATTTATTAGCACTGATGAGTTAAGTTATTTGCTTGGTTTCATGAATTCCTAGAGCTAAGAATCATGCACACAAAGTGCCTTTGGCTGCATATCATCTGAATGTACTATCTTTCTATTAGGCAAAAAATCATAGTATAAATACATGTCAATGAATTGTTATCGGTTTATCAGATGGCAGTGCCAACCCGATCTTCGTGGGAAAACGTATTTTACAAGGTGCCGATTTCGTATGAATATGTACAGTGTGATTGTTGAAAAAATATAAGCATGAAGGTGCACCTCTGAGCCCACCCCTAAACCTAACCATCAATGGGACGTAAGCAGATTGTACGAATTCATACGAATTAGGCACCGATTTGGCAAACCGTAAAATAGTTATGAATTACCATGAAATTGTATTGGCAGTGCCTAGAATTCAGCCCAAATTGTATATTGGGCAATAAGTCTATTGCTTTTTACTTTCTAGAAGATCAGATGGATATTTCAAATGACTCCCTCTAGGAATAATTTGAGAAGACGTCAATAGCAACATATTCCTGATTTCTTAACTTTGTGATTAGTTAATTATTTAAGTGAATGCAATCAATCCTTGCTAGCCTTTCAGTAAGAGCGCCTAACAAGTGGTTTAGGTTAGTTACATCTATCTAGTCCAAATGACAGTAATTTTTAGGGTGTTGTTAAAGCTCTCATTCCCTCAGCAGCGAGATTATTTCATTTTGTGTCTTAAGAGGCTTCCCTGTTTAGCTGCCGGTCGTTTAGCAGAGAGAGGAGAAAACGGACCTGATTGCGAGCGTGTGAGGAAGGGATGTGGTTAGCATGTGTGAGTCAGAGGTGTGCACTTGCAGTATGACTGATTCTGGGTGTAGGTGATCTGTTTGGTTTTCGACGGACTCGCAGCAGCCTCGCCGAAGGAAAGAATGCTCTTTTGGATCGAACGAGCTGGCTGGATGTGATTGTGATGTCTGGGTTCAAATGCTTTGTTTTTCTTCAGTAGGAAATATGATGAGCCTTGTGGGCTCTGAAAGGCTGCCCAATCAAACACACTCATCTTTCCCCCATTCTTGTTTCTCAAACTCCTCACGCTCTTCCCCCATTAGACAAGCCCACATCCCTGAAAAGTAAGCCAGGCTTATGAAACACAGTGCCACTGGGTGTGAGTGGGCCTCGTGGTTCTCCGGGCCTGATGGTCTGGTATTCCTCAGAGATAATAAAGCCAGCTCTTGCCATCGCATTTCCATATTCTTAAATGCCACTGTCTCCACCGAGTTCCCGTTGATCCTGTGCACTCATGCGCTTAGGAAAAGACTGAGCCAAAAGGGATCCTATTAACTGTGGTCAAGAAATAGATGTGGAATTCCCTCTCCTTGAATCATCCTGCTGCACTCCTGCATACACAATCTGTTCACCGTCCAGTCGAGATCAGTGAACAGGCTGGCTGTGAAACAGTGAGTTTAATTTTTTTAATTAATTAAATGTACTTTTTTTTTTCAGTAATTATAATACAGCCAAATGTGAACAAATCAAAGCGTGCAGTGACATTTGCACAAACGGGAGTGTCCTCCTCATATCCTCTTGCAGATTTATGTGTCGAGACAGTTCATCTCTCACGGTGCCATCTCATGTAATGATTCCTCGTATGATAATTTCTGTTCTTAGATCATTGTTGTGGCGTGGAGTGGGGCCTGAATCTCTGGGACTCATTATTAGCGGGAAGATTTATTTATCTGTATAGTGTTCATAGATGACCTTTAATGCATCTCTGTGGCCATTAGAAAAAGGTCACTGTTTTTTAATAGTTTGTAACGTATCTCAGATCGATCTTCTGTTCTTCCCACGTGAAGCATGTAAAAGTGTTTGTCCTATTTGTGAGTCTTTGGACAAACTCATTTACATACTTTTTTCCCCACTTGGGATGTAAAACTAGAATTTTGATTCAAAAATGATTGATTGTCCTTGTTGCGACATCTGACAATCTCATTTGCAATTTGGCTTGTGCATCAGTTGATCGCTCAATCAGTTCATCAAAAAAATCTCTTTGTATTATTGATTTGCAAGTAATGAAGGAGTTTTCTTCTTGTGCGTCCTTGTGCGTCTGTTTGCCATTAGAGAATGATTCCGCAGTCCTTGTGATTCATCATTCTGTGTTTGTATCCTGTCATTCATTAGATCTTTTTTTTCCCTTGAGTGTTACTCTAGCTTATTGAACCTTTGACTTGTCCTCCGTCATGGGGTTTTCTCTGGAACCACCAGCATGTTAACTGTAGCGTCGGCATTCTAGGAGAGTTTGTGTGTATTTAATAATGCCTGTGTTTGCGTGTGTGAGAGGAAGAGAGTTTGGGTGTTTGAGTGACTTCACTTTTTAAAGTTGGGTTGTACTATTGAATGCAGTGAAATCTAAATAGTGTAGTGAAGTTCAGTTATTAAACTGATTTAATTCTATAAATATCTAATTATAGAATTTGTAAGTGATTTAATTATATAAATATTACATAGTCCGCATGTGCTGCATGCTTCAAAGTCTGAGTCTGTTTATAATGTGCATTGAAACGCAGAGCAATCAAGGTTCTGGATTACTGTATTGTTTTCAAAAAGTATCTTTGACTGCAAGTAATTAAATGCAAACGAACAGAAATTGTACCTTAAATCACTATAAAAACTGTTGTAAAAAGTAGACTGAGATGTTTCACAATTAGGCTAAATTGAGGAAAAAGATATCTGAATCTACTTTGAACAATGTGAATACATTCTTTTCCATAGTTTTTTCCACATTTGAATATAAGCAACAGAAGTTATTTATATCATATTGCGATATTACACTATACAGCAGCTCAATGAAGTTCAGCATGTTTTTTGGTCTCCAAAGTCTACTGCCAAAATAAATCGTTGTTCAAGGATGTTCACACTTGTACTTGTAAAGAACTAAACCCAGACCTCTTTCAGGTTTGAATAGAAATAAAGCCATACTCTTTGCATTCACATTGTACCTGAACTGAAGTGTGTTTAGATATGTTTTTGTCTACCTTACCTTATACTTTCTTTGAAAAAAGCAGTCACAATTAGCAGAAAATTGGAAACTCTTCCACCATGATATAAAATTTAGTCATGTGCACTTTGTTGTCTTTAGTGTAAAGAGTGTATAATTTCCTATTAATTAAAGAGAAGAAATTAGAAAACAATTTTGAAATGGCCAATTCCAATGTTAAAAATAGACAGAAAGATGTGCCATAGCAATACTATCTGTGCAGCGAGATTCTCAGATTACTGATGCAGCTTTAGGAAGGAAAACCAAGTCTAAAGTTTGTTTATTTGAAAATACTGATAAGCTGCCAAAGCGCAAAGTGTATTTCCGCTTTTTCAGTTACAGCTGCTATTTGTATTTTAGTAACAGTTCTAGCTGAGCTACACTGTCATCAAAGACATGTATTTAACAGTCTCTAACATTCAGATGTACCCTGTATGTAACATATCAGGGCACTAAAGAATGTAAATAATGCATTAATTGATGCAAATAATTCCAGAAGAAAAAGGGAGATTATTCACGTTGTCAAAGCGTAAGAGAAGGACCTCCCTCACTTACGAGACAATGTGCCCTCAAGGTGTCAGAAATAACCCACTGTACATCCTTATTATGGACTTAAACATGCAGTGCGTTTTTTGCATGTGGCCAAAACACTACTAACCATCTCGAACAAGCTCCGCTATCTTGATGACACTGCAAACCCACCCCACAATAGCTATTTCGGTCTCCAGACCATCTCCAGACCTTAAAAACTAAGTTCAGTAGATAAGCGTGTGATAATGTTTGTACTTTGGGACGTGTCAAAATCAGTGGTTTCTTCAGTAAAGACCACAGTAAAACACATTTACCACGGGCGGGTTCATATTTAGCTTTGAGCGCCTCGCATCTCTCACTTGTGTCTTCTTGTGAATTTAATAGATAACAGAGAACTCAAACCCAGTAAACTCCTGTGCTGCACCATTAGAGCTCATCTAACAGCCTTCAGTTTGAGCGGACAGCGGACATCTTCTCTAGACATGGAGATTTCAGTTTCGTAGCTGTCGGTCAGATCACTGGCACTAGACAGATTCTAATCTGTTCTGATGTATAACTATTAATGGGATATCATATAGCAATTATTAGGTCTGTCAATCTAACATGTTCATTTAGCATTGTTAATTCTAAAACAAATGATTGATTCTCGTTGTCATTGATTCTCTTAGCCAGCGATACAATATTTACCAATACCTCAAAACATGCCGCGATACAATTCGATTTGACTGAAGGGCCTGTGATTATCAATATTACGATGTGCCTGTTTTACACTAGTTAAGTTTTTCAACTCACAGATGTAACCAAATATAAGACACAATTGAACCCAATTGGGACCTCCACAAAAATACATTAAAAACCTTGGAAAATTAAATAATAATTAAAAAAGAAAAATGTCACACATGCGAGAACATAATTTGTCTGATCCAGCTCATCATTAGCTTTTACAAAGCAGCGACAACAGTCCAGAAAATCTTTCAGTCTTTTGTGCTCACTAAAATGAGCAAATCTAGCATCCCAATTAGGACTAGGACAACAAACTAAATCTAGAGGTAGGCTACAAACTAAATCTAAATAATACATTTCATAAAGTTGTTGACAATTAAGTAAGTTTGGGTTAACATGAGTGGCATCAATTATATCAGTAGTCATTTTATCGATGCATTGGTTGAAATCGATTATACAAATAATAATATATTTTTTTATTAATTGCATTAATTGCATGAGTAAAATAATTGGAAGATTGTTTCTGCCACAACAATTTAAAAGATAATTGCGACTTTTTCCTTCCTTCCTTCCTTCCTTCCTTCCTTCCTTCCTTCCTTCCTTCCTTCCTTCCTTCCTTCCTTCCTTCCTTCCTTCCTTCCTTCCTTCCTTCCTTCCTTCCTTCCTTCCTTCCTTCCTTCCTTCCTTCCTTCCTTCCTTCCTTCCTTCCTTCCTTCCTTCCTTCCATCGAACAAGCAACAGTTGTTGGCATATTTGATTTGTTAGGCAAAGAATAGAACAAGAAGTGAGCTCTTATTTAATCACCAGAAAATGTTACTCTGGGTACATCCAGACAGATAGATCAGGCAGAAAATGGAGGAAAAGCTTTACAGACCAGCATATATGAGATATTAAAATTTATTTTTGAAATATAACCAAAGCTTTGAAACATGAGATTTTGTTGATCTTGAAATGAAATAATGCATCAGCTCTATGGTAATATTCATCGCCACGGTGTCACGGCAACTCTATTCTCTACCGCTGAGCACAGCCAGAACTCCCAGACCTGGAAACACGGGTGAAAAACATGCCTTGTGTGCATCCTTTTCACCTGCTATAGCAAATAACAGACTGCTCGTTAGTTACCAAACAACTCCTGCATATTGTCACAAATTTACATCGCTTGTGTGCCAAGTATGTGATTTACATCATCTATATATATATATATACAGTATATGTTTCAGGTTGTGAACGAGAGCATGCAAAAATTCTGTTCATTAGAAAATCATGCCATCCTGAGAGCTACTCTCATTTTTTTTTTCAAAACTGTTTGTTACTGGCACGTCCTGCTACTGTCTGTTATGTACTTTTATAATATTGCCAATGTGCTTGCCTTGGCAGCACTCTGTTTCTTATGCATTGTTACTCCTGCTATAATTGGTGTTTTTGTTGCCAAATGCTCATACTGTTGATTTATGAAGACAGATTTTGACTCTGGAGGCAATCATTGCACTAACTATTGTCAATTAATCACAATTTAGCCCTCGATTCCTTCATTTGACAACCAGAAACTGAGCATAAACATAAAAAGCAGCTTAAGCTAGAGGGATAAAGCCAATTTTGCCATGTAGAAAATGGTCATTACTTCGTGCTCAATATTTCATAATTCCATCTTTTCTTTTTTCAAGGCCTTCCCCCATAACACATTTCAGCCTGAATCCCATATCTGTGAATTAATGTACAGTGGCTCATTACAGGGTCCTGTCAAAGCCAGACATATATAAGCCCTCTATTTGAACAAAAAGGGAAGTTATAATTACATCCAGACTAGTCTATCCTTTAAATTAGTCCTCTATTACATATCTAACTATCAGTTGAGAGCAGCTGGTGCAATATGCTTTGCTATATCTAATAGCCTCAATATAGAACACTTTTGTTTGCCCATACAAAAGGTGACGTTTTTTTGTTTGGAAAATATACTTGAAAATTAGCTTTCCATATGAATATAAAGTTAGATATCTGATCTCATAAATGTCCTTGTATGAAAAGTCAGATCCTTTGAAAATAAAAAACAGACTGATTTTCTCTCTTTTACTGTATGTGGTAAAGTATAATGATGGTTTGTTTGAGTTGTGTGTCTCCGAGCAATCAGTGCACTTGTGTGCGTTGCTGTGCTGAATTTCTTTTTTTTATGTGCATTTATATAAGCTAAATTGTCATTTTTGATTCATTAAATCATGTGTGAGACCTTCTGGTTTATTCCTGAGAAGTCTTTGATATGCTACTCTGGTAGTCTTGA
Source organism: Scardinius erythrophthalmus (assembly GCF_964197995.2). Lineage (NCBI taxonomy): Eukaryota > Metazoa > Chordata > Actinopteri > Cypriniformes > Leuciscidae > Scardinius > Scardinius erythrophthalmus. The sequence continues at coordinate 12,996,705 of NC_138238.1, read as the reverse complement.
TAATACATAACCGGTAGTTTGAATTTGGTAAAAAAAAATTCGGTACTTTTTGCATTTATAAAAATGGATATAACTTGATACATAGATGGTGAAATGGTGTATTTTTGCATATAGTGTGTCCAAAAAGAATATGCATGTGTATAGCCTTGTTAACCCTGGAGTGTTTCTTAGTGGGCAGTTTCCTCCTCAATCAATATATCCAACTGCTTCATTTGGAATATTTACTCATCATAATTGTCCATAAATTTGACCTGAATTCACACTAGAAAAAAAGAAAAGAGAACGAATGAATCAAGCTGAATTGGTTGTTTGACAAACACCCATTATTATCGAAATGTCAGACTCTTGGAAAGCTCTCTGTCTTTTGTATTCTCCTTTGAGTGTGTGTATATATTTTTCTTCTATATTACATTTTGTCACTGTTCTTGCTTGGCCGCCCACTGCCAATCTTCAACCTCTCAACACTCTCTCTACCTCTCTCTTTCTCCCTGGGCTGTTCCGTGAGATGTCTGTAAGTTTATATAGGAATCAGTCCAGGATTTTCCTACCAGCTTTTTCTCATTAGAGAATTGGAGGAGACTGGAGAAGTTGAGGGGAATGGCATGAGGCAGAAGAGGTGGGGGAGGGAGAAAGAGAGAGAGGGAAACTGGGGAAAGTAGGGGTGAGATGTATGTTGGCCCACCTAACTGAATTCCCATACGGCCTCTGAAGCTCATTACCTCTACCACTTGTGTTTACTTTCCTTTAGTCTTATTACCAGTTAGATCTAGCCTTTCCTTTCCCTCTCACACATCCCCCATCCTCTGCACGCTAAACCTAGCACATGATATGTATTTATGTTGCTTCATTTGTCATAAAAAAAAAATACAAAAATTGTGATCTTTTTTGTGGGACATTTGGTTATACACTAATATTAGCCAACATATATACTTGGTCAAGAGGGTGAACTTGTTCCTTCAGTTCAGTGTTTTTCACTAGAGAGTTTGATAGAGTGGATTAGTCATTACATGTGTGTTTTGTAGGGGTGGGTGGTATGTCCAAAATCTTGTATTACAGTATGAGCAATTATTTTTCTGGAAATTCATATTTATACATTAAATAACCCATGTAGTAATGCCTATTTTTGAGGGGTATTTTGAATTAAATTAGGGATGCACAATATAGTGGTACCATTAGTTATTGGCTGATTATTTGATTTCTTTTTTGTCGATTTTGAATATTTAAAATTTACATGCTTATTTTTTACATTTTCACATTTACATTAACAGTATGTGAGAATTAGATGACAACAATGGTAATCTCTGAAACCACTAATAATTCAATAACACTGTTAGATGTACTCTTTTCAAATTTCAAAATACATTTTTCATACTGTAGGTTTCCAGTGCCAGAGGATGCAAAGCAGCAGAGCATCACCGGACCACCACCATGCTTAAGTGTAGACTGAGTGTTCTTTTCAGAATGTAATTCTTCTTTCTCCAGATACACCGCTGATCCATAGGGCTGAAAATTTCCAGTTTTATTACATCGCTTCTCAGAACAGAATCCCAAAACCTCTGTGGCTTATTTATATGATTTTGAGCAAATTGGAGCTGACTTTTCTTCTGCTTTTGGGTCAGTAGTGGTGTAGGCTACATGTTGGAGTTCTGGCAAAGAAACTGCATATGTTTAGTATGTGCCTTCCTGTGCAAGCGGAAACCTCAGAGCCTGTTGCCATCAAGTCTTGCTGCAAGTCTTTTGCAGTCACTCGAGGGTTTTTCTGAACATGGCTTTTCAGAGATTTGGTTGCAGCCGTTGATAGCTTCTTTTTTCTGCCCCGTCCAGGTAGTGTAACCACCAGGGCTTGACATTAATTTCTTTCCTCAACAGCCTCTGTGGCTAGTGGTTTTCCAAAGTTACTAGCCACTCAGCATTTTCACTGGCCACAATTTTGAAATGGATTACCATGGGGAAAAACTGCCATATAGATATTTTTAATGTTATCTCATGATTCCAATATCTCCATAATTTGGCAGCAGGTAGGCTATATTAGGGCTGCTGTAACTTTAAGACCTGACGCACGGACCCATTATTCTGTGCACACTTTGGATGTGAGCCCTGTAACAGTGACAATATTAATCCGGAGCAAATTAAATGAGTGAGTAATAAAGGGACAGTTTGTGTGTCCACTCTCTGTCTGAGAGATGAGAGAGTGAGAAAAGCACAGCTGGTATTGTGTATCTGTTCTGTGGAAAATGAGTGTTAGAAACGTTTCAGATATCGAAAAATTAATATTTTTGACAACACTATTGTGCTTTTTTAAAGGTTTATTATTTTCAGATGCATTTTTAAAAGACTACAAATAAAGAGTGTATAGGCCTATATATTATATATAAAATTCAACCAGCCAAAGTGGCTAGTAGGAGTGACTGCACTAGGAACATTTAGTGCCTTGCTATCTTTTTGTATCTTCTTCCTTGTTTGTGAAGGGCGATGATATCTTCTCTTAACTTTTTGGACCATTCTTTTGAGTTAGCCATATTTCTAACATGCAGTCAAGCATGACAATCAACAAACCTAGCCAGTTCAGATATTGCATGTGTTCTAGCTCAAGCACACCGGGTGCAACTAATGAAGCCCTTGATTTGTTGCATCAGGTGTGCTTGAGACCTATTTTGCAGATTTGTGCTGTTGTGAGGGATTCTATTTAGAGGTTGAATAATTTTGAGACTCATTAAGTCTCTAAAACACTAAAAGTCATTAAAAGTTGCATTTTCTGTTGAATTTTGGGAAACCACTTGAAATATTTGTTGTGTTGAGCTATTTCAATTACTTTTGTTTGATTTGTTCAGTGCAAACAGCTAAAAGTCTGAAATTTTGCCAATAAACCTGATTTGCAGTGGGGGTTGAATATTTTTGCTTACAACTGTATGTACGTATGTATGTATGTGTGTGTGTGTAGTTGTAATTAAAAATATTCAACCCCCATTGCAAATCAGGTTTATTGGCAAAATGTCAGACTTTTAGCTGTTTGCAATGAACAAATCAAACAAAAGTAATATATAGGTTAGAACTATATTATATACATATAGATTATATACATATATAATATAGGTTAGAACTATGGTTTTAGACAGGAATCTTGTTCCAGGATCAACAAAAGATACTTGGCAAAACTCAACAAAATCAGTGCATCCCCATTTTAAATACTTATACATGAAAATTAATTCCATGACGGCCATGAATATGTCAGTAAAAATATTATAAATCAAATATTTCTACCTGTTGTTTCTGATTGGGATTTTCATTAAAATTGATAAATTTAAAATAGCAGGTACTACAGTCCAGTATTTTCTTGTGTGAGGGTATTTGCGCTATGTGACTTGTCAGGAGGTGAGGCATGCCTGGTTGCTTTTGTTGTACCCGTCTGGGATGTCTGACTGGCCTTGAGAATCCCCTTTTTTGGACATGCTTGGTTGGAGGGGTGTGTCGCAGGTGGCAGTGATAGACCCCAGGACTGACCCGTACACTTATCAGCAGCGTCCTCTCCTCATGGCCACACTTAGAGGCCCCTCAACCCACCCCCGTGTCATCACAGTCCCAGTCACGATGCTCAACCCAGTGTCTGTGCAAAGAAAAAAGAGATTTCTTACTGGAGATAAAACCTAGGTTATTAATATCTCTTTAAAGCAGAAAGTGTTGTTACATAAAGCTGGCATGGTATGTAGTTACGGCCACATTTTGATTTTCTTCCTTGTGAGAGATTAAAAACATCTGCTTATATGTTTAATTCAAATTTGACCCAAAAAGGACTAAAGAAAAGGAAAAACACTTTCCTACGCCATCCAGTCCAGTGAAGCTGATGTGACTTGGTTAAGAGGAATCCTGTTGTGCTCTAATAATTATTGTCCTGAAGTTGTCCAAGCAATCCCCTGCAGCACGTGTAATTAAAAATGGCTTCTAGGCGGCACACCTCAATATTCTCTCGCCGTAATGCTGCCAACACCTGAAAAGTGAGCGAAGGGGGTGGGAGCCTGGGGAAACCTTCCCGGAATTCCAGCGTTGTACAGTAATTACAGTGTAAAGCTTCATTGGCTTTTATTGGGATCCATCTTGCCCTTGCCGTCGCTAACAATAAGACAGCTTATCTGAGGGAAGTCTCAGTGTCTCGCAGTCCCGCTGCTGCTGTTTCCTGTAGTTGATGAAAAGCCACAGTGACATTTACAGCTTCCAAACCATTATAGCCTAATAGCCGTAGGTGATGCCGTCCACACTGGCAACAAATAAGCCGAGCAAATTCGGGAGCTTCTACGTTACGTTTGAATGTCATGCCATCACCTGAACAGCACAGCGCAGTAATGCGAGCGACAGAGGGAGAACTATAAAAGGGGAAACTTTAACCTTTTACTGCTGCGAACGGGAGGATGTTAGTCCTGTAGATTTGGCAATTATGACAAGACAAACCAGCCACAAACAGAGGTGGCCTGTTGTCTCCATGTGGCTGTCACAAAGAACCAGACTGCTTGCTGTTCAACGTCCTTGGTTGGGATTTCAAAACAGCTCGTTTTCACTCGCATGGAATATTCATCTTATGTTCTATAGTTTTTTCCACCTTTTGGTTTTGATCTGTTGCGTTTGGTTCAAGGATATCTTAAGCAATCATCTTTCTCTTAAGGCCTCGCACGCAGAAAATGATCAAGGCCGTCTGTAATCTGGCCTAGATTAGGTATCGCAGTCAGGCTTCCCCCCCGAAACGTTTGACTTTTTATATGGTTTCATTTTTCGACGCCCCTTTCCTCACTTCTTGCACCCCCCCCCCACCCCGTGCTTTATTGGAAATTCATTGTGGGGTTGTAATTTTGTTAGTTGGAGTTGTTTTGGACCTCTGGGAGTGTGTTTTAATGTTCAGTTCTTTACATTAGGCAGGGGATACAGTGGATAGATATTGCCTGTGTGTGTTTTTCCTGATAGAGCTGTCTTGTGTGTACGTGTTGCCGTCACACTGAGTCAGGGGGAGTGGGGGAGACACAGACCTCGTGGTTTTCGTGTCTCTTGTTAACATTTTTTGTTCAGGATTTCCTACAAGATGTGGCTACAAAAACAGTTCCAGACACCCTCCACATCTCCCACTTGCTCCCTCCCTCTCTCAGAAGACAAAAAGACAGAAAAAAGAAAAAGAGAAATCTGCTTTTAATTTAGATGCAAACAGCAATACACTGGAGTCCTCCGGGTCCTAAAGTCCTCCTTCACTGTAAAATGAGATACTGTACAGTGTGTAATACTGTATTGAAAAAACAAATCAAAGCAAAACACTTTAAAAAAGAGATAGGATGACCAGACATCTTTTTTTTAAGCTGTCTTTGGCTGAGAATTAAAAACATCCTTTAGAGTAAAATAATGCCTTAGTTTTTTTTCAATTATTATTATAATTTATTATTTTTCAGAAAAAGACAATTATCAACAGAGTTATATTATGTTTTTATTATTAATTTACATTTCAGAGCGTTTTTTTGTTCAAAAACCATATTTCAGTGCATTTATTATTTATATACTATAGAATTTATAGTATATTTTGAATAAGCTTTTATTTATATCTTTTTTTTTTTTTTTGTAATTTAGTTTTTTTAGTCACACCCATTTACATTTACCATGGTGAAAATACACAACCACAACTGTCCCCTTTTTTTATTCATATCAATAATATCTGACAGCTCAGTGATGTATTCAATAGTTCAGTAATAGCATTCCTAGTGTTATTTGTGAACCCTGTGCACCAAGTACTAGAGGATGAATAGCATGAATGATATGTAAAAGTGCGGTCACATTGCTGGGCAAAATCCAGTCATTTCAATATGAAATCCACACTATCGTGAATTTCACATTTCCGCAGATTTTGCAACAGGTACAAGTTGGTCACATGGATTCACCGCGTTGACCAACAGAAGACAGCTTGGTTTGAAAGTGTAGGAGTATAAGAGGCCCTCGAGTATTGACAGAGGAATTAGTAAAAGTCCATTGGATGTGAGTGTGAATAATGAAGAAGACAGGGTGGAACAAATTGATTCTAAAGTGATAAGTGGGCAGTGTGTTGAAACAAAGGCAAAGGTTGTGTGTTCGTTGAGTTCCTCTTGATTTGTGTCAGTCGTGTTGTGGGGTGGTGGGTGGGTGAGGTACAACAGAGCCTCGTATTTTACTACTACCATCAAACCCAACCTGTCCTAATGATATTAACTTGATATGTGTCCTCTTACATCCTTGTCCTTGTGAATCATCCATAACATCAAGGCCTTTAGAGGTGACAGCTACTGAGATGTACAGTGACATCTTCAATATTTCGAGCACTAAATCATGCATGTATGGGGAGTGCTTTTTGATACTTTAAAACAAGCAAACAGCCTGTCAGAGGAGATGAAAAAGGCCACAGTCTTGGAGTGTTGTACACACACTGTCTCATGGGAAGCAAATGAGTGCCTTGGCCTCAGACACGCTCACACCACATCATTTATCTTGTCCTGTGGAGTGTAATTATCGGAGTGCTGCGCAGTCACTCGGGCGGTCTGTGTCCGGGGAACACCCCAGGGGGGCTCCCGCCTTGGAGTTGTCCTCACTGCATGGTGGATATGCTGACCTGGAAGAGAGCCGAGACACTGGCAGTTTGATCGGTAACGATACATGGAAGAAGTAAGATTAAAAAATCAGTTGCAGCCCAATATGGGATGTCATTTGCCAAACTTTGGTAATCAAACAATTAGTCTGGTACATGCCATAACTACACTGTGATTCTAGAAAAAGGCATGTTTTGACCGTCATTGACGGTCATTCAAAAGTAACCACATATTCTGCCTTTTCTTTTTAAACAACAGAATAACGAATAGCATACTACTCTTACAATCTCTGCCAAATAAAGATATAAAAGTTTTTCTAAAGTTACTAAATATAAATAAATAAAAGCTGAATGGAAGTATTTAAATAAAGCAAACTAATAAAAATGACAAAGCTCATTACAAAATTACCCAAATGTAAAATTGAAAACAGAAAATCTAAAAATAAAAACTTGTTCAAAGTATTAAAGGGATACTCCACTTTAAAATGAAAATTCTGTCATCATATACTCACCCTCATGTTGTTTCAATCCTTTATGAATTTCTTTCTTCTGCTGAAGAGAAAGGAAGATATTTAGAAGAATATCAGTAACCAGACAGTTTCTGGTCTCATTGACTTCCATAGTATATTTTTTTCCTACTATGGAAGTCAATGAGACCAGAAACTGTCTGGTTACTGACAGTGCCTATAATGCAAAGATCCTATCCTCTTTGTTAGCTGTTTGTGCCTGACAAAAAAAAAAAAAAAAAAAAAGTTGCTTGTCATGAAATTTTGTTCTATCAAACCAAAAGTGCCTTTTACAGTATAACCAATTAGCACTATGCTAAGCTAATGGGCTAAGCTGTTGGGTTACTACCTGAAGACTGATTGAAAACAAAGAAAAGAATGTGCCTTTTCCACAACATTATGTGTATATTTAAATTATGATACATTTATCGCCCCACTATACACACAGTTCACTATTTGAGGGGCTAGCCATTTGTTCTGATGTCCAAAACCATAGTGGACATTATCGAGTACACTCATTCAGTACCTTGATAATGAGTGTAGGCTACTCGATAGTCTTATTATTGGGAGATAAGAGGGTCCGTGGCTCCACCATTGGAAAAAGTGTAACGGATAAGTTGGATCAAATGTGCCTTGATGTGTTTAAGAGCAAACATGTTGAAGATTAGCCGATAGGCTGTCGATTCATTAAATGATAAGCTATTTCCTCACAAAAGCGGTTTATTTAGTGTAGTGAAGCCTCTCCTCCTTTGACATCCATTAGGAAGTCTCCTTCCCCCTTCACTCCGTACCACAGCGTTAGCAGGCGTTACACTTTTACCAACTATACGTTTCACCAAATTAAATCTCGCCAGAAGATGCCATCAGCTACTTCCGGTGCTCACAGTGTCTAAATTCACTCACTCTTTTTCATTCAATCATTGAGTGGGCTATGTTAATGGAGTATAGGGAATAATGAATGGTAGGGAGCTATTTCGGATACTAATGATCATGGACTTAGTAATCCATTATTTTCATGATCAATTTGATCAATTAGTTATAGCAGCCCTACCCCACATGTCTCACAGTACAAGAACGTTCCACCATGTCATTCACATAAAAGAGATCTGCAATTCAGATTCAGCCCATGTGACACACTCCTTCTCCAAAGACAAATGGATGGCTGAGCATCTTTTCAAGTGTCGAGAGTTTAAGATGACTCGCTAAATAAATCATATTCTCTTTAGTGTTGATTACCACAGCCTAATCGCTCTGCTCATTTTGTTTAGTGGTTAGGAGGGCCATGGGCTTTCCAGAATAATGATGGATCATTGGAGGACAGCCCCTAATAGTCGTGGACAAAATCGTGGTAAACAATAATCATATCACCTGTCTCCACTTTGGTAGCATCTTTTGTAAATGATGGTTGACAAAGTGCACAGTTAATTGCTTGCTGAAAAGAGCAGTGCAAATCAAGTGCTTGTATACAAAGCACGCCTGTAAATTATTTAGCTAATAACCAGTTCCCTTTAGGAGGTCTGGACACACAATGAGCAGAGCAGTAGATTGTGCAATTGGCATCATCATTATATATTGCATTTAGACATATGGTGTTTAATTCTTTTTCTTTTTAGAAGGGTGGAGGAGGGTTTTAAACTCATTCTTTAATTTTAAATGTTTTATTTTATATTTTATATTATTATTTATTTTATTATTCTCCTGATCTCCAGATCTACCCCCACTTTGGCAGTGAGGTCATTTGACCTGATGGGAAGTCATTTATGTAATAAGTGCTCACAAAAGATCCCAGCTTTCAGAGGAGAATGTCTTCCTGACCGGCAGCCAATTACTATGCATCAGCTGCCTAGAAATCCCGCTCTTCCCTCTTTATCTCTTTTCTTTCTCTTACCCTTCCCATATTCATGATTTAAGCCACTCTGACAGGTCAGGCTGCGTACAGCAAAGGGCGCCTAGAAGAAATATTGTAATGTTGGTCGTTATGATTTGCATCCAAATTGCGTCCTTTTTTAAGTAAAAAAAAAATCTGTTAGTGGACAAAAATGATACTGTAGGTCGGAGCCCTCACAATATCAGCGCAGTAACTTTAAAAAGATATTTTGTTTCCTGACAGCCTGATTGAAGCCTATGCACCCCAACTTCTTGAAGTAGCGTTGCAGTAGGGCAGTCTGATTGGAGCTTGCAATTTTCACAAGTGCTTTTCAGTTTTGTGCAATATGCATGAGGCAGTCGGTGAACAGTCCGTGGGCGCTCTATGGGCGTGCCGTCTGAGACTCTGAGACTGCACAACTACAATCATGGATACTAGATTTTGGGCTTCAAAAACTGCTTAGATGGTCAGTGACAACATGAAGCCTGTGACCAATATAGATACTGTGTGTATATAAACTAAACATTATCCTCAATCAGTTCTTGCTTAATTTTCTCAGTTCTACCTCCCTCTCTCTTGTTTTTTAAAACCTATGCTCTTATGTTCCCCAGTAAGAGTTGTCATGGAGATCTATTTTCCATTTTTTTAAACCGCTTCTTACCTCTGGTTTTATTTTCCCTCTCTCTCTCTCTCGCTTCTCTTTCTTTGCTTTTTTTACCTTTCATGATTTCTTTCCTCTGTGTGTTGGTTGCCATGGTTTCCCTCACAGAGTGTAGTTGAGGTGTGTAAGCCCGCCCATGCCTTTAGTTTTCATTGTGCTGTCAATCAGCCTGACATCTCTATTGACAATCTCAGCTTGACAAAACACCAGGAAAGAATTTTGACTTGAGCAATTCGTACAAATAAAGTCCACGTATAGCTCTGGACTGTTTCACTCTCAGGACTTTTATTGCATTTAAAGCCCACATTAGACAGTATTCTGCTTGTTCTTTGTTTCAGTTTTTTAGGTGCTTGACTTTTGGCTCACCAAAAGGATTTGTTCTTTTCCTTTTGTTAATTTTTTTTTCTCTACAAGGTTGTATCCACATGTAGGCTGTAAAAAAGGAATAAATAACAGTTCATTGAATGCTTATTTATGTATTTGTATATACGACCATTCAATTTATCAATTAAATTTGATCAAACTTAAGTTATTTTAAATAAATGCTTTTCTTTGGAACTTTCTATTCATCACTACTGTTTTCAACATTGATAATAATAAGAAATGTTTATTAAGCAGCAAATCAGCATATTATAATGAATTTCTGAAGGACTAAATGACACTGCAGTTATTTCTGCTTAAAATTCAACTTTGCCATCAAAGGAATAAATTGCATTTTAAAATATAAAACAGTTCTTTTAAGTTCTTTAACATTTTCTTTTTAACAGTTGTTCTTTCATAAACATAAACCCCAAAATTTTGAGCAGTTATAGGCAAAATTATGTGAAAATGACAAACTTGGGTGCAAAGTTGGAACTGCCACTGCAAAGATAATTGTCATGCAAATTACTTGGCGTTTTTTGGCTGTGCTTTGAAACGTCAAGGTAAAAAGTTAAATTGGAAACTTTTGGAACTTTGAGTGCCTGTAGATGACACTTAGTTCAGAGTTCTACGATTGGGTGACGCTGACACGACTCATGTGAAAGGGTCGTCAGCTACATTTACAATCCCGTTATCACTCGAACACTCAAGAGTAACCGTGCATAATAAACTGAAATAGAAAAGGTTGACTTCTTTTCAGAAGCTCTCCCATTTACTTCACTCTCATTCATTTTTAAACCTTGAGTTTCATAAAGTCAAGGACTGAAATTCATGATGTGTATCTCTACTTTGAGATCTATGCAGAATGGCTTTTCCCAATGAATGGCGCACTTGTCTTTGGCTTCCTTTGCTTTTGTGACACATTAGGGCAGATACTCTGCGAGGAAGAGCACGGACAGGTGCTAATGTGACCTATGAGACTGTGAGATGATGACAGGTGAAGACAATGCCTCACAGACACACCTCAAAGCACTATTATCCAGTTTGACAAGAAGTCAGGTGCATGTGTCCCCGTGAAGTTAGGGTTTTTGATGGAGAGAGCCTAGACCTGCATGACTATTCGTTAAAAGGTCGGGATCTCAATTCAAACACACCAGAGAGAGCAGTTGTCATTTATAGGTATGAAACAGCTTCACAAACAGTCTGTTCAACCACAGTATCGTTATTTCTGTTACAAATATTCATATTATCACAGAAAAACTGGGATAAAAGTTTATAATTTGGAAACAAACACTGATGTCTATGGAGGCGATCAAAATAGACTAAATCACATTTTATAATGGCGCTTCAATTAACGATTGCATCAATTACATCTTTACACCATCAGGTGATGACAAGTACCTGTTTAAAACGTATGTCATTAAAGAGATGATTCAGAGTAAAATCAACCTAGGGTCCTTTGCACCATGACCTCAAGCCAAACACCCCCCCAGAAGCCTTTTTTCCCTTGGTCGAACATTTATTAAAGTTAGAGCTTATTTAGAGATATCAACCGGATGGCTTATAGTGCAGGCGCTAATGGATCCTATGCTGTATCTCGTAAATGACCCCACTAATAATGCCCATAATGGTACCAAACTTATACAGTAGTACAAATAGGTTCTGTACTCATAAAACAATGCATTGAAAAGTTTGTAAGTACATTAGGGGTGTTTGGCTCAAGGTCATGGTGCAAAGGACCCTAGGTTGATTTTACTCCGAACCATCCCTTTAATTAATTAGTTTTTTTTTAAAAAAAAACGTTGATTCATCTATTATTGAAACAAGTGAAGTATTAATGAATGAGTCATTGAATCATTCATTCAAACCAATTAAATTTTTTTTTTTTTGGATTCAGATTCATTAAACATTTGTCAGAACTTCTAGCAAATGATATGCTATTTTGTTTAGATGTCTGTTCAGAATCGTGGGAGAATCGTGATCTGTTTGAAACAAAAACAAAAATGTGATCCTCAATTTATCCAGAATCGTGCAGCTCTAAGAGAGCCTTAATTCGATTTTTGCAGGTAAAATACAAACCGGCACACTTCTATTTATGCTTTGTTAACTTGCTACGTTTTGTAATGTTTTTGCAGGCCCATGATGGAGAGATTTTGTCGATGAGTGTGTGCACACAGTTCGGTGTGCCAGAACCCTAGTGCAATGGAAGATGAGAAGCTTTGCGTATTTGTAGGTTTCTCGCTCCCATTTATTGAATGGGAGCAGTGACAATAAAGGTTGTGGCAGCAGATGCCTCAGCATAAATTTCACTCTGAGGAAGAAAAGATTAAAGCACCCGGGAGGAGATACATGTTTAAGAGAGAAGGATGAATAAATACACATCAGTTTCCTATAGTAATTTGCATGGATAAACTGTTTCAAAACAACAAGCACTTCTCATTGTCGATTGGTAATGAATGCGGGATCATGCCGCGGATGTGCTCTTTCCCCCTTCTTTTTTTAGCAAAAAATGTATCTCTTCAAGAGCTGAATATGATCCTATAAGTAAGTGCATAGTTGTTGTTTTTTTTGTGTGCAAATTTGTGCAGATGGTAAAATGGTAAATGTGTTGAATGGACATAAAATGTGTTCAATGAAACTAACAGAACTGTATTCTTATTGGTAGCTGAAAAGATAGTCAAAGTAACCAAAATATTTAATAAACAGATTCTTGACGCCAGCTATTTATTGAATTTTATGAATGGAATGCGTTCGGAAAGTCATAACCTCATAACAATGTGAAGGCATGTCATTCTGTATACACAGAGAATGCTGTCTGAAATCTGCTGGATGATGGCCAATCCACCTTAAAGTCAGCATGAAATGGAAGTTACGATAGTCTTTTATTCTCTATGATGACGGATATCAGAGTGAAATTGCTTCTCGAAAAAAAAAAAAAGTAGGGCGGGACTACTCATCAGGAATTGTTGGATCGTTGTCGCTTGCTATTGCTGCGATCTCATGTGACACGTCCTCTTTATCTCTCACAATTTGGCTTTATATCTCACAATTGCTAAGTCACAGTTATGAGATATAAAGTTTTTTTTTTATATTTTTTGATAGAAAGGGGCATCCATGGAAATCCATCTCTGCAGTTCTCAGCTTTTTCATTCTGAGGGGAGAAGCTGGTGTTTTTTAGCCCGGGGCCAAAACTCTAGCACTCTTATCTAGCAGAGGAACGTCTGTGTATGTTAGTGTGTGCAAGTGACAGCAACACAAAGGGAGCACTGACAGCGTGTTTGACTTTTATGTTTAGAGTTTATACCACGTCTCCATCTTGTGTCCCTGAAAGCTCCGAATGGTCTGAATGTTTACACCACCTGCCCGTTTCATTTAAAGTTTCTTAAACCCTCCCATCTCGCTGAATGCACAATATCAATCTTGCCACAAAAGAGCTTTTCTACACCAGCAGTGCCCCTTCTTGTATAATTCATCTGTACAAATAAAGAATTACTGTATACTTTGCGAAGCTGTGCATCTTGGTTACTGTCATATATTATCGTGCTTTTCCCAGGTGCATTATTGTCTAGGGTCCTTTGGTCACCTGTAATTATTTTTTAAATAATGAAGAAATATATTGGCTGTCCTGGGTGAGCCATTTCTGTCTGGTATAATGGAGTATGTATGCAGAAGCACTTTGGTTCTCTAAGTAGGCCGCTGGGATTGGGGATCTTCACACTTTGCTTTCATGAGCCCTGACATACACCACCATCAGTGAAGATGTATGCACAAGCCGGTGAGCCCCGGCTACCCTACGATTCTCAGCCACCCGCTGATGTTCGGAATTTCTACATTCAGCAAAATTGAAGCGACAACGCTATTTATCACAGGCTTATGAAAGTGGGACAGCGTCTCCTCCTTTCTTTATGCCTCTTTCTGGGTTCATCTCTGTACTTACACAGTTTGATTGCTTGTGTAGGACGAGTCAAACCCCTGTGCAAGTTTGCTGAGGGCAGTAAAAGAGTGTTTCTTTAAGTGTCAGGTTTGTTTACTCTATTCAGTGCCGCTAATGTTTCTTTCAGGAGGAGGACGTTTAGAGGTGGACATTCTGTCGAGGTTTACGAGTCTTCAATTCTGGCTTTTTAAAAGCAGCAAGAGTTGCCGCTTGCAACACATTGTACTTGAACTGTAATATGACATATCCCAGTGAATACAGTAGGAATTCGATTTGGGAATAAAGTTAGGGAAGGACTAGATTTTTATCTATTTGTATTTGATTAGATTGTGAAACATGGGCGTTACATATCAGCCAACAATGCCTAGATAGATATCTCATTGTTTATTATTGTCCAATAGCCTACATGGCCTTGGTGATGTCATCAGAAAAGAAAACTAGTTTCATAGGAAGTTTATACATTTTTATAGTTTTTTTTGTTTTGATAAATAGGGTCAATTTTGATTCCATGTTGACTTTTAATGCAGGTAACAGGAGTTGGAAGCATTAGAGATATATTTTAATTATATTTTTTAATAGTTTTAATATATTGTTATTATTATAACATTTCAATCTAAATAAAAACACTGTGACTTTATTTTTTGTACATTGTGATGAGTTTTAATATTTAATTATTTAGAGCTTACTCTAACTCTGATATTATTTTTAATTAGAGATTAAGGAGAAGCGTCACTGAGCATTTGGGAAAAATGTTTCTATAATCTGAGCTTTGCTGCAAAGACAAGAGAATTAAATGTTAAAATCATTTTTCACTTGGCTGTATACCCAATAAACACTTTCTGGCATATCTCTGGCATTAGAGAGCAGTGACTGGTAGCCTCAATACCGCCTCCAAAAAATAAACAAAAGAATAAGTGAAATTTTGGACTCCAAGGGGAGTCGCTAGTGTCTGGCGAGTCTGATCTTTTGCCTGCACCTCTCCAGAGACATTTACTTTCCCCTCTCTGACTGCACTTTCTCTTCCACTTATTCCCTTCCAGCAGGGTTCAGTTGTTTCCTGTCTTTTGCTCAAAATCTACACGACTGCAGATCCTACATTTCAAGTCATGAACAGAACAGAATTGCAATTATCATCCAAATCCACATGTTGAGCTCACAGACTATGAAAAGCTTCTATTATTCACCTCTAATGCATGCAATTACTTTTCCTTTTCTCTAAAATTTGGAATCATTTCAAGAAGCCGAACTTTTTTAGCACTCCAGACACAGTAAGATTAGTGTTTTCTTGTACAGATTACAGGACAGTATCCCAGCTGGGGTGAAATGAACATCTTTACGGATCTGTTAGTTATTACAAATGCACATTGTTCCCCACTGTGGCCATGGACAGGACGATGTTTGGACAATGCAGGCTTTTTTCAATTGTTTTGGATGAAAGACACATGTGATTAATGAGATTAGCCACAGATCATGTTTTGGAGTATTTTAGGACCCTTGTTTTTCCTCCCAGCTCCCTATCATAGCTGCCAAAACATTCTGAGATCAGGTTTTGATATGAGGAAATACCTTCTGCTAGAATGGCGACCAGAACATTCCCCTGATAAAAAGCACTGATCTGAAAAAATTAGGAGTAATCTGATTGGAGGCTAAGCTTAGATTTAAATAAGTAACACTGAATAAGCTTTTGGCTTCGTTGCAAGATCAACAGCTCATTTTGGTGTTTCCTTTGCCGGAGGTCAAAAGCAAAGTAACAGGATCTAATCGCTCTGTTTCGATGACCTACCTCTCTATGCTCGGAGAGAAATGGCACAGTTCTCTGTGTTGACTGGTCTTGCAAAACTACAACATGTGCAAAATGCACAAAAAGCCTCCCTTAGAACACTGGCAGTACAACCGTTTAGCTTCTAATCAAAGCTCACGTGAAGCGCGATTTGCTTTGAAAATGTGAAAAAATTATAGAGTGTGTCTCTGCTGTTGTGTTTTTATTGCCAGGTACCTAATCTGTGTAATAAAATTCACACTAGGCTTGAAATTGCCCGGCTTCCATTCAGTTAGGAAATGGATATTCATCTGTGTGCCGTATATGATGAAGGTGCCAATAAAACCATCACTTAGCATTTATGTGCACTGCAGGAAATTTGTATTGAGCATCAAACTTATGTAATCTCTATGAATCATGCTCTCTTCTCACTAATGGGCAATATAACCCACTACTTGACTGTTTTAAATAGTTGTTTACCAAGATGGTGAGTAAAGAAGAGATCATATTCTCTTCAAGGCTAGAGGTTGAGCTTTTCCTGTAAACATTAACATCCTCTTTTGACTGTTGAATGGACATCCTCCCATTGCTCATGAATGGTTTGTTCAATTCAAAACCTTTATTTCCCTGCAGAGGTCAGACTTTTTCGTCTTTAATAATTCCTTTGCTGAAGGAAGCAGTGTTTAAATATGCACAATTAAATGAATAGTCAAGTCATTATTTCCTCATCTATGTCTTTCTAAATGCGTATGGCTTTATTTCTTTTCAATGAAACACAAAAGGAGAAATTATGAAGTTATTACTCCACCACCTGCATGACTGCAACAACAGTTCAGTTCAGTCCCTCAAGTTTCTACAGTTTTGTAACTAATTCAGTGAATAGATCCTGCTCAAAAATCATTCGTCCATAAATCGGACATCACTACTTCTCTCATGAAGACTCCAGGAGAGATAAGGGTGGATGTCTAGAGTTTTAGTGAATACCAACTTTAAATTTCAGTCTGTTTCTCATAAGGCTGTTGTATGACTTAGAATATGAGAGTCACATGGACCACTATTATGATACCTTTATGTTGCTTTTGTGTCCTTTTGAAGTTTGAAAACTCATTGTGGGTAGATTGTGTTTTTAGGTCTAAGTAAGGCTCAATAGGAAGCTTCCTCTGGCAGGCGGTGCGGTGAACCCCAGTGTGCCGTGTGAGAAGCTGGAATTTCACCCCTAGCTTTCCTCCCACCAATCGATTGCTGTAGCAGTCAGTCATGAGGGACCACGAGCGAGCAGCACTGTGGCGCTCGCTGCCTCTTTGCTCTATCCTATTGATGTGTCCCACTTTCGCACTTGGGAAAAGATCAATGTGCTGCCTTTTGCTTCACTGTAAGCCCTGTATTTCCTTTTTTTTTTTCTCTTTTTGCCGGCTTCCTAGTCTGTTTTGTTTTATTACACATTTATGGTATGACACTCTCTCTCTCACAGGCTTTTCCGGTCCCAGTCCTACAGCAGAGGCATGGGAACCAGGCAGGGAAGCCTGTGAATTATTGTTTGTTTTTGTATGTCAGTATAGATAGTAATGCCTCCCTCATTTGGGATAGCCTCAGAGTAGAAAAGTGACAAATGGATAAGATCATATATGCTTTATTGACTGACACCGTCCTCTTTTAGCTTAATCTCGGCTTGCAGAAAACCAATGGGCCTTTTTGCTCTAGTACTGTTTATAGAAAGCCAATAGAGACCACTGAGCACTTAAAAGCAGTTGTTTGTACACACTGGAAGAGTGGAGAGTCTTATTTCCGTGTTTTTTATTGATGTCCATGATGTTGTATGGTGGTAGCCATGAGAACGGGCCCAGGCTGAGCTCTCTGGAGATCGACTATATAACGATCCTGTCTCTTTGCCCCAGGGGGCTTGTCCGGTATGCAGCCTTAAATGCTATCTCTCCATCACTGTGGGACTGTGACCATTTTTCTTTTATTTATCTATTTATGCACTTCTGTATTCCTTTGAAAAGCAAATCTAAACAGTGTGTAGGAGGGTTGTGATTATTGCATGGAGGATGATGATGATGGCTCAAGAGTTGGCATTAGCGGTCCTGGAGGCTCTAGAGATGCACGATATATCAGTCCCATATTAGTTATTGGCCAATATCAGAGATTTATTTTATTTATTCTTATCTTTTGATATCGGATATTTAATTGTTCATGTTAATTCCTCTTATTTTTATTTTCTTACACTTAGTATTAAACACCACCATTAAATTTAATCTACAGCAGTTCTCAAAATGAATATCCATTTTTTTTATACTGCACATAATGTTGTGATGTTGTGAAATTTATATGTACAGTAGGCCTATCAAACATAACTGAGATCTCCTCCAAAGAGATAGTTTACCCAAAAATTAGTCTGTCATCATTTACTCCAAACCTCCATGACATTCTTTGTTCAGTAGAACAGAAAAGGAGATGTTTGGAATGGACAATCTCAGTTTTACTTTCAATGCCTCTTTTTTCCATACAGTGAAAGACTGTCATTCTGCCTAATATCTTATTTTTATGTTCCATGAAAGAAACATAGTCATAAAGGTTTAGAATTGCATGAGGGCGAGTAAAGGACAGAATTTTCACTTTTGAGTGAACTATCCCTTCAAGTCTCCTCAGCTTTGAAGGAGCAACTACTGAACTCGCCATTTAAGAGCGTTTGAGAGAGTCTCCATCTTTCTGCCAACAACGCTCAGCTGAAAAAACAGAGCTGACGTCACTGCTGCTAAATCCCTTTCGTCTGGTACTGTAACATCTTTGTAAGGTCAGAGGTTGATGTTTAACTGCTCTCTAGAGGATTCTCAGCATATCCAAGACTTTTCCATATAAGTCAGCCCCCCAGCAACCACCCAAACAGCAGAGATGGTGCACTGTCCCAGGATCACTTAATCATTCAAATTTTCATCCTAAGCTGCCCCTCACCACCTCTTCTGCCCTCTCGGTTTCTCTCTTCCATCTATATTGTTTGTTTATGTCACATGGGTTTATCTTTAGAAATATTTGATTATTTACAATGATTAATTAAACTAGTCATTATACTATAAATAAAGACTTAATTTAAGCAATATATAGTTATTTAAATATAAATGTTTAAATATAATAAATCCAGGGGTGTTTCCCCTGAGGAGGCAAGGGAGGCAGTGCCTCCTCAAAAAATTGGATACGAAAACAAAACAAAACACATATTAAAAAATAAAACACTGTAAATATTTCAAAATCTGATAATAAAACGTTTCAGTATAAACAATTCCGTATAAATCACTGAATTAGTTTGTGGGAGGTGATTTAGAATGAATGGGGGAAAGTCACGTGAGAGGAGGCAATGTCTCCATCACGCTATGATTGAATATGATTGGTTATGGTTGGATATGATTGGTTTGTGCGATTAAAAACCGTTCGCGAATCGGTCTGAATGAAAAATATGATGCCGTTAATGGGAAGACTAATTAAAAAGTAAGTAGGCAACCCACTTACAGTAGATATCACCACTTCAAACTTAAAAATCAAACTTAAAATGGCCTGAAAACATGACTGTGGGGGTTTTTATTGAGCTATCATAATCAGCTTGGTGAAATGAAAGGTACATCGTGTCTGTGACCCGTGTTACAGGTTTTGTAACCAAGCTTAATGACTGATGAACCGAAAATAAGTTAAAAAGAACTATTTAACTATTAAAAAGAACAGCTGAACATCAGTTCATAAAATTGTTACTGTCTTTATTTATTAATTTAGAATAAATGTAAAAATGGGTAAAAAGTAAAACACTAACTTGATGATATTTAGGTATACTTGGTTCTAATAAATAGAACATTACTTGCATTTTTAATATACAAATTAATATATATTTTTTGTGTTATGTATAAAGTAATGTTTATCTGACCAGGAAAATGTGACAACATAAAGTGTAACTGTCTGGGACATAAATTCACATTTGATTTATATATATATATATATATATATATATATATATATATATATATATATATATATATTAATAAAACTATGAGAACTTTTGCCTCCTCATTTCAGAACACCACTGCATGCCACTGTAATAAATATATATTGTATAACCTTCTTTTTAATGAAATGTTTTGCTTAGCAACAGATAATTTCTTCTGTATTGACACATCTGAATGAAACATGTAGGAAGAGACTTTGTTCCATCTATCATTTGTTGATTGGATTGAGTGAGATCTGAACGTGAGCTTACTGTCAATTGTAAGAAAGGGGCAGGGTTTAAGCAAACTAAATGATTGGAGAAGTCCGGCATTTGTCACCAAGGAGAAGTCTGTAATTTCATTGGGAGGTCAAGTTATGACATTTTGATTCAGAATTATGATATGAAAAATATGTAGTAATGAATGGATCACAATAAGATCAATAGATTTAGAAAATAGATAAGGTGAATTTCCTTTTCATACCAATTTAAAGTGTGACTAGAATGTCCCATATTTTGGGTTGGCCATTATGTTTTCGGTTACTATCGCTAAAATGCTATAGAATGAAAGTTGAGTCACTCCATCCGAACTCAGGTTTCAATTCTAATATAATTTCTGCATTCAGGGAGACATCAGCATGTTGTTTTTAGTGTGTTCAGCATCTTCCAAGCTCTGCGGTCACCGTTAGCTTACCATGTCGTGAGGAGGTATCAGAGTAAAGAGTTTGAGCTAAGCGGGGTTAATGTCAAATCTCTTTCTGCTTCCTCAGCCCTTAGTTGGCACTGGATGTCAGTTTGTCAGACAACAGGCCGCCTGGGCTAAGTAATTCAGCGGTGTCTGGTTCTTCTTGTGTTTATAGGCTCTGGGTCTCACATAGTAACCTTGGGACTCAAGGGGTCTCGGGTTGAGGTCCCTCGGTGTGAGAAGTGTGATGCTCAATTGAGAAATCTGCTGCTGTAAGTTCTGAATGCCACTGACCTTTAGAGACATCCTCCAGCCCATTTGTGACCTGGGGCACAACGTGGGGCGTGAGCGAGGATGCAAGGACTGATAAGTATTTTTTTTATCTTCCCAATATTGTCTGTTTCCATCTTGCAGTTTGCACTGTTGCTATTTTCATCGAGTGCTTATTATACTTGCTTGAATTAGTAAAGATTTGGACTGCAATGACGATTTGATGCTTGATTTTGAATTTGCCAAGAAGCACCAGACGTAAACAAGATACGAAGAAAGCCTCCTTAACATCAGTAAGGAGTTTACCGATGGGGTAAACAGTGGCCTACAGTAGCCGTGGGCTTTGAATAACTTAGTTCAAGCTTACCAGTTCAGAAACATAACAAATCATATTGGGGGGAAAAGAGACAAACAACCCAGAAAATTTGAATTACATTGAACTCAACAGGAAGGGGATGGGAGGGTTGAGGTCGGTATAGATGGTTAAGATATGGTAATTTCAAGGAATTCTTTCTCGTGATATTGTGGTCACTGGAATGTGATTACAGCATAGAATGTGGCCTTGGGATTTGTCAGATCATATGACAGCATCAAAGCCAAGAGAGATGATTGGGTAATGGGTGCCACAGGGGATGACTTTTAATTGCTTGAAGCAGTCTGACAGCATACCACAAATACACTACATATGCTCTGGTTTAGGAGTCCTTCAGAAGTTTTGGCTTAATAGCACAGTATAGAAACGGAGGAGTTTAATGTCTCTCTCAGACCGAAGAGGGAAGGAAGAGGATGGCTTGAGGATATATGCTCAGGATTTGACATACGTATGTCATCCAAACAAATGACCCTCCTGAAGACAGTGGTGTACGGCTGGTCTCCCACTGGTCTCCCAGTCTGGCCGAGCTGTTCTGTTTTGGTGGTTTTAAAGTGGTTTTAAAAGCTGGTCATGCTAGGAAACCAACGAGCTGACCAGTTAAACACCGGACTTAGCTCGCTAAGACCTGGTTTAAGCTGTTGTTTTCAAAGGACGAACCATGTTCTCCCCCTCAAGGAACTAAAAATAATATATTTCTGTTGAAGCACATAACATTTATTGTAACCTATAACTTATGCATACTTTAGGTTATTATTCTGTAAATCCAAGCTTGGTCCCTTTGCAGTTTTGATATAGATGTATTACTTCTAAAGTTTCGTGGCAACTTGCTAAACCCAGTGCTCCTATATTGACAGGATGGGGGATCCATCGATTGTGTTAAGGTGACCTCATCATTATGAATTAATGAGGTGGAACACTAGCAGTCTCAATTCCAGGTGGTCTCCTGATGTTTGTGCCTGGAGTGAAACTGAGACAGCACTAAATCTGCTGTACACTGAGCGCCTTCCAGTAATGCATGTCATTGAAGTTCCCCTCTCCCCCTTTTTTTCCCCCTTCCAAAGTATTTTATTGGCCTGTCAAAGTTAACGTTAACACATAATTAAATGTTTAACACTTTTTTTAACATAGTTGATGAATTCATTCAATTTGACATTATAATAGTTTTATTCTTGTAAGAGCTGCAGCAGTTGAACTCACAAAAAAAAAAAAAAACAGTCCCCTAGCAGAGCTCCTGTTTATCTCTAAATGTGGAAAAAAGACTTTCTTAATATTTAATAGAATTTTTAATGAGAGCTTGAAAAATAATTAATCATGAGTATATATTTGAATCCACTGACAATTGTTTAATCCATAGTGCGTCTGTGTGTGTGTAAAATTTGTGGGACAAGCATAGGTAGTGGTTATTTTAAAGGGTTAGTTCATCCAAAAATGAAAATTCTATCAGTAATTACTCACCCTCATGTTGTTCCAACCCCGTAAGACTTTCGTTCATCTTCGGAACACAAATTAAGATATTTTTGATGAAATCTGAGAGCTGGCTCACTCCTTCATAGGCTGCTAGGTAATCAATATCTGCCATCCCAGAAAAGTTAGTAAAGACATTGTTAAAATTGTCCAAGTGACTACAGTGGCTCAACCTTAAGTTTATCAAGCGACGAGAATACTTTTTGTGCGCAAATGAATGAAGGCAGTGTTGCAGTGTAATTTTATTAGTGTGAGGAGGAAAAAAGAAACTTTTATGAGTCAGCCATTCTTTTTAAGCAATCAAATTGCACAGTTATCTGGAAATAACAGCTACGGAGCTCTGTAGTTCATCCTACCTTATCCAATGTGTACACTGCTCAAGCATATGACAAAGGACAGGCTAATTCTAAATGACTCAGCAAAAATGAGCAATAATGTAAACACTCAACAGCACTGTACTCTGTTCTGGAAATTGAAGGGGACTCCTGTGTAAGGTGGACAGTATGATGAAGTGTCATCTCCAAGCTAGACATGTGTTTGTAGATATATATGAGAGAGATGTGCAGATATACCCTTCACATGCTGTAGCACTTGGGTTTCTGCGAAAGATATACATTATATGCATTTACCAAACATGCAGTCGGTGATGTAATTGCATCTACTGTTTGAGGTGACATTTATACCTCAATTAGGGTTTTCTTACCGTCATATTACAGTCATTATGATGGTGTTCACCTTCTCCATTTCTAAATTAGAACCTTTTTAACTGCTATGTTTGTAGCAGTGCTTGTATCTGTATCAAATACTCCGTAAGGTGAACTTAAAGAGTTTAGAAACTGCAGTAAATGTTTCCTGATTATTTCCCCGTCACTAGGCACTGACTCATTGCCAGTGACACTCACAGAGTGTGTAAAGACTTTGTAAGCTGTGTAATTGTTAATACTCTTTTTGATCAGAGCGAGTCGTTTGTAATAGCACAATTTCTCCACAGAGAACATTTTAACTGTTGCTTTTGTAATCCAGTTGTCTGTTCTACTGGATTTGGATCACAGATATTGCTAATGCTCTTAAGCACAGTACCATGAGCATAGCAATTTTGTGGCCAAGATGATGTAATTCTGTAAGATTTATGGACACTCTACACTCTAAAGCCTCCTTATTCTTAATGAATGCTAGTTCCTTTAGCATTTGCGTAGATTTTGTGTTATTAGCAGCTGATGTCATAGTTTAGCATAGTATGAAAGACTTTGTCACAAGTGGTGTCTTGACATTTCACTAAAAATGGAATTACGTGTCTTTTTCAGCTTTAAGACTTAAAGGGTTAGTTCACCCAAAAATGAAAATTCTGTCAGTAATTACTCACCCTCATGTTGTTCCAACCGTGTAAGACCTTCGTTCATCTTCGGAACACAAATTAAGATATTTTTGATTAAATCTGAGAGCTGGATCACTTCTCCATAGGCTGCTAGGTGACCGAAACTTGCTGGCCCAGAAAAGTTATTAAAGAGATCGTTAATATAGTCCAAGTGACTACTGTGGCTTAATCTTAAGTATATCAAGCGACGAGAATACTTTTTGTGCGCAAAAACAAACAAAAATAACGACTTTATTCCACTATTCATTTCCTTCTCTCTGGGCCTCGTAGTGTTTTTGCGCTGCGCGTCTGTGTTGCACGTCAACACGCATCACACACATGACCAGCTTCGGCCAATTGTGAGCCTACGTGGTGACGTGTAACACAGACGCACAGCGCAAAAACACTACGTGAACCAACTAGAGGCCCAGAGAGAAGGAAATGAATAGTGGAATAAAGTCGTTATTTTTGTTTGTTTTTGCGCACAAAAAGTATTCTCGCCGCTTGATATACTTAAGATTAAGCCACTGTAGTCACTTGGACTATATTAACGATCTCTTTAATAACTTTTCTGGGCCAGCAAGTTTCGGTCACCTAGCAGCCTATGGAGAAGTGATCCAGCACTCAGATTTAATCAAAAATATCTTAATTTGTGTTCCGAAGATGAACGAAGGTCTTACGCGGTTGGAACAACATGAGGGTGAGTAATTACTGACAGAATTTTCATTTTTGGGTGAACTAACCCTTTAAGGTGCGGTCACATTTACAGTTATTAAGCAGATTTTGTGAGGGAAATCCAGTAATTTCAATAAGAATCCATGCAATCACGATTAGGATGAGGACTTAAGATTGCTCACATGGATTTGCCATATTGACCAACAAAAAAGATGTTTAATTAGAAAGTGACTTCTATGTGAGCTTTGCTTAATGCATTGCTAAACTGTTGACAGTAGACAATAAAGCTATTTGCCTTCAAATGTAACCGCACCTTTACTGATATAAACCATTTCTGTTATTGTTTCTGATTCTCAATAGGATGATACAGCATTGAAAGAAAGCGGTTTCTTTACCATTGCATGTTGATTTGGTGATACTTTAATTCTAGAGCATCTTTCTTCATCTTGCAGTGGTTGTCATAACAATAACTTCATGCGCTTACTGCATTTCCCTTTTGTTCTCTCAGTTCAGCTTCTCAAGTTATCCTAGAATGCCTACTGCCTAGATAAAAATATGCCAAAAACAAATTTGTGGAATAGTTTTATTTTCCAGTTGTTTAAAAAGTACACATGTAAATGTCCAAATCTACAAGCTGTTTCCTGTCATTTGCATTTAATTCTGCTAAGAACGTTGAGGATGCTGAATAAAACATAAGTGATGTGCTCAGGGGGAAGGTTGAAACTAAAGATAAGACAAAATAAGAAATAAAAAATAACAGGATACTCTACTTAGGTTGGTTTGAGACTATTTTACAAAGCGATGTTAGAAAATGTGGTCACCATTGCCATATTGTCATAGCAAATGCTAATGTTAAATTTTTTAGCATCAGTGGGTGTTTTTTTTTTTTTTTTTAATATCTTTCTTGCACTTACATCATATTGTCTGCCACCGTCTTATCAGAGCCAAGATGGACCACTGAAATAATCATAGAGAAATTACAGCCTGACTCCCTGTGTTTAGAGCTGGAACTCTGAGATCTCCCAGTTGCAGATTAAAGAGAAGTTAGTACGCTCTGGCACTCTTCCCTTCTGCTCTCCCACTTTCATTTTGCCTTGTTCTTCCCCTCTCCTCATTCCTCTGTTGCTTCCCCTGAGTCACAGTGCTTCTTTTCTTTTCAAATGTTGGAGGATATGAAAAAGGGCAACTGAGAACACACGTTGCTACTCCTCAGATACTGGACCAGCCACTGTTATCCTGTGATAAGGATTCATTCACTAGTGCTCAGTAAGTCACACATAAAGGCATTTTCCAAAATAGTGCTCTTTAAGTGGACTTACAGTCCCGTGGTGTTCGTTTGCACTGGCTTCTGACATCCGTGAGATTGTAGGGTGTGCCATTTATCATTTTATATTTTAGGTGGATTCTTATATTTGAATTCTAGTGAGAACTTACCACTTTAAAACACTATGTAGAAAGTCAAACATAATCTAGACAGCCACATAAACTAAAAAGACTAATGAAAAGAGAAAACATCATCCTGTACCAAAATAAATTAGAAAGCTTTTTGAACTACTCATGACCACCTTTACTAGAATTCATCATGTTATATTGTTTTTATTGTGGTACATTTTGACTAACTTGTAGAATTTATAGTAGATAATATATTAAGGGAATAGATTTTTCAATAAAGATTTATATTACAACTGTGGAATGATGTAGCCATAGTTTCTAAATGTGTAGGTTGCTATTTTTCATATCAAATGCTATAGATAAAAAAAAAAAAAGATTGGCCTAAGCATGGTAATGAGGAGCCATCAATGGTCTTACATGTAATTATATCCTTATTGTAACAAATGCAATAGTGAAACAATTACAAGAAGTATGCTACTTTTTCACAAAGGCAAGCAAGTTAGAATCAAGAGCTTTAAAGTATGAACCTTCTTCAATTATTGACTAAGCAATTGGTTTTCCCCATGTGTAAAATCTTGTTCTGCTTATAATGACAGATAATTATGAGAAACCTGTCTCTCAGATGTTCCAAGAGATGACAGGAAAATAACATTTTCAGTATAAGATCATTTTAAGTAAAGATAGTTTGACTTCCCAAGCAAGTGATTGTTGACTAGGCGATTACTTTATTGCAGTTGTTATCAACCAATTTTCCATGTGTGGATGATACCACAAAAGACCATTTTGCAAAAACAAATAACAAACAAACAATTAAACTTCACGAGGGAGCATGGCCCGGGACCCCGTTAAACAGTTCACACTTTAACCACCCCAATGTTCAAACCAAAACTACGCCCTTGCAACCGAGGGAGACCCACCATGGGAGGCCCTGGAACTTTTTTTACCCCACTTCAGGCACTGATTTAATGGCCAGATATTCAAGGTTGTCCAGCAGATGAAACTGACAGGATCTCTATAAGGCAGTTTATTTTATAGGATGTGTGGTTATGGCAGCCTCCATGACTGTATGAAGTGCAGCAGTAAAGCTTAGTAGAGCTGCTTCTCTGTTTTGGCACCAGCCATCGTCTCCTAGTGTCTTAGTGCTTCTGACTCCAGTCTCAGCTGATTATGTTCAGTGGATATTTTATCGCGGGAGTGATGAATGGCTAACTGATACACATGTTTTGATTCCCGTATGGAGCTGCAGGGTCTTATGCCGAGTTATGCCGGGTCTTTTCCTTGTTGTTTGTCTGTCGGCCAGATCTGCTTTTAAAACAAAGGTAAGCCATCAGTGTAGTGGCTGACTGAATTGTTCTGTAAAGAAATGGCTAAAGGAAGAGAACCATGTACTGTGGTATTACCATATTTTTGGACATACTATGAAAATCATTAAAATATCTTTGTAAATTAGAATAGGCCTACATGATATAATGATACAAGAGTTGTGACTGTTTTCCAAGAAAGTGAATGGTGACCAGATACTGACAAACTTCAAGCACCAAAGCACCTTAAAAATACCAAAACTGTAGTGCAATAAAACAATTATAAAAATCTTTTTGAACATGTACTCTGGCATTTAAAGGGACACTTCACCCATTTGCATTAAGCTTTGCATTGTTAGAAACCCAGTCATACTATTGAATGGTCATGCAACATTTTTTCATTTTCCCTCGAGACGAGAGAAATCTGTATTTACCTCTTTACACTTCCTCCTACAATGACGCAAAAATCGTCATTTTGCGTCATTGTAGGAGGAAGTGTAAGAGGGGGGGATTTCTGTTAAGACTACAAGCACAAGATCCACCCTTTCAAACCCGCCCATAGGGGGTTGGACCTAATGCGCTAACAGACCTATCACAGATCAGTGCGAGTGCGTTTGATTTCAACGGCAGAAACCTGCAGAAAACAGGGACGTAGAAAGCTGAGTAGTAGGGGTTACCATACTCTATTTCCCGGACATGTCCGGCCGTCGAGATCGACAAAAATGTCCGGGATTCAGCTTTTGCTTTCTGCGGTCGCCATCCATTGTTTACATGCTCACCTTTTGTTTCAATCTAACTGAATTCACCCCGATTGGTGAATCTGAATGTAATGTTTACATGAATGCTAAACAAGTGATCGGTTGATTTGCGTTTTAACATTGCTAAGAAAATACCCGCACCTCCGTGAGAGATAGCCCATGAGACCGGTGCATCTCACAGGCGCGCTCATCAGTAATCACAGTAATACAGGGAGCAGGACGAGGCTAGCGCCGCGGGAGAAAGACGCGAGGCCGGTGGCATGATCGGTTGAAAGACGCGAGGCCGGTGGCGTGATCGGTTGATGTGTGTTTTACCATTGCTAAGAAAATACCTGCTCCTCCGTGCGAGATACGAGAACAGTGCCTCACAGGTGTCGGTCGTCAGTAATCACGCCACCGGCCTCGCGCCGTTCTCCCGCGCCCCTCAGCCTCGTCCTGCTCGCCACAGTAAACATGATGAATGGCGACTGTAGAACGCAAAAGCCGAATCCCGGACATTTTGGGCAAACTCGTCACGGAGACTCACTCGTAGCCTAGCCTTGCCTTGATGTTTTTGTTTTCAACTGCGCTGTCTTACCGGTAGGCGTGGCTTGGGAGTGGCCTTGTAGGGCAGCGAAGCAAGTGCATTCTGGGAGTTGTTGTCTTTCATCCACATAAGCCAAAAATACATTTTCTGGCTTTTCTCAGTCTAGAAAGCTCCAAATTCAAAAATAATTTCACATTTCTTCTACATAAATGACCCACTTTCAATACACATTCATGTCTCCACGGGTGAAATGACCCTTTAAATGTATTAAAATACCTTAAATGGACTGATTCATCAAAATGTCTTCAATGACAAATAAGCCAATGCGATAAGACTTCCACACATGCTCAGTAAAGTTTTCTCTCCAATAGATAATATATGTATTAATCTTCTTTTTATCTGCTTTATCTCTAGTTAAATTTAACATGAATCCCTGTTAGCAACAGACTTATGTCATGGCTACATTGAAATTGAATTGAAAGATCTCATTTTTAAAATGCATAATGAGAATTTATTCCGATTTTTATTACTTCCAATACATTCTAGTACTAATAGTTTTAGTAGTAGTTTTAGTATGTGGAAAAAGTACAGATAATTGAGGTTTAACTATTGCTTTGAACACACATTATTCCTAACAGCTAAATGGATTTGTACCATATAATGAAAACTGTTCAGTAATATTAATAATGGAATCCTTTGAGGTGTGCTCATACTGGTATTTAATACACAATAGATTCATGTAATTTATTTTCAAGTGTTTTATTGCCCCCAGTAATTGTAATGGGAATGATTGTAACACTCTGATTAAATGTGATGTTAAGAACTAGGCCTAGGGCCCTATCTTGCACCCAGCGCAATTGACTTTGTACACCGACGCATGTATCATTCTTATTTTGCACCCGCGCAAAGCGCGCTTTTCCCTCCACAGAAGCACGTCGCTAAACTAGGGAATGAACTTGCGCTCCCTGGGCGGTTCAGCGCAAAAAAGGAGGCGTGTTCCGGCGCAAACGTTCCTTCATGCTATTTTGCAGGTTTAGAAAACAATTGCGCCACTAACCAGGAAAAAATAGTTTAAAGTCAGTGGCGCGTTGCGCATGTTATTCATATGCTATTTTAAGGGCGCATGCTTGGCCATAATCAATGTAGCGTGTGCACAACGCGCATACACTTTGATTCTCTCATCTACACAGAAGCAGCAGTTTTCATTTTTGCAAATCATACATTATTACGATAGAAAGATAGATAGATAGATAAATAGATAGATAGATAGACAATTTTTTATAAAAGCATACATCTAGCTTACACATTTACCCAAATTATCATACGCCTTTTTAACCGAAGTTAATTTGGGTGGGTTTCTCCATCCCCAACGTCCCTGACGAGAGCGTTGCTCTCCTTGGCTGTGAACCGCTCCTGGCGCGCGCCTGGCAAATCCGCTGTTACAATAGGAATCCGCTTTAGAAAAAGTGCGTCTGCTCTTAAAGGGAACGTGAGATGACGCTCTGATTAGTTTATTTCACGTTACGCCCAAACCACACCTATGAATAATGAAGCTACTTCAGACCAACCCATTTTAGATTTGCGCCGGGCGCAAGAGTCATTTATCCCGCCGGGAAAATAGCAACAGCGCCAAGACCCGCCCACAAAGTTACTTGCGCTTTGCGCTTTGACACTTGCGTTTCAGATCGTTAAAATAGGGCCCCTAGTCTTTTTCATTATACAGTCAGTACAGTTATTTTTTTGATATGTTGATCTAATATGTTTACATCTAATATTTTTTATACCAAAAGTTGGATGGTACGTTTGTAGTTGTCTACAGTTACAACTACTGTTTGGTAGCCATTCACTATCATGGTACATTTCATCATTGTATCATGGGTCCACCACATACTTATTTTGTAAGGGATTCTGGGTATGTAATTGTGGTTTATTAACTGTCTGTCAATTACATGCTGGTTTCAGGCTCAATTTATCATTGTGAAAATTGTTTGTTGACCACTAAATTTATTTGCTTTAGACCGATTAATGAGAATTTCAGTTAAACAACAGTGACATTTAGAATCCAGCTTGTTCTTCTCTTTGGAATGCTCATGATTATTTTTAAAGGGGGCAGGAAGGCTGTCTGTTTGCTAATGTTTGTGTGTACGTGTGTTTATATGAGTCATGAACCTATTTAATTGCCACGGTTTCTCAATGCAAACCAAAGCCATGCTATACCCAGAAACTTGGCTTTTTGTGGAGAGAACTTCTTGGAAGAAATTTTACTGGTGGTAGTCCATCAGTTTCTAGTGGCCATTATTCTTTTGTGAAAGGCTTACAAATCAAAATAAATATAAATCAGTGTGGGCTAATTTGGCTGTGTTTTGAATAACTAATGAGCAGCTCACTGTAGCTCACTGGTGTCTCATTACAAAGTGATAATATGTGCTTTGTCTTTGAATGGTCTCTGATTTGAGAGCTGCTGAAGCTGTAACACTCCCAACCCTCGTTTACATGTTGTCCTATTTATTTATTTTTTTACTTTATAAAATGGTTACCGTGGTTTCCTCTCTTCTTCAGAGGAACCCAGGTGCAGGTAGCTCATTATAAGCCTGTAGCATGTGCATGCTTGTGGTTGTTTGCCAAAAGGCACCGGTGACCATATTTCTGTTCGTCTTGTTCATCAACTGAGGTTACCTGAGGTACATTGATTTTTTTCAGCCTTCGCCGGTTCCCCTTTAACTGTGGTAATGAGTTTCTGCCAATAAACGTTATCTCGGTGAAAGTTAAGGGAATAATAGACCGCCATCCAGAGTTAGACAATTTAAAAATAAAGATTTTTTCATTTCTCCTCTATAATCTGCCGTGTTAAAATGTATTATTTTATGATTGTTTCCCAGCATCAAACATTAACACTGATAACTGTGTAATGTTTAAACATATTAGTTGTTTTCTGATGATTTCCAATAATCTTGCCCAAAGCTTGAAGAAGGTTATTTTCGAGTTTTCCTCTTCAAATGATTCATCATTTATTAACCTCCATGTCATTCTAAACCTGTATGTCTTTGCCTTTTATAGATTACAAAAGGAGATGTTATGCAGAATGTCCATGCTGTTATTTTCCATACAATGAAAGTAAATGGTTGGCAGAGGCTGTAAAGCTTCAAAACTTACAAAAAAGCACCTCAGACCTCATTTGTGCAATTTGAATATGTGCATCATAAGTCACATGACTCACATTAGAACCAATGATGCTTGGCATCTTTGACATCAAACTTGGCATGTCACATCTTGATGCTAAATTTCAACATCTTCAGTCTTTTCCTCTCACAAAGCTATCATATGACTTCAAAAAGCTTACGTGACTTTTAAAATCTGAACAGATTTAAACCGCTAAGCATGAAACACTTGCAGACTTTGTAAATGGTTAAGGAGAAAAACTGAGCACCATATACGCACCAAACAACTGAGGATCACACACGAAAAGGCATTCAAGTTTTTCCAATCCCAACAAACTCACATCTATGAGATATATGACAAAATAAGAGCAATGTGTTTTAAAACCTCTAAATATCAAACAAGTTTGACATCCTCTAGTCTGAAGCTAAATAAAATCAGTTCCCATCTCACACTGCATAATTTTCTGTTAAATCCAATCTGCAGATTTGCTCTGACTTCAGCAACTACCACTGACTCTTCCTGACTGCTAATCTGGACAAAAGTTGTGTTATTTCAGTCTATGGAACACATGAGTTGTATGGACTAGTTTAAAAGCACTAGTTTAATAGCTTAACAGCCCATGGTCACCATTCACTTTCATTTGTGCGGGGAAAAAAAGCATTAACAAATCCTTTTGTGTTACAAGAAAGAATGAAAATCAAGCATGTTTGAAAGACATTTCTTTTATGTGACGCTCTTTCTTATGTGAATAAGAGGCTGCTTTCACCCTCTTATTTCTTGGTGACATTATGCAAACCTGCAATCTTTTTCTTTCCACAGTCATTCTCTGTTTTTTAAAACATATTTTGCCATCATTTTCTTTTCTTTGTTCTTGTATCTTAAAAAATAATAATATGTGGCTCTTCAGTGAGTTGCTCAAAGAACAGCTGTGGTGTTTTAAGACTGACTGATCCTACATTTTCGATCTAATTAAAGAGTCTTTTGTTTCCCCACACTATTCCATATGAACCTCTCAGTCTTATTTATCTATTTACTTTTTAATTTATACTTTAATTTGAACACTTTATGATGTGGTTCTTTTTAATTGCTCACGCTGCATCAGAGAACAGATCCAGCGTTTAAACACAAATCCTCTCATGCGTTTCTTATGGAATAAAACCAAGTTTACAGCAGAGCTGTTTCTGTATGCTGTGTATTACAGGCTCCCCTAAGTGAGACGTGCACTAATTTGCTGGAAGGCAATGAGGTTCCACTGAAAAACTTATATTGGATTTTCTCAGTGCGATTATACCGCCTCCATCCTTGCGAGAAAAGAAAAAAAGCCAAAATAACAAATTCTGACAAATTCAGCCAACTAGTTCAGTACTAGCACAATTATTTCAATTATTACTGTCAGCTACAATAACCTTTCTCTTCTGTTTGAAATGAAAAGCGTGCCGAAAACTGAAAGAAGCTGTCGTCATATGCTTATCTATACTTTGAGTAATGATTACATTCCTGAATCCTCAATTTTAGGGTCAAATGATAAATCATATATGCCTATGGTATATTTTATGAATAGGCTGCCACAGTGCTAGATGGTTGGGGGTATTTTAAGGAGATATCTCTCGACTTTGACAGAAGAGTCTCTTCCTCCTAGGTAGGTAGATGTAGGAAGCTGAAGTAAAGAGGATGTGTGGGTGAGGAAGTGTTTAAAATCACACATGGAAGACTTGATTAGTACCTTTCACTACATTAGAGGATGTTGGATGGAGAGGCCTTACATATCTTAGAATGGAATTGGAAACTAGGAATTTTCTCTTGCTGCCCCCCCCATGCTGAATAAAGGTTAATCTAGGCATGCAGAGTGCATTAACGTAGCTGAAAAGCCATAGAGGTTGTTTGCCAGAACAGCAAAGCCACTGAATGTTATTTCTTGCACCGAAGCCATCTTTGTTTGTCAGGTTCATTTCACTTATGGAGCCACAAAGTCTAGAAAGGAATTCCTCAAGATGTTACCTCATTCTCTCTCAGGATTCACCCTAAACGTCCTCTGACGAGTCATGCTTAAACAAAACATGACCGCTGACAGACTTTGCTGCAGAAATAAACACCCCTCCGCCAGTGAAATCATCGGTTGCTTAGTTTGCTGTGATGGAGAGTTGACAGTTTCTCAGACTGAGACATTTAGTAGATCATGATCGAACTCATTTTAAGATGTCTGGTGTAAAAGAAGCCCTGAGTGGTGTTTTTAATGTGAGGGATGTAATGAGTCTGGAGTAGAACTCTTGCCTCAACCACCTAAGTTGCACAGATGTAGCTAAACCTTTGCCAACATCGGAGTGTTTCTCCTAGTGTTTAGACCAGCAACATGTCACTATTTGTTTTGGTGTGATTTAGAGGCTAAGTGGTTTGGGCAGACAAGAAATAGAGCTGTGAGTTGTTTATCACATATTGCTTTCCTTTCTTACATCAGAATCTAAGTGGACGCTCTGGGCGAACATTCCATCACTTTCATTCTCTTTTATGGGGCTGTTCTGCATTCTTAGATCAAACATCTTTGGCAGAAATGCTGTCTGGGTGTATCCCTGAGTGCTGAGAGACAGCTGGGGCATGGTGTTGGGTGGACGGGGGTTGACCAGTGCCCACCCAACAGGGCTTCTGCCCTTCATTTACATCTTCTGCTGGGCAGATTTGTGAGCTTACACTACCGTTCAAAAGTTTGGGTCTGTAAATGTTTAAACTGTTTTTGAAAGTACTCTTATGCTCACCCAGGCTGCATTTATTTGATCATTACATTTATTAAATATTATTACAGTTAAAATAACTATTGTTTTAATATATTTTAAAATTTATATTTTGAAAAATGAATTTTTAGCTGCCATTACTCCATTCTTCAGTTTTACGTGATCCTTCAGAAATCATTCTAATTTGCTGGTTTGCTGCTCAAGAAACATTTATTATTATCACGGTTGAAAACGGTTTTTCTGCTTGATATTTTTGTGAAAACCGTGAACTTTTTTTCAGGATTCTTTGATTTAATAGTTTAAAAGAACAGCATTCAGCATTTATTTTAACTAGTATTTTTTTTCGTAACAATGTAAAAGTATTAACTGTCCCTTTTGATCAATTTCATGCATCCTTGAATAAAAGGATTACATTCTTTAAAAAAAAAAAATAATAACCTGACCCCAACATTTTAGAACAGTAGCTAGTGTAACTGACACAGTTTACACTAAGTGTTCCAGTATCATTGCATGTCGTCATTTTTTTTTTTTAGGATCTATTTATTTATTCAAAAATGTATTTATGCATACAATGACTTGAATACACCTTTTCTATGATTAACATGTTTAAAATAAATAAATAAATAATTCATTTTGATTATTTTGTTGGACAAAAAGCAAAAAATATCAGAGTGGTATAGTATAACCCTCCTGATTATCACGTGCTGGCTTGATAATCCAGACAAAGATGCTTGATGCAGATGAAATTTGAAATAACAACATTTAATTAACACCAGGAACCATACATATAAACACCAGCACCAAACATCAACACAAGACAAAGAACTGAACATAACTGAGGATGACGAGTACCAGGTGAGACACTAATTAATGAAGCAATGAATAACTATGGCAACTAACAAGATTACAATACAAAAGAGAAAGAAAACAGGAGCTAAACCATAGATATCATATAAAGGCTAGATGTCTTAAGGCGGAGTCACTTCCGGCATCACCGGCGGCCATCTTACTACAGGGCTCTGTGAATTAAGGTGAGTGATCAGCATGCACACAAATCCTCTTATCTCGGTGAAATCTTGACGGATTTACAAACGGTTTGGTTTCTTACAAATGTCATTACCGTGGCTATAATTCTTTCATATGGAAGTCCATTTGTATAATTTTTCATATGTATGCAGTTTCATAGCTATATCTCTGACGTTTATAACAAACCAAACCGTTTGAAAATCGGTAGAAAATTGAGCAAGCTATGGTTATTTAAAAGCACATGCACCATGTTACGAGTGAGCGAGCACCCTGTCGTAAGATGGCCGCCGTGTGCGGACGTCGACCTCCATTGGCCAGCAGCGCTGACGAGACATCTAGCCTTTATACGATATTTATGAGCTAAACCACAGGAACTAAACACAGGCACATTAAGACAAAAGAATACCAAAATAAAAGTCCAGGAACACAGAGACACAGGGAATCGTGACACTGATATCTTAATGAGCTCTAGAGCCTCTAGACATCTGTTAAGCTTGATGTTAGGTGTGTTTGACTTGAAGCGGCGCTGCACAGACCAATCGATTCGAACATGTACAGAGCTGTCTGCTCTCAAAACGCTTTTCCGGTACTTTGATGTCATACGAATCGGTATCAGTCTGCGCAGCGCCGCTTCAAGTCAAACACACCAAATACTAGATCATTTCACAATTTTTTTTTTTTTTTTTTTAAATCAAGGCATAGTTAGTTCAGGTTATAAAATGTCATGTGGTGTGACTGCCTAAAACAAAATTATATTTCTGAATAAATAATTCATGATATCTGTAAAAAAAATTTTTTTTTTACTATTTTATTAAATATATTTTTTATGGTTACACCACATGGCATTTTATGTCAGTACATTTAAACATTTTGTAGAACCATTTGAAACCAACCACAATACAAAGAGTACTTCTAAGGACTCATTTGTCATCGATATCTGTATTATTCTTGTGCGATAGTGTTTTCTACATATAAAATGGAAAAGATCAGTCCTCGTGGCAAAATTTTCATTAGAATTTATTTCATTATATTATATTGTTATTCAATATTCATTTATAGGTTGCCCACCCCAGGATGGCATCCTAGTAACGCCACTGTGAGAGGGAAGAGAAATTGTTAAACAATAGAAGTAGTAGGTGGTTTACTGAGTGACTGATAATAAATTCTTGAATATCATTCCAAAAGAACAAACAGTCCCCGAGACCACAGTGGATGAAGCACATTATGAGTGTAGAATCTGAGTTTTTCTGATTTTATTGTGCTGACTGACTGAATATGCTTGGACTTGCCTTGCTGATTTAATTTGCAATGCACATGGATTTAATTATATTTGTAATCTCTGGAAAGTTGTTATCATTGTACTGAATGTTCCTGTCTGGTCTCATTAGTGTTCTCAAATAGGTTGTTCGGTACCTTTTGAGTTATCGCCTGCTTTTAAGCATGTGTGCCCTCTCGCCGCCTGTGCCTACCGGACCAGTAATAACTTAAAGCAGATTGATGTTTAACTGTTGGCGATAAGCTTTATTGCGCCTCTTTTGTGGATCCGAAACTGGTTTTATAGAAGAAAAGTCGGCTGTTACAGGGCCATTTGTATCACCTCCAGATCTTTCAACGTTGTGAACTATTAAAGCAAATATCTCGCTCTTCACTTGATCTTTTCGGCTCATACTTTTCTTAAGTGGTCAGTGCTTAAAGGTCAGGAAACAATCCCTCAATGCATTCACAGCCACTGCAAATAGCGCATTTCATTCAGAGAAAGGCACATTGCGGTTTGAAACGGCTCTCGTCTCTAGACCTCGCCTCATAAATATTGTACAAAAGTCGAAAACTTGGAAGAAGAAAGAGGAGATGAGGCGGTGGGGAAGAAGAATAGAACGGAGGCGGAAAGTAGGGCAGAGAGGAGCGAGACAGAGCAGCCCAAAATGATGATAGAGGGAGAAGAGGTGCTTATTAGAGGAGTGCAAGGATTTTAACACTCCACACATCTGCTACTGCTATTACTGTAGACAGCCCCAGTGAGGCATAAATGAGCAGTGTGACCCTTCAGTCAAAGCAACACCTCTCACATGACTACACCACGTTTAGATATGCAGCCAACACATCGTGAGGAACTTTGTGATATTTTTTTTGGATGGCGTTTTGCCAATGGACCCTTTTCACTGAGTGTGATGACACGTTTCAGATATCAACATCGCAAATCTAGAAAAAAAAAAAAAAATCAGGTAACACTTTACAATAAGGTCTTAACATTAGTTAATGCATTGGCTAACATGAACTAACAAGAAGTTATGTGTTTTTTTATACTTTTTCTCTTTTTTGGAAATGCTAGTGGATTCTCAAAAAAAGAAAAGAAAAATATATATAATAAAAAAAAATTATATTTGCTATAATATATATATATATATATATATATATATATATATATATATATATATATATATATATATATATTTCATCTCCCATTCACCACTATAGAAGTTTACCCAACTATGATGACTTTTCGCTTTTGAGATCCCCGGAAATGTGAAAAGGGTCCATGAAACTGGCTTTAGGCTCAATCCCAATTCTATTTTATACCCCTTCGCCTACCCCTACCCCTACCCCTTGCCCCTTGAAACAGAGTGTCAAGGCGTAGGGGTGAAAATATTCCCCTAAGAAATGGGACACCACTACTACACTGTTACATGTCATTATACATCGTCGCTAGCGCCTACGTCACAGGAGATGCGCCAATGTTTATCACAAACTTCCAAGAAGCCGTCGTCAGCTGTAGTCTTGCGTGAGTTACAGCTATTTTTTTGCATATTTCTTCTGAAGTTTGCAGAAAACAACGGAGATGACGATATCGTCGACGCCTAATGCTGCGTTCACACCAAACGCGAACAGAGCGTCTGGCGCGAGTGATTTCAATGTTAAGACGAACGCGTCTGGAGGTCTTGCGGCGCGAATGAGGCGTTTAGCGCGGCGCGGTGGACGCGAATTCCCCTCATTCGCGCGTCCACTTCGCTTCAAACTTTTGCTTTTTACACGCGTCATATTGTTAACGAACTTTAACGATTTTTTTGCAGCCGTTTCTTTGAAGAACATGACCGTAAACACTAGATTGAATGTGACATAAAGAAAATGATTATTGGCAGTCATGTTGCCTCTGTAGCCGGTGTATGCAGGTACATTTCTCATACCCCTTCGTTTGAAGTGCGGTCCCGAAAAATCTTCGTTTCAAGGGCTATCTGGCCCTTCCCCTTACCCCTACCCCCACCCCCCAACCAAAAGAGAATTGAGACAGCCCTACCCCTTCACGGGAACGCGCAAAACGGAGGGGTAGGGCCAAGGGGTAGGGTCAAGGGGTGAATTGGGATTGAGCCTAAGTCATCTGTCAGTTGGAGTCTTTGTTGCATTTGTTGAAGTTTAAAGGGACAATTCACCCAAAAATGAAAATTATGTAATTTACTCACACGTACAATGGAAGTCAATGGGGTCCAATGTTGTTTTGGACCCTGACTTTTATTGTATGGACAAAAGCAGTCTTAAAAATGTATTATTTTCTGTTCCGCAGAATAAAGTAAGTCATACAGCTTTGGAACGACATAAAAGCGAATAAATATTGCCCGATTTTTTATTTTTGGGTGAACAATCCTTTTCATTTCAGATGTATCTGTTGGTGAGCCCTAATTAAAGGCATCACAGACTTTGTTGTTGTGGAAACAAAGACAGCACCATTTTGCTCAGAAGGTATAATGCCAGAGAATGTCCCGAGTGCTGTGTGAAGGCATTAATGCTATGTAAATTTGGCCGAAGTAGTCAGGGCTGCTCATCTTGTGTATATTTTCCCTGGATAGTATTTATACTTTTCTTTTCCCCTGGAGACTGATTTCTCTCACACGACACAATCTTATGGCAAAATAGAGTGTATGTGGTTATGCTATGTGCTGTGTAAATGTCTATATGTCTGGAAGTCAGGGTTTTAAGCAGCACTGCCCTGCTGCTTTGCTTGTATTGTATATTCAACAGGATATCTTTTAATCAATTCTTTAATGTCGAAAATCTGGTAATTTCACAAGCAGAGTCGCAAACCCTCAATTACTCTGGTAACCAAGGGAAACCTACCGGGGGAATTAATCTGAGCGCCTTTAGGTTTATGAGAAAGAAAGGATTTTGAGAAATTTACTGGTGGCTTCTGAAGCTGAAATGAAACAGTGTGTGTATGTGTTTGTGTTCCCAGAAGAGCTACTCAAGCTGCCAATGCTGTTATTTCTACGGTCTCTACACACTTTCACACAACAGAGTAGGAAGTGCTCATTTACAATTTTGATTTCATTGGCTTTAATCCTTTTCTTCTTCTTGTACAGATCTTGATGTGAAAAGGCTGGTCACTCTGATAGGGACTCTATTGGTTTGACAACTGATACATACAAGGATTAATGGCACTGAATATAAACTTTTGAAAATAAGTCACTGAAAAAGGATGCATAATGTATTGTTTATTATATTAGTATTCATTTTTTGATACAAATTGGTTTATATTTGATTTCTAGTGGATAATTGTGCATGCTCTTTCCCCCCTATTTTTACATTTAAGTACCATTTGCTGCCATCTAATGCAACTTTAAGATTACATTTAACAGTTATTAGTGTTTTTTAAGATTAACTTTATCAAATCATAAAAAGAATATCCATTATATCATACTGTACATTATAATGTTGTGATGTCTAAATTCACTTGTAATTTGAGTTGTATTTTTAATGTATCTGCAATAGTGTAGAATCATAATATCAGTAATTTATTGGATATCTGCCATAAAATGAACAGTGTTATTTTAGAGTTATATAAATATTATTATTGTAGTATTTATTAATATTTCAAAATAGCTTTTGTTTTTATGTTTAAGTTGTATTTTAAGTTTTTAATAATTTTATATTATGTTCTTTTGTAATTTCTATTAGCTGTTTTATTAGCTTACAGGTATGTAGCTTTAATTTATTTTTATTTCAGTTGTTAATAGTAACTTATTTCAGTTAGTTGCCAATGTAACATTTCTCATTTTAGTTTAGTTTTAATCTAAAATTTATGTTTTATTTTAGTTCAGTTTTATTTCAAGTACTGATTATGAATAGTTTTAGTATTAATAAATGATGATGACACTGAGAATTATCTCTTTCTGTAGCAGCGAAAATTGTATTATTGATAACCATATGAAAAAGGTATAATTGACTGCCAAGGGGTCCATTTACCATGACCCTTCAGGATATAACATGGATATAAATGACTAAATTATTAATTAATAATTGAATGATGTGTGATTATAGGAGTTTAACAGTAAAAATAGATGTGGTTTGTGTAGTCTGCAATGCTGATTGGTAAATTACTGTGCTCATCGTGGTCCTGATGGAGTACAGACTTGCATGAGGAGGGATACACAATCTCCCATCAGCAGCTCCTTACTGGCCGCTGAGATGATTAATGCAGTGACCTCTGTCAAGAGTTAATGAAAAATACCCACTCTGCCGGTACACCACCGTTCATCACGCATCATTATGCTGCTTATTTCTGTCAGTTAGCTATCCGTGATTTACTCTGTGTGTGTGTGTGTGTGTGTGTGTGTGTGTGTATTTCAGAATGCATGTGTTGATGTGAGGGGGCTATTCTTGTATCCTTCCAGTCAGCACCACATTAGACCCAATCTTGTGTCCTCTAATGGGTGGCCATCATAGCAGGATATCTATCTATCCATCCATCCGTCCGTCCGTCTTTTTTCACAATAAAGCTGTAAAATTATATTTTTTCTGTGCAATTTTGTCTTGATGCAAAAAGTGTGAAAATATTTAATTGTGTGTATTTAGAGTGCTAGGTATGAAATGAACTTAAGCAAGGAAATAGAGTTGATTCCAAATAAATTTGGGGCATTTTTACATTTTTCTACATTAAAGGCAGGGTAGGTAGGATTTTTCTAAAAAAAAAAACCATTTCAAATTTGTTTAAACTGTCTTTATATATCAATTCATAATTAAAATGTAAGTACTCTGAAAAAGAGAGTATAAAAATCGAGTGTCTGTAGACCTCTCACGACTGTTGTAAACACAGCTCATTATTTCCATTCACTCCACCCCCTCCCTTCTGAGCGGCTTCCAAAGCCACGCCCCCAAAACACATGAACGTGCGACGCTAAGCGCTCAGGCTCAGCTGGAAGACGCATTGAAGGAGCGCAGTGCATGCAGTGACATCATGTCAGAATCACATGTGATAAAATACCTAACTTTATCACTATAAATATAAACAAATAAGATTTATTTTAGTACTCCCTATCAAGCTAGCATATCGATACTGGTAAAGTTTAAAATATACTTTGTTTCATTCGGTAACAAGCTATATTTATAGGTAACAAGCTATATTTACAAGGCAAAGCTAAAAACAGGTTGCATTGATACACGGTTTTCTATTACCATCAGTTACACAGTGATGAAGGTGAATTTCGTGTAAGATTCATAACATATACGGTGTTTTGCGAGTTTCCATGATGAAAACATTGTTGACTCTAATGAGGACTACACTCCGGAGACAAGTAGCCTACCGCTTCGTCGGTTAGAGGACAGGTCCGGGGTTGAGGGCGAAGCAGAGGAGGTCGTTCAAGAGTGCGGGCAACCAGGGTCCGAGGAAGTAGTTTTTGCCTTGTCTGCCTTCGCTGACTGAATATGCAGGTGCTTTGAATTTTGAATGCTCTTTCTCTGCCATAATTTTACTCTTCGTAGGTTCCGCGCCTCTCTTCCCCTCCTCAAATCAAACGGATGCGCGCTCATATGGGCAGATCTAGCAACAGGGGTGGTAGCCATGGTTGCGAGAGTGAGTGACAGTCGCCCAAACCAATCAATTGTTTCGTCCCCGAATGGAAATAATGAGCTGTGTTTATTGCAGATTAAAAGGTCTACAGTCACTCGATTTTTATACTCTCTTTTTCAGAGCACTTACATTTTAATTATGTATTGGTATATAAAGACAGGTTAAACAAATTTGAAAAAAAGTTTTTTATAAAAATCCCACCTACCCTACCTTTAATCCGGATACATTTGAAAACGGCGTATCCGTTTCAAAACGCTCTCCGGCCACACTAGCGCGTTCAGGCGTTTTCCAAAAGTTTCTCATCCACATTGAAACGTCGGAAACCGTTAAA
Source organism: Scardinius erythrophthalmus (assembly GCF_964197995.2). NCBI lineage: Eukaryota > Metazoa > Chordata > Actinopteri > Cypriniformes > Leuciscidae > Scardinius > Scardinius erythrophthalmus. Next base: position 12,954,193 of record NC_138238.1, on the reverse strand, counting down.
TTAACCCTACAGCGCATACGTAAATCCTAACAAAAGCTCACTGAGATGATACAGAAGGAAAAATGAATAATAAAGTGTGTCTCAGTGTGGACAGAAGGCCAAAACACAGAGAAAAAGATGCATTTTCAAACGAAAAGGTATTAGTGTGGACAAGGCCTTAGTAAACATACCTTCCTATATTATTAAAAAACAAACCAAAATATCGAAGTGAAAATTAATTTGCAAGTTTAATTTAATGAATTTAGAAATCGGTTAAATAAATGCTGTACTGGTAGTTTGAGACCATTACTTTAAGCTAATATTTACCTGATATTAGATTTGCAAGCTAGGCTTGTTTTGCCATGTTTTTCAGTTTGTTTGTTTTATGAATATTTAGATCATTTTAGGACTTTTCATGCTGGAGATGTTTGGAGTCTGTGTTTTAACATGAGGTGTTTATATTTGATATGGCTGGGTTAATCAAAGTCTTTTGTAGCCTCATTACAAGGGCCCGAGGCGTATTGAACTTTTATGGTGAGTCAAACGCCACCAAAGCACTGCTGTCAGCCTGTGTTTTCTTCTTCCTCATTAGAGAATACCAAACAGTCCCGTGGTCTTCTTCAGCCAACACTTCAAAGAAATAACTGTAATACATACAGTACACACAAATACAGGCCCATTGCTCATACTTAGGTGGGCAGGACTGACTGACACATACTTCATTGTCTGTATTTTTACATTACCAGTAAACAGGCTTTATTGCTTCATTTTTTTTGTACTATGGGAAATTAACTTGGGTTGTTTTTGTCAAATCCATAGTTCATGGCAAAAATGAAATTTATGTCATCACTTAGTTTTTGGGATTGAAGTTCATACTGTCAGTTTTTGGGATTGACAACCGCATTTTCTTACATGTGTGAGTCTCAAAATGTCCCGTTCACACAGCAACTTACAGTAGCATCTCAAATACTGTCTGAATGTGCAGCGGGAGTCAAGCGACAGTGGCCAAAGTAATATCAAAGATGGCGACGTCCATAAAACTGAAAAGTCTTATCACTTTTGCAAGTTCATCTGTGAAATCTTCATTAACTGACAGCAGCTTTTACATCTGGTGGAGAACTGATTGTGAGTCCTGAAAATTTGCGGGGGCGTTTTTTTCTGGCAATCGTGTTTTATCTGATTTAAGCTGAAAAAAGAGGTGAATATACGGCTAAAGTAATGTTTTATTTAATCTAATTGTAGCGGCTGAATGGACTTTAAGTTTACAAAATTGTATAAAGTGCATGTGCTCAATGATGCAAGTGGCTCTTGATTATCCATTAGCCTTGAACAGTATCATTTTGAACCCTCATATGTGGGAGATCGCAGACCTTGTAATTTGATAGACTCGTATTGTGGTTGAATGCAGATGCGTATATCACTGAACAGCTGTTTCTGCCCAGCCAGACTGTCTCTGTTTCAGTCTCAGGCCCATTTAGCTCATGAAGCCTAGGCCAAACTTCTCACTAGCATTACACTATCAATTCATCTGAAAGTGGTGAAATAGTTTAGTATTGGTCTAGACTGCATGTCTGGAATATTTATTTGGCTTCGGTCACTGTCTAAGACTGAGTAAATGAGAAAAACACATTTTCAGCTATATAGCATTACATAATACGGGGGCCTGAGATGGGGTAAATCAAGAATTCAGTAGTCATAAAGTCGACACTGCTCACTTGCCAAACGAAAATGCTAGTGATGATCAGATCAGCCTCAAGTTTTGCTTGAGAAACTGCTTCTTGAGTGCGTATAATGGAGACTTATATGGACTGCCCCATTCCAGTGGGCCTTTCAGTTCAGTGACTGTGGCGGGTTCCACCTGACCTCAGAACAGCAGGAGTCCGTCTGCACGTGGGCTCCAGCTGGAATAGAGGGGCGGCTTGTGTGTGTGGGACTGTGACTCATGGTAACCCCTCGAATACTTAAGCGCACTCCACCTTCCCCAGGCTGCGGAAAACCGAGACTTCTCAAACGGGACGCTTTTTTTTTTTTCCTGAACCTGGGGGTATTAATAGCTCTGTTAATTGCAGAGAATCTCACGTTGGGGGAAGTGAAGTTTGTTTGTGAAACGAACAAGGCGAAAACGTCCCCCCAATTAGCTGAACTTTCGAAAGTTTGGCTGTCGCTCCGATGTTCCAGAATGTACTCTCGCTGCCTGAGGGGGGTCTATTATTGGGAGACCTGTTTTCTGTCGGCCAATAAGCATTGAGCGCCCCTGTACTTCCCTGTTGATTTAAAGTAACGCAAACCAGATGAAGTCAGCGTGTGTTGCGTTAATGACGCTCGGGCCTCGGAACGGCTGAGCGTCGAGTTGAGAAAAGTGGATCTTTCTAGAGTCTGCATTCCTTTAAAACCGCACCATGCTTGAAATATTAATCAAGACGATGTCTTAAGCATCCCAAGCTTTAATCAGACATTCAGTCTCTCTCAAAGCCAGCCTAAGATGTGGCGATAAGCCCCTTAATGAGCAACACTCAGATAAGCATCTTGTGCCGGCTAATTACAGTTTTCTATTTAGTGAAGAATATTTGACATCCACTGTAAGATAAGATGTGACGTCTTCTTTGTTACCATACATCTTTTCATGTCTTTCGTTTTGAGTTGTTCAAAAAGGTAAAACACGTGAAAAGCTTTGATATTTGCTTGGCTGATTTGTAAAGCTTTGAAATCACAGTGTATTGGTGCCAGGGTTTGTGTAATAACTTAGGATAGTGCTCTGTAATGAGAACTCTTTAACCAATGGCACGCTGCTAGATGTTTTCTTACCTGATTTTCTGGAAACAGTGTTGAGGAGATGCACAATAGCAACATTGTGTTGCTGAATGTGCATTTGGTATGAGATCTTTTTGCTTTGTGCTAACTCATGGAATATCAAGAACTCAATTCGGGAAAAATAAAAAGGTATTACAATAAGTATAGGCTTTACTAGAGTATGACGAAGAGAAAAGCTTTTAGCTAGAGAATTCAATGTGAAATATATAAAAAAATACACCAGACAAAAATAAAATAGTACATTTTTGCTTAATAAATTGTTAATATTGTGAAATACTAGTCAAGTTTATTGGAATGGTATATCAATATTCTAAACAATACAGTTTTGTCAATTATTCATAATAATTTGGATATTTATATTTGATATTTATATTTATAAATAATTATATTTGATTATATTTCTTAATTTTTGGATTTTTTTCTATTAATTTATTTTTTATAATAATTATGTATAATTACAATAAATAAATATTTTAATATATATCAGCCAATAGAGTGCAACAGTTGGGTTCCGGAAGTAAAAACACCATTCATTTTCTCCATAGGGAAACTGATTTTGAATGGGAACTTATACACTTTTAAAGACAGACCTACTTTGAGCTACAAGGTTGTTAATCGATGGTATTTGCTGAAGACGTCAGCCAACATTATTTCAGCTTATTTTAAAATAATCGTGTTTAACAGTGGGAAAAATAGTGGAACAACTACATTACCCATGATGCTGTACAGAAAATGACACTAATCAGAGTTGAAAAAAGCAACACGTGCCAAAAGATCTTGTTAGCTCTGCCTACTCCCATGAAGTACTGCTATATATATAATCAACATTTGTAAATGAGTAGTTTTGTTTCTCCATAATTTTTTATTCGATTATGCTGTATTTTTGTCCGATTTTCAAGTACTTTGTTGCTTCAAATCAAAGTTTGTAGTGTTGATTCGCCTCGTAACTGATTGTCTTGGTTCATGGCTTTTAACTTTAACAAAGACTTTATTTAAAATCCCTATGGGAAAAATTAATGAAAAAAAAAAAAAAACTTTCGGAACCAGTGCTGCTGAAAAAGGGGGCGGGGGCTAATGCACTCTATTAACTTGCATATCCTTTATGGACGACTGTGGGTCACAGCTAGAGAACCACCTTTAATTCATAGCCAAAAAAGACAAAAGTGCACAATATTTTTGCAACAATATGTGACCCTGGACCACAAAACCAGTCTTATGTGTAATTTTTAAAAAATTGAGATTTATACATCATCTGAAAGCTGAATACATAATCTTTCCATTGATGTATGGTTTGTTAGGATAGGACAATATTTGGCCGAGATACAACTATTTGAAAATCTGGAATCTGAGAGTGCAGAAAAATCGAAACATTGAGAAAATCGCCTTTAAATTTGTCTATTTCTATTGGCGATAGTGCTGCATCCATTCACAAAAATAAATGTTTTATATATTTAAGGTGGGAAATTTACAAAATATCTTCATGGAACATGATCTTTACTTAATATCCTAATGATTTTTGGCATAAAAGAAAAATCTATCATTTTGACCCATACAATGTTTTGTTGGCTATTGCCACAAATATACCCGTGCAACATAAGACTGGTTTTGTGATCCAGGGTCACATATGTTGTTGCCAATGTACAACATTATACATATCAGTCACTTACGACGATCCATTTTACCTTGGAAGATATGTAGATGTCAACAAGCCCAAGATCTGGAATAGAGATTTTGTCCATTTTTGTCACAGAGTTGAAAATGTCTGTTTGTTTTTGTCTGAGTCATTATGTGCTATATAACTTAGCATGCATTTGTTTAAAAAATAGATTTAATCTACTGTTTCTCCCACCTCCACACGTTCCATGTACCTCACCTTATCTGTTTATACATTCATTAGTTTACCTTGCCAAGATTTACCCTGAAGCCCCGAAATGATGGATTTACTGGCATCACCTTTATTGAAATACTTTACCTCTCACATATTATCTGAAGTTGTTTATGCAGTCTATGTGTTATTCAGAGCCCGGGGCTTTCAGTTTCCAGTCACTGCTTTAAAACTTAAGTAGCTCTGGGCTCTGTTACGTTGGGATGGTGAGGACTAATTATCTTAGGATTTGCTCTATGATACTGTTTGAAGCTCGATTAAATCATGTCATTGCTACATCCTACAGTATGATGATGATGAATTATTCACAAATAGCAAAAGCAAACACAGGTGTTTTGAGATACTGCACATGTTTGCGCTGATAAATCTGCTGTGAATCTCTTCTGAATTGGGGTTTCTTGGCAGTTTGGGTGTTCAACATTTTTCACAACAAGATAATGTAGCCGCTTTCAGTGCATGCAGGTTTGTGTCCGTTGAAATTCTTCTTGGCTGACCGATGTTTGAATCAAGCTGAAGGCTTTTAGATGCGCTCTAATAGTCCAGCACAGGAGTTTACAGGGTTTGAGATTTTATTATCAGATTACACCCACACATGTCCACACATGGTACTGTATATCAGTTTGAACGGTCTTTATTGAAGAAACCACTTATTCTGTCACAATTCTTTGAAGACCCAAATTAAGCACATGTATAAGCACGCAAGTTATGTGGACTTTGGTTTTTATGGCCTGGAAATGGTGTGGAGACTGAAATAGCTACTGTGGGAGGGTTTGTAGTGTCATCGCAGATAGTGGAGCATGTCGGAAATGGTTATTAGAGCTTTGACCACGTGCAGAGAAAGTTTTGTGATGTTTAAGTCCATAATGAGGATGTGGATTGGCATTTTGGAAGATAAGTTATCTTAGATGCCCTTAGGGCATATAGTCTCCCTTATAAGGGAGGATCTGTTATTTTTTACTTTCACTTCGATAAGAGGTTATTCCCTCTTTTGTGCATGCCCCATATTTTCTTTAGTTGCTTGATATGTTACAGTACATATTATTACAGAACTTTTTAGAATACATGTAAGAAAACATGCAGATTTTAAGTTAATTTGCTAACTCAGTAAAGTGGTTAGCTCTGAATATTTTATGCTTTAAAAAATGCGTTATGACACCTTTAAAAATTGGCTAGAGATGGTGATAATGATACTGTAACTGTCAAATAACAATGTTTTTTTTTTTTTGGAAAAGAGGAAATGCACAGAGCAGCTTATGAATTTTTTAAAAAGAAAAATCTGCCTCTTAGCCTGACACATTAGCTATTCTTACCTTAAACCTTTGACAGATAGCATTTCTGATGAATTGACTTTTTTTGTCTTCAAGGTCAACTAAATGTTGATGTTTTCTGGGTGTTGTTAGCATGTTGCTAATGTGTTCTGAGTGATGTTAGCACATTGTTCCATAATGATCTGGTGGCTCAGGTTTCTACTTTTATGCAAATCTGTGTGTTTTTGTTGTTGTCTCAATTTTATCTATTGGACAAGTTACATTATAAAATGTCATATAATTAGGACTTGGGGTTTATCAAGCACTGCTGAAAATAATTGCAGTATTGAATATATTAAGATAACAAAAATGTATGTATTAAAAATGCTTACATAGGGGAATTGACCAAAATAGCTAATACCATCACATACTTTCTCATATTACTTGTCAGTTGTTAGCAGATGTTCCTCAAAATGTTGACTGGAATTCAAGGCTTTTGTAAATATTGACAACAGAAAGGCTTGCCATATTACGTGTGAGCTCTGGAGGAAGTTTGCAGTAATATTGTGTTCTGTGCTCCCAGGGGGTGTATGCTTTTATCTGCCTTTAAAAGGGTAATGTCGGGGCAGACATGGAAAACTGCAAAAATAAGTGTTTCTGACTGTGTCTGGCTTTAAACACACACTTAGTCTTTGTTAAAACTGCCTTTTTGTGCTTAAGCTGGTCAAACAATGTACATATGGGCATGTATTTAATTGCATAAACCTTTGTATTATTGCTTGTAGCTGTAGTTGATGTGAACAGGTCACTCTTGTCCTGTGTTTGAGTGTTTGACACTCTGAAAATGAATGGCATGGCATAGCTGCTATCAATATTTGTCTTTTAAAAGTGTTTTTTCACTTGTCTGTGTTTTGTTCGCCGGACTCCATCACAATTGGTCCGAGAGCAAGGGATTAAGCTGTTGGACTCTTAACAAGAGGAAAAGAACATCCATGTTGAGACAGGTCGAATACTATGGCCAAATAAGAAGAATGGGCCAAATGCAAATGGGAATTGATTGCTGATGCTGTGCTGTTGGCAGATGCTCTGCTTTATTTGTCTGACTGTTTGTATATGTCATGGGTTTTCAAACTGGGTTCCGGGGACCCTTAGGGAGCCACAAGGGGACACTAGGGAGTCCACAACAATGTTGATGTCCAAATCTAATATCTGCACTTAAGATATCAAAGATGCTGTATGGATTTTTTTACTGCACAAAAATACCAAAATATGTTTTCAGAGATTTAGGAAACATGCTAGGTTCATACTTGTTTCTCCGAAAAACAATGCCACAGCCAGTTATTCTACTTTGAAATGTGCGTTCCGAGTCGGAACGTCTGTTTTTTGTTTTGGACTGTGTGATCCCACCTGCTGCCAATTTACCCAATAGTATTTCGACACCCCTGGTTGCCAGTTGGCGGAAAACGCAGCATATTGCAGCCATGAAAGCCAGCAAACAAAGTGGGACAGAGATCGCAGATTCTACCCGACCTGAAAAGCCTCGGCATACATCTAAAAAGCCCCAGAGGCATATTAAAACACGGATAAATCAACTTATCAACTTACAGTGTAAGACTCATTGTCAGTTGCAATCATTCCTGTTGCTTGTCCTCAATTTGGCAACCCGCATGAGCGTCGCGTCTGAGGAGGAGGGGTGGGAGAAACAACCCTCTCTAATATTTTGAATTTGGACTGCAGTATCCATTTCAACCACTAGCTATCAATATTACATACTGCACCTTTAATGAAATATATTAAAGGTAATGTTTTCTTTGCATTATCATTCACTTAATTTGGCTAATAATACAACTATTTCATTTGGCTTTACTAAATTGGTTTTGTTCAATTGACAACGTTAGTATTTTAACTGTAACAAAAAAGAATAACAAATCTGCATGTCTGTATTTTTAATATCACCCTTAATCTTACATTGTATAAAATGTAAATAACAGTCAAACTTTTTTTATAGATGAAAATATGTAACTTTTCTGCTTTAGGAACAGGGTCCCTTCAAGGCTATCAACATATATTGGCGCCCCAGGCATAAAAAGTTTAAAAACCTCTGGTTTGTATCACAGAAGCATACCATTCAGAAAAGAAAGCCTGCAACAGGAAACATGGACGTCAAGAGCCTTGGAATAATTTGGATTTGATTATTGATTCCCAACACATTTGCTGATATGCTGTATTTAGGGTCAGTTTTCCATGAAGGCTAAATGTAAATACATAGTTTCACGCTTACAGAAATATTAACATGTATGTGGACATGCCCCCATGCAACCTCTTTATTCACCCCTTCCCCCAAGTTGGAGAACATCTGATTTATGTTAATTGTATGCTGGGATGTATGTTTATAGATGTACATTTGATGTGAATTTCTATTTGAAGGCATTGGTTTATGTGAGTGCAACTGCACATGTATCCATGATTGTGTGCAACATATGTGTTTATGTGCATGCCTACAGCACATGTGTGTTTATCTTCAGTGGTTTCATGATTATGTTGATAGAAACAGTGTAGCCCTTCCATGGGGGTTTTGTGTGACATTTATACAAGATGCTTGAATAAGGTTGGCATTGATCACAGCCTGTCTAACGTATAAATAAAAATGTGTTGCAAGCCCATGGGCTTTCAGCATCCTCACAGAATCTATGTGTCGTGTGGCAAATGTCCACATCCAGTTGAGCTGCTGCCAGCATTTTCTTGACAATAGAATTCTTCATATATGTGTTTCTCATATTGCAATTGAGTTACCTTTGTAAAGACTTTCTTAAAGGCATCGGGAACTATGGCTGGGTCATATTTTGTGGATGTACATGTATATGCATATATGTACCGTTCAAAAGTTTGGGGTCAGTAAGATTTTTTTTTTATCCATTTTTTTAATACTTTTATTCAGCAAGGGCACTTTAAATGGAACAAAAGTAACAGTAAAGACATTTGTTATGTTACAAAATATTTTAAATCAATGCTGTTCTTTAAAAGTGTGCCAATTATGCTATTTTAAAGGTTCTTAATTTTGTTTTGGGGGTCTCTTACAATGTTTACATGCATCCAAGGTCAAAAAACTTTTTTCATAGTATACGTTGCACATCACCTAATTTCTCAAAGAGTCTGAAAACGGTTCGTTCGAAGATTCAGTCCCTCTAAACCCCTCCTTTCCGCGAGCCTACTCTGATTGGTCAGTCTGTTGTGATTTTGTCTACCGCTTACAGCGTGTGTCGATAAGAAACATCTCTTACTATGTTTTTCTGTATCAATTCCAGTGCAAATTCTCATCCTTTTGAAGTGGATTTGCAGCACTGAAAACAACGTCTTCTCAAAGTGTCGACAACACGAATCAAACTCTCTCGTCAAAGTAGACGTTGTTATATTAAAATGATTTCTGAAAGATCATATGAAGACTGGACTAATGGCTACTGAAAATTCAAATTTGCCACCACAGGAATAAATTCCTTTTTAAAATTAATTGAAAACATTTCTTTTAAATTGTAATAATATTTCACAATTGTACTGTTTTCACTGTATTTTTTTTATTAAAAGTATTTTAAATCTTACCAACACAAAACTTTTGAACAGTAGTGTATAGTAAATATAACTTATTATTGGGATTGTTACATATCTCTATTTTACCTTTTAGGTATTGAATAATGTTTAGAGGTTCATTTTGAGATTTGCTATTATTCAGGTGGACAAAAGTATCAAATAGAACTGCCTGCAGATTTCTTCCTGAGGAGAAAATATTTTTCTGGGAATAAACAGAAAGCAGGGCATTCATTATTTTCATTATTCTTTCATAAACTGTAATTTTTTATATGAATACCAATCCACAAGGTAATAAAACCCTGTTTATTCAAATCGCATGTGTGATAAAACATTCCTTACCTCTAAATTGCTTGTTATTCACAACTCTCCGTAGTATTTGTTTGGATGTGGTGATTGGTTAAGCATTGTGTTTATCATGCAATATATGCGCGGAAATTTGTTTTTACGTTCATATGATACGCAGTTTTCCCATGCATTTGATACACACTTTATTGCGTGTAATACACACGCACCCCACACCACTATTCCTAACCAAATGTATAATACACACGCACCCCACACCACTACTAACCCTACCCATGCGTATCCTATGCACGTAAAAACTCATTTTCGCGTGTAAATTGCACAATAAACACAATGCATGCTATAGAGACGCATTTAGTGTGACTGGGTTGGACCTACAGACCTGACAGGGCGTCTGCAGACATGGTTGAGCAGCTCATCATGGGGATTAAGCCTTTACTTTAGCTTTGCTAGCTAATTAACTTAATTTAACAGTACATATGCTGTCTGGATAGACCACCACTTCATTAAATCCCCTTCTACAGGATGTAACTTTCCTGTCTTAATCTTCCTATTTCTGTGCACATTGCAGTGTTATGATAGGAAAGCTACTTTTAGCTAAATTTAAGCTTGCAAGGCTACACAAGCTACTTATAATCTGAAGTAGTTCTACTGCGTACTCTTTTCTAATATTGACGTGGGTCCTAAAGCTCTTGCCTGATCATAACCCTTGTTTTTCCAGTGATATTGCTCTGACCTTTTCTCTTTTGTAATGTCTCTCAACCATCTCTCTTTTGACAGTCATTTCTTCAAATCTCCCTCTTGCTCACTCTCTCTCCGCCCCCATCATGAGTGGACACGCCCCCTACTGCTGATTGGCTACAAGTCTGTTGTGGTGCTCGGTTCGATCCACTTTCAACAGCTTTTCACAGAAATGGTTTACTGCACCTTTTCACTTGACAATATTACATTTGAACATAAATTTACACTACATACAACTAGTTGTGTGTTTCATTTACTATCACTATCTGATTCTACGCTGAATGTAAAGCTTTGTAGTTTGGTCAGGTGAATAAGTCTTTCAGCTTTACGCCTCTCCCTCTGAACTCTCTATATTCATCTCCCTGCTACTTTCGGTGCATCTGGGTGAATCATGTCTTTTCATGTTCTAATCACAGAAAGAAGTGTATGCTGAGTTATCTCGCCCCTCGCCCACTCCACGCTGGTGCCCTGAATCTCGGAGGATTGTTGTGCCTGATTGCACGTTTTGTGCATATTGCCTTGGCTGGTCTTCTATCACTCTGCTTTCTCTTTCCTTCCATCTCCATCTCCTGTGGCTTTCTCCTCATTAGCCTCTTTAGGGTTTTCTGGCAGTCTTCACTGTAGTGGTTCCCTGTTAAGGACAGTTTTAGGTTATGGTGCCCATCAATGGAGTTATTGTTAGGTTCCATGTACTGTAATTCCACGGATATAGTGGGTCTAAGTGCATTCCAGCTGTCTTCTGCTTCTCTTCTGCTTACATCAACTTCACCACTTTGGGTTTTTTTGAATTCCTTATACATGGGTTCTCTTTTAGTTTTTCAGCGGAGAACCAGTAGCCTACATTTAAGGCATGTGAAATATCCCTAGCAAGTTCTTTTCTTTAAAAAATATTAATTCAATTTTTCATTTAAAATAAATGGTAACAATATGTCAGGTATTATAGGATGGCATTTTGGTGTGTACTTACTTTTGCTGTTTTTCCACTGTAAATTATAAGGGGGCTCCTTATACTTAATTCACATTTATTTGGGTTAATACAATACAGATTGACAGTTTGTTTCAAAGCAGCTTCACACTCAATAAACAGGAAAATTAGTGTCAATGTTGCAAAGTTCATCAATTATAGACTAGTTCTGGCCTTTAACAATAAGTTACTGTAAAAGTGCATGTATTTTCTGTTGAATATTGTATAGATTGAAAGCGCAAATGGCAATTAATACTTTTTACTTCTAAAAAACATGTTTACGATAAAATTACATGTACAATAATGCAATTTCACCTCAGTTATCATTTTCTCACTGTAAGGTAACTTACAATTAACCAGTTTTTAATGTAGCATCTTTTTCTGTATACATTACAATTTGTTTTACAGTTATTAGTGTGTTTTAGCAGTATAGTACAGTGTTAGGTCATCTTAAAGAAAGAGTCCTTTTTGAATGCCTATAACGTTTTCTATAGTGTCTGCATAACTACAACGCGACCACCTTAATAAAAGGAGGAGCCTAGATATAAGAGCTACAATTACCATAGAAACTGGATCTCCTAACAACCCGGAAAATCAAAAGAGACCAAGTTTTGGTACACCAAGTGTAAACATACTGTCAAACTGAACTGTGTTTCCATGGTGAGTCGCTGTGTTTACATGCATTTCCTATTCATTAAATTTTAGTTTTAGTTTGTCTCTGTAATGTGTGTGAGTTAGCTGAAAAGGAAGGGAGGATTAGAGTTTTTTGATGAATTCATGTTTTCAAATAGATACTGCCAATGAAAAATAGTCAGGGAATATTAAATGACTGGAAAGCTCTGCATGTTTTGCAAAGAATTTAGCTCCCTGTTGATTTTTGGGAAGGCCTTGTAAGTCTTGAGTAAACTTTAGGAGAGCAATAAAATATTCTCTTTTTGCTTAATTTGGTGGTTTGGAGGCACATTCTGTTTCCCTCATTTTAATGTTACTCATATATTTTAAGATTTGATAACATATTTACTTGGGACACAATAGGGTGAACTTCAGTACAGTCAATTTGTGATGGAACACATGTTAAAGCTTTCTACTCTCAGTCTTTGAGCTTTTTCTTATGCGACAGCTCACCTACTGAAAATGCACACGTATCAAAACAGTATTTCATATTCAGCATGACTGTTTGGTAAAATATGGTTTTGTGAACATGGTAACAGGTTTGTTGCTGGTGCAAAGTGCCAAAGGGGGTGTTTGGGTGTCAATGGAATATTTCAAAATTAATGCAATTTTTTTTTTTTACATGCACATTCACCAAATTTGCTAATATCACCATTTCAATTTGCTTAATAGAAAGTAAATATTGTCCAAATTATTTTCCTCTTTAAAAAGGTTTTAAAGTTTGAAAATGGATCACGGGTGGTACTTAAAACAGTTTGACACAAAGGTCTGTAGTCTATTGACTTGCATCTCCTGAAAGGGTTAAATACTGGAAAAGTATTTATTAATCAGATTAAACTGAGGAATCTTCTTTGACACTGGGTGATTGCCTCACAGCACAAGTGAATTGCTGTCATTTGTTACGAAACAGTGGTTTATTTGTACTCCTACACATGCACATAGCGGTCAATCAGGGCCAGAAGATGGTGCCGAAAAATGAAAACCGAAAAGGGCCAACTACTTGTCAAGTTATATTTATGAAAACGTGGCTAACATGGATTCAGGAAACTCGTTCTCAAGTGGGTTATTTAGGATGCCCTGTGAGCAAGTAAGCATTCTGCTTTATTTACTGAGAATGATGGGTTATGACATGCCAGGAGATTGGCTGGGCTATTTTGATCGTTACTCAAAAAGGGGTGGCGGGAGGGCCTTGGATCCACAGAGGAGACGAGCAAGTTCTCTGTGAGGATCCCAGCCAGGGTGATATAAAGGGACTCCCGAGCAGACAGGGCCCTCTCCACTCTGACGGACCACCCATTCCTACCCTCCACCTCCTCGTCACTGTTTGGGGTGAGAGGAGAGACTCTGAAATTAAGCTCCATGTCAACCAGATGGTTCCGATTCTGTCTGTTTGCTGGAGTTACTCTTTTGTCATTGCAGACCGGAGAGCCAGAGTTGATAGTGTTGTTAACATGTGAACTTTTGCTGTTTAATGTTTAACAAAGGCAACTAATAGCCTGTACTTCACATATACACCATTCCATTGCTTGGATTAAAGGATATATTTCAGGTTTATTTAGTCTGTGTCTTTCCTGTTGAAAAATACTGCTAGTGTAGGGAAGGAAACATGCTTACCCAAGACAAATTCAGGAGTGGAGATGTTAAAATTTTATTGATGTCAACTGTGAACCCCAGTGTTTCTACCGCTACCTGGTTTCGAGATTTTCTTGCAATAATATCATGATAATAATGATCTTTCGGTGCTACATCCTCTAATATTTTTATCTAGAGCCAAATGTGCTTCATTCAAGCCCTTTCTGTTCTGTGCGCATTGCTTCTCTCTCCCGCTAAAGATGCAAAGCACGACATTAAGAGTTGAAGATGATGTGGTTATTTTAACAACAGTAGCAGAAACACGGTGAGATTCAAAATGGATATACTTTTGCTAAAACGCTGCAGAAAACGAGAACGCAGCACATATAATTATTTTTATCTGTCATACAGATGACTCTACCAGTTTTTAAACGTGTGGCGCTTTAGACATTTTTTTTTTCATACATTTAGCATTATTAATCATGAAGAGCATTTCATAATAAACAGGGATATAATTTGGAAAATTATTTAGAGATGGCTGGCGAAGACCAAAAACTTTGAAATTAGTTAACTTTGTTTTGTGCTCATGATGAGAGTTTTGATTATTTGATTATGTACGTTTTTTTATTTGTTTTTATTAATTTGAGCAAACTATATAATACTTTTCTTAAGAGGTAAACCCTGCACCCTGAGTATGTTTTCACAGTCCCAAGGCCTTCTATGTGTCATAAATGTAGGTAGTAATAATAATAATAATAATAAATATAGCTGCAAGCAGCAATTACCGGGGCCAAGCAGAATAAGACGACAAGACATGCCGACATGTCTGAAAGTGTCAGACCAACTGCAACAATGAGCAATTAAAGACATTTAAAGAGGTTTTTAGACGAAATGGCTAAAAAAATCATAGAAACAGTAATTAAAAATATGATTTAATGGATTATCACTTTTGACAAATAGGTTGCACAGTTACAAAACTGATGTGATGTGGTCAGAGTGAGGAGACAATGACACATACAAAGTTTGGTGTCAAAATGTCAAGGCATTGCAGAGATAAAGCCTGAATAGTGCTGTTAGCATCACGCCTCAAATTTGCTGCTGCGCTATACGAAAACGGTTTCGTCAATTGACACGAAATCCATAACTTTTAGTCGGCACAGTCTGGAGATGATACGATTCGATTTTGGTGAAAATCGGACAAACGGTGTGGGAGGAGTTCGAAAAAGTAGATTTTGAATGAAAATAGCATTTTATCTCACAAAACTGTATTGAAGTCAATGGGAATTTCATGTTTTGTTCTATTATAGCGCCACCAAGAGGCTCAGTCCCACAATTTTTTTTACGTGTCCTCATAGTGAGCCCATACATATGTGTGTCAGTTTTGGTGAAAATATCTCAATTCGCTTCGGAGTTATAGACATTTATATGAAAAAACACGTAAAAAATGACTGACACATGACTTTGATTGGAATTTACTACCCCTAAACATCAATATTTTCGCATTTGGGCATTGACCTATAGCTATCGACCTATGTTTCCAAACTTCTGACGGTGGTTTCGTCTCGATCGGACAAACGGTTTCGAAGATATAGCCGAATGTTTTTTAAGCGCTAAATCACAACGCTACACAAACCGTAAGGCGAAACCTAGCATGTTTGGTATCGTAGGACTCGGAAAGGTTTCAGGAGTCTAATTAGATGAGTCTCGTGAAAATAAGTCGACCGCACCCAAAGTTCTAAGCATTTGAAAAAAAAATTCACCACTAGGTGGCGCTGTTTCGAAACTTCTCACACTCCTTCAGGACAACGTGCTGATGACCCATGCCAAGTTTCGTAACAATCCGTTCATGCGTTCATAAAATACAGCATTTTAGCACATAATTCAAAATGGCCGACAGTCAAAATGGCCGATATGGTAAAATTGGATATCAGTCGACTCGGCATGTTGCCCTGAATCTAACGAGACCAAAATTATGATTTTTGGACAAACTGTTCAGAAGTTATAAGCAAAAATAGCCATTTTTCATATCTCCGGACCAGTAGGTGGCGCTGCGCCGAAACGCAGCATTTAGCCTCAGATCATGCTTGTGAGGACATGTACCAGGTTTGTGCTGAATACGATAAACCGTTGCGGAGATACAGGTTTGTGTTTGTTTTGCAAGCGCTACGTAAAATTTGTTTGCGCTGTATTCGAGAACGGTTTGACGAATCAATACGAATTCCATAACTTTTTGTCGGCATGGTATGAAGATGATCGGATTCAATTTTCGTGGAAATTGGAGCAACGGCCTAGGAGGAGTTCGAAAAAGTAGGTTTTTTGGAAAAATTTGGTGCAATCGAATCGTCATGAGCTCAGGAATCAGAAGAAAAAGGAATTTTGTTTCTAGCCCTTGTGGTTCAAAAGTTATTAGCATAAACATGAGTGCAACTTTGGACAGTTGGTGGCGCTAGAGGGATTGGTTTTAAGACACCAAATTTGCTATGGTGACATTTCAGACTGTCCTCTATCAGTGTTCCAAATTTCAAAACTTTCCCGCAAGCGGTTCTATGGGCTGCCATAGACTCCAAGTCGGAAGAAACGGAAGAATAATAATAATAATAGGAACGGGAACAGATACAATAGGGGCCTACGCACCTTCGGTGCTTGGCCCCTAATAATAGGAACGGGAACAGATACAATAGGTGCCTACACACCTTCGGTGCTTGGCCCCTAATAATAAGAACGGGAACAGATACAATAGGTGCATCCGCACCTTCGGTGCTTGGCCCCTAATAATAAGAACGGGAACAGATACAATAGGTGCCTACGCAGATTCGGTGCTTGGCCCCTAATTAAAGCTGCAAGCAGCATTTATCGGGGTTCAAGCAGTTAAGGCCTTTAAGGCCTTTAAGCACACAAGCATCAAAAGACATTAAGTTTTATTTAGCAAGCATTTAACAACTGCCATCATAGATGAAAAAGTCAATTTACAGCCAATACAGGCAGTTTAACATAGGAAATATATGGTTTTAAAGCGTTTTTACAGTTATAGCACCTTTTTCCTAGTCTTCTTATAGTCTTGCTTGATCTCCACCACTTTTATTAGTAGTACTCAAAGTTTGCCCATATATATGTGTCAGATTTGTTGTAAATATTTAATTTTGATAAGGAGTTTAGACAATTATATTCAGTGGCGTAACGAGCCACCACCGGGCCCTTTAGTAGGATTATCAAGGCGGGCCCCTTGATGACGCAATTGATGACATTGATGACGCAATGTTTGCGAGCAGGCTACCATGAATAGGGCAGGATATGATCATACACAGCATATAAGAGATGAGATGACTAACAAAATCAGGAGTAGCCTACGCTCACCAAAAACAAAACAAAAAAAACAACAAAAAAACAATAGGGACAGCGCACTATAAAACATTGTTAGGCCTAAGTCCAAATACATGAAAAAGATGCTCTTTTACATTATAGCGGGATTTTCCGGGCTTTCCTATGTGCAACTGCAAAGTTGTCGATTAGATCAGGATTGTGCGCACAGGCATTATCAATTGACCCTTCGCAGGGAGTTTGATTGACAGGCGATCTGACTAATTATAATCCGCCATTTTGTCCAACAAAGCAGTCAGGAGAGTTAGTAGATTAACATAGGAGGATTTAAATTTGAAAAACAAAGTGTACTGACGTCTTAGCACTTTAAAACAACATTCCTTTTATGTTCATTCATGTTTATTTTAATGCTTTAAATTAACTAGAAGGAAGAGATGATCGGTTCACAAGCAGCTTTAACTGAGCCTCGAGTCTACAGCGATCTGTCAGACACATTAAAGAGTCACAAAACGGTATTTATTGTTTAAATGTCTCTAAAAAATTACTACATTTGAAAGGTGAGACTTTGTTTCATATCAAAAGTACTTGTCTGTCACCGCGCAGTCTTTTTTCTGATCCGCAATGTATTTTTCACTGCGTGAGAACTTGGTGTGGTGTGAGAGTGGCGTCGCTTGTCAGACATAGCAACAGTAACTAAAGTGGGCGGGTCTTTGCGACCGGTCATTGACAGTATGGACGGGGATTCACCAGTCCCAATTCAAAACAAATTTCATCACAATCCATCATTGTTCGTTTCAAACATGTGAGAGCATCAAAATGATCCATGGGTGAAATTGATTGGATTTAATTTATTTATGTCAGTTCCTATCATAATTTTAACATTTTGGCGTTATTGTTTAGCTATTTACCTATGTTTTCAAATTTCCTTTGTTTTTTTGTTGTTGTCTAGATCAGACTAACGGCTTTGAAGATAAACACAATTTTTTAAAGCTCTAAATGACACTTACAAAAACCATAAGGCGAAACCTGGCATGTTTGGTATTGTTGGACTCGGCAAGGATTCTTAGGAGGTCATTCCTGTGAAAAAAACACGGGCTTCCTTGAAACTTTTAAGGCTCCTTCAAGGCTTTGTGCCAATGACGTATACTGAGTTTTTTTAGATACACCAATGTTCTCATAGACTATCATGGCACCCTGGATAAAGACACTGCGTGCCAATTTTCAGTAGACTAACGGTTGGGTGCGCTTATAGCTATTTTCATGATTTTTTTCACTGTTATAGTGCCACCAAGTGGCCAATTGTCATGATTTTTTTCATGTCAACTCAAATTGAGCTTATGAACGTGTCCCAAGTTTAGTGAAAATATGTCATTCCGTTCACAAGTTAACCATTTTATAGCACCACCAAGTGGCCAATTGTCATGATTTTTTTTCACGTGACCTCAGAATGAGCTCATGAACATGTGTCCCAAGTTTTGCGAAAATATCTCTTTCTGTTCACAATTTATAACCGTTTTAGTAAAAGTGGCCCTTGTGCCATCAAAGATTTTGGTCCCCCTTATCGACCGTTAATTGAAATTTTGAATTTTTTGGATGATTATTGATTGTCAGACTCCAGAGAATATTCTTGCAGTGGTTTGGTTCCAATTGGGCAAAAAACCAAGGAGAAGTTCGCAAAAATAGGTTTTTCAAAAAAATGCAATTTACTCGAAATTGGCGCCAGAGGGCGAGCAAATCTGAGATAGCCATTTTGTCCGCCTTGAGCCAAGGATTCCAACGATATAAGACACTTGATCCTGGGACAAACGGTCTAAGAGTTATGGGCGATTTTGTACTTTTGGTCGCTGTAGCGCCACCTATGGGCCATTCGGGGTCATACTCTGATAGGTTGTCCCCAAATTGAGGCCTACCATCTGGCCAGGTTTCACGTCTCTAGGCCTTACGGTTTGGCCTGCACGATGCGTTTTACGAATCCTTACAATTACAATAGGGTTTCAGCATTTCATGCTTGAACCCCTAATAAGAATGAAGGCTTTTTGCCAGTTATAGCGCCACCTATGGTCCGATCTCCATGAAACTCTGCATGCTTCCTCACCATGTTCTGACACATATGCTCATCAATTTTGGTGAAGTCCTGAGTTTTCATTTGGGATTTATAGGATTTTTAGTGTATTTTGCCACGCCCCTTTTCTAAATGACCCTGTTACAGCCACCCAAATGCAAAAGTTCAACTTTTTTTCGATAATTATTGATCTAGAGAGTCCAGAGAAATGTCCTAGACTGGTTTGGTTCCGATCTGGCGAAAAACCTAGGACTAGTTCGCAAAAGTAGGTTTCGGACAAAATTCGACATAGCAAAAAGAAATTCTGGCCTAAATCGAATTTGGAGATAGCCATTTTGTCCGCCTTGAGCCAGGGATCACAGTGGTGTAAGACACTTGAGTCTAGGACAAACGGTCTAGGAGTTATGGGCGATTTAGTACTTTTGCACTAAATCTGTAGCTGTAGCACAACGTAAAATTTGTTTGCGCGGTATTCGAGAACGGTTTGACGAATCAACACGAATTCCATAACTTTTTGTCGGTACAGTGTGGAGATGATACGATTCGATTTTGGTGAAAATTGGACAAACGGTCTAGGAGGAGTTCGAAAAAGTAGGTTTTGACTGAAAATCAAGATGGCGGACAGGAAGTTCGGCCAAATATGGCAAACTTGGTATCTATGTTCTCAGCGTGACCCAGGGAATCTATTAAGACCAGTGGTATTTCAATTGGCAGATTTATTCAAAGGTTATTAGCCTTTTTGGAAATGTTGTTATAACTTTCGACCACAAGGTGGCGCTGTTTCGAAACTTCTCACGCTCCTTCAGGGCATCGTGCTGATGACCCATACCATGTTTCGTAAGAATCCATTCATGCGTTCTTAAAATACAGCATTTTAGCACAAAATTCAAAATGGCCGACAGCCAAAATGGCCGATATGGTAAAATTGGATATCAGTCGACTCAGCATGTTGGCCTGAATCTAACGAGACCAATTTTATGGTTTTTGGGCAAACTATTCAGAAGTTATAAGCAAAAATAGCCATTTTTCATATCTCCGGACCAGTAGGTGGCGCTGCGCCGAAACGCAGCATGTAGCCTCAGGTCATGGTTGGGATGACATGTACCGAGTTTGGTCTGAATCCAATAAAGCGTTGCGGAGATACAGCCTTACGTCTGTTTTCGCAAGCGCTACGTAAAATTTGTTGGTGGGTTTTTTCGAAAATTGCTAAGCAAATCAACTTGAATTCCATAACTTTTTGTCGGCATGGTCTGTAGATGATCTGGTTCAATTTTCGTGAAAATCGGAGCAACGGCCTAGGAGGAGTTCGAAAAAGTAGGTTTTTCGGAAAATTCTAAATGGCGGAAAACTTTCCATGACGGAAAATGACGTCATAGGGTGCAATCGAATCGTCTTGAGCTAGGGAATCAGAGGAAAAAGGAATTTTGTTTCTAGCCCTTGTGGTTCAAAAGTTATTAGCCTAAACATGAGTGCAAATTTGGACAGCTGGTGGCGCTAGAGGGAATGAGTTGGAGACTCCAAATTTGCTATGGTGACTGTTCAGTCTGTCCTCTATCAGTGTGCCAAATTGCACAACTTTCCCGCAAGCGGTTCTATGGGCTGCCATAGACTCCCAGAGCGGAAGAAAAAGAAGAATTATTTTTGGTACGCTAACAGATACAATAGGTGCCTACGCACATTCTGTGCTTGGCCCCTAATAAAACATCTGATCTGACCTTTTTATATTCATATCCAGTTGGGAGAAAGATATACTTTTTTGGTAAATATTGGTAAAAATTCTGAGATATCACTGCTTTGGCTCTCGAGACCCAAGCTTCTCATCTTTGACAAGTACTACGGCTGCCCAGATGGAAATGCATAACTGTCCCAAAAAAGTATTGTCCGGACCTCTGCTGGGCAGGAAATTTAGAGACCGGACCTCTTGGATCTTTAATTGAATACCCCTATGGTATAAATATAATAGTGGTGGATCTCAAGTTTATAAGTATTTTTATTTGTAAAAACCATATAGACAGCATCATTTTTTTTGTCAGACCCCCATTAAAGAACTGCAGTTTGTTTCTCAAGAAAGATGATTCAGTCCTAAAGCATGAGGCCTAACAGCTCTGTGCACTGAATACATAATATTTTATTTTTCGATCCATCCAGTATTGTCAAAAGCTCTGCCTTCTTTCGCTGAAAGTAGTAGCATTGTGTTCTCTCAGGCATTATAGGAGATTTTTGGTTCTTGTGGTACAGGAACATGCTGTACTTTTCTCTTTCTCCTCTGATATTTGAGTATATATTTTTTTCGTTCAGAGTTAAGCTGTGAGGGGATCTGGTTTGACAGGAGTTCATAAAAATCGCAAAATGAGTCCCTCCGTGTCCTTACTTTGTAGCATGTGTGTGTCCACTGTGAGAGCTGTTGATCTTATGCGGCCTGCCCTTTTCCTCAGTCTTTTATTATATCTGTCCATATAGATTTTTTAAATGTAGTTTACATCTGTCTTCAAGGCGTATTTTGTAGTTACATTGCACAACAGTAATTGCTCGACTTTCAGTGTCCTGAAAGATGTTACACAATTAGGTCTCCCTAAATCTGTGACAGCGGGAGGTGCAGTTCACACATTTTTGCTTTCCCCCACGCTTCACTTTCATTGTTTTTCTTTATAATGGTGGTGGAGTAGTGAGTTTGATGTGTAATTAAACTCGAGGTTCTGTGGGGTGCGGACTGGATTGATTCCATTCCTAGAGCATCCAAACAAATGGGTTTTTGGGGTGCGGACTGATGGTGCAGTGATCCCGAGGTTACCCTGCGAGTCAGTCCTAGAGCCCCTCCTGTCCGATTTTAGGGAAAAATCGGGTCCATCGGAGACGTCCAATAGATTTCTTAGGCGCTGAAATAACACCACAGACACAGTTCCTTGCTTTTATTTTGTGATAATTTTAATTCCTTTCTGTAAAGCACTTTGAAGTTAAACTCTTAGTAAGCAAGCCAATCTCATATCTTGCTTGACCTTGGTTTACACCACTCAAAATCTAATTATGGTGATTTTGCCATTTCCCTCTTCAGCACGTTAATGGTAACTTTAAGGAACGTGCTAAAGAGTTCTTATAACAAGGTCATATTAAGACAACACATGTCTTTCACTGTCTATTTTATGCCGCATTAATATATTCAACACTGACTCTGAGGGCCCCATCGTGGTGGTCGTAAGCCGTGGTGATAAATAGCTTCTAAGAAGCACTGCAGGGATTGTTTTAGCCATCATTTGGCGCATAGCAAAAAAGAAAGAGCGAGAGAGATGCAGACCGATCTCAGCATATCAAGAGAAAACACGCACAAAGCAAGGTCTCACCTGTCGCTATTCTAATGTATACAAATAGACTTTGACTGCTCACGGGTGTCTTTTTTTTTGTTGTGTGTGTGTAAGTGTTTTAGAGAGAGAGAGAGAGAGAGAGAGAGAGAGAGAGAGAGAGAGAGAGAGAGAGAGCAGGTTGTCACTGATGATTCTGAATAGGTCTGTTTTAATCTTCACTGGACTGCAATTCTCCTCACCGTTTCAGCCAGAGGGAAGACATGATCTAGTCTCACTCTAACAAGCCCCATATTAGCTAGAAGAAACAGTCAGCCAGGAATGCAAGAGCAGAAAGACCTTTTTTTTTCTCCCTCAATTATATAGATTAATGAGTTAAACAATAGGAAATTCCAAGATTCCAAAGACCTTTTTTAAGGTTTTAGTTGAATCTCTTCGCAGTATGTGAAGGGAGTTTTGTGACTGTCACTACGAATTTTATGTGGGTGGATTTCAATCATTCAAACTGTTTCTGACACGTTCCCATCAACAATTTATGTGTCTATTGTTATCATCATCCCTCTCAAAACCCCTTCTGAGATCATTATTGTTACAAGTTATGAAATTGCAGTGGGCCAAGAGATTTTCCTTGAAAAGCAGATGTATCCCAAAGAAAGCGGGAGTATAGACTAGAGTGACCTCAGATAAATTTTACTTTTTGGGATGGTCAGATCTGAAAGATTTATGATCTACATAGTTTTAAGATTAATGCTGTATCACTGTCCTTTTGCATAGTAGAGTATGAGAACAGATGGAGAAAATGATTTCTGCTAAAATATACATGCCTCTCATACCAGCCTAACATGAGCATTTAAACAAACAGAATTACATAAAGGGGTTGAATATTGAACTTTTTAAGGAAACGAAAACAGGCAGACAAACATGAGCAACACATATTAGACCTATTTCTGTCATTTGTGCTTTTGATCAAAGTTCTCGTGTCTGGAAAAATCTGACATTATTTGTTTGATCAAAGAACTTTGCTGTTTGGAAGAAAAACTTATGAAATGTGCCTTTTCTTGTCTCTTAAAGGTGAAGTGTGTAATTTCTCTGCCACCGGCGGCAACAGAAGCGCGAAAACAATGAGTGAGTGATGTTTCAATGGCTCCCTCCATGCATTAATTACACTTCAGCCTAAGATATACTCAAGTTTTGACGCAAACACTTAGCATACAGCCAAATTCATAGCCTTTCAAAGGATACTTAATTCGATAGCATGCACAAAAACAGATGGTCGACACATGCACACTAGAAATTATCATCTTTTTCCAGAGTCTTTGCTATTTCTCTCCAGAAGTTATGACAAATGATGAAAATGTCTTTGTATTTGTTTAAAAAGTTGAGGGTGTCTCTTTACACACTAATACAAGCGCTCTTCAATGTGGCCGTCTGTTGTTTTTACCATCTCCACTAGTTTGATGTTGTTGCATTTATTTTCTTTAATTTTTCTGTGAAACAACAGACCGGGCACAGTGTTGCCACCTTGTGGACCAACTAATTAGTGCAAAAAAGAAAAAAAAAGTGATGTATATGTGAGAGCTAAGCATTAAGAATACGCACATTTAGAAAGATCAGGCTGCAACCATAATATGCGTATTTATGTCATGCATAAAAAAACACATGTTGGGCTTTCACCATTAAAGTTACACTTTTAACATGAAAACCCATATTACTCCTGCAATTGTATGTATTTATTAATGAAATATAAAATTTTCCTTGATCTTTTGACATGTTAGAGACATTTAGGAGTACTATAAAAACATCCTGTAAGTTTCAGAACTCAAAACTTCCTTGTTAGTCCAAAAACAGCTTTTATTTAAAACCAAGCTTCGAAAATGACTCGTTTCAGATTGTGTCACATTATGATGTAATAGTGTGAATAAAGACCACCTCTGCAGAATCAGATCACCGCCTACTTCTTCATCATTGCATCTTTGGCCCCACCCACTGTCACGTTAGTAAGATGAGAAAAGAGATCACTGGACTAAAAATAACATTACTTTCCAAAGGATCCTTATGCTAGAAAAGAGCTTATTCATTTTCTACTATGTGAATGTCTCAGTCGAGCTTTATTTGTTTGTTCGGGACATTTCACTGTGGATTCTTTGGTTAATCAGTCACAATTTAGGCACAGGCTTTTCAAACAGACTTTTAATGTAAGATATGGACCTGACAGTAATTCCGCATGTAAGTAACCATGTTAATACTAGTGCCTGATCTGTGATCAGTGATTTCTGATATGCATCGATTCATATACATTCAGAATTTCTTTGTCTTAAAATAGTTTTTTGCTGTTTATGTGTCAGTAAATTAAGCCATTGACTAAACGGTCAACTTCACATCGTTTCTCTAAGTAGCATGAAAATAATCTGTAATTTAAATTGTGATTAAATGATATACAGAAAGCGATCAAAGATACCCTCCCTTTATAATCGCTGGAGCTGTCAAGCACACAGCACGAGTTTATCAGTGACTGGGTTTTGGATTATAACTCCCATTATAATCAATGATGCTGTCTACACTGCACAATGAATCTCTTATTTACATTGTGTTTGTACTGTTAGTTATGATGAAAACGTTTGTGAGAGTGCAGAAATTTAGTTGCAAAGATGAGATCACTGCATTAATGCACTCAACAGACATGTCTGTCATTGGCTGCAATGCTCATCCCCATTTAATCTGACAGCTGTAATAGTAAAATTGTTGTAAAAGTTTTTGAGAGAGTTCCACATGTAATACTTATTTCATAGATGGATAGACAGACAGACATATGTATAGATGCACTGACAGACAGACGAGGGACATGCACCAGTGAAGTAAATCACATCAATTATGATTTCATGTTGACTTCAATACAAAGCAAGCCTTCACATTCTATTGTGACGAGTGAGAGATGCATTGTAACTCTCAAGGGGATTTGTGAGCATTTGCCACAACCATGACTGTCTCTAATGCGCTGCGTGTATGACTGTGTTCAGTGATCTAGCATGGATTTGTCTGTGACCTGTCACTGTTTTGTAACTCAGGGATGTGCGTTTACCTCACAGAAGAGTGCATACTGGAGGGTTTCTTAAGAGGAAGCAGCCCACTGAACTGGGACCAGTTTGCTCTCAGGATCTTGCCTTTTGTTGTTTGCTCTGTGATGTAAAAATAGCTCTGTGGCCCTTTGTGTCGGCACTCTGATCCTAATGAGATGCCGTCCGTATTTTGGCTTTAAAATGTTTTATTCATTATCCCTTAGCATAGGGGGGGATTTTCTTTCTATTCCTGATCACGCACAAGTGAATAAACATCCGCAGATCATATTTTTCAGCATATGTCATTTACCTCAGGCTGCAGATGGTGCTGGAGGTCATGATTGCTTAATTCAGACATGGTTGCTAAATAATAAAGCTTTGAAATGGGAAGATGTTAACTTGCGTTTTTGTAATGTTTCATTTGAAAGCTGAATCACGTATTCAGCGGTGAGTGTTCATCTATTCATACAAACACCTTCCTCAAAGTGGAACATTCATTTAATTTTCTGTTATGAAAGGGGAAAAATACTCTTTTTTTTTATGAAAATATGACCACTGACAATCACCATAATCATTGCTAACTGATGCAGACTGATCTGCTCTGATAGCACGTTTGGGAAATGTTCACATTAACATTCAGCTCAATTTTCTTGACGGATGATCTTCTTTCTCCATAAAAGATTTCCGTTGCTATTGTGAGTCGGCTCATATATTTAGGAGACATGGCCTTCTGAAAATCGATCAAAAGCCAATACCTGTGTTAATCTAATCTTTCTTCACACTTCCGAGGGAAGACACATGCTATTTTCTCAGGGTAATAAAATTGTTGACATTATAGTTTCTACTCTATATTTCTACTGCTTCTGTCATACAGTAGAAGAAAATATGTAATAATAACAATAATATTAATGCAGGAGTGTAATTTCACCAACTTTCCTCACCATCAATATTTTATATTTCTCTTAATCATTATTTTTATATTGTTTTTCAGTTAAAATACTGAAACATCTCTACAATAAGATATATTTATTGGAGCAAAATTTTTTTAATTTATTTGCTTCTACTTCAAAAAAAGTAGAAAACAAATAACTTATACAGTTTTGCTTTTCAAGTAAATGTGCCTTATTCCATCCATCCATCCATCCATCCATCCATCCATCCATCCATCCATCCATCCATCCATCCATCCATCCATCCATCCATCCATCCATCCATCCATCCATCCATCCATCCATCCATCCATCCATCCATCCATCCATCCATCCATCCATCCATCCATCCATCCATCGAAGCATGAGAATAATTTCTGTGTAAATTTAGCTTTCTGTGTTATAATCTCGTATGACGGGAAGTTACCTACTCCCATTTAAAATGTTAGTGCTTTTTAGTGGCCTGGTGTGCTCCAATGGCTTATCATTTAGCACCTGTGCCCCCGAGACAGGCTGCCGGAGGCTTTGAGGATATGTTGGAGGGAAGGAGAGAGGGAAGATGAGGGGTGAGTCGACCTGATTGTCTCCGTGCCTCAGGGGCCCTGTCGGCGAGAGGCAGATGCCACCATGCTCTGACACAACCATTGGCCTTGTCACTCTTCCAACACCATTAGAGACACAGACGCAGCAGTATGTATTCTCATTTGAGGCTAAACCAAATGCATCATGTAGCAAATCAGAGAGCTACATACTTCATCATGCGTGAGGGTTAGTCCATGTATTATAGAGCTGTATTGGAGTGTGTGACTGGGTGTGTGTGAGTTGCCAAGTGCAGTTAAGATCAATTACATCGCATTACTTAATTCCCAGTTTTAGCATCGTCTTGGGGTCCATGCTTGCATGTGATTAGCTGTATGTATATTACGTTTCCCATTGTGCCAGTGGAAAACTAACATGCTTACAGCAGACCCGAGCCAGGAAACTCCTCTGCTCCTTTGTGCTCTGAAATGTCTGTTGCTAGGCAACATTGGCTTTCATCATGGAGACTCATAGTTCGCAGAATAATGTCTCAATTACTGTTTTGATGACAGGCATTAGAATGGTATAGCAACCAATTTATTGGTTCATAGCAAAAATGAGTGCTAAGTTCTGAAGACTTAACCCTTTCTTATATGAAGTTAATCTTAGCTTCAGAAGTAATGCCCACGGACCGCTGGCTGAACTGATGCATATGGCACACTTGTCTGGAAACAATTCAGGAGTTTCGAAGTCGTCATCTGATTTGGTTGAATTCTACAGGATGTCCGGGAAACGTGTGTGTTGCGTTCTTTAACGGTCTGCCCGAAAACAAATTCCATGACACCAAACTCCCTCATGGAAGAAGAGCGCCGTCGTGTTTTGCAACTGTGACATTAGCTGCTTTCCGACCAAGTAGTTCTAGGAACTTAGTTCTAGGAACTGTCCACTTCTAAACAGTTCTAAGAACTACTCTCCCCCAAACTCGGTTTTGCTGTTTGCGTTCGCACTGGCCAAGTGGCCATAGGAACTGGTAGGAGGGGTAAGGGAGTGACGCAAGCACGGTGACTTTTATTTTGACGACGCGACGGACCTTTATTTTGGCGGCGCTGAGAACGCCAGAGCAAACAATGCTCGCATTCTCTGTGTTCATTAGGTAGCGATCTGTCTAACAGTGCTGTTTAACATGTTATTAGATAGAACTGTTATAGAAAGTAGACAGTATATGAAAAAAAGGTTAT
Organism: Scardinius erythrophthalmus; assembly: GCF_964197995.2. Classification (NCBI taxonomy): domain Eukaryota; kingdom Metazoa; phylum Chordata; class Actinopteri; order Cypriniformes; family Leuciscidae; genus Scardinius; species Scardinius erythrophthalmus. Next base: position 12,926,016 of record NC_138238.1, on the reverse strand, counting down.
TAGCCTATGCCGTGTGGTTGATGTCCAGTGTTGCTAGCTGGGCAGAAATACATAATCATGTTTGGCTTGGTCCCCTCAAAGTTGCGTTGGATTTTCTCTTCAGCATAAAGGTTTAGAGACCCATCTATCACTGTTTTCCATGTTTGTAAAGTTAGTTTCTGGAGTAAATATATAGGCTATAATCTGTGTGTTTACATTATAGCTGTTTTAAAAATGGCGGGTGCTGGTGTTCCGCATGTGTTCGGCCAATCAGCGTACACTAACGTCACGGGTAGTTCCTATAGTGCTGGTTTAGACTCTACTCCGAAGTAGGACCTAAATTAGTTCCTCCAAATGGAGTTCCTAGAACTAAAATCGTTTCTAGTTCCTGCGGTGCGAACACGCCGACATCCGGGTACTTTAGCCAATAGTTCTAGGAACTGTGAAAAGGTTCCTCCGGTCGGAAAGTGGCTAATGAGCGCTTACCAGGATCAACTAAATGCTGGATTTTCAAAAGAATGTGAAATTCACGCCTCCATTGTTGTTGTAAACTTGCACAACCTTTTTGAATGAATAATTTATAGATGCACTCCGGTCTGTTATTGCAGAGACATCGACTTTACATTTTCACGCCCCTAAACATGACGCGGAACAAAGTCAGATTTCGCGGATCCGTGTGAATGGGGAAATGCAAAGAAAAAAGTTTCCATTTTTAATACATCGTTGTCGTGTAAACGCACCCTTATTTATTTTATCAATGAAATAAAAAAAATTTCTTGAGATTTTAGTATCAAAACTATTTCATTATAATTATTATTACATAGTTTCGCTAATAAAATCTCTTTGCATTGATAATCATGCCATGTTTTATTTAACCAGATATATGCAGCAGGAGAAAGAATGCATGGTGTTTGATGCACTGTTAAACTCAATTCTTCAAACAGAAACGATTGACAGTAGTAGAGCAATGCATTCAAATGATGAGTTCTTGGCAATCCCTCTACAAGGGTGAACTCTGGTCTTTCCTGCTACATCAAAACAGCTAATCCTGCCATGGAAACTCCACTTCCTAATGCTAAATCAGGTCTTTGCTCTCCTATGCACATCTCTCTTGGAAGCAATTTCATGTTATTTTGAACAATTAAAACTCCAATGTCAGGTGTCAAAGCATGGCTCATAGCCATCGCAGGGGGTAGCCTGAGTCAGCAAAAACGTTCTCAACTGAGTGGCAGCAGGGCTGATCTGTTAATAGGTTTGATAGACTGCTGCTCAGCACGTGTGTGTATATGTGTGTCAAGTAAATCAAGTAAATGGATTATGCTTTTATAATTGGAACATGGAATATAAGTGGAATATTCTTGTGTATGTAAACAGTTAATCCATAATATCAGCATGTATCTCTGTAAGGCTAATTCTTTATAGCGTAAATAAGGGCTTTAAGATATTTGATATAGGATTTAAAGCAAGCACTGTTGTAGATTAGTGGAACATCTGTAGGGAACAGAGGAGAGGATATAACTGACTCGGAGTAGTAATGGGGGCTCTAGTGTCTCATTCATCTTTGTTGGACTAAGTGGACTCAACGCTCTGAAGAGTCCGAGGCAGATGGAGAAAAGACAGAGACACATTGAGGTACTGCACGGTATGAACAGGGCCTTAATTGAGCGAGTGAACAAGCTAATGCTCTGCGGCAGAAAATCGTTGTCTCTTGGCAAAACATGCTTAGCTTTCAACGTGTACAGCCTCTACAAGTGTGAAATGTTTGGCACATTCCAATTATTCCTTATTGCCCTCCTAACTCCATCTCATGGCTCTTTGATTCTTAGTTTTGGTTGACTTATTGGTGATGGATAAATTAATGGCTTTGGGTGTAAAGACTGTCCAGTCAAGGCACTTCAAAAGCGATTTTGAACCTGGCGTGACATGCACTTGCCTTTTTACGTTATTTCTACCTGGTCTAGGAATGGGTGATATACATAGAAAATTCACAATGATTTTCCTGGCAATATAAAATTACGCAGCACATGCCAGTGATTTTACTGTGCTTTTTATTTGGCCATAACTTTTTATTTTGTCTTCTGTAAATCCCTTTCTCAAGATATCCAAGTATAAGATCATTTAGACAGATATTTTTAATAGCAACTCAGATTTTAACTGTCAAAAGGGGCATTGGATTTCAATTCCTTTTCATGAATCAGTTCAAACTTTCAGTGAATCAAGTAGCTATTTAAACATTGATTTGCGTTATGTTCAAAAAAGTTGAGAACCACTGCCTTAGTATGTTTTTTTTATATTCGTTCATTTTATTACAAATTATTAGTATTTGTCCTAATGTTCATTTAGTGAAAAATTTAATGTGCCTTGATTGTTTGAACTAGATTTGAATTGTTTTTTAGTTTTTGGTCTTAGTAGTGTTTTGAATGTAATTGGTTTGATTGAATAAATGATTTCACCCCAGCTAACAAAAATATGTTCCCATTACGTTATGAAAACGCCATTTCAGATCTTTAAATGTTTTAAAAATGTTTTTCTTGGTTATACGAAAGTTAAGGGAACATTCCATTTGTATCCATAATATCCATTCCAAATATTATGGGAACGTTACTTTTGAATGTTCTCTGAACATTCTGAATCAAGTTGTAACATTTAAAAATGTTAGATGAACTAAAGCGTTTCACAAAATAAGTTCCATGAACAATGAATAAATGTCTTGAAAACATTATTAAAGACCAGGTGAACGAACATTCTATTAATGTTACTGGAAGAACGTTTCTTCATAACTTTGAGAGTATGTTGAATGTTAACCAAAGTTCTGAGAAAGTTCCCTGTTACCTGGGGCTGAAAAAATATCTGCCTTTTTAGAGCAAATATATTAAGCCTACATAAATATCCCGATATCTATTTAAGGTTAAATAGAATCTGAATGGTCCTGTCCTAATTTTTTGTCATTCATGCTTTTGCTACAATCTAACTCTAGCCCACTTCGATATCAACACATCAGGTTAACAAATCCAGCAACATTTTTAGATCTTGGCCGTTTCACCTCCTCTGCGATGCATGTTTATCCATGTGTTTTGGTTAGAACTGCGTGTTGTGTTTGTGTCCCACAGCGAGTTTCTAATTTTGAACCTTGCTTTCCCTCAAGTTCCCTCTTTATTTTTAGAGGAATTTGGATTTTTACACTTGACAGACAAGCAACAGTTACTCGCAAACTTTTCTAGCTTTAAGCTTCTCCCTGGTGTAAAGCAGAGATTGGCTCTTTTAGCACTTCAGCAGTCAGATGTCCCCAGTTTTGTCAGCGTTCCATCACAAGATTCCTTCCTCACTGATCCACAGAGACTTCTGATCTTGTAACAGAACTGCCGCTTGCAGGAAGTTGACTCCAAAGAGAAGATGCTGAGGAAATCTTAATGTTTTTATAGCCATCTGGCCTTTAAATTGCTTCTGAGGGTTTTTAATACTTCTTTCAAACTCTCCTTCCATTTTAGATGGAAAGCTGAACCTGGCAAATGCTTTTGGACTACGGCCCCTGAAGCATCTGTACATAAATGAAGACACAAAATATTTATTCCTTAAATTTCTACTTGATCAACCACTTAAGTAATAAAACTTATGTGGCATTTAGTGTCACAGCAAGTTTAAATAAATTAATTATGATATTTGCTTAACACATTGTATGCAAAATCTGAGATGGCTAAGAGGCTCATCATGTATTTATGCAGAGCTGTAAGGCAGCAGAAAACGTACTGTACACCTCCATCTGCTCGCTAACTGTGCATACGTCTCTCTATTCTATTGTTTTATGTTTCGTAATGGCATTCTGCAGACATTAAATGGTGTTATTTCTGTTGTGTTTTTATCTGGGAGATCATGCAGGACTAATTGTTAACAGTGAGGAAAACAAGGGACTGTGCGCTCTAGATGAGACTCTCTTTGCTAATGCACTCATGTCGAGCTGTGCTTTAAAGGCCTTGATATCATGTCATCAAACAAAAAATAGTGGTTGGTGACCAGTGCCTGTTGAGCGGCAAACATTTGGAACAACATGAGCGTGAATATATATGAGAGATTTTTCATGTTGGGGTGAACTGTCCCTTTAAGAGATTTTTACCTCCAACTCTCCTTTGTTTACCCTAGAGGACTGCAGCTAACTTTACAGTTACATTTTTTAAGTGCACTTGAGAAAGGAGCTTGTCTGGCATAAATACATTCACATTCCCCATAGACTCTTTCCCAAGTCCTTAGAATCACATATCTGTCTTTTTTTCACAGCTTTAGACTTTTACATGCAGAAGTTTGACAGATGGGCTTGTTTGAGGGATGAGGACATATCAGATGTGAGCTTCATGTCTCTGAAATATTGACTGAATTCAGGCCTATCCTGTGTCAGATCCATATCTGCCAATGTAGATCTAGAGAGATGAAAATTAGCTAAATCTTAGTCGATTCGGTCCATCATATTATTTAATTCGTTTATAATTAATAGTGTTAAATTATGCACTGAGGCTTTTATGAATGCTCCTACCAGGGTCATCTTACACCTATGGAATGTATATTATTATATATATTAGAATACATTTTTCCCGTTTATTTATTTATTTGTTTGCATTTTTAGGTGTATGCACTTTTTTCCTGTATGACTGAAACTTATTTATGCAGCTTATTAGCTCATTTTTAAGATCACTGACACACTCAGTATATGTATGTATGCATGTATGTATGTATGAGTGCATGCATTTATGTGTGTATATAGGTTTAGAATTTTTCACTTTTTAGTCACTGGTTACTCAGAAATATTTTTATGCTACTTAACTTATTTTCTTATTTAAGATCACCATTAATTCATTTATGTAGTTCACGTGTGTTTTAAATTAATTAATTAATTTTAATTTTAGTATTATTATTAACATTCTAGTTTTAGACATCCCCCATGATTACACTGACGTTTTATTTAATTATTTATTTAGTATTAAATATCAACTTAAAGGGTTAGTTCACCCAAAAATGAAAATTCTGTCAGTAATTACTCACCCTCATGTTGTTCCAACCGTGTAAGACCTTCGTTCATCTTCGGAACATAAATTAAGATATTTTTGATGAAATCTGAGTGCTGGATCACTCCTCCATAGACTGCTAGGTGACCGAAACTTGCTGGCCCAGAAAAGTTATTAAAGAGATCGTTAATATAGTCCAAGTGACTCCAGTGGCTTAATCTTAAGTATATCAAGCGACGAGAATACTTTTTGTGCGCAAAAACAAACAAAAATAACGACTTTATTCCTCTATTCATTTCCTTCTCTCTGGGCCTCTAGTTGGTTCACGTAGTGTTTTTGCGTAGCGCGTACAGTATGTGTTACACGTCACCACGTAGGCTCACAATTGGCCGAAGCTGGTCATGTGTGTGATGCGTGTTGACGTGCAACACAGACGTGCAGCGCAAAACGAGGCCCAGAGAGAAGGAAATGAATAGTGGAATAAAGTCGTTATTTTTGTTTGTTTTTGCGCACAAAAAGTATTCTCGTCGCTTGATATACTTAAGATTAAGCCACTGTAGTCACTTGGACTATATTAACGATCTCTGTAATAACTTTTCTGGGCCAGCAAGTTTCGGTCACCTAGCAGCCTATGGAGAAGTGATCCAGCTCTCAGATTTAATCAAAATATCTTAATTTGTCTTCCGAAGATGAACGAAGGTCTTACGCGGTTGGAACAACATGAGGGTGAGTAATTACTGACAGAATTTTCATTTTTGGGTGAACTAACCCTTTAAATGGCTAAACTATGGCTTAAAACTGCCATGTTTAAATGGCCATGATGCTTCTGCCCCAACTCCACCTTGATTCAAATTAAAGATGCATGATTGCTTACTTTTTAAGGTATAATAGTTTTACCAAGTAAGTCACAAGATTGGGTAGAGAGCAAAATGTCCTTTCCTAATGAGCGTACTGATGACTTCATATCAGGGACGTGTACAGACATTTTGAGGGGCAGTGGCCCAAGCCAAGAAAAAGGGCATAGACTGGAATGTCAAATGAATGTCGACACCATGGAGGACCGAAGGGAACTCGGAGCGCGGCTGTTGTGCGAGCGAGAAATGGAAACCCTGGAATAGATCAGGATTTCAGATTGCGTTTAGCGTGGATTGAAATCCACTCCGGTCATATACAGTACACTCCCTGCAAGAGGGGTATCTCATCCCATGAGGGCGAAGGGGCAGTGGCTCGGGCCCCATTGCCACCTCACTGTCCCTGCTTCATATCATGAGGTGGTTTTTGCATTGGAGCAGGCTGGGCATTTTAGTGCAGTGGGACCAGAAGACCTAATTCTGAGAGGGTCTCAGCAAAGGACCATGTCAGGACGTGTGACACTGGAGAATGTACGAGCCTGGGATGAAACATAGCTAATGCCAAGAGCTCTGAATTAAACATTGGACGGATGAAATATGGCTATTAGCATGGCATTCATCCATATGGGCTCCTGAGACCCTGGAGAAAGGGCCACTAAACATTTAAAGCGCCTGTATGAACACATTTAGACTCACAGAGAAAGAAGGATACCAATATTAACGGTTTGAAAGATTGCAAATAAATGAACAGATGGTCTGGAACTCGCATATGAAAATACCATGTGCATTACACTATATATTGTTGGTCTGTTCAGACCAGTACTAAAATGGATACTTGGTGCATCTAGTTTCTAGGATATGCATTTAGCTTTATTACTTCGCTGCTGGGTTTATTATCATTGCCTGTCCTTGCAACAGAATTTCCCTATAGTTCTGCATCCTGCATATACGGGACGCCCCCCTAATTTTTTTCTGTTACTTAGCACAAGATAAGTTTATACCCAAGTCTAGGAGCTTGACATATCTGAGCGTGGTGCATATTCAGCCCACCTCTGTCACTCTTTCAGTTTGCTAGCATTAGTCTGCAAAATCAGCCTGGAAAAGCTGCAGAATCGCACACACAAACATACACACATCATATTTTTTATGCCTCGTTCCTTTTTTTCCAGCCTGTCAGAAGAGTGAAAGTACGGCTTTTTAGAGCATGAAGGCAGCCTCATGTGGGAATTGGGCTCCACATAAACACAACATAAAGAGTTGATGAGGTTTTGATCTCACCGTTGCCTGTGAGTGAAACCCACCTACACTCCTCCTGCAATGGTGAAGGGGATCCACGTGAGAGAAAACATGTGTCTGCTCATGGTGCGCAGTGGAAGCGGTTAAGGATCACACAGCATTTTTAAGCTCCTTTCTCACTTCAGATTCTGCCCATTGTATGAGTTCACTTTGTTTTTCCAAATTAAACTTTATGAAATAATTTATAAGCAAACGTTCCAGTGTTCCCATTTGTTGTTTATGAGGGCTTGTCTGGATATTACTGTCCACAAGATTCTTCATTTCATCTTTTATTACTGCTTTCTGGCAAAGAAAACATTTGCAATGTCTGTGACTTGCTACCTTCATTAACGCTTTTAATCCTGCAGGGATATAAAAGTTGCAGAAGGCTCTACTGCAGGTTTTTTTTTGTTTTGTTTTTTGTTGTCTTTAAAAAAAAATCTGTACATATAGTTTTAGTTGCTATAGATTTAAATTTTAAAAACTGACATATAAGCTGACAACTTTAGGAGGATCTTTTGACAACTTGCTGGATAATGTGTCTTGTGGTGGGTTGGCATTTTTTTTTTTTTCTGAAATGCACCTGGCAACTTCCTTATTATCTCAATCTTTTCATATAGGTTCCTATGGGAGATTCTATGTAGAGACAGAAACAGTCAGCCAATCATTATTGCATAATAAACCCTGACATAATGACCAGAACTCCTGCTTACCAGGGAAAATAAATAATAAAAAAATCAGTATTGCATGTTATATTTCATGCACAAATAAAGAGTAAAACTAGCAACGTGTGGTAGATTGATTGCCAATGGTCAAATATACAGTTTTTTGACCATTTTGCAAAAATAGCAGAAGGTCGCAAGTGACCAGTGAGAAAGTATTCTATAGAAAGTCATCCGTTCAAAAGCTTGGGCTGATTCCTTAAGAAGTCTCTTATGCTCACCAAGGCTGCATTTATCATTTTATATATATAAATGTGTGTGTGTATGTATATATGTGTATGTATGTGTATATATATGCACAGTCTTTTACTGTTGCGATCAGTTTAATGCATCCATGCTGAATAAACATTTTTTTTTCATTAAAAAAACCCAAACTGTTGAACGACAATGTACTTATTGTACTTATGCATGATTTATTATTAAATCCTATGTTGTGTATCATCCATTTTTTACATTGTTTTTGAGTGATTTTCCTCACATAGTCCACGACTTCAGTTCCACTAACTCTCCTCTGTGGCTCTCGTTCAGTGTATATAGATCAATGATGCCTGAGAGAAGTTAGCAGCATGTAATTAGTCTTCTGCCTTTCTGGGGGAAGAAGACACATTCTGTCTGTTTACATTATTCATGCAGAATACATTACAGTCTGAGCCCCTTTATGCAACTGGAGACGTTCATTATGGTCAAGAACTGTAAAATACTGTAAAACCAGTGTTGAGGCTTTATACCAGAAACTATTTCAGTGAACACAGAATGTGTCAGGGGATACATTATTTAAGTTTATGACTTCTCATATATCTGCACACAGCACTAAGGCCGGTTATTTCATGATGCCATTGTGAAAGTGTGATCACATTAGAGGCTCGTATCCCTCTGTAAATCCACTGAGCGTTTTCACTGGACGTCTTGTGTTGCGTAAATATGATGTCATAGGACAATATATGGTTTTATTGTTGACCATGATCAGAGTTTCTCCTGGTAGGAAACTTTCTTGTTTGATGGCGCATCATCTTATTGTGTTTTGGCGACTTTAATGATGTCCCTTTGGGCCGTCCTCTGACAGTAATTGTGAAAAATTAGCTGGTTTCTGTCTGGGGCCACTTTGCTTAGACGGCACCCCGTATAGGCATTAGCATTCTTGTATTTAATTTAGATGTAAATGTATGAGCTCGACCCCTGGATTGGTATGTGCCATCCGCAGAACCCGCCACACCCGCCACACCGACCCCATGATCAATTACTAGCGGTGAGCTAAAAGGATGAAGGAACTCTTAGTCATTTATTCCCCACAAGAAAAATAATGACAAACATAATGACAAAAGCAACTTTGGCCCAGTAACACATTTAGCTTTACTGACCTTGTTTACGTGACAGAGAAAGTGATTTTAGCCTTTGAAATGTTATTTGTTAAAGCTGTAATAACTGAATTACAAGATCGCTTACAATAATGTGGCAATTAATTACAATTTCATCATCTTTTCTTTTCCAAAACTACAGAGACCCTAAAAAGACACAATTATATCTTACTGCTTTGGAATACCATGCTTTGTGTTCCCCCAAAAACTTGCCAAGTTAAGAAATGTTCCTGGAGCAACATATTTTGTCAATTTTGGAACAACATTCCTGTCTGAAAATGTAGTCCTAGCCCTATCCCAACAACTAAACCTAATACTACCCATAACTTATCCCTAAAATCGGAGGGAAAATATACTGTAGGTGACTAACGCTGATGTAAATGCACCTAACCCTGGTTGTAAGCCTGAACATAAATCGCAAACTTGTCCCTCAAATCTGATTGGTTGATTGTAATGTTGTTCCAGGACCAATACATATGTTGATCCATGAACATGCTGTACTTGGTGAAATCACATTCACCTTCTCAGTCTAACACATTTTTTTTTTACGAGGGAAATGCAATGGTTTCGTCAGCGAACAGAACGTTTCTCGGGGGAACGCAAAAGCATTGAAATAGATTTTTCCTCCCATCTTATATTTTTTCCATCACCACGTCCATTTTGGGGCTCCTTACAAGTAGTATTAAAGTATCAGTATTAAAATGGAAATAACTAAGATGTTTTTTTTTTATAATCTTAGAAAAAAAAGGTGTAGTGAGGTTCTATATAGAACCCTAGGGTTCTTGACTCAATTTTAAAGAACCATTTATGCTCAAAATACTATACGTGGAAATGTCTTAAATTATTGCATAATACTTTCACGTTTAACCGGTTATTTACAATTTTTCTAGTTATAAAGTGTGTTTACAAGCTTTTTAATTCATAACATTTAATCACAAGAATAAGTGAATTAAAATGTATTAAAACTAAATCCATAATATAATCCTATGACGGGAACCCCTGTATTAAGCGCATGACATAACCCTTTAATCTTCTATATAGAACCTTTTCTTCTGTTTAACTGTGAAAGAAGGACATCATTTATACAACAGAGATATATCATTATCACACATATATCACTCTTTATCGCTCACCTTAGCAACATTAGATATTGTTGAAAATATGTCTGACGATAATGCGGTATCTAGGCTGCAGTAATGTAATTTGTTTATATTCAGGACATATATTCTGTGTCTGCATGTAATTTCTGTGTACTGTTCCTTAACTTCTGCTTCCCACATGGTTCGAGAGGGCCAGCATGTTGGTAATCCTGCTGAACTGCGTTACTCTGGGGATGTTTCACCCTTGTGAGGACAGCCACTGTGACACAGAGCGATGCGAGATACTGCAGGTAAGTCTCATTCTTAGAATACATCACCTTTTGTAACCCCATGTACTTAAAATAGATGGAAAACAAATTAAAATGCAATTGGTCACAGATTTGAAGTTAGTGTTGAAATGAAATCAAACAACTGTTACAACTCAAAAACGCGAGGTTATTTTCGGGCGTTTGTCATCATCTCTCGTGGAGCGCTGGGTTTCTCTAGATATCCTGAAGCATGTTGTGTTGACTGACTTCCAAAAGACACAGGAATGCCCCAAACCACATGTGGTGATAGGCAACAAAAAGATCCTCGTCTGTAATTCAAAGCAGATTATCACAGGAAAGACACTGCTCTGGTTTATCGTTGACTTGGCAACATGGCTCAGGGACTTTGATTTCAATCTGCTAAATTCCTTTTGCTTTGTTTAACAGATGAGTGTTTTGCCCTAAGGATATCGAGAGCTATCCTTTTTTCCCGCTTTGTATCCTCTGCTATGGATGTCTTTTTATCATTTAAAGACCCAGCAACAATTCACTTCTATTCTCCATAGAGGACATTGATATTGTACTGTATATACAAATATTGGGTACATTAGCAGAGGAAATTGGTATTTAATATACTGAATGTGTATATGTAAACTACAGTTAAAAGTTTGGGGTAGGTAATATTTTTTATGTCTTTGAAAGTCTCTTATGCTCACCGTGGCAGCATTTATTTGATAATAAATTTTTCAATTATAATAATATTTTACTATATTTTTTATGCATTAAATAAATGAATAATAAATACACTTTTCTTAGTGAATATAAGACTTCTATCAAAAACATAAAAATCTTTCCAAACTTTTGTAATAGTGTATGATCATTTTTTGTGTGAAAATGATCATACCCCCCCCCCCCCCATTTTATCAGATGTATTTTATGTTCCATATACTATCAAGTGAAGAAGATTCTAACTTCCCAAAACTCTTTTTTTCCCTGGCCCTCAGAAAGTTATATAACACTTTCAATGTCTCTTTCTCACTGTACTATGCGATTCCTCTAAGGCTATGGGGGTGTCATAAGCATTTGGAGGGCTATATAAAAACAAATGAGCCTGAAAAGGCCCAGCCCTAGAGAGGATTTAACCACATTAAATGAAGTGCTTAAAACACGACTTCACAGGCACTCATCCAGGCAGTCATTGAAATCAGGCACTTCAGAATACAATGTGACTGATTGTGACATGAGGTGAATCACCTCTTATTTCTGAGTTATTAAGCTAATGGTTGCTGTAATGAATGATACTAATCTGTGATCTTTACATTGTGACAGCGGGTCAAGTTCACTGTACAGAGTGCCTGTGAGACGTGATTATAATATTCTTTTCAAAGGCATACTGTCACATAAATCATATATCAACTGTACAGTGGCTTGCCTCTAGACGGGATTTTTAAATCAATATTGACACACTCTTGGAAAATTACCTGAAGAAATAATTGTCTAGTGCACATAATCTCTTAAAAGGCTATTATATTTTGAATCTGTGGTAGTGTACTTGTGTGTGTATTCATATTAAGATATTAATTAATCTATTAATCTAATTAAAATTGATGAGAAAAGCATCAAATTGACATTACAAAAAGTAGCTTTAGGAAGAAATATTTTATTTGATTCAACATGAAATTTATTACAGAAATTTTTGTAATAGGTGACGGTAAATGTCTAAATGAGTAAGTCATCGATGCTGAATTTGGAACTGCATACTCTTACTCTACTTTTACCATATTTTTCTATATCAGAAATAGTAGGAGAAGTATGCGGCCCTGAAAATTTGGGATTTTTTTTGCTAAGAGTTTCCTGGAACCATCATCTTTTACTCTCTAAAATGCCTGGGTGAGATTGATTTATTTCCATGGATAATGCCAAGTTTTCATTTGAATTGAATGGGCACAGATCAATTTCTTTGTTTGATTTTTATTTTGTAAACTTGTATTTTTCTGAATGATAGCATAACCCAGCTAAACCCCAGAGCATTTGGATCGTTCCCCTCCCAGCTTCTCATCGGAAAGAAATGGCCTGGGCCGTTTCATCTTTGAGATCCGTGATTTCATAACGATTATCTTCTCCAACTGCTCTATCAAATCACTCTCCCTCTTGCCATATGGGAATTAGTGTGCTTTGCCAGAAATAAGATTGCAAACTTGGTCATCAGGAAATTTACAAAGACATACAATCAGCTCCCATCACTGTCAGGGAGACACGCCTGGGCTCCATAGCTGACGTGACTCAGGTTAGCCCTCGGCATGAGCTCGAAAAGAACGCCTATGGTGGAATAATGGAATTCAGGGAAATACAATAAAGCCGGGGAGCATTCCTGCCATCTCTCTCTTTCTCTCTGTGCCCCTTCTCTTCTGCCCACACAACACATTATCATTTATTTCTTCAGTCCTTTCCTCTTTTTTTCTCTGCGGTTTTGGCAGTTTTTATTTCCGGTCATAATGTAGTCACCTACATATAATTCTAAACACAGATGACTTTCTTTCTCCTGTATCTATATATATGTGTAAAATGTAATGTAAATATGAATGTATAACACAAAAGAAGATATTTTGAAAAAACGTCATTGAAAAACATCAAATATGACTTCTTACAATGATAGTTCAATTTAGTCCAGTGTTGTTTTAATCCCCATTGACTTTCATTGTGTTGACAAAAACATTCTTCAAAACATCTACTTTAATATTTCTCACACAAAAAAAGAAAGTCATACAGTTTGGAACAACATGAGTTTACCCTCATATAATTCCAAAAGTATATGACTATTTCTTCCATGGAGATGTGTTGACGAATGTCTACGTTTACACTGGGCATTAACATGCATTCTGTACCCAGATGTTGTCCACATAGTACATGCATTAAATTGGTAGAATAAATATCCTATTTGTGATCGATTGTACATGAATAAATCACAAAGAATCCTGTGCTATATATGGGCACTGCCATTGATAAAGTCTAAAGGAAAGTTGTTTTACGCCACCAGACCATTTGAAGCTTCTACCTTTCGAACTCTCCCGTGGTAAAGGCCTATTACTGACCTAATTTAAATATTGTGCGGGAAACAGAAAGCCAATTATTTATTCAGATACAGAGGCCACTTGATGTGAACTAATGTAATTGCGGCGTTTCCTGATTGGCTGATGATCTGATCTGTTTGTTCGCATGTTAATGGCAAGTGTAAACCCAGCCTGAGCTGTTCTCATAAAACTGAATGGTGACCAGGTGCTAAAAAGCACCTTAAAACTAGTCCATAAACAACGCATGAGCTATTTCCCCAAAACCTCTGAAGACTTACCGTTATTATAGATTTGTGTAGGCTGATTCATACTGCTCCGATAGACGGCAACCAACAGCAACATTTACCAAATTACAGTACATCACATCTTTGACATTCCTGATCGACAAAATACACTAATCTACAAAACCTGACTGACGTGTCTTTTGGCACAGATTTTTGGTGTCTTTTTAGCCTTATGACATACAATTTAAGTCGTTACCCACCAAAAATCTTCTCTTTCATTGTATATCTCACTCGCACATGTTCAGATACGTTGTGTCAAAACTTGTCGCATTATATTTGAAGTCAGATATACCAATTGTCAACTGGTTGTCTTGTGTATTGGTTTTGTAACCAATTGCACTGAGGCACATTTGAATATGCACATTGAAATCACACGAAATATTTAACCCTCTATTGCATAGCGTTGCCATATGGCAACAATTACTTTATCTTAATTTTTTTTTAAAGCTGTGATATAAAATCTATGTTTTTACAGTTAGTTGTGAAAAGGGGGCTTTAACTTTTAAGAAAATACAATTTATGAGGTCACATGACCAGGATATCCTGTTTGCCAGTCCTTTTTGCTCATGGACATTGACATGCAAACATCACTGTCTGGGGCTCCTGAAGATAGCCTTTTATTCAGAATTTTGGAAAATTTTCATCAAATAAAAAAATTTAATCAGTATCTGGGGTAAGTAAACTTTAATTTTTTAACATTAAATTCAGTTTTGATTTTATAAGTTTTTTGTAATATGCTAAAATACATTTGTTGCCATATGGCAACTATATGCAAATATGGAAACGTCCTGGTGCATTCAACCTAATGGAGTCCCATTGACTTACATAGCATGAAACTACTCTGAGACTATGTTTACAACTTTTGCTTATATTTTAAAGGTAAAAACATTAGACCCTCACAAGCTGTTTTGTGGTGGGGAAAAATAAAAGAGGGCCCCAAAGCTTTGTCCCGCCAGATCCTGTCCGCAGAGACCGCACAGACCACTGGCCCTTGCATGCATCTGAGAAGGGCAGATGCAAAATGCCAGGATGCAAGGGCATTGTAAGAAGCAAGTGCTCCAAGTGTTTAGTTTTCCTCTGCTTCACTGACTTTCACAAGTCATGAAGAGAATTAAATGAAATGAAACAGCAAAAAAAATGACTAAATGAAATGAAACGAATGAATAGTGTATTTCAGTGAGACAGGTTTCAGGTTCCTGGTTATTATTACCAGACATTTCAGATAACTGTTGAAATTATACAATGTTTTTACTGTATAAATGTTTGTTTAAACATTTCACTAAGTATGAGATGGATTTGTTGAGTCTTGTTTTAAATAAAATTAGTTTTTTTAATTTTTTTTTGATTTTATGGTACTTTCCACGATTGCATATTGTTGCCATATGGCAACAATTTACCAACGACCCCCCTTTAAACTTTTTTTTAGATTTTTTTTATATATATCTGTTATTTAGCTCATGTTAAGTAATAAAAACATGCAAAACATTTTTTACAATGTCTAATTAATAATGCGTGCAATAGAGGGTTAAGAGCTACGAGGGGGAAGAACTTTTTGGTCTGTTCAACATGCGATCTATCCAATGGCTTTAGAAGATTTATAATGTGGTGGACGAGTCTTATGAACCACTTTTATATGTTCATGATGCTTTTTGTTGGTATTTGACCTTTAAAACTTCTGGTCACCATTTACTTTCATTGTATACAAAATTGCAGCATGAACATTCTGCTTAAAGGTCACATTTACCTAATGTGTAATTGCAATATTTATGAAATTCAGCCATTTCAATAGGAATCTAGCCTGGAAATCCAGACCTAAATCTAAAAGATTAATGATCTGTCGTCGACTAATGAAAATCGCCGGTGCGGTAGGTACCAAGCGTGCATTTGAAAATCTCGCTGCACGCAATTGGATAACACTACGACCAATCACAACAATAAACCCCAGCTACCAGCGGAGCTAACCTTATTAGACATTCTCTGATTATACTCTTACCGTATCCGGTCGGCGAAACAGCAAAAACGTCCTTCTTGCAAAGGAACGATTTGAGCGGCGTCGTCTGTTCCTGTTTTAGATAAAAAGCCAAGTCTAACTCGTTCATTGTAGCGGCCAAAGCCGTTTCAAACAACTGGTATTCATCCATAGCCATCTTGCAATGTTTACTAATGACTTTGACGTCACAGCGCTGTCGTCATCTGTTTAGCTCGCCTCTGGCCCGCCTATATCAGATAACCAGATGTGATTGGTGCAGCTCAGATCGAGGGGCATGATGAGCATTATTATTCGACACCAGAGTAACTCGCTGAGCAAATTCAACTTGTGCTCTCGCGAGAACTCTGGATTACCAGGGTAATAGGAATCCGCATGCTCTGGAGTTCTGCAGGAGGTCGAAAAAGTTCCACATTTAGATTTTGCTCATGTTCAAGTTGGTCACGCGGACTGCCACTCTAACTGATAGAAAGCTGTCTGTTTTGAATGTGGCTTGTGTGGGAGCAGTGCTTCAGACATAGCTACGCTATTGACAATGGCCAACAAAATGTTGCTGAAATATCGCTAATGTGACCAAACTCTAATATGTTTGATGGAAGAAAGAAAATAACACAGAATTAAACTCATGAATGACATGAGAGTAAGTAAATGATGATAGAATTAAATTTTTTTGTGAACTACATGTTTTAATGTTTAGTGAAAGCAGCATATCAGCAACCTATATCAGAGACTACATATGCATTATTGTGTTGATTTATGGTTGTGTGATGATTGGTGTTTTCCTGCTGCATTGTACACGTCTCTTCACTTTCCTTCTAGACTCCATGATGTCATCGGCATAGCAACTGCTCTCTGCACACATGAATTAGATGAATTAGTAAGAAGAACACAGAATATATTTTTGTTTACCCTCAGTGAATATGTGTTGCAGCTTCCTCCTCTCTTTGTGTGTGTGTTTGTGGGGGTGGACGGATAGTCTGAAGAAGTTCTGGATTTAAAGAATTGTTTTTTTTTTCCCTCCCAAAGAAAAAGGCCATCAGTTGCACTAGAATAACCTTCTCACAGCGCAGACAATACACCACTCAGCTATTTGTGCAACAAAGAGGATACCATGAGAAGATTTATTCAGTGGCAAAAGATCACCGCACAAGCACAAACACCCTCGCTTCCACACGCGCGGATGAGACTGACTCTTTCTGCAAGCTATTTTTGAATGCTTCCCCAGAAATATGAAAGAGAAGGATGACATGTATTAAATAGAAATGGGTGGATGAGATGTGGTGAGAAAAAGGAAGGGAGGAGGAATATGGGAAGAGGCTCTCTGAAACAAAGGAGATGAGAGACAGGGAAGTATAAAGAGGAAGATATTCATATAGTGTGTAGGGGGTGTGTGTGTGTGTGTGAGGGTGAAAAAGCACTGTAGAGAATATTTAACCCCTAAGCTCTGCTTTCTGGCTCTGTGGAGAGACCCTGGGAGTGTTTTGTCGAGGGGTTCCCCTGGTCCGCATCGTTTATCTTTGGAGGGAGCTGTTGAAACGTAGAAGGGCCCGCAGAGATTTGTAGAGCTGTGCAAGCCAAGAGCTCTACATGGACTGTGAACAAAACACATATATAATTTAACAGTCGCTGTTGATTCATATACACAATACTTATGAGATGGATCCATCTCTTGAAGTATTGGGGTCAAGATCAATCAATAATGCAGGGAGTTCTGGGCCAGTTGAACTGATGGTCTTTTGCCTTATCAGAATTTTTTCATTTAATCTTATATTTATTTATTTGAACAATTTGCAAATTATGCCAGTTTTAATATTTGTTTATTTGTTTGTTCATTTTTATAAACTACATTTTACCTTTTTTTTATGTGCATTTTTGCCAACGCAATGAAAAATAAATGAACACACAAAAACAATCTTAAAATAGATTTAATATGTTTATTATGTTTAATATATACAGTATAATATGTTTTTTGCTAACTTTTTTTTTTTTTTCGCTGCCAAATATAGAGGTCGCTAAGGTATTGTCACAAGGAGAACTTGTGATTACTAAG
The DNA here is from genome assembly GCF_964197995.2 of Scardinius erythrophthalmus. Lineage (NCBI taxonomy): Eukaryota > Metazoa > Chordata > Actinopteri > Cypriniformes > Leuciscidae > Scardinius > Scardinius erythrophthalmus. The sequence continues at coordinate 12,908,100 of NC_138238.1, read as the reverse complement.
GTTATGGTTTCTAGCTGGTTTAGATAAAAGTGTATTTATGCATTCATAGCTGTCATTGAGTATAGCTATAAGCTATTACTGTAAATTTACTATAAAGCTTTTTGCTTATACTGCCAAAAATACTAAGGTCACTTCAATAATGTCACTAATGTTACATTTTCTAGCTGGCTTAGAAAGTTTGTTTATGAATTTATAGCTGTCATCGAGCTATTAGCTAATGCTGTAAAATAAAAGCCTTGCAATTATTGTTGAAGAAAGCGTTTAATGAAAAACATGTAAAAACATAGTTTATATATGCCTATGGACGAATCACAGCTGTGCTGATATAGAGTGATTTCACGCGGCTTGTTAAAAAAACAAATTCTTATGCTGCCAGAAATAGTAATAGTATAGCCTGACTGGAAAAATGGAAAGCATCCTTATGTTGAGTAAAGTTAATGTACAGGATATTTTTGTTATTAGTAGTGAAATTATTATTATTTTGTGTTTGTGTTCACCATATGTTCGCATTAAGGCAGATAATTAGAGAACATTAGGGCATAGTCTTAGGAGATCTATCTCTGTCTGAATAGACAGTCTCCTCCCTCAAACCATTAATGTAAAATTAAGTCTTGCAGATTCTCCCCTCATCCTCATCCTGACATGTTTATGGATGTGTCGTGTGTTACCATTAATTTGAATTGGCAATAACTGTAGTACTCTATAACCCAAATGTCCACTATGTACAATACAAGCAGATCAGGGATGAGGTAATACATTAGTGCTTGGCTCTGAATAATATCCAGCGCGACAGTAAATGCTCTTCACTGCGGCTTAATTAACATTCCCTGCATTATCAGAGTGCAAGAGCTTTGGCTGGAGGGAATCCCTCACTTAAGAGCTTTGACTAATGTCCTCTCTGGCTGAGAATGCCCAGGTGTCTTTCAGTGACAGTCAACCTTGAGGATACAAGGGTCTCTCTGAGTTTGCATGGCCGCTGATGTCTCAACGATCCAGCCTTTATGGTCTTTACTCAATAACTGACTTTGAGCTTTTTGCATCTAAATGTTTAATAAGGCATTTACTTCATAATGTCCAGAAATGTCTCCTTTTCTCTCTTAATGCTGTATTTTGTATTCAAACTACAAGCTCCTTATTGCAGATCAGTGTCTCTATATATATATATTATACACAAAGTTTTTTTTCTTTTAATGTAAAACACATTTCGAGTAACATAAGCGGAGGACTAGTACAGGATTTGTGGGTAAAGACTTGGGTGAGTTGGCTGTTTGTGCCCACTCACACTTACCGTGTAAAGTCAGGGCTTAAAGCCTTCAGCTCATGGACACACACACCATGCTGTGACATCAAAGTGGAAATGTAATATTCATCTGCATATGCCTTTGGAGAGTTTATTTCTTTATTTATAAGTTGTCCTTAATATAGCATGAGTCTCCCGATGAAGAAAAGAACATTTTTGCAAGCTCTGAATTGGCCAGTGCAGCATTTTAAGCTTTTTCTAACCCTTCGGATATTTCTCTCTTCCCCCCAGGACTTTGATGATTTCATCTTTGCTTTTTTTGCCGTGGAGATGGTAATCAAGATGGTTGCACTGGGCATCTTTGGGAAAAAGTCTTACCTTGGAGACACCTGGAATCGGCTAGATTTCTTCATTGTGTTGGCTGGGTGAGTCCTTATACAATGACTTTACTCAAACTTTTCTTTGAGTGAAAATCTATCTATCTATCTATCTATCTATCTATCTATCTATCTATCTGTCTGTCTGTCTGTCTGTCTGTCTGTCTGTCTGTCTGTCAGCTAGATAGACATGGTTACTATGAACTGTCATCTTGTGGAAATTAAAGAGCTACATGGGATACAGAATTGGGATACAGCTTGTTCCTATTATCACCTTATTCTTCTGAATGAGTCACGTCACACATGGTTAGCTGTCGATACCTAATTCCATAGTGTGTCTTTGTGAATGTCCGAATAATCACTTGATCAGTGATCACATTCGTTTATGTGTATGTGTGAATCTTTACTCTTCATGCTGTCGTGTGAACCACTTTAATGTGAAGCACTGATCAATAAACATGGACTTGTAAACACTAAAAAAACAATGAGACGCACAGTTAACTGTGTAAATGTGTACCCTGGGAAATATAGTAAAGAAAATGTGCATCACTAATAAAGATATACAAATGTTCGCAAAGGTCAGAAGAGACAAGCATCTTAGTGAACAAAGATTTGCAGGTTGTTAACCATAGCGCGTGCGCGCACACACACACACACACACACACACACACACACACACACACACACACACACACACACACACACACACACACACACACAAAAACACACAGTGTGCTTTCGAGGAAACACAAGGACTCCCCCTTTCCATTCCATGAAGATGTCAGTCCTGACTGAATGGCAGCATGGGCTTTATTGCCAGCTTTACTACCTCTGACATAACCTCAAGTGTCTTGTTGGTAATCTCACAGGATTCTTTGTTGAGATGGAAATCAGCCCAGCATACGGAGCATATGGAAGCACATTCAAGAGACATCAGCCAAAGTGTGTCCACAAGATAATCATACAAGAGTGACAGACTGCTGGCTTGCTCCATTTTTGGCTTAAACTTATTTCTCACTGGGTGTTTGAAATGTCTCCAGATGAAATACTTACCATCAAATCCTTTGGTAATTCGCGACAGTCTACATCATCTTACGGTCCTCAGCAGTTTGATAGTTTGTGGTACCTTCTGAAGAATCTGGCAAATGTTTGGTTATTGGCTTTACAAAAAATGGTACTGTAATGGTATCATGTGGTTTGCCATGGTTTTTGATATATACCATGATTATGAAATGGTATTTACATGATACTCCAAGATACTTCCACTACTGTGGTATATGTCCAAAAAATACAATGGTATAATGATATGTCCAAAAACAGCAGTGCTTGGAACTTTTTGGTACCAGTGTAGTAGCCTACCTTGTCAGAATCATGGCAGCACCACAATACTTGTTTGTAATGTCTCTGCTTTATTTATTTTTTGGGCTTTGGCAAAAATTGGCAACAAAAGTAACATAAAAAGAGTAATTAATTATAAGCCAGAGAACTTGGAGGCATGGTTTATATGAACTATTTGTTTCAGTTTAAAGGTTAACATTTAGTGATATTTTTTTTCTTTTCTTTTGGAGAACATTCTGACTCCAATAAATCACAAGTCGAAAACTCATTTTAGCCTGCTTACTAAGTGAATAAATTGGTGCTGGTGGTTCAACTGGATGGTTTGGTTCCCAAACCCCCCTTCATGGAGACATTGTTTTGCTGAATCTTGTGTTCTTTTCTATGTGAGGTGAGCCAGAGAGCTTATAGAAGTCTAAAGATCTTGGCTGCTGTGCTCTGGATCGAATGTCTCTCTGTGTCTCATCTGCAGAGACATTGAGGCGAGCCTTCTCACTTCTCAATCTTTCAAAGCAAACCCTTAGAGAATGCAGACCCTCGATACAGCCCACCAAGACGAGGTATCGGTTTCAGACACCCGCAGCGGTTTGGCAACTTCTGCTGAATCACTTTTAAATTAGTCTGCCCTTTTCTCATCCAGTCTTCACACACTGAGTTTAATCCACAAAACTTCCCAAATCCACAGGGCTTCTACAGGGATTGCGACATTGTCTTCAGTGATTCAATGCTTTTTAAATGCTCTATGAGACAGAAAAACTTTTATGATTCTTAACAAGAGATTGGGTATAAAGGCATTTTTAGAATTTCTTCTAGCGTACTTTGCCATAACCTTGATGGAAGTGAGTTTTATGACTTTTTCCATAATGCTCTACCAAATATTGCATACTTTGACAAGGAACCAATATGTTATTATTTCAGGCATTATTCTCTCATGCATTTTCTCTCTACTACAGGGCTGCACAAAACTTTGGCCTAGACAGGAAAAGAACACTAGACAAATTTGGTATTTTCATTTTTGCTTAAATACATTTTACTGGAAAACCTTGTGATTTATGTTTAGTATGGAAGCTTCACCATCAAGACCAGGCCCAATAGTCTTAATCTTCTCTCTTCCACATCCTCTTCCACACCCTCACCCTCACCATCTTCCACATCCTCTTCCACACCCTCACCCTCACCATCTTCCACACCCTCTTCCTCTTCCTCTTCCCTTCCCTTCCCTTCCCTTCCCTTCCCTTCCCTTCCCTTCCCTTCCCTTCCCTTCCCTTCCCTTCCCTTCCCTTCCCTTCCCTTCCCTTCCCTTCCCTTCCCTTCCCTTCCCTTCCCTTAATCCTTTTCACAGAATTCTTTTTTTCATCTTCCACTTCCACATTCACATCTACTTCATTGTCTATTCCTCTTCTATTTTTACATGCACTTCTGCTTCCACATCTACACCCCCTTCTCCTCATTTTCCTCTTCCTCATCCTCTTCCCCCTTTCCCCTCCCTTTCGCTCACTTAGGTTTGCTCTTTGCAGAAGAAAGGTAGTAAAGGTTATGATAGTCTGCCTGGAAGCATTGCAGGTCTCTGTCTTCTGACTCTGACAGGTCTCTGAGAAAGATTCCTCAACTCATGGAAACTCACTGCTTATTTTCGGTTAAACCCAGCAAGCCGACCTGAGAGCCATACCTTAGTGTGTTATTTGAAGAATCTTTTTGTCTTTCCCATAATGGCCTTTTCAGATGAAAGTCTTGGTGAGAAAATGATGATAATTTACTTTCCTTCTGGGTTGTTTGACCTGGCATGTATTCTGTTTCATGTAGACAGCTGTCAGTTTCTGGTCAAGTCAATAGTTCTAAGGCTAGCACAACCTGTCAACTTAATTGTCATCATTCATGTCAAGAAAGCTGACAGTTACTGTCTTCTATGTGATTGCCACCAGAACATGCTCAGTCGGACTTCTTTAGAAGCTATCACAGGCCCATCGCTCAAAGCCTTCAACAATAGCTGAAGTTTATTTTTTTCTTTTCTAACAACTGAGAACAGAGTTTAGAGGCAAGTCTGCTCTAAATTGAAAAGCTCCTGAACAGGTCATGACCCACATCGGCAGTGCTAATGGAGTCTCCCTGTGTCGGAATGAGGATTCCGTGTCTTGGTATAGGAGGCTTCAGGAATGCTTTTTGGCTGGGAGGCTGTTGATGACACTGGACAGCATCCAGCACTTTCATCTTAGGAGTTCTTCATCTCATATTTGTATATGGAGACGCCTGATAACGCAGTCATTCACAGGTACTAGCAGATGGCTGAGAGCTTCCACACATCCATCAGGTCGAGATCTATTTTTTAACCTAAAAAGAAAGGACAGCAAAAACATTTGCTTTTCACTGACCTTTTTGTAACAGAATTTGGTGAAGTAAAAGCTTAGAAATAATAGTGACAGTACACCCAAAAATCATGCACTCACTCATGTTAATTCCACGCGACTTTTTATGATTCCTTAACATTGCTTTTGCGTGTTTTTTTAAGCTTGAAAGACTCATACAAACTGTAATTGTATTGATCAGTGGAGTTTGTCATTAACCACCTTTTGTATTCCACGGAAGAAAGCAACCATACAGATTTAAAACAGCATGAGGGTGAATAGGACGAGACAAGGACAAAGCATTACGAACAAAGGTTATCAAATGTTTCCTCAAGAAAAAAGTCTGTTGCAGGTCCCCCTTATTCGTTTATTTTTCGACCCATCAGAAGAACGCTCTTTCGCTGAGGCGCACAGAGCAAATCAGGTTTCCTCTTCATCTATTCGAGTTATACGTCTGCATTAACTTCCATTATGATAATTGTTCTAAAACAGCGACCCTGGGACCCAGAGTCAGTGTTGACATAGTATACAGTATATACAGTACAGTCAAGGGGAAAGGTAGATAGGAAAAAAGAAGGGAAGAACAAAATCCTGACTTCATTTCTCATTAAAATGGTGGGAAAGGTACTATTTTCTTTCTCAGACATTGTTTTTCTTTGGATAGGAAGTCACTTGTTTGGCTTAGGTGTTGAGGTATTGTTTTGAAGAACACTTATTTGAGAAAGAGAAAGAAACTTGTCATTTTGCTGTTCTGAATCCGAGGCTAGGGGCAGATTATCCTGTTCCAACCGCAGTAAATCAATCAGTCTCGTCCCATAAAAACAGAAGAGCACCCCTGACGGCAATTGTGTCTGAGAGCTTGTTAAGAGAGAAATATATAGAGAAGCACAAGACAGAAATATAAAGCTGAAGAGAAGTATTGTATGTTTGAATCTCTCTGTCTGTATCTGTTTGATAGGTGAGATAACTAGACAAGCCCCGTGGAATCAAAATAGAAATGTTGTAGCTTTTTGTCCATAACTGTTAGCTCTGAGGCAATCTATTTGCTAGTCATTTAAAAGTTTATGAAACTTAGCTAAACTGGAGACGAATGCATTTCTATGTACACTACTGTTGGTAATAGTGATGGGGACGAGACCGCCTATGCCGAGTCCGAGTCAAGACCGAGTCTTTGAAGGGTCGAGTCCGAGTCGAGACCGAGTCCGCTGGTTTTCAAATTCAGTCGAGTCCGAGTCAAGACCGAGTCTTTGAGGAAGCAAATCCGAGTCGAGACCGAGTCTTTAGGAGTCGAGACCAAGACCATAAAAACATGTCAGTTTTCATATTCATGATTTAATATCACCCCAGTTAATAATCAACAGTTAGGCCTACAGACTAAGCTAGATTGGGAATTGTTTAGAGGAGCAGTCTTAACGTCTTACTCTTAATATGGACTATGCTTTTACTATCATTAAAAAAATCCCTACCACATGCATCATCTTCTGCCTATTTTTCTAAACTGCTTCAACAGTGCTGCTCTGTCATCAACATGTTAAGCCCACCCTGACTTTTTTAAATCATAGTTAGGACATGCAGAGCAATTTGACCCTTCGCAGGGAGCTTGATTGACAGGTGATCTGACCAATCATACTTCGCCATCCGCCATTTTGTCCGACAAAGCAGTCAGGAGAGTTAGTAGATTAACATGGGAGGATTTGAACTTGAAACACGGAGTTTACTGACGCCTTTCCGTGGTTAAAACAACATTGCTTCTTATGTTTGTTCATGTTTATTTGAGGCTATAAATTAACTAGAAGGAAGAGATGATCGGTTCACGAGCAGCTTTAACTGATGCTCTACAGCGATCTGTCACCGCACATTAAAGCAACAAAACGGTATTTATTGTTTAAATTTCTTTTAAAAAATGACCAAATTTGAAAGGTGAGACTTTGTTTAATATGTTTAATATCAAAAGTAACCGAAAAGTAACCTGATCTGCCCTGTCTGTCAGCGTGTTGTCAGTCTCCTCTCTGCTCCGCAATGTATTTTTCACTGCGTGAGAACATGGTGTGGCGTGAGAACGGCGTAGCTTGTCGGACATGGCGACAGTAACTAAGGGGGCCGGGTCTTTGCGAACAGTCAATTAAAATTTTCTAGTGATGGGACGAGACCGCCTATGCCGAGTCCGAGTCAAGACCGAGTCTTTGAAGGGTCGAGTCCGAGTCAAGACCGAGTCTTTATAAGAACGAGTCCGAGTCGAGTCCGAGAAAGCAAAAATCGGTCTCGAGACCGGACTCGAGTACTACATCACTAGTTGGTAAGGTATTATATTATGTTAACCAAAGCTATATTTATTTGGCCAAATGTCAAAACGGTAATATTGTGAATATTACTACAACTTTACAACTGTTTCATATTTTAAAATGTAATTTAGTCATTTGATGGCAAAGCTGAGTTTTCAGCAGCCATTACTCAAGTCTTCAGTGCCACAATCATTCTAATATGTTGAAAAAAAACTTTTTTTAAGCACAGTTGAAACAGTTAATTGTGCTGCTTAATTTTTTTTGTCAAACAAACAAACAAAACTGTTGCTAACATTATGCTAAACTTTGTTAGTCTTTAATTGTCATACAGATGCACTGTTTAAATTCATTTGTAGATGGTCTAAAATGACATAACAGAAATAAGACAAAGAATCTGATTCACGTGGACAGACTGAGAAGGAAAGTGAGGACAGCGTATGTGTGCGTGTGTTGTTAGGGGTATCTTCCTTCTCTATCTTAATAGAGAGCTGATTGTTCGGAAGTGAACCTCCTCTGAAACTCGCCTCATTAACCTGCCAGGTGGTGGAAGACACCAAGCTCTGATTGAACTGAAGCCAGGACGGCTGCTTTGAAGACCACAAGGGACTTGGAGAGGATGGAAAGAGAGCGAGAAAAAGAGAAGCAAAAAGCATCTGAAATGCAGCATATTCTCGGTTGCAGCTGTTTTTTCCATAAACCAACCAATCTTGCATTGATCATACAGAACAATATAACGTATGAAATGGAGTACGTCCCAAAAGAGCTGGTATTTCTAATGCTGCAGGAATTTAAATGTCTTTCAGTCCTTTCAATAGTCTGTTGTGTAGCTGTTCAAACAAGACACAACAGCACGCTAGCTCTCCCGGGTGCAGCCGGAGATCGAATCGAGCGGATTTCTTATGGATGAGGAAGGCCACATTTGTTTTGGATCCGAGACCCTTGACTCGCTCATACTTTTCCTATTATAGTGACCTCGCAACTGCCATTGTATACGCAGCATGGAGCCGTTGTTGATTGTGCGACAATGTTGTCAAGAAACAGAGGGATTCTGGGAAGGTGTGTCATCCTTCACCACGACCGTGCCAAACACAAACAGATAACAGAAGAGAGGTCTAGGTGCTGACTGGACAAACGCCCAGGCCTGACACTTCACTTTTTGTTTGTGTTTGCGAGCAGCCATATTAGTGATTCATATGTGTGTATGAAAGAAGTAAGAGACTTGTTGATGATATCACATTTACACACGTCCACCTTGTTTAGACGCATCCTGCGTCCCTCTGGGACATTTTTGCTGAGTGTCCTCACGCATGTCCTGACTCTCTCCTTATTTACAGTCATTTTGTCCTTAGAGTCTCTCTCTCTCTATCCCTCTCATCCCTCTCTCTGAAATCTGTCCTTTCTCCCTATCCACTTTGTGTTTCCCCCTTCTCTTTTGATATTTTCGTGTTTTCTTCGTTCCCATTCCTTCAAATTTTAGTCTTAGTCACCAGTGTTATTATTTTTGCAGTCCAGTTGCCAGCTGGTTTCCATCAAGCCCAATCAGTGCCTTCAAAGCTGTTCTGCACATTTCAGGAGCAACAAAGTCAGAACACATTTCCTCACTGCCCTGCTTGGCTAATGGGGCTCGCACTGTTTGCACGTCACCGACTTCACTCGATCCATATTTGAGAGGATGGAGAAACACCCCAGATCACGCAGCTTTAATCTAAGCAAGTCACGTGACCACGAGGACCCTCATTAACATGCGCGTATGCTTATCAGTTACTTAACTTGATACGTATACTGTACTAATATAGTGTATTTTAAGTTGTTGTACGGCCAGAAACAGTTATTGGGTTTGCAATTACACGGTTGCAAGCTCACAGGCACATAGAGACACACACTTTGTTTATTTTCTACAAAAACATGCAATTCTTTTATGTGCCTCACTCCGAAGTTCACATGTGTGGAGCAGCTGTGCATGTGTTTGTTTGCGAAAGCTCTACATTAACCTTCCTTCCACCTCTCTTTGACCTAATTGAAAACGATTCAGTGTAATTGTTTGATGAATCCTGATAACTTTCGATTGATCTACAGTATGGCGTTGGCAGTTCGGCAGAAAACACGCCACTAATGTGTCTGGGCTGTCAGTGTTTATTTGGAAATATTGCTGCCCTTTTATGCTATTCTGCCATAGTAAGGGATACATATAGAGGATGTTCATCAGCTTGAAAATCAAATTGATTTTTCACTTTAGGTGGTATTAAAAATTCCAATAAAATTCAAAATGTGGATTAATTAACAGATCACCCTGGATAATGTGCCCTCATTATTGTGTGCATATATTCACATACTGTATTAAAAGTTTATACTCTTTTTGTTTGTGTGTGTTTACAGGATGCTGGAATACTCTCTCAACCTGCAGAATGTTAGTTTCTCTGCTGTCCGAACGGTCAGAGTATTACGACCTCTTCGAGCTATTAACCGAGTGCCCAGTGAGTACAATATCAGCAGCCATGTTCGAAATGCACTTGCACACTTTGTATTAAACCATACACTGTACAGGTGCTCTGTTATATAATAATATGTGTGCATTTATTAGTTTATATTGATTTACATCAATGATGAGTAAAAATGTAATGTTACATTGAAAATATTTACAAACGTGAAATAATCATTTAAAAAGTAAAGTTCACTTTACAATAAGGTTCCTTTGGTTAACAAATTTGTTAACATGAACTAACAGTGAAAAATACTTTAAAAAAGTTGTATTTGTTAATATTTATTTGACCTGACCTAACATGAACTTTGAGCAGTTGTGTTTTTATTAAATAACATTACTAAAGATTAATAAATGCTCTATCAAATGTATTGCTAATTGTTAATGTTAGTAAAGACATTAACTAACATTAACTTATGAAACCTTATTGGTCGAATCAGTGTGCAAAATCAATGTATGATTTTAATCTTAATTGAATGAATGTTCAATTAAGGTGCATTTGTATCACTTTCTGTTGTACAAAATGGGAACTTAACTCAGAACTTAATTCAATTTATTAATTCCCTACGTTCAATCAAACAGTGTATTAAATTCTGAATGTTCTATGTTGAATTGCATTATTCAAGCACTTTGGTCAATTAATGTAATTTAATCAACATTTGAAAGAGAAATGTAGCCTGGGCGCAGTCATATACCAGAGGAGTTCATGCCATTTTAGGGACTTTAGATTTATAGATAATTTTCCTCTTCATTGCTTTTTACGGCTTCTCTCTTTCCACACACACACTCACACAGAAATAATAATAGAGACTGGCTCACACACATTCACTCTCTTTCTAAGGCAGGGTGATGATATTTCATTGGCCACATCATTATATACCGGATGTTTTAATCACCCTCTGTGCCAAGGAGATGCCCGCGGTTCCCCCGCGGCTCTTATTTCACAAGCAACCATGTCTGGCCGATCCTGCTTGATGTCCCTATTTGTGGAGGGTAGTAAAATGTATATTGAACAATGGTAGTATTTAGCTGGAATGTTTTGACTAGCCCTGACAAGGTTTTGGTGAGGGTAATTTGTGTGGGGTCCCGTTCAGTTCTCACCCCTCTGGATATGGTTCAGTTATGTCTATCAGTCCGACAGACAAACAGCACCCATATATAATCACTGGAGATGGCCATGTTTCCCATAGTAGGCTCGGGGGGTCAGAAATGGCATCCAGCTGCATGCCTTCTAGTTCGTTTAGGAAACAAAAGTGCATCCATTCATATCATCATTATTGCCTAATTAATACCTGTGCCAATCAGAGACAGGGGGTGAAGTGGTAGCAGACAGCCTAATTCATTCGAGATAATTGAATGAACCTAATTCAAGAGCCACCCAGATTATATAAAGGCCTAATGTTTGCATTAATTTAGTAATTATTTTATCTCTAGCTCGCCTGCTGCGGACCTTCACTGGGAGAATGAATTTATTATTTTATTTTTTACAGCACTAATCAAAACAAAAGAGGGAACAAAAGCATAATAGGAGAATCCTCAAATCATCAATCATTAGACTGTCAAGCTGAAAGCTGTAGCTGCATGTCATAAATATTTTGAAATTCTTTTGACAGAAAAAGTATTAGAATAAATGGCCAAGTATTGGTGGGCATTCCCACTCTACATGGCAATTTTATACAAATAGGGTCTGGAAGTCTTTTATTTATTTATTTATTTATTTATTTATTTATTTATTTATTTATTTATCTTTTTTTTTTTTTTTTTTTATTGACATTCATTTATTTTTATTTTTATAGTGACTAGTTTTAAGAAGTATGGTATGGAAGCTTGTTTCCGCCACTGAATAATAAATAAATAATAATAATTGCGACTTTTTATCTCACAATTGCGAGTTTACATCTCGCAATTCTGACTTTATTTCTCAGAATTGCAAGATATAAAGTCATAATTGCGTGAAATAAAGTCGCAATTGTGTGTTATAAAGTCAGAATTGCGAGACATAAAGTCAGAATTGTGTGTTATAAAGTCAGAATTCTGACTTTTTTCTCGCAATTGCGACTTTATATCACGCAATTCTGACTTTATAACACATAATTGCGAGTTTATATCTCGCAATTCTGACATCTTTTCTCAGAATTGTGAGATATAAACTCACAATTATGAGATATGAAGTCCAATTCTAAGGGGGAAAAAATACGGATTTTTTATTTATTTTTTTACCTCAGAATAGTTTATATCTCACAATTCTGACTTTATAACACGCAACTGTGACTTTATATCATGCAATTCTGACTTTATATCTCCCAATTGCGACTTTATTTCTCAGAATTGCGACTTTATATCTCGCAATTGCGACTTTATTTTATTTTCTGAGAAAAAAAGTCACAATTCTGATTTGATATATCGCAATTGTGAGAAAAAAAGTCAGAATTGTGAGATAAAAAGTCGCAATTATTATTATTTATTTGTTATTCAGTGGCGGAAACAAGCTTCCATAGTATGGGGATGAGTGAGGCAGTGCAAAAAATTAATCAGGCAGTGCAATGGACTATAATTTATGTAAGTGTAGTCTGCTTTTTCTGTAATATATATTTTTTATGTATTTATGTGCTTTTAGGAAATATTGTAAATAGTTTAAAATAATAATAACATATTTAGATTAAAGGGATAGTTCACTTTGAAAATAAATTTTGGTATGTTTTAGCTTACCTCAAGGGCATCCAAGATGTAGGTGTCTTTTTTTCCGCAGTAGTTTCAGTTTGGATATTTTTAGGTCAAACCATTCTTGTCTGTCAGTCATTTCATGCAGGTCTACGGTCACTGTCTCAAAGAGCATGCACAAAGTCCAAATTAAAACAATTCCCCATCGTCCAAATTAAATAATTCCCCATCGTAAGTACACATTGATGGCCTAAGACACGAAACGAGCGGTTTGTGTGAGAAAACGAACAGTATTTATATCGTTTTTACCTCTTGAAAACAGCACACGTCCAAATGATCTGACGGCGCGGGCGGGTATAGATATATACATAGATGTCGCCTTGGCTACGGTTTCGTTCCAATGAACTGCAGTAGCCAAGGCGACATCTATGTATATATCTATACCCGCTCGCGCCGTCAGATCATTTGGACGTGTGCTGTTTTCAAGAGGTAAAAACGATATAAATACTGTTCGTTTTCTCACACAAACCGCTCGTTTCGTGTCTTAGGCCATCAATGTGTACTTATGATGGGGAATTGTTTCATTTGGACGACGGGGAATTGTTTTAATTTGGACTTTGTGCATGCTCTTTGAGACAGTGACCGTAGACCTGCATGAAATGACTGACAGACAAGAATGGTTTGACCTAAAAATATCCAAATTGAAACTACTGCGGAAACAAAGACACCTACATCTTGGATGCCCTTGAGGTAAGCTAAAACATATCAAAAATTAATTTCAAAGTGAACTATCCCTTTAAGGTGTCCTTAATTGTTACAGTGTAATTAAACATTTAAGTACTGATTAATATTCATTAACTACATGTACTTACTATAGGTTTAGATTAGGGTTTGGTTTAGGGTTAGTTGCATGTAATTATGCAAAATGTATTGTTATTACTATAGTAACTACATGTAACGTGTAACAAGGAGACTAAAATCAAGTTTTATCCATTTTCTTTTCTTACAGTAACTTCGGTAACCGAGTCGAATGGTTGAGCTTGTAATTTGCAAACTTGTGTCACTTCTACTGTTTCACATCACCTTTTTCTATGTCCTCTATACCTCAGTGCCCTCTGTCTTTCTGTTCTCTTTGAGAAGCTGTCTTAATCAACATCATATTCTGTTGTTCTGCACACCCATGGTTTGATTGATGAAGGGACAGGCCAAAACTGTCAGTAGATGACAAACATGTTCCCTCACAAATCAAAATACTCAACAGTGCTGTGATGTACAGCTGCTTCACTCCGCCTTGTGTTTGGTGTGCAGGTGTGAAAAGCGATCTCTTAAAAGGTCTGTAATATGTAGACCACTATATGCCCTTTTACTCCCCCTAGAAGGTGGATTAGTCTGTCAGAAAGTCTAGAGCTTTTTACACTTCATCTTGCGGATTAGAATTCACCATGATTCCGCCGTTGAGGGCGGTTGGAGGTTAATTGGAAACCCGCCTCGCTGCCCACTTGTGTATTCTATTATTATTTTGGGCGAGGAACAGCATCATGTCAAGTGTCCGCCAGTGGTGATGGTGCGGTCATCTTTTTCAGAAGGCCAGCAGTAATTGGAGTGGTGGACATGTAGACTGGTAAAAGACATGAGGGCACTATTGGAGGGAAAGAGATGCAGACACAGAAACAGGAACTGATAACTCTGCCCATCACATGAGTGACTATTTTTATGAATTATGGAGATGAGAGGTGAGGCAGTGCAACAAAGAGTGAATCACACAGTGAATTAGACTGTATAATTTGTGTAATCTTGTGCGATTTATAAGAGAAATGTGGACCAGGTGGATGGCTTGACCTTTCACTATTCTGATGGATTAAACAACAAAACAAAACAAAATCTTTTTAACGATGTATAAAATGCATGGTTGCCCTTCAAGTATACCATTTGGGATACATTTCAAAAGAATGATATGGATCTTTGGAAAGGAAATTGTTTGTGGCCTCCCTGGAATTATAAAAATATAATAAAATTATGAAATATGTAATATAGGCCTAGTGATAAATATACACAGGTTGGGTCAAAAGTTTGGATTATTTTTGAATTTGTTTCACCAAGGCTGCATTTATTTGATTTAAAAATATGAAAAAATATAACAATAAAAACCTCTATTTTAATACATTTTCAAATGTAATTTATTCTTGTGAATGCAAAGCTGAATTTTCAGCATCATTACTCCAGTCTTCAGTGTCACATGATCTTTAATCATGTGACAAATCATTCTTAATCATTAAATCATTCTAATATGATGATTTGCTGCTCAGTTATTAATAATGGTTGACATATATATATATATATATATATATATATATATGTATGTATATATATATGTGTGTGTGTGTGTATATGCATATATATGTATGTATATATATATACGATATATATATATATATTTTTTATTATTATTTATATATATATATTTATATATTTATTTATTTATTTATTTATTTTATTTTTTTGCTTAATATTTTTGTGAAATCATGATACATTGTTTTGTCAGGATACTTTGATGAATAGAAAGTTCAATAGAACAGCATTGTATTTCAAAATTGCTAAGAAGAAAGTCTTGAGCACCAAATCAAATGCATATTAGAATGATATATCTATGAGATATATTATACTATATATAATTATATTGTGTGTGTGTGTGTGTGTGTGTGTGTGTGTGTGTGTGTATGTGTTATGGCCACGCAGATGAAGTATGGATTTTATTTATAGTGCAAAGGCGCATCAGTAACCCATGGAATGGATGGAAAGAAGACTGGCCGTTTTTAGAGATAAATCAATATGTGATAACATTACCGTTAGATATCTATTTAGCATCAGGCTATTCATTTTACCAGCATATCCTCAATGAGCTCTGTGTGATGCAGAAATGAAATCAGTGGTTTGAGTGTTGTCCTTTTACAACCTTATTGAATTAATATTGAGAAGATTAAGCTTCTCATCTCTTTAGTGGAGTCTTCTGCCAAGTATCAACACCCTTGTGTTAAAACGTATCAGCTGAACAACAGTGGAATAGACCCCTGTGTTTATGTGGTGTTCATGTCCCCTCAAGCAATTTTAATTAAACGTACAGAGAAGCTGCTCTTTTATTATCTGTAAAAGCTTATGAGAAATAAATAGATAGCATGGTTATGATCTCTTTTTTCGCTGTGCTTTGTTATTGAGCTTGTTTGGTGCATGTGGATGACTCCAAAGGGCAGAGGGATCCCAGGAGTCTTCTTCATAACACAGGGACCCGACCACATTGTGTGGCCCTGGAGACTTTCTCTTTTAACATAATAGAATGGCTATGGCAGGATATTTACAGTCTCCCCTTGGGGAATACTCTCTCTCTCTCTCTCTCTCTCTCTCTCTCTCTCTCTCTCTCTCTCTCTCTCTCTCTCTCTCTCTCTCTCTCTCTCTCTCTCTCCTAAATAATCTTTTCAGGAGGAGTTTATAAATGAGTTAAGCCACCTGCGTAGAGCGAGACCTTTGCATTAGTGAATTGCTATAGACTGACATAGCTGAGTCAGATAAGGAAACGGGTAAACAAGGAGTCTTTTTTGGGAATATTAACTAGGGTTCATTTATGTCAATATGGGTGTCAGTGCAGTAATAAGGAAAATAAGGATTGGCATCTGTGGAATAGTCATATAAAGGGGAAGTATGTAATTGTGTATGTCCTCCCATTTTCATAGATACAAAAGTAACAGTAAAATAATAAATTAAATTCATTTTCCAATGTGATTTGTCTATGATTTACATGAAATTATTTTTACATTAAGCTTTTGAATTGTGCTTTTTATTGTAAAACTTTACATTTTCATTCATTTATAAATGCTTATAACATGAATTAAACACATATAACCAAAATGTATGGATTTACTTTTTAAGACCTTGATAATATATTTCATCATGGTACTTCTTATCCTCTATAATGGTTTTCAAAACATTTTGTTGACAAAGCTGTATGTTTGAGAGGTCTATAATATCTCTTTACCTGTTAGAATCTCTTTACACATAGCTCAGTGCCATGTGACTGTTGAATCTGACGTTGCAAATTTTGCGTAGTGTAATATGTTTTGGAAAGTGACACAATTCAATGAATTGCATACATAATTTGGAAAATCATAAAATGAGTTCACAAGTGACATTAACGAAGAACGTAGACTAAAGTTAGCTCAATCTCATGCTCAGACAGTCCATTATCGTATTGTGAGGAAACTCACATGGCACGGCTGTTCCATTTGTCAGTCTTCTTAAGGGACCCAGATTCAGGAAGGTGATTTTCTCCAGGAAATACACTTCCCTGTGGGGAATTACCTCTCAGTTTGTAAGGGACACCGATCTGTGCCGCTGTCACTGATTCAATGCTTGTTAAGCCCTGACTTGGCAAGCTTAGCTAAATTGCTGTGCTAGGGTGAACTCCACAGTCATTTGGAGTCACTAATGACCGAAGTTAGGAAGTGATTTTCTGTGCAGAAATCTCAGAGCAGTGGATTATCCACGAGAAACGCATCGTAATTGGAAGAAACACTCCGCATTTCAGAGACCTCGGTTGTTGTTCTGAACTCACCACTTCCTAATTACAAGTTAATAGATACACGCTGATAAACACTTGCAAAACGGCTCTGCGTTTCCTAACTTCCCCGACACAAAAATATTTTGAGGCCGTTTTTCTATCGGGGCATCTCATTAATGAAGAGTGAATTTAAGGGGCTAAAACCCATCTCGAAGAGGACGGTTTTGAGAAAATGCAGAATCTGCACAATACTGAGCTCTGTAAACCCACACAGCACAGAGCCATTTTATGTGATGACACGGATCTTCTATTGTCATTCATTCCTGTTAATGCCTCACTGCTTATCGCCACTCACTCTTCCTCCAAATGTTGAAATAGCAGCCGGCCACAGTTATCACCCACAGACTGCAGGCTGCCGGGGAGCACCGGCTGGATTACCCTGCTCCACCAATTACCTGCCAAACTCGGAACAGGAAATCATTTCCATCATTTATGCTTCAGTCAGCTGGCATTGTGGTTTGACACAGGGCAGATATATGGGAGAAGCCAGGACAACAGTGTCTGAAAAACTGGATATCAGCAGAGATTTTTACTGGCACGTATAAACAATCGTACTGTAGGTCTACAATGAGCCTCCGTAACCGTGAAATGGAGCAACAGTTTGTTCAGTGCATTATAGCACTATAGTTTCATATGTTTAATGGGAGCAATATGCTTGTGGCAGGATATTTTTATTATAATAATGCTTGTTTGTGTGTGTGTGAGGGATGAAATAATACTACAGTTGCTCTTTCATTGTGTTGCAGGTATGAGAATCCTGGTGACGCTTCTGCTGGACACTCTCCCCATGTTGGGCAATGTGCTGCTGCTTTGCTTCTTTGTTTTCTTCATCTTTGGGATTGTGGGAGTCCAGTTGTGGGCCGGGCTCCTCCGCAACCGCTGCTTCCTCCCTGAAAACTTCTCCCTGTGAGTGTTATGGCATGGGCTTTAGTATCAAGGTCATGATAATAATTTACAAGTGACCTCAGGAGTCATGATATGATGAGGGTTATAATGTGAAAGCACATTATTGTAATGATGAAAGGCCAAATGTCAACACCAGATCTATTCAAATGGGCCTACAGATTGAAAACAATAACGAGCAATACATAAATGAACAAAAACAAACCTGTCTATCTGTACAAATCTGTATATCTATCTGTCTAGATAGCAATTTGAATCTGTTTTACTTTTTATTTTATGTATTGCTATTTTTTTACTTTAGTATTAGTGTGTTGTCCATTTTATGTTACACAACTTACCCTTACTCTTTTGGGCACAAATAAAGTTAGATTTTGCACGAAATGAAATGTCCACAAATGTCAAAAAGGGTCACACAGGGCCCATTGGAAGTGATTTCCTTCCAGAAATGCATAACCATAACCATAGCTGACACTATCTTATATTTAATGAATCATAAAAAATGAACTACTTTCGTCATTACTACTTCCATAAATTCTCAACCATGAATCAATTCGTTTTGTTTACTGTCTAGCTTTGTAAACCCCACAGCTATCATTGCACTAAGAGCATGAATTAGACCCCATGGATTCACGGCCTGGCATTGCATTTTTAAGGAATCGGCTGCCTCACAGAGATTGGCTTGAAGCTGTGATTATGTAACATTAAGACGGTCTTAAACTGCTGTTAAATTGCTCTTAAGAAATAAATATTTCAAGGGGCAGGGTTCTTTTGGAAGGCTAGGATTTGTCCCAATGTGTAATTGAAGGTACTTGTGCAGCTAATTCGCCTTGGCACTTTCTCTCTGAGGTGAATTTGTGTTGACAGACGGCCCAATTATCCAGTGTCAGAGCCAAACGCCATTAAAGCTAGGCCTTGCTCAATCGCTTTTCTTCTGGAGATAGTTACCGTTGATCTCGCTGCAGCCTGACTGCTGCTTAAATGGGTGTTTTCCCAACCCTAGGAGAAACTGAGGCTGAGCACTGAAGTCTTCAATGGCTTAGTTATTGCTCAGTGCACCTTTGATTTATTTGCATGAAATGTCTGAACTGTGTGTCTATGCATTGCATACTTTTGTGGGACACAAATATCCTGGCCAGTTGCTGCACTTAAATGACTAGAGCTGTCAAGCTGGGAAATGACAAAAAAATGATAAAAAGAATCATAAAAGTGGTATACTGTATATGACTGAAACACTACATTCCAAGTTTTCTGAAGCATAGTACGATTTGTGTGAGGCACATACCAAAATGTTTTGTTTTTCATGAACTAATCATTCGGTAACACTTTAGTTTAGGGTCCAATTCTCACTATTAACTATTTGCTTATCAGTATGCATATCACTAGGATATTGGCTGTTTATTAGTACTTATAAAGCATATATTAATGCCTAATTTTGCATGACCATGTTTTACATCCCTTAATCCTACCCAATACCTAAACTTAACAACTACCTTACTAACTGTTAATAAGCAGTAATTAGGAGTTTATTGAGTTGAAAGTCATAGTTAATAGTACTAGTTAATAGTGAGAATTGGACCCTAATCTAGAGTGAGGCCAATCATTCTTCTGACATGGATATTCTCAATTACCTGGTTGATCCAGTTTACGTAACCGGTCTGAATGATTCATTCACAAGTTAATTTCACTGACTCATTGATCCAACCTAAAGATTTTAGTATGTTCATCACATTAAGGTAATGTAAAACACTGTAAATATAGTGGAAGGGTGGTACGGACCACGTTTATGATACTTTTGTACTTTTGAGTTCTGTGTGCCATTTTTGAAGCTTGAAAGCCTCACTGCCCTTTCATCGTAATAAATAAATTTTTCAAAATGTGTCTTTTGTTTTCTCTAAAAAAAAGAAGGTTATATGAGTTTGGAATGTCATGAAAGTAATTACATTTTAAATTTTTGCATGAACTATCACTTCAAGAAATAATTATAGATTAAAACAATCTCTGCTGATAAAACGTGACTCGTGTTGTTATCTTTTGTACAGGCCTACCAGTCTAGACTTGCACAAGTACTACCACACAGAAAACGATGATGAAAACCCATTTATCTGTTCTCAACCCCGGGAGAATGGCATGCGCCTGTGCACCTCCATCCCCACGCTCCATGAGGAGGGTCGACAGTGCCAGCTGGACATGGCAGCTTACAATAGCACAGACAACACCACCTGCGTCAACTGGAACAAGTATTACACCAACTGTTCTGCTGGAGAGGTCAATCCCTTCAAGGGGGCCATAAACTTTGACAACATTGGTTATGCCTGGATTGCCATCTTTCAGGTCTGTCATATGTCTTCTTTTATTGATGATGCTATGAAGACTTATACAAAGACCTATAAAACACTTACAAATGCCTTAATATGACAGTTTAGTCAGGTTGCACAATATATTGTTACCATATTGGTTGTAATCCGGTATTAGAGATTCGATACTGAAAATTTAATTGTGCTCATTTCTCCACTTATATTGCCACTGACATCATCTAATGCTCAAATTAGTCTCTAAAACACATATAATTTAATAACACTGTTAAAATATAATCTTTAGCAAAAGTGAATGCCCATTTTTTCATACTGCACTGTACATTATAATGCTGTGATTCCTAATCACTTGTAGCATTTAAAACTATTCCATTGATTTATTTACTGATTTATTTTAAGATGAAAATTATTATTAGGCTCATTGGCCAATATCGTGCTTTCCTACAATTTACAGTTTAATGTAAAGATATGGCTTCATACAGCCACCAAAATCTGAGGCACTTTGATCCAACAGGGACATATGTTATTCACTGATTAATCCAAACTGAGACTAAATTTACTATCTTGAACCAAAATGTGCTTACCTCAGTTTCCCTGACCGTTCAGTGATATTTTAAACGCCTTTAAATATTAAAGCTTATTTGCCCTGGGATTTTAGATTAGCTCTTTTAGAGTCTGGCTTGAAGACAATTGCAGGGATCAGCGGTTTGTATTAATTTTTTGTGCATTTTTTCTATCACAAAACGTTGATAAGGTTTTAATTATTCTACATCTGACAGTATGAGCCCACTGATTCTAATCTCAAATTGAATTAAACGTTCACTTCTCATGTTTACAATGCATCAAAATAGAAATCTATTAAATATTTAGAAGACTGTCATGTACTGAACTGTGGAATGGCCCGATGACTTAATGTTCCTTTTGCAAGCGGCCAATTCTGTGGCTAGGCGCTTAATTTTTAGTATCTAAAAATGAATTAGCTGTCTGACTACCCTTCATCCTGCTAGCACACCCAATTGCCCTGTAAATAGCAAGCAAAGTGCCTTTCCTTTCCGGTTTTGCCTTTCCCTGTTTCTCCCTAATCTGTGACAGATTAATCAAAGGGAATGAAGAGTGCATGCTGGGTAAGGTGTCCCCCCTGAGCAAAATATATCTGTATTGTCGACCTAATCATGCATGCTACAGAAAGTACAGAGTACAGAAACGAAAACTGATCATGGGAGCAAATAATCAGAGATTATTTATGCTTTTAGTTTGCATGTCACTGTATTGAACCGAGGCACCTACCAATGCTTTTTTCACACTTGAGGTTGATAATCGGTATCTAGAGTTCGAGTAAAAATAGTTTTATATAAAAATAATGTATTTTATAAACTGCCTCTCATGTGTATAAACTGCATAAGCTGCACTGAATCACTTCTGTTCTTTCCTGTAGGTTATTACTCTGGAGGGCTGGGTGGACATCATGTACTTTGTTATGGATTCACACTCCTTCTACAACTTCATCTACTTCATCCTCCTGATAATAGTGAGTGACTTTGGGCTGAGCTGGGCAGACCAGGACACATTTATGAGAGTGATACCTGACCAGGCAGACTACCCTATACTGTCTCTGGTGTAACTGTGTGCGTCAGACAAACTTAGACAGCTCACTAGACAAAGACAAGAGAAAGTAGGTGCAGTTGTATATGTCTATGACATGTAGTGAATCATGTTTTGTTTAAGCCTAGCTAATGGATTGTGATAGCCTGGAAATCCAGACCTTAATCTGAAAGATTAATGGTCTGGCATCGACTAATGAAAATCGGCCAGCTCGAGGGGCGGCACCAAGCATGCATTTGAAAATCTCACTGCACGCAATTGGATAACACTACGACCAATCACAACAAGCCCCATACGCTTAGCTACCAGCAGAGCTAACTGGTAGATTAGACTCTTGCCGTATCCGGACGGCAAAACAGCAAAAACGCCCTTCTTGCAAAGGAACGATTCGAGAGCCATCTTCTGTTCCTCTTTTTGATAAAAAGCCAAGTCTAACTTGTTCATTGTAGCGGCCTTAGCCGTTTCAAACAACTGGTGTTCATCCATAGTCATCTTGCAATGTTTACTAATGACTTCGACGTCACAGCTCTGTCGTCATCTGTTCAGCTCGCCTTTGGCCCGCCTATATCAGATAACCCAATGTGATTGGTGTCGAGTAATGATGCTCATTAAATATGCCCTTGTATCCGAGCTGCACCAGAGTAAACTCGCTGAGCAAATTCAACTTGTGCTCTAGTGAGATCTCTGGATTTCCAGGGTAGGATTGTGATAGTAATGGAGACAAAACTGTTTAAATATGTACATGATAGGCATTTAGGGGTATTTAAAAGGAAAATTCACCAAAAAATGAAATTTCTGCCATCGTTTACTCACCCTCATGTCTATCCAAACATGTACGAATTCCTTCTACAGAACACAAAAGAAAAGATTTTGAAGAATGTTGGTAAGCAAAACTTGTCTGACTACCATTGTATGGACAAAAAACACTGAAACATTTCTCAAAATGTTTTTTCTTGTGTTACACAGAAGAAAGTAAGTCTTTGGCGTTGTTCTGAACTTCCAATCTGTTAATTTCAAATCCTGTTAGCACAGAAAATAACCGTTGATTTTATACTTGCTATTTTTGTCATGCCATCCTTTCTCGTTGTTACAGTAACAATGTTGTTAATGAGCAGTAAAGCTCTCTCCGTTCATGGTCTACTCCACTCCCTCCACTGTTTTTCAGGTGGGCTCGTTCTTCATGATCAACCTTTGTCTAGTTGTCATAGCGACGCAGTTCTCTGAGACCAAGCAACGGGAGAGTCAGCTTATGAAGGAGCAGAGAGTGCGCTTCAGGTCCAACGCCAGCACGCTGAATAGCTTCTCTGAGCCAGGAAGCTGCTATGATGAGTTGCTCAAGTACCTGGTCCACATTATCCGCAAAGGCATCCGACAAATCTGCCACCTCATTCGGGTCGTCGGTCGCAGGGCAGGGCTGCGGATATGCGCTTCTCCACCGCTGGAACCGCCCCCTACAAAAAGACGTCGGCAGAAGCAGCGCCAGGGATCCGTCCGACACGTCATGCACCATCATCACCATCACCTCCACCATCACTACCATCTGGGCAATGGAAGTGTCCGAACCGATGTGGGCAGAGAGGTGGACAACGGTTCCCAGAGTGGCAATGTCAACAGCTCTGGGCGTCTTATGCTACCGGTCATTATCCCTCAGCAGGAGCCCTTTTGTGGGTCTCTGGTCCCAAGCTGTGCAGAATCTATGCATAGTGTTTATCAGGTTGCGGGCCACCTTGAACCGCTGCGCTTCGGCCCCTCACCTTCTCCCACGGTGCTCCAGTCATATAAGAGGAACTCAGTGCCATTTGCAGCTCCAGTACATAAGAACTACCCCACGTTACAGTCATCTCTGGCCTTAGAGCAGCTCAGACAGAGAATCCTGGAGCCAGGAGGAAGCAGTTGTACTGCTAATGTCCTTACCAACCTAAACATACCCCCAATTCCTATCAACACCTCACAGTGCCTGGTGGAGACACAAGGTCCTCCTGGTAAATGGATTTTAAATGGAATTACTTGAGCTGAATGTGCGACACACATGAGTTTAGAGTAAGACTGGGCAGTATGAACAAAAAGCACTGTATGAGTAACTTCATAGTTTATTCATCTTATAATCATGGTAATAGTATATAAATATAGTTACATTTGCTGGAAATTCAACCCTGAGATGTCTATTCGATAATCTAGTTAGAAACTTGAAATGAAAGTATAACATTTTTCTCATTAAAACAAATATATATTAAAAGATTATTCAAAGCAAATCAATAAGTTTGGCATCAGTCTCTCAACCTTTCATCCTTTGATGTGATGTACATAGAAAATCTGTCTCTGTTATGCATTGACAGAAATCTGTTTTCCTGATGTATTTCTGTCTTATACATTTCAGGCAAGATCATCTGCAAGGATGCTCTCATGAATAGCAGTGGCCCAAACTTAGAAACCACTCTGACCTTTGACCCTGAGACGTGTCCGTATTGTGCCAAATCAATGGGAAACGACTCCGAGGGAATGGATGGAAATGAGACGGCAGACTCTGACAGTGAGGGCGTGTATGAGTTCACACAGGATGCCCATTATCGGGACAGCAGAGATCCCAACAAAAAGAAGAAGTTTGCATTAGGAGCTCGAGCAGCAAAGGTGGTCCATTTCTGGAGGCTGGTGTGCGACACTTTCCGTAAGATCGTGGACAGCAAGTATTTCGGACGAGGAATAATGATCGCCATTCTCATTAACACACTAAGCATGGGCATCGAGTTTCATGACCAGGTTAGTGCATGTCTCTATGCTGTTCTCACTGATTTGATATCTGGAAACCCTCAAGATAAAATTATGTTTTTGCCTCTATTTTAATTCCAAGTAATTGCATCTTTATATATCACTACATGGCTTCATACCTCAAAATTATTGGTACTTTATCTCACAATTGTCATAATTTCTCGTAACTATTTTCATATCTCACAATTGTGTATTTAAATGTCATTTTGCTTGTAAATCTAATAAATCGGACTTTATACACTACTGTTCAAAAGTTTGGGGTCAGTACGATTTTTGTTTTGAATAATATTTTTATTCAGCAAGGATGCATTAAATAAAGACATTTGTAATGCTACAAAATATTTCTATTTTAAATAAATGCTGTTCTATAGAACTTTCCATTCATCAAAGAATCATGAAAAAAAATTATCTTGGTTTTCTAAAAAATATTAAGCAGCACAACTGTTTTTAACATCGATAATAATAAGTAATAATGATCATCAAATCAGCATATTAAAATGATTTTTGAAGGATCATGTGATACTAAAGACGGGAGTAATGGCTGCGGAAAATTCAGCTTTATTGAAATACATTTTAAAATATATTAACGTAGGAAACGGTTATTTTAAATTGTAATATTATTTCACAATATTCATGTTTTTACTGTATTTTTGATCAAATAAATACAGCCTTGTTGAGCATAAGAGACTTCTTTCAAAAACTTTATTACCGACCCCCAACTTTTGAACATAGTGTATGTCATATTTATATTTTTTCAACACTTAATATACCACTCTGCCCCAACTGCCCTTTCCTGCAGTATTACGGAATGCAAGACTTTCTGTAATCAGCATGTTTTTGTTGTTTAGCATTGTAGGGGTAATTCACCATACTAGAGAATGAGCATGAGTCTGAGGGCTGCACTGAAGAAAAAGGGCAACTGGCACACATCTGAAATTCATTGTACTGTGTTTACACAGTGTGCTTGCATGCCTCAGTCTTCTAGATCCTTTGGAGAGCACACACCACGGTTCATGCCCCCCCTCGCTCGTGATTGAAGTCATAACTCAGGGCTTTGACATGAACAACTAGGAAAATTATCAGTATTTTATGAGACATTGCAACTTTGAAGGATGATAAAGTGATATAGAGTTTTGCATTTTTCACAGAAAATGGTTGATTCTCAGACAAGAAAACAACAGTTACCATCACTGACTCATGTTTAGAATGATTTATTCTGGTAATTTGAGAGTTATTCAAAAAAATATGACATAAATGGGAGCGTCTGCTGGCATCCAGGAGCGAATATGCAGGCAATGTAAGAATTTTTGGTTCTCTACCTTGTGAACTCAAGTGACCACCCTACCAAACGTGAATGTGTTTTATTAGATATAGAGTCATCACATGAATTCACTGGATGAAATTTTGGGGGCACCAAGCGGGAGCAACGTTTCTCATTTGTCCCCCCTGACTTTGACCCTGGATGGAGGTAAACTACTATTCAAAAGTTTTGAGTCAGAGAGACTGCATTTATTTGACCACAAATACAGTAAAAACAGTCATATTTTCAGCAGCCATTACCCCAGTCTTCAGTGTCACTTGATCCTTCAGAAATCATTTTAATATGCTGATTTGGTGCTCAATAAACATTTCTTATTGTTATCAATATTGAAAATAGCTGCGCTGTTTAATATTTTTTTGTGAGGATTATTTTTGTGAGGATTCTTAGACGAATAGTAAGTTAAAAAAACAGCTCCTATTTTAAATAGATATTTTTTGTAACATTATAAATGTTTTTACTGATCAGTGTAATGCTTACTTGCTGAATAAAATTATTCCTTTCTTAAAACAACGGTAATGTACAGTATATTTTAGCGTGCGAGTATGGTGGACCTGTAACGGAAATGGGATCTAGTGCTTTCCATTGTCGTTGTTTGCCATAGTCTGAAAGAAGCTAGCGCACACTCACAGACAAACAACAACACACGGATGGCATTCCTCTCCCCCTCAGGACTTCTGCTTCTTTTGTCTCTCCTCTCGTTTTGTTCCCTGTAAACTCCCGGGGAATTCTGGCAGTGAACGTCGTCTTTACGGCGCAGTCCATCTGGAGAATTGGAGACTGAGATAGAGCAAGAATTTGGATGCATAAGGTCACTTGGGTTTTCTGATCCCCATAAAACTTCCAATCTGGCTAATTGCATCTGTTCATTCCTGAAGCTTCTATTGCCTTTTGTCTTTCATTCTTGTCTGTGCTCCTCTCTTCCAATCTCTGACATCCTGCATTACTTTTTAAACCCACTTTGGAATGAAGAAGAAGCTCTCGACTGCAACAATTCTAGCTTTGTTTGCCAATCCTGGGCTTGAAATGTTGCTAGTACGGTTCGAAACATTATTAAATGCTGTGTTGTCCAGTTTTGTTATTCCATTGTGCGGTACAGATGGAAAAATCACACATTGCTGGATGAAGTTAAGATCAAGTGGAGTTTCACAGAATGTAGCCAAAGGGGGGAATATGTGAATGACTGAGAAAAACAGGCAGAAGAGGTTTTGCTACATTGATCTGAGCAGTGTTCTGTGTAGCCTCCTTCCAGACCCCGCTCTGTGTTTCTTGGAGAGGAGACATGTTGATCGCTTGATCTTACGCATGAAAACCACACAAAACTTGACCACATGGCAGCTATTTACAGAGCTGAAGTGTGTGCTTTTTATTTTAGAGGTTAAAAATAAATCCACAGGCACATCTCCATCTCTCTTTTCCATCAGTTTTCACATTCTACCTTTAGCCCAAGTTGTTCAAAAGCTCCTCAGCCCATTCTGTTTTGTTTAGTTCTTGGCGTTGCTGCTTTTTCCCTTCCATTTCGAGCAATATATCTGTCAACTGTTTTATCCAAAAAGGGATATTTGCCTCCCATAATATTGCACTCATACAACTAGGGCCTAAAAATAAACACTCGCCAAGCACCAAATGTGAGTAAAATTCTGTGTTGGTGAGTATATGAAACGATGCCAGTTGACGGTAATATTTTTATGCATTTTATGCAATGTTGTCAGAACATGAACGTGAACAAATGTGAACGACGGTCGGGACAGTTGACGGGCAAGTACTGCATCGTCCCGAAAGTTTAAGCCTTGCCAATTTAAATACTCAAGCGCAAGAAGACGTGAAAGGGAACTCAATTCACTACTCGCTGTGTGGGAAGTTTTATGTGCGCAAACATTCGAAGCGCGTCTAGAAATCCGCATCAGACAGTGCGCGAATACTGTATTGAACCCTTTCACGTTGTCTTGCGCATGAAAATGCCCGTATTGGCGAGTATCCTTGTTAACATAGTCAGTTATTTCTTAAGTGAACATGAACAGTTGAGAAAAAAAAAACATGTTTCAGTATGTTGGATCCATGCATTAGCTCTTAAAGTGACAGCAGCCTAATATACCTGCTGCCATCTGTCCTTAATGTTAATCAAACAACAAAAGGCAAAGAAAAATGACTCACTGCTCTTGGCTGAAAAACTTGACTTGACTTGCAAAAACTTTCATGGCTGGTAAAAAAAATATTTATGGCTGGTAAATTTTCTTAAGTTACTGGCTATTGGCAGTAGGGTGGCCATTTCCATAACACCAAAAAGGAGGACACTTTGCGGCATTTAGTGAGGCAAGAATAATTGCATAGGATTCTGGTGTACTCGCAACTACAATACAATTTTGTCCATCATATCGATGGTATCATGATACAGTGATTCTGAAATAGCCTACTCTATTCATTGCCAGACAATTTGATCTACGATATATCTTGATGTAGACCTATGTGTAACAGAAGAGGCAAAAAAGTGAAATAATGAATGCGAAAAATAAATAAATAAATACACATTTCAGTTCTTAACAAACTTTGCAGCAGCTCAGGCGACAACAGCACCTCTAGGGTCAGCAAGGCCAAATTCGTGTTCTTTTGTCCATTCCGGATTAAATGAGGTCTGACGTTTTGGCATGTTAACGATATGACGTAGCCAGTACGTGGACTTGTTTACGGTTTTAACCAATGATATATCAGATATTTATTTGACACCACTTCAGCCAATCATTTGTTTGACCAGAGATCTTACGGCATTAGATGCTATGCTATGCTGCTAAGATTCTAGAGCGTTTTTTTTTTTTTTTTTAGCCGATTCAGCGCAACTCCAAAAAGGAGGACAAATGAGTGTCCGGCTTGAGGCTGCGCCGGACGCCGGACAGGAGGCTTAAAATCTGGACTGTCCAGCCAAAATCCA
Organism: Scardinius erythrophthalmus; assembly: GCF_964197995.2. NCBI lineage: Eukaryota > Metazoa > Chordata > Actinopteri > Cypriniformes > Leuciscidae > Scardinius > Scardinius erythrophthalmus. Next base: position 12,878,948 of record NC_138238.1, on the reverse strand, counting down.
GACGTATGGCCACCCTAATTGGCAGCTGTTGCAAAAAGTAGTGATGTGATTATCCCTTCTCTGAATATGAAATGTTGTGCCTCATAGGAATATTGCTCTGATTTTCTTCTGTTTGGAATATTGACAGATTTCAAACATTTTCAACTTCTCAACCCCATGTTGTGGTGTAGGAGATGCTACAGTATGTGTCACGTACCATGTTTATCTATACCCTGTTTTCCAGCTCAAGTATCTTGTTGACATACTTGTAGGTGAACTTTTTTAAGCTCTTAATCTTACATGCGCTATGAATTCATTTAAGTTTCCCTGCGGACTGGCGGTGTAGATCTGGTTCGTAGTTTAGAGAGGAGGATGTTACTGTTCAGATTGGCATGTCTTATCCCTCACCCTGTGTTGTTCATGAATAAAGAACTGTGCCCTCATTCAGGGACACCAATATTTAGCATCATAAGAAAATTCCACACAATTCCAAGCCACTCATTAACCCAGTACACAATCTCAACAAGCATCTCTTCTGGGAATCTCTCTCTCTCTCTCTCTCTCTCTCTCTCTCTCTCTCTCTCTCTCTCTATGTGTCTTTCAACCTCTTCCTCCCACGCTGCCCCTTTTCTTCCTTTCCCTTCCTGATGTGCTATTGGGGCATAATGGTTATTGTTGCTCTGGCTATGAAAGTTAATGAATACAGAGGGTGGCTTACTTTGTTTCAGGACTTGCCCTGGGACTTCACACAATCTTTGTAATGATAGTTTGGCCTAGTTATTATTGCTAATACAGCAATGAGCTCCTATCCTCAGATCAGAGCACATATGTGGGTGTTTAACTGCATGGGTTTAACCAAATGCAAAAATTATCAATAATTTGTGTTAGGAAAAAATGAAATACATGAGCCCTTTGAGATATGCAACCCCAACTTCCTGTCTCAATAGAAAATGTTGTGGGGTCTTTAAAATGACAGTATTTTGTCCACTGCACATCCGCCTCAAGCATTTATTTACTTATTTATCTTACTTAGTTGTTTTAGGCTATTCAAACCATTATGTGGTGAACATGTGGTGAACTTTTAGCTTGTCTAAAAGCCATTTGAGCCATAATGAGGTTTACATAATGAGAGGAAATGAGACCAGCTAGTTTATGCTTCAATGAAACGATCTCAACTGCTCGTCATGGGTTTAAATTATTTCGAACAATTTCTTTGTTTCACTGGATATAAAGCATGTACTCGTCATTGTTGGTAATGAGGAAACACATATCTCATACTTGGGAAGTGGCCACCTCGGTGGTGCTTTTGCCAAGGGAAGGTTTTTTTTTTTTTTTTTTTTTTTTTTTATACATATGAGCACTGTAAAGCTTTCCTCAGAAGAGAACAACCTCTTCAGCTTCCACCAATGACAGCTGAAAACAATGACCCATCAGGGGTCTCTAAGGCTACGTTCTCACCGCAAGTCTTAGTGGTCCATTCTAATTTATTGCTCATATCTGATTATTATTATTAATTTATTTATTTTACATTATGTTTTTTAAATGTGGCCAATATCAGATTCGAATGTGAACAGGTCACGATCCAGAATTGAACCACATCCGCAAAAGAGCAATGACAAAGTCGGCACGCAGCACGGAATTATGCAGTAAACACAGAGGTTATACTGAAGTCAGCATTTACATGTTCATTTATAAGCTGATGTGCCGCAGGTGATAAGGAGGAAGCAGACAAGGATGAGGAGAGCAATGTTTTTCTCATACAATTTTTCCACATTTTTCTTGAATAGAGCTGTCACTGTAATACTTCTGAGTATATCAGCTGACCATCCCTCCACTGACTAACTTTGCTGCCTTCTTCTATATTCACAAAGTGACCGAAGAACAACTAATAGGTAAAATCTTTTATAGTAACTCCCATCAGTGGAGAATTGTGACAAATGTTGATCTATAGAGCGATGTAAAAGTCACATGAATTCCGATGACTGTTCAGACTAAGGTCACTTTTCAAAACATCGGACTTGTATGTGATTTAGGACCATGGAAGTGGCTCAAATCAGAATAGAAAAGATCAGATTACATGTGGTTTCTGCTGTTCACACTGTTATGAAAAAAATGATATTCTGATATTCTGATTTATTTATTAAAACTGTTGTGTGTGCACCCTAGCTTATATATACATATACCTGTATGTTTCCCATGGCACAGTGCTTTGTTTATTGGAGCTGTATAATTAGATAAAGGGACAGTGATCCCGTGTTTGCTATGTGCTGGAATGAGCAGCAGCTGATAGCGAAGTGCAGCTGATGAGATATGGCCCTTTAAGAGCAGTTCATCTGAAGAGGGGTCTGAAGTTCAGGCTTGTTTGAGCTCCCTGTCTGGATGTTTCACACCAACACCGTCTTAACATAGTATTTTTGAACCCTTTAAAGGAATAGTTCACTTCAAAATGAAAATGATGTCATCATTTACTCACTCTCAAGTTGTTTCAAACCTGTATGAATTTCTTTCTTCTTCTAAAATATATATATATACCCCATTGACTTCCATAGTATTTTTTTCCTACTATGGAAGTCAATGGGGTACATCAACTGTCTGGTTACCGATATTCTTGAAGTAAACTATTCCTTTAAGTAAAATAACACATATTTGGCTCAAAATAACCTTTATTTTTTTATGAAGCTCCTAAGAGGACATGGTGATGGAAAAAAAATATGAGATGGAAGGAAAAATTATATTTTAATATATTAACCGCAAAAGTTTTATGAGCGATCACAACATTTCTCGGGGGAAAACTCGGGGTGCATTCACACTTGGTTTGATTTTGATTGCTCACTTGATTGCTATTTTTTCTTTTCTTTTAACTACTACTATCACCATGTCCCTCTAAAGGGGCTCCATAATTCTTAGATATTCTAGACATAGAAAGTAAAAAACTGAGAAAAAAAAAAGAACGTCTGATGTTTCGTGAATCAAAACCTTTCAAAGAGTTAGTCTTCAGCCTTGCCGTTCCCGGAAAAATCACTCCTGCAGAGGCTGGTGTGTGATGTGCTCTTCCCACAAGTGGTCCTGATTTGAACTGAAGGGCCTCACCCAATGAAGAGTCCAAGTGCAAGCTCCTGCTGGGTAGACGGTGCCCAACCCTCGGCTGCTCAGATCCAGAAACAGCTAAAAAAAGAAAAAAAGAAAAACTGCTGGCTTTCTTCCCTACCTCTGTGAAACACCACAAATAGCCCCACACTTCATCATCGTGCTCCACGGACCACTTCTAAATCTGATTAGATTACATTTAATTCTATTAGCTAATATAGATGTTATTTTTCATTTCATGCACAGTATGTAATTGTATTTTTTCCTCATTACTTTGCGGAAACAATCATCTCAGTAAAACAATTAGAGTGGCTACATAGTTTTTTGTCATCATTTAAAGCTCTGAAGTTTGGTGACCTGTCTAAATGTCTCTCTCTCAAAATCACTGTTAGTTTTCATAGGCAAATAGTTGCGTGCTTGGGGATGTTGTGTTTTGTTTTCAGGCGTTTAAGACTCTGTTCATTAAACCCAGCTAGCTGTGATGTTTCAAGAATGTGTTATGCGTGCTGGGTCTCTTGCCCAGTCTCATTTTTACAATCAAAAAAAAAAAAAAAAACAAGCGAAATATGAACCGGCCCATATGTCTCTCCTTCAATTCACCCCTGCCTCATAAAAATAAATAAATAAAATATTTTTTTTCTCTGCATACCGAACTATCAACTACATCAATTACACCAGGGAATCTGCTGTTCTTTCTTTTTAGTTCACCTGCATCTGAATTTTAAGTTCAGCTTCCAGTCATTCGAGACAATGTGCTCTGATAAAACAAAGGAACAATAAGAAACTTAGCGTTTATGATGTCAAAAAGTTAATCCCCAAGTTTGTTTAACTAGCACAGTCTGCACCGTAATCTGTTAGGGAATATGAGGCCATGAAAGTGTGAGTCTGTGTTCTGTTTAATTAAATGAGATCAAAATATGGCTCAGGCCCTTTGGAGTTGAGAAGATTTGTATGTTTTTAGAATATATTTTTCTTATGTAACTTATTATTTTCAAATGCTTTGCGAGTTTTTGTATCAAATAACCAGGCAGACCGAAGAGTTACACGTCTGGAGATCTGTAGTCTGTAGCTGTTTCGGATGATACATGCATTGAGACAACCTCTAAAAAATGCATTTCCATTTTCTTGCATTTTGCAATATCTTCGAAGTGTATTTTGTGTTTTTTTTTAGATGCACCGATGTATTAGCCACCGATTTTTGATAAATGAAAAAGGCAGATATTAAAAAACGCTTTTTTTTTTCTCTGGGTTAAATAATTAAATGCTTGCCTAAACAAAATTAAATCTGTACAAAATATAGATTGTACAGTTTAGTGGGGAAAAAGTAGCCAATCTTTTGCTGAAGTAGCAACATATATATATATTTGATATATAAAGCAACATCAATGGAATTATTTGTTAATGAGTTTATTAAGAAAAATGTAATGTTCTATAATAATAAGTAAAATATGAGTTAATGTTGATATTTGATTGCAAAAAATAACCTCTGAAGGTTGTCATGTTGTCTTATTTGTTTTTTTTTTGTTTCATGCTTTTGTGCCTCTTATAATGTTGGCCTGTTGAATGTTAAATGGATTCAATACATGTTCATTGAAAATTATTTGATGCAGATAAACTAGATACTATAACTTAACGCATGTGTTTTTGAACTTTGCTCATTAAAACATGATCAAAATGGTCTTTATCGACTTAGGACATAATTTACTACTCTTCCCCTCATTCATTTTTTAAAATCACAGTAGACATAAACTTTCTTAGTACTCCAATTATAAAATAATGTCTGTTTTCTAATTAGTCTTTTGTAAAAAGTGTATTGGGTCACTAGCGACCCGAGAAATGTGATAGTGTTCGTACATTTTTTCTGCACAACAATAATTGATGAGTGCAATACACCTTTATTCTTAAAAGTGGCAATGTCTTATGTCATAATTACCGCAGGTATAAAACAAAAGAATACACAAGTATAATCAGCAAAACTTGAAATGGCTCAACTATTTACTGTAGAGCGAGTACTGTACGCAATCAAATATTAGTCTCACTTGATGGTGGATCTGGTGAAGAAGCTGTCAGTGATCAAAATATTAATTTTAAAAACGTTGAAAGCGATAGGTAAAAGAATATGGTTGAGATCGCAAATATGAGCCAGATGTTTAATTTATTGGGGAAATGAGCTCTGACGATGACAGTAATGATGGCTAAAACATCTGCTTAAATTGATCCCTTCCCAGAAGGAAACGAAATATGGTTTAGTTTATTCATTTGTAATTATTATATAATTATCAGGAGAGCTTAATACTATTACGGCAGTTAGAGGTTCATCCGTGTTAGATATAGATCCGGGTCGCTAAAAACCTAAATATGTAATGATGATTGGCGAAACACTTGTGCATTTAAGAGTTAATGAAAAGAGTTAAAAAAAGAAAGTTCAAAAAGGAGTTCAAATATCGGTATCGGAATTGGCTGATAGGTGTTTGTTAATATCGGTATTGGCATCAAGAAAGAAAAAAAAAATATATCGAATCAACCTTTTTTCAAATTACTTTAGACCCTGCAACAGGATATGATGTGACAAACTCAAAGATGTCAAAAATAAATGATGAAGGCGTGGTAAGAGTGTTTCAATATTGTTGTGATCTTCAAACAACCAAAATAAGTTAAAGTCAAAATGTGTTATTTTTAATAACCCATGGTACATAAAATGATGGGGATGCAGGTAAAAGAATTGCCCGTATTTCACTGCTGAAATTTGTTATTCTTTTTCAGACACTGTATTTGCTCAATAAAATAATGTTTTAATGAAAGTGTGTGTCCTTATGAACAGCCTTCCCTCCTTCTTTTCTTTTTATATTTCATTTTCAAATGAGTGCCAGGAGCACTGTTTTCAAAATCATCATATTTGTAAGCAGTTCATCTTGCAATTATTGATGTGACCTTCACAACTGTACTGTTATGGTGTATCTCTGTGATCGTCTGGGTTTTGATCTTCTCTTTCTTTTTTCTTTTTCAGCCTGACGAGTTGACAAATGCTCTGGAAATCAGTAATATCGTCTTCACCAGTTTGTTTGCGCTGGAGATGCTCCTAAAAATGCTGGTCTATGGTCCATTCGGCTACATCAAGAACCCTTACAATATCTTTGACGGCATTATTGTAGTAATCAGGTATACATTCTCATCCTCATTCCTTTCTTAGAACTTTTAAATGTGTGTTACAATAATAAAGCTGCCTGCATCACTGTTTATTGATGTTCATCTTCATTTCTGAAAATGCACACTGGCAGTGTGTTATATCACAACAGTGACAGCCAGACAGAATGCAGCTATTATTGAATGATGGGACATCTGTTGCCTGTTCAGTCTGATGACTGTCAGCTGTCTTGATGAATGCTGCAATTTCACGCCCATTCATTCACAATTGCCATAAATTAGCATATACTAAGACTTCTCAACAAGCAAAAGATTTGGCATGGTACGATGTTATGATGGTTTCTTGCATTTATTAATGCTCATCATGTTGCATAGACACAGTCACCAACACGCACTATTCTGGGGGCGTGGTTTAACATGGGGGTGGGGAACACTGGTTACCATAGTAACGTAATCATCCTTTGATGGTAAAACAAACAGCAAATATGTAACAAGCACAAAATAAGCAGCTTTTTTAAAATGAACAAAAATGATGAAACATCAAATATTAGTTAATTATTTAATAGAAAGTAAAATAATAATTGAAATGAATGAATGGAATCCAGTCTGATGGAATTCAGTCTCCTCCACACAAATGTGATGTGTCGTGAATCTGCATACACTACCATACACTAACAGTTTTTTTCTTTTTCTTTCTTAAGTCTCTTATGCTCACCTAGACTGCATTTATTTGACCAAACATAGTCAAAACAGTAATATTATTACAATTTAAAATATTATATTGTCACGTGATCCTTCAGAAATCATTCTAATATGCTGTTTTGGTGCCCAAGCAACAGTACAGTGCTGCTTAATTCTTTTTGTTGTGGAAACCATGAAGTTTTTGGTGAATGAAAAGTTCAAAAGAACAGCATGTATTGGAAAAATATATATATTTTTAAACCGTATAAAGACTTTGCTGTCACTTTTACTATCAATTTAACGCATCCTTACTCAAAAAAGCATGCAGTACCTTTACATAAAATGAAATTGTCATTCTGCTTTATTTAAGCCAATATTTACTATTTGAGATAGTTTCTTATATTCAAATAGCTGGTGGCATTTTTTGCTTACTTTGAAATGCAACAAACCGCTCTAACACCGCACCGAAACATGTGGGATTGTTTTTCTTTCAAAAAATAACCAAAATCTATTGGGTTTCTCCCCTCAAAATGGTAACTGTGCTAGTCGGGATATGTTTAAGCATTGTCCTTCTTATGCATTCTGCCAGATAGTCAGATCTGTGTGTTTATATGTGTTGACAGCGTCTGGGAAATTGTTGGTCAGCAGGGAGGAGGTTTATCGGTGCTGCGGACCTTCAGACTCATGCGGGTGTTGAAGTTGGTTCGCTTCATGCCCGCCCTACAGAGGCAGCTGGTGGTCCTGATGAAGACCATGGACAACGTGGCCACCTTCTGCATGCTGCTTATGCTTTTCATATTCATTTTCAGGCAAGATTAGAGATCATTTTGTGCAGTTTGAATGTACTGTATTCTGTCAATTTATTTTTCCTTTAACTATATTTTTTTATTGTTTTACAGTATTCTAGGCATGCACCTGTTTGGATGTAAATTCGGCTCTGAGAGAGATGGAGACACTCTTCCTGACCGCAAGAACTTTGACTCTTTGCTGTGGGCCATTGTTACAGTTTTTCAGGCAAGCATTTTACACAAACTGCTATTCCAATCAGGCAACTTTTCATCCATCTTGAGTGATCCGATCATAAGTGGACATACTAAATACAGATCCGACATGTTTTGTGATCCCAAATAATTATGGTCAAATGAAGCACATTTCAAACACATATGCATGTTCAAAATGTTGGAGTCAGTATTTTTTTGTAAGAAATAAATACTTTTATTAAGTAATGATGCATTAAATTGACCAAAAATGACATTTAAGATAATAGGTAACACTTTATCCATTAAGGCTCCATTTGTTTACATTAGTTAACATCAACTAACAATGAAAAAATATTGTTAAAAAAATTATACAGAAAACAGATATTTTCTTATAATATTTCACAATATTGCATTTTTTACTGTGTTTTTTTTATCAAATAAATGCAGCCTTCTTTCAGAAACTTCTTTCAAAAAAATCTTACACAACCCCAGTTTTTGAACATGAGTGTAAATAACAATTTGATTGTGTATTTGTTGCTGATGTTTGTCTAATATGTTGATGTTCATCAGATATTGACTCAGGAGGACTGGAATAAGGTACTGTATAATGGGATGGCCTCCACCTCTCCAGTGGCTGCTCTGTACTTCATCGCCCTCATGACTTTTGGAAACTATGTCCTGTTCAACCTGTTGGTGGCCATCTTAGTCGAGGGATTCCAAACAGAGGTAAAGCCATTCTCCAAACTAGCCTGAACATTTTCATCCTCTTTTTTTTCCCCCATTCACTTTGACAGACTGTCTTCTCCTTTTTGTTCTTTAGAGTCTAGCACATAATCCAACACCATATCTTTCTTCTCTCTTTCTCCTCTAGCTCTCTCCTGTCCCCTTCGTCTAACACTATGTCCTAAACAGTCACGATGTGACAAGATTCAAGTGAATTTAAGCAATTTTTCTGTCGAGACTGAAAGAAAAAAATGCCGCTTGATGCAACAAAATCACAGCCAATCTGTTTGCGTGCTTTCTCACACTCCACTCCACAGAAGAGTGTGAAACTAAGAACATGTACCTTGAATTTTCATGACTAAACAGCAGCCTTTTTATGATTTTCTCTGAGGTACTTGAAGAATTTGTCATATAATTTGCCATGTAAAACTTGCAAGAGCGATTTTGGTCCAGTGAATTTCGTGTGGGCAGGGATATGAAGCACAAAACCACTTAAAAGAGATACTGGTTTATTTTCAGAAAAGAATACTAGCGTCCTACTCCTATGGCATAAATTCTAAGAGTTGTACGCTAGTATGCTATTCTGAAGTTAGCCAGTATATTGGGGTGAATGGGAGAAATCATAATGGTTTAATAGCAGCTGTGAAGAATAGAAGTCTTTCCTTTCAACTTTTTTAACTTAAAATGTAGGCGTGTCCTAAGTCGCATACTTATGCACCTTTCTATGCTATTTTGTGGTAAAAATACTGTGAGTAGTGTGTTCACGTTAAAAAAATCCCAACAATAAAAGTCACGTTCACACTTAGATCGATAACTATAATAACTATACTGTTCATACCAATGCACAATTACAAGTGTGCGCTGCAGTAGCATGTGCAACCTTTAATGTTTCAAGTTCTTTAAAGTTGGATGGATTCTGATTGGCTGTCATTGTTTTCATAACTCTCCAGCTGGAAAAAAAATTCTGGAAGTGATTCCAATGATATCATTCTTCTCCGTCATTATTGTTATAACTGTGACATGGACTTCCCTATTCTCAAAGAATTTAGAATAATTATTAAAACTTTATATTTATCATTTTATATACTATATCATCCTTGGTGTGAACAGGCCTTAAAAAGTGCTCTTTGAAGACGTAGTTATTTAAGAAAGTGTGGAAAATATCATACACTAGGCTATAGAGTACATACTGTGTAGTTTAAGTGCATAGTGTATAGTATGTCATTTGAGGTAAATTCATAATTTGAGCTGAAATGTTAAATATACAATACTTTTTTGTCTTTATTGTTGATTTAAAAATATGTTATGGATACGTTATCTTGACAAACAGCTTTGGAGATTTTGGTCTTTCTTATTTAAGTAGATAAATAGTCTAGATTATAAAATAGCTGCCTGGGAGCATTTTCAAGATTGAAATGGGACTTTGTGTCATAGAAGTACAGAAGCAACTAACAAAACATAGTGTCATTGTCACAGCTGGTTAAGACAGACACTTGGAAAGCTTGTTGCTTTGTGCCTGGTTAGGACACTATGTAGTATTATTTATTCAACTAGAAGTGATGAGTTTCTTGTTCTGTGTATAATAGTACCTACAGAGGTGTAAAGTCCAGGTTCAAAGTAAAGTAAAAGTCCTCCTCAGTATTTTGTTCCAATAACCTGGATTTGCAAATTAGCACAGTTTTTCATGGGTGAAATAAACATATATTGCAGGACATTTACTTTCTGACCACTGGACTACACCTCTGAGTACCTACTCCACACTCATGCTCGCCCATGAGCGCTCCTTCTCATCCTCCTTCCTTCATTCTTTTGCTTTATCGCCTTCTTTTTCCATGATCTTATGAGACAACTTATCTCCCAATGCATAGCAGCCATTCTTCTCTGACAGAAAGACAGACACACACACACAAAAATGGCCAGGCTCAGGATAAATCAGAGATATAAATGTTATACCTATGTATCATTTTGGGTGGAGGGCTTGTTTTATTACTGTCTCTTTGGAAAGAGACAAACCGATTCATGCAGGATGGCGTGTGTATGCAGTGCAAACAATGTAGGATTTGATTGAAAATAAAACTTGTTGTTTAGCTTTTTAGTGGATGCAAAACTGTTTATCTCATGATAAATGTTCGTGTAAATCTAAAACCTTAACAATTTATTATATCCTCTTCTCATATGGTCGATTTAAAAGATTCGTAAAAACTTTTAATGAAAAAAAAGTAGCTCTAGATTTTGATTGATTGTTCCATCGAGCAAAATCATTGTTAGAATAACGAACTATGAATCAAAAATCTTAAAGTGCTTTTTCTGTAACACCTCATTAGAGCAACAACAAAAGGAGCAGCAAATCACGTAATTGAAAATTGGTTTGTCATTCATTTTAATTTGACTAATGGTGGTGAAAGAGAAAGTTCTAAGTTTGGATGAGCAGACACAGACTTTTAGTCAACATGAGAGAAGGTGATATCTGGACGAAGCTCAGTTTTTCGCTTTTTTCCCCTCTCTAAAAGATGAGCGTGCCTCTCCTGTGCCTGCCTGCCAGATAGAAATATCTTTTATACTGCGTCATGGCAGTTTAGAGGAAATTATGTTGCTCAGAAGCCTTCAAAATCAACTATCCACTCTTAAATTAGAGAGGATAGCCCGCACTCAGCTGACCCCTGTCTGCGTTTACCTTTGCTAAGTGCATCAGATATTATAATCTCATCCCAACTGATGTAATGCCCGTATTCTTCCGCTTTCCCGTACTACTGACGAACACTGTTGACTTAATATTTTAACCTTACATCTTTTTCTGCAAACTTCGTTTATTTTTAGTTGGTCGAACTTTTCAGTGCGTCAGGGTTGCTGGGGAAACTGGTGGGTGAATGACGCGTGTGAAGCAGAGAGATCAAGCACCAGGATGAATTTCCCTTCAACAGCCTAATGTCCCGTCCACTGAAGCAAAAAGCTTCACATAGTCGCACTGCTGTAAACAGACAGTCTTGTTCGGATCATGTCAGATTAAATGTCAGCCTGTTCAGTGAGCATTACAGTGAGCATTATCTTACTACTTAATTTGTGTCCATCTTTGCAGTAGCACCTATATAGGCCAACTATACTGTACACTTCTAATCAGTTTGGGGTTGGTATGATTTTTAAAAAAGGAAATTGTTTCTTATTCTCACCAAGGCTGCATTTATTTAAAAAAAAAAAAAAAAAAAAACAGTAATATTGTGTAAATAACTTGTTAAATATATTTTAAAATGTAATTTATTTCTGTGATGGCAAAGATGAATTTTCAGCTGCCACTGACTGGAGTCATATGATCTTCTCTCAGTCTTCAGTTTCACATGATCCTTCAAAAACCATTCTAATATATATCCTGAATTGGTGCTATTAATGTTGAAATCATTTGTGCGGCTTAATATTTTGATAGAACTGTTTTTTATTTATTTATTTAAGCAATAGAATTTTCTAAAACAGTGTTTTTACTGATCAATTCAATGCATCATTGCTAAATAAAAGTATTTAAAAAATATTACTGACCCCAAACTTTTGATTGGTAATGTAATTATGTAACTATGCAACCATAAATGCATGCATAATATAATATAATATAATATAATATAATATAATATAATATAATATAATATAATATAATATAATATAATATAATATAATATAATATAATATAATATAATATCCCCAGCAACCTCCCTAAATTGTAAAAGAATAATTTTCACTCATGAATTGGCACCTCTGAGTCCAGACCTTAAATTCATTTAAAGTATTTGGGATGTGCTGAAGCAGACTTTACAGAGTGCTTGACTCTTGCATTGTCAATACAAGATCTTGACCAAAGATCACCTCATGCACCTCTTGATGGAAATAAATGTGGTGATGTTATTTCCATCAAGAGGTGCATCGACTCCACAAACTCACTGTACCGAGCATGCTAACAGCCTAAACTCCACCCAAAATGCACAATTGATTTTACTTCAACAGAAGTATTAAATGAAATGTGGGAGTACAATTTCTCATAATTTTGTCTTTTGTCAATTTTCTAACACTTTTTTATGCTTTTTCCCCTTTCTTACCTTTTCGCTCTGTGTGTTAAAATCCTAACACGTGTCCACTATAGGAAATAACCAAGAAGGACGATTTGCATGGCCAGCTGAGCTGTATTCAGCTGCCTATAGACTCAGGGGTATGTAGCTCTCCGCATGATGTAACCTAGTGAGACTAACCAGGAGGACCTCAGCGTTTGTGGACAGTGTCACTTGTGATTGTTTCTTGTAGAAGCAGACTTGACTCAAAGTCTTTCTTCAGGTTCACTTGCTCAATGCCTGGCGGCAGAGTACAAACCTTGTAGAGCCTCATGCTTTATTTTATCTGGCTGAAAGGATGTGTTTGGGCTTATGGAAAGCCTCAGCGAAATCAGACAAAGCCAAACAGACTGCTGTGCAAAAGCAAATAAGGCAACTGGGAAGTCTGTTTGAATAGGTCTCAAAATCGTTTAATATGCAGATACGTTTCTTAATACTGCTTTACTCCTTTAATCATTTTGATCTTGTAGAATTGCTCTGCATGGTATCATCATATTTTTTTATTCAACTAGACTTAAAGTTTTCCGCTGGGTTCAATAACTCAGCGATCGAGAAAGTCCATTCAGTGAGCCAGAGCTGAGTGGAAGCACTTGACCCTGTTGAGGAGACTCTGTCTGTTTGTGGTTCTGAACATCACATCCTGTATTTGTTTTCATTCATACAGCTGTGCTAGGTGACATTAGCAGTGGAAATGCCATGAAATGGAGAGCACCAATGGCTATGTGCACTCTCTGAGAAAATGGCACTAAAGCTGTCGTTGGGGCGGTACCCTTTCAAAAGGTCCCAAGATATACCATATAGGTACTAATATGCTCCTTTATGCACCCTTTATGTGTAAATAAGGTACAAAGGTGTACCTTTTGAAAGTATACCGCCCTAGTCATCTGTTTTGGACCTTTTTTTCTGAGTGTTTGAACTTGTCTCTTACGTCTTCCAGTCCTTCACCTCGACAAACAAACTTACATAAACCTCTCCTCCGCTAGTCCTTACTCAGGGGCTATTAGCACATCTCATGTCAAAACATGCCTGAAATCTCTCTATCCGCAAGGCTGGTCAAGCCCAGGAGAATTCCCAAATTAAGACCTGTGATTGTTAAGCAGCAGTTGCACAGCAACCTTAATGTCTTAATTGACAGTAGAACCCCAGTAGGCTTTCTTTCACATCTTGTACCTGACCAAAGTAGTTCTGGCAAACATAGCTTAATGGGATCGTACTAAAATGTCAGACTGAAATTTAAGTTATTCAAAGAAAATCTTGACATTTATGAGAAAAGTACAACACAATCTCATGGCAGTTTGTAACTATTTAGCATTTTGGCGAATTGGTGTATTTGTATGAATTCACACAATCTAATTTGTACTGTACATTTTTGAATGATCTGCTTACACCCAGTGAGAACTAGGTTTAGAGATGGGGGTAGGGGTGGAGGTTCATGCTTATTTATTTTTCTAGAAAATAGTTCAGATTCATATGAATTCACTACCAACATAAAATATACATTTTAAAATAAATAATACATTTTCATGAGATTGGGTTGGAAACGTAGCAATGTCCGATTTGCAAGGGAATCATTCTTTTAAAGGAACACGCCACACATTTGCATTAAGCTTTGCATTGTTAGAAACCCAGTCATACTACTGAATGGTCGTGCAACACTCTCTCATTTTCCCCTGAGACAGGAGAAATCCGTATTTAACTATTACACTTCCTCCCACAATGATGCAAAAATCGTCATTTTGCGTCATTGTCGGAGGAAGTGTAAGAGGGGCGGATTTCTGTTGAGACTACAAGCACTAGTTCCCACCCTTTCAAACCCACCCATAGGGGGTTGGACCTAATGCGCTAACAGACCTATCACAGATCAGTGCCAGTGCGTTTGATTTCCAATGCCATCCTCTTTTTCCCGGACATGTCCAGCCGTCGAGATCGTCCAAAATGTCCGGGATTCGGCTTTTGCTTTCTGCGGTCGCCATTCATTGTTTACATGCACATCTTTTGTTTCAATCTAGCTGAATTCATTCCGATTGGTGAATCTGAATGTAGTGTTTACATGAACGCTAAACAAGTGATCGGTTGATGTGTGTTTTAACATTGCTAAGAAAATTCCCGCTCCTCCGTGAGAGATGCGAGACCGGTGCGTCTCAGTAATGAGGCCACCGGCCTCGCGCCGTTCTCCCATGCCCCTCAGCCTCGTCCTGCTCACCACAGTAAACATGATGAATGGTGACTGTAGAATGCCAAAGCTGATTTTGGGCGATCTCGAAATCCAGGGCAAACTCATCACGGAGACTCGCTAGTAGCTTAGCTTTGTTGTTTTCAACTGCCCTCTCTTACCGGTAGGCGTGGCTTGGGAGTGGCCTCCTAGGGCATTCTGGGAGTTGTTGTCTTTCATCCACATAAGCCAAAAATACATTTTCTGGCTTTTCTTAGTCTAGAAAGCTCCAAATTCAAAAATAATTTCACATTTCTTCTACATAAATGACCTATTTTAAATACACATTCATCTTTTCAGAGGTGAAGTATCCCTTTAAGTCAGATAATTTCATTGAGTTGTTCGATTTACTTCACAAAACTGGGCTGCATCAGAAATCACATACTTCCCTTCTATATATTAGGCAAAAAAACATAGCAGATGTAGTACGTCCATATTACATTCATGCTACACACATTCATACTTTATATAATGTACTTTTTTAGCGGTCATGAAGTAATTCAAAATAAGTACCAACTTGAGAGTATGCGGTTTCAGACACAGCCTTGGTCTTGGTCTGATTTTTTCAATGATCAATTGATTCAGTTCACTAAAATAATCTCAATGATTTGTTCACAAATCATTCTTTTGAGTCATATCTCTGCAATCATTCAGTTTTAAAAAATGGAATGATTATTTTATAAATCAGACTGACCCAATTCTTGAGATCTGAGGGAGTAAATATATTGTTTTAATCAGCAGTTAAAAAAAAAAAAACATAAGGGTGCACTATTGCTTTATTAAACCTTAGTTCTAACTGATTTTACATATATACAATAGCTAATAGTTTAGGACTTGTGTCAAAAAGTCAGATAGCTTATTTAGCTTATACTGAAGGTGTTTTATATTTCTGCCACGTCTTTGCTCAGAAAGATCATGCCGGAGTTTGGGCCCAACTGCAGGTGGTCGCTTGTTCCTGAAGATGCTTTGTAGTGCCTTCCTGCTAGTTCAACCTATCACAGCTGTGTTTTGTTTTACTGTTCACTGTTGTTGAGAAAGGTCAAGGAGTCCCTCTTGTGTCTTGACTTATGGAGCTTGACTCCAGTGTCAAAACTATTTCAAGTTTGGTTTTTGTTGCCTTAGTATCGTATATATTGTGTTATTCTCTATTGACAAGTCCTATTCACTGTTTTTCATTGTAGTTATGATGTGAATTAATTGCTGTCCGATTGTAACGTGATTAGTGTTGCAATAATCCCATTGGCTTCAGTGAAACTCAAATTTTGCTCTGTTTTTGTTCCTTACCCATTTACACACCCATTACTAATGCATTGATATTTTTTTTTTCAGAGACCAAAATACACAACGCTTTGATTCAGCTTGATGTTAATACGTGAAGCCAATGGGATACATTGTTCGTAGGTGCAAGGTTTGTCAGAATAGTTTCCACTGTGTCTCCTCTTTGTCTTTGACCATTATCTCCATTGAGTACTGTGAAAATGCTGAACATATGCTGAAATGTACAGTATAAATTGAGTTTTCTGTAGGCGTTTTCACATCAGGTAACAACACAATGAGGGGGAAAAATGTTTAATCCTTTATCATCTTTATCATATTGTACAACAATCGTCCACAAATAGACACCTTAATGGTCAAACTGAGAGAGTGATCCATGTCCTTAAACAGTGGTCTCTGTTTTGACAAACCACCCAGGGTTGAAGTTCTGTGCTAGACCACACTGAAACACTCTCGGCATTTAGTCATTTTAAGACTAGCCCAAGACTGGGGACGAGGAGGACACAGGCCAAACAATGTAAAGAGTACTCTGACAAAAATAGCAGTGTTTATTTCTCCTGCTTGATCATTGGATGTGCCTCCTCTACTGGTTCTGTACCTCCAGTGAGCCGAGAAAAAACCCCAAACATAATTGCCCGAATGTGGATGTGTCTTAAGCCGTGTGTCGACCAAAGCGTTTTTTCATGCGGCTGGCGTGTTTTTTCAATTGTTTTCAATGGGAGCGCCGCGTTTTTAAAACGCCATGAGCGTAATGAGGCGCTGAGCGTCTTTTTCACGCTGAGGCGCCGAGCGCTCGGCGCTTTTTACAGGTCGCCGAGAGTTGAAGAATGTTCAACTTTGGGTAAAACGCTGCACTCATCACTGTCACTTTTTACCCAGCCGTCCAATCACAGTGGAGGAGGGGCGGGACAAATACCACACCGACCAACTGTCACAACATTCTTTCTGTACAACGACATCAACCAGCAGAGCTAACCGAACAAAATGGATGAAAAATAATTTTTTAGTATAAAACAAATTATCTGCGAACCCAGTTACAAGTAAACTATGCTGTGGATATTCTGTATCATAGCAACGAAGCGTCTCAACTGAAAAAACGCTGTGCTGCCAAAACGCTCTCAAGCGCCCAGAGCTAGGCATTTTCAGAAGAGCGTCTAGCGTTTTCAGCTGGCTAAAAACGCTTTGGTGGACACACGGCCTTACACTATATAAAAGGCGGTCTGACCATGAGAGCATCTGCTTAAATCTATACAGAAAGATACATTTAAATAATATTTAGCACACGATACTTGTGGTTTCAGAGTGGTAGTGCAACCTGGTGCTGTCAAATGCATGCCGGCACTGTGTTTTTGTGAATTACCCCAGATAGGATGTCTCTCCCTTAGATACCAGTCACCCTCTGGCCTTTTTTGAGGGCCGCTGGGGTGGGGAGACCACACCCTCACTCACCTGCCTGTTCCTCACCCTGCAATATGCTTCCCTAAGCCCAAGAAACTCTAAGACCTGCTAACTAATGTTTGTTTATCTTCCGCATTTGATACAGGGTGATGCCTCAAAGTCTAACTCTGACGTAGATATCTATGCACAGAGCTTGGATGATGTTTCAGGATGTAAGAAGGATCTGTCTGCATCATCCGGTGAGACCCACAGAGCATTGTTTACATTGAAGCACATGACATATTCAGGTCTCAACAAGATTTTTTTTTCTGCTGGCCAGTAAGATTTTTACTTGCCCTGTCAAAAAATTAACTGGCCCCACCCAAAATAATGGTTGATTGATTGATTGATTGATTGATTGATTGATTGATTGATTGATTGATTGATTGATTGATTGATTGATTGATTGATTGATTGATGTGTTCAACAACAATTTTGTGCTTTTTTTTCAGAAAGCTGGAAATTGTGCAGCTATAATATAAATCCATGGTTTTATATGAGTTTATAGATTTATGAACTCGGGTTTGTTTCAGTGGATCATACCTATTGTTTTGTCCTGATATTGTCAAATTAGCTTGTCTAAAATATGTAGCCATAGAGTATACTGACATTGTTTTTGCAGGACACAAGCCATTTTTTTTATATTAAAAGTGTGATTAAAGTACACTCTTACATTTTGACATCCACAAGCTAGCTTTGTGCTATCCCAGATACCCTTTTACCCTTCTAACAGTGGGTTTATACTGTGTATTTCTGTCTTTTTGACATAATGCATCATGGTCCCTTTTGAAGATTAAAGGCTGTTAGAAAAATTCATGCTTGAAATAGTCCCTAATGCATTTTTCAGCTTTCTGTCATGTTTTATAGTGTCAGTGATGTTGAGCTTACTATCCCTGTCCCTTCCACAGTTGTGCCCATCAATGGCCATGTGGATTTGAAGACCAGCCTGACCCCTCCCCTCATCACTCATACGGCTGCAACACCCATGCCTGTCCCTAAGATATCAGGAGGAGGAGACCCTGCACTGGGCTACGAATCCCGCAGAGGCAGCAATGTCTCCATGGATCCCAATAGCCAAGATAAATCTCCGGTCAGTACTTACCGTTCTCTGATAGAGAAAGTTGGACAAATTACAGTCTTATTTTTCTTCCTTAATTTATTTACTCGTTTATTTGTTTGTTTGTTTATGTATTATTTTCAATTTTCATTTTTTTTTTTTTTTTTTGCTGACATTGCACTCAGAAACATCATTCACACATAGATGTATAAAAGTTAAAAATGTTTCTATAATTCACATCAGTTTTATTACGCTGAATTAAGTCAGACTTATTGTAGGGTCACATAGTTATGCAACTTCTAATATAATATAATATAATATAATATAATATAATATAATATAATATAATATAATATAATATAATATAATATAATATAATATAATATAATATGTGTTGGAGATCATTTTTGCACGAAAATGTTCACACTCAGGTTTTACAGTTAGCCAATGCGATGTAATTCGAGAGTGACATGTTCCTTTCCCCGTATTTCTGCAGTCGAGTGCGCGGAGCTCCCCCAATGCCCCGTGGAGTTCAGCCAGTAGCTGGAACAGCAGGCGCTCCAGCTGGAATAGCCTGGGACGAGCCCCCAGCCTCAAGAGGCAAAAACGTCAGTCTGGCGAACGGCGCTCCTTGCTGTCCGGCGATGGCCAGTCCAGCTCAGACGAGGGAGAAGCGGGAGAGAACGGAGGCGGTGGGGGGATGTCCGAGGGCGATGATGCCTCCCTCGCCAGGACGGACTCTCTGGGACAGAGGCCTCGGCACAGGCGCATGGAATCCCTGGAGACGCGTAGCTCGTTTGATCTGCCTCCAGACACCCTGCAGGTGCCATTCGTGCATCGCTCCGCCAGCATAAACAGCGCCCGGCCACCCAACTTCCTCAGCAACGGGAAGAGTTCTCCATCTACAGCCACCACACAGTTCTCTCTAGATGAACCCCACAGCGAGGATGACAATGCAGATGATGAAGGAAATCTGGTGAGAAAATTACACTTGATTTATTACAGCTATTTTTCTGTTCCTTACAGTAGATCTATCACAAATGTCTACCAATTTTCTTCTATTAAATTGGCTGCTATAAGATTACAGGAAAAAGTATATCTATATCTTCTATTTCTAACGAAACTAACTTACTGTTCATATAATCTCACATGGTCATCCATCTTTCAGAGTCGCAACGCTCGTTTCTTCCGCTGGCTGGAGCACAAGCAGCCTGAATGGTGTCGGCAGAGGGTTACATGGTCGCTTTACCTGTTCCCCCCACAGTCACGGTGAGTATCTGATGCTTTCTTGTCTTTCACAGTCTTACCTGCTGAAAAGACCATCTAAAACGTTTTCAGGAAGGGAATGCAGTCCTATGGATCCCATTCTTCATCGAGGAGGGCCTACCATTAATTTGTCATTTCATGTGTTTTTCACCAATAGAATTGGATGACTTTTGTTGACATTAATAATACTGATGTTAATTGATTGATATCCCAGTACAATGTATGGTTTGGTGTAGATGGTGTACTTGAGTCCTATATTAGTCCTATATTTCTAAATTCATTTAATATCTTATGCAGTGTTGCTTTTATCTAATATCAAGAAGATATTTTAGATATTTTAACTGAAAAAAATCACAAAAATACTTAAGTATAGGATTTTTGCTGTGTGGGGGTCCCTCATGAAATTTTTCTCCTGGGCCCTATAAATTTGACATGAACATGACTTTCCCAAGATAATCTTTGTTCTTTATTGCTGGTCAAGTAAGTATATTTTTTTTCTGTAGGAGCTAGTTGACCACTTCCTGGTTAAACTAGTTAAGAAGTCTTGTGGGGACACAAGCTCTCCAGCATCCAACATATGCTGGTTATTTCAAAAGCTGAATCACGTTTATCATAGTATGATGGCTCACGTTCAGTACAGGAGTTTAGGTTGCCCCTAAGCCCTAATAAATACCGTCATTAAGATGCTCAAGGGGTGAGAAATATCCTGTACTTTTTATCCTCTCCCTTAGGTATCTTCTTGGTATTCCCCTTCTTCTCATCTCTTTCCAGTGCTTTCCATCTTTGAAATGCATGTCTGCTCACATTAAGCTCCATGGAGGTTTCACTTATTAGAGAAAGAGGAGAGGAAAGAAGAACTCAGCATTGCATGTTACACTCTGTCAGCGCTTTACTAATTAAACATCAAACAACCTCAGATCATCCTCCTCCTCCTTCCTGTGCGAGCCCTGGATGATGCAAGCTATCACCACTTTACACTGTTATGACATGCAGATTGGCATACATTGGTGTCACCAAAACCAAAGCAAAAAGTCTTGTGATTTTAGTATGTCCATCTGTGCGTGTCATAAGCAGGTCTGCAGTTATGTAGACTTTCTTCTGATGTAAAACAAAGACATTGGTTGTCAGCTTACTAGTTTTACCAGATGTACAGTGTTATATTGACAATCGAAGAGATTAATACATATACCATATATACATACTAAGGGCCAGATTTACTAACAGCTTACACCAGTGCAAAGTCACAAACCCTCTTTTGATGTTAAAAAACTACTGACAGGATTTACTAAAGACACACAGTGTAAAATTAGCACTAAAAAGGCGTGGACAGTTATTTTTTTTGCATATGCATTTGTGGGAGTTTCCTTTTTCAGACGCAAAATGTATGGGAGGATAGTATTTAAATGAATCACGCAAAGTGATTTACTAAGCTAGTCAATTTATTGGTATTTGCCCCAATATTTACCGCCCAAAAAAAGCATGTCTTAAACCAGAGACTAACTTGCGCTGCTTTGTTAGATTATGTTGGTCATTATGGAAATTATCTGGCCATGTCTGTTCTTTAATTTGTGCATCATCGGTAGATCACGCTCAGAAATTTCCACTCCTATCTGCGCTTTTTTGAAATTGCGCTCTCATGCTAATTTGCCCTGTTTAGTAAATCTGGCCCTAAGTTTGATGAAGTAAAAAAAAAAAAAGTTTTTCAAAGAAGTCACTCTTAATGTTGTTGCTCAATAAGGCTGAAATTATTTGATCAATAAACAGTAAAAGTTAAATGATTACATTTAAAACAGCTTCCCACCCCTCCCACCCCCAATTTTAATATATTTAAAAACACACACACACACACACACACATATATATATATATATATATATGTGTATATATATATATAATGTATGTGTATATATGTATATATGTATGTGTATATATACATATATATATATATATACATACATACATATATATACATATATATATATATATATATATACACACACATACATATATATACAGTATATATATATATATATATATATATATATATATATATATATATATATATACATACATACATACATACATACATATATGTGACCCTGGACCACAAAACCAGTCACATGGGTCAGTTTGTTGAAATTGAGATTTATGCATCACCTGACAGCTGAATAAATAAGCTTTCTATTGATGTATGGTTAGTTAGAATAGGACAATATTTTTGGCCAAGATACAGCTATTGAAAATCTGGAATCTGAGGGTGCAAAAAAAATCTAAACATTGAGAAAATCGCCTTTAAAGTTGTCCATTTATGTTTGCATATTGTGCTGCATTCACTCACAAAAATATTTTTTTTATATATTTACGGTAGGAAATTTACACAATATCTTCATGGAACATGATCTTTACTTAATATCCTAATTATTTTTGGCATAAAAGAAAAATCGATAATTTTGACCCATACAATGTATTATTGTCTATTGCCACAAATATACCCGTGCGACTTATGACTGGTTTTGTGATCCAGGGTCTCATATTATAATGTAATTTTATAATATCCATTATTTGATATATTTTAACTTATTAATTAATTTCTACTGAAACATAAGCATTGTATAAGCAATGGATATTTGTTTTAAATATTTTGTAATGTCTAAATATCATTTAAATTTGTTTTAGATCATTAGTTGTGACAGTATGGCACTTTTGGATGCCTGTCTGAAATCTTGTGTGAAGTTGCCATAAGAAGCACCTGTGAAGTCATTGACTAACTGGGTAGTGAAGCAGCGAGGAAGCTGTCTTAGGTTTCAGACACAGCATTACACTTCTCTCCCCATTTCACCCCGGCATGACCACACTCCCCAGCATGAGAGATCGGGGCTGTGAGAGGCAGGTTGGCATGACAACAGCGCAGAGTTTGCCTTCTGTTCCCACTCAGTGTCGTTCTTAGCATGAATTCTTTAACATCAGGCCAAGTCTTGAGACATTAAAGAGAACCGAGCACTATTTATTCATAAAATAAGTCATGCTGGCGAGCTGTAAGTCTTATGGCAGACACACGTTCATAAGTTTGTACTGTTTCTAACAGAAGTTCAATTGCACTGAAAACGAGGGATGCTTCATTGTGATGAATGAACCTGAATTAATGTCAGCCATGATTGTTAACATCTTTTAGCCTACATAATACATTAAATGATTGGAATGCCAACAATGTAGCATTCTACTCTCTTAAACATTTTAAGGCATAGTTTACCAAAAAATTCAAATGATTTACTCACCCTTATATAGTTTCAAACCTGTGGAACATTAATGAAGATATTTTGAGAAATGTTTGAACATTCTTCAAAATATCATATTTTGTTAGAAAAAAGTCAGTCATAATTAGTACAACATGATGGTAAGTAAATTCTGAAAGAATTTTCATTTTTGGGTGTACTATCCCTTTAAGAAAAACTACTACTGTAGTCTCACTAAGGGACTAGTTGACATTTGTGACCCATCTTTCATGGGAAATCACTTTTTTAATGAATTCATTTTAGGATCAGCATTATGCCGACTGTTTGCATCACTCAGCTCACTATATCTGGTGTGATTATGTCTTGCAGGTTTCGTGTGACATGCAATAAAATCATCTCTCACAAGATGTTTGACCATGTGGTTCTTATCATCATCTTTCTCAACTGCATCACTATTGCCATGGAGAGGCCCAGAATCGACCCCTCCAGCGCTGTGAGTAATGTAACTTCACGCACACAAGCACGCAACCATGTTTTTCAAAACAACATTTGCTGAAGGCATGAGTGGTCAGGTTATTGAGATGAGTGTTGTATTCTTATTTTATAATAATAATAAAAAAACATCCTTTTTCTTATCTATTTTTTATTCAGCTTTTGTAGAAGGGGGATTTTAAATTATTTAAATAATACTCAAAAACAAATACGTGTCAGTTTAAATAAATGTTACAAGGTTTGATCCCATGCTCACTCTTGTTCTTCAGTCTCAAGGGTATGTAGCTTTATTTTATTTTATTTTTTATTTATTTCATTTTATTCTTTTATTTTATGGGAAAAACTTCATAGATTACACTGTGCTGAATGCTGAATGAGACCGAGAGAGAAATCATCTATTCCATTCGTGTCCAGCAAAGAAGAGGCCTGAGAGAGCGGCAAATGGCTTCTATTCAATGAAGGGGGGGTTGCCTTATCTGGCCTTATCTCTAAACCAGTTTTCTCTAAACCTTATTTCCTTTTATTTTATCTATCTGGATATGAGATGTCTGTACCACTCACTTTGAGACATTTCAAATGACACCAAAAACATAACAGTCAATGTTAAATATTCACATTAAACCATGTTCTTGTGTGAGTTGTTTTCCGAGAGGAAGTGAGGCCACATGGGGGAGGTCCATAGACCAGGCCTCGACCAGTATTTTCAGTCTTACAACAGTAAAATGGAAAAGATTCGATTTGCTATTTATGCTTTCTTAAAGACCCAAAGGAAACAATCAGCTTCGCCTAAATGCGTTGCTACATCTCATTATCAGTTTTGTATGTTTATACTTTCATCATTTACATGTTCCCTCGAGACACCTACTGTAAAACAGAAGAGCATGAGAAAAGAAGGCAAGAAAATTGTGTTTAATCTCTTTTCCTTCCTTACCTAGATCATAATATGATAGTAATGGGAAGAATATTACTAGTTAAACTTGCTTCATTGTGGCATTGGTAAACAGTATATGAAAAAACAGCGTTTTTAGTGGCTATTTTCAAGAGTTTTATGACTTGGCAGATCAGCAGTGCTGCAAACCTCCTTGAAAAGAGACAGCAGATGTCCATCATTTTTGCAGCTACCAGATTTTTGACATTTCAAGGAATGTATTTTCATAGAATGTTGCCCACTGAGACTTTTCACTCTCTCTTGTACCAAAAGAGTAAATTTTCAAGCTCTTTATTAATTCACAGAAAAGTCTGTTAACCCAAGTCAAGAGCTACTTTGGACCTTCTAACCATAATGAATTAATTATCCTAATACTAGTTCTCATTCTGTAGTGATTTGTGAGCTGGTTCATACAGAATTATACAGTAGTTCCTATTGTGAATGTTCCACTGTTCCATTATAAATGTACTTTTGATAACATTATGTTATCTGATCAAATATGCGTCAACCCAATTGCATGTTGAGCGTATAAAGGAATGCATACGTTAGTATTATTATTATTTTTATCCAGTGATGATGTGTCTGCCTCTATTACTGCTGAGACGAGAGAGACCCACAGCGCTCCACATGGCAGGGAGCAGTAGTGCAGACGACCTCTTCCCCAATCAGAGCTGGGGGAGTCCAGATAATATATTCCAGTATACCTTTCTAATCCAATGATACTGACTCACTCACAGAATGACATGTCAGATATTAGTGAGTTAGTTTTTTTTGCTATTCATAGATTTGTATTTAGTTGTTTGCATTTATTTACACATATTCTTGATTTGGAACAACAAAAAAAAGGATAAATCAACCCCCCCCCCCCAAACTGATGAAGGATTCTGTCAGTAATGGAAGTATGGGACCTTAAACCCTCTCATGTGCATGGATTTTCTGACACATAATGTAGCATGGAAAGGTTGTTTTCCGTTGTGTTATTTTCCGGCGGTTTAATCCATGTAATCCAGTTTTTACCATGAGTGCCTGTGAGCCTCTATGATATTTGTTTACTTCCCCCAAAAGACATCATGTCAGCACTTCACAGAAGCTGAAAAACTCGACTTCTTTTCCTTCCCCGCATGTGACTTTGGGCAGATGGCACACTGGGTTTTTGCTATTTAAAATCTCAAATAATGTATTTGCATATAGGCGTAAATACACAGAAAGATTGTTATTGTTAATGAAAGATATGAAAAAAAAAAAAATTTTGGAAAAGAAAAACAAGATCTAAATTATAAATTGTTATAACCAAAATAAACTGAAATTTCAAAAACCAAAAACAAATAACAATAGATGATGTTGCTGCATTGCAAGTCGTGAATTCATTTGTGAATCTAAATAACATTTCTAAATGTTTTCTGGCAATGACCTGTAAAATGTTTGCTAGAGAATGTTCACATTTCAATATGAACCCACTGTGTGATATGACATTTATAAGTAATTGCAGAATCTCTGGACCAGGTGAACTTAGTTCGCTCCAACTGTCACTACAGAATTGTGTAACTTTTGTTGTAATAGAACACCAGTGTTGAGCTTATGCAAACCATCTCATCTCCATGACAGACTTGATCTATAGTTACAGGTACCTCACTGAGCTCAGATGTGTGTCATCAATATTTCATATGGAGACATTTTTTCATTTGGGTATGAACAAATGCCATCAGACTCCCCACCTGAGTCCCCTCTGAAGACCAGGCATGAGCATGTCTTTTCAGTGCCCAAAGTAATGTGAAGAGAATGATGAAAATACCAAGGGGAGTTTTAGCAGCTTTTGATTACTCTCTCTCTCTCTCTTTCTATCTCTAGTCACGTACACATTGAAAATGCATTGACATTTGGAAGTGGATCCTAAATTGCTCTTTGCTAATTGCTTTTGATTCACGCTAATTCGATAATGAATCATTTTGATCATTTGGTGAACGAGTTTGACCAATTAAAATGGACAGACTCAAAAGAGCTTTACACAACAGCAATGTTCAGTTGATAAAATATTTTTGAACACTTATCTAGAAAATGTCTATTTTATTATTATTTCATATAATATAATTTTTATACGTTTTGTTATCTTATATATTTTGTCATCTTTATTTATATGGTAACATTTTACAGTAAGGTCTCATTAGTTAATGCATTAATTAATTTAATAATTAACAATAAGCATGATTGAAATTAACATTAACTATGATTAAGAAAGTAGTGTTTTTAGTTAGTTCATTCAGTTAGTTTAGTTAGCTAATGTTGTTAACAAATGGAATGTAAAATTTTACCATATTTAACCCAAAATGGACTTTAGTACGGAGCCTAAAGAGACATGGTGATGGGAAAAAAATGAGATTGGAGGAAAAATTATATTTCAATGCTTTTGCACTCTCTCGCAAAAATGTACTGTATGTGTTTCCCCAAGAAACTTTGCATTCACACACAAAATATTTGCGTTCCCCCATGAAACTTTGCATTTGATCGCCAACTCAAAAGGTTTGCAAGCGAACGCAAAGTTTGTTGGCGTAACACAATAGTTTATGCAAGGGAACGCAATTGTTTTGCGAGAGAACAAAGTTTCTTGTTGGAGCGCAAAAGTTTTGCCAGCAAATACAAACTTTATTCACCACCATGTCCCTTTAGGGGCTCCGTACTTTAGCAACCAGAGATCTATCATTGTTTTTTTAGTAAATGTTTTGGTTTTACCTTGAATTTTTCAGTCACAATCATATAAACTGAACTGTGTACGTCCTTTTTTCATTAGGTTTTCTCTGCCAAGCTAGAAATTACTGTCTAGAAATTATTATTATTTTTCTTTTTAATGTGTGCTACCTCAGACATTCAGTAACCTTTAAAAGAATGAGAGTGAAGGACGTGGGTTGTCTGACCCTTCTCCTTCAGAGACCAAACACTCTGCTTCTCAGACATGCTCTTCCTCATTCATGAATTCTGACCCACACATACACACACGGTTCACTCCACAATGAATGAAAACAAGCCTTAGAGCAGAATGGAATGGCTAAGACGTCAGTCTGTTTTCAGAAACAATACAAACCGCAGTGATGATGTCAGCAGGAGGCTTTCTCAGAGACAACAGGAGTTTTAGAACATGGTGCCATGACCCACTGAAACATGCATTAGTGGGGGGTCATGGGAAAGATGGCCCTTGGGCCCTGCTACTCAGACACAGTAGGATAAGGATAAATAATCCAGAGAAAGCATGTTCTCAGCACTCCGCCGTGAAGATCTCCGCTGCTTATTTTGCTTCCACACCACTTGTTTAAAGTACAGCTTCTCTTCCTTATGCACCCAGAATCCTTTGCAAAAAGCTGTTTATTAAACACCAATTATTATTTGCACGGTTGAATGAATCCTCAATACCTGTTGACTTAAACAAAAATGGCTTGTGGCTGAGCCGGGGGCTGACTTGAATAGGGATTCTAATTCTGCTGCTACTTTTCTATAGAGTCCAAACAATCAATCTCAGTAATAACATCAACATATAGATACTGTAATTCAGCAATCGATTCATCTCTCAAAGGGACCATGGTGAGATATTAGCAAACCTCCAGTTAACTGGCTCCTAACTGAGACCAAACTAATAACCTTTGTGTAAGCAGCACACATTGTTATCCATTAGGCTTTCACAATCCATGCATGCCTGACAGAGACAGAGCATGCATATACACAGTGGATATTAATCTTTTCTGTCACCCATAATCTAAACGGCATTGTATCTGTTTAATGTATGTTCTCTTTGTCTTTATGATTTAATACGGTGGAGCGTAGAGAGGAAGGTGAAGGGAGAAAGAGGTGCAATGGGACCAGGGCAGGTTTAAACACTAGGAGGTGGACAGGTTTAAATTGCTGACAATTTGATTTGTATTGTACTGTACTTCAGTGGTCAGCTTCAGTTCGGTTTGGTTTTGTTCTACAACTTTGTACATTGCTTTTAGGGCTGCATGATTGGATCATTTCGAGGCAAATACCGATAACCGATATTGTAAGACTGACTGATCTTATTATCAGTATACAGTATTTATTTTTTCAGAGAGTCTTTTTTACTTGTCATGCAACTCGAGTCATTACATTTTCTACCTTTTTGGGGTCAGTATGATTTTGTAAGGTTTTTTTGTTTTTGTTTAAGTGCCCACTATGGCGTTATTTTTTAGTCAAATGTCATGAGCGTGTAAGATATGCTCACGAGCACATTATGTTATTTCACACGCGCAAAAATGAACCTTCAGCTGGCATGATAAAAGTGCTCGCGCACAAATTCAACAACCGAGAGGTGTACAAGTAGCTGCGAGCGAGCGCCTGGCATACGCTCATAGGTTAACTCTGCTTGTACAGTGGAATCCTGCTCGCGCGCAGCGGGCTTCTGCTCGCGGAGTGCTGTTTTGCTCGCGCAGTGGATTTCTGCTCGCTCAGCTGATTTCTGCTCGCTCGAGTCTACATGACTTTTGACAATTTGGGGGCGGAAACCAAGGAGGGCACTGACCCTCTTATGATTGGTCACTTTCATCATGGAAAATCTTGGGAAATCCTAACCCCGCCCACCTTCTGACGCAGCGCGCGTCACTCAGCTCGCTCTGCTACTCCAGCTATCTCTGTGTATATTTTAGACAACGAAATATGTGATAAAACACCATACTATTTTCGTTTTCATTTAAAGAAATCTTAAACATGATAGCCACACAAATGTGGTTCAGGCAACGCGTATTGATTATTCACTGCACATTGCCTATTTATAAAAAAAAAAAATATATATATATATAAAACACAAACCTGCCTCTTTTCGTTTTAAATATAATATAAAAACATTAAACATTTTAATATGGTCCAGGCAATATGTGCATTTGTACTAAACAACAGATTTTGCAGTAAACAACATTACAGTTTTTAAAATTTTTACATACAATTATTACAATTTAAAATGACAAAACTCTTTTTGTTAAATTTCAGTTTTTATCAATATTAGCCATTATAAAAGTATAAGTAAAAGGTATAAGAAGCTATACAAATAAAGCTATACATAAGCTATTTAACTTATATATTCATATAATTTTTATATTGCATAAATGTCAATTATTTAATTTTGCACCTGCAGACTTGTAAAGAGAGAAAAAAAGTTAAGGATAAAATGCTTTGATTACATTAATTCA
The DNA here is from genome assembly GCF_964197995.2 of Scardinius erythrophthalmus. Classification (NCBI taxonomy): domain Eukaryota; kingdom Metazoa; phylum Chordata; class Actinopteri; order Cypriniformes; family Leuciscidae; genus Scardinius; species Scardinius erythrophthalmus. The sequence continues at coordinate 12,849,180 of NC_138238.1, read as the reverse complement.
ATAACATTTCTGAAAAGGAAATATTATTGATTTGTTTTACCGTTTTATTCATGCAAGATCATATCATTTTTATATTGCATAAATGTAAATTATATACTTCATACCAGGTCTGCTAATTAGTGACCTCTGGTGTGAACTATACTTGGCCTGCACCTACTTGTTTTTTTTTTTTTTTTTTTTTTCAGATTCCATGATTCCATTTTCTAGTCTTTTTTATGTATTTATTTGCATTTTAATGTGTGCTGATAAAGCAGAACAGTTTACTGAACTGTATTGTGCCAAATAATGTTGAGGTTTTTTGATGAGCATGACGGATACGTCTCCCAGCAAATCTTTTAAAGCATTCTTCACTAGTTTGCTAAAACAGCTAATGAATGATTTATGTCATAACCCCTGAGCATCACTATTACTCCACTGCTACTGAATAGTGCATAGAGATCCAAGCATGCCTTAATAGATAATGAATAGTATGTGGAACAAAACTTGAATTCCTTTTTTAAGTTTTTATTCCAATGAAGTATTGCATCCACTAGTGGCATATTACATAAGGTGAATTTAATGCATCCTTGCTAGAAAAAAAAAATAATAATATATATTTTTTTTTAAATCTTACTGACCCCAAAGTTTTGAACCGTTTCTTCTGGTGACTCTGAAATACACAGAATTACCATAAATAGACATTTTATATTTTCAGAGGTGTTGTTAAACATGAGATGAACAATAATACACTGATCAGTTTAAGGAAACTATTTCACTCCTTACGAACACATGGCTCTTTCTGTATATCAGAATGTTAATTGACCTGTGACGATGGTGTTTCTGGTCGGGTGAGTCATTACACAGGAGTCTCTAGATTGAGTCATATGAGAGCATGAGGATGGAGTCTGTTGACAGTGTTACTGTCTGCTATAGAAAGAGGAACAAACAGTCCTGGCTCAGGTCAGAGCAGAGAGCTGGAGAGGACAGCACCTGCTGCGTGGGAAGGCTGTGTGGCACAGACAGAGGGCAGGGGGAGCGGGAGGTTTTTGTGTCTGCGGTGTCATTTAATTTTATGTTTGTGGACATAATCTCACGTCTCTGTTTACTTCAAATGCAAATGGAAACAAACAAACATCAAATCAAAATCATTTGCAGTTCCATCACGAACCCAAATCTGGAAACCCTGTCATAATGTGATTTAATGCGGTTTGTGTTGCTGATAAGAAAGGGATATATTTTCTTTCTCTTTGTGTTTTATATCATAGGTCAGGTCAAAAGTAATCTAAAAGTAGTATGATTATATTACATTAAATGTGTGGATACACAGGATACTTGACCAACATTATAAATGGCCCCCAGAAAAAAAAAAAAAAAGATTATATATGATATGACCCCTCTAATATGGTGGTATCAGTGATTTCAGGCCCAATTTTTTTTTATCACATTCATCGAATTTTTCCTAGCGATCCGCTAGCTGCCTGCCCCATAAGCATGCCGTCAAAAAAACGCGTCTCTGTAGGCAGCCTAGGCTCTGAGATCTGCACACAAAAACAAATGGTTTAGCCAACCACTCAAAACCAAAACAAATAGTGTTCCAACCAATCACCGACAGTGGGAGGGTGTTGTGTGGTTTTGAGCCAGCTTTTTCTTCAGCTCTGACTTCGCATGCAGCCGTGCACGAGCACAAAACCTCACAACACCCTCCCCCTGTCGGTGATTGGTTGGAACACTATTTGTTTTGGTTTTGAGTGTTTGGCTAAACCATTTTTTTTTGTGTGCAGATCTCAGAGCCTAGGCTGCCTACAGAGATGTGTTTTTTTGACGGCATGCTTATGGGGCAGGCAGCTAGCGGATCGCTAGGAAAAATTCGATGAATGTGATAAAAAAAAATTGGGCCTGAAATCACTGATACGACCTTTAAGAATGTATTTTATCGTTATTTTCTTTTATGTCTTTGATAATGATTTTTTTTAGATTTGATTTACTTATTTGGACTTCAGAGAGATAGTTTCAGTCATGAAGCTGTTACTTATCCATTTGTTACCCACTGTGTTATCTAGTAGTATCCAGCGAGGATGCTGGATGAAATGTATTGCATGCGGTGTGCGTGTGAGTATGTGATGTTAATGCCCGTGGAGTAAAGCGTGGGCAGAGA